>NC_053494.1:157344455-158591955 GCF_905171775.1 Rana temporaria | reverse complement strand
GCAAGTATTTTTTAGGTGGAACTGATCTTTTAAACCGACATCAGCATCCTTTGTATTAATAAAGGAGTATGTTTAGTAGAAGATGATGCAGTGTTTGGATACATTTCTGTGAATGACAAGTTTTTAGATATCTATTTTCATAACTGTGTTGTGCTCTTTCTACAGACCACAGACTAAGTTATGACATGACCCTCAGCTGACTGACTGAACCGTGACAGGAGACTGCTTTTACGTACTGGTTTAGTAAACATTTGCTCGTAAAGACTTTTCATGGGAAGAGAGAATATTAAGTTCTAAAATAACACGTTACAGTGCTTATTCATAAGATTTCTTTTTTTTACGCTTTTCTTTTTGTGAATGTAGCGAATATGCTTTGTGATTTAATAAAGTAAAATCCATACATCAGTATTGTTTGTGTGTGTTTTCTTTTTTTTTTAATGTGGTGACTTCATTAGTTTTTTCATTTCTCAGGCTTTTTATTTTTTTACTTGGTTATCCTGCTAGAGGATCAGCATTGTTACCTAAGATAGGACTTTATAAAACCACTCCGTCTCCTTTCCATAATAGTGGGAGAGAGGGGTTTCTTTAGTTTATATAGCTAACCAAGGTAGTTCTTGTAAGTCTTGGAGTTCCAAATATTGTAGCTTCTGACTTTACTATTGGGGTAATTGCCTGTCCAGGCATCCAGCAGTGTCCTCACCCAAGCCGATTTGTTGCCAAGCTGCCATCTTGGCTAAGAGAAACTGGCAGTGAAGCCTTGAGGCTTCACAAACTGTTTCCTATTGCACACACGTGACTCGTGCTGTGCTTTCTCAATGGGCTGGACCTCCGGCTCACTTCCCCACTGTGAACTGAGCCAGAAGTGGGAGCAGGTACCCTCTCCCTCCCAAACATGGCACTGTTGGGAAGACGGCGGCAGACAAGCGGAATTTACCCCTTTTGGGTGGAGCTCTGCTTTAAGGCTGCTTGAGCCAACACTGCACACATCAGAAAATTATAAGCTTGTGGGATTTCTGGCAGGATCAACTTTATTTTTTTCACTTCTATAATGGATCTAACCAAAAAGTTTATATGTTGTACGCATTAATTGCGGCCTTCAAACCCCAAATATATGCACATTTTATATTTGTTACTTTTTTACAATATTTTTTTTTGCTTGAGTTTTAAATGTAAGAATTTTTCATGCATATACTGTATTTTTAATAACTTTACGTATTGCTTACTGTGACTTTCCTTTCCTGGTGCTAATCCATGGCAGAACACACATGGTAATATACTGTCATGTTTGCACGAGGACAACAGAAAATTGTATCAAATACTTGTAAATTTTGATTTCCTGGTGCCAATCTATGTGCTGCCATGTTGGCGCTGGGTAAATGTATTTCTTTCTCGTACATCACGGGACACAGAGCGGCATATTCATTACTATGTGAATTATATGGAGTACCTTCAGGTGATGGACACTGGCAATCTCAAACAGGAAGTGCCCCTCCCTATATAACCCCCTCCCATAGGAGGAGTACCTCAGTTTTTTCGCCAGTGTCTTAGGTGTTGGTCATGGTTTAGCTTACCTCCACATCCTTGGGATTAAGGTGGGCTAACCGGTTCTGTCCAAAGGCCTCAGTGCTAAAGTGGTCAGCAACCGGACCCCAAACCATTGGGGTGTAGCCCATAATGCTTTCTGTTCAGAGAGCTGGACCCTGGGCCCAGAACTTAGAAACCTTTGGGGGCCTAATGTTTCTGTTGCCAGGGTGCTATATGGGCCCAGGACAGTGGCTCCTTCATAGGAACCCAGGGCCTGAAGGTCTAGACGCCACCCACGGAGATGGGGGAAGATTGGACCTCTTGCTGTGCAAAAGTCCTGCGGCATGGAGCAGGTAAGTATTGGGGGAGCTTGCGGAACTTGGTTCTTAGCAGGTTCCCTACAGGGGGTGCACAGGGGGACAGGCCTGGGTATGCTCTGCATTGGCAAGGAATCACTATGTCTATGACAGAGACAGGATGATTCAATCTTTTTTCCCCAGTAATATGTGACCTCCCTGGTAAGTGTTGCTTAGCTGGGCTGCTGGCGCTAGGTGTGGGATCTCTGTAAGAGGGGAGTCTTTTTCCCATGCTAACAGGAGGTCTGTGACCTACCTAAAGGGCTTACCTGCCTGGGTGCCTGCGTTGCTCCGTCCTCCTCCATGTGTGATGGCCCCTGCCGACGGGCGCGCGCGCCCGAGATATAAACGATTTTCGCACCGTTTCCGTGGTGGGGGCGCGGAATCACAAATAAAGGAAGGGGAGGTCCTTCCATTAGCTGCCAAGAGCTCAGTGTCATCCTGAGCTAGAGGAGAGGAGGACACAGAGCGGAGCACGCCGAGGACACCCGGTGGCGAAAGGAAGAATTGCAGTTTTTCTAAGGACTGTCAAAACCTACAGATAGGTTTTCTTTTCCTTTTTTCAGCAGATGGCTATTGGCAATACTTAGTGGGAGACAGAGTGGTTTCTTTTCCTCTTCAAAGAAAAAGAGAAGAAGGGAAAGAACTGCTGATCTCCCTTCTCAGTTTGGGCGTTAGTCTCTATCGCTCCCAAACCGACAGATCCCCTTAGCTACGTCTGTGGCTGGGTGATAGCAGGTGTACCTCGGTATTGTACCATGCCTTCTGGGTCAGAGGGTACAAAGGGTGGGGATTCCCCCGCAAAATCCGAGGGCTCAGACACGGCTATGCCGCTGCTCTCCCCACAGGACATATCAGGGCACGCCTTGATGGGACCTGGGGGATCTGGTGCTGGGGCTGATCCAGGTCAGTCCAACCCCGGCTTTGTCACTGAGAGAGTTCTTGCTGTTTCTTTAGGTGAACTAGAGAAAAGAATGGCAAAAAGGATAGCTAAAGCTATATCGGGTAGAAAGCGAACTAGGTCTCCGTCACCCGAGCAAGAACCCTCAGACACAGAAATCCTTTCCCTGGGGGAATTGGATAGACTTGACGCTTTGGACCAGGGTGGTTCAGAGATCGAGGATCTGGATACTGAGGGGTCTGGTTCAGCCTCCCAAGGGGAAAGTTTGTGGGTTCAGGCCTTAACGGACATGGTCCATGAGGCATTTAAGTTACCCATACCAGAACCTCAAGTATCGGCGGTTTCAGCTTTAGGCTCTTTAAGAACACCTCAAAGCAACGCAGTTTTCCCGATCCATCCTCTACTCGAGGAGGTCATGTTTCAGGATTGGATTAAGCCAGATAGTCTTTTTACCACCTAAAAAATTCTCTGTTTTATATCCTATGGAGGAGAAATTCTCCAAAAGATGGGCGCCCCCGGCGGTGGACGCAGCCATCTCCTATGTGAACAAATCTTTAACTTGTCCGGTGGAAAACGTACAGGTGTTTAAGGATCCGGTTGATAAACGCTTGGAAACATTACTGAAAGCCTCCTTTACTTCAGCAGGGGGCGATAGTTCAGCCCGCTGTGGCTGCTATTGGAATTACCCAAGCATTATCAGATAAGACTAAGCAAATGCTTAAACTTATCCCTGCCCAGCAGGCAGAGGAATTTTCGGATATACCGAGGGCTATACGCTTTACGGTGGATGCTATCAAGGACTCCATCCAGCAGGCATCACGTTTATCCTTATTTCTAATCCATATGAGAAGGCTCTTATGGTTGAAGAGTTGGGAGGCTGAGCCCCCATGCAAAAAGCTCCTGGTAGGGTTCCCCTTCCATGGAGGACGACTCTTCGGAGAAGATCTGGATAGATATATTCAGACTATATCAAGCGGCAAAAGCACTCTCTTGCCAGTCAAGAAGAAAGCCCGAGGGCCCGCGTTTAAGCGCCAGCCCTCCCCGGGACAGGGGCCCTCTAATACCAGACAGTATCGACGGCCTCCTGCAAGATCAGGCTTTAACAATAAGCCACAAGGCCAAGCCACTGGGGGCAAGAAGCAGTGGTACCGCAAGCCGGCGAAGCCAGCCCCCAAGTCGGCCTTATGAAGGGGCGCCCCCACCCACGATGGTGGGGGGAAGGCTACGTCTCTTTGCAGAGGTTTGGGAGGCCAGCATTCCCAACTGCTGGGTACGGTCTTCCGTGGCCACGGGCTACAAACTAGAATTTTCAGAATTCCCTCCTCCTCATTACCAGGAGTCAAGAGTACCAAGCGACCCGGTGAAGGGAGCCGCGTTGATGGCGGCATTGAATCATCTGCTGTGCCAGAAGGTGATAGTAGAAGTACCAGTCCAGGAACAGGGCTTGGGGTTCTACTCCAACCTGTTTATCATCCCAAAGCCCAACGGCGATGTCAGGCCAATTTTGGACTTAAAGGGAGTAAATGCGTACCTAAAGGTCCGCTCATTCCGGATGGAAACTATTCGGTCAGCTGTCGCCGTGCTCCAGAAGGACGACTTCATGGCGTCCATAGACATAAAGGATGCTTACCTTCATGTGCCAATTTTTCAGCCACATCAGGTATTTCTACGCTTCTCGGTGGCTCAGCGTCATTTCCAATTTGTGGCGCTCCCCTTCGGGTTGGCTACGGCCCCCCGGGTATTCACGAAGGTCCTAGCCCCAATCCTAGCCAATCTAAGGACCCAAGGGGTCACGGTCCTGGCTTACCTGGACGACCTCTTGGTCGTAGACCACTCGTTTCCTGGCCTGGAACGAGCAGTCGCCCTCACGGTTCAGTACCTCGAGAGGTTCGGCTGGGTCCAAAATCGAGACAAATCAGCATTTCGGCCCACAAGGCAGCTGGAATATCTCGGCATGAGATTGGATACAGAACAACAGAAGGTGTTCCTACCTCTATTAAAGGTCAAGGCCATCAAAGAGCTAATACAAATAGTTCTGAGCAAGAGAAAGCCAACTGTTCGCCTATGTATGCGGCTACTAGGCAAGATGGTGGCCACCTTCGAGGCGGTACCGTATGCTCAGAGCCACACTCGCATCCTGCAGGCAGCCATCCTGTCAGCATGGAGCAAGAGGCCTCAGGCCTTGGAGATTCCTTTGCCACTCTCACCAAGAGTCCGGCAAAGTCTATCTTGGTGGTTAAACCCTCAGAATCTCCTGAAGGGAAAGACGTTCAGTCCTGTGACCTGGAAGATAGTAACCACAGA
The DNA here is from genome assembly GCF_905171775.1 of Rana temporaria. Classification (NCBI taxonomy): domain Eukaryota; kingdom Metazoa; phylum Chordata; class Amphibia; order Anura; family Ranidae; genus Rana; species Rana temporaria. The sequence continues at coordinate 158,586,870 of NC_053494.1, read as the reverse complement.
CGCCAGCCTGATCGGCTGGGGAGCAATTTTGGATGGTTGCACTCGCCAGGGCACTTGGGCAGCGGCAGAGAAGCAGTTGCCCATCAATATCTTGTAGCTCAGAGCTGCCCGACTAGCCCTCAGGGCTTGGACGTCCAAACTGCAGGGGTTCCCGGTGAGAATACAATCGGACAATGCCACGGCGGTGGCATACATAAATCACCAAGGGGGAACCATGAGTCAAGCCGCTCAGAAAGAAGTGAGCTTGATTTTCTTGTGGGCAGAAGCCCATGTGCCCTGCATATCGGCTATATTCATTCCCGGAGTGGACAACCTACAGGCGGACTTCTTAAGTCGCCAGACTCTATTGCCGGGGGAGTGGTCTCTGCATCCACAGGTCTTTCAGACACTCTGCCAGAAGTGGGGAGTGCCGGACGTGGATATCATGGCATCGAGACTAAACAAGAAGCTAGACAGGTTCATGTCCCGCACAAGGGATCCCAGAGCCTGCGGAACCGATGCGTTAGTTTGCCCTTGGCATCAGTTCAAACTTCTTTATGCATTTCCCCCGCTCCAGTTACTACCCCGTCTGCTGCGCAGGATCAGGGTGGAGCACATACCAGTCATCCTGGTAGCTCCAGCATGGCCCAGAAGGGCATGGTATTCACTAATCCTGAAGATGGTAGTGGGAGACCCTTGGACTCTTCCTCTACGGTCAGACCTGCTATCGCAAGGTCCGATCCTCCACCCTGCCTTACGGCATCTAAATTTGACGGCCTGGAGGCTGAATCCCTGATTCTCAGGGGTAGAGGTCTGTCTCAGAAAGTAATCTCTACCCTAATCAGAGCCAGGAAACCGGTCTCTAGGGTGATTTATTACAGGGTCTGGAAGGCCTATGTAGGCTGGTGTGAGTCCAAGCGATGGCTTTCTCGCAAGTTTACCATCGATAGAGTATTAAGTTTTCTCCAGCTATGAGTGGATAAAGGACTGGCATTAAGCACAATCAAAGGGCAGATTTCAGCTTTGTCAGTGTGGTTTCAGCGGCCGCTGGCCACCCACTCGCTAGTTAAGACCTTCCTTCAAGGGGTCTTACGTATTAATCCTCCAGTTAAATCCCCGCTTTGTCCGTGGGATTTAAATCTTGTTCTGTCTAGTTTACAGAAACAACCTTTTGAGCCGTTGGCTGAAATTCCTTTGGTTTTACTGACAAGGAAGTTAGTATTTTTGGTCGCCATAGTTTCCGCCAGAAGAGTATCGGAACTGGCAGCCTTATCCTGTAAGGAACCATATCTTATTTTACATAAGGACAAGGTCGTTCTCCGCCCTCATCCTTCCTTCCTACCGAAGGTTATATCCAGTTTTCATCTAAACCAGGATTTGGTATTACCATCCTTCTTCCCTAAACCTACTTCCAGAAAGGAAGGGTTGCTGCATACCTTGGATATTGTCAGGGCCATGAAGGCCTATCTTAAAGCTACAGAGAAGATCCGGAAAACAGATGTGTTGTTCATTTTACCGGATGGGCCCAAGAAGGGGCAGGCAGCTGCAAAATCCACCATCTCGAGATGGATTAAACAGTTAATCACTCAGGCCTACGGCTTGAAAGGGTTGCCTCCTCCGTTATCATTAAAGGCTCATTCTACTAGGGCCATGGGCGCCTCCTGGGCAGCACACCACCAGATCTCTATGGCTCAAGTTTGCAAGGAGGCAACCTGGTCTTCTGTCCACACGTTTACAAAATTCTACCAGTTGGACGTAAGAAGGAATACTGATACAGCCTTTGGGCAGGCAGTGCTGCAGGCTGCAGTTTGAGACCCTCGGATTCCGGGGGCTCCCTTTTGAGTTAAATTTAAAAATTATTTTTCTCAACTAAGTTGGATTTATTATGATTTGAGTATATCTCTAAATTAAATCCTTTTGTCTTGGGAAGATGTTCTCCCTCCCCTCATTGTAAGCATTGCTTTGGGACATCCCACATAGTAATGAATATGCCGCTCTGTGTCCCGTGATGTACGAGAAAGAAAAAGGGATTTTTAATACAGCTTACCTGTAAAATCCTTTTCTTGGAGTACATCACGGGACACAGAGCTCCCACCCCTCTTATGGGGACCATTTTTGGGAGGCATACTGCTTGCTACAAAACTGAGGTACTCCTCCTATGGGAGGGGGTTATATAGGGAGGGGCACTTCCTGTTTGAGATTGCCAGTGTCCATCACCTGAAGGTACTCCATATAACCCACATAGTAATGAATATGCCGCTCTGTGTCCCGTGATGTACTCCAAGAAAAGGATTTTACAGGTAAGCTGTATTAAAAATCCCTTTTTTTCCCCTCCGTTGAGGGACACAGAATCTCTAACCTAATAGACCAGCCCAGGAAAACCCCCTCCTACATGAATGCCACCATTTTTTGTTTTGTGCTAGTGTTCTAAGATAGCTTTTATATTAGTTTTTTCCTTTTTATCAGGACTTCTCCATAACACTGCTGGAGCTTTTTTTTTTCTTTGATTGCAGCTACCCTGTCTTTTAGAGTACCATGTCCAGGAATGGATGTTGCAGGCATAGCCTGGAAATTACCTTTGACTACTAGGTTGTTCATGGGGCGCTTTCCAGACTCCTGTGTGGAGCACCATTTTGCATTGCCACATTGTTTTTTCTGTCTTGGGCCGCTATGTGTATCTGGCCCAGCCCCTCTGTTTAGGATCATGCTCTCAGTACTGCTTTGCTACAAAACTGAGACATTTTGGTAGCAGGAGGGCTTGCCTGCATTTTGCCAGTGTTGGTGGAAGTTATAACCCAAAGGTTAGAGACTCTCTGGTGGGAAATGAGAAACTATAGCAGTTATGTCCTTTCAGCCACAGTGGACTCTGATCAAAAACTGGTAAGTAACAAGTCTCTACTCTGTATGAAATTTTAGAGTATGATAATGTGCTCTGTAAATATGCTTTTCTTTATGTTGCATCACAGGACACATTGCAGCCTTTTTATACTTTACACATAGGATTAGGTGTTACCTACAGGTGAATGGCAAAAGACAGAGTCTGCCCCCCCCTTTTTTTTTTTTTAAATAACCCTACCTATACCGGAATGTATAGGTAGGGTTATTTTTGGCCAGTGTTTGCATTAGGGTTTTGGGGAAGATGGTGGCATCGGTTTGAGGCAGTTACTGTATTTTTTTTGGACCATAAGACACACCTAGGTTTTAGAGGAGAAAAATGAGGGGGAAAAAAAAAAGATTCTGACCCAAATGGTGTACTGAAATATTTAATAAAATCTAACCGAATTATATTTCAACCATGTAAAGTGAACAGCAGTCAACCATGACATTAAGACCATCATCACTGTCATTAACAAATAAGGAGAGACTTTAAGGTTTGAGTACTCTTCTAGTTTTCTGGGAACCCCAAGAACTCATTGCTAGTGTCAGAATTTATGAAGCTCAGTTGCTCACAATCGCTGACATCACTTTCTTTGCTATCTTCATATACAATACAATCTTCAGTTCCATCTAAGGTATTGCTAATGCCACATTTTTTTTTATATGACTGTACAATTTCCTCCTTCACTGAGTGCCATGCTGTTTTCACCTATTCACAAACTAGAGTGATAGTGGGTCTCTTCATTCATCCAGTAGGTGTCAGATCATGATTACCAGCAGCCATTCATTTGTTCCACTCTTCTCGCATAAAGTTTTTAAATGGTTTGTTGATGGAAATGTCGAGAGGTTGCAACTGGCTGTTAAGACCACCAGGAAGCAGAGCTAGATGAGTCTTCACTTTAAAGCACTTTTTTTTATTGTTTATTCATAACAGAAGACGGGGCCACATGAACCACAGTAATAACAATACAGTGATTGGCATCAACAAACACATAAAGGGAAAACATGTGCAAAATTCGGCCGAAGCCAGTTATTAGCATTCTTAGTAATATTTTCCGTTAAAGACAGGCACGCTAACACCAGAGGGCGAAACTGCGCTCCGTGTCTCCAACACAAACCCCTATCCAAGCTCGCATGCCACTCGTGTGCTCATAAAGTGCGTCAGGGCACCATGGTCCTGCAGGCCCAGTCTCCCTCATTTTCCTTTTACTAAGTGTAAGTACAGAAAAAAGAGTTCTTTAGCATATTTTACTACTTTCAATTTAAAAGGAATTTTATATGCAAGCCCTTTCTGCTTCATCATCTTTTCTGCTTTAGGACCTGGTCCTGCTGTGGGTGGCTGGGCTGGCACCTGGTCAGTGTTGCCAGTATTCAGTTACTGTAAATTCTTTATTTTTGTTTTTATGGCACAAGTGTTCTACCGTATGCTGTACACAGATGCTTGTGAGGGAGCAACCAATGAGGTGACACTATATTGGTCATCTGACTCAGGAGAGCACAGAGTAATACGTAGTGACACTGTGTGGGTGTACCTCCGTGCGCTGGACATGGCGCAAAGCTTCCTGGGTCTTCTTCGTAGGCCACCCACTTCCCATGCTGACATGCCGCCGTGGACCAGCCTGATCCTGTGAGCCTGCTGATGGCGCTGGCTACCTGCCTGTGTTCTGTGACCGCTGCTATCCCCAGTATGTTAAATGGCGGAGACGGGGGGCTGTCCATTCAGTATTTGGACCATAAGACGCAGAGACATTTTCCCCCATACATTTGGGGGGGAAAGTGCGTCTTATGGTCTGAAAAATACGGTACCTTCTTTGGACAGTTTAATTTCAGACTTCTGCAGCAAAATTTTCTGAGGAGATGTTCTATACCTTTCTAGCGGTGCTCATGTGACCAGCCACCGATTCCCTTTCCTGATCTGACAGGAAGATGTCGGGAGGAGGAGAGAGGTGGCCGGTCATGTGAGCGGTGATGGGAAATAAGGTATAGAACAGCATATATATATTTTTTTTTTTTTTTTTTTTTTAAATAAGGCACATATACAGGACCCTTGGTATTAGAGGCTGGTTGATATTTGGCCTTTAAGAAATTGGCATCGGCCGATTTTTTTTTTTTTTTTTTTTTTTCACAAGAAATGAATCGGCCGATTTTTAGTATGCAAATTTGGCCGATTACTGACTGCACCGTGCCCGCCAATCCACGAGTGTTCCTCCTCCCTTCCCCACACTCCATTGGCAGAGCGAAGCTTGACGATTGCCAGAGCAGCTGAGTGTGTGAAACTGATGGATGTAACTGAATGCAGAGAGAGGAGCTGTCAGAATTTGGTGTTTTATGTTGGGGGTGGGGCCCAGCTGCTATAAAACACCAGCCAATGGGATTGGATCTGAGTGGGCTGCTATGTGTATCTGGCCCTGCCCCTTTCCCCTTGATCATTGGCTGGTGTCTGATAGCAGCAGGGCCCTGACATCACTGCTGAATTTTGACAGCTCCTCTCTGCATTCAATTACATACGTCAGTTTCACTCGGTACTATAAGGGCTCAGTGTGAAACCTGCCAGTGCCAATCTGTGCCTCCTGCCAAAAGAAACATTGCCATCAAATAATGTCTGCCCCCGATCTCTCGATATTGGCATCGGCCAGAGGAAAAAAAACAAACATATAGGTTGTCCTCTACTTAGTATTATGGAAGATGGGATTGAGTGAAGCGAGAGATACGGCTGATGGAGGCACGTAAACTGACCGCTGTGTCAGCAGCCATGATAAACCGTGGTCAGTTTACAGGGGGGGCAAAACAGGCAGGATTTGCCAGGTGATATAGGGGGGAAATTGCACAACACAAGCACTGTTAGTATTCATACTTTTAAGGAAACCAGATCCATTTAATTTTTTTTGTGGGTAACAAACATTGTGCCCGCCCCCCCCCCAAAAAAATTTTTGTTGAATAGTGAACAATAGTTCATTTATATCACTCATACAACTTAAACGGTGAAACTAATATATGAGATGGACTCATTACATGCAAAGCAAGATAGTTCAAGCTGTGATTTGTCATAATTGCGTTGATTATGCCTTGCAGCTCATGAAAACCCCAAATCCACAATCTCTGAAAATGTTATTATTGTGAAAAGGTGCAATATTCTAGGCTCAAAGTGTCCCACTCTAATCAGCTAATTAAGCCAGGACACCTGAAAAAGGTTCCTGAGCCTTTAAATGGTCTGTCTGGTTCAGTAGGAATCACAATCATGGGAAAGATTGCTGACCTGACAGTTGTGCAGAAAACCATCATTCACTTCCTACATAAGGAGGGAAAGCCTCAAAAGGTAATTGCAAAAGAAGTTGGATGTTCCCAAAGTGCTGTATCAAACCACATTAATAGAAAGTTATGTGGAAGGGAAAAGTGTAGAAGAAAAAGATGCACAAGCAGCAGAACTAACCCGCAGTCTGGAGAGGAATGTCAGGAAAAGGCCATTCAAAAGTGTTGGATTTTCACAGGGAGTGGACTAAGGCTGGAGTCTGTGCATCATGAGCCACCACACACAGATGGATCCTGGAAATGGGCTTCAAATGTATTCTTGTCAAGCCACTCCTGAACAACAAACAATGTCAGAAGCGTCTTACCTAGGCTAAAGAAAAACAGACCTGGTCTGTTGCTCAGTGGTCCAAAGTCCTCTTTTCTGATGAGTGCAAATTTTGCATCTCATTTGGAAACCAAGGACACAGAGTATGGAGGAAGAATGGAGAGGCACACATTGCAAGATGCTTGAAGTCCAGTGTGAAGTTTCCACAGTCTGTGTTGATTTGGTGAGCCTTGTCATCTGCTGGTGTTGGTCCACTGTGCTTCATTAAGTCCGGGGTCACGGCAGCCGTCTACCAGGAGATTTTGGAGCACTTTGTGATTCTTTCCGCAGACACGCTCTATGGGGGTGTTGGTTTAATTTTCCAGCAGGACTTTTCACCTACCCACACTGCCAAAAGCGCCAAAACCTGGTTCAATGACCGTAGGATTACTGTGCTCGATTGGCCGGCAAACTCGCCTGACCTGGCATTGCCAAGAGAAAAATGAGAGACATGAGACCGAACAATGCAGAAGAGCTGAAGGCCACTATTGAAGCATCCTGGTCTTCCATAACACCTCAGCAGTGCCACAGGCAGATGGCTTCCATGCCACGCTGCATTGAGGCAGTAATTTCTAAAAAAGGGGCCCAAACCAAGTACTGAACTATCTTGCTTGCGTGTAATGAGTTTATCTCATATTTAGTTTTCACCTTTTAGTTGCATTAGTGAAATAAATTAACTTTAGCGCGATATTCTATTTTTCACCTGTATATGAAATCAACTGCCACAGTCAGGCAATCGGACTCAGTTTGTCTTTTCTGAAGAACCAAAGAAAGGTCACACGGCTACGAAGTCTATTTCCCGTTGTATTCATCAGCTTCTCTTTTGAGGGTTATGGTCTGAAAAAGACTGCGCCTTTTTCCAGTGATGGCTCACTCTCTACTAGGGGTGTGTGCTTCCTAGGCAATCGGTCATTAAGTTTCAGTAGCTCAGGTCTGCAAGGCTATAAAGGTGTGAACCGAAGCCCAGGTTACAAAGTTTTATCAAGTAGATGTAAGAGCCACTGAGGGTGTGACCGTTGGTTGCAGGCTGTTGTGTAGGTTCTTTTGGTTATTTTGTCTCCCTTACCTCCATGAGCATTGCTTTGAGACATCCCTTTGTATTGGGAATAATGAGGCTGCTCTGTGATGTATGATAAAACTGGATTCTTGGTTTACCTAGAAAATCTATTTCTTGCAGTACATCATGGAACTCTGAGATCATGCCCCTATCTTTCATGTGTATAGCTTGATACAAAACTGAGGACCTTACCGTATGGGAGGGAATAAGTAGGGGATCATTTTGCCAGTGTGTAAGCAAAAAAGGCTGCCATGTGGCATATGCTGTATTCCAAGGTAAGACAAAAAATTGTTTTTACAGGTGCTGAGGAAACCTCAAAATCTGAGAGGGAAAAAAAAGAGGTCTTTTGTTACTGGCAGAGAATACACTTGTAAAATATAATTGTATTTAGTCTTGCTTTTTTTTTTTTTTTTTTTTAAGGGGAAAATATGTACACAATTTGTTAATGCAACTTTCCTTCACTTAAGGAACATTTTAAGTCTTCTACGAATTATAAATTGTATAATATATATATATTTTTTTTATCTTTTATAGTCATGCATTTATTACAAAGGCCGATTTTAAATTAAGATATGCATCATATTTGGTGGGTTTTTTTTTTTAGCTGCCTGAAAACTATTGAAGTTTGAAACACATTTTCAATTGGCTTGTACATTAATTGTTTCTGAACTATATATAGTACAACGCAGAGGCAAAAAATTTCTGAAAATAATATTTGGAGTGGAATTCTAACTTTGTGTAGCTGGGGTTAGCATATTCTAAAGTGTTCGCAGCATGAGAAGAAAGGGGTTATCAAAGCTAATTCGGTATAAAGTGTTGAAGAGTCAATCACAGTTGAAAAGCAGAAAACGCTCAATCTTTGAACATCCTCCCATTGTTAATTTTTATAGATATATTCTGTGTGTGTGTGTGTGGCATGGTAACCATTATTCTGCCTATAGGAGGTGGCCCACTAAGACCCATTGACTGGGCAGAAGGATAAATTGTCCAAGAAGTAACCAGGAGGATCCTGAATGAGCTGCAGTGATCCACAGGTGAGTTCGAAGAAACTATCATATGATAACCGGGCCACTCATACAATTTGCCAGAAAGCAAACATGCAGAAAGAAGGTTCTGTGATCTGAGGTCAACATTAAACATTTTGGCTTCAGAGCAAAACCATAGGTATTGTGAATAGCCAGCACTGTTGGGAACATAAAGACCCAGGCAAATCTTCTTATTTATTTTTTTACCACAACGTTTAAAAGCCAACCTTACACCAAACAACTTACAGCCATTGTTGCAGCCAAATTCAGTTCTGCTATATATTCATGTGTTGTTGTTTTTTTTTCTTCCCTTTTTATAAAAAAAAAAAACTTTGTAAAAATAAAAGAATTTTGGAACATGGCACTATTGAAGTTACAGTAGTTAGTTACCATGTACTGTATGTAGTACTCAGCAACAGTCTACGTCTATTGGTAAGGTGTATTGAGATAGCACAGTAGTGGTTCCTTTATACAAAGAAAAAGAGCCGCTGTTTCCGGTGTATGATGATAACCTGAGGTGGAATGTCTCGTAGAGTGCCAGCGCCGGCCCGCCTCAGTGGGAAACTTGTAAGAAAAGAAATGGCTGCACATCCAGGAATTCCGATTGCCTTTTATTGTTCAAAGTGATAACACCAAAGATACCAGCACAAGGTGACATAGACTCGTTTCACACCAATATCTTGTGCTTAATCAGTACATCTTTAGTGTTTACTTTTACTTTCTGTCAGGAAGAATTTATTTAGTTTAGGTACTAATGGCCTGCTCGCATGTTCTTATCATCGTTCCTTTTTTTTTTTTCCCTCCCCCACCCTAATCTCACGTATTGGCTAAGATCTTTAGGACAAGGTGCATTGTTCAGGCAAATGATCAACCACGTGTACACTGACAGCTCAGGTTGGAGCTGATGTACTAACAATCCGATGCTAGTACAGTGCTCTCTCCAGCTGGGCTATTGTGTTCTGATGGGGACAGCTCCCACCATAAAATTTCGGTCAGTGCTTTCGGCCATTGGCTAAAAAGCACTGAGCGGGAGTCGGTCAGCAGACCTTTTTGGCCTATGACCCTTCGACAGAAGCTGGACAAACTGGCCGCCATACACACTGGTCAAATGTCGGCTGGTTTCTATTGAATCAGGCGATGCCACCCATGTACTAGGCTTAAACCACCTAGTGAAACAGCATTCAGCCATTCTAAGAGGCACAACATATTATCCAAAACTGAATAGCCATATTAAGCTGCACATTCTGCCTGTTGCCATGTTTTGTTGACCTGTGTAATTTTTCCATTCACTTTGGTGTCAGCACTGGCTTTGCCTCACTTATGAAGGTTCAGTAGGTTGAACTTTGTAGCAGCAGTCTCATGTGGCTTACGCCTTTATTTCTCTGCCTCCCTGTTTTTTTTCTTCATGGGTCAGTTCACTTCACTGCGCAGTCTTCAAGTATTATTATTTGTGACAACCCTTCTGATTCTCAGCATCCCCAGGACAGTGATGGGGATGAATTTCCAGGGTCAGCATTGGGACTTTTGTGGATTTTGGCTTCCTCTGTCTCACAGGAAGCTTAGGAATTTGATTGGGTAAATGCTTAAAATAAAGAAAATGCAAATATAACTGTTTAGCAGTCCTACTGATTTTAAGGTACTTGACATTTGCTTTGTAAGTCTGCAATATAACCCTCTGAGGTTTGCTTGGAGGAAGCCCACCCCTCCTTCCAAGTATTACGCTTATGTATGTATTTGTAAATGTGTGCAAACTATAAATCCCTTGGTTTTAACTTGAACTGTTAGACAAGGTCAATTCGGTTTGTTGCAGGCTGACTGGTAAGTGAGCTGGGAATTTTTGTTTGTTGTATTTTGGCTGTGGTAATAATGCTTAACGATTGGATACGCACTATACAACCTTTGTTTTCTTTCCTTTAAATTTACCAAAACCATGTAGTACAAGGGCCTGCCTTATTGCATACAAATTTAAACTGTAAAAGGTATGACCTCATATATGGTTTTGGTAAATCTAAAAAAAAGGGGGGGAATAAAAAAAAAAACAGAGTGGCCCCGATCCTTGCCTTTTGCGGTCCCTCTGCGGCTGTCTCGGCTCCTCTGATAACCTCCTCTGGGAAGCGCTCTCCCAAGGGGGTTACCTTGTAAGTGCGCTCCTGAGTCCCATATTCGGAGTCAATAGCCGCTGACTACGGGACTTGGCCCTGCCCCGGGCCCTCGCGACACTGGAGTTGATTGGCTTGCGCTGCTGTCAATCTATCCAATGAAGAGCCAAGAAGACCGAGCACAGGAAGAGCGCTTTCGCGACACGGGACTTTCCAGGGCTTAGGTAAGTAAAACGGGGGGGGGGGGGCTGGGGTGCCAGTGATCCTAAGATGTTTTTTCACCTTAATGCATAGGATGCATTAAAGTGGAGGTTCACCCGATTTAGTCACTTTGTCCGATTCACTAGTCCCCCCGATCTACATAACGATTTCGCTAGTCCAAAAAATTCAAAAAATCTCCATACCTTCTTTCTAGCAGCTCGACCAGGCACTTCCTGGTTGTAGGGTTGCGGGACTGGGCGTGTCGCTTTGCTCCGCAAAGGATTTTGGGAGCCATCACGTGTCTCTGGACGATGACGAGACACTATTCATTTCAGCAGCCAGAGGAGAAATCTCGCGAGATTTCGAACGTCACATGACTGCACCCGTTCATGTGACCGGGGGCGGCTACAATTCCCCCATTGTAAATAATTCACAGCATCCCGGAAGATCATGCAGGAGGGCTTCCGAGTGCCCGCAGTTAAGATGGCAATGTCCATCGAGAAATGTTATAAAATCTATTTCTGAGGGATATCGTGCTGCTAGCGGCTGCGAGGACGAGACTGGTGAGTACTATTTTCTTTGTACCACCAGCGTTACAAAAAGGGTTTTTAAAAAAAATGTTTTCCCGCGGAACTCCCGCTTTAAGGTGAAGAACGTGAACCTTTACAACCCCTTTAAGTGTAAATGGACCTGGAATCTTATTGAATACATTTGCTAGGAACAGAATGTGGAGTGATAATAGTTTTTATTTTTATTATTCATGTGCCAGCAGAAAAATAAAAACACCACTCACTATTAACACAATAAGAACAACAAATTTTATAGACCCATGAAATCTCTGCACAGTAAAACCTGAACATATTAGAATTATAAATACGGAGTCAAGAGTAAGCATAATCCGACTGGGTTTCCTGCGTAACCATACTTGGATAGCGGTAAGCATTAACATGGTAGGCCTCAAATGGAGGAGATGTGCTCCCTGCAAATCACTTGCAACCTATAATTAATTCTTTGGTCTGCTGTAAACCAAAAATGTAAGATTTGGCTGCTTTGGGCAACTGCTTATGATTACACATTGCGCATCTTTAAGATTTTTGTGCAGACTAGAAAACTAAAAAACAGCATAATTTTTAATCACAAACTGTCAGTATGACATCATACTGAGCATACAGTACATCACCAAGATCACAAAAGATAGCTACAATGTGCTTGTCATCTAAAAGACATTCTCAGATGTCTTGTAAATTGCTCTATGTAACAATAAATAATGAAAATTACATTCGTATTTGACTCATGTGAAGATCACTTGTCTCGTTTGCAGCTTGAAATGTGTTGGGCAAGAGCTCAGAATAACGTGGATACATTAGTATCATACTAAGTGGGAAGTCTGTGACCATATCCTCAATAAATAAATACCTGCTGAGCCGCAAAAACTTCCTGTTTTGTTTTTTGTCACTTTATAAAATGATCCTAATTTATTTTACAAACCACTATGCTGAGATACAGGATTTGTATTTTTTGAGACAAACTTAATGGTCTTTTCTTAGTTGCTAATATACGCCAGAAAACGCTTAACCACTTAAGGACCCCTTCACGCTGATATATGTCAGCAGAACGGCACGGCTGGGCACATCAACGTATAGGTACGTTGTCCTCTAAGCCCAGTCGTAGGCGCGCACCCGCGACCCGGTCCGAAGCTCCGTGACCGCGGGACTCACGGACCCGATCGCCGCTGGAGTCCCGCGATCAGTCCCCGGAGCTGAAGAACGGGGACAGCTGTGTGTAAACACGGCTTCCCCGTTCTTCACTGTGGCTCCTTTACCGATCGTGTCATCCTTTTTATAGGGGGACACAATCGATGACATCACACCTACAGCCACACCCCCCTACAGTTGTAAACACACTTCAGGGAACACATAACCCCAACAGCGCCCCCTGTGGTTAACTCCCAAACTGCAACTGGCATTTTCACAATAAACAATGCATTTTTTGCTGTGAAAATGACAATGGTCCCAAAAATGTGTCAAAATTGTCCGAAGTATCCACCATAAAGTCACAGTCACGAAAAAAAACGCTGATCACCGCCATTAGTAGTAAAAAATAAATAATTAATAAAAATGCAATAAAACTATCCCCTATTTTGTAAACGCTATAAATTTTGCGCAAACCAACCGATAAACGCTTATTGTGTTTTTTTTTTACCAAAAATAGGCAGAAGAATACGTATCGGCCTAAACTGAGGGAAATTTTTTTTTTAGATATAGATTTTTGGGGGATATTTATTATAGCAAAAGTAAAAAATATTGCATTTTTTTTCAAAATTGTCGCTCTATTTTTGTTTATAGCGCAAAAAAAAACGCAGAGGTGATTAAATACCACCAAAAGAAAGCTCTATTTGTGGGGAAAAAAAGGACGCCAATTTTGTTTGGGAGCCACGTCGCACGACCGCGCAATTGTCAGTTAAAGCGATGCAGTGCCGAATCACAAAAAGGGGCAAGGTCCTTTAGCTGCATTTTGGTCCGGGTCTTAAGTGGTTAAACTGCTCATGAAAAACAATTTCATAATTTTTCTTTATTATAATCAAGTCTTTTGATCAGGGGTTTCCAAATCTTCCAATACTAAGATCACACCATAAATTTTATAAATATTTGCAAGCCAAAAAAAATAACCATCAGAGTTCCCATTATGTCAGAGTCCCAATCAGGGTCTTCCTTAAGGCCACTTTTACACTGGCATCTCCGCTAAGTGGAATCCACTTGCTCAGCGGGGGATCTCTGATGAGAAGGTGGATGACAGGTCTGCTATGCAGAGTGGACACGGTCCCGCTCTCCTCTGTGAGACTATTGGATGGAAACAGACCGCCTGTCTGTTTCCATCCGATCTGCCCGATAGAAAATAGGACCACTATCCGTCTGTTTCAGTTAGACAGGGAGGTGCAATTTAATAAAACAAACATAAAAAAACAAAAATTGAATCTACAGAAAATAAATGATCACAAAAGTGGAATTGTTGCCAATAGTGAGCAATTGGGTTTTACCTTTTTTGTTTTCAATAAAATTTTACAAGAATAATTGGTTGATACAGGCAGCAGTTTACCCGTTTTTTTTTTTTCCTCCGACCAGAAATCTTCAACAGAAACTCACTGTTCATCGTCCTCTGTCCACATCAACTAGGGCAGGGATATGCAATTAGCGGACCTCCAGCTGTTGCAGAACTACAAGTCCCATGAGGCATTACAAGACTCTGACAGCCACAAGCATGACGCCTAGAGGCAGAGGCATGATGGGACTTGTAGTTTTGCAACAGGTGGAGGTCCACTAATTGCATATCCCTGAACTAGGGGAAGAGCTGCAGTAAGGCTCCATTCACACTAATGCATTTTTTGATGCATTTTGCAGAAATGTAGGGACATTTTTTAACTTAGTTTCCTATGGAACATGTTCACATCAATGCTTTCTTGTGCCTCTGCGTTTTTGGAAAGGGTCGGGGACTTTTTTTCCCGCAAAAAGCAGTGTTTTGCATGTAATATAATTCAATGGACCCGCATCCAAAACGCAAGTACCGTGATTTGCAGTTTGCGTTTTTTTTAAACCTGTTTATAGCCGGTTGTTAAAGGAAATGTAAAAAAGAAAATCACAGAAAATCGCGTGTCAAAAAACACAGCAAGCACTGCAAAAAGCTCAAAAGCAACATGCATTGGTGCGAATCCAGCCTAAGGCTCCATTCACACTAATGCTTTTTTTGATGCATTTTGCAGAAATGCAAGGAAATTTTTTAACATGGTTTCCTATGGAACATGTTCGCATCAATGCATTTTTGTGCCTCTGCGTTTTTGGAAAGGGTCAGGGACTTTTTTTCGCCTAACAAATCCAGCATTGTTCATCTGCTGCACATCCAGTTCGGCCTGATTCACACCTATGCAGTTTGCAGGTGCATTTTGTGCTTTTCAATACACGCTTTTGATCCATTAAAGTCTAAGGTACCAAAACCCAGAAAAAAGTCCCTGTCCCTTTCCATAAAATGCACAGATGTGAACTACGTCCTTAGGAAACCATGTTAAATGGACTAGCGTGTTTCTGCAAAACTGAAAATGTACTAAAAAAAAAAAATGCATAGGGGTGAACCAGACCTTCAGCACCACCAAGTTCCTTCCTTACATCACTTGAAGTCAGCTGTCTCTTCTTTGTTCTTGCCATGGTGCATGTACTGTAGATTGGTTAAAGCCTCATGGAACATATGAATTGGAAGGCTATGTTATTCTTACCTAGGTAAGTTATACTGAGTCCAGTTAAAAAATAAAAACTCTTGCTCGCTCTCATAACATGCACACAAGTTGACACAAAGGGGTTTGAATGGCTATTGAAGGTAACCATCCTCACCTGTGATCTGTTTGCTTGTAATTGACAGACCCTTGCCTCTTTCATCCAGTGCAGCACCAAGGTTTCTGGATTCTGAGTCATGGGGAAAGCAAAGGAATTGTCAAAGGATCTGCGGGAAAAGGTAGTTCAACTGTAAAAAAAAAAAAAAAAGGAGAGTGATATAAAAAGATATCCAAGGAATTGAGAATGCCAATCAGCAGTGTTCAAACTCTAATCAAGAATTGGAAAATTAGGGGTTCTGTTGAAACCACGGTCAGGTAGACCAACTAAAATTTCAGCCACCACTACTAGGAAAAATTGTTTGGGATTTAAAGAAGAAAAAAAAATAACTTCAGGTGAAATACAGGACTCTGAAAACATGTGGTGTGGCTGTTTCCAGATGCGCAATAAGGAGGCACTTGAAAGATTGGCTGCATGGTCGAGTCACCAGACGAAAGCCATCACTGCGCAAATGCCACAAAGTATCCCACTTACACTACACCAAACAGCACAGAGACACAATTCAAACCTTCTGGCATAAAGTTATTTGGAGTGATGAGACCGAAATTGAGCTTTTTGGCCACAACCATAAACACTACATTTGGAGAGGAGTCAACAAGGCCTATGATGAAAGGTACGGAGCTGGATCGCTGATGTTTTGGGGTTGTGTGATAGGGTTGCCACATCATCCCTTTAATCCAGGACACATGTTAATTCTAGTTCTGAGGCTGAGTTAATGCAGATAAGGTTGTGTTATTTATATTCTCTGCCAGGGTATGTAAACTTATAAGCACACGTGTGTGTGTGTGTGTGTATATATATATATATATATACACATATACACACACACAATATACAGTGCACAGCATAAATAAGTACACCACAACAGATTTGTCAGAAAAACTTTTTTTTTTACTCCCACAAATGCGGGCCATTGATTGCAACCAAGATTTGTTATTTGCATGCACAAAACCAGTATTTTTTTCTAACAAATTCATTCAAGACCATGTTGCAAAAATTAATACACCCACCCCAGTGAAAGTTTTAAGAGCAAAGCTAAATGTTAAACAACAAAATCCTAATTAAGAATTCAACTACAGTTGAGTTCATTAAACAGGTGTCCAGAAGACAGTTGAATATAAAAGGGTGTTACTTAACAAAGAAAACCCCTCCCATTTCATGCTGTCAGCAATGGCACCACATGGAAAAGACCTGAGAAAGAAAAAAAATCTTTACACAAGAAAGTTGAAGGCTACAAGAAGATCAGCAAAGCTTTACTTATCAGTCGGAATACTGTAGCAAAAGTGATACAAAATTTTAACAAAGACGGAACTGCAACCATCTCACAAAGATGTCTAGGCCGTCCACGGAAAGGTAACACTTTGACATGAGCATCTTCTGATGAGAAGGGATAAAGAAAATCGCCAAGCAATTTCACTGCAGTTAGCTAAAGAAGTAGAAAGCCAAACTGGGGTAATTGATTTCCCTGACAGACCACGGCGTACACTGCAGATAATGGCATGGCATTGGTGTGTCATCCACGAAAGAAGCCTCTCCTAAAGCCCATGCACAAAAAAGCTTGGTTACAAGTTGCATGGCCCAAAAACAAGAAGACTACTGGGACTCTGTACTCTGGAGTGATGAGACCAAGATAAATGTTTTTATAACTGATGACTTCAAAACTGTATGGCGTTGCAAAAGTGAGGAGTACAAAGAAAAATGCATACCTACGATAGTGGTTGCTGGTGTCGGGGAGCTGCATTTCATTGATGGTATAAGGAATTCACAGATTTACTGCTCTATATTGAAAGAGAAGATGTTAATATCACTCTGTGCCCTTGGTCGTTGTGTACTTTTCCAACATGACAATGATCCAAAACACACATCTAATGCCTCATACACACGATCGGAATTTCGGATGGAAAAATTCAGACAACTTTTTCCATCAGAAATTCCGACCGTGTGTATGCCCCATCAGAGAAATTCTATCGGAAATTCCAATGAATTCCATCGGAGATTACATAGAGAATATGTTCTATTTTCCTCCTAAGGAAATCCGTCGAGTTGAGTTTGCTAGAGTCCGATCGTGTGTACAGGGCAAGTCCGCTGTTGCATTTCTGAAGAAGAACAGTGTGAAAGTGATTCAGTGGCAAAGTATGTCTTCTGATCTGAATCCAATCAAACACCTTTGGAGAAATCTGAAGAGACATGTTGAGCACAATGCCTCGTACACACAACGGTTTTTCTCGGCAGGGGAAAAAAAACGACGGTTTTCCCGACGGGATTCCTCTCAAGCCTGCCTTGCATACACACGTTCAGGCCAAATACCGCTCGTCCAAAGTGCGGTGACATACAACACGTACGACGGGACTATAAAGGGGAAGTTCCATTCAAACTGCGCCACTCTTTGGGCTGCTTTTGCTGTTCCTCATGTTAGTAAAAGTTTTTGGTGAGAGACGATTCGCGCTTTTCAATAATTTGCAGTGTGACGAATGTGATATCTCCATTATGAACGCTAGTTTTACCAGAAAGAGCGCTCCCATCTCATACTAGCTTCTGAGGATGCGTGTTTGTTTTCCCCCTCTGAAAAGCATACACACGACCGGTTTCCCGATAGGAAAAAGTCAGCCGGAAATCCCGACGGGAAAAAAGAAAGCTGGTTCTCTTTTTTTTTTCTGTCAGTTTTTTCATCCGGAAAACTGCGATGGAGCATACACGCGGACGGTTTTCCCAGCCAAAAGCTCTCATGGCAGTTTTCCCGACAGGAAAACCGGTCGTGTGTACGAGGCATGACTCTCCATTCAGCATCCAGGCTCTAAAAGAGGTTGTTCTTGAAGAATGGAAAAAGATTGATGTTGTAATATGTCGCCAACATTCCATGCCTAGAAGACTTGGTGCTGTCCTTACAAATCATGGAGATGATGCCTAATACTAGATGTAGTCGTTTTTGTTAGGGGGTTTATTCATTTTTGCATCAACTACAAAATCTTCGGTTTTACTCAAATTAATCTAAGTTATATTATTAACCTTACTTTCATGTAATGAGTTAAACAAATGTTCTATAAAACTCCAGTTATGTTAACATTTCATGTAAAAAATTCAATTTCCCTGTGGGCCACATTTAAAAAAGGTGCATGCACCCTTCTCCGCAGGAAACACAGGCATGGCACTTTCCACCCCATTCCTTGACAGCCCTCTGCTGTCTGCAAATTTGAATGGCTGCCGGGTAGAGCTTTCCTGTCATTGCATGAAGCTAAACTTCCCTAAAATAGCCATGTATATGTGAAATATTTGCATAGCTGTTCATTCATCAAAAGTGCAAGAAAAATTGTTCTGTGTGAATGGAGCAAAATTGAATGTTCTCAGGGTTCCTTGTGGTCCAAATATATGAATGTGGAAAATCCTGCATCATGACCACTAGATGGAACATACCTATTTCCTATGATAGTCAGTGTCACCTAGTGTCCATGATGCAATATTTTCCCCATGCACACATTGGATATGCAGAGAATGTAGCCTAAGAACATTCGATTTTGCCACATTCACACAGAATTTGCATGCAGTTTTGATGGACAAACAGCAATGACATTTTTTAATAAAAACACTACTAAGGGTAACAAAACCAAGCTGCACTGATCTAAAATGAATCTAAATATTTGTTTTCTTCTTTTCATATGACAGATGTTCGCAAAAATAATCGCTTTATTGGTTGTATGACAGTGATTAATATACCAGTATCTACCCTGCAATCCAAGTCTCATTACAGTAAATTGATAATAATCATTTTTGTCTTTTAAAATTAATCTGCTGTATAAAATAAATGTTTCAGTTGAACGAGCAAAGTAACTGAGGAAGGTATTGAGACACCTCCTAAATAATATGCTCATTATGGCCTGATGCATTATTTAGCAGCAGAGTTCAAACATAATCTGAGTACTTAGCATTGATATATATCCCGGGTTCAGTGTTAGCGATTCATAGTTTTAGGTAGAAATAAATATTAATGTACCTATGTTTTAACGACATTTGTCAGTAGCATAAATGAGACAGAATTTCTAGCTGCTTCCCAATTGAAGGAAATCTGGGGCTTTCAATGATCACTTGAAGTTTAGCTAAAAAAAAAAACCCTACACCTTTAGTCACATTACTTAATTGTAATGAAGGATGTCCCATTACTGGCAGGCAGCGGGATCCTGGAGAAATCTTCACTGCAGAGATTTCCAGTTCAGGCAGAACAGCAGTACTCCTTCCTTCTCCATTGAGAACATTTCTTTCGTTGATTGCTTGTAACATAGGGTGACCAGACATCCCCAGTTTCAGGGGACAGTCCCCTGATTGAGGACACTGTCCCCGGACCAAGTCTGTCCCTGGTTTTGTCCCCAGATTGGGTTTAATAGGAGGCAGGGGCAATTTCAAAGACAATCAGTGCAGAATTAAAAAAAAAAAATTTGAATTACACACCCCCGCTCCGCCGTGCCTACTAGCATAGGGGGGTTGTATTTTTCCCATTATCTGTGCCCCTTTCTGATGATCATGTGCTGGTCGGAGCGGAGGGAATATTTCTTCAGTTTCGGGCGCATGCCCATTCAGCTTTGCTCCCATGTTCTTCTGCCTTGGCTCAAATCCTGGCCAGCCACCTGCCTATCTCCTTGCCTTCCCTGGCGGAGTGATCTTCCTCCGCTCCCCATCCAGTAGTAGCCCGGTGTCCGGAGAGTAAGACTTGGGAGGCTGTGAGGCTGAGAGTCGCTGATTGTTGCCATTACTAGTAAAGAAAAAATATGTCCTGGGATTTCATTTTAAAAATCTGGTCACCTTATTGTAACATGATCTGTGAATGTGCAGAGTCTAATCAAAGTTTTTTTTTTCTCCCCTATTCACATATTGTAAATGTAATGTAATCAATGAAAGAACTTTTCTCAGTTAAGGAGAAGGAAGGAGAGGGCACGTTCTTATCAGACCATCTTAACTTCTGCTTTGCTGAAGATCTGAAGCTGTTACCCATTGCAGCTCTGCAAGTTCAGAGACAGGAAGAGGACTGACATCCCTGCAATGAAAATGTATCCAGAATCCGGCTGCCTACACAATGTAGGACATCCTTCATTACAGCAATGTCACTAAGGGTTCATTCAGAACAGACACAGTGGAACTGGGTTGAGCAGCTAGTCCAGTAATGATTCCAGTATCTGGTTCACACCACTGCAACGGGGCAGTGTGCATTGGGAAAAAGTAATGCATGCAATCCTTCTTTCCAGTACAGTGCAGTGCTAGGCAATCCACCACTGCAAATTCTGGATGGACCCTCTGCACACTGCTACACCCTTTACAGCAGGGTTCCTGCTACGACCCTCCAGCTGTTGCGGAACTACACATCCCATGAGGCATTGTAAAACTCTGACATTCACAGACATAACTAGGCATGATGGGAATTGTAGTTCCTGAATACCTGGAGGGCCATAGTTTGAAGACCCCTGCTTTACAGCAAACTATGCAATGAAAAACAGGGATATTTAGTTCACATATATTACAATACATGTTCAAGCAGACCAAGTTGTAATGCAATCCACCACCTCACACCCTGCAGCCGGAAATTGAACTTAAAGTGGTGGTTCACCCGCAAATGTTAATTTTTAACATTAGATTCATGCTCATTTTGTCAAGGGGAATCGGGTAGTTTTTTTTTAAAATGAAGCAGTACTTACCGTTTTAGAGAGCGATCTTCTCCCCCGCTTCCGGGTATGGGCTGCGGGACTGGGCGTTCCTATTTGATTGGGAAAAAAACAAGATGCGCTAAACAATTATATAACAAATAAATCAACCCAAAAATCATGTCACAAATGATTTTCCATGAATGATAAAAAACATAAAAACAAGGAGATCAAAGTCCTTAGAGGGACAACGTAGATCCTATTTACCAGTGCAATGAAAAAAAGAAGAAAAAAAGTCCACAAATGTTGATCATAAACTTGTAGTGACAATCCAATAGACAGAGATCCTCCACCATAAGAGTATTGAATCCGCTTACCAGATTTCCAGCGGTCCCTTAATCAAAAGAGGACCCCAGAAAGCATGTAGGTTAACACTGTGGAAGTTGAAGTACAGATGGGCCAAGCTTGATGCCAATACCCGTCTCAATCCAGTTGTATGGAAAGCTGTGTATCAATGACCACAATTCAGGTGTGAACAACGTGTAGAAATACGATCTGGTGCCGCACGAGGGCGCTATATAAAACACGTCATGGAACGTAGAGTTTGTCTACGTTTGTCTAGATGCGACCGTCGGAAGACTTTCAATCAAATAGGAACGCCCAGTCCCGAAGACCATACCCGGAAGCGGTGGAGAAGATCGCTCTCTAAAACGGTAAGTACTGCTTCGTTTTTAAAAAAACTACCCGATTCCCCTTGACAAAATGAGCATGAATCTAATGTTAAAAAAAATTTTTGGGTGAACTCCCACTTTAATTAAATGTCTCTGTGACATTTCAATAAAGTATATAAAAAATAAATAAAAAGATTGAACAGAGACGGACCACACAACACACCATCCACTGATTTGTAACGCAGCGGCTGGTGTATATTAAAGCTGTAGGTTTTCTTTTTTACGCTAATTTTTAATTTTAAGCTGCTCAAGTGTTTGTGATTTCTTTTTTCTGCTGTTTGCCCTCAATTGTCTTTCTGACTTTAGTATTTCTAGGGTAGCACTTGCACTGATTTTTGCCTGGAAAACCACCACATCTTATCCAAGCTCTTAATCTTGAATAAAAACTGAAGCAGTGGAAGTATGAATAAGAACATAACAAAGGATAGATATGCTTTGCTAGAGAGTGAACACATTACTTTTGAAGTATAATTGTATTATGGATTAGGAAATGGGATGGAAGCTGTGTATAGCGCTAATGCCATCATGAACAATGTATTCCATTCTCTGTGATAATAAACAGCATCTAAAGTAGGCAATTTTAAATCACAATAGTCTAAAACTTATGTCTAAAAAGTATTTGCATTACTAATACAAAGAGCTAAACTAAACAACAGTGGTATATAATGTTTAGGATCATTGTAACAGACCATGTCAAATACTTATAAGCTTAACTTGGCCATACAGGCTTGGATTTTTTTCCCCCCTTCACAACGCTATACAGGGCAGATGAAAGAATCCCCACTGTGCCTATTGTAGGCCCCAGGAAGACGTAACGTATTACAAAACATGTAGGGCGGTGCTACGACGTGCTGACGCTTTATGTTTTACACCCCATGTAACCCAGTACACAAAGTTTTGCCAGGCTTTTATGTAATTGCGGTTGATTCCGCTTACTCCCTTTTTTAACCTAGCAATAAAGGCTCATCACCTGTCCTATACAGTCCCAACAGTAAAGCATGGTGGTGGCAGCATCATGCTGTGGGGGTGTTTTTCAGCTGCAGGGAGAGGACGACTGGTTGCAATCGAGGGAAAGCTGAATGTGGCCAAGTACAGTGATATCCTGGATGAAAACCTTCTCCAGAGTGCTCAGGACCTCAGACTGGGCCAAAGGTTTGACCCTAAGCACACAGCTAAAATAACGAAGGAGTGGCTTCTCAACAACTTTGTGACTGTTCTTGAATGGGCCAGCCAGAGCCCTGACTCAAACCCAATTGAGCATCTCTGGAGAGATCTAAAAATGGCTGTCCACCAACGTTTACTATCCAACCTGACAGAACTGGAGAGGATCTGGAAGGAGGAATGACAGAGGATCCCCAAATCCAGGTATGAAACACTTGTTGCATCTTTCCCAAAAAGACTCATGGCTGTATTAGATCAAAAGGGTGCTTCTACTAAATACTGAGCAATGGGTCACCATGTGATATTTCCGTTTTTCTTTTTTTAATAAATCTGCAAAAATGTCAACAATTCTGTTTTTCTGTCAATATTTTACTACACTATCGGATCTCCTTGTCCCTTCCACTGCCGGCCTAGTGGCGATCCCTGCAGATTGAAGGACCTGTGGTCCTATCCCCCATCGAGGACCTTGGAGGTCGGGCTGCGGTGCTGAGATCCAGGACGTGGAGATCCTTTTTGTCCCTGCAGAGGGCTGAGTCTGCATGCGCTGATGACCTTGCTCTTTAGGGGGTCCACCTTATTCGGTAAGGGTATCCACTCACTAAGTGAGATTTTTCTTCAATTGGGACTGCTGCACAGCTTCTCTTCCCCCCTCCACTTCCTTTTGGTAAAGGTTGATTCTCTGGACTTTTTACTCATCTAATTGGACTATTTTTTTATATATACATTGATTGAAGTTTACATGGACTCACTACCTTATTGAATGAAGTTTTTTGTCACGTATCTTACTTTGTTTTTATTCAACTGATTTTTATTTATTATGTTATCACTGATTCTCTAGCGCAACTTTTCTTTTTTCTGATGTGCCTATTGCTAACAGCCACCGCCAGAAGCAGAATAACCAAAACAGTGGCTGCAGCTGATTCCTCCAAAAAAAAATTCATCTGACTGATACATTTTGTCTAGTTCATTAGGAACCGGGCTAAAATTCACTATATTCTTTACCTTAAAGATTGCATTAAGATAAAAAGCCCTCTATGTGCAGAAGCCCCCCTTATACTTGCCTGAAACCCAGAGGCGTAACTAGAACCTTCAGGGCCCCGGTGCAAGGAACCATGGAGGGCCCCCCTGACCTCCGGCCAGGGCCCTTCCCACTAATCATGGAAGCAGCAGGACCTAGATAGGAGGGGGAACAATTCCTCTTTATTTTCCTCCTGCTGCCACTGAATGTCTATCGGAGGGAGAGGAGGAGAAGCAGACTTTTGGTGGCGGCAGGAGAAAAATGGAGGGGATTTGTTCCTCTAAATGCCCCTCATCCAGGTGTTTAGGGGCAACATGTGCGCTATTTCAATTGTGACCCCTGTACTTACGCCCCTGGGATCAGTGGCAGCGGTGGTGGTGGGGGATGGGATCAGTTGTGGTTGGGGAGGGATAGGATCGGTGGTGGGGGATGGGATGAGTGACAGCAGTGGGGGGGTGGGATCAGTGGCAGCAGTGGTGGTTGGGTGGGGATGGGATCAGTGGCAGTGGTGGTGGGGTGGGCATCAGTGGCAGTAGTGGTAGTGATGTAGGGGGCATCAGTGGTAGTAGTGGTGGTGGTGATGTGGGAGGGATCAGTGGCAGCGGTGGTGGTGATGTGGGGGGGATCAGTGGCAGCGGTGGTGGGGGATGGGATCAGTGGTGGTTGGGGAGGGATAGGATCAGTGGCATCGGTGGTTGGGGATGGGATGAGTGACAGCAGTGGGGGGGGTGGGATCAGTGGCAGCAGTGGTTGTTGGGTGGGGATGGGATCAGTGGCAGCAGTGGTGGTGGGGTGGGCATCGGTGGCAGCAGTGGTGGTGGGGTGGGCATCAGTGGCAGTAGTGGTGGTGGGGGGGTATCAGTGGCAGTAGTGGTGGCGATGTGGGGGGGGGATCAGTGGCAGTAGTGGTGGTGATGTGCGGGGGATCAGAGGCAGTAGTGGTGATGATGTGCGGGGGATCAGAGGCAGTAGTGGTGGTGGGGGGTATCAGTGGCAGTAGTGATGGTGATGTGGGGGGGATCAGAGGTATTAGTGGGGGGGTCAGAGGCAGTAGTGATGATGATGTGGGGGGGATCAGGGCAGTAGTGGTGGTTATGTGGGGGGGGGGGGTCAGTGGCAGTAGTGGTAGTGATGTGGGGGTATCAGTGGCAGTAGTAGTAGTGGTGGTGGGGTGGGCATCAGTGGCAGTAGTGATGGTGATGTGGGGGGGTTCAGTGGCAGTAGTGGTGGTGGGGTGAGCATCAGTGGCAGTAGTGGTGGTGATGTGGGGGGGTTCAGTGGCAGTAGTGGTGGTGGGGTGGGCATCAGTGGCAGTAGTGGTGGTGATGTAGGGGGGAAATCAGTGGCATTGTTGATTTAGAGGGATGGGTGCCACTCACTTGCAGATCTCTTGGTTCCCCCTCCTTGCTAGGTCTTCCTTGAACTAGCAGAGAGGATGGGCAGGGCCTGCGAGTACCAGTTTGTGCAGGCGTAGTCTGAGATCGGCAGAGCGGGCAGGGACTGTGCCCATGAGTGCGGGTGGAGAGGATGGACAGAGAGGATGGGTGGAGTGGGCCGAGCGGATGGACGGAGACGCCGTGTACTGCAGGTAGTTATAGCATGTTTGTTATTTTTAAAGAAAAAAAACAAGACTTTAGTTCCACTTTAACTTGTTAGACCCAGCAGTAACACTGGCAGAGGAAAAACTCATGATGCACACAACCCGACCAAGCACCTGATAACGACAGTGCTAAGCCATGCATTACTCCTAAAGGGAACCTTGCAGCACTAACAAAGTTCACTAATCTACTTAGATTACGCTACCTCTTGAGAAATCTCTGCAACTTAAAAAGATTAGGTAATATACTTCCATACAGCATAAAGTGATGTCACCATTGTTCTGATTGGATCCTGGGGAAAGCGGTTTTGCCAAAATCTCATAAAATGACAACCTAGCTCACTACAAAAGCATTTTTCTCCAGAAGGAGTCAAGTCACCCTTGCAGAGGCTCCATAGGTGGAAGTTGGAGGTAAGGTAAAGTATGTTATCTAACTTTTCATTTAGTTTTGTACATGGGGAAGGACACCCTTGGTAAATGAGTGGACCAATTATAAGTTACATATGTTAGAAAATACACCAATCTATCTAGTTCAACAGAAAAAAAATGAATATAAAATCTCAATATACACTATCCCACGGCTCTTGCCCTTTCCATAAAATGCATAGATGTGAACTACTGTGGTGTGTTTCTGCAAAACTGAAAATGCATAAAAGTGAACCAGAATATGTAAATCACTAGATACGCCTATTCACAAACGTACGCCCGGCCGACGCAGTACAGATACGCCGTTTACGTAACGCATTAGCAGGCCTAAAGTTATTCCATCAGATAGCTGGAATAGTAATGTTAAGTATGGCCGCCGTTCTCGCGTCGAAATTTGAAAATTTTACGTTGTTTGCATAAGACGTCCGTGAATAGGGTTTTACGTCCACGTCGAAATCAATAGGACCGTGCGGCGTACTTAGCCGCAATGCACACTGGGATATGTAGGCGGACGGCGAATGCACCATTCGTAAAATACGTCAATCACGTCAGGTCAAGCCCCATTAACATAAAACACGCCCCCTCAGCCGAATTTAAATTAGCCGCCCTTACTCCCACCCGATTTACGCTACGCCGCCGTAACTTAGCAGGCAAGTACTTTGTGAATCATGTACTTGCCTTGCTAAATTACGGCGGCGTAGTGTAAATGCCATACACTACACCGCCGCAACTATGCGCTCGCCATCCTGAATCTAGCTACTAGAGAGTGAATTTTTTGCCCATTCATCTTTGCAAAATAGCTCAAGCTCTGTCAGATTGTATGGAGAGCGTCTGTGAACAGCATTTTCAAGTCTTGCCACAGATTCTCAATTGGATTTAGGTCTGGATTTTGACTGGGCCATTCTAACACATGAATATGCTTTGATCTAAACCATTCCATTGTAGCTCTGGCTGTATGTTTAGTGTCATTATCCTGCTGGAAGGTGAACCTCCGCCCCAGTCTTAAGTCTTTTGCAGACTCTTAACAGGTTTTCTTCTAAGATTGCCCTGTATTTGGCTTCATCCATCTTCCCATCAACTCTGACCAGCTTCCCTGTCCCTGCTGAAGAAAAGCATCCCCACAACATGATGCTGCCACCACCATGTTTCACGGTGGGGATGGTGTGTTCAGGGTGATGTGCAGTGTTAGTTTTCCAGCACACATAGCATTTTGGTTTTAGGCCAATAGTAACATTTTGGTCTCATCTGACCAGAGCACCTTCTTCCACGTTTGCTGTGTCCCCCACATGGCTTCCCACAAGCTGCAAATGGGACTTTTTATGGCTTTCTTTCAACAATAGTTTTCTTCTTGCCACTCTTCCATAAAGGCCAGATTTGTGGAGTGCACCACTAATAGTTGTCCTGTGGACAGATTCTCCCACCTGAGCTGTTTGACCTCTGCAATTCCTTCAAAGTTACCATGGGCCTCTTAGCTGCTTCTCTGATTATTGCTCTCCTTGCCCGGCCTGTCAGTTTAGGTTGACAGCCATGTCTTATTAGGTTTGCAGTTGTGCCATACTGTCAGGGTTGCCAACCGTCAGTAAATTTACAGACTGTTAGTAAAAATCTATGATTTTTTATAACTGTCTGTAAATATCAGGGGCTGATAATTTGTCACGCTGTGTTGACTTTTCAAGTGTAAACCAGGCAAATTGCTTGTTATGGGCATTGTCAGTGTTTCCTTGTTGTGTTTATACTGTTTAAATAACAGTTGTCTTCGTTTTTAAGGAGGCCAGTAAAAAATGTGCTCCATCAGTAAGAGCCCATTCACACAGGGACGACTTTGGAATCGAATTCAAGTCGCCCCTAGTCGCCTCAAGTCGCGCTGCATGAGAAAATCAATGGAAGTGAATGGAGCCGTCTTAATGTACACTACTGCAGTCGCTCCGACTTCAAAAAAGGTTCCTGTACTACTTCAATCCGACTTGTAGGCAACTTGTACCCATTGATTTCAATGGAAGTCGCCTCAGAAGTCGGATCACTGTCTTAACTGAAGCAAAATACAGGAAGAGAACATACATTTCTCAGGCAAACCCCTCCCTCCCCCCTCCCTCCCACAGAGCTGATTGTTGTTTGATTGGCCACTGGAAAGCTTCCTGTCCTGGAGGCGACTTGAAGTTGCATTGTACTGTCCAGGAGGCAACTTGAAGTTGCCTTGTAAGTTGCCTGATGATTCATACTCAAGTGTGTCCAAGTTGCCTCCCAAAGTTGTGCTGGAAGTCGTGTTGCCCCTGTGTGAATGGGCTCTAAATCTTCCATGATTTGTCAGTAAAAAATGCTGCTGGAGGTTGGCAATACTGCATACTGTTTCCATTTTTGTATGATAGATTGAACAGTGCTCCGTGAGATGTTCAAAGCTTGGGATATTTTTTATTTTTTTGCTTTAAACTTCTCCACAACTTTATCCCTGACCTGTTTGGTGTGTTCCTTGGCCTTCATGATGCCTTTTGTTTACCAAGGTTCTCTAAGGCCGCGTACACACGATCAGTCAAAACCGATGAAAACGGACTGAAGGACCGTTTCATCTGTCCAAACCGATCGTGTGTGGCCCCCCAGTTATCCTTCGGTCAAAAAAAAGAGAATTGCTTTAAAATTTGACCGATGGACACCTAACCGATGGGTCAAAACCGATTGTTAGTATGCAAAAGCATCGGTCAAAAGGCCGCACGTGCTCAGAATCAAGTCGACGCATGCTTGGAAGCATTGAACTTAGTTTTTTTTAGCACGTCGTATGTTTTACGTCACCGCGTTCTGACACAATCGTTTTTTTAACCGATGGTGTGTAGGCACATCAGACCATCAGTCAGCTTCATCGGTTAACCGATGAAACAGTCCTTCAGTCCGTTTTCATCGGTTTTGACTGATCGTGTGTACGCGGCCTTACAAACACTGAGGGCTTCACAGAACAGCTGTATTTATATTGAGATTAAATTGCAATCTGTATTTACTAATTAGGTGACTTCTGAAGGCAATTGGTTTCACTAGATTTTTGTTAGGGGTATGAGCCTTGGTTCACACTGACAGTGGGATTTCATACCCGCATGTCAGTCCGACTTCAGGAGCGATTTTAGATACATTTGTGTACGTGCCTGCACACATGTCTATAAAAATCGCACTCTAAAGTCGCCAAAAGAAGTACAAAAACTACTTTTGGGAATCGGTGCGGCCCCGCTAAGTTCGGAAAGTGCCATTGCTGGCAATAGCTGCCAATTTGGCATGCGATTTGACATGTCAAATCACATCGATGTGAACCTAGGCTCAGAATAAAGGGGGCTGAATACAAATGCACTCTAGACATTTCACATATTATCCATTTATCAGTTTCCTTCCAATTATGTGCCACTTTGTTGGTATTTCACATAAAATACCAATAAAATTAATTTAATTTTTACGATAATCTATTCAGTGCGTTTAAAGTCTATTTACAGCCTATTAAAATGAATAGGCTGCCAACTCACCAGGACAGATAAAACATGCTGGGTCTTCCCAACACAGCGCAACCCCAATGCATAGTAGCACGTTTTACCGTGCATTTTAGTGCACTACAACACATGCGTTTCAGAGGGCCGTTGGGTTAGTGCATTGGAGTGTCATGGAAAAATTAATGACACCGCAATGTGCTAACGTAATGTGCATTAACATCCATTTATGTGCGTTAACGTGCATGATACCACAATGCACTTCTCACTGGAGAGGTGGGAGTGGGGTGTGAAAGACTGCAAAGGCTACAAACTGTAGCCATATAGAAATGACCATGTTTTGCAGCTGGATTAGCATTTTCCTGAAAACTTCACTCCCATATGGAAGCTGCAAATGGTTTTTAACCAGAGCTTTGAATTCTTTGGTAACAAATACATTTTGAAAAATATTGTTAATTAGGTATCACAAATATAAATATAACTCTTTTAACAAAAAAAATGTAAATTCTCCATCTGACTGGGTCCCCTCTATCTGTTGATGTAGAGCAGTCCCCGGAGACTCAAAAAAATGTACAGATCAGGGTCTATCTATGAGTATAGTTTTCTTACTTGTCACTTTACCAGATTTCACCAGCAGGTGGAACCCTGCATAAGAAGAGTACTATATAGAGCAGAGGTGGGCAAACTACGGCCCGCGGGCCGTATACGGCCCGGCGGACCTTTTAATCCGGCCCCCGGGCGGATCGCTAGAAATCTGAATTTGAAGTCTGAATTTGCAGCCGAAAGAATTGCGGGTGTTAGCCGCACCTCTTTCCCGCCCCCCCCCCCCCCCCGCTGGTGCAGCCGAAGAAACCCGTGGGTGTTAGCTGCGCCTCCTTTCCCGCCCCCCGCTGATTCAGCCGAAGAAGCCATTGGAGCTGGCCACGCTTCCTTTCCCGCCCCCCGCTGACGGCATTCCCAGCCGCCCGTCACCACGTGGAGTGAGTGTCCCAGAATTCAAAAAAGTCCCCCAATTCCCACCAAGTAATGACCCGGTCCCGACTCCTCACCTCACACTGTGCACACTGCACAGGCTGCTGTAGGAGACCCGAGACGGCCGAGGACTGCAGGCAGCAAAACACTGACAGGACAGAGATTTCATCATCATCATCATCAGTTACTTGCTTGTGGGGATGCTGGCAGCAATTGATGGCACACTGGCAGCAATTGATGGCACACTGGTGGCACACTGACAGCAATTGATGGCACACTGGTGGCACACTGGCAGCAATTGATGGCACACTGGCACCAATTGATGGCACACTGGCAGCAATTGATGGCACACTGGTGGCACACTGG
This sequence comes from Rana temporaria, assembly GCF_905171775.1. Lineage (NCBI taxonomy): Eukaryota > Metazoa > Chordata > Amphibia > Anura > Ranidae > Rana > Rana temporaria. The sequence continues at coordinate 158,556,287 of NC_053494.1, read as the reverse complement.
CAGCAATTGATGGCACACTGGCAGCAATTGATGGCACACTGGTGGCACACTGGCAGCAATTGATGGCACACTGGCAGCAATTGATGGCACACTGGTGGCACACTGGCAGCAATTGATGGCACACTGGCAGCAATTGATGTCACAATGGCAGCAATTGATGGCACACTGGCAGCAATTGATGGCACACTGGTGGCACACTGGCAGCAATTGATGGCACACTGGTGGCACACTGGCAGCAATTGATGGCACACTGGCAGCAATTGATGGCACACTGGCAGCAATTGATGGCGCACTGGTTTATGTATGTCTTAGTGATTGATTAACATCACAACTTCATTGATTTGAAATTGATACCCTTATTTTTTGTATGATTTTTGCTTTTGCTCATCACTGCCACACACATGCAGCCATGCATTGCACGTGTGTGGCAGTAATGAGCAAAACTAAAAATCATACAAAAAAAAAAGCTATCAATGAAGTTGTGATGTGAATCAATCACTAAGACAATAAGACATACATAAACCATAATTTATGACACGGCATACATTATCGTTTGGCAGGACTTTATGGGGACAATGTCTGCAGTCTCTGATCCTCTCTAGTATCATGTCTGCAGTCTCTGATCCTCTCTGGTATCATGTGCACAGTCTCTGATCCTCTCTGGTATCATGTCCGCAGTCTCTGATCCTCTCTGGTAACATGTCCGCAGTCTCTGATCCTCTCTGGAAATTTTCACTAATATGAGTCACAAATAGTGAAAAATGTTCATTGTTTTGGGAAATTTTGTTTAATAAATTTATTTTTTTTCTTGTAAGGCAACCTCACTTTTTCATTGTTTAACTATAACAAGTACTCGTACCAGTTGTCCAACAATGATATTTACTGCTTTTTATAAAGAAATACAATTGATTTTATGCAGTATTGAGTTTAGCCTTTTGGCCCGGCCCTCCAAAATATTTTTAGTTTCTCATGTGGCCCCATCGAAAAAATAATTGCCCACCCCTGATATAGAGGGTTTTATTTTTTCTACGAAGTTAATTTAAGGCACCTACTGTGCATTAAATATACCAACTGAACACAATATATTTATATTGTGTGTGTATAAATAAATAATAAAAAAAAAATATATATATATATATATACGATGTAAAAATATTACACATTTACAGGGTGAAAAACAACAGCACTGTTGAGAAACAGAGCTGAATACTAGACATGTGCACACTGAAATATTTCATTTCGGAATTTTTCGTACGAAAAATTTATTTATGTAGTTACTCCCGAAAATTTGTTTTTATTTATTTTGTTTAGTTAAAAAATGCATTCGTCCAAAAATCCGAATTAATTAAGGTCAAATCTGTCATTGAAGGCTTTTGGTGTCTGTCGAATGTTCTAAGATTTAATGAAGCAGCTAAACTGTATGACGCCGCAATCATACATTTCCGGTCAAATGTTCCACCCACAAGCTATAGTAGAATTCTAATGTTGTGTGACTAGTAATAATTATGTTTATTAATTATTACTAGTCAACCAACATTAGAATTCTTCTATAGCCTATGGGCGGAGCATTTGACCATAAATGTCCGTTAGTAGCGATCGAATGTTTTTAGCTTCTTCGTCAAATTTTTATGTCTCTATAATGTCAAATCTTTCCTCTCTATGTAGAATAATCTTGGACTAATAGAGTTAAGGTTAGGCACATTCGACCGCAGGTTCGATAGACACAGATCGCTATTGTCACCGTCATGTAGAATCTTCTATCTATATCGAACTGTTGTCGCAACGAAACGAAAATAAAGCATTTTTTTATGTTGAATCTTTCGGATTTCGGATTCTGCACATTCGTTATCTTTTGTTAAAACGAATGTGAAAATCCGCGAAATTCGGACGAAAATGCATTCGGACGAAAACAAATGCACATGTCTACTGAATACCAAGAGATTAGACTGACTAATAAATGCCCCAAAGAAGGGACACAGCCCTCCCTCTCTTCTAGCAGACATGAATTTTTTTTGTTGTCGGTTTTCAGAACCTGAAAAATGATGTGTAGCCCACACACGATCATTTTTAAATGACGTTTTTGAAAAACAACGTTTTCTTCATACAGAAAAATGATCATGTGTACGCGGCATTATAATTTGCAATGCCAGCTTTCCTATTTAATGCAATTCAGACAAGATTTTTTTCAGAGAAACAGAAAGTCTAATGCCTTGTACACACAATCGTAATTTCCGATGGAAAAAGTCTGACGGACTTTTTCCATCGGATATTCTGATTGTGTATAGCCCCATCTGAGTTTTTTCATCGGATATTCAGAGGAATTCTGTCGGAGTTTAGATATAGAACATGTTCTATTTTTCTCCGATGGAATTCTGTCAGAATTCCGATGGGATTTGGCCGGGCAAAAGCCTGATCGTGTGTACAAGGCATAAGTATGTATTTTTATACACATTCACCAATTCACCTTTTACTTCATGGTGGACTTCAACAGTAAATCTGGCATAAATACTATTTCCTGACAGACTCCATGGCAGCCTACGTGTGGGTTAATCCCGCCTCTCATACCTCATAGGACCCTACTCCCATAAAGCTTTGCTTCTCCCAATAGACTGTGTTCCTTTTTTGTCCTCCTCCTAGGACCGAAGTAATCGTTTGTTTAAAGAAAAACCTTTTTAAGTCCCTGATTCCCATGCCTGGTGGCTCTGAAGTCCTACAGATCTCAGCTATTAGCTGGATGGACATTTTTTGTCTGCGGTACCCCTTTTTATGCTTACTAGCCTGCCACTGGCAGGTAAGCGATTATGTGACCACATACCCTGGCTATTAGCAGGGGGTCTCTAAATTACCAGACCTTGCAGAGTAAGCAGCGGTGGCTTCCTTATCCAGGCCGGATCATGGGTTTCCTAAGGTGGTAATGTATAAACTTATGCTCTTACCTATCATGGCAGCCAGTTTTTGTGTGTAGTCTGTCTTTTCCCTTCCAGGTATGGCCGCTGGAGCGCAGTGCGTTCCAGCTTCGCCGCTTGCTAGTGGTCTGCGCACGCGCACGCCTCGTTCTGGGAACGAGGCTTGGCTGTGTGTGAGCTCCTTGGTCTAGCTAGCCGCGATCGCGCATGCGCGCGAGGCCGACGAGGTGACGCAGGTTCACCGCGCATGCGCACGCCGGTGCGCGGTGACGTCATCGACAGGGCTGCAAGTTTAAATAGCTGTCAAACACAGCTATGTGGTGGCACATCCCTGACGGTCTAGGTGTATCTCTCTTGGCTGTGGATCAAGGTAGGAGACTGCTCTTTTATGCCTTATGTAAGCACTGTGATTATGGGTCCTTTTGCCTGATGCACGGTTCCTGTTGGTTTCTTTTTTAGTACTGTTTCCTCACCGCTATGGATGTGTCACCGCCCCCCTGTGGCCAAACCTTACGCTGCAGGTAGGATGGAAATTATTCCCTCTGCCTGTTTTTCTATGGGTTTTGGTTAAAAAAAAAAAAAAAAAAAAATTGTATTTTGTCTCTTTTGTTTCCAGTCCCTCCAGGTCTATTCCTCAAATAATAGCACGTGAAGATGTTATTGAAGTTCAACCACAAAAACATCATTCAAGTTCTAGAAGCTCTAGATCTTCATCTAAGCATTATAGAGAAGGTTCTAGATCCTCGTCTGGTCACCACTCTCACCGTCACTCCAGTCATTCTGAAAGGAATTCCTGTTGGGGATGTAGAGCTCAGGTCCCAGAAGGAAAATCCCTCTGTGAGCCATGTTATTCCCGTGCTGTAAGGGAAAGAGGGGGTGAGGACCAGCAGGTTGAAGCCCTGGTCAGAAGAGTGGTCCAAGAATCCTTGAACATCTCTACTTCCGCCCAAGCGGTTGTTCCTCCTGTTGAACCATCCCCAGTCCTGGTACAGGATGATCCTGAAGTTGCGGGGCCCTCTAGAGTCAACCGCTCTCCAAGTGTTTCCTCAGAAAGTGAAATGGAAAATGTCCATTATGCTGCTGGTTTTGATTTTTCCCTGGTCCCAACATTGGTGAAAGCAGTCAAGGACGCTTTAAAATGGGAGGATCCAGTAGAAGCACCTTCCAAGCAAAGGAAGTTCTTTAGCCAGCTTAAGAAAGACCGCCCAAACTTTCCCCTCCTTGGTGAACTAGGAGATGTAATTATGGAAGAATGGTCTGGTTCAGACAAGAAAAATTCTACTATCCAAGATAGCGAAGTTATACCCATTCAAAAGTGAAGAGGTGAGACATTTAGAGTCAGCTCCTCTAGTCGATGCGGCCTTGATGAGACTGGTGAAACACGTTACTCTCCCTTTGGAAGACACCGTTTCCTTTAAAGATGGTCTGGAGAGGAAAATAGACACTGACTTAAAACGAATTTATATTACAGCGGGCATGGCCTGTAAACCAGCCCTAGCGCTGGCAGCCCTGTCAAAAGCAATGGAGGCCTGGACAGGTGAAATGGACACTGTGTTATCTTGTGTCTCTGAAGACATATCTGGAAGCATCCCAGTCCAAGAACTAAAGATGGCTTCAGTCTTCTTAGGGGAGGCTTCCCTTGACCTTATACGTCTAGTGTCTCGGGTCATGCTTTCCTCTGTCACAGCCAAGCGTGCCCTGTGGCTACGCCCTTGGGTGGCTGACCCTGCCTCTAAACAGGCATGGTGCAAGATACCCTTTTTGGGTTCTTCCCTGTTTGGGAACAAACTAGATGATGCCATCACCCGAGCCACAGGGGGTAAGTCAGGGTTCCTTCCCCAGGATCGTCGTCCGTATGGACAGAAAAAATTCTTTCCCAGGCAAGATCAAGATCGGGCAAGGGAGGCCCGTCGGTACAGACCTGGACGTGATTTTAGGAGGAATTGGAGAAGAAACCAACCCTCTGGTCAGAAGCCGGCAAAAAGCCCTTCTTCTGGTGGACGTGAGGCTCCTAAGTCCTTTTGATATAGAGCCGGCCCAGACGGAAAGAGTCGGGGCTCGTCTCTTCCAGTTCAAGCATGTCTGGGCAGCCTCAATAAAAGATTTCTGGACAGTAAAAACAATATCTACAGGCCATTCCTGGATTTTTACAGAACCCCCTATTCTTCAAGTCATTCACACAACAATTCCATGCTCAGAAGAAAAAAGACAAGTCCTCCTGTCCTACACGAGCTCTCTTGTGGCTCAAGGTGCCGCTATACATGTCCCAACGGCCGAGAGGTTCCAGAGGATGTATTCACCCCTTTTCCTGGTCCAAAAAAAGTCAGGTTCCTGGAGACCAGTGATAGACCTGACACATCTGAACACCTTTATCAAAAAAGAGAAGTTCAAAATGGAATCGCTGCTCACGATCCGGCAAGCAGTTCAACCAGGCGACTGGCTTGTGGCCATAGATCTGAAAGATGCTTACTTTCATGTGCCCATAGCAATGGAATTTCAGAAGTATCTGCGGTTCGCAGTAGGCAATATTCACCTCCAATTCGTTTGTCTCCCGTTTGGACTCACAACATCCCCACGGGTATTCTCAAAACTCTTACTAGCTGTTGTAGCCCTGATCAGAACCAGAGGCGTTCGTCTACACCACTACCTAGACGACCTACTACTGCTATCGCAAAACAAGGAGCAAATATTGACGCACCGGGATCTGGTCATATCGATTCTGACCGAGTTTGGCTGGCTACTGAACAAGGAGAAGAGTCACCTAGTACCAACACAATCACTGATATTTCTCGGGGCCCAATTCAATACATCTCTAAGTACCATCTCTTTGCCCCTGGAGAAAATCCCAGTTGTTCGCGACAGGATCCGTTGCGCTCTAGAGTCTCCTTTCCTGAAAGCCTCACAATGCCTCAACATTATAGGCACCATGGTCTCCACAACTCCGATGGTGAGATGGGCACAGTGGAAGATGCGGCCCTTCCAGAAGGGGTTTCTTCAACAGTGGGACCCGAGATCACAAAACCAATTGATCCGGATAACGTCACACATGCGGGAAAGTCTTTCCTGGTGGCTACTAAGGAAAAATCTCCTCAATTGCCATTCCCTAGCTCCTGTATCTTGGATCACGATCACATCAGATGCCAGCAACACAGGTTGGGGGGCTCTCTGCCTGAAGGAAGTAGCCCAAGGGAAGTGGGACTTTCCGTCCCAGAAAATCGTGTCCAATGTGCTGGAACTTCGCGCAGCCTTCTGTTCCCTACAAGCTTTTCTTCACCTGATAAAGGGGTCTTCAGTCCTCCTAAGGATGGACAATACATCAGCAGTCTCGTACATCAAGAGACAGGGTGGTACTCGCAGTCTGTCTCTACTGAAGGAGGTGAATCCAATTATGTCTTGGGCGCAGACACACTTGAAGGATTTGACAGCGGTTTATCTCCCCGGATCTCAGAATTTACAGGCGGATTTTCTGTCAAGGACATCCCTCGACAACAACGAGTGGTCTCTCCACAACGAGATTTTCAGTTGGATCCTGTCACTGGATTTTTCACCAGAAGTGGATCTGTTTGCATCCCCATGCAATTTCAAGCTGGAGAAGTACTACACCAGATGTCGCTGTCCCCAGGTCTTCGGGGTGGATGCTCTAACGGATCAGTGGAGGTTTCGCAGAGCCTATGCCTTCCCTCCAATTCCAGTCATCCTCAAGTTTCTATCGAGACTCAGGTGGGAGGAAGTCGAGATAGTGGCAATAGTCCCATACTGGCCCAACAGGCCGTGGTTCCCATTACTGTTTCAGCTGAGCTTCCGGGATCCAGTTCCTCTTCCATCCAGATCAGATCTCCTGCTACAAGGATCAACTCCTCATCCATGTCCAACCCATCTACATCTGATGGCCTGGTTCTTGAAAGGGGAAGGTTGGAAGCGTTAGGTTGTCCAAGCGGAGCCATCTCCACCCTATTGAACGCTAGGAGACCAAGTACTAACAGAATCTACCAAAGGATATGGTCAAAATTCTCTGACTATACCACTTCTATGGACGGTTCTCCTAATAATCCCAGAATTCAGGACATTCTGGGTTTTCTTCAGACGGGTCTTGAGCTACCTCTATCTGTAAGCTCACTAACAGTCCAAGTCTCGGCTATCTCCGCATTCACCGGGATATCCTGGGCCACTCACACTCTCGTCAGACAGTTTTTCAGAGGAGCTATCCGACTGAGACCTCTAAGAAAACCAAGATTCTCCAAATGGGACCTTCCGCTAGTTCTGGATTTTTTCTCAAACATACAGAATTCAGACCAACAACCAATCAAAGATCTTTCTCTCAAGACGGTCTTTCTAGTGGCCATGACTTCAGCGAAAAGGGTTTCGGAAATTGGCTCATTGGGATGTAAGGAACCTTTTCTTACGTTCTTCCCGGACCGGGTAGTCCTGATTCCTATGCTAGGTCACAAACCTAAAGTTACATCAGTCTTCCATGAGAACCAAGAGATCGTCCTTCCCATCTTTCGTTCTTCTGAGGACTCTGAAATTCATCCTTTGGATGTTGGGAATGTATTAAAACAATATCTGGAAGCTACGGCATCTTTTCGGCAATCCGATCATCTATTTATTTCATTTCACGGAAAGAACAAGGGAATGCGTGCTTCCCCTAGATATTGCAGCATGGATTGTACAGGCAATCCAAGGGGCTTATAAAGCGAAGGGTTTGGATTCCACCGGAAGCGGTAACCGCCCATTCTACTCGGGGCATGGCTACGTCGTGGGCGGCTGCCCGACACGTCTCTCCGGAAGTAATCTGCAGAGCGGCCTCTTGGTCATCACTGAATACATTTATGACGCACTACTGCGTGGAACCGGCTTCCTTATCGTCGGTTAATTTTGGTTTACATGTTTTATCTGTTGACAATGTCAATTAAAACTTTTTCTTTAACCAGCAATTTGCCCACCCGGGTGTGTATGGCTAGTTATTTCCCACACGTAGGCTGCCATGGAGTCTGTCAGGAAAAAGGAAAATTTATATGAAATACTTACCGTAATTTTCCTTTCCTGATGGACTCCATGGCAGCCGGAGTTCCCTCCCCTTTGCTGGAGTAGGCTATATTACGGAACACAGTCTATTGGGAGAAGCAAAGCTTTATGGGAGTAGGGTCCTATGAGGTATGAGAGGCGGGATTAACCCACACGTAGGCTGCCATGGAGTCCATCAGGAAAGGAAAATTACGGTAAGTATTTCATATAAATTTTCCTTTTTTGCCCCATTTGCTAAAACAACCCTGACTGAACGATGAAGAATCAACGGATTAGGGTAAGAAGAATCATCATCATGCAGAACCCCCATAGAGGGATGGTGATCTGTTTTTCTGAAATATTAGTCTAAGGCCCCGTACACACCATAGAATCCATCCGCTGAAAAATCTCAGCGGATCGGTTTCAGCGGATAGATTCTATGGTGTGTACATTCCTGCGGGAATTTCACGATTCCAGCAGATAAAAATTTGTAGACATGTCCGTTGGACCGTATCCGCGGATAAATCCTAGTGTGTACTAGGCCTTAGGCGATATTTGGCTATTAATTTATCTTTCCATCCCTCATACTATTAATTATCAGCATATCTTTGAAACTCAGCAAAACACTTTTCTTATATTTTTGTAGTCTCAATAAAAATCAAGTGAAAAAAATGGGTTATCCACTTCTGATGTTTTAATAACTTCGTTTTTATTAACATATGATTTTAGGATTGAGTTTTCTTATGAAAAATTCAAATTTAATATCTAAGATTTAGCAAAGACATGTTCTAATTAAGAGACTGAAATTCTTTTAATGTTGTGCCGTCCCCCTGGCATATTGGATTCTGCAGCATCATATTTAGTTGTGCGTGAAGGATTTATAAAAACAAGAGCAAACAGAAAAGTGGATGTTTGGTCCATAGTGACTGATCAGATTCTAGGTTTCTTTTTTCTTAGGCCCCTTTCACATTGAGGAGTTTTTCAGGCGGTACAGCGCTAAAAATAGCGCTGCTATCCCGCCTGAAAAACTCCTTCACTGCAGACTCAATGTGAAAGCCGAAGGGCTTTCACACTGAGGCGATGCGCTGGCGGGAGACAAAAAAATCTCCTGTCAGCAGCATCTTTGGAGCGGTGAGAGGAGTGGCGTGTATACCGCTCCTTCACCGCTCCTTCCCATTGAAAACAATGGGAAACCGCGGCAATACCGCCCGCAATGCGCCTCTATATAGGCGCATTGCGGGCGGTATTAACCCTTTATCGGCCGCTAGCGGGGGTTAATACTGCACCGCTAGCGGCTGATTTCCACGGCAATCCCGGCGGTATAGCGCCGCTACTTTTAGCGGCGTTATACCGCCACCGCGGCTCCCGCCCCAGTCTGAAAGGGGCCTTAGTGAAGATTTAAAAATAAAAGATATATTTTACTGTAGAACACAGTGAATAACCTATAGGCCCAAATATGCTTGTAGGGTCTCCTTCTTTACCCTCTGACAGGGTTTTATCTTTCTGTTGCTCTTTAAAAATTCACATATTTTCCATCCTTAAAAAACGTGTCCTTTGTTCCATCTCGTGGATCTTTATACCTCCTGCATACCGAACCCAGCTGTATTGTAGCGCACCCCCTCCCTGCTCTTCTCATTTTTAAAAATACAGTACATACTGATGGAAAAAGTGTGCCAATGTATCTTTGGGTTAGAAGGATGTTATGTCGTTATCACAGTTCTGTGATGTCAGAGTTTTTTTATGCAATGCAATGAGGGTTTTTGTCCCATCCTAACAGTCTAAAGGGCTGTAAATAATTTAGAGAACAGGGGTGAAACAATAGCATACAGGTTCCAATATGGGTGCAGAGTCCATTGCTCTACATTGTGCCAAGAGTATAAACATTGGCCAGTCAGCGCAACTGCACCAGGGTTCCTGCAATAATTTGCCTGTGATTGTTTTCTTCCTGCAGCCCATTGGCCACTAACCTACTTGTCCCCATCCTCTTTCACATCTTCCTGCAAGATTTATGAAGCAGTTGTGAATTTTCCATGCTTAGAAACATAGAAAAGTGGTGGCAGAAAAAAGACCAAGTGGTCCATTGAGTCTGCCATTTTTTTTTGTTGTACATGTGTTGTGTTTTGTTGTTTGTTTTTTATTTGTGTTAACTTTTGTGTCTGAGTATACATCTATGTTTAAACCACTTACTGTTGATGGGCTCACTGCCTCTGCTGCAAGTTTATTCCAAGCATCAACTACCCTTTCAGTAAAATAATAATTTCTAAGATTAGTTTTGAACTTTCCTGCAATTAGGTCATGTCCCCGTGTTCTGGATTTTGGTTTGTATATTGATATGAGCATTGTTTTATTGACCCAGGGAACTCTGGAGTTAAAGTTCCTTGTGACATCATTTCACATATTTGGATTTACCACAGGAAATCCCCATGCCAAGCACAGGAAATTCATCATTGCACGGAAAATAGAAGAAATAGCAACTAGATCTCAACAAATAAGTCTCTACTTGTTCTAGGGTTTTACTGGTACCACACTGTCTATTACAAGACACTGAAAAATAGTTAATTCCCTACCAAAAAGAGCTACTAGGACTGTAGAGGTACCACACCAAATTAAAGGTAAAAAACATAATTTTTATTGTACATAACATTAAAAATAGATGATTAAAATATGAATGTCAGACATCCAAGTAGTGTTTCAAAACACAATTCAATTACAGATCATGCCAGTATATTGTTGAAGCTCCTGATTGATCACCAAGAGGATCTCACATAGATTTCTTCATCTCCCATGACTAAGCTCCAGGGGGGTGGAGTGAAATGCATTGGGGACATGGCCTGGTGGGAGCCCAGTCTGAGGTTGTCTCTCTCATTCCACCATACGACTCTGTGGATGTGCGGAACCAGGGATCTTTCCACTCTTCTTCTAGGATCTCACATAGAATTCTTCATCTCCGACATGTTTCACTGGACAAAAGCCAGCTTCCTCAGGGGGAACTTGCAGAACTTGCATAAATCTCTGCTGTAGGTTAGCATTACATGTAACTGGTTCTCGAAAAAAGGATCACAGCCGTCATGCTGGAGAGGCAGTAAGACTTCACCAATCAACATGTAGAGACTGTGTATATCAGATTTAAAAAAAAACTGGTGTAAGCCTATTAATAATGGCAGTGCCAATACTCCATAACTATCTCTCAGACTATCTTGAGTGTCCAAAAGCAAAATGTCCCCCAGCATCCATCCAGAGAATCAAGCAAGTTCTCCCTGAGGAAGCAGGCTTTTGTCCTGTGAAACATGTCGGAGATGAAGAATTCTATGTGAGATCCTCTTTGTAAATAAACCGGGAGCTCCAACAATATACTGGCATGATCTGTAATTGTATTGTGTTTTGGAATAATACTAGATGCCTGACATTCATATCTTAATTTTCTATGTTTAATGTTGTGTACAATAAAAATTATGGAATTTACCTTTAATTTGGTGTGGTACTTCTAAAGTCCTAATAGCTCTTTTTGGCAGAGAATTAACTATTTTTGAAATTCATCATTGCTCAAACAGGAGTTTAATCATTACCTTTAGATATAGTAATTATTAGCAGAGGTTCCTTGAGAATGTCAATTTATTTCAAGGGTTCCTTCATGTTAAAAAGATTGAGAAAGGCTACTCTAGGGGTTACTAGGTGTCCCTTGAGCAGTAAGCTAGTTATGTCTCACATATAAGTTCCCACTGATATCAATGTTCTCTAGCTGCTGCTTATGCCCTGTACACACGATCGGTTCATCCGATGAAAACGGTCTGATGGATTTTTTCATCAGATATCCGATGAAGCTGACTTTCATCAGTCGTGCCTACACATCATTGGTTAAAAAAATGATCGTTTCAGAACACGGTGACGTAAAACACAACGACGTGCTGAGAAAAATGAAGTTCAATGCTTCTGAGCATGCGTCGACTTCATTCTGAGCATGCGTGGATTTTTAACCGATGGACGTACCCACAGACGATTGTTTTTTTCTATCGTTTTTTTTAACCATCAGATAATTTTAAAACAAGTTCCTAGTTTTTTCACCGATGGATAAAAAAACGATGGGGCCCACACACGATCGGTTCGTCTGATGAAAACGGTCCATCAGACCGTTTTCATCAGTTGAATCGATCGCGTGTACGCGGCATAAGAGGGGTATTCTTCCCACTGATCACAAATGTAAGAAGCATTCTTCCCACTGGCTGTCAGACTAATGTACAGTGAGCTATACCAGTAATTATTAGCAAGGGTTCCCTGAGACTGTAAAGTTTTTTTTTTTTTTGTTTAATATGTTTTTATTGAAAGAAAAAAAAAGGTACATTCAAATACCACAACAAGGTAAGATACAAGAGAAATATAGCATACAAATAGTATACAGATAAATGTAATCAACATGTTATTACAAAGAACCAAAGTAGTTCAAGTCTATATAACATTTTTATCAGAAAAAAAAAAAATAATAATAATTATATAATAAAAAGAAAATATATAAAATAAGAAATAAATAAAATTAAATGCAGAGTAAGAGAGAGAAAAAAGGAGGGAGGGAAAGGAGAGAGATGTAGAGAGAGACATTAGGGGGAGTGGGAGGGGGGGAGGATGAAGCCGGCACACATGGCAATAGTAATGGACAACTGGCAAAATCATTATATTCAGTAAAACCTCAATGAGAGGCCAGGGTCACTACATTTAGTACAAGCAGGGACCCCAAATCAGTGATATGAGGTTTTATGAAGTTTGAGAATCATGAGGGGGTAGGGAAATTATATCTTTATAGTGTTGAGTAGAAATAAATAAGGACCAGGGGGCCCAGGTTTTGGAGTATTGCTCACTAGTGTCTCTGGCAATATGGGTGAGTTCCTCCATGAGACTAATCTCGGAGATTCTTTGTAACCATGATTTAATGGTGGGGATTGTGGGTTGGCCCCAGAGACGGGGGATAACAGCTTTAGCTGCATTAAGGAGATGTGGGATAAGTGAACGTTTATATTTACCTATGGGTCTTGAAGTGGCATGAAAAAGAACTATCCACGGCTCAAGTGGCAATTTCACTTCGGTGATCTGGTGTATCATGTCTAATATTTCCACCCAGTAAGGCCGAATGGAAGGGCAGAGCCACCAGATGTGGGCATGGGTAGCGTTCTGACCGCAGTTCCTCCAACAGAGTGGAGAGTTATTAGGGAACATGTGATGGAGTTTGACAGGCGTGTAGTGCCATCTAGTTAGAAGCTTGAAGTTAATTTCAGCCATGGAAGAAGCCAAGGAGGAGACATGTGTAAGTTTAAGCACTTTGTCTTTTACTTTATCTGAGATATTAGCTCCCAAGTCTCCCTCCCATTTGGATAAGTATCCCGGGTATAAAGGGTATTGCCTGAGACTGTAAAGTTATCTCAAGGGTTCCCTTTGTTAAAGAGGTTAAGAAAGGCTGATATTTTTTAAATGTCTGTCTTTCTCAACCAATGTTCCTCCAGAGGTTGCTGGGATGTCCCCAAGCAGTTAGAAGTGTTGATTTGATCTCTTTGTCTGGCGTTGCCCGCATAGTTCTGGCTTCAATTCCAGTTAGTAGAACCAGTAGAATTAGACCAGAGAAGCGTCACTTCTCATTTCACAGATAAGTAACTACTGATACCTTAATAGCTGTCTGTAAGAGGGCATTCTTCTCAATGACCACTACAGTAAGGAGCATTATTTCCAATGTCCTCCAATGTATAAGCACTGCACTGCCACTATTATAATGAGCTCTCTTTTCACCAAGAGGGTCCTTTTCTCATGGACCACCATTTTGGTTTGGCCAATGTACTGTGAGCTGTAGACATAGTCATTTTTAGCAAGGGTTCCCTGAGACCTAAGCATTATGTCAGAAGTTCCTTTACGGTAAAAAGATTGTGAAAGGCTGCATTATGCCCCGTACACATGATCGGGCTTTAGCCTGGCCAAGCTCACATCGGAATTCCGAAGGAATTCCATCGGAGTAAAATAGAACATGTTCCCGATATAAACTCTGATGGAATTCCTCGGAAAAAAGTCTGATGGGGCATACGCACAGTTGGAATGCCCGTCTGACGTTTTACATTGGAAAATTCCGATCGTGTGTACGGGGCTTTAGACTCAAAAAGGGGACAACAGTTGAGGAAACGGGCAGACGGATTTGGTCCCAAATAGGGAACAGTTGGGAGCAATGCAAATATGCAGATAAGGGAAGTCAAACGAAAAGTCAAAGCTCCTTCCTTGCATACTTGCTGAAGCCACAAGATCAGCATAAAAGGCTGACATTTTTAGAAACATGCCATTGGAAGTAGTATATATTTATTACTCTACTTAGTCTTTCTCAACCTTTTTAACATGGAGGAACTCTTGAAATAATCTTCAGATATCAGGCAACCCCTGCTAATAATTACTGTATCATGATTATGATCGGTAAGCTGAGAAATAAAAAAAAAGAAGCAATTTAACATCCTTAATACATAATAATTATAACACATACTAATTATAATGGGCAGAAATAAAATGCAGACAGTGAAAATTATAGTGTTCTCTTAAATTGGTGGTTATAGGAGAAATGCCCTTTGCATGTGTGTTAAGTGTAGACACCATTACATTAGTGCTCAGCATATGATCCCTTTACATTGGTGGTCATTGAAAGAGGTGCTCCAGTATACTGGTTGTCCATGAAGAAGTGTCCCCTTATATTGGTAGATTGTCACTGAGAAAAGGATCACTTTATACCAGGGCCGGAGTGGGACTCATTTTCAGCCCTGGAGTTTAATGCCTTAGACCAGCCCACTTTAGTTTTACGACTATTAAAATAATGTAATTAAAACCTCAAAATATATGTACAACCTACATACCTATAGGATACTCCTTATCTACCTATATACTTATATACCCAAATACAATACTTTGAAAGCTCACTGCCGTCAATCAAGAATTATATGAAAAAACACATCCATGGGATCCCTCTAGATGTGCATGCTCAAACCAACTGATCAGCAGATGGCACAGTTAAAGTCTTCAGCATCTGGTGGCCAGCAGGGAGGAGCCTGCGCAGGGAGGAGCCTGCATAGCTAAATGGATACCAGGGATGTGTTCTTTCATATAATGCTCTTTAAATAAGATCTTATACAGGGAGCTGTGACATTGCCAGGTGCCTCCCAGCACAATATGCGCACACTACAATTCAATTAACCCTTTCATGTCTAAGCCTATTTATGACATTTGGTGTTTACAAGTTAAAATCCATATTTTTGGCTAGAAAATTACTTAGAACCCCCAAACATTATATATATATTTTTTAGCAGAGAATCTAGAGAATAAAATGGCGATTGTTGCAATATTTTATGTCATACGGTATTTGTGCGGCGGTGTTTTAAACACAACTTTTTGGGAAAAATTAAGTTTCATGAATTTTAAAAAAATGAAAAAGTAAAATTAGCCCAATTTTTTTGCATAATGTGAAAGATGATGTTACGCCGAGTAAATAGATACCAAGCATGTCACGCTTTATAATTGAACGCACTCGTGGAATTGCGTCAAACTACGGTACCTAAAAATCTCCATAGGCGACGCTTTAAACTTTTTTTTACGGTTACCAGGTTAGAGTTACAGAGGAGGACTAGGGCTAGAATTATTACTCTCGCTCTGACGATCGCGGCAATACCTCACATGTGTGATTTGAACACCGTTTTCATATACGGGCGTGACTGCCGTATGCGTTTTCTTTTCTGCGCAAGCTCGCGGGGGAAGGGGGGGCTTTAAAAAAATAAAAAATTCTTATTTATTTTATTTTTTTTATAATATTAAATTGTGTTTTTTTTTTTACATTTTGATCACTTTTATTGCTGTCACAAGGAATGTAAACATCCCTTGTGACAGTAATAGGTGGTGACAGGTACTCTTTATGGAGGGATCGGGGGTCTAAAAGACCCCCGAGCCCTCCTTTGCACTTCAAAGTATAGGCGACAATTGATGGCACAGTGCTGCGTGTGTTGGCACAGTGGCTGCGTGTGATGGGCACAGTGGCTGCGTGTGATGGGCACAGTGGCTGCATGTGATGGGCACAGTGGCTGCATGTAATGGGCACAGTGGCTGCGTGTGATGGGCACAGTGGCTGCATGTAATGGGCACAGTGGCTGCGTGTGATGGGCACAGTGGCTGCGTGTGATGGGCACAGTGCTGCGTTTGTTGGCACAGTGGCTGCATGTGATGGCACAGTGGCGTCAATTGATGGCACAGTGCTGCGTGTGTTGGCACAGTGGCTGCATGTGATGGCACAGTGGTGACAATTGATGGGCACAGTGGCGACAATTGATGGTGGCACAGTGGCTGCGTGTGATGGGCACAGTGGCTGCGTGTGTTGGCACAGTGGCTGCGTGTGATGGGCACAGTGGCTGCGTGTGTTGGCACAGTGCTGCGTGTGTTGGCACAGTGGCTGCATGTGATGGCACAGTGGCGACAATTGATGGCACAGTGCTGCATGTGTTGGCACAGTGGCTGTATGTGATGGCACAGTGGCGACAATTGATGGCACAGTGCTGCGTGTGTTGGCACAGTGGCTGCATGTGATGGCACAGTGGTGACAATTGATGGGCACAGTGGCGACAATTGATGGTGGCACAGTGGCTGCGTGTGATGGGCACAGTGGCTGCGTGTGTTGGCACAGTGGCTGCGTGTGATGGGCACAGTGGCTGCGTGTGTTGGCACAGTGCTGCGTGTGATGGGCACAGTGGCTGCGTGTGATGGGCACAGTGGCTGCATGTGATGGGCACAGTGGCTGCATGTGATGGCACAGTGGCGTCAATTGATGGCACAGTGCTGCGTGTGTTGGCACAGTGGCTGCATGTGTTGGCACAGAGGCTGCATGTGATGGCACAGTGGTGACAATTGATGGCACAGTGTTGCATTTGATGGGCACAGTGGCTGCATGTAATGGGCACAGTGCTGCGTGTGATGGGCACAGTGGCTGCGTGTGATGGGCACAGTGGCTGCATGTGATGGGCACAGTGACTGCATGTAATGGGCACAGTGGCTGCATGTGATGGCACAGTGGCTGCGTTTGGTGGCAAAGTGTCTGCATGTGATGAGCACAGTGGCGACAATTGATGGACACAGTGGCTGCGTTTGATGGGCACAGTGGCTGCGTTTGATGGGGGCACAGTGGCTGTGTGTGATGGGCACAGTGGCTGTGTGTGATGGGCACAGTGGCTGCGTGTGATGGGCACAGTGGCTGCGTGTGATGGGCACAGTGGCTGCATGTAATGGGCACAGTGGCTGCGTGTGATGGGCACAGTGGCTGCGTGTGATGGGCACAGTGGCTGCGTGTGATGGGCACAGTGGCTGCATGTGATGGCACAGTGGCGACAATTGATGGCACAGTGCTGCGTGTGTTGGCACAGTGGCTGCATGTGATGGCACAGTGGCGACAATTGATGGCACAGTGTTGCATTTGATGGGCACAGTGGCTGCATGTAATGGGCACAGTGGCTGTGTGTGATGGGCACAGTGCTGCGTGTGTTGGCACAGTGGCTGCGTGTGATGGCACAGTGGCGACAATTGATGGCACAGTGTTGCATTTGATGGGCACAGTGCTGCGTGTGTTGGCACAGAGGTTGCATGTGATGGCACAGTGACTGCGTTTGGTGGCACAGTGAGGCTGCAATTAATGTTTTTTTTTTAGTCAGAGAAGGCAAGCTCAAAAAATAAAAAAATTAAATTTAAACTGCTATTTTTTATTAAAGAAATTATGGTCACCTCAGTCCAACCCCCCCCCCCCCCCCCCAACACCTAATACAATAATTTCATTACTTTCTTCTTACTTTTCACACAGCACACTGTCAAGTCAGAGTGAAGGCTTCAGTAGTTTTCTAGGCAGGCCAGGCGCAGCAGGCTCCTCGTGAGTCGTGACTAACTTCTGCAAGCGCCGACAGTCACAGCTCCCTGCTCGAGTCCTCCCTCTCTCACCTCACCTCTGGCCGCCGGCGTGACGTCACGCCGCGCACGCCAGTGGAATAAACCAACTAAATCCTCCATGGGGGGGGGGCGAGGAAACGCACAGGAGGAAAGGGAGCCAGGACTCGGAGCGCACTCGGCAGCCAGTGAGTGAGACTCGGCGGGCAGACAGTTTGGAAAGTGTCAGTGCGCTGTCTGACACACACATACACACTGATTAAACTGGTTTAGCGGCCGCGGTTGATTGCGCCCCCCTCCTGAACAAAATGGTAGCGGCCCGCAACCCGACCAGCCCACCGGGAAGTGTCCCGGTTCTCCCGATTGGCCAATCCGGGCCTGCTTTATACTAGTGGACAGTGGGAGAAGAGAGAGAGAGAGAGAGAGAGAGACTTGTAAAGCGCAACACATGCGAACTGAATCGCCTCTAGGCGCTGTATCCATTTCATGGGTAAGGAACCCCTTGACCTCAGAAGAGATGGGTTTTAATCTTTCTCCTGAAGGCCAAGTGGTCCGACTCGAGTCGGATGGTGGTTGGTAGTGCATTCCACAGGCGAGGTCCCTGGAAGGGCCCCATTACATTGGTAGCAGAAAGAATGCTCCTTTTGCAAATAAGTGAGAAAATATCTGGCGTCTTTGGTTCTTCATCTGAGCCGAGAGTCAGAAATCTCTCATTTCCATAGCTCCCAACTTTTTGGAAATGAAGAGGAAGGTAGGCAAAGGACAGAGCTCTGACATGCCTCCAAATTACATGGACCATGAAAAATATTATGGTGACATAACTGTTAATTCATAAGAAATGGTTTTCTAATTCCCACTAATTACCTTTAACTCACCTCTCAAAGTACCAAATGCAATCATTTAGTGCTTGGATAAAAGGTTTAAGCATAGGCGTGCGCTCAGGGTGTGCTGGGTGTGCCTGGGCACACCCTAATCACCCTGTACTGGGCAGATTCCCCCAGCTGCTTGGCTACAGAAAAAGGGACTGGGTAATCTCTGTCCCCAGTCCCTTTCTTTGTCTCAAAAGTGAGACATCAGGGGCCCGTTTTTAGACCCCTAATATTTCACCAAAGCCCCCAATGGGGAACATAAACAAATTGTAAAAAAAAACAATAATAAAAATGATTGTGTAAAAATATTATAAAAAATAACGCAATTGTAAAATTTTAATAATAAAAAATAAAATAAACTACTGACACCAACCTTTGCCCTACTGACCTAGTTCACTGCTCTACCGATGCTGTACATTGCCCTACTGCCCTATATATTTATACACACACACACACGTGTGTTTGAGCTTTGGGGTGCACACCCTAATGCAACAGGCTGCGCACGCCTATGGGTTTAAGGTAGTAGTTATGGAGTGCATTTTTATGGATGTCTATACATCAGACTAAAAAACAGGGACAACAGAGGAGAAAAGAGAGTCAGAGGCATTTGGTTCCAAATCAGGGGCAGTTGAGAGCGATGCAAATATTCAGACAAGGGACATCAGAGTGAAGTCAGACCTCCTTAGCTACATATATGCTGCAGTTCAGCGATTCAAATATACAGTATATTATTTCAAAAAATAAAGAGAAAACACTATAGAGAAAAAATCATTTATTTAAGCAGTTGCCTATTAATTATGTGCAAATTACAAAAATAGAAATATGTTAGCATGAATCTTTGGGTCTGTTTTGCGATAAAAGTGACAGATTTTACTACTTTGTGACAAAATAGTAACATCTACATATTTTTCATCTCTTCCACCACAACTACAAGCACTTTTCCAGAAACAACACCTGCCCAGGTTCGGCCCTGGCAAGAAGCATGCTGATAGGGCATGGTGAATCCCATTCATCATGCCCCGGTGCTGCAAGTTGCTGCAGAGTAGGGGCGCCGAAGCTGTGGCACATACTTGACTCCCTTGACAGCGCTGCCCTGAGACCCAGTCGCCATGTCCACACTCCAATGCCTGCCCTTACTGGTTGCCTTTGATGCGCACTGCACTGGTTGCTAGAATCGCCTGCCGCTCGGCGTCTAGCAACCAGTGACATCAAACGCTGCCACTGTGCCTATCAAACGCAGACACTGTGCCCCATCAAATGCAGCCACTTTGCCCATCAAATGCTGCCACTGTGACCATCAAATAGTGCCACATCAAATGCAGTCACTGTGCCCATTAAATAGTGCCACTGTGACCCCCCCCACCCGCTCTCTGTCTGCCCGGCACTTACCCTGTCTCAGTGATGGCGGCGAGCGGTGGGACCTTGCAGCGGGTCAGACAGCGGCTCCTGTGTCCTCTGTGCGTCTCCTCCCCTTCTCCCGATAGGCATCCAATCGTAGTGCCACTAAAACTAGCAGCACTTTACCGCGGACACCCCTGCACCTCAGTGTGAAAGTGCCTTAAGTGCTCACAACACAAAAAGAGAAAAACACAGGTAAATCAACAAAAAGGCTTCAGCATGACTCCACCCAGGCCAGATCTCCATAATTAAGCCGATGGTGTAATGCAGTGGTCATCAACCATGACCTCAGGGCCCACTAACAGACCAGGTTGTATGTATTACCTTGGGGAGATGCAGACTAGAATACTGCAATCACTGAGAAGCAAATTATATCACTTGTGAGGTATTTCAGTTATCTTGGCCTGTTAGTGGGCCCTGAGGACAGGGTTGATGAGCACTGGTGTAATGCATCGGGGCCGTGGCTTGGGTGGAGTCAGGCTGATGCCGTCCTGTTTACTCACCTCTCAGGCTGAGTTCCTATGTGGCAGTGTAGAGGTGGAGTTGTTGCCATAGAAACATTTGTAAAGGGGAGGCGTTAGATGACCACACCCATGTGGGGGGCGCCAGAAATATTTCTGCACCCAGGCGCCTGTGACCCTAGGATCGGCCCTGCTTCTTGCCAGCATATGACACTCCAATGTACAGAGACTGCAAGACACTTATTTTGCAGAAGTATGTGCTGCCTAAGTATGCGGCACTGGGATACATGCTATGCCTCTTCTTTAACCGCTTCCAGACCGCCGCATGTACATATACGTCGGCAGAATGGCACGTACAGGCACATTGGCGTACCTGTACGTCCCTGCCTAGACGTGGGTCGGGGGTCCGATCGGGACCCCCCCCCCGCTACATGCGGCGGTCGGATTCCCGCGGGGAGCGATCCGGGACGACGGCGCGGCTATTCGTTTATAGCCGCTCCGTCAAGATTGCTCCCCGGAGCTGAAGAACGGGGAGAGCCGTATGTAAACACGGCTTCCCCGTGCTTCACTGTGGCGGCACATCGATCGAGTGATCCCTTTTATAGGGAGACTCGATCGATGACGTCAGTCCTACAGCCACACCCCCCTACAGTTGTAAACACACACTAGGTGAACCCTAACTCCTACAGCGCCCCATGTGGTTAACTCCCAAACTGCAACTGTCATTTTCGCAATAAACAATGCAATTTAAATGCATTTTTTTGCTGTGAAAATGACAATAGTCCCAAAAATGTGTCAAAATTGTCCAAAGTGTCCGCCATAATGTCGCAGTCACGAAAAAAAAATGCTAATCGCCGCCATTAGTAGTTAAAAAAAATAAAATGAATAAAAATGCAATAAAACTATCCCCTATTTTGTAAACGCTATAAATTTTGCGCAAACCAATCGATAAACGCTTATTGCGATTTTTTTACCAAAAATAGGTAGAAGAATACATATGTTTTTGGGGGATATTTATTATAGCAAAAAGTAAAAAATATTGCATTTTTTTCAAAATTGTCGCTCTATTTTTGTTTATAGCGCAAAAAATAAAAACCGCAGAGGTGATCAAATACCACCAAAATAAATCTCTATTTGTGGGGAAAAAAGGACGCCAATTTTGTTTGGGAGCCACGTCGCACGACCGCGCAATTGTCTGTTAAAGCGACGCAGTGCCGAATTGTAAAAACCCCTTGGGTCATTTAGCAGCATATTGGTCCGGTCCTTAAGTGGTTAATAAACAAACTTACCTGTTTATAATCCTTTATTAATTGCACACGGAGCCATGTATGAACAGCTGAGAATAAATTCTCGGCATGATGCCAGTGTGTCTGGAAGGATTACTCATGTATGCATCTGTGGTGTAACCTCATCCCCACAGGCCAATCAAGAAGTGGAAAATCCTGGCACCTTGAAGAATCTCAGAGAGAAGATGTCAGTGCATGGTGAGAGATCCAACAAACTCATCGCTGGAACAAAGGTGAGTTGTTTGCTGACTGTAGTTCTGCTTTAATTGTCTAGGTCGTAAGCCCTGTACACACGGCCGAGATTCCTGGCAAGATTTTCTTGCCAGCCAAGTGTACACACGTACGATTCAAACCGCAAACTACGACGAGCATGCGCTCATCACATTCGATGCCGTCGCCGCCATCTTGCTTCACCCCACCTATGCCTTGGAAGCTACCGTGCATGCGTCAAAGTCATTTCGAGCATGCGCGGCTTTCCATGGAGGCAGGTAAGTATACACACGCTCGGGTTTCTCTGTAGGAAAACACTGCCGAGAATCACAACGAGAAAATAGAGAGCGAGATTCTGGGCAGTTTTCCCGACGAGAAACCTCAAAGCCTCGTACACACGCACGGTTTACTCGGCAATAAAGCTCTGCCAGCAGTTTTCTTGCTGCTTCTGGCTGAGAAAACCGTGCGTGTGTACAAGGCTATACAGATGTTTCTTCTTGTCCACGTCATATACAGTACATGGTTATTCTTGTCCATGGTATACAGTTCTTCTTTTACTTGTCATACACATGGATCTTGACCATGTCAAACATATGGCTCTTCTTGTCCATTTGTCGGGAAATGGTTCTTCTCCATGTCATACACATGGCATTTTTTCCATGTCCTACACATGGCTCTTCTTCTGCATCTGCAAGAGGAAGAAAGAAAAGGCGCATCAACCTAGTGTATTAAAAAGTGGTAAGTATTATACTCACAAAATTACATTTGAGTAAAAGCTCATCATATGGTCCAACATCAAAGTACATTGCATGATACCGTATTAATCGGTTGATAAAGCATCGGGAGGCAGGATGTAGAGATCCAAAAGGCTAACACCTTTCGAGGTAAAAACCTCTTTCTCAGAGCTCTGAGGAAGAGTTTTTTTTACCTCAAAACAAGTTAGCCTTTTGGATTTCTACCTCCTGCCTCACATGTTGATGCATTATGGACTGATTAATACGGTATCATGCGATTTACTTGATGTTGGACCATATGATGAGCTTTTACTCAACTGTAATTTTATAAGTATAATACTTACCACTTTGTATCAATAAAATAATGGTTTTAAGGATAATGCACTAGGTTGGTGCACCCTTTCTTTCTCCCTCTTGTGGAATAACAAACTCCACAGTCTTTAGAGGGCAGCAAGACGTGGCTTATGCTTACTATACCAAGATGGAGATATAACACACTCACTTTGGTTGGGCTCACTCCCAAGCGCAGGGGAATTTGTGTATGTGACTATTTGCTCGTTTGCATGTTATGCACATGGCCCTTCTTGTCCATTTTATGCACAAGGTTCTTCTTGTCCATGTCCTACACATAGCTCTCCTTGTCCATGTCCTACACATAGCTCTCCTTGTCCATGTCCTACACATAGCTCTCCTTGTCCATGTCCTACACATAGCTCTCCTTGTCCATGTCCTACACATAGCTCTCCTTGTCCATGTCCTACACATAGCTCTTGTCCATGTCCTACACATAGCTCTCCTTGTCCATGTCCTACACATAGCTCTCCTTGTCCATGTCCTACACATAGCTCTTGTCCATGCCTAACACATGGCTTTTTTTGTCCATGCCCTACACATAACTCCTCTTGTCCATGTCCTACACATAACTCCTCTTGTCCATGTCCTACACATGGCTCTTCTTATTTACATCATACACATGACAAATTTTTATGTCCTGCGCATGGCTGTTCTTGCACATGTCCTACACATATTTTTTCTTGAACATGCCCTACACTTGGCTCTTCTTGCACATGTCATATGCATGTTTCTTCTTGTCTATGCTTTACACATGTGTTTTTTTTTATCCATCTCATACACATGGCTCCTCCTATTCATGTTATACACATGGCTCTTAATTTTTATGTCAAGGCCATGGCTCTTCATTTTTATATCTTACACATGGCTCTTTATGCCCATGTCCTACACATGGCTCTTTATGTTCATGTTCTACACATGGCTCTTTATGCCCATGTCCTACACATGGCTCTTTATGCCCATGTCCTATACATAGCTCTTTATGCTTATGTCCTACACATGGCTCTTTATGCTCATGTCCTACACATGGCTCTTTATGCTCATGTCCTACACATGGCTCTTTATGCTCATGTCCTACACATGGCTCTTTATGCTCATGTCCTACACATGGCTCTTTATGTCCATGTCCTATACATAGCTCCTCTTGTACATGTCCTCTGTATGTCTCTTTATGCCCATGTCCTACACATGGCTCTCTATGTCCATGCTCTACACATGACCCTTTATGTCCATGTTCTACACATGGTCTCTATGTCCATGTCCTATACATGGCTCTTCTTGCACATGTCCTACACATGGCTCTCTATGTCCATGTCCTACACATGGCTCCTCCTGTCCATGTAATGCACACAGTTGATGTTGTCCATGTCCTCCCCATGGCTCTTCTCTCTCCTGGCTGTGGGGATGATCCTGGATTATCCTGATCCATGCACACTCCAGTCTCCGGCTCTTCCCCCTCTCTCCGCTCTCCCTATAGGATCGCACATGCCTGTGACTGCAGGGAGGGGCGTTCGGTTACCCGGCTAGAGAACTGCGGAGAGACGGAGAGAGCGGGGAGGACGGAGCGCACACCGGAGAGGACGGGCATTGTGTGATCCGGAGAGATCGGTGATCGGACAATGAGAGGCTGCAGTGCCGGTGTCCCCGGGATGTGACATTCTCTTCTGCTGCATTATCCGGTAAGACCCCCTCCGCCGGTCCGCCCTCCATCACCCGGCATCATAGAGTTGAATATTCGAGGCTCGGTGTGATGGATGGCAGGCACATCCTGAGGTCGGTGGATCGGTAAAGTTTATGGGATCACTGCGGGCAGACATGGGGTGCCCGGTGTCGCATGACAGCTCTGCTGAAATCCGACCATCCGCTGCACTTTGCTGAGACTCTTCTGAGCCCACACGGGTGACGTCATCGGTGCCTGCAAAGTGAGCATAGTGCTGCTGATGACGTCATGGCTCTGGCTGAATTCCGATAAACGCTGAGTATAGGGTGTCATTGTATTTGTATGTCCCCCCTGACACCCAAACCCTGCAATGACAGGAGCAGGTAGTTCAGTGTCATCTATTGGGATTGATGGGCTCTATAGGTTTCAGTGTGAAGATCTGTTTGGGGAAGTTATTAGTAATGATGTCATGTTTGTAAATATTGGATACAATGTACATTCCTGGTAAAGGAGAACTAGCTTTAAGGGGAACTCCAGGGATTCCCAGTAGGTTCACCTTTGTGTGGGTCAGAGACGCTCGTGAAGTTGCACGTGTTTATGACCAGCAGGCGAAACGCGCTTTCTTTAGCAGGTGTGTGGGTTGTGAACACGTGCAATTTGTGCAATTTTTCTTAATGGTACCGAAGCGTTAGCATTTTTTGCACATGCCAAATCGCATGGTTCTGCAGCAGCTCTGCGAGGCTTCTTTTCCTGTGTTTCTGCAGGTTGGGCGGCCCATTGAAATGAATAGTCTCCCTATGCAGGATGCAGATGTGTGAATCTAGCCCTATTGGCGCGGTGCAATTATCCATTTCTTATACTGGAGAAGAGCTAGGGATGCTGAATACCAATGTAGTGATCCACGCTACATGCAGCGATCGGATCACTCACTCCGTTCCACCGCCATTCAGAGGACACCTTGGGGTAGATTCAGAGAGCAATTACGCCTGCGTATCCGTAGCGCCGGCATATCTACTTTCTGTATTCAGAAAGCTAGATACGCCGACTGTAGCCTAAGATACAACTGGCATAAGTCTCTTATGCCGTCGTATCTTAGGGTGCATTCTGACGCTGGCCGCTAGGTGGCGCACCCGTAGTTGTCAGCGTAGAGTATGCAAATTGCATACTTACGCCGATTCACAAACGTACGTGCGCCCGGCGCTCGTTTTTTACGTCGTTTGCGAACGTCGTTTTCGCCGTAAGGCTGCTCCTGTTATTAGGAGGCGCAGCCAATGGTAAGTATGGACGTCGTTTCCGCGTCGCGATTTTCAAATTTTGCGTCGTTTTCGTAACTCGTTCGTGAATGGCGCTGGACGCCATTTACGTTCACGTCGAAGCCAATGACATCCTTGCAACGTCATTTACCGCAATGCACGTCGGGAAATTTTCCCGACGGAGCATGCGCAGTACGTTCGGCGCGGGAACGCGCCTAATTTAAATGATCCACGCCCCCTACGGGATCATTTAAATTACGCGCGCTTACGCCGGCCCCTTTTACGATACGCCGCAGCATATTACAGAGCAAATGCTTCGTGAATGCAGCGTAGCTCCATTAATTTACGGAGGCATAGCGTAAAAACGATACGCCGCGCCGCTGTATCAGTGCGTGCCCCTACCTGAATCTGGGCCCTTGTATTTTTTTCAGTGAATGTAAGGCCTATAATTGAGCAAGGTGGAAGGGGAGGACTTATGACATCACAATTCGCCCTCATCCAATCACAGATAGTATATAATGAAAGGGTGTTCTATGAATGGTGGTGTTGAGAGCACCCCCCCCCCCCCATGTGCATTGTGAAGGGGGGGGGGGGGGGGGGGGTTTGGCAGGACTTGGAAGATCGCAGGCTACTACAGCAGTTTTCAGCATCTTCTGCGACCCTTCAGTTATAAGAAGTAGATAATTACATTATGCCAATGTGCGCTGGCAAGGAAGATCGTTCCTGGAGTTCCCCTTTAAACTGAATATTTTGGAATTTAAGTGTAATAAAATTAGCACTGATCAAACATACACTGTACTGTAACCCAGGGATCTCCAAACATTCTAAACACAGGGCCAGTTTATTGTCCTTTAGACTCTTGAGGGCCGGACTTTGGCCAGCGGGGTTGGAAATTTTCCTGGCATCAGTGGGACTAAACATCTGGTATAAGGCCCCTTTCAGACGTCCGCTCCACTCGTCCGTTTATTACAAGTCCGTTTACGGACTTGTAATACATCCCTAGGAGATCGCGTCCGTTAACGGATGGAGCATCCGCTAACGTCCGCGACCATCCGCGTCCGTCAGGATCCGCTTTTGTGGACGTAAGAAAACCCTATTTTTCTTCCGTCCGGCGTAACGGATCGGATGCAGACAGACAGACGGTCTGTCTGCATCTGATTCCCCATAGGGGAGAGCGGAGGAGAGACAGGGCGGTCTCTGCACTGTGTGCGGGGACCGCCCTATCCGCCGACAGCTCAGCGGGGATTACGGATTATCCCCGCTGAGCTTTTGCGGACACAAAAACGGTCCGCTCCGTGTGAAAGAGGCCTTAAGGGAGGAATATAGTGCCCCATCGTTAGTATCATAGGGAGGAATAGTGCTCCATTAATGGTGTTAGTGGGGAAAAATGGTGCTCCACTGTCGGTGTCAGATGGCAGAATAGTGTCTTGTATCATTGGGAGGCATAGTGCTCCAAGGGCCAGATAAAGGCAAGTAAAGGGCCGCAGTTTGGAGACCACTGCTATAACCTATGCAGGAAGGAGAGCTGCTACATCAGGCTCATTAGGCCTCTTGCACACTGCAGTTTGAAAAATCACTATATATATATATATATATATATATATTCATATTTTTTTTTTTTTTTTTTTTTTTACTGATCTAAAATGCATCTCATTGCTTACAATGTGGCTGTACACACAGGCGAGTAAACAAACCCTGCATATTTTTTAGTAAAAAGAAAAATTTGCATTCCCGGTCAGTATTTTGCGCCTATGTACATAAATATGCATGGATTTTTCCTAGGAAAATATTATGCAAGCAAATATGTGCAAATACACAGGAATTCACGCAAAACAAAAACCTGAAGTTGGGTCCAAAAAAAGCAGAAGCTCAAGCATCAGTACTGTGTGCAGAGGCCTTACAGTGGAACTAAACCCACTAATTTAGGTTTACCAGAACGGTTACATTCAGGGCATGTCCTAAATGATATTGATCACAGTTGCTTGTGCTCCCAGCCAAGCTGTCATCTCATCAAATTAACTATTTAGGCCCCTTAAACACCTGTGGACCGTATGTCCGTTTTTCATTCATCCGTTTTCGGATGAAAAACGGACATAGATGTATCCCTTTTGGGATTGCGGATGAACATCCGATCTCATCTGTCTCCGTTTCTGCAGGCAAAGGAAAACCTATTTTTCCATCCGTCTGCGGATCGAATCAGATGAACACAGTCCATGTTCATCCGAACACCCCCCCCCCCCCCCCCCCATAGAGGAGAACAGGGATTTTTTTGGGCGGTCCCTGTCATGTGCCGGCTCAGCAGGGATCAACGGAGCGATCCACGCTGAGCAAGCGGATGTATAAGGAATGGATCCTCACGGGATCCGTGAGTGTGAAAGGGCCCTTACATTTGCAGCACCCTGCAGATCAAATACAGGCTAAGATGGCTGCTTCCTTGGCTGTAAAGGATAGGAAGGTTTAGTTCTGCTGTAGACTAAATTTTAAAGGGTCACTAAAGGAAAACATTTTTTTTGCTGAAATTACTGTTTACAGGGTATAGAGACATAAAAGTTAAAGCGGTGGTTCCCCCTAAAACAAATTTCTAACAATACATTCGTAAGACCCGTTACACTGCGGGTAGGCTGGCTTTTGTTTTTTTAGTACATACCTCGATCTCGCCGTTTCGTCCCTTGGCGGTGGGCGTTCCTAGTTGATTGACGTTTCTCCGACGGGCGCACACTGCGCGTCACGACTTTCCGACAGAAGCCGAACGTCATTGCGCAGGCGCCGTATAGAGTCGGCTCTATACGGCGCCTGCGCAGCGACGTTCGGCTTCTTTCGGAAAGTCGTGACGTCACGTATGTGCCCGTCGGAGAAACGTCAATCAACTAGGAACGCCCACCGCCAAGGGACGAAACGGCGAGATCGAGGTATGTACTAAAAAACAAAAACAAAAGCCAGCCTACCCGCAGTGTAACGGGTCTTACGAATGTATTGTTAGAAATTTGTTTTAGGGGGAACCACCCCTTTAACTGATTCCTTTTAAAAATAGATCAAAATCAATCATATAATGTGCCTACAGTTTCACTTTCTTTTTAAAACTGGTTTCATGTTCCTGTGAAGTAGAGAGACCCACAGAACAAAAACAAACAAATCCAGGGCAGTGTTTTGTTTTTAAAATGAATCTGATTGGTTCTGTTAAGTTTTAGACACACAGTAATGACAGCTTAGACCACCGTGAAAAGCTCCCAGTACTGTGATTATAAGGAAACAGGCAACCAGGAAGTGTGGAGATCACAGCAGAATTACAGCAACTTCAAAGCAAAAACGAGCAATAAGGACATGAAACCAGTACTGCAGTGAGGTAAAGGAAGCTATTTAGCTAAAAAAAAATTCCTTTAACTGTGAGGAATATGGGAGCCGCCATTGCTGTCTTGTTTTTAATGTGACCCTATCAGTGTTTGTTATGGTGTCCTGCATTGCGCTGTAAATACATTGAGTTGCATAAATTGCTCCCCAACGCATACAGCAGGAGTGCCCAACCTTTTGAAGAGCGCGGGCCACTTAAGCGAATTGGTAACCGGTCGTGGGCCACAATGAGCGGAGCGGGTGGATGGCAGCCCACTCTACTCCCCTTTTTTTTTTATTTTTTATAGGGGATCGGCTTGGAGGTAGGTGTTTGTAAACGGACACAAGTCTATTTACATCCGCCACTCCTTAGAGGTGAATGGAGGGTCCGATTGGGTCGGACTGACCATGTGAAAGGGGCCTAAGGCTGCTTTCACACTGATGCGCTGTTGTTAACCCGCACCACAGGTGAGGCACAGTTCACCTATGGCTTTTCTGCAGGTTAGCTGCACTTTGCCGTAGACTTCTATTATTTTCTGTAGGTGTGGTAAGCTTTTCGAAAGCACGCCAAACGCTCAGGTAATAGAAATCTATAGCTCAGTGCAGGTGCACCACTCTGCACCTGCGGATCAGTTGAAAGCAGCCCAGTAACCACTGCAGAACACATATCATTTTTTTTTTTTTTTTTTTTTTAGTAATAAACTTACCTTTTTAACTACTTGCCGACCAGCCGCCGTCATTTTTTGGTGGCAAGTCGGCTCCCCTGCGCGAGAGCCTGTAGCTATAAGTCGGCTCTCGCGCAGGCCACTAGTGCAAAAACTAAAAACCGCAGAGGTGATCAAATACCACCAAAAGAAAGCTCTATTTGTGGGGAAAAAAGGACGCCAATTTTGTTTGGGAGCCACGTCGCACGACCGCGCAATTGTCGGTTAAAGCGACGCAGTGCCGAATCGCAAAAAGTGCTCTGGTCTTTGACCAGCAATATGGTCCGGGGGTTAAGTGGTTATTAACAGTATTCTATTCCATCCTAGAGCAGGAGGTCGCGGGCCACATGTGCACCCCTGGCATACAGCATAGGTGTGTGCAGCCTATTGCATTAGGGTGTGTACCCCAAAGCTGAAACACAGATCTCTGTGTATGTAATAATAAAAAGAAATAGAAAATAAGTGTGTGTGTCTTTATCCCTCAAATTTTCTACTGAAAAATTAGGGTTTTGTGAGGGGGGCGGGACGACGGCAGGCGGTGAACATCACGGTAACAGCTTTCATTAGAATTGCCGCACTCGCTGTCACATAGCCCCGCCTCCTGGCCCGGGTATTTTAATGGACAGATCACCTGTCCAAAGCCAGGATGTGTGACATGTTGGGCACAGGTAGGCTGCATTGATGAGCACAAGTGAGGCTGCACAAATGGGCACTGATAAAGTTGATGTCAATATTTAGTTTTGTAACTTAATTCTGCATAAAACAGTTAAGTGTCATTTCATGAGATCATTTATGAGGGCGTGTTTAGGAGTGGGACAGGGTTGGGTTGGGTGGGGCAACTTGTGGTGAGTAACTCTTAAGGCCTGGCTAGTAGCTCAGGACTTGAAATGATAAGAACTGTGTGTGTGTGTGTATATGTGTGTGTGTGTGTGTATATGTATATATATGTGTATGTGTGTATATATATATATATATATATATATATATATATATATATATATATAATATCTAATATATATATATATCTCTCTAGATATATTTATCCTAGGTAACTATGCTTCAGTGTAGACACAGTGAGTGATCGGTACCAATCCCCCACTATGTTAATTCACAAAAGAAAGGGGCCAGTAAATGATACAGGGGTTCAGGCAGTGCTACATGGGGTGTGCTTGGGAAAATCTGGCGCACACACACAGGACAGGCCAGCCTCCACTTTTCTTTAATGACGGAGAGAATATATGTGAATAACCGTACAAATTCTACCTATTGGTGTAGCCTTTGCCCTCCTATAACCAATTAAATGGAAAGTATAGAGGGTTACATTTTTATGAATGCCCAACCTGGCTGGATTTGCATCTATGCATTTTTTGCCTTGACACTTCAGTTCTCACTTCTTTTATAAATGTGTGATGGAGAGTACTCTTGCTTCCTGCATCACTGGGTGGTACGGCAACTGCTCTGCTGCAGACAGTCGGTGCAGTGAGTGGCAAAGATTGCACAGAGGATCATTGGCAGCAGTCTACCATCCATGTTCTATTTCAAATACTGCTTTGTACATTGATATACCTCTGTCCACTGATTTGTGGACAGTGTGGTCACCTGCGGTACCGGTACTTCACTGGACTTTGGTTATAGCTGCAGGCATCATCCCAGTATTGTTTCTTACAGCTGATGGTCAGTGTGACCAATCTCGGTGTGATCAAATATTTTTAAGAGCAAAGGAGATATATATAATTATGTGTATATGTATTTTTTTTTTATTTTTTTTTTTTAATCTCCCCTGACCCACATCCGTCCTGCAATCGTCCACACATGTGAGGTATCCCATGAGCATCAGATCATGGACAGTGATTATAGCAGGGATCGACAAATCCCGGGCGCCAGGTCGCCATGGCGACTAGAAATAGTGTCCTGGCGACTTGGCTTGGAAGGTGGGCAAAAAAAAAATCCATTTTTTTTTTTGTGAGCTTGTGCCATCTGGTGGTGAGCCGTTGGTATTACAAGTTATTACCACCAGATGTGAGCTGGCACCATCTAGTGGTGAGCCGTTGGTATTACAAGTTATTACCACCAGATGTGTAAGCTGACGCCATCTGGTGGTGGCCGTTGGTATTACAAGTTAAGCATTACAAGTTAAACAGCAATTCTAATGTAATTTTTCACTATTTTCACTGCCACCTTCTTCCCTCTAATTAGAACCCCCAAACATTATATATATTTTTTATCCTAACACCCTAGAGAATAAAATGGCGATCGTTGCAATACTTTCTGTCACGCCGTATTTGCGCAGCGGTCTTACAAGCGCACTTTTTTGGGAAAAAAATACACTTTTTAAAATTAAAATATAACAACAGTAAAGTTATCCCCATTTTTTTTTAAATTATGAAAGATAATGTTACACCGAGTAAATTCATACCCAACATGTCACGCTTCAAAATTGCGTTTGAACACCGTTTACATATGCGGGCGCTGCTCACGTATGTGTTCGCTTCTGCGCGCAAGCTCGTCGGGACAGGGTGCATTTTCTGGCTCCTAACTTTTTTTATCTGGCTCCTAGATTCCAAACAAATTTGTCAACCCCTGGATTATAGCACCAGCCATCCTCCTGTAAATCTAAAGTGATAACCTGTAAAAGCTTTTAAAGCGTTGCCTCTGTATAGTGAAATGTATGCCGTTTGTCATTGTTGCACAACTTTAAAGCATGACATGTTTGGTGTCTATTTACCTGGCGTAACATCTTTTTTATTTTGACAAACAATTGGGCATTTTATGGTGTTTTTGTGCATTAAAATCCAAAGGTGTTTTTTTTTTTTTTTTTTTTCCTTTTTAGATTGCATTTGGAAAAACCACTGCACAAATATCATGTGACATAAAAAATTACAACACCCACCATTTTATTCTCTATGGCGTCTGCTTTAAAAAATGTTTTGGGGGTTCTAAGTAATTTTCTAGTAATTTTTTTTTTTTTTTTTTTACATATAAACAAAGTGCCAGAAAAGGTCTGGTCTTTAAGTGGTTAAAGTTTAACCAATAACTTGCCTAAGCCCTGTCCCTGCAGAGAACTAACACTGGCTGAGGGAACATTGAAGAAACTAGGGGAGTTTGGCTGGGACTGAGCTAAGTAGCACTGAACTGGAGGGGAGGACAGAGGGAGCCACCAAATAACATAAGCTGTAACAAGTTCTAAACACCACTAGATGTTGACATACATCAGAAGACTAGTAAACGGATACGGTTCACTGCAACAGAAAATACTTATAGATGGGACGGAACAAACTATCATTGATATTTATAGGTGCAGGAAAAGGGCCCTCAGTATCCCACCCTACTTATGGTTTGTATGTCCCCCTTCCTTTAGGTTAGGGGTGTAGCATCAGGGTTATAAGCACCTGGCTGAGGGCCAGCTTCTTACCTGATTAACAAATTCTGCATTATACTGAATATCAACTAATGGCTCAAGCAGACAGGTGCAGAGGTTTGTACACCATCACGAAGAAAACAACAAAAAAAAAAAATGGTGCAAACGCTAAGTGCGTTATCAAACAACACTTTATTACAAGACTAACGATACAAATATAATGGCAAGTCAACTATAAATAGCAGCATGCCATAAATCCAGGTCCAATTGGATAACACAACTAGCTGATGCGTTCCAGGGGACCAACCTCCTTCCTCAGAGCAATAACACTAAGGCCCCTTTCACACTGAGGAGTATTACAGGCATTTTAGCGCTAACAATAGCGCAGAAATACTCCTGCCCCAGCATTCTCAATGTAAAAGCCCGAGGGCTTTCACACTGAGGCGATACGCTGGCGGGAGAAAAAAAAAATCTGCAAGCGGCATCTTTGGAGCGGTGTGTATACTGCTCCTTCCCATTGAAAACAATGACACCGCGGTAATACTGCCCGCAATGCGCCTCTGCAAAGGCGATTGCCGGCGGTAATAACTATTTTTTTTGCCGATAGCGGGGGTTAATACCACACCGCTAGCGGCCGAATACTGTGGCAATTCCGACGGTATAGCGCCGCTCTTTTTAGCGGCGCTATACCGCCACTGCACATCCTGCCCCAGTGTAAAAGGGGCCTGATTCTTACATTTTTTGATTACCGTATTTGCCGGCGTATAAGACGACCCCCTAATTTTCCAGCTAAAATGTTGGTTTTGGGATATACTCGCCGTATAAGACGACCCCCCAACCCCCCCCCCCCCCCCTTCCTACTAGTCTGTCTGGAAGCTGAGTGGTAGTCAGAACAACCGCTGACCGAAACAGGCTTTTTTCAAATCTCACTGTGCCATTACATTGCCGGCCTCGCTGTGCCATTGCCGGCCTCGCTGTGCCATTGCCGGCCTCTACGATCTCCCTACCTTCTTCTGTTTGCAGAGTTTGTCAGACTGCGGGCATCCATTATTCCAAAGCCGCGCCTCCTCCTCAGGCTGTTCCGTGATAGGCGAAACACTAATTTTCCCAGCAGAGCCACTGTTCAGTGTTCCGCCTATCACTGATGTCCTCTCGTCCGAGGATGAGAGGACCTCTGTGATAGGCGGAACACTGAACAGAGGCTCTGCTGGTAAAATGAGTGTTTCGCCTATCACGGAACAGTCTGAGGAGGAGGCGCGGCTTTTAAATAATGGATGCCCGCAGTCTGACAGACAGGTACCGGCGTATATGACGACCCCCGAGTTTTGAGGCATTTTTTTTACATACAAAAGGTCATCTTTTACGCCGGAAAATAAGGTAGATGAATTAGAAAACAGGTGATAAAGGTGCTGGTTTGCTGAGGTTTTCAAGATATTGTACAATAACGATTTATACACAGGTGAGTGTATTTGCCTACAAGGGAGGGAGGTGTCTGATCATGATGCTTTTGTAACTTCTCGACAAAGTACGATAGAAAAATGAAAATGGTATCGCATTGAAGTGTATAAATGTATCTTCACTCTGAGATTAAAGGTTACCTAATTGTAATTTGTTCTTTTATTGCAAGCCACATTTTGATTTGGTCAGATTTATGTATCATACAATTACATCTGGTGGCTTGTGAAAGTGTCATTACCTAACATTCACAAGGAACAATTTTTTGCGTGATATTTTCCCTCAGAAGCGAAGATGCCTTGAAACTGTGTAAACAATGTAGATGACCTTGCCACACGTTACATTTGCATCTCAGAGTGCAGTATGACAGCAATGGTAAATAAGTCATACCTCAATGTTGAATTGCATGTGAAACTGATCGGCATGTTGGCTAAACAAGAAGAAAAAGTCCATGCCCTTCGCCCTCCCAATGGTGTGGAGGGAGCATGAAAATGTTACATGAAAACGCAATAAAAGGATTGAAAGGTATGTCATTGGTATTAATAAAAAGATACATTTTATATAGATTGATGTGGCACCATTCTCATTGCTATATCACATTTTGCAGAAAAATGAGGGAGCATAATCGCACCTCCCCCTCCCCCCTCATAATTTAAAATTATTTTAATACAATTTTGACCTGAAGCTGTATCTTGGAAACGGGAGCCAATTAATACTCGGGGCTTAATTTTCCTTTTAATAGTGACCTAATTCTGCTAAAAATGTAGCTACTTTTTATTTCCGAGGCTTTCTCCTTGTAGACCAGTGTCACTGTTATGAGCACCATCGTAGGAGCCTATTTCTGTACCTGGGAGTAACGGGTGTTTGTGTACAGTCGTGGCCCGCAGCCTGTATAGGCCTAAGAGACCAATAGATGAAAACGTGTCCCCCTCAGTCCGCTTTGCTGAAGCGGTGCAAGATACCGAGCTGGTACTTATATATATATAATTATGCACACGAAAAGGTGGTTTTATGTACTGTTTTTGTAGCTGTATAAAATGTGAGCACATTTTTGCCTTTTTGTTTTGGTTTTAATACACCATCTGAACGAATTTTGTTTAATTGCATTGCTAAAGAGATGGGCATTTCCATGTTTGAGGATCTGAGATCTGAGGAAGAATATTAGGGCCCAGATTCACAACCGAGCTACGACGGCGTATCTCCAGATAAGCCAACGTATCTCAGAGTTGCGCCGTCGTATCTATGCGCCTGATTCTTAGAATCAGTTACGCATATATATCCATTAGATCCGACAGGCGTAAGTCTCTTACGCCGTCGGATCTTAACTGCATTTTTTTCTTGGACCGCTAGGTGGTGCTTCCGTCGAATTCCGCGTAGAGTATGCAAATTAGCTAGATACGCAAATATCCCTGAACGTATGCGCGGCCAACGCAGTAAAGTTACAACGTTTACGTTAGTCTGTTCCCGGCGTAAAGTTGCCCCTGCTATATGAGGCGCAGCCAATGTTAAGTATGGCCGTCGTTCCCACGTCGAAATTTGAAAAAGTTACGTCGTTTGCGTAAGTCGTCCGTTAATGGGGCTGGACGTCATTTACGTTCACGTCGAAACCAATGACGTCCTTGCGGCGTACTTTGGAGCAGTGCACACTGGGAAATTCCACGGACGGCACATGCGCTGCTCCAAAAAAATGTCAATCACGTCGGGTCACAGTCGTTTTGCATAAAACACGCCCCCCTGATCCAAATTTGAATTAGACGGGCTTACGCCGGCAGATTTACGCTACGCCGCCGCAACTTACGGAGCAAGTGCTTTGAGAATACAGCACTTGCCCGTGTAAGTTGCGGAGGCATAACGTAAATCGGATACGCAACGCCCGCACAATTTTACACGGCTCTACGTGAATCTGCCCCTAGGTGTTTAAAAGCGCTTAGACCATTAATGACAAAAAGGTCATCAGCCTCCATTGTGTTGCTCATTGGTGTGGCGTGACATGTTTTTGTTGTTTTGAGTGTTTTTCACACTTAGTGAATTTAAAAGAAGAAATCTCTTGAGTCATTGAGAGCACTGGCGGCTGGTGCTCAAAATGTTTGGGGGGGGGGCGCAAACAAACGAAAAAAACAAAACAATTGCAGCCTCGCTGTGCCCATCAAATGCAGCCTCGCTGTGCCCATCAAATGCAGCCTCGCTGTGCCCATCAATTGTCACCACTATGCCATGCCAGCAATTGTCGCCACTGTGCCCTGTAAAATGCCCCCCCGGCACACCTTTCTGGGGTCGGCCATCCTGCTTCTACCGTCCCTTGATGTCTTCTCCCGCCCTCGATGACGCTTCAGCCAATCAGGTTACCAGTAACCAGAACCGGTGAACCTGATTGGCTGAGATGCCTGTCAGTCCTGTCCAGGGAACACACCCCCCCCCCCGTCCGTCCGTCCCTGGATAAGTATTTGGAAGCCTATCAGAGTCGTTGGCTCTGATGGGCACTTCCACAGCCAACCAGCTGCCGTTATTCAGATGGCCGGCGCTCACCAGGGGGCCAGTCATCTGAATAGTCTGCGGCTGCGGCAATGCATATATTCATGCAATGCTTCAGTGGCGGTGCGGGAGCCAGAGGGGGCGGCGCTCCAGGGCCCTCTATGGACGCACCGCCCCTGATTGAGAGGCTTTTATTACTTTTTATATCCTTTTAACTGCAACATTTTATATCGTCCTTTTTATATTTTAAGCAGTGTTGGTTTTTTTTTTTTGTTTTTTTTACGTTGCACTTTTCATTGCTCAGTACGTTGGCGATAAATGCATTAATTTTGAGTGTAAATATTTTATTGTTATTAGTGGGACTTGAGTATGTTATATTGTTCCGTTTATGTACAGCATATTCTGGAATGGGAATAAAAAATAAATATAATAAAAGAATATATATTTTTGCATCCGGACAGTATTCACAGCGTTTCACTTTTTTCACGGTTTGTTACAGCCTTTTCCAAAATTCTACAAACAATACCCCCATAATGACAACGTGACTGAAGTTTGTTTGAAATCTTTAACCACTTCCATACCGGGCACATACGCACCTTCCCGCCCAAGCCAATTTTCAGCTTTCATCACTGTCGCACTTTGAATTGCAATTGCGCGGTCATGCTACATTGTACCCAAACAAAATTGGCGTCCTTTTTTCCCCACAAATAGAGCTTTCTTTTGGTGGTATTTGATCACCTCTGCGATTATTATTTTTTTTTTTTTTTTTTTGCGCAACAACTAAAAAAAGACAAAAAAATTTGAAAAAAAAATATGTTTTTATTTTTTTCTGTTAATTTTTTTGTAAATGAGTAAGTTTTTCTCTTTCAATTACGGGCACTGATATGGCGGCACTGATGAGATGGCACTGATGGACATTGATGAGGTAGTACTGACGGGCACAGATAAGGTGGCACTGATTGGCAGCGCTGGTATGCGGCACTGATGGGCACACATGGGCGGCACTGGGCACTCATGGGCACTGGGCACTTATGGGTGGCACTGATGGATACTTATG
Organism: Rana temporaria; assembly: GCF_905171775.1. Classification (NCBI taxonomy): domain Eukaryota; kingdom Metazoa; phylum Chordata; class Amphibia; order Anura; family Ranidae; genus Rana; species Rana temporaria. The sequence continues at coordinate 158,517,861 of NC_053494.1, read as the reverse complement.
GGTGGCACTGATAGGTGGGCACTGATGGACACTGTGGGGTGGCACTGATGGACACTGTGGGGTGGCACTGATGGACACTGTGGGGCGGCACCTATGTTGCCAGTCAGTGCCCATTTGTGGGCACTGATTGGCATCTTTTATTTATTATTTTTTTCAGCCTTTTTTTTTTTATTTATTTTTTGGGACTTTTTTTCTTTTTTTGGGTGCATGTCAGACTGACACCCCGCAACAACGATCGCCGCGATGCGCGCCCCAGAATACTGAGGACGTCATATGACGTCCGGTCAGAATTCTACAACCACTTTGCCGACGTCAATATGTCATTGGCGGGCGGCAAGTGGTTAAGAATTTATTAAAAATGGAAAAAAAATCACATGTGCATGAGTATTCACAGCCTTTGCCATGACACTCAAAATTCAGCTCAGGTACCTCCTCTTTCCACTGATCATCCCTGAGATGTTTCTACAACTTGATTGGAGTCCACCTGTGGTAAATTCAGTTGCTTGGGCATGATTTGAAAAGGCGCACACACCTGTCTATATAAGGTCCCACAGTTAACAGTGCATGTCGGAGCACAAACCAAGCCACAAGGTCCAGGGAATTGTCAGTAGACCTCCAAGACCGGATTGTATCGAGGCACAGATCTGGGGAAGGCTACAGAAATTCTGCAGCATTGAAGGTCCCAATGAGCTCAGTTGCCTCCATTACCGTAAATGGAAGACTTTTGAAATCACCAGGACTCTTACTAGAGCGGACCATCTGGCCAAACTGAATGATCAGGGAGAAGGGCCTTAGTCAGGGAGATGACCAAGAACCCGTTGGTCACTCTGACAGAGCTCCAGCATTTGTCTGTAAAGAGAGGAGAAACTTCCAGAAGAACAACCATCTCTGCAGCACTCCACCCATCAGGCCTGTATGGTTAAGTGGCCAGACGGAAGCCACTTCTCAGTAAAAGGCACATGACGGCCCTCCTAGAGCTTCCAAAAGGCACCTGAGATTCTTAGACCACAAACAAAATTCTCTGGTCTAATGAAACAAAGATTGAACTCTTTGGCCTGAATAGCAAGCATTATGTCTGGAGGAAACCAGGCACCGCTCATCACATGGCCAATACCAGTGGCGGAACTACCAGGGTTGCAGCAGGCCCTGGTGTTCTGCAACTGTGGGGGGGCCCGCTGACTTCTCTAGTTACACTCCGGTCCGAATAGGGACACTTACTGCCCAGCACAGCGGACAGCCCACACAGTCTCTCTGCCGGGTCTGTGCAGCTGCAAGCTGATGATGGGGCATGCCGTCGGGCAGCCGAATCTAAAGAGTCGGCTGACCCAGTATAGTGAAGGGGGAGGAGATTGCGATCGCTGCCACTCATTCCCCCCCCCCCCACCAGCACTGTCACTCAACTCAATGCCCCCTCCCCCCCCCCACCAGCACTGCCACTCGCCCCCTCCCCCCCACCAGCACTGCCACTCCCCCCCCCCCCCCCCCCACTAGCACTGCCACTTGTTCTCTCCCCCCCCCCCCCCACCAGCACTGCCACTCATTCTCCCCTCCCCCGCTTGCACTGCCACTTGTCCCATCCCTCCATCAGGGGCGTACAGGATTCTCAGGGGTCGCAATTGCATACTACAGGGTTCCCGTACAGCACCCTGTACACCTCAATAGGTTGGGCAGCATATATAGGAACATATCTCCATCATTTTCCTCCTACAGCCTTTCAGGGGATTGGTTCTTCTAGATGCCGCCCCTCCTATCTACCACCTGCTGCCCCAAGCTCCTGTGTACTCCTTGGGCCCCTCTCATCCCCCACAGTGCTGCTGGGTTCCCCCCTCCCCCCTCCTTACAGCAGCTGTGGGGAATGCTTTCTGCAGAGCCACTTTATCAGGCATGTCTCTTCACATGCCTGACAAAGGGGTCCTGCATTGCTCCAAAACATTGCACTACACCATTTTGTAATGTGATCTTTCTTGGAAAAAAAACTTTTTTTATTTTTTGGACGAAATTGATGATCCTTGGTCTGCTGGCCAATATCTACATATATCTCACCTAAGCCCCCTCAGGGGGCTCCAAAAAACAATAAGTCTGACTGAGGCCCTAACCCTTCTCTGCTACCAGAACAAAGTTTAGGCTAGAGTTTAATTTTATTGGGCAGATAACAGGGCCCACATGGCATTAACCCCTAGCACCCTGTTAACTGCAGTCAGTTAATCTATATCCGTGCTAAGTTTTATTACATACGAAACCTAAAGGTTCCTTTTTATGTCAGTGTGTGCCCCCCAGAAGCAACAACTAAAGCCTACCATGGCAGTTGGAGGGGTTGGTACACATGCCAGATCTGCAGTACTTTGCGGCAAATTTTATCTAGATTTGCCAAGTTAAAAAAATAATGTAATTTTATTTATTTTTTTTAACCATTCAGATTTATCAGAACCGTTTCAATGAAATATATAACAGAACAAAAGGGACCAAATAAGACAAGTTCATTGTCAGGGTTTAGATTCTGTAGGATTGCTTTTTACACTGTTCATAGATGAACTACGACGGATACAAAGTTGCTCTTCTCAGGCTGTTTAGTGGAAGTGACAGTTTCTAACAATGTAATGGTCTGTTGACCTCTCCCCAGAAACTTTCATTCCTTTTGTTGGCTCAGATTAATGGCTCTCTGTGAACTTGGCACATAATGTCTACACTTGCTCCCCTGCTCCATGATTCTTGACATAATACTCTTGATTTAATGTTGCATTCAGTAGCACTTTATTCAGGCCTCAGTGATCCTTTTATATGAGTAGCTGGCCAAGTGGCCATTGGCTAGAAGCAGGAGCAGAGTGTTTCGGGGGCAGGCTACAAAGATTTCACTTAAATGAGGCCCAGGATGCTTTTACTGCACTATTTATGGTACTTTACTTCTTGTTAACTTGCACTAAGTTTATGGGGAGAAAATTATCCTACAGAACTGAGAAAATTATGGTAGAATTCTATTTCTTAACTTCCTGGACAGCATATAGCGTTTTTTTCCCCCCAGTGTTTACAGAAACCACTGCAAAGTCTGAGGTACGCAGTTTATGAAAAACTAGGGCACATACTCAATGGCAGTGTTGCCAACCGTCAGTATTTTTACGGACAGTTCGTAAAAACGGGCACTTTTTTTCCCCCGTTCGTAAATGTCCGTGGTTGCGGGAATGTGCCAGTAAAAATAGCCAAGATCGGTTCGGCTTGGAACTGCGCATGGAGATTGGAGGCAGGGGGTGATGGTGGCTGCGGTGGCACCGCAGGGGGAGATTGAAGGCAGGGGGAGATTGGAGGCACAGTAGAGGGGGGGTGGTGGCACAGCAGAGGGTGGGGGATGGAGACAGGTGTTGGTGGTACCGCACAGGTGGATAAAGGCAGGGGGTGTTGGAGGCAGGGGGGTGATATAACAAAATCATTTTCCCGTATTTTATCGAAAATAACAAACATTTTTTTTTTTTGTACCTTTTAATATCTACCTTAAATCGCATTGCTATTTGCCTAGCGTATTTGTTTGTAGCCTAAATACTGAAATTTGCACCTAAAAATGGAATTTAGTAACGTTTGTGAAATGCCAGTAAAAACTTGGCTGCGCCAGTAAATTTCGGGTGTCGTGCCAGTAAATTTCAATCTGGTAGGTTGGCAAAACTGCTCAATGGAAGTGGGTAAAGCCTTACTTCAAGCAATTTTTTGTTTTCACTTTTATATAGAATAAGATTGCTTTAACCAATTGTTTACTGGGCACCTAACCCCCCCCCCCTTTCCTTCCTGCCCAGGCCAATATTTTAGCTTTTAGCGCTGTCAATCTTTGACAATTGCACGGTCATGCTACACTGTACCCATATGATTTTTTTTTCCACACACATAGAGCTTTCTTTTGGTGGTATTCAATCACCACTGAGAATTTTATTTTTATTTTTTGTTAAATAAACAAAAAAGTTTTTTTTTTTGTTTTTTTTTTTTAATTAGTTTTGTTTATAAAATGTCCTTCATTGATGTGCACTGATGAGGTGGCACTGGTGGGCGTCACTGATAGGTGGTGCTGGTGGGCCCTGCTTAGCAGTGCTGATATGCACTGGTGGGTATACTAATAATATATTATGGTGTGTGTGTGTGTGTGTGTGTGTGTGTGTGTTTTGTCTAGATCCATGTTGGTGATTTCCTTAACTTCCTTAACTGCCTGTCCTGAGAGAAGGAAGTAAAACCTAATGGAGACATTAACCCTTACCTATACAAAGCAAATTTAAAACAGAACGCCATTGCAATGGGGCTGCATGCTTGTGACTAGGGGACCGGGAAAAGCAGTACTTTACCTGAGTCTCCACTAACCAGACCAGTCTTTGCAGCCTCTTCTCAACAAAGCTGCAGCAGTCTAAAGTCTTTTGATATCATCAAGCCTGATCCAAGGACCATAGCCCTATGTTTTTAGATGCAAGGACCATAGCCCTGTGTTCAACGTGAGGACACCAAAGGACAGTCCACCACTGGGGTGCTGTCTACCACGGGAGTGTAGAATCTGTTAACAGTGCTTTTCTCATCCCCTAGACCAGTAATGGCAAACTTTGGCACCCCAGATGTTTTGGAACTACATTTCCCATGATGCTCATGCACTCTGCATTGTAGTTGAGCATCATGGGAAATGTGTAGTTCCAAAACATCTGGGGTGCCAAGGTTCACCATCACTGCCCTAGACTAAATGAGCAGTTAACTCTTAAGCCCCGTACACACGACCGAGTTTCTCGGCAGAATTCAGCCAGAAACTCGGTCGGAGCTGGATTCTGCGGAGAAACTCGGTCGTGTGTACACTTTTCAGCGAGGAAGCCGACGAGGAACTCATCGGGCCGAAAAGAGAACATGTTCTCTATTTCCTCGTTGTTCAATGAGGAAAGTCGGCCTGCCGAGCTCCTCGGCGGCTTCCACACTGAACTCGACGAGGAACTCGATGTGTTTGGCACGTCGAGTTCCTCGGACGTGTGTACGGGGCCTTACAGTATGGGCAAAGCCCCACTGCAAGAAAGACTATTCTCCTCTCCCTCCCCCTCCAATGTTCGGCTTTGGTTGGAATTGGGCTTTAACTGTACGCCGATGTAATGTTTTGACTCAAAGTGCTGAAGCCATTGCATTAACATGGGGGACACTTTTTTTTTTTTTTCTTTTACCCACAGTGCATACCGTTTCAAAAACTTGTCAAACACCCTATCTGGATGAAGTGCTTCTCTTCCATGAACAGTCAAGCTCTTTCTCAGAACAGTGACTAGTCGAGAAGAACAATGAAAATAAATGGATGGTTAGCATGAAAAGCAGCCAGATGTTGTTTCAGTGTTCGTTGTGTAGCTATGTATATCAACTAGGTCTGAAGGCTCACAGGCACGAAGAACACACACCAGCTGCTCAGTCTATTGACTTTGTTGTTCAGGGTCTAAAAAAATCAGTTCAGAGGGATTTTTTAATTTAATGTTCTGTATTTGACATCATGACTCCCTACATACAGTTTTTGTAGCAAAAAATATATAATTTAAACTTTTGCTAGTAATTGCACTTCCTGTGTGTTATGCTGACTATTTTAAGCATAATTTATGAAAACTGTATACAGTCAGGCATAATGTCAAACCTACAGAAAAATTGATTATGGGGGTTTACATCCATTTTAAGAAGACGTTCTTATATCCTTTTTATAGGTTCACATGGCCATCAGGATGTGCAGACTGCAAAGAAAAATTTTGAGCTATCGCTTAGAGCTCATGGACATGTGCAGTTTGCAGTGCAAATATGCTGTAGTGCCGGGGTGTCAAACTCCATTTCATTGTGGGCCACATCGGCAGTATGGTTTCCCTCAAAGGGCCGGTTGTCCGTTACGTATGGCGTACGGAGTTCAGGGGTGCGCTGTATACAGAGTGCAGGGTTTAGGTGGTGCACTTGTATTCAGAGTGTGGAATTTAGGGGTGCGCTGTGTGCAGAGTGCACTGTATACAGAGGGCAACATCTACTTTCCACCCCTCTGAAGTACTTTGAGGGCCACGTAATATGGCCTGGCGTTTTTTTTTTTCATATGTGCTGTCATGTAAAATTTTGCAGCATTTTTCCACGTCCAGAGAGCCACAGCCGGCCATAGAACTGAATGGCTGACTGTATCTTTATGCCAGTAAATGCCAATGCTTTTTTCATCAACATTTGCATGCACATATAATTTTTTTGCGTTTTTACCCTAGTAAGGCTCTATACAGCCATTCGCTTTTATGGTCATCTGTATGTGTGACCTGACACTCGCATAAGTGCTTAAAAATGCTTGTGTGTGTGTGTGTGTGTGTGTGTGTGTGTGTGTGTGTGTGTGTGTTTTTTTATTTATTTATTTTTATCTACTCTCCTTATACTGTGTTTAAAGGGGTTGTAAAGGTACAATTTTTTTTTTTTTTTTTCACCTTAATGCGGGGCTGACTGATGCAGCCGGCGGCCATAGCCGCTCACTGTATCACAGGAGCGTGCCTGCCAAAACTCATCACCATGCGAGCTCGCTCGCATGAAGGTGATGAGTTCTTGCAAGGGAGAGCCGTGACCGAGCACCTTCCTCCATACATTTTGGGAGTCTCCCACGTGCCTTTTCGCAAACTCAAAACATGTAATTTTGTTTTTTTGCTGGAAATAATGGCTTTCTTCTGGCCACTCTGCCATAAAGCCCAACTCTATAGATCGTGCGGCTTATTGTCGTCCTATGTACAGATACTCCAGTCTCTGCTGTGGAACTCTGCAGCTCCTCCAGGGTTACCGTGGGTCTCTGTGCTGCCTCTCTGGTTAATGCCCTCCTTTCCCCGGTCTGTGAGTTTTGGTGTGCGGTCGTCTCTTGGCAGGTTTGCTGTTGTGCCATGTTCTTTCCATTTGGTTATGATAGATTTGATGGGGCTGCTAGGGATCATCAAAGATTTGGATATTCCTTTCTTTTTTTTTTTTTTTAATAACCTAACTCTGACTTGTACTTCTCAACAACATTGTCCCTTACTTGTTTGGAGAGTTCCTTGGTCTTCATGGCAGTGTTTGGCTGGCTAGTGGTGCCTCTTGCTTAGGTGTTGAAGCCTCTGGGGCCTTTCGAAAAGGTGTGTGTGTGTGTGTGTGTGTGTGTGTGTGTGTGTATGTAATGACATATCATGTGACACACAGGTAGACATCATTTCACTAATTATGTGACTTCTGAAGGTAATTGGTTGCACCAGAGATTTTTATGGGCTTCATAACAAAGGGAGTGAATATATATGCACATGCCAATTATCATTTTTTTTTCTGAAAAATTGTTTATTTTACCAACTTAGACTATTGTGTTCTGATTCATAACAATGGAGCCAGTTCACACAGTTCTGGGACTGCTGCGGAGCGAATTGCACAGGGCTGTTGTGATTCTTCTGGTTTAAAATCAGCCAAACGGTGAACAGGGATGCACTGGACCCCTGCTGTGAGCCGCTACGCACGGCAGTGTGAACCCAGCCTTAAAGTTTGGTACAGATTCCTACCTTTTTGTTCTGAAGAAATAGCGGTTTGTCTGTGTCCATGTGCTAAGTAAATCTGTATGGGAGCGTTTTTATAATTCTCAATCGGTTGCTGCACATGCATAACGTGATTTTCCTTTGGTAGTATCTCACCAAAATGCAATTTTTGTTTCAGAAGATGCCCAAAATCTGATTTGGTACAGACTTCTGGGAAAATCTATGAGACAATCCCACAAACCGGAAATAACATTTCCAGGTTGCCATATTGCATTTTATTTTACAGAGAATTACAGCACTGCAGATTAAAAAAAGTAATTTTTAATAACATTCAATTACAGTGGGCTCCATTCACAGAACCAGATCACATGCTGTATTTAGGTGTTTTCCCAAATACCGCATGTGATCTTGAAAATGTCAACTCACTATTGTTTTATGCGGTATTTGCATAAAGTAAAAATGCTCGGTAAGTACTGGATGAAACGGGAGTGAAAGTCAATTCATAAGGGGGGGGGGGGGGGTGGAAATAATAATGCATGCAGTAAATAAGTAGGTCCTGGCATGTGATATTTAAAGAACCAGTAGCCACCAGCTTTCTTAACCAGTAAACATGGTTGTCAAGGAAAGGAAGCAACGGTTGCCCTCTTCTTCTTAACAACCAATCGGCTGTCAGTGGGCAACATATAAAAATAAATGGCATGGGGTCCCCCAAATTCCATACCGGACCGTTTATATGAGCAGGCAACTCGGTCGGTCAGTAAAGGGGGAACGAGCAAGCGCCACCCCCCCCCTTCGGAACCATACCAGGTATAAGGGGGGAGGGGGGTCTGCCTCTTCCCCACAATCCAATGACTATGAGCTTCATAGTACCCCTATTTTAACTCCATAAACATTTTGAGTCCTTTTGTATTTAAAAAAAAATATGTCCCCTGGTGTAGAGCCATTGTCAATCAAGTTGCCCGCAGCCACTGCTGGCCTGAGGGGGGAAAAAAAACTGCTCCACTGCTGGTAAAGGTGCCTGCCAGCTCCGCTGTCTGGCCCCTCTTAAATAACTAAGGGACGGTGACATTTATTTAAGAACTGTAGATGGCAGAGCTTTCGTTTGGAGCAAAGCGTTTTATTTTTTTTATTTTTTTCAGTCAAAAACTGCCTAGTGATGTTTTTTTTGGGGGGAAGGGGACGCTCACGCCCCCCACCCTTTCCTGATCTGCCTGGCTGCATAATCAATTAAGGGTCTGGTATTGTTTCTTTTCCATGCCATTAAAAAAAAAAAATTGGCACGGGGTTTCCCCTTAAACCCATACTAGACCCAGAAGGATTGGGGAGGGGAAAACTTCACCATGGGGTGTTTTTCTTTTTTTTAACACTCACCAGCTGACAGCTGCTGACTCATCGGTTGTTAAGGAGCAAGCGACAGTGATTGTTAGGAGCGCCTAGTACTGTAAATTACTGCAAGCTATACCACATGACTTTATAAAGTAACTCATGATGTGTTTTAGTAGATTTTCTTAATGAATGACAAAAAACCTTTTTGGAAAAACGCTGCGCAGTATCTTGCAAGATACTTGGATTCGGTAAGATACCGCTTTGTGAATGGGAGTCCAGTATGACTTGTGTAGCAATTGTGTATATACCCATTAGAGCTGCACGATCAATCGCAATCTCGATTCTCCCCGTGGGATGACCCGCGATTTTCGGGTGCGGCCATAAATTATTCTCATGTGCATGTTTCCCCGAAGTCGCTCACATTCCCCATCACAACCATCCTCCAATCTGCAGCAGGAACGTCATCATCTGCCGCCCGCTGCCGCGCCGCATGGCATGCTGGGATATGTAGTCCCGCCTCTGTTGTTAGTGAAGGGGGAGGTCTCCTTGTAGAACTACCAATCCTAGGATTCCTAGCGCGCCTGGTTCCAGACAGGGAGCGGAGCAGAGAATGCTGACCGGAGCCGGGGAGATGAGGGCAGGTGCTGGGGGAGCCCGGGCCGGAGCTTTACCGCTGGAGGAGGCAGAAGACGGGGGGGGCACCAAGGTGAGGGTCGGCTAGGGGTGACAACATGGGCAATGGTGACAACATGGGCAATGGTGACAACATGGGCAATGGTGACAACATGGGCAATGGTGACAACATGGGCAATGGTGACAACATGGGCAATGGTGACAACATGGGCAATGGTGACAACATGGGCAATGGTGACAACATGGGCAATGGTGACAACATGGGCAATGGTGACAACATGGGCAACGGTGACAACATGGGCAATGGTGACAACACGTGTAGAGGTGGCAATATTGACCAGAACGGGGTTTACTACCGCTTTAAATAAAAAATAATAATTGAGAATCGTGATCTTCATTTTATGCAAAAGAATCGCGATTCTCATTTTTCCCAGAATCGTGCAGCTCTAATACCCATGAAAGTGGTGTATACTCTTTTGTTGTGTTACCATTTTTAAAGGGTAAGGCAACCCTAATTGCCTAAGCCCCGGTCTCCTATCTTGTAATATTTGGATGTAGTGCTCCCTTTAAGTCCCCACATTTGACATCTCTGTTCAGACTAGGATTAATGGACAGTTTTTTGATACTTTTAGGTAATGTTGCCTTCTCTATTTCTGCTTCTCTTTTATTGTAATAGATTTCATAACTGGAACCGTTTCATCCACAAAGAAATCTAACATCCTTGTAGAGCTTTAGACTTACATGCTAATATTTCCTCCCAGACTATATTACCATCCTGACGCTTCTGGCCTGTTTTCCCAACTTGCCTTTGTGAAGCCTCATGTATTATTTATTTTCCAGTAGTTGTAGTTCTGCTTTGCTCCGTGTTTGTATGATTCTGCATACATAGACAACGTACAGTAATAGTATAATCGGCAAATGTCTGAAGTCTTCCTTTCTGATTACCATGTAGTAGTGCTAAGATGATGGAATTGTCAGCTAACTACATTATGTGAAAGTCTTACTTATTTGTGTGTGTGTGTGTGTGTGTGTGTGTGTGTGTGTTTTTCTTTGTAATTTTCAACTGCGTTGGCGGCGTAATTTTTTTTGGATGTTTCAGAAAAATAAATATTGGGAAATTGTATGTGCAAATGAATTCTCCTCTTACTGCCGTTATACCGTTATAAAGCATTTAGCTATGCTTTGTGTTTAGTATCTACAGGAACAGCCGCAAGTATTGGTTCCTCTGCATTTTCCACAAAGAAACTTGTTTGTTTTATTGCAGAAGAGACCTTGCACCAAGTTCACATTATTGTGGTTTCCCTGCAGCCGCATTTGTGGGAGCACAGAAGCCCATTCATTTGAATGGGATCCTGTACCTACAAAAAACCTAGGCTAAAGGTCCCTACATCTTTTCCAAAATCACAGGCAAACTGCAGTGTGTGTGTGTGTGCAGAGCATTGGGATACCATTAAGAATTAATGGTGCTCCCGCACATCTAACGCCAGCATGTTTTTTTGCTGTGGGTGTGGGAAAGACAGTTATTTACACTCGCTCCCACACCCACGGATGTGAAAACATAGCCTGCATGTCTTTCCTGCAACCGTGTCCACCAGTCCCAGCTTTTTATTTTAAAAATGTAGTTCCACTTTAAGCCCCACCCCTGCAGGATTGCTCCTGTCATTTGCTCTAGCCAAGGCCATTCATTATGTGTGTAATGTAATGAGATAGAGAGATATTTTGTGTGTGTGTGAGAGAGAGAGAGACCCTGGCATAATTTATGACTTCTTGGCCAATTTTCACAGAATATGAATGATAACACAAACATTTCTTTCACTCATGGTTAGTGTTTGATAATAAATGGCTTCAGACAATCAACTTTGTTTTTCAATCAACTACCCAAATGACCCTGATCGAAAGTTTACACACCCCAGTTCTTAAAAAATAAAATGTAACATTCGATTGATGCTCATTTTGTTAAGGGGAATTGGGTAGTTTTTTTAAAATCGAAGTAGTACTTACCGTTTTAGAGAGCGATCTTCTCCGCCGCTTCCGGGACTGGGCATTCCTATTTGATTTACAGGCTTCCGACGGTCGCATACATCGCGTCATGAGTAGCCGAAAGAAGCCGAACGTCGGTGCGGCTCTATATGGCGCCTGCGCACCGACGTTCGGCTACTTTCGGAAAATCGTGACGCGATGTATGCGACCGTCGGAAGCATGTCAATCAAGTAGGAATGCCCAGTCCCGCAGCCCATACCCAGAAGCGGCGGAGAAGATGCATCTCTAAAACGGTAAGTACTGCTTCGATTGTAAAAAAAAAAAAACACAGATTCCCCTTGACAAAACGAGCCTCAATCTAATGTTAAAAAAAAAAAAAAGTTTTTTGGGTGAACCTCCACTTTAATACCGTGTATTGTCCCCTTAAATATCAATGACCGCTTTAAGTCTTTTGTGGTATTTGTGGATGAGGCTCTTTATCTTCTCAGATGGTAAAGCTGCCAATTCCTCTTGGCAAAAAGCCTCCAGTCCCTGTAAATTCTTGGGCTGTCTTGCATGAACTGTACATTTTGAGATCTCCCCAGAGTGGCTCAATGATATTGTGGTCAGGAGACTGAGATGGTCACTCCAGAACCTTCACTATATTCTGCTGTAGCCAATGACAGGTCGACTTGGCCTTGTGTTTTGGATCGTTGTAATGGCCAAGTACTAAATGAAATATATATATATATATATATATATATATATATAAATAATAATATTATTCTGCGTCTTTCTTTATTTTTTTTGTGATTTGAAGATTACCTTTCAAACCGAATGCATACATGACCTGAAAGAAGATTAGTAATACCAATTAATTATGCATGAATGATGTTATTCCTGAAGATTTAAAGTATGAAGCAGCATTTCTTCTCCTTAAAATAGATTTTATAGCTCTTCTGTCTTTGCAATGATCTGTCAAACCAAAAAGGATTTTGTGAGAAGGTGAATGTGCAAAGGTATTTTCCAAGTAAACTGACCTTTTTGGGACACTTTCTACTATCAATTATTTAAGAGCGCTATCATATTGGTATAGAGCACCTGATCAATAATTTATTGAGCTTGAATTTATAGTATAGCTGAATTCCGTGCATTAAAGGAACACTAAAGGCAAAACCATTTTTTTTAAAATAACAAACCTGTTATACTTCCCTCCACTGTGCAGCTCGTTTTGCACAGAGTGGCCCCGAATCCTGTCTTCTGGGGTCCCTCGGCGGCTGTCTCGGCTCCTCCTCGCAAAAGCTTTCCACCTTCATGCGAGCGAGCTTGCATGGTGGAAAGCTTTTGCGGGCGCGCTCCCGTGGCTGTATCACTCGGTCCCGCCCCCCCCACGCGCCGCATCATCGGATGTGATTGACAGCAGCGCCAGCCAATCCATTTTTTTTTTTTAAGGGGGTTGCCATCCGGGCCCCTGGGGACCCCCGGGCCCCTTACAGGTGTACTGCCTGTACCCCCCTGATGGCGGCCCTGCCCATGTTGCATTCTTTCCCCAACGGCTATATTAGTAAATCTTGGGCAGTTTGGCGCAAATCAATTTAACATTTACTTGTCATACTATGTGTCTGTCTATAGAGTAAAAAATGCAAATTTTCTTCAACTGATGTTTTCGCTTTTATGGGGGCAAAAAAGCATTTAGTGTTCTTTCTGAGATTACTTCATGTTGAATATTGGAAAGAGCTCAATTACTGTCACTGTGTCTTAAACATCTAGAATCCATTTCCAGGAATAAAACCGATGACGACAGTGAGAGTTCCATGCCGCTATAGAGTTAACTGTTTGTGCTTGCCTGGTTATGTTGCCGTTACCTACTGTACGCTATATGGTTGTAGATGTGGCATTTTTTTGCCTTCAATACAAAGTTAAAAGGTCCTTTTACCAAGAGCAAGGGGGCCACAGTTACTAGGGGATTTCACTGTAGCGGAAGCTCATCCAAAGTTATAGAATAGGTCTCCATTACACGGCCGTTAACCAGCATTCACCATTTTCCAGTGGCCAGAATCGGCAGATTCTGACCACTGGAATGATAGTTGCATGCAAATAGCGGTGGCTGCAATGCACCTGTCACTTCATCATCTGACTGCATCTGGGCTTGGATACAAGTCCTTTACCGCAGGTAACCACTTGGTGTACAGCTACATGCAAACAGTGACAGCTGCTGTCAGCCTGTCGTTACTCTGCACAGGCTCAACATCTGCTGCTATTCGCATGCACCTGTACTTCCAGTCACAAGAATCTGCTGGTTCTTGTCCCTGGAATCCATGCATGCAGGTTTCCACAGTTTTTCCTGCACTTTATTTATTACAGCTACAGTATATGGAGTCAAAATATGACTGTGCCGTGCAGTAGGCCACCAGAGTGGAGTTGTAATATACCTGGCCAGAGATGCCCCCCTTTTCTTCTCTGGCTCCTTCCCTGTCCTGAGGGGTGTGGCTCTTATTAAAGGGGTTGTAAAGGTACTATTTTTTTTTCCTAAATGGCCTCCTTTACCTTAGTGCAGTCCTCCTTCACTTACCTCATCCTTTGATCCATTACTCCACACCGTAATGCAAGGCTTTCTCCCTGGTGTGGAGTGTCGTGCTCGCCCCCTCCCTTGAGGGGGGGGGCAGGCAGGAGAGTCAGGACACTCTCTGCAGATAGATAAAGGAGATGTGTGTTAGTGGGCGTCCTGACTCTCCTGCTCGCCCCCTCCCCCCTCAAGGGAGGGGGCGAGCACGACACTCCACACCAGGCAGAAAGCATCGCATCACAGTGTGTAGTTACAGACAGAAGAACAGGAAGTGAGGATTTCTCAGAAGAAATAAGGACATTTAAAAGCAAAAATCGAAGGATGAGGTAGTGAGGGAGGACTGCACTAGGGTAAAGGAAGCTATTTAGGGGGAAACAAATTTCACCTTTACAACCCCTTACTGAAGACAGTCCCTGGCGACTCACCCTATCCCTGCTGCTTATGGCTGTGACGAGCGAGGAGTTAATCCCATTTCATTCAGGACGCTCTCTACGTTGCAGATAGAGAAAGGAGATGTGTGTTAACTGTCCACGCGGTGATTGCGTGTGTCCAGCAGCAATCACCGCGGGTAGTCACTGGCTGTGTAGAGAGCAACGAGAAGCTGGTCTTGCTGCACCTGTTATTATAGTGAATAGGGCTGTTGGCCGTACCTAGCCTCTCGCAGCCACTGCAGGAATCTGAAGTTTTCTGCCGCTACAATTCACACCGCCCAAACTCATCAGTGTAAATTTGAAATGGTCGTATTTTTTACGCTATTTTAATTATGAATGCTGGAAATCCGATTCACCCACGCAGTCTTTCAGGGATTCCAGGGCTGAGCTCTCAAGTTTAGGCAAAACTGTTATGTCGGTTATGACACATCAAGTTCAAATGCTTCCTTTTTAACTGTGGCCAATATTTCCTTTTTAGGGTAAAATATTACATGAATAGAACATTTACTAATCCACATTCTGGCAGTGTTTTCTATGCGTGTATTGTACATTTTAATTTTGAATGTTGTCTTCCCCTCTATCCTTCTTTTTTTTGTTTTTTTGTTTGTTCTAACCAAAAAAAAATTATTAACCAAAAAACAAATATGCCATGATGTCTGTAATGGTAGCAAGACTGTGTTTTTGCTCAGAAAACATTTGCTGTAGCACTTAATATCTTGATTTATTTTGACTTTCAGATTTCAAATTGAAGCACTGCATCACAGATTATGCTTGGAATTAGACAAAGGATTTCCCTTCTCTCTCTACCTGTGTACAAGGAATGAAATGGGATTAACTCCTCGCTCGTCACAGCCATAAGCAGCAGGGATAGGGTGAGTCGCCAGGGACTGTCTTTAGTAAAAAAAAAAAAGATGTACTATTAAAGGTCAAATTTGTTTCCCCCTAAATAGCTTTCTATACCTTAGTGCAGTCCTCCTTCACTTACCTCCATCCTTCCATTTTGCTTTTAAATGTCCTTTATTTCTTCTGAGAAATCCTCATTTCCTGTTCTTCTGTCTGTAACTACACACTGTGATGCAAGGCTTTCTCCCTGGTGTGGAGTGTCGTGCTCGCCCCCTCCCTTGAGGGGGGAGGGGGCGAGCAGGAGAGTCAGGACGCCCACTAACACACATCTCCAAAGCACAGATTTCCACTGGTCCAATGTCCATTCCTTGTGTTCTTTAGCCCAAACAAGTCTCTTCTGCTTGTTGCCTTTCTTTAGCAGTGGTTTCCTAGCAGATATTCTACCATGAAGGCCTGATTCACACAGTCTCCTCTTACCAGTTCTAGAGATGTGTCTGCTGCAAAAGGTGGCTACTTTGAAGAACCTAGAATATGAAATATATTTTCAGTTGATTCACACTTTTTTGTTATGTATAATTCCACATGTGTTACTTCATAGTTTTGATGCCTTCAGTGTGAATCTACAATTTTCATAGTCATGAAAACTCTTTGAATGAGAAGGTGTGTCCAAACTTTTGGTCTATATATTTTACACACACACACACAATCTCTCAGAAGTGAGTACACCCCTCACGTTTTTCTAAATATTTTATTATACCTTTTCGTGTGAGAAAACACTGAAGAAATTGCACTATGCTACAATGTAAAGTAGTGAGTGTAAAGCTTGTATAACAGTGTAAATTTGCTGTCCCCTCAAAATAACTCAACACACAGCCATTAATGTGTAAACCGCTGGCCTTCCTCCCCTTTTATAGTTGGGTTAACCGTTAAAGTAAGATAAACTTGGTGACTACTCCTGGCGTGGTGGCCATCTGTAAGCCTGGGGGCCCCATAATCTTCTATTGCCCGGGGGCCCCATGAGTTGTCAGTCCGCCCCTGGCCAGATCAGAATTCATTTGGTATAAAGGAACGTATATAAAAAAAAAAAAAAAAAAAAAATTATATAACAAGATTCCCTTTTTTAAATTCAGAATCCACATTATATACTGATGTTTTCTTGGTAGCAATATAAAGCTGAATGTAGTAGTTATGAGCTTGATTTGGTTCCCTGTCGCTGTCTAAAGGAAATTCAAATTATAAAGCAGCTCCTCTTTCCGTGACACTCACTTATAATCACAAATAATATAAGTCTTTCTTCAGTAAAGTCCTAACTTCAAAGTAAAATCACTTGTCACCTGTTAAACAAAAACACTGATGTTGAAACATGTCCAGAACAAGAAAGCAGTCAAGCCATAAAGCACCTCTTTGATTTTGTGCAGTTTAAAAGGCCACCATGGACTTCTGGCAGTACTTTGAAGGGCGTAATTTCTGTAGTTTAACCCTTTGTGACAGGCCCTGCGCTCCACTTTTAACTGCAGGTGACCAGACAAGTATGTTATGATTTTTTTTTCTTTTCCTTTTTTTTTTTTCCTATGAAATTGTAAATACATTAATATTTGTACATTTGAAATGGTCTTTTTTTATTTTTTTTACGAAAAACTGTAAATAAGCAACTTTTCTAGAGGTTGGTTTCACACCTATGCCCTGTGGTTAATGCCAGATCACGGTGCCATGTGTTTATTTTTGACTTCTTTATTTTTTGTGACAAAAAAAAAACTACAATGTAGATATGTATTTTATACAACATAGACTATATCCTATAGTTACATAGTAGGTGAGGTTGAAAAAAGACACAAAGTTCATCAAGTCCAACCTATGTGTGTGATTTTTTTTTTTTTTTTATGTCAGTATTACATTGTATATCCCTGTATGTTGTGGTCATTCAGGTGATTATCTATCAGTTTTTTGAAACCACTGCATGTGGAAGGGAATTCCACATCCTTGCCGCTCTTACAGTAAAGAACCCTCTATGCAGTTTAAAGTTAAACCTGTTTTCTTCTAACTGTAATGAGTGGCCACTTTTTTATAATATTAATCTCCCTTTTGCAGAAAAGTTTTATCCTTATTGTGGGGTCACCAGTATGGTATTTGTAAATTGAAATCATATCCCCTCTCAAGCGTCTCTTCTCCAGTGAGAATAAGTTCAGTGGCCGTAACCTTTCCTCACAACTAAGCTCCTCCAGTCCCTTTATCAGCTTTGTTGCCCTTCTCTGTACTCGCTCCCTTTCCAGCACATCCTTCCTGAGGACTGGTGCCCAGAACTGGACAGCATACTCCCAGGTGAGGCCAGACCAGAGTCTTGTAGAGTGGGAGAATTATTGCTTTATCTCTGGAGTTAATCCCCTTTTTAATGCTTGCCATCATTCTGTTTGCTTTGTTAGCAGCAGCTTGCCATTTCTGAGCCTACAGTGGGGATTGAAAGTTTGGGCACCCCAGGTAAAAATGTGTATTAATGTGCATAACAAAGCCAAGGAAAGATGGAAAAATCTCCAAAAGGCATCAAATTACAGATTAGACATTCTTATAATATGTCAAAAGTTAGATTTTATTTCCATCATTTACACTTTCAAAATTGCACAAAACAAAAAAATGGCGTCTGCAAAAATTTGGGCACCCTGCAGAGTTAATATCTTGTACTGCCCCCTTTGGCAAGTATCACAGCTTGTAAATGCTTTTTGTAGCCTTGTTTGAGGTATCTTTGCCCATTCTTCCTTACAAAAGTCTTCCAGTTTTTTGAGATTTCTGGGCTGTCTGTCACGCACTGCTCTTTTAAGGTCTATCCATAGATTTTCAATTATGTTGAGGTCAGGAGATTATGAAGGCCATGGCAAAACCTTCAGTTTACGCCTCTTGATGTAATCCCCCATGGATTTTGAGGTGTGTTTAGGATCATTATCCATTTGTAGAAGCCATCCTCTCTTTAACTTCAGCTTTTTCACAGATGGCATCAAGTTACCATCCAAAATTTGCTGAAATTTTATTGAATCCATTTTTCCTTTTACTTGTGAAATGTTCCCTGTGCCACTGGCTGCAATACAACCCCAAAGCATGATTGATCCACCCCCATGCTTAACAGTTGGACAGAGGTTCTTTTCATTAAATTCTGTGCCCTTTCTTCTCCAAACGTACCTTTTGCTCACCAAACGTACCAAAAAGTTCTATTTTAACCTCATCGGTCCACAGAACTTGTTTCCAAAATGCATCAGGCTTGTCTATATGTTCATTTGCAAAGTTCAAACGCTGATTTTTGTGGTGAGGATGTAGAAGAGGTTTTCTCCTGATGACTCTTCGGCTCCATTCACACCTAGGCGTAGGGCGTACAGGCGTTTTTACAGGCGATTTTTACTGACGTTTTTGTCGCGCGTATATGCGCGTATGCGCGTTTTCGCACAGTGGCGTTCGACGTTTTTGTACTTTGTCTTTTTCCATATTAGCCAATAAGAAAAATGATCATCCCTGACATCACTTGTTGCTCTCCTAGGAATTTTTTATTCCTCTTTCTGGGTGAATATACCTCTTCCGGATTTCAGCAACACAGGCGTCAAAACGCTTGTACAAGAGCGTGTTTACGCGCAATACGCGCGTATCAGGCGTTTTACATTGACTTCAATGTAAAAAAAAAACGCTCAAATACGCGCATATCGCGCGCTAGGAGCGACAAAAAAGGGTCCGGAACTTTTTTGAGCTACAGGCTACAGGCTACAGGCGTTTAGGCGTTCAGATGTGAACCATCCCCATTGCCTTTCATTACTTTTCGTCCCTCTGGCGTTTGTGCGCGTCGCGCTACAGGCGTAAAAACGCCTAGGTGTGACTGGAGCCTTCCATGAAGACCATATTTGTACAAGTATCTCTTTATAGTGGAATAGTGTACCACAACTCCAGTGTCTGCCAGATCTTTCTGGAGGGATCGTGCAGTCAAACGTGGGTTTTGAATTGCTTTTCTCACAATCCTGTGAGCTGTTCTGTCTGATATTTTTCTTGGTCTTCCAGATCTTGCTTTAACTTCCACTGTTCCTGATGACTGCCATTTCTTAATTACATTCCGAACAGAGGATATTGACATCTGAAAACACTTTGCTATCTTCTTATAGCCTGCTCCAGCTTTGTGAGCGTCGACTATTTTCAGTTTCAGTTTTCTAGACAATTGCTTAGAAGAACCCATGGTGCTGATTGTTGGGGCAATGTCAGATGAGTCTGGGCATTTAAAACCTTTGAGATTGACATCACCTGGTTTTCCCAGACGATGATTGAGAACAATCCATGACACTGGCAGGTCTCAGCTTTGCAAAGGGGGCAGTGCATGCTATAAATTCTGCAGGGCGCCTAAACTTTTGCAGACCCCATTTTTTTGTTTTCTGTAATTTTGAAAGTGTAAGGCTGCTTTCACATTGGGCAGCGGAGGTGCGGTGACGGTATAGCCGCGCTATTTTTAGCGCCGATATACCGTCGTATTTACCGCGATATTCGGGCACTAGTGGTGAGGTTTTAACCCCCGCTAGTGGCCGAAAAAGGGTTAATACCGCCCGCAATGCGCCTCTGCAGAGGTGCATTGCGGGCGGTATTACCGCGGTTTCCCATTGATTTTAATGGGAAGGCGCGGTATAGGAGCGGTAAACACCCCGCTCCTATACCGCTCCAAAGATGCGGCTAGCAGGACTTTTGGAGCGGTCCTGCTACCGCACCGATTCAGTGTGAAAGCCTTCAGGCTTTCACATTGAAGCCTGCAGGGCAAGATTTATTCATGCGATATAGCAGCGCTATTTTTAGCGCTGTACCGCATGAATAACGCCTCAATGTGAAAGGGGCTTAAATGATGGAAATAAAATCGAATTTTTTTTTTTTTTTTTTTTTTACATATTCTAAGAATGTCTAATCTGTAATTTGATGCCTTTTGGAGATTTTTCCATCTTTCCTTGGCTTCGTTATGCACATTAACCACTTAAGCCCCGGACCAATATGAGGCCTAAAGACCCAAGGTGTTTTTACAGTTCGGGACTGCGTCGCTTTAACAGACAATTGCGCGGTCGTGCGATGTGGCTCCCAAATAAAATTGAC
The DNA here is from genome assembly GCF_905171775.1 of Rana temporaria. Classification (NCBI taxonomy): domain Eukaryota; kingdom Metazoa; phylum Chordata; class Amphibia; order Anura; family Ranidae; genus Rana; species Rana temporaria. The sequence goes on along the minus strand of NC_053494.1, from coordinate 158,497,534 downwards.
GTCCTTTTTTCCCCACAAATAGAGCTTTCTTTTGGTGCATTTGATCACATCTGCGGTTTTTAGTTTTTGCGCTATAAACAAAAATAGAGCGACAATTTTGAAAAAAATTCAATATTTTTTACTTTTTGCTATAATAAATATCCCCCAAAAACATATATAATTTTTTTTTTCCTCAGTTTAGGCCGATACGTATTCTTCTACCTATTTTTGGCAAAAAAAATCGCAATAATCGTTTATCGGTTGGTTTGCGCAAAGTTTATAGCGTTTACAAAATAGGGGATAGTTTTATTGCATTTTTATTTTTTTTACTACTAATGGCGGCGATCAGCGATTTTTTTCGTGACTGCGACATTATGGCGGACACTTCGGACAATTTTGACACATTTTTGGGACCATTGTCATTTTCACAGCAAAAAATGCATTTAAAATGCATTCTTTATTGTGAAAATGACAGTTGCAGTTTGGGAGTTAACCACAGGGGGCGCTGTAGGAGTTAGGGTTCACTTTGTGTGTGTTTACTACTGTAGGGGGGTGTGGCTGTAGGTGTGACGTCATCGATCGTGTCTCCCCTATAAAGGGGATGACACGATCGATACGCCGCCACAGTGAAGCACGGGGAAGCCGTGTTTACACACGGCTCTCCCCGTTCTTCAGCTCCGGGGACCGATCGCCGCACTCGAGCGGCGATCAGGTCCGCGGGACCCACGGTCCCGGAGCTTTGGACCGGGTCGCGGGAGTGCGCCCGCGACCTACGGCTGGGTACAAGTACAGGACGTATATATACGTTGATGTGCCCAGCCGTGCCATTCTGCCGACGTATATGTGCAGGAGGCGGTCCTTAAGTGGTTAATACAAATTTTTACCTGGGGTGCCCAAACTTTTGAATCTAAATTTATTTTATTTATTTTTTGCCCGCAATGTTAGGCCTATTTTTTTATTTAATTTCCCCTTCATCTCATAAAATCTAACAGTTAGACCCCCTTTCACACTGGGGTGTTTTTCAGGCACTTTTGGGCTACAAATAGCACCTGTAAAGTGCCTGCAAAACGAGGGCTTTCACACCGAGGCGGTGCGCTGGCAGGACGTAAAAAAAAAAAAAAAAGTCCTGCGAGCAGCATCTTTGGAGTGGTGTATATTGCTCCTCCACCACTCCTGCCCATTGAAATGAATGAGCACTGCTGCCGAAGCATGTGTAAAATGTACAAAAATAATAGGCGCAACTTATTTGTGTACAGCTCTGCGCTTTAGTATGTGAGCACCAAAATTGCACAACTTCAATGATAAAAAACCATGGATAAAAGCAGCTGCTGAAATAAACAGTCCAAAGAAAAATAGCAGAAAATGTAATGAATGACTCCCACAGAGTCCAATACAGTCCTGCAGAAGCGCTGCAAACTCTACGCTTGCTGTAATCCTAGACAGTGTTGAGGTAAGAAAGGTGTGCTCCAATCACCACTGTTGTTCACCACGTGGGGGATAAGAAAACCCCTTCAGGGGATACACTTACCAAATGGTAGATGTAAAACAGCATGTAATCCACCTCATTAGTATTCGTCAGACTTTCACCATATCAGTAATATTCAGCCTTCATGAGGGAAAGTAAGCCCATATAGTCCCTGTAATACCGCAAAAGCCTCAATTTATTTACAGAAAAGCACCCAATCATGGAGATTTGGTTGTAAAGAAGATTCTAGATTTGCCAACCAAGCCTCCAACATTTTGGGATAGAAATGGCTTCTTTTCATGTAGGAAGTGCAAACCGTGCAGAGAATTGAAACATTTACAAAGAGGACTGGATCATTTCTCGTCACCCTCCAATAATCGGGAATTTGAAATCAAACAATTCATCACCTGCAACAGCAACTTCATAGTGTATGCCCCCAAATGTCCGTGTGGTCTGTTATATATCGGACGAACCAAAAGATTACTTAGGATCAGGATTGCTGAACACATTAAAAATATAAAAAATGGGTTCACAGACCACAACGTGTCTCTCCACTTTAAATTGAAACACAACCAAGACCCGTCTGGTCTTGAATTCTGGGGTGTTGAACATTTGGCAGCACATTCGAGCTATCAAAACGCGAAACAAGATGGATCTATTTGGTGGACGTATTAATGCCGAAAGGTCTCAACGTCGAAGTAGACATCAATTGTTTTATCAGTGACACGTAGATACCAATCGCCCCACCAGTGCAGATATTACCAATTCAGTAAGGGTTGAACAATTTGATGGAGATCAAACGTTATCTTCACAAACAATCTGCCCCCCATTTAATGAGCTATAGTCACCAAAATATCAGTCATTGTCTCACTCAGGGATCGTAGTATAAGGACATTATAATATATCTTCACCCTAAGGGGTTATAGATATAAAATATACCATTGCATCAACTCTTGCGAATGTTCTCGTTATATACACATATTCTTTTATATTTTCTACATTTTTAAATAATAAAATTTTATATACACTAGCCAACCCACTTTCTTTTTACACACCCAGCCTGCCAGGTTTATGCCCAGGGTATGATGTTTAAAGGGGATATCTACAGAACTGGGTCATCAGCAATCAATCTACAGACATATCATGGTCATTGTGGATAGGCTCTCTGGATGTTCTTAATTTAAAAGGGTGGCTATTAATATATCTAATATATATATATATGTTTATATATTTGGTACGTATTTTTATACACAATTTTTTATGCATTTTTATGTATTTTGATGTATATCCATGCACTATACGATTTTATATATTTTTAGGTGTGCTAGTTTTATAGGGGTGCTAATTTTATATGTGATCTGATTTTACACATATATTGAGTTTTATATATAGATTTCTTTTATTATTTTATATATCTATATATTTCTCCAAATTGGTTTTATTAATGTTGCTACAATTATATATGTGGCTATAATTTATGTGGGACCAGGTCAGAGTATGGACAGTATGCGAGGATAGAGTCACCAATACTGTCCTGCTGGATATATGCTCTTAAATATATGTTGTGTATATCTATATATACCTGGTCTAATAGGTGTGAATACCCTAATATTGTTATGGATATTCTTAGCAGCAAAAGTCAGCATGTTAGTGCGCGCTCCGATCCCAATAGGATTCTATGGTGGCAACAAAGTTGGGCATCGGTAGCGCAGTACATGCTACATGCAGACACTTCCGCCCTCACTTGTGAGCAATCACGGCCGAGTATCAGGAATGACGCAAGTGGGCGTCGATCATTCGCTGATGATGGGCGGTGCTGCAATATTTAAATCCGGTGAGTGCGTGTGAGAGTCACGCCCTCAGTTGAAGTCCGGAAGTGACGAAACGCGTCAGGGCGTGACTCTCCAAGCACAGAAACCGGAAGTGACGTTTGCGCTCCACGGGGAAGGAACCAGGAAGTCGCCGAGAGGAAACCGAGTAGAGCGGTCTTCAGGGTCCAGAACCGTGAGGCAAACTATAACATTATACATGCCTGCTTTTTCATTATTTGTGGTACGCATAATCATTGAAGGGGAAAGTCTATTTGGGGGATTTTTTTGACAAATAAAAGTTTCAAAACGGTACTGCACTATATGGGCTTTCTTTCCCTCATGAATGCTGAATATTACTGATATGGTGAAAGTCTGATGAATACTAATGAGGTGGATTACATGCTGTTTTACCTCTACCATCTGGTAAGTGTATCCCCTGAAGGGGTTTTCTTATCCCCCACGTGGTGAACAACAGTGGTGATTGGAGCACACCTTTCTTACCTCAACACTGTCTAGGATTACAGCAAGCATAGAGTTTGCAGCGCTTCTGCAGGACTGTATTGGACTCTATGGGAGTCATTCATTACATTTTCTGCTATTTTTCTTTGGACTGCTGCCGAAGCACCTGCAAAGCGCTTCTGCAGCGGTGCTACACAGGCGCATTTAATCTCTTCATTGGCCGCTAGCTGTGTTATAAGCGCCCCGCTAGCAGCTGAATAGCGCCATTAAAATGACGCCAAAGTACCGCTAAAACTAGCGCCGTTATACCGCCAACGCCTGTCCGCTCCAGTGTGAAAGCAGCTGAGTTCCGCCGAAAAAAAAATATTAAAAGTCAGCAGCTACAAATACTGCAGCTGCTGACTTTTAATATATGGACACTTGCCTGTCCTGGGCATCCGCGATGTCGGCACCTGAAGCCGATCTCTCCCTCGGGTGCTGCCCCTGCCATCTTTGTTAAGGGAATTGGAAAGCAGGCACAAAAACAGGTAATCAAATCTTTTGGACGAAGAAAAAAAGAAACGGGCTAACTTTACTGTTGTGTTTTTTTTGTTTTTTTTTTGTATTCATTAACTAGTTGCGACCAGCCGCCGTCATTGTACGGCGGCAGGTCGGCTCTCCTAGGCGAGAGCCCGTAGCTATACGTCGGCTCTTTTAGTGACCACTAGTGGCGCATGCTCTGGTCTTTGGGCAGCAATATGGTCCGGGGGTTAAGTGGTTAAAGTGTTTTTTTTTAAATTGCGTTTTGAAAGACCGCTGTGCAAATACCGTGTGACATAAAATATTGCAACAACCGCTATTTTATTCCCTATGGTCTATGCTAAAATATATATATATATATATATATATATATATATATATATATATATATATATATATATATATATATATATATATATATATATATATATATATATATATATATATATATATATATATATATATATATATATTTATATATATATATATATATATATATATATATATATATATATTTATATATATATATTTATATTATATAATTTTTTTAGCATAGACCCTAGGGAATAAAATGGCGGTTCTAAGTGATTTTCTAGCAGAAAAAACAGGATTTTTACTTATAAGCAACACGTGTCAGAAAAGATTTAGTCTTTAAATGGTTAAACTGAGAACTTCTACACAGGAGTTTAGTTAATTTATGAGTAGAAACATTGGCACCGGATTCACAGACACTGGCGTACATTTATGCCGCCGTAGCGTATCTCCTTTACGCTACGCCGACGCAGCGCAGAGAGGCAAGCATGGAATTCACAAAGCACTTGCTCCCAAAACTGCGCTGGGTTTCCAAGGCGTAAGTCGGCAAAAGTGGAAGTGGGCGTGAGCCATGCTAATGAGGTGTGACCCCATGCAAATGATGGGCCGAGCGCCAGACAGATACGTATCGCCAACTGCGCATGCGCCGTCCCGTGGACGCAGCCCAGTACGCATGCTCACAAATACATCGGAACAACTGCCTAAGATACGCTGGATCACTGCCTACGGCGTGAACGTAACCTACGCCTAGTCATATTCGCGTCCTACGTAAACTACGTCGGCTTGTGTTCCCTGGTGCAGCCCTTTGCATGGATGCTGCTGAGTTACACCTCCTTTATGGGGCATAACTTTATGCCGGACGTATGACTTTACGCGCACTGCGTCGGACGGACGTATGTTTGTGAATCGGCGTATCTCCCTCATTTGCATATGTGAATAGAAAATCAATGTGAGCGCCAAATACGTCCAGCGTAAATATGCGCCCACTCTACGCCGACGTAGGCAAGTTAGGTCGGCCAGATGAAGCCTATTTTCAGCCGTATCTTAGTTTCTAAATCTGTCGCATAGATACGACGGCGCATATTTGCACTTACGCGGCGTATCTGGAGATACGTCGGCGCAAGTGCTTTGTGAATCCGGGCCATTGTATCTTTTCTCACACTTGGCAGGCTGCCCAGAGACAAGTCCTCCACAGGAAACTTCAGGCAACTTGCAATGACTTCTATGATACAGAGGCTATTTGCAAGTCGCGTTGAAGTAAATCGACTTTTTAAAAAAAAAAAAAAAAATCGGCCGATGACGATTAATTTAATAGTGACAAAATCGGCCGATATATCGGCCGACCTCTATTCATAATGAGCTAATATATACGATGCATACTAGCTTATTATGCCTTTTGCCTTGCAGGTTTTTTTTTTTTTTTTGCTGAGTTTACAACCACTTTTAACTGTGACAGCAAAAAGGGTTAATATCACGGCTCTGATGGCCTTTCATAGCTCTAGATCACCAGTACAGTTAAGCTGGGTACACAGGTTTTATTTTATTTTTTTCGGTTGCATTTTTCGTAATTTTTTTTTTTTTTTTTTTTTCATTCAGTTAACCTCCTTCCCCATCTAGAATACACTGATCGGTGCTGCTGATCAGAACAGACGGCATTACAACCACCCTATCTGGCCAGCTTTAGCCCCAATATTGGCTTGTAATATGGCTGATGAGGTAGGTAGCCCTCTTGTAAATGCTTAAACTTTATATCTTGGCTGTTATTGGCAGTCATTTTTTTGACTAATCATTTGACTGGAATCTTGATTTCGATGTTTTTCCAATATAAGTACAATGTTCACTTCCAATACCTAATCACATGCAATGGAAATATAAAATGCGGTACTCTCTTGCAGATTGTTTGACTGAAATAAACACAGCTTTACCTTATTTACTAAGCATAATGAACCGTCTTTGCTCCTTCAGTACATCGATTTGTGATTAGCACTTCACTCTGCAGAAAGGAGCAGCTTTTTTCCCATATTTGGTGCCATGGTTTTATACACAGTACCACGTTGGCCTGTGTAATTGACTACTCCCCCCTCCAATTCTGTAATGGCATTCCACGTCTCGTCTAGCTGTCCGTATTCTGTGTTGATTTAGCCCTGGTCACAGTTGCTGACATCGGCTATTATGTCATAAAAACCGCATTAGCATGCTTATTGTCCTCTAAACACAGGCAGAATGCTTGCTATGGTTTAACTGGCCAGCCTCTGATAAACTAGTGATGCAGTTACTCTTTTATGCAGTCTAATTTGTGATTTGTTTACTTGCTCGTAAGCCTGTTTTTCTTTTGCATTAGGTGTGCTCAGCATGCTAATAAGGCTTGTGTTATATACACTTCGAAAACATGAGCAAAGTCAGGATGCATTCTTAAACGGTGCATGGAGTACCTACCTTGCCTTCCCTATGCTTGAGGGAAGGAGTTCTTGTAATGCATTGGTTTGTTGCGTCAGAAGTGTGTGGGAGACGTTATTTGCTGCTATTCAGTTTGTATCTTTTTTTTTTTTTTTTTATCACTGTTCTTTAACCCAGACATTTATCATCTGGTGTTACATGTTTCGTAAATGTAGGTTTATTTTCAGCTGTGGTGACAGAGAACATTGTGTACATTTTTAAGTACCTAGCTAGATTACTTCCCATCAACACAAGCATCTACGCGTTTCCTAGCACTAGGGATGAGCCGAACACCCCCCAGTTCGGTTTGCATCAGAACATGCGAACAGGCAAGTAAATTTGTTCGAACATCCGAACACCGTTAAAGTCTATGGGACTTGAACATGAAAAATCATCTAAAGTGCTAATTTTAAAGGCTTATATGCAAGTTATTGTCAGAAAAAGTGTTTGGGGACCTGGGTCCTGCCCCAGGGGACATATATCAATGCAAATTTTGTATTTTTTTTTCAGGAGCAGTAAATTTAATAATGCTTAAAGTAAAACAATAAAAGTGAAATATTCCTTTAAATTTCATACCGGGGGCGGGGGGGGGTATAGTATGCCTGTAAAGTGGCGCTTGTTTCCCGTGCTTAGAACTGTCCCTGCACAAACTGTCATTTCTGAAGGAATAAAAGTCAATCAAAACCACCTGCAGCTATAATTAATTTCCGGCTCCTGGCAATACAGAGAAAAGGCATTGAAATTTATTGATAAAAAAAAAATAAATGTGTGGGTGTCCGCCCAAATTCAATTACCAGGCCCTTCAGGTCTGATATAGATATTAAGGGGAACTCCACCCCAAATGTTAAAAAAAAAAAAATGGCGTAGAGTTCCCCCCAAAAATCCGTACCAGACCCTTTATTTGAGCACGCAACCTGGCAGGCTTCAGGAAAAGAGGGGGTGACGAGAGTTCCCCTCCCCGAACCATACCATTCCTTTTAACATGGGGAGGATGCTTTGGGGGTCTGTGATATACTGCGGAAGGGCGGCTGCTCTGCGTCTGATCACATACTCGTGATCTGACCCTTCCAGGTCTGATATGCGCGCACCGCCGTCGACCCGCTCCAGCTGTGATTGGACACAGTGGGAGACAATCAGCGGGCCCGGCGGATGCCATGTCCACCGGGACCCGCCAATCGTTCAGGAGAAAGGCAGAACACCGGTTTGAGACCCCTGTTTTAGACAGATAAAGAATAAAGAAACCCGGTCACTGCCCTTTCCCCTGACAACTAAACACGGGCTGGTAATTTGTGTATTGCATGTCCTTACGGAAGCACTTCCTGTTGAAGCAAATTTGGAGTTCTAAGCCAAGACATCACTTCCCCAATTTTGCAGCAAATTTTTTTTATAAAATTTTTTTTTTCCCATGACAGTGTCTGCTTAACCCTCCTGTTTTCAAATTTGTCTAAACTTGGACTATTGTAGAAAAACCGGGTCTCAAAATAAATAGTTTGGGAATATCTAAAGTTCTTAATAAACAAAGCATTAAGGGATTATTGCTCTGTTTTCCAAGTAAGAAAATTTCAACGGTTAATAATGTAACGCTATGTGATCCTGATAAAGAGAAAAATATAAGAAAGGAAAGGTAAAATGGCAAAAGTGTTAGAAAAAGGAAAGAGGAGAGAGGAAAGAGAAAAGGGAAGGGATCTCCGAGGCAAGGTGTGTTTCCAATCATATATTCAATATGAGAAAATAAAAATGAATGAGAAATTTACCCAGGCATCAAAAGGGTTGCATCGAAATTAGAAGACAGGTAATGTGTCGTCCAAAATGTTTTCTTTTTTTAACAATAAAGCCTAACGTTTTCTTTATATAGATGTGCACATTCTTTCTCCATGTTGAAACTCCATTGCTTTTACAATTGAATTTGATGTCTTCCCTAATTTAATGTGTACAAGACGCAGCCTAAATGTCTCCACAGAAAGTTGCATTTGGTGATTGAAAATGCTGATCTTTCCACAACTTGTCTTTATAAATTGATCATACTGGTACATAAGATCTATACACTTCAGACTCATCGGGTTGTGGGTATTTGTCAGTTTGATTTCATAAAGAGGACGGCTTGCACAAGAAATATCTATGTCCTGACTGGGCAACTCTTGGATAACGCAAACTTAAAGTATCTGTAACGTTGAAAAAAAAAATATCCCCCCCTTCCTTTAACCACTTAAGGAATGCCCCATGTACATATACTGTGGCAGGATGGGCCTTAAGCACAAAATCGCATACCGGTACATGATTTCTCTGCTCTGGGGCGTGCGACGCCGGAGCCTCACTTCTACTGTGATTCGACACAGCGGAAGCCAATCAGTGGGGTTGGCGGCCGCAATGGTTGCTGGAGAGGCAGACCATCGTTCTGCCTATGTAAACGAGGCAGACTGTCGTTCTGACTTTGTAAACAAGGCAGACCACCGTTCTGTCACAGAGGAAGAGAGAAATCTTGTGTTCCTGCTAATCGGGAACACAGATGTCTCTCTTCCTCCAGTCAGTCCACCCCCTCCCCCCCCAGCCCCCACAGTTAGAAATCATCATTCCCTAGGAGCACACTTAACCCTTTGATCATCCCTAATGTTAACCCCTTTCCTGCCAGTGTCATTTATAAAGTGTGTTTTTTTTTGTTTGTTTTTTTCTAGCACTGATCACTGTATTGGCGTTGCTGGTCCCCAAAAAGTGTCACTTGGTGTCAGATTTGTCCGCCGCAATGTTGCAGTCCCGCTAAAAATTGCTGATTGTCACCATTACTAGTAAAATCAATAATAAAAAAGTCCATAAATCTATCCCATAGTTTGTAGATGCTATAATTTTTGTGCAAACCAATCAATATACGGTTTTTGGGATATATTTTTTTTTTTTTTAACAAAAATATGTAGCAGAATACAAATTGGCCTAACTGATGAAGACTTTTTTTTTTATTTTTATTTTTTATTTTTTTATTGGATGTGTTTTATAAAAGAAAGTAAAAAAAAATATTTTATAGCGCAAAAATTAAATACCACCAAAAGAAAGCTCTATTTGTGGGGGGAAAAAAAGGACATACATTTTATTTGAGTACAGCATCGCACGGCCGCGCAATTGTCAGTTAAAGCAGCGCAGTGCAAAAAATTGCCTGGTCGGGAAGGGGGTAATGCCTTCCAGAGCTGAAGGGGTGAAAACATGCTATACAGCACAGTGCTTGTGCTGTGTAATTTGTCCCTTTCTATCACCTGAAATAGCTGGTTGATCCTGCCTGGTCATTAAACTTAGACTTTAAAACTCTGTTATATAGCATGTAATGAGAGTGTGCATACTAAGTCAATAAAGCATTCATTTTGTGTAGAGTGAAATATACCTGGTTGATCCTGCCTTCAGCTGTCCCTCCCATAGTTTTTACTATAAATCGGTATGAAATATATCCAATGTAATACCTGTGAAGTGAAAAAAAAAAAAAAGGCCGTCTGAAAAAAATGAAATCTAGTGTCAATCATCCTTGACTACACCATATAAAGGCACTAACTATACACATTTGATGCTCAATAAATATGTAAAGAGCAATTTTTAAACCAGCTTTTTATAAGATAATTAGTGGGAATGCTCAATAGCATTCCCAGTATTGTTATTCGTTTTTATTATTTTATTCCGTACGTTTTTTGGCTCTGCGTAACTTCTGCATACATTCAGCTTTTGAGACCATTCAACTTTTAAAATGTTCAGCTCTTTCAGCTAATGATGGGACTTCTTCAACTTTTTTTTGTATTATTATTTATACTCTTTAAAATATTAAGCTTTTTAACACTTTTTTTTTTTTTCTTTTTTTTAACATTGAAGTCAATGAGAGCATGCTTCAAATCCATAAAACATTCTTCCGCTACCAAAAGTTTCAGCTCCTTCATACTTTCCCCTACAGACGCCAAACAAACTTTAAAATGTTCACAAAATATTCAGCTATCCGGCTATGTCTTTTCAGTTTGATATCTTTTACAGTTTTTGTGAAAAAGCTGTTAAAATTTCCTGAAATGATCACTAAACTTAATCGATTTAAACAGAGTGTCTATGGGGCTGGTTAGAGTGGATGATGTCATCGCTACAGCACAGAGCTTTAAAAAAATTATATTTGTTCCTTCTCTATAAATTGCTCTCACGCCCACAAGATCTACTTGTCATACAGAATTTATACATCAAAACGTAGGTATTTTTGTCTAGTTTCAGGCAATGCGCTCAGTTTTGTGATACGCCTTTTTACTTTTGGCTGGTTGCGCTTCCAAATGACAAGAGTTCTACACTTTCTTCCATTGATTGTCCTGTTTAAAATTCTTCAGATTTAGACCTTAACCACTTAAGGACCGCCTCCTGCACATTTACGTCGACAGAATGGCACGGCTGGCCACATGCATGTACAGGTATGTCCTGTGCTAGTACCCAGCCGTGGGTCGCGTGACCAGGGGACCCGCGGACCCGATCGCCGCTGGAGTCCCGCGATCGGTCCCCGGAGCTGAAGAACGGGGAGAGCTGTGTGTAAACACAGCTTCCCTGTTCTTCACTGTGGCGGCGTCATCGATCGTGTGATCCCTTTTTTAGGGATACACAATCGATCACGTCACACCTACAGCCACACCCCCCTACAGTTGTAAACACACATAACCCCTTCAGCGCCCCCTGTGGTTAACTCCCAAACTGCAATTGTCATTTTAACAGTAAACAATGCATTTTAAATGCATTTTTTGCTGTGAAAATTACAATGGTCCCAAAAATGTGTCAAAATTGTCCGAAGTGTCCGCAATAATGTCAGTCATGAAAAAAATCGCTGATTGCCGCCATTAGTAGTAAAAAAAAAATAATTAATAAAAATGCAATAAAACTATCCCCTATTTTGTAAACGCTATAAATTTTGCGCAAACCAACCGATAAACGCTTATTGCGATTTTTATTTTTTTTACCAAAAATAGGTAGAATAATGCGTATCTGCCTAAACTGAGGAAAAATTATTTTTTTTTTTATATATTTTTGGGGCATATTTTTTTTTTTAAATTATCGCTCTATTTTTGTTTATAGCGCAAAAAATAAAAACCGCAGAGGTGATCAAATACCACCAAAAGAAAGCTCTATTTGTGGGAAAAAAAGGACGCCAATTTTTTTTGGGAGCCACGTCGCACGACCGCGCAATTGTCTGTTAAAGCGACGCAGTGCCGAATCGCAAAACCTGGCTGGGTCCTTTTAGCTGCATTTTGGTCCGGGTCTTAAGTGGTTAAAGGCTTTGTATTGAGTAATTTTGAGGGGACAGAAAATTTACACTGTTATACAAGCTGTACACTCACTACTTGACATTGTAGCAAAGTGTCATTTCTTCAGTGTTGTCACATGAAAAGACACAAGAAAAGATTTACACAAATGCGAGGGTTGTACTTAGTTTTGTGACATACTGTATGTGATCTCCTGCACACAGAGGGGTGTACTTACTTTTGTGAGATGCTGTATATATTTATTGTGTTCTATAAGTGGTTACATCACGCATGGTGTGTGCTGAGGTCTGCAGCAATGAAGGATTTTTGCATTTGAAACTTGAATGTAAATCTAGATAGTTGAGGGGGTGTAATATTCCCGCTGAGTGGGGTATGCGATCCCCTTACTTTCAATATCGCCCCAATCGAGGCGTGATTTTGCCGCGATTGTCGCCTGACTAATCGCAGGACTGCTTTTGGGAAACGGGCGTCCCGTTATTTTGTGTGATTTGTCAGGTGACAATATCGTCCCATGATTGGGGTGCCATTGAAAGTAACGGGATCACAAGCGTGTCACACGTTTCGCGGCAATTCGGGAAATTGCAGCAATTATGCCCGCGATCCGGAACGCCTAGGTGTGATCGCAGCCAAAGCTAAGCATCTTCTATCAGTTGCTGGGTTCTCCTTCTATAGATTCTGAGGGAACATTTTCTTCCTCAAACATTCCACACATTCTCTTCATTCTTTATTCCACCGCTAATATATGCTCAGCATTGACCTTGTATCATGCTTTTTTCTCTGAGGACTCCAAGTATTGGAGATGGCGTTGACCGGGAATCGAACCCAGGTCATCTGCTTAAACAGCAGCTGTGCTCACCACTGCACCACCAACGCAAAGGTAGCATGTAGTGTGGGAGGAAACACACGCAAGCACAGGGAGAATATGCAAACTCCATGCAGATAGTGTCCTGGTCAGGATTTGAACCAAGGACCCCAGTTCTGCAAGGCTAACCCCTAAACCTCTGTGCTGCCCATTTATGGCCTCTGTTCTCTAAGGCCCGCCCCTGCTGAGCGGGGTAAATCACTTATGTTCACTCAAAGTGCCTTCAGAAGAAATCCAAACCTATCCTAAACTACAATCTATAACACTCCTATAATAAAACACACCCAAATAACAATAAAGAGGGGTACAGTGGTCCCCAAATTAGCTAATACGTATTCTTCTAAATATTTATTTTTTTACATATTTATGGTAATAAATATCGCAATAAGCTTCTATTGATTTTTTATATATATATATAAACAACTAGTAATGGCTGTGATCTGTGCGTGGGTTTTTTTTTTTTTTTTTTTTTTTTTTTTTTCATTGAAACCACCGGACACACGCATTGGCACCCCCTGCAGTGCAGCCGGCACGGGATCATGCCGACCTGCCGCAACATGACGGTTGCTGGTTAAGATTTTTTTTTTCCATTTAGGTTTTGTTGGCTGTTTCTGTCCCAGGCATTTGGTATTGCTCCACCTGTAACAGAAGCCAGTGCTATACAAGAAGCAACGACTTATGTGGCTCTGCAGCTGCTTGCTTCCTCTACCTCTGGCTTCATTCACAACACTGATGCTCTGGGATAGAGGGTTGGAAATCTGTGCCTGCCGACCCGCCATTCCAGAGCAGGAGGTCTCAGGCCACATCAGAGGGCTCTGCTGGCCACTGGTTGGGCACCCCTGTTGTGCACTTACCAGCCACTGTTGCTGCAGATTTGTCTGCTACACAGCCATGCTACACAGCCATGATGCCAATCTCCCATTCCACCACATCCCAAAGGTGCTCTATTGGATTGAGATATGGTTACTGTGGAGGCCATAGTAGTACAGTGACCTCATTATGTGCAAGAAACCAGTGGTGAGATGATTTGAGCTTTGTGACATGGTGCATTATCCTGCTGGAAGGAGCCATCAGAAGATGGTTACACTGCAGTCATAAAGGGATGGGCATGGTCAGCAACAATACTCAGGTAGGCCGTGGTGTTTAAATGCTTAAGGGGTACTAATGGGCCCAAAGTGTGCCAAGAAAATATCCCCCCACGCCATTACCCCACCAGCCTGAACTATTGATACAAGTCAGGATGGATCCATGCTTTCATGTTTACGCCAAATTCTGACCCTACCATCTGAATATCACAGCTGAAATCGAGACTCCTCAGACTAGGCAACAATTTTTCCAATATTTTATTATCCAATTGTGGTGAGCCTATGCAAATTGTATCCTCCGTTTCCTGTTCTTAGGCTACAGCAGCAGAAGACCACACTGGGTGCCACTCCTGTCATCTATCTGCTTCAAGGTTCGATGTTTTATGTGTTCAGAGATTCTGCATACATTTTGGTTGTAAGGAGTGGTTGAGTTACTGTTGTCTTTCTATCATCTCAAACCAGTCTGCCTATTCTCCTCTGACCTCAACAAGGCATATTCATCCACACAACTGCCGCTCACTGGATATTTCCTCTTTTTTGGATCATTCTCTGCAATCCCTCGGAATGGCTGTGCATGGAAATCCCCAGTAGATCAGCAGTTTTTGAAATACTTGGACCAGCCCGTCTGGCACCAACATCCATGCCACGTTCAAAGTCACTTAAATCCCCTTCACCCCCATTCTGATGCTCGGTTTGAACTTCAGCATGTAGTCTTCACCAGGTCTAGATGCATTGAGTTGCTGCCATGCTGATTTAGCAATTTGTGTTACCAATCAATTGAACAGGTGTACTTAATAAAGGTGCCAGTGAGTTTATATGATTTATGTGATTGAATTATGGCAATTAACACTTTTCTGTTAAACTGCTAAAAAAGCAAGAGCTTTGGCCCTACTTCTCCTTTAAATAATTTAAGGCTGGGTTCACACTGCTGCGCTGTGTGGCATTGCATGTGATTTGCACAGCACTACTGTGCAAATTGCATGTGCTGTCTGTGCAATGCAAATTCAGCCATACAGATTGTATGGCCGAATTTGCATTCCATTCGGACCAAAGTCATACAGGACACTTTTTTTTGGTCGACACCAGAATCGGATCGCATGGGTGGTAACACCATGCGATCTGATTCCTGTCCGAATTCACAGTTGCCACTGCGGTATGCAAACCAATTCGGAGGTGACATTAACTTTGTTTTGACACTCCCAGCGGTTTGCATATGGCAGTGTCGGGTGCAATGCGGGAACTCGCAGTGGATTCGCAGGTTTTCCCGTGTCGTACCAATGTGAACCGACCCTTAAATTCTAAATTGTCATGCATGATTAGTTTGCACTAGAATACAGCCAATAGAAAATTGTGTATAATGACAATAATATGAACCCATTCTAGTTGTATCGTGTTTTTTTCTACAACACACTTTTTTTTTTATTTTATTATTGTGGAATTGGAGTTGTGTTTTTTTTTTTTAGCTTTGCAATTCTTTGTTGTTAAAATCGCTGAAAACCAAAGTACCTCTTTTATGGGCATCTTGCTGTTCTGGGAGCTCTACAAATAGCAGCATGAAATGGACTTGAAAATTCTGTTGGCTGTTTTTTCGCTCTGAGTTCTGCCAGTTAAGAGTCTGACCGATGTCTGTATAATAAAGTGTAGCTTTTAGTTTACTGTAGTCAGGGCGACAGCAGTCAAAAGTGACGGTAAATACTTTTGTGTTTTGGCAAAAGCTAGAGATATGTAATTACCGTATGTACTTTCAGAATAAAAAATGGTACCTCCTGTGAGATAAGAATTTCCATTTTTTCAATAGAGAACGGATAAAAATACATTTTCTATTTTGTTTTAATTTTTTTTTTTTATGTTGATGTGGTTGTAAAGTCTGAAGTTTTTTTTTGTTTTTTTTTAAACTACTTTCATATGTTCTATTATTTATGAAGGTAAAAAAACCTGTGTGCAGCTTCCCCTCCCCTCAACACACCCAATGCTTGCCTGAGCCTGATCCAGCGATGTGAATGAGAGCAGCTGCTTACCCCCCAGCTCTCTCCCTCTTCATAGGCTCAGACACAGCAACGGGAGGCATTGGCTGTGACTGACAGAAACTGGAACCAGTGAGAAGGGAGAGGGGACTGGGCTGAGCTTGGGAGTGAGCATACATAGCAAGCGTCAAAAGAAAAAAGAAAACGTGCACGAGAATGGGATTTTTAAGGCACAACATATGTCTAAAAACACAATTTATTTGAGTTCAATATTCCTAAAAAAAGGTTTTCCACAAAGTATCATAGAACATCCAAATATAGTACAAAGATTAAAACATTGTGATAAAGCAATACATTGTATTAGAAATAACTGATTCCTTGTGGCTTGATGTGTTTTCAATGGACATATCTACTTCAAGAACCGTCAAAGCTCTTATTCACATAGTGTTTTTAATGAAACCAGTATATTTTCTCCCAGGGACATCGCACAAATTTTTTTTTTTTTGACTACTTGAGGATTGCCAATGAGCATACTTCAATTAGCAGTCTAAATACAAGCTGAAAGCAGGGGATATCCTTGCTCGGGACCCAGTGCGCATGCCCTGTGGCCGCCATGTCCGCCAGGCACCCGCGATTGCCCGCAATCATGGCAGGACCGTGGATCTGTGTGTGTAAACACACAGATCCACGTCCTGTCAGAGGTAGGCATGTGCATTTCGTTTCGAATCGAAATTCGGACAAATTTTTCATTATTCGGACATTCGGATGCATACAAATTCCCGAATTGCAATATTAATGAATTTACCGAATCCGAACGAACGTTTTCGATTCCGAATCGAAAACCCGCGGACGAAATTCGACCGGAATTCAATTTTTTTTTTTTTTTTTTTTTTAATTCCGATCGAATTTCGTCCGCGGGTTTTCGATTTGGAATTCGAATTTTTTTTTTTTTTTTTTTTTTTCGAATTCCGATCGAATTTCGAAATTATATTCGAAAAGAGACTATTTGTTGTCGAATCCGGTCGAAATACTTTCGAATTCGACCGGATTTTTCGAAATTCGGTCGAAAACGAACGAGTTCCGAAAACGAATTTAACACATGTAACGAACCTAACTTAACTAAATTAATTAAATAACGAATTAAAACGAAACGAAACAAAACAAAATTTTCCCTTTTGCACATGCCTAGTCAGAGGTGAGGAGACGGATATGTGTTCCCAGTACAGAGGAACACGGATCAGTCCCCTCCCTCTACAGTTAGAATCACTCACTAGGGAACATATTTAACCCCTTCAGCGCCCCCTAGTGATAACCCCCTCCCTGCCAGTCACATTATAACAGTAATCTGTGCAGTTTTATAGCACTAATCGCTGTATAAATGTGAATGGTCACAAAAATGTGTCAAAAGTGTCCGATATGTCCGTCACAATGTCATGATCACAATAAAAAATCGCAGAGCGCTGCCATTACTAGTAAAAAAAAAAATATATAAAAATGCTATAAATCTATCCTCTATTTTGTAGACGCTATAACTTTTGTGCAAACCAACCCCCCCCCCAAAAAAATCGCAATAAGCGTATATACGCTTATTGTGATTTTTTTTTTATAGATTATTATTTTTTTTTTTGGTCAAATGCCACCATAAGAAAGCTCTGTGGGGGAAAAAAAAGACGTCAATTTTGTTTGTGAGCCACATCGCACGACCGCACAATTGTCATTTAAAGTGACGCAGTGCCGAATTGCAAAAAGTGCTCTGGTAAGGAAGGAGGTACATTTTTCCGGGCTGAAGTGGTTAAAGTGGAGAACCAGGATTAATAAAGAAAAAGACAAACGCTTGCTGTGGGGGGCTGCACTTCGTGTGTGTTGTTCTTTTAGTCTAGGAAGTAGAGGAAAAGGCTACAAATGCGTACCTTATTTCTTGCTCTCCTGGCACTTCTCTCTTTTGCCCAATGCTTTGGGTTTGCTGATGGGCCCTTTTTGTTCTCGTATACAGATAAAGGACTATTGGCCCTGCATTGTATGTGATGGCATCAACGTGTGACTACCAAGCTGTCAAGCCATCAAATGGTTGGTGTCATAACTGATCACACATGTGGCAACTGCCGATCAAACGGAGTCCAAGATGGCAGCTTCCTTGACTGTAAAGGATAGAGGATGGTTTAGTCTTGCTTTAATGAACTTGCTAATAAAAATAGTGGTCAATCGTCTTTTTATAGTAGGTAACTCAATCCTAATTGAGTTGAATGTAAGTTGCCTAAAGCACCGTGTATCAGAATCGCTTGCCTTACGGTTTTCACTTTTGTTTATTTTTTACCTGTCGGCACTGCAGATCTCAGGTAACTTGTTTGCAGTCACTTTCTGTCTGCATGTACTATAGCTTGACTAAAATAAATGAGATCTATGCATGGAGGCTGGGTGGCTGACTAGAGTACATACTAAAATTACCTAAACGTATAAAAACACATTTTTTTATCTGAACAGAATTAAGATGAGAGGTCAGTGTGTCCAAGTATAGAATCATTTTAATTTACATGTTTCGTGGACAATGCTGCTTACTAAACCCACCACAGCAACATCAGTCTGTATATTGTTATACTCACTGTGGAACCTAAGGGGTTAAGCCTTTGCAAAAGGCCTGTCTCCTGATCATCTTTTATCTGTTTTCAAAAAATAACCTGATCTTTACAGAGCCTTGTAGCAAGCTGCACATGCTCAGCTTGGTGTGTATTGCTAGAAATTTAACTTTAAGAGCACTTTTTTTTTTTTTTTTTGAGGGGGGCAGACCCCCCCCCTTTTTTTTTTTAATAGAGGGTTTTGGCTCCCACTTCCTCCTGGGGCTCCGTGGCGCCGGAAGGAAGGTCACCTCTTCCCCCCCCCCTCCCTCTCGGCAATCATCTGGGACACGTCACAGGTCCCAGATGATTGCCCGGCCAATCACGGGGGGGCTGGGCATCGTCACAGGTCTCCCAGATGATTGCCCGGCCAATCACGGGGGGGCTGGGCATCTACAGTCACGATGCCGGCGCCGCAGAGAGTGGGGCTTCATACGCCCGCATCGCTGGAACGGGTACGAGTGTCTGATTTTAATAAAAGTGAGCAGCTACACTTTTTGTAGCTGCTGACTTGTATATGGGTGAAACTCCGCTTTAAGGCACTAACAGAAAATTAGGCCTAGCTAAAGGAACTCCCTGGCAGAAACTACTACCAAACACACATTCAAATGTAGTTGAATTGGTCCAACATATACTAATGCGTTGAAAACTAATGACGGCCTACTTATGCTTCCAAGGCCAGTATTAAGAAATAGTGCAGTCATTCTCCTGCTTCTTCACTGTAGAAGGATTATGCAAAATGTCTGACAGGAACTGCAGTATATTACGCCCACTTCCTGCTCAGCAATGGATCCATGAGCCCAGGACAATAGTAAAACCTGACACTCTTTCTAATCATCCCCTATGTTATCTAAAATCCGAAAGTTTTTTGCTTGACATACACCTTTTTATACTTGTACCCTTGCCACATCCAATATATATATATATATATATATATATATATATATATATATATATATATATATATATATATATATATATATATATATATATATATATATATATATATACGAGCCTGTGATCCCACCTAGTAAACAACGCATTCAGAACCGCTTATAACTGCATGCGTTTATAGAATCAGAAGTGGGCTTTAAAGAACAAACTTTAAAGACATGGCAGCAATGGGTAGAGTTTGGAGCCTCTGCACTAATATCAACATACATGTAGAGGTTCATGTTGGGGAATTCCCCTTCCCCTCCCCTTCTATCCCTGTCCCTTTCCCCCTTCTTTTTTTTTTCTGTTGTTATGGTGGTGTTGTGTAGTTGTAACGTTAGGACATTTAAATAGCGGTTATGTAATAAGATCAGACCAGATTTATATATGTATTAAATGATGTATGAGTTATGTTCGTTTTTTGTAATATTTGTATTGTTTTGTGCAAAATGAAGACATTTTATAAATAAAGATTATAAAACAAAAAATAACTGCATGCGTGGTGACCTTGAACTTGTTTGAACCTGCATGACAAGCAGCAACACTCTAAGTCCCCATTCACATCTAGGCGTTTTGTCGCCTGTAGTGCAACGCCGCTGCCGCCAGAGGGATGAAAAGACATTGCCCTCTATGGAGATGGTTCACATCTCCACGCCGAACGCCGAACGCCTGTTGCCTGCCGCCTGAAAAAAGGTCCCGGACCTTTTTTTTCAGGCGGCTTTCGGCGTTCGGGAACCATCTCCATAGAGGGGCACATCTAGACGGACAATCGCAGCGTTTTGTCGCCGCAAATCGCGGTACAAAACGCCGCTATTTGCCGCCGCAATTCGCGGAACAAAACGCCGTGAATTTGTCTGCCTAGATGTGAATGGAGCCTATGACGTTCAGTTGATTGTGAGTCGCCATTTAGTTTGGTTGTGTTTTCAGTAGTGTGCCAAAAAAATGCCAAGTTAATGCCAAGTTAAAAAGTTGAACAATGTGTCAAATAAAAAAAAAAATTGGTGTAAAATTGCACAAAACGCCAACATAATTTGGTGTTACTACAGCTTATGGAAATGACGGCCTGTCTCATGCGCGTGTGTTTTTTGAGTGGCACAAAAGATACAGCGAGGGACGTGAGAATTCATTCTCAAAAGTTAAATCGGTGCCTAAAGGGACACGTTTTGAGTCGATTGATGCTGTAGAGTAGAAAACGGCGGATGTGTTTTTCTCCATGCCTTCGACCAGTGGAAAATAAGACTACAGCAATAGATTAGTGCAAATGGGGAATATATTGAAGGGGACAAGCAATACATTTGTAAAACAAATAAATGTGCGTTATTTAATGCACACTGTGTGTGTTTTCTTTATATATATATATATATATATATATATATATATATATATATATATATATATATATATATATATATATATATATATATATATATATATATATATATATATATATATATATATATATATATATATATATACACACACACTATAAAACTGAATTATTTTGCTCTGTGAATTTGCTTCCTGCATTGCAGCTTTGTTTGGAAATGCCCATTGAGACTTTAGGTTATCAAAAGAAGCACCTTAATTATTTAGAATGTGTATCCTTCTGAGTAATAATATACTATACCAGTGTAAAACATTTATTAGTTCTTTACATTGTGTTTTGTAGAGGTAACTGTAAGATCTAACTTTTCCCAATCTGATTGTGGATTCTGTTTGTAGTCCAGGAAGGTAAGCTTGTCCATTCTTACCCTCCAATGTATCCTGCCGAGGGGACTAGACAAAAATGTATTCATCTTTATTTCTGGAGTTCAAACGGGATTATTCAAGAAGACCAAAAACAACGTACAAAGTGCAGTAACTTATAAAAAAACTGTCAGGATTTTTTTTTCACATGCTCATTTTCTGTAAAGGCTAATTGGTTGCACTGGGTTAGTGAAACATTTGTACGCTTCATCTTCAAGTAAACTTTTATGGTTGTTAATATTGACAATGCCAGGTAGGATATATGATGGGAGAGTGCTCTTTCGTTCCAACCAGCACACAGACAGCCATCATTGAGGGAAGGGAGATTTTTTTTTTTTTTTTTTTCACCATTTAGGTGATCATACCCCTTCCTTCCTTTTTTAATTGTTCTACATGCTAAATGAGTAGATCTTTTTTGTGTCTGGCTGAAACTGAGATTGTATGTGATTTTAAAGGTGTGTGTTTTTATTTTTTTATTTAACCACTTCCATACAGGGCATTTTCACCCCCTTCCTGCCCAGACCAATTTTTAGTTTTCAACGCTGTCGCACTTTGACAATTGCGCGGTCGTGCGACGTCGCTCCCAAACAAAATTGACGCCCCTTTTTTCCCACGAATTTCTTTTGGTGGTATTTGATCACCTCTGCGGTTTTTATTTTTTGTGCTATAAACAAAAGAGCGACAATTTTGAAAAAAACACAATCTTTTACTTTTTGATTTAATAAATTATCATTTAAAAAAAAAAAAAATTTTTTCCTCAGTTTAGACCGATACGTATTCTTCTACATATTTTTGGTAAAAAAAATCGCAATAAGCGTATTTGATTGGTTTGCGCAAAGTTCTAGCGTCTACAAAATAGGGAATAGAATTATGGCTTTTTTTTTTTTTTTTTTTTTTTTTACTAGTAATGGTTGCGATTTTTATTGTGACCGTGACACTGCGGCGGACATATCGGACACTTTTTTGTCACATTTTTGGGACCATTCACATTTACACAGCGATTAGTGCTATAAAACTGCATTGATTACTGTGTAAATGTGACTGACAGGGAAGGGGTTAACACTAGGGGGCGCTGAAGGGGTTAAATATGTTCCCTAAAGTGTGTTCTAACTGTAGGGGGAGGGGATCGATGTGTGTTCCTCTGTAGTGGGAACACACATCGGTCTCTTCACCGCTGACGGGACATGGATCTGCGTGTTTACACACACAGATCCATGGTTCTGCCGTGATTGCGGGCAATCGCGGGTGCCGGTGGACATTTTTTTAATTAAAATGTAGTTTTTTCATATTCTGTTTTGCCAATTAAATTTGAGTCTGGGTTTGTTCACACTAGCTGGTGCGATGCGGTGCCATGTACTGTGCTGAAGCATAAAAAGCACTAAAGTGTGGTACGCTGCCAAAATGCATGTTAGTGTGGTGTTGCGTAGCAAGGTGTGTCCATGGGCAAGGTTGGTGGAAGTGTCCTTCGGATAAATGGCACTGCATCACACACGCACATTTAACCTGCATTGCCACGCCTTGCAGCAAGGTGCATTACCACTGCACCACAGTATGAACGAGCTCTCAGGGTTTGATTAGATGGGGATGGGTTTACATTCCTTTCCTTTTTTATTGTATATTGGAAGGTGCATCTACATAAGTAGGTAGCTGTCAGGATCTGCAGCTTAGGAGACCAGACACTTAGCTACACAAGGGAACGGAGACCCAACCAAAGAGAAAATATATGAACCTAAGGGACAAGGGTAAAGGGAATGCAAGGTTAGGGGATCGCAACAGGGTCCTTGAACAGGAACAAGGCAGAGGGGTACAGACTGGATCAGGCTAGGCATCAGGAACAGGCAGCAAGGAAGGGACCTGGATCGTGACGTGCCAGGGGAAGGGAGGAGAAGCCTTAAAGGGATTGTAAAGGATTTTTCCCCCCCTAAATAGCTTCCTTTACCTTAGTGCAATCCTCCTTCACTTACCTCATCCTTCGATTTTGCTTTTAAATGTCCTTATTTCTTCTGAGAAATCCTCACTTCCTGTTCTTCTGTCTGTAACTACACACCGTAATGCAAGGCCTTCTCCCTGGTGTGGAGAAAGCCCCTTTAGGGGGGAGGGGGCGAGCGGGAGGGTCAGGACACTCTTTTCAGATAAAGGAGCTGTGTGTTAGTGGGCATCCTGACCCTCCTGCTCGCCCCCTCCCCACTCAAGAGGCTTTCTCCACACCAGGAAGAAAGCCTTGCATTACTGTGTGGAGTTAGACAGAAGAACAGGAAGTGAGCATTTCTCAGAAGAAATAAGGACATTTAAAAGCCAAATCGAAAGGATGAGGTAAGTGAAGGAGGACTGCACTTTTTTCCCTTTACAACCCCTTTAACTCCCTGGCAGCTGAATAATAATTTGCATGAGTACCCAAACCTGCTGTCTCCTGGGAGACACCTGCTGGTGGACACTGGAGCTGCAGCACACAGCCCAGAACAGGATAGTGCCACCAGCAGCTGAACTTAATCCTAACAGTATTATCTTCAACACCATCTGGGCAAGGGTGTAAGAAGACAGTCAGGAGGATAACTTCTAAATTTGTTGGTTTTTCCAGTATGTTTGTCCCAGGAGGATTGCATAGTGGAAATCTCTTTTAAGCCAGTCTTTATCAACTCTTTTGCCCCAGAGGCAGTAACGGTGCGTCCATAGTGGGCGCAGGAGCGCCTCCCACTCTCTCCTGCACCCAGCAATCAACAACATATAGATTCATGCATTGCATGAATCTATGTATTGTCGCCGCTGCCACCCACTATTCAGGTGTCCGGTCCCCTGTTGAGCGCCAGCCATCTGAATAACAGCAGTGGCTGTGTTTTGGAAGTGCCTGATTAGAGCCAGAGGTTGTGAGCTCTAATCGACTTCCAAATGGTTAACCAGAGGGTGCACGGCT
Organism: Rana temporaria; assembly: GCF_905171775.1. NCBI lineage: Eukaryota > Metazoa > Chordata > Amphibia > Anura > Ranidae > Rana > Rana temporaria. The sequence goes on along the minus strand of NC_053494.1, from coordinate 158,473,185 downwards.
GTGCGTTACCTGGTTAAACAGTTCTGTGTAAGGGAATTTGGTTCCAGAGGAACCCCAAAAAATTCAGGTCTAGGGGAACCCTTACTAAAACCAATCCATTGAGTCAATAGGGAAAATACTTCTTACATTGGTGGTTAGTAGGAAGAATGCCCCCTTACAGACAGCCAAAAAAAGATAATTGGGTCATGTTGCTGGTTTTATCATGTAGCGTTGCCATTGGACTTATGCAGGTTTGATCCGATGAGAGGTCAATCAGCCACAGCTCAAGGAACCCCTAGCAGCCCCTGAAAGGTTTCAAGAAACCCTGGATGACAATGGCTGTTTTTAAAGCATTCTCAGTAGTTAATGCTTACTTAGGTTATGGGAAGGCCCACTAAACTAAATGTTAAAGCAGACCTTTGAATAAAATTCACACCGAAAGTGTACGTTGGCCAAACGACTACATACACCAGGGCTCGACAAATCCCGGTCGCCATGGCGACTAGAAACAGTGTCCTGGCGACTTGGCTTGGAAGGTGGGCAAAAAATTTTTTTTTTTTTTTGTGAGCTGGCACCATTTGGTGGTGAGCCGTTGGTATTACAAGTTATTACCACAAGATATGAGCTGGCGCCATATGGTGGTGGCCGTTGGCATTACAAGTTAAACAGCAATTCTAATGTCATTTTTCACTATTTTTCAATGCCATATTCTTCCCTCTAATTGGAACCCCCAAACATTATATATATTTTTTATCCTAACACCCTAGAGAATAAAATGGCGATCGTTGCAATACTTTCTGTCACGCCGTATTTGCGCAGCGGTCTTACAAGCGCACTTTTTTGGGAAAAAATTACACTTTTTTTAATTTAAAAATAAGACAACAGTAAAGTTATCCCCATTTTTTTTTAATATTATGAAAGACAATGTTACGCTGAGTAAATTAATACCCAACATGTCACGCTTCAAAATTGCGTCCGCTCGTGGAATGCCGACAAACTTTTACCCTTTAAAATCTTCATAGGCGACGTTTAAAAAAATCTACAGGTTTCATGTTTTGAGTTACAGAGGAGGTCTAGAGCTAGAATTATTGCTCTCGCTCTACCAATCGCGGCGATACCTCACATGTGTGGTTTGAACACCGTTTACATATGCGGGCGCTGCTTACGTATGTGTTCGCTTCTGCGCGCAAGCTCATCGGGACGGGGTGCGTTTTCTGGCTCCTAACTTTTTTAGCTGGCTCCTAGATTCCAAGCAAATTTGTCAACCCTGACATACACCATTTAGATACACATATATGGGAGCTGTTTCACCTGCCAAAAGATTTATATTTGTGTCCAGCCAGTCCGAAGATCTGAATATCCCCGATAAACAGTACTGGCATTCATGATTTAGTTGGGCACATAAGTTGCTGTATTCAAAATCTAAAAAAAAATTGTCTATGTACACTTTAACTGCTACAAGCAATATCATGACCTGTGTAAATTAGAACCTTCAGACATTTATATGGTTTCTGAATTAAAAAACTAGCTAAATCAAATTGCAGCATTTTATGTATTTCAATTGTGTTTGGCAATTTGCCTTACTTGTGCTTTAAAGATAAGAATGGTATGTAGTATGTAGATAAAGGGGTGTTTATAATGTGCGTGGTCGGGGACTACATAAAAGATCACAACGGAATTAACACAAGAAGCTTTACAAGTTGGTTTCAAAACTTGTTTTAGACTTGAGTCAAAGGGATAATGTACACATTTTAAAACAAGGAAAATCTTTATGCATTTGCTTTTTTAAAATCCCCCCCCCCCCCCCCAATAGAAATCTATTTGCATAATATGCTTGCTGATGAACAAATCTATTCTGCCCATGGAGAAGTCATGTGTGGCTGCAGAAATGTGTACTTTCTATCAGAAAATGCTCCTGAGCGTCTTAACGGGCCCCAGGCTTCTGAAAGTGCTCCATTAAAATAGATTGTTTCTCAAAGCAGTTTTGACTCCATTAAATTCAAATTTGCTGTTTTGTCACGTTGTGTTTTTTTATTTTATTTTTTTTATTTCTGCATATCAATGATTGATTGACATGCCATCACCTATCCTTTTTGTTCTTCAGTTTTGTATTTTTAAAGTTGTATCTTTTTTTTTTTCCCTGCAGTGCTATATTTATAATGTTCCAGCTTGTAGCCTTAACCAAGGCATTTACCAAGTGTAGCAACCAGTCCCATTCTGATTGGTTTAATGCATTTTATGCTCTTTGCAATTAAAGTGCTCCAGCATGTTCTATTTATGTTTTGTTATACAGAGATACAGCACTAACCGCATCCAATTCGCAGAACATTTGAAAAAAAAAATATTTTCAATGGGTCTGGTTCACATATGTGCGTTGCACCCGCAATCTGCATTGCATAAAAAAGTGTGTTTTTCTAGGCAGTGCGGTGCGAAGTGCAGGCACATAATCTTCAGTGGAAACGCATCTGATTCGCAGATGTGTTCTGTTGTGAAAAGAAAATCTCTCCCCCCTCCTCCTACACCTTCCCCCTCCTATCTGGTCAGCTGATCCGCAGCTAAATGGAGAGGAACTGCTGAATGAATCATTTTTATCTTCGTATGGAAACCGGAGCTGAAATTCACACCGGACTAGTGTAAGCCTGAAAGTGTAAATTCACCCTTACAGAAAATTTTGTAGGGTGGCCTTCCACCTATCCCCCCCCCCCTATGATCCCCCACTGGCAGGTACCGGCAAGCTATTTCACCGGTCCGGGGATTTGAAATCACTGCGGCTTGCTCTCCTCTCGCAGGACGGCTGGATGGATTCTGATTGGTCAGTGCTGTCCAGGGCGAGAGGTACAGATGGGGGATTAAGCTGCAGGGATTTCAGATCCCGGACCAGTGAAGCGGCATCCTGGGGGCTGACAGCTGGGGATTGTGGGACGCTGGTACAGCAAGACTGGGGGAGGGGATCCAGTGTAAGGTCCCCTTACAGACTTTCTGCAAACTCCTATAATAAAATTGATGCCAAGTAAATATAATTGGCCATCAGCCATAGTCCATATGCCATATCGGTGTCCAATTGTCAAGCTCCACAGGTAAAAATTGAACAAACTTTTAGTTCCAGTTGATAAAGTGGTTGTGCTTCATGCCCTTCAAATCTCCCCTTTAGATGTATTTTTACCACTTGTTTTAACATGATCGAATGGCACAGAGCAGCAATGCTCAAATATGTTTTTTTTTTGTATGTTTATGATGAAAAAAAATAAGATTAACATTTTATTTATATTTGGCTAGAAAAATGATGTATCTGTATGCTAGCAAAGGTTAATTGAACAGGGTGGTATTCTGATGATGTAGGGCACCTGTATCTTGCACAAAAACATTTTAGTATGATCATACTGTGATGGAGGAGAATATCTATTATTATTATTATTATTATTATTATTATTATTATTATTATTTATTATTATTATAAAAAATATATAATTATATATAATAGTAATAAAAAAATATATAATTATGATGTGAGTTTAGTGACACTTTAAACTTTCATGTGATAGGGTGTGGGTGGGGCCATAACTATTTATTATGGCCAGCTGATGGGAAGTCGCAGTGATCAGGTATTTTATTTTAGAAACCCGATTTGTCACTATGCATTAAAAAAAAGCCTGAATGACTATCGCGTTAAACTAAAACATGGCTAAATGGTTCAGAGGAGAGACGCCCCCACGCCCCCTCCTTCTCCCACCTCTCCTAATAGAGGGTGCCCATCTGTCTGCAGAAGTAGTCATAGAGTACAGAGCTAATACTGGACTCCTTATTAGAAACTTCAGCTTGCTTGCTTGCTTTGCACTTCCTAAAGCATGGGAGTATCCTGTATTAAAGCGGTTGTAAACCCGCATATTTCCCCTAATCGTCTTTCAGGACAGCCACCTGAGAGACCTTGGCTCCTCCCCTCTGTTGGAAACACCGCGCCAGCCCATAAATTTCCTCCTCCCCTGCTGGTCCTCAGTTATTTGTGTTTCCTCCAGAGGGGAGACACCATAGGAACAAGCCAGGAGAGCCAAGGGAGGCTCAGGCAAGACGGTCCTGAAAGGGAGCAGGGGCTCTCTGGACAAAAGAGACAGGTACTAACCTGAAAGACAGCCACCCTCACATCCCTGAGCGCAGGTGTAAGTCGGGGGGGCTCCGGTTTTTGTATGCACCGAGTGCGGTGTGAGGAGGTACAGCCAGCGTCCTAGACCAGCGTGTGTGGCTGCCGGAGGAATGGGGATTCCAGACGCGCAAGCCACGCTGTGTACTAGGACCGCTCGGAGCCGATGGCGGGTGACGTCATTCAGGCACGGGGGCGGGTACTTCCGGGTTCGCGGCTTCCGGTTCCGGGCGCGAAACTCAAAAACGGAGCCAGGCAATGGCTGGAGGGAGCTGCATAGACGCTGTAGAGACAGCACACGCGGCGCTGGTGACACAGACATGTCGGAAGCAGAGGGGAAAGATGTTGCTCCAGCAGAGACCAGCTCCAGCCACAGCAAGGTAAGGGGAACCTAGGGTGGATTTCCCCTCTCCTAAAAAATAGCCTACCATCCCTCTACACCCCCCAGGGTAATAGGGAGGGGAGGTGGGTTAACCCCTCAGTGTCAGAGGGTGATTCATAGGGCCCCTAGTGTGGTAAGCCCATATGAAGACACTGCGCACCTGCCGTGAGCAGGGGGAAGGCTACGGTACTAATCATGGGGTATATATTTTCGCTTGTGTCTTTCAGAAAACTGACAAAGACAAGAATACCCACAGTACAAAGAAAAGATGTCCATCCTGTAAAGTCACACTTAGGGAGTCATGGAAAATGGCTATTTGTAGCGACTGTATTGATAAGTTAGTACAGGAGCACACTGCGGAACAAAGTGATTTGGCATCATCAGTTAAAGAACTTTCTAATACCTTTGGGTCATTCAAAACATTTTTTGAAAACTTCCAGATCCCGCAGCTTCAGTCAGCTCCTCCTGTACAGGCAACAACATTAGTCCCGGGAGTAAGACCTTCCACTAGTGCAGGCCCTTCAAGAGTTCCTAGTGAGGAGCTAGAAGAGGAACCTGACAGCGCAGTGTCCGGTTCACAGGAATCAGAGGAGGAGGCTCGGGAAGGTGATTCCAGGAAGCCCTCCCGCTACAAGCTCTCCTTGGAGGATGTAGACCACTTATTGGAAGCTATTTATGCCACTCTGGGTATTCAAACAGAGAAAAAACCATTATCATTGCATGACCAAATGTATGAGGGTTTAGGCGACCAGGAAAGTAAAAATTTCCCAGTCCATGATGTCTTGATCGAAGCAATTAAAAAAGAATGGCAGGAACCAGAAAGGAAACCATTCTTTTCCAAAGCTTTGAAAAGACGATTTCCATTTTCGGATGACCCATCCTCAATTTGGAATAAAACGCCAAAGCTGGATGCTGCCTTTTCTCAAGTTTCAAGGCACACAGACCTAGCTTTTGAGGACATGGGCATTCTATCCGAACCAATGGATAAGAAAATGGATTCATTACTAAAAAAGTCCTGGGACTCCACGCTGGGTAGTTTAAAACCAGCAATGGCAGTCACCGTGGTAGCCAGGAACATGGAATTTTGGCTGAACCAGATTCAGGAGCACATTGAGGAGGAGACGGCAAAAGACCAAATCCTAGCCTCATTTCCCACATTGTTGAGAGGCATAGCTTATATTGCAGACGCCTCAGCTGAACTGGTACGGATGGCAGCTAGATCGTCTGCATTAGCTAACTCAACCAGGAGGGCCTTATGGTTAAAGACGTGGCAGGGGGACTGCGCGTCTAAAACCAAATTATGCGGCATCCCATTCACAGGGGACCTGCTCTTTGGGCCGGGATTAGAAAAAGTGCTGGACCGTACAGCGGACAAGAAAAAAGCGTTTCCGCTAAAACGCAAAGCACCCTGGAGTCAGCCACAGCAGACCAAAAAGAGACAGAACAAATTTAATTGGGTACCTAAAGGCCCCCGCTTCACACCCAAGGTAGACAATCAGAAAAGACCCTGGGCCCAGAGAGGGAAAGGCAAAGCAGGAGCTATTTTTCGTGCTCCTGAACAAGCCTATGATAAGAAATGACAGATTGCTCACAGTGGGAGGAAGACTGGGGGACTTCCTCCCTCAGTGGGAAAAGGTGACTTCCAATCGATTCATATTGAGGATCATAAAGGAAGGTTATCATCTAGAATTCTCCAGAACACCCCCAAAAAAGTTTTATTTAACAAAACTTCCGAAGGACAGAAGAAAGGCCAAAGGGTTAATGAGAGCCCTGGAGGATCTCAAGAAACAAGAGGTAGTAGTGGAGGTCCCCAAAAAAGAAAGGGGACTTGGGTTCTACTCCCACATTTTTGGAGTACTAAAACCCACGGGGAAGGTCAGACCAATCTTAAACCTAAAACCCCTCAACCTATCCATAACCTACAAGAGGTTCAGAATGGACTCAATTTACTCAGTGAAAGCCCTACTACCTCCAAACTGTTTCCTGGTCTCCTTAGATCTAAAGGACGCCTACTTACACGTTCCAATACACAGGGACCACCAACAGTTCCTGAGATTGGCGATAGAGACGGGAAACAGAACCTTACATTTACAATTCCAGGCCTTACCCTTCGGCCTCTCTTCCTCACCCAGAATCTTCACCAAGATTCTGGCGGAAGCCCTGGCACCCTTGCGAGTCCAAGGCATTTCCATCATTGCATATCTGGACGATCTGCTGCTGTTCGCAGAAACCCCAGAGAGGTTGCAAAAGAACCTCGAGACCACACAGATCTTTTTGAAAGATCTAGGGTGGTTAATAAATGTGGAAAAGTCAAATCTAAAGCCCACACAACAGATAACATACTTGGGGTACGTGATAGACTCTGTACAGCAAAGGATTTTTCTACCCAAAGAGAAGATAGAAAAGATCCAAAAAGAAACAAAGGCAATTCAGGTGAATTCACCATGTACCATCAGACAGATCATGTCAACACTGGGGCTGCTAACATCGGCAATCCCAGCTGTTCAATGGGCAGCCTTACATTTCCGACCACTGCAAATGTTCCTTCTAGAGGTTTGGGACCACAGGCAGGAGTCCTTAGACACCCAGGTTCGAATACCGACACAGGTAAAAAGAACCCTTTGGTGGTGGAGGACGGTGGAAAACTTGACCATAGGTCAGCTATGGACACTTCCCATTTCCCAAATCCTTACCACGGATGCAAGTGGGATAGGATGGGGAGCACATCTAGGCTCCCAAGTAACCCAAGGGATTTGGAAAGGGGAAGAGAGGAGGAGATCCTCCAATTGGAAAGAGTTGAAGGCAGTGGGGCTTGCACTTCAATTCTTCCAGGGACAACTGAAGGGACATCATGTTCAAATAAAATCCGACAACGCTTCAGTTATTGCCTATGTAAACAAGCAGGGTGGAACAAGGAGCGGAACCCTGTGGGCATTAGCGAAAGAAATCCTGACATGGGGAGAAAGGAATATTCTCTCGCTATCAGCAATCCACCTAAAAGGGGATTTAAACACAGTAGCGGATTTCCTCAGCAGAATTCAGCTGAAGGAAAGCGACTGGGAACTAAATCAGGAGGTGTTCAGGCAGATCACACTAAAATGGGGAACACCTCAAGTGGATTTATTCGCATCCAAGAAGAACAAAAAGGTCAAGACCTTCTTCTCACTAAACAGAGAGGACGGAGCAATAGGAGTGGATGCTTTAGCACAAAGGTGGACTTTCAGGACATGTTATGCCTTTCCTCCACCCGTATTAATTCCACAAGTGTTACGGAAACTGCGTGCAGAGAACACCAACCTGATTCTCATAGCACCTCACTGGCCCAGGAGACCATGGTTCTCTATACTGAAAGAGCTAGCTATAGAACCACCCTGGTTGTTGCCAGTCCAGGAGGATCTACTCTCCCAAGGCCCAGTATACTGCCCCCAAGTGGAAAAGTGGAACTTGGCCGCGTGGTTTCTGAGGAGCAACTGCTGAAAGCAAAGGGTTTCTCAAACCACTTAATTGCGACTCTACTGAAAAGTAGAAAGTTAGAGACACGCAAAATTTATGAAAAGGTATGGAAGTGCTTTGGCAGATGGCGCACAGAAAACTCCTTTAATACACAGAGTTCAGTGGCCGTCCTAGAATTTTTACAAAAGGGAGTAGAAAAAGGACTAAGCCTTAGTACGCTAAAAGGTCAAGTATCCGCACTGTCAGTGTTCCTAGAGGAAAGGCTAGCATCTGACCCATGGATAGTCAGATTCTTCAGATCCTTGAGCCGACAGAGACCTATTCAAACCTCGGTCTTCCCGAAATGGGACCTGTCCTTGGTACTACAAGCTTTGACAGCCAAACCTTTTGAGCCTTTGGAAGATTGCAATCTAAAGACGCTGACACTAAAAGCAGTCTTTTTGGTGGTAATCACCACTGCAAGACGGGTCTGTGAGTTAGAGGCCCTATCGATCAGACCCCCCTTTTTTCAGATCTTCGCAGATCGTATAATTTTTAAGTTGGATCCGGGATTCCTGCCTAAAGTAATCTCAAGGTTCCATAGAGAACAAGAAATTATATTACCTTCATTTTGTCCGAACCCTTCCAGAGAACAGGAAGTGAAATTCCATAGCTTAGACGTCAGGAGATGCGTCTTGCATTATTTAGAAGTGACTAAAACTTTAAGGAAAACGGACTCTTTATTTATTTTGCATTCTGGAGCTAGACAAGGACATAGAGCTACCAGGCGCACTATAGCTAGATGGTTAAAAGAAGCCATTGAAAAAGCTTACAGTTTAGGAGGCATACCGATCCCAGAGGGTATCAAAGCGCACTCCACAAGGTCTATGGCAGCCTCACAGGCAGAGAGAGCTGGAGCAACGCCGGAGCAGATCTGTAAAGCGGCGACATGGTCCAGTTTTGCCACCTTCGTAAGACACTATAGGGTGGATCTTTGGTCAGCTAAGGATCAGACCTTTGGACGTAAGGTCTTACAAGCTGTGGTCCCGCCCTAGGGTAAGTGCTCGGTTATCCTCTCAGGTGGCTGTCCTGAAAGACGATTAGGGGAAAAACGAAGTTACTTACTGGTAACGTTCTTTCCCGTAGTCTTTCAGGACAGCCGGGTAACCCACCCAAAGCTATGTATAAGATTTCCTTACAGGAATTGTGATATGGTTAACGATGTGTATCATGTTTTCTTGTGTCTCCCCAGCAACTGGAGGTGCTCTAAAAGAACTGAGGACCAGCAGGGGAGGAGGAAATTTATGGGCTGGCGCGGTGTTTCCAACAGAGGGGAGGAGCCAAGGTCTCTCAGGTGGCTGTCCTGAAAGACTACGGGAAAGAACGTTACCAGTAAGTAACTTCGTTTTTTTTTTTTTTTTTTTTTTTACACCTGCAAGGCAAAATCCATAATGAGCTAGTATGCACCGCATATTAGCTCATTATGAAATACTTACCTCTGAACGAGGTAGGGAACTTACCTGGTCCACGCCGAGCCGAGCTGAGCCGAGCGTGTCTTCCGGGCATGCGCGCGGGAGATTTCCTTTCCGGCATTGAGATCTGCGGGGCCGGCCCTTCAGCCGAGGATCCCCCCTGCGAATGCGCCGCTGCAATCAGCGGCGCATTGCGAGGGGATTATCTCCTAAACCGTATAGGTTTAGGAGATATTCTTTATACCTACAGGTAAGAATTATTATAGGCTTACCTGTAGGCAAAAGTCAAAAAAGTGGGTTTACAACCACTTTAAATATTTTATTTATAATATTCAGACTTTATACAGGTAATGAAAAATGCATACAATGTCATAGATACACTTGTGAGAAAAGTATATTGAAACAGACCAAAAACGCTTACTTTAACATCCACAGTCATGTGGAAGATTACATTTTGGACCTGTGTGTGACCATGCATTCGAAGCATGTCTTGGATGTAATGGTCCAAATAAATCTCCCATGTATCTGTATTAGCTTTGTTTCCTGTATATGCACTGGTATGAGTGAGCAGCGCTGCAACTGGCTTCAAAGCAGGGTAGACTGCTAAGGAGGTAGGACAGTTGTTGAATGGAGATCTGTACTTGTGACAAGGCAAAGAGGCTCCTGGGACTGTCGGAGATTGACCACTGTACTCACACAGAGCGTAGCTGATATCTTCAACCTGCGCTAGCTGTCTTTATTTTCAGCCTGCTGCTAGGGTGCAGAAGTTCGGGATGGCTTGTAAACATTTAAAAAAAAGGTAAGACCCTGAAAAACATGCCTTAAAGAGGAGTTCCACCCAAATTTGGAACTTCCTCTTAACCCACTCATCTCCCCCTTACATGCCACATTTGGCATGTAATTTTTTTGGGGGGGGAGTGGGGGCTTCAGGAAGAGTGGGACTTCCTGTCCCACTTCCTCCTTCCTGTAGGCGAATAAGCTTAATCGCCTTCAGGAAGGGGCTGCTGTAGGTGATCGCCTAGGACACGTCACAGGTCCTAGGCGATCTCCTGGCCAATTACACGGCGCGGCGCCGGGCCTCGCCGCTCGCGCATGCGCAGTGGGTGCCCGGCCGTGAAGCCGAAAGCTGTCACGGCCGGGTGCCCACACTGAGAATGAAGATGCCGGCCGGGGAGGGGGGGAGAGGAGCGGAGCCCCGGCCGGCGCGTCGCTGGAGCAGGTAAGTGTCTGTTTATTAAAAGCCAGCAGCTACACTTTTTGTTGCTGCTGACTTTTAATAAACATACAAATGGCTGGAACTCCCCTTTAAGCCAACCTCCGTTGGTGAGCATATTGATTGACATTGCTTTTCTGCACAAAGTTCCTGAGCCTTATTGTATGCCTCCTTAAAATCTCACAATTTAGAAAAACAATACAGTTACATATGAAATATGTATGCAAGTGGAACAGGGTTTATTTAGTGCCTGGATTGTTAGCTATTCTCAATTTGTACTTTTCTACTGCCAGCTACTGTATAGAACAGGCCCGTAACAAAAAGGAACCTGGGTGTAGGGCCAGCCTGGGGAAATCTAAGGGGAGAACACCAGGATGTGAGGTAGGGAGTGGGCTGGAAAAATAAGGGGAGGGGGAGTGTTGGTCAGGAGGAATGGGGAGGAGTAGGAGTTAATTTTGTCTCGGGCAGAGGGAGTGGTTAGCTCATTCCCGGGCAGCAGAGGAAGGTAGTGGTCATCGGGCAGGGAATTTTTTTCTTTTTGTTTTTCGGTCTATGGGTTGTACGGTTGTAGTGAGTGAGGTCATGTGGGCATGGGTCTCGGGTTCGTGGAGGTTGGAATAGTGAAGGAAAATGGGTTATGGTGTGGGGACGGGTTGGACCTATCTTGGTATGGGTACCCTCCCTAGCTGAAATTAATGGGCTACCAAACATCGGGCTGCAGTGGCATGAAAGGCAACAGTTCGTCCCTGAGCTTGTGGGATCAGGGCTAGGGGCCAGGATGGTGAGGTGGTGGTAGTGCAGCTGATGGGGTAGATATACATTCCTTCACGTACCTCAGTCAGACCGTAGTTTATAAAGTTGGGGGTTATGTTTTTTTTTTTTTTTGGTGTATATGTATGTATGTAGATAGATATAGAGATATATTTAAATGGAGTTATTTTTATAGAAGTTGTTATTTGATAAATAAAGGGGCCATTTAACCAAGAAGGTGTTATGTGATTATTTTAACTTTTTAAGTATAGATTATTGGTGGGTCATGGTTTAGGTTAGCTCGGGACATCAGCAATACACCAGTCAAGCTTTTGTTTCATTATATGGCTACTACCAGTTGTTTCCCAACAGTGGTGATCCCCAGAGCTGGTACAAATGCATTTAAGAATTTAATTTTGGAAACCGGTTGAGGCACTCAGGACTTTCATGGTACAACATGAAATCCCAAAACAAAATTCTTATTAAAATTGTAATATTTATTACAAAAATCTAATGTTAAATCATTTAACTTAACATGAGCTTTTTGTAATATTACAATTTTTAATAGGAATTTTGTTTTGGGAGTTCATGTTGTACCTTGAAAGTCCTGAGTGCCTCAACCGTTTCCAAATCTTGAATTTTGATCTATAGGACGTAGGTACATGCAGAAACACACATATATACAGGGCTTTTTTTCAGGGGGAACTTGGTGGAACGGAGTTCCACCACCTCTGGCTCAGACCCGTGGGGGGGGCTGCTCACCACAATCACTTGTAAACACAGAAGTCTGGTTTCTGTGTTTACAAGTGACAGCACTGCACTCTGTATGTAACCTCCCTGAACGCTGCACTCTGTATGTAATGCAATCCTGGTATTTAATGCCCCTTTAAGACCCCCCTACTGTTCGTGAAATTTGACTGACCACACCCACTATTTGATGTGATTTGGAGGGTGTGTGTGGGTGGAGGGGTTTTGGGGGGACATGGTTGAGTTCCAGCACCTATTGGTTGAGAAAAAAAAGCCCTGCATATATATATAGTTAGTGTGTGTGTCTGCATGTACCTACGTCCTATAGATGTGTGTGTATATCACGCACATATCACATTGGGTACTAGGGCATGTTCGAGCAACCCGCATGCTAATCCTTTGAAATGTGCAGCTATTCCGAGTGCTGTTGACCCTCCCTTATTCCAGTCAGGGAGGGAAAGAGGCTGTCCCATACCTGGATTTAAGCATTGGGAGGAGAGAGCCTTAAAAGCGTGGCTAGCTTTCCAAGGATCTGCTGATAATTGGTGGCGGGGGTAAGGCCACTGCAGAGAAATCACTGCTTGTTCACCGTTACAGACCAAACCTCATTATAGATCATTTATCAATATTAAATCTTTGTTTACCATGTGTGATACATTAGTATGCCCCTTTCCATGCATGGGTGCGCATTTAGCTGGGTCTCATCATGGTTCTTTGCAGGTACATTTATTATAAACGGCACCCCCAACTCACTGTAACAGTTGCAGGCAATGCAATCACAAGCTGTGTATTGCTTTGCGATGTATTAAAAATTGCAACATAAAAATTGGAACATAACACGTGTTCACACACTGCAATCGGACTACATGAGCTCTTTTAAGGAAAAAACAAAGGTGGTTCAATAATAAAGCTTGACCTTCATGTTGGAGAGAATTTTTCATTTTGTTCAATTTTCCTTTAAGAGAAAATGATATGAAGGCAAGAAGGCCAAGTCTGTAAACAGCACACTTGATACAAAATGGATTTCTAATTCTACATCGAGGGACGCTGGGTATAAACACTTGATCTAGCGCAATCATTCTACAAGCAGTCTTGTAGAGTCTCTTGTGTTTCCCAGATTTCTAACTTGAGAGCGAGAGAGAATTGGATTTGTTTCTCGCTCCGGGCTCAGACGTATCAGAAATGGAGAAAATACACTGAATTCCTTCATTTAATGGGTGCACTGTGTAAACAGCTTTGCCTATTACTCTGCCAGTGCTGGTCTGAGAATGTAAATATTCAGTGATGCTTGTGGGACAGTTTGTTCCAGTGATGAATAACCCAGGTAATGTACACAGAAAGACTAGTAAATAAAGTTTTGCAAACTAATGTGCCAAACAGACAGTACCTCAGAATGGCCAGAGCTTTTGTTTGAACAATAACTCCTAATTGTAAATCGCAAGATTCTTTCCTGTGCCAAAAACAAAAAAAATTATATATTTTAACTTACTGGGCTTTTAATGTGGTGGCTGCATTGATTTCGGGTGTGTGTGTGTGTGTGTGTGTGTGTGTGTGTGTGTGCGTTTTGTGTTTTTTTTTTTTTACCTTGGAATCAGGCCAGTAACACACTTCCAGTGTTAGGGTGGCTCCACTCTATGGAGGAGCAATTGAGACACCCTTGGACAGCAGCATTGTCAACAGGGGTCAAGTCCTTGGGGAAAAAAGTGTGGGAACTCCCACCCAAGATCCACTCCCCCACCAAAAAAAAAAATGATACGCTCATATGCATAATTACTAAACCGCATATTTCTTTTTTCCGAACCACTGTACCTGAGTAATCCTTTATGTTACTGGCCGCTTCCTGTATATGGATTCATCAGGTAGTGTGCAGGTATTCCGTCACTTCCTCGATGCCGCAATGTCTCCTGGGAGCTTTTGCCATTGTTCCCAGGAGACATTGCGGAGGTCTGCCGCGAGTTATCGCGGGATTTAGAGAGAAGCACGTTCTTTCTAAATCCCACGGCAGACCTCCGCAATGTCTCCTGGGAACAAGGACAAAAGCTCCCAGGAGACATTGCGGCATTGAGGAAGTGACGGAATACCTGCACACACTACCCGATGAATCCATATACAGGAAGCGGCCAGTAACATAAAGGATTACTAAGGTTCGCCTGCCCCTGACAGTGACTCGAGCTGGGCATCGCCGCTTAGTGAAGGATTGGCTCGGCCGGCTCGGCTGCTCTCGACTGCTCTAGTCCTGCAAAGGGTACTGCACTCCTGCTGTGAAAAAAGTGCAGGAACTCTGTTCCCACGCGTTCCCGCAGGACTTGAGCCCTGATTGTCAATCTGAGCAGACGGTACCATTAGGTTGGGTATACACGGGCTGAAAACAGTCAGTTTGGCAGGGACAGGCAGACTTTCTGCCCATGTGTACAGCTCCTCGTGTAATAGAAGCTGGTCTCACAACTGGCTTCTGTCATAGCCAATGATTGCAAGTGCTGATCACTGTTCTGGCGGGGGGGGGAAGTCCCCCTGTCAGAACACAATAGCTCAGCGGGGAGATTGCCAGACTAACATGGGATTTGTTATTACAGCAATCTGTAAGGTTTTGTCTTTAGCCCACTGACCTGAATGAAAAACTTCCTGTGTGTACCCAACATTAGATGCACTAGCACGGTGGTTCCAAACCTCGTCTTTTAAGTACCCCCAACAAGTCATGGTTTCAGGATTTGAATGACAATTTGATTAATGGGCTTAGACTCTCAACTTGACTATCAAGCCATCAAATGACTGATGTCATAGCTGATCACATATACAGCACCATTGCAACCGTAGTTTAAACCGATAAAGGAAAGCTGGCAGCTCGATCTTCCACAATTAATACATTTATTAATCCAGGTGTGGTACAAAATACAGGGCTTGCGTATTTCGGCATGTAGCCTTAGTCATAGCCATTAAAAACAGATCAAGCCGAGCCTAAAATGCCAGCTTCCTTGACTATAAGTATAGGAGGGTTTAGTTCCACTTCACGGACTGGTAAGCTGCAGTATATAAAAGGTTTGCTTTTGGGTTTAGGTCAGCTTTAATTTGTTCCATCTTAAGTTACTCAACTTGGTACTGGCCAGAGGTGTGCTTGGCTCTTCTATTGCTTGAGGCAGTCAGCGAAATTAAGGGCGTCTTTGTCCTCAAAATGTAATCCTGGTAGTTGCGGGTTTGGGGGACACTGGTTTATTGTGCATAGACTGATAACCGTATAGAATGGTGTATTAAAGTCTATTTTTCTTTCTTTTAAAAGTAACAAACAATGTTATACTTGCCTGCTCTGTGCGGTGGATTTGTACAGGACAGCCTACATCCTCCTCTTCTCGGGTCCCTTGCCGCCTCTCTTGGCACCCAGCTCTGTGTGACCATTCAGACACGGAGCTGCAGTTTGGCCCCGCCCCATCTCTCCCCTGATTGGATGCTATGCAATTCGCATAGCAGGAGAATGTGACCCAGATTTCTATGAAGCCGGTTCACATATCTTCGGGGCTGTTGAGCGGAATCTAGGAGTCAGCTAAAAAAGTTAGGAGCCATAAAATGTGCCCCGTCCCGATGAGCTTGCGCACAGAAGCGAACACATACGTGAGTAGCGCCCGCATATGTAAACGGTATTCAAACCACATGTGAGGTATCGGCGTGATCGTTGGAGCGAGAGCAATAATTCTAGCTCTAGACCTCCTCTGTAACTCAAAACATGCAACCTGTAGAATTTCTTTAAACGTCGCCTATGGAGATTTTAAAGGGTAAAAGTTTGTCGGCATTCCATGAGCAGACACAATTTTTGAAGCGTGACATGTTGAGTATCAATTTACTCTGCATAACATTATCTTTCACAATATAAAAAAAATTGGGATAACTTTACTGTTGTCTTATTTTTAAATTAAAAAAGGTGTATTTTTTTCCCAAAAAAGTGCGCTTGTAAGACCGCTGCGCAAATACAGCGTGACAAAGCATTGCAATGATTGCCATTTTATTCTCTAGGGTGTTAGAATAAAAAATATATGTAATGTTTGGGGGTTCTAATTAGAGGGAAGGAGATGGCAGTGAAAAATGACACACGTTAGAATGGCTGTTTTAACTTGTAATGCCAACGGCCACCAGCAGATGGCGCCAGCTCACAGAAGGAAGCGCTTGGGACTTCACAAGGTCGCAAAGTCGCGGCCTCAATTACCGGCCACTGCAGGCCCGCCGCAATCGCGCGGCGGGGGAGGTGGGGGCGCACGGAGATGCAGGATCCTGTGTCTCCGTGTGCCCCCACCTCCCCTGCCGCGCGATCGCGACAGCCGGTAATTTAGGCCGCGGCTTTGCGGACTTGTAGGCCGCAAAGCCGCGGCCTCAATTACCGGCGGGCGCCAGGTCACAATTTCTTGTCGCCACCGCGACCTGGCGCCCGGATATTGTCGACCCCTGGTGTAACTTATAATAAGCAAGCATTGTTGTGTAGTTGTTGGTGTGTGTGTGTGTTTGTTTTATATTTTTTTTTCTCATTTTTGTGTGAGGGTTTTTTTTTTTTTAGGTTACTTTTTAGCATTCCTAAGAGTACTTGTAGATGTTGACCAACTTTTAGAGATTGTGAGTGGTATAGTTGAGGGAATGGTATACAGTTGAGTGTTTAGAGAGGATGCAATACATATATTCCTAAAAGTTGTCTGAACTCCAAATGATAACTACCAGTATTTCCTTTCTATTCCAAAATTCAGCCAATTGGTGTTTTTGTATTAAGAATATTGCCTGTGTATGTGAAATTTAGTTAGTTTTTACTATCCTGTACCCAGCAAAAGCTAGACTACCTGCCATTTGTTTGGTTATGTATTAGTATATTTATCAGTGGCTGGGAAACCTTGCCGTTCTCCAAGCTTGACAGGTGCAGCATAGAGATATGAATGAGCACTGTAAGGACCATACATCAGCTTACCCATGGGAGGCTTGAGAGATGCTGGCCGATTAACCAAATCCACCGTGACTCATTTCCTTTCTTCCAAATCCATCTAAGTTTTTTCCTGTACAGGCAAATCGGATTTAACAGCGTTCCCTTTCTGCTAGGCTTGATAAAAAAAAAAAGCAATATGAAGCTTTACCTGCTTTGCTTAGTTCTGGATCAACTGCAAAATGCAATAGTAGTTTTTTTTACAATCATGTTTTTTGTGAGGAAAAGAGAATATATGGTCATAAGTGAATAACTTGAGAACAGTTTTGGGACAGATGCCTGTCCTTGTAACTAATGTATAACTTCTGGAACTCTTATGTAATGTTGGCCAGTGAGCAGAAGGAGTGCATACACGGTGAAGCACTCATTTCCATTCTCTCCACAGAAATCCTGCTCAATGGTAAAAAGTCATTATTGCTCCGTAGAGACGCCCTACACAGCACATTTATTGTTCATATATGGCACTTACCTTGCAAGTTGATGAGGCGGTGAATGGTCTCAGTTTTCAATTTAACACATCTTTGTGGTTGTTACTATTTGCCCACAGTTCCAAATATGTTTCCATCATTGAGCGACCACATCTTCTGCTAAAAAAAATCCACAGTGCCAATGAATGATTTTACAAGCTTACCCATACTATATGGGGAATTATCAATTGGATAACACTTGTCAAAGAAACCCTTGTGATTATCTGGAGCAGAAACCAAATGCATGCTTCTTATGTTCTAGTCTGTACTGAAAAAGTCAACCTAATTCTGGTTGTTGCTTGAAAACGCTTCTATTTCTCTTGGATACACTTAATAGAATTTAAAGAGGAGCTCGAGTCAAACAGCTAAATGCCCAGTTCAAATACATATACAGTATAGGGAGAAATAGCAAGGTTATGGCAGGTGACATATTGTATATTTTAGTTGCTTGCCTTAACTTCCTTTTAAATTTCATGTTGCAATAATCAAACTGATGGATGTATAGATTTATTTTGTGTATCTCTCGATCTTGGGGTGGGGGTAAACTTTGTCAAAGTATAATACAAAGCGTAAGCAAGGACCCAAACAGAAAATACTAAATTGGCGTCCTTTTTTTCCCCACAAATAGCTTTCTTTTGGTGGTATTTGATCACCTCTGCCTTTTTTATTTTTTTGCGCTATAAACAAAAATAGAGCGACAATTTTGAATTTTTTTTTTATATTTTTTACTTTTTGCTATAATAAATATCCCCCAAAAATATATAAAAAACATTTTTTCCCCAGTTTAGGCCGATAGGTATTCTTCTACCTATTTTTGGTAAAATTCGCAATAAGCGTTTATCGATTTGGTTTGCGCCAAATTTATAGCGTTTACAAAATAGGGGATAGTTTTATTGCATTTTTATAATTTTTTTTTTTTTGTTACTACTAATGGCGGCGATCAGCGATTTTTTTTTTTTTTTTTTTTTTTTTTTTTTTTTTTTTTTTTCCCCGTGACTGCGACATTATGGCAGACACTTCGGAAAATTTTGACACATTTTTGGGACCATTGTCATTTTCACAGCAAAAAATGCATTTAAAATGCATTGTTTATTGTGAAAATTACAATTGCAGTTTGGGAGATAACCACAGGGGGCGTTGATGGGGTAATGTGTGACCTGAAGTGTGTTTACAACTGTAGAGGGGTGTGGCTGTAGGTGTGACATCGATTGTGTCCCCCCTATTAAAGGGATGACACGATCGATGCTACCGCCACAGTGAAGAGCGGGGAAGCCGTATTTACACACGGCTCTCCCCGTTCTTCAGCTCCAGGGACCGACCAGCGGGACTCCAGCGGCGATCGGGTCTGCGAGTCCCGCTGTCCTGGAGCTTCGGACCCGCTGGCCCGCGACCCACGGCTGGTTACTAGTACAGGACGTACCTGTACATGGATGTGCCATTCTGCCGAAGTATATGTGCAGGAGGCGGTTCTTAAGTGGTTAAAGCAGCTATGACACGCAGTTAAAAAAACATTACCTGCACCAGTGGCGGCCTGTCCATTAGGGGTGCAGGGGCTGCCCCCCCCCCCCCCATATCTATGCATCCAGTTCCCTAATCTTCATGCCGGGTGCATGGATTCCAGTCAGGGTTTTTTATTTTTTTTGAAGCATGTGATTAGAGCCAGAGGCTCTAATAGGCTTAAAAAAGGGTGGGCTTGGGGCGCAGTGCACTATGACCTGATTCTACTCCACACATTCCACACATTCCACTGACAGCAAATGAATATTCGGTATTGTCGCACTGATTTTCCTCCCTCTCGGCAAATCGGGAAGGAAGTCTGGGACCCGTTTCCCGATTGGCCGAAGGGAGACGCGTTCCAATTGGCCGCCGAGGAGGGAGAAGATGCACAGCGAAAGGAAAAGAGCAGGGGAAGCTGTCGCCCGTGATGCCTGTGGAGAAAAGCAGGGGAATGGGAAGCCGCCGCCTGTGATACCAAGTAGGAGAGCAGGGGTAGAAGTAGCAGCCGCCTAGATGGGGTTAAGCATCTGTGCTCCTGATGACCATGACCCTACCAGGGGGTGGCTGTGGGTGCATCGTTTGTGCATGTACAGGTATTTGCAAATCTGCATTGAAGCCATACTGCCACACCAAAGCACCTTTCCATAAAGTGTGGTCCCCAACATGGGGCATATATAGCAATGCACAAACTAAAAGCAAGCTCATCTGGTGGTAGCCCCATCTTCTCACAGGCCTAGCGGTTTATGATCACCTCTCTAAAAATATTTTCATAAATGCAAAAAAGAAGTTAGGAAAAATATCTGATCATGGTAGATTTAAGTGAAGTAAAAGAAAAAAAATGCCAGCAGTACTTTGTGACTGTGACTGTTTTTGATTATTCACAAAGTCGATCATTTCTAGACACATCAAGGCTGTACTATTTGTAATCATGTCGTACACTTGTAAGAAACTGTAGCAAGGAGTTGACATTTTAAGTAGACAATCTGTGTGGGTGTTTAGTGTTTTCAAAGACTTGTCTGTGTTGCTCAAGCCTCGCTTGCTTTTTTATTTTTTTGATATTTGCATTATATTTTGAGCTGGTCAGTTTGAGTGCTCCATTATTAGCCATTTTCCCATTTTACAGGCTACCACTTCCTTCCCTGGTGCCAGAAGAAAGTTCACCTCTTCCGGCACCTTCACCTCTCCTCTCCCACCCTTCCTTCTTGCAATCTTCTGGGACATGTCACAGGTCCTAGAAGATTGCGTGGCTCGCGCAGCTGTGAAGCCACAGCCGGGCACCCACAGTTACGATGCCGGTGTCCTGTCGCGAAATGCCCAGGCTGGAACTGCGCATGTGCAGAACGGACCCTCAGAACAGCTAAGTTTTCAATCAGCTGCTGTCTTGCGTTGCAGAGGCACATTCATGTAGGAGAGGGGCAGATATTTACAAGAAGGGGTCGGATATTTCAATGATGGGGAGTGCAGGGGGCAGAATTTATTTTTTCATGGTTAAAAAGGCTCAGTTTATTGAGAAAAGATCAAATAAATTACAAACACAATAGCAAATGGCAGTTGGTACAATTCGTAAAAACAGGATTAAGCAAGGAAGATACATGGAATCTATCTGGAAGCATGACAGCATTTAATACTACTTCGGGGCATCAGGTTAAAGCAGACCACAAAACAAAAATAAGAAGATGGGAAAGAGGCGGGGGGAAAGAGGGGGGGGGGGGGAAGAGAGGAAGGCGGGGGAGCAAAGGGCGGGAAAAAGGCCACTCCCAGAAGCAGATCATGTCACCCCAGGCACTCAGGCCGTCCAAGGTAACCAAACCGCATCAAATTTTTTGAGACATTTCCTATTTAGGTAAGTCATCTTGTACAGTGGTAAGGCACTATTGATGGTATTTTCCCAGAGAGTTATCGTGGGTGGGGACACAGAGTTCCATTTAAGCAAAATCGTTTTTTTTGCATAATAAAGCAGGTAGGAAATTAAGAATTTGCTGTATCTGGGCCTCTGGTCATCGTCCTGTATCCCAAGCAGTGCCAATTCTGGAGACTGAGGCAGAGAATAGCCCAAGGCGCTCATTAATGGCTTCAAATACCGCATCCCAAAACTGTGCCACTTTAGGATAACTCCAGAACATATGGTAATACGTCCCCGTGTCCAATCGACACCGAGTACACAGGAGGTCCCTCTGTGGAAACCAGTGGCGTATCTAGGGTATGGCAGTGCCATAGGCGCCATGGGGGAGGGGTGGCAAAAAGCCTCCCCTGCACGAAAAAACTCCCACCCGTCCTCCCGCGGCTGCCTCCCGCACTAATATAGCCTCTGGCGCCGCAGCTGACCTACTGGAGTGCAGCGCCGGCACAGCAATTGCTAATATTGCTACTTGGCCTGGGGAGAGGATTGACAGCCGATGACTGGCCAGACCAGGTACACGTAAGGTAGAGTAACAGTGACGGAGGTGGAGCCAAATGCTCTGCCTACCCTCCTCTGCGTGGCATCATCTTCTCCCCAGAGCTGTGTCTAACACTGTGTCTCTCTATCTGTGCCCAGCATCCCTCTCGGCCCTTGTCGCACTGTGTCCCTCCCTGTCCCTGGCTTCCCTCTCTGTCCCCAGTGTCCCTCTCTGTTCTCCTCGCACTGCGTCCCTCTCTGTCCTCTGTGTCCCTCCCTGTCCCTGGTTATCTGAAAGATGGGTTTCAAATGTTTTGACGGGCGCAGTTTCAGTGCTTGCCATAGGCACCATATTTTCTCTAGATACGCCTCTGGTGGAAACCGTCTGTGCCACCGCTGTGGTGTGTAGTACTCTCTATGTAGAAACTTGGTTTGTATCAGCTTATCTCTAGAAGATATAACTAGCCCCAGACTATCCTCAAAACAATCGTTCCAATCCTCCTTCTCCAGCACAGGGGGCAGAATTTTTATTGATTGGCCAAACAAATCTGCTAAAGAAATCTATCTAATATAGAAAAAGCCGCCCTTCAATTGGCTAAACACGCCCTGCAAGCCTTCAAAATGAATAGCAGATAAAGATTTAATTTGCAGATTTCTTTGGCCATTGATTAAAAATACCCCCCCCAGCACTGCCCATCATTGCCGACCCCTTGTAAACATCCGCCCCTCACCTACATGAACGTGCCTCGGCCACGCGAGACAACAGCTGATCATAAACGCGGCTGTTCTGCGGCTCCGTGCAGCGCATGTGCAGTTCCACCCGGGCACTATTCGATAGAACACCGGCACCACAGAGAGAAGGGGAGAGGAGCGAGGCTTTAGATGGCCACATCGTTGGACCGTGGGACAGGTGCGTGTGTGGTTTTTAAAAGTCAGCAGCTACACTTTTTGTAGCTGCTGACTTTTAAATGGGTGGAACTCTGCTTTAAACAGTTGTCCCCAGTAGAAGTTTTCCTCTTGCCTCTTGTTCTGGG
This sequence comes from Rana temporaria, assembly GCF_905171775.1. Lineage (NCBI taxonomy): Eukaryota > Metazoa > Chordata > Amphibia > Anura > Ranidae > Rana > Rana temporaria. The sequence continues at coordinate 158,450,752 of NC_053494.1, read as the reverse complement.
GCCAACTCTAAAATGTTGGATTCCCCTTCATTTTTTTTTTTCTTCTTTTTAAATCAGTGATGATACAAATAGAAATGAGAATCATCTCCTCGCACTTTAACAAAAATGAGCCCTAAATGCACTCGTGCACACTGCATCTCAAAGAAGCTACTCCTACAGGCTTTTGAGCTCATTTTTTTTCTGCCTGGAAACTTCCCTCCATGTTAGCCTATGTGTTCATGCCCACTATGGGCCAGATTCATAAAGACTTACAACGGGCGTATCAGTAGATACGCCGTCGTAAGCCCGAATCCGCGCCGTTGCAACTTTAAGCGTATGCTCCAACTGAGATACGCTTAAATGTTGCTAAGATACGGCCGGCGTAAGTCTCCTATGCCGTCGTATCTTAACTGCATATTTACGCTGGCCGCTAGGGGCGTGTACGCTGATTTACGCCTAGAATATGTAAATCAGCTTGATACGCCTATTCACGAACGTACGCCCGGCCGTCGCAGTAAAGATACGCCGTTTACGTAAGGGGTTTTCAGGCGTAAAGATAAACCACCAAAAACATGGCGCAGCCAATGTTAAGTATGGATGTCGGAACCGCGTCAAATTTTTCAAATTTGACGTCGTTTGCGTAACTAGTCCGTGAATGGGTTTGGCCGTAATTTACGTTCACGTCGAAAGCATGACGATTTGCCAACGTCATTTGGAGCATGCGCACTGGGATACGTCCACGGATGGCGCATGCGCCGTTGGATCGAAACGTCATTTATGTGGGGTCACACTTAATATACATAAAACACGCCCACAGCTTCAACATTTGAATTAGGCGGGCTTACTACGGCCCTAATACGCTATGCCGCCATAACTTCGGCGGCAAAATCTTTGAAAATACCATACTCGCCTCTCAGTTATGGCGGTGTAGCGTATAGGAGATACGCTACGCCCGCCTAAAGGTATGTAAATCTACCCCTATGGCTTTTTTAGGCGTTTACAGGCAGAAAAAAACCCTCACCAAACTCAAGTTTTTGAGAGGAGCTTTCAAACAGAAAAGACGCCGAAGTGCCCAAAAACATGCGGAAGTTGAGAAGAAACTTAAAGCTCAAAGAAGCTCGTAAATGATAGATATATATATATATATATATATATTTATATATATATATATATATATATATATATATATATATATATATATATATATATATATATATATCTCATACATACATAATTAGCTGGGGGGAGGTATTGTGGGGGAAAAAAAAAACACTTATGCTCAAAAGAGCTCAATATTACGCAAAAGAGAATAAAGCACAAGTTTCTAGTTTCTTCAAGCTTTTAGAGCACTAAAAGCTTAAATGCCTGTGAAAGCAACTTTTTGTTTTTGAGCTGCGGTGTGCATGAGCCCTTAAGTGGAACTAAAGTCTGTTTCTGGCACCCCTCCCACTCTGCAACAACCATTATGTCCCTCGTCACTCCGTTACTGAGAGATTTGTTTATCTGTTTCCAGGTTTGGCATCTTCTGCCATCTTGATTGATCGGTTTGGGATGTGCAGGGTCTCAATTGCAATAAGAGGCCTCCCTTATTTTTTAAGGACGAGTTTACCTCCACTTTAACATCTAAAACAGGTGCCGCACAGTGTTGCGTTAAAGGAAGGTGTTGGCTGCCACAATTTATAAGCATGCCAAGTACTGACCACAACGACAATAGGTAAAACTGATATTTGTATTTAGAGAGATCAGCCTGTTTTAAAAACTCAAATTGGATCAGAATTGTAAAATTCATCCTGCAAAGAATGGTGCATTTTAGGTAAAAAGACCCTTTTTCTTCATTGTGAAATATATTGGCTACTTTTTTGTTTAAAAAGGAGACTTTCATTAGTTTAATCTTGTTATTGCTGAACACGAAGCAGTTTATAACGCTGGCAACGTTTCTGTAATGAGAAGTCCAACGCCAGCTATTTAATCCATCTGCCTGTTTCTGTGTAGATGACCTAAATGCCTCAGAGGAGCACTATTTGTGCTGGAAACGGAAAAAGCACAATTAACGTGCCTTGTTCTTGCACAAAATCGTTTGGAGATGTAATTAAGATGAGGCTTTTCTTGCGGTCTACGGTTAAACAAAGAATACTTTCTCTTTTTATATGGCATCATTTAGATAATGAATGCAGTGAGAAGACCTTTTGGTTCTTTTACCAAAACTACTGCAAGTGAAATAAGTGGTTACACATAACTTTCCTTTAGAAATAAACAAACCCACTTGGACATGCCAGGATTCGGTCTGTATTGGCCAGAGTCAGGCTGAAGGTCGGTTAGTGACTAAGGTATGGTCCTATTGATGCTTTGCACTGTGCTGACCAAAACAGCAGCATGCAGATGTTCACAGCAGGACTGTTGGTCACAGGGTTCGGGGTAAGTAACCTTTTAGGCAACTTGAGTGGGTGGGAGTGCTTCAGCTGCACTAAATTCAGCCTGACGTAGGTTTTTTGACAAACTCTTAAAATGTCATCTACTTGTGCCCCTAGAGAGCAAAACTAGAGGTTATAGGAACCAAGCTAACAGAGTCCAGATTAGTTTGCATTGGCTGGTGTCTTGTACAACCCTCATTGCATAGTCCTTAACTGAGTTGAGGATAATGCACACAAAGGCCCAGGTAAATTTTCTAAATTTTTATAAAGTGTCCTTCAATTATCCAATTATTGATGCACATCATGTGTTGTGTTTTTTTTGGGGGAAAATGTAAAAAAAAAAATGTACAAGATGTTTTTACAATAAGTTAACCTAGGTTCACATTGGAGTGATTTGTCATGCGATTTGAGAGATCAAATCACATGGCAAGTCACAGCCTATTGGAGGAAATGGCACTGTTCCAATCGTTGCGACACTGATTTTGCGGTGCCGCACCAATTTGCAAAAGTAGTTCCTGCACTACTTTTGCCGATTTCAGGTGCAACTTCAATAGACATCTGGGCATGAAGACACACAGATGTCTATCAAGTAACAGCTGAAATCGTGCAGACCTTACTATTTTGAATTTGCGCTACTTCAAGTGAATATAATAGAAGCACTGTCACATGGCTTTCTTCTGTTATCGGCCTGATAACTTCTGACATTCTCCGACACATGAGCTAAAAGCAGGCTGAATTTTGTGTCAGGAGGGAGCGATACATAGATTAGCAGGCAGATTTCCTTGTCGCAGAACACCTCTGAGAGGCTCTGCCTATGTGGAGAGGTGGTGTGTGCATTTCCTCCCAATCAGCTGTCTTGGCTGTGTGCCCAGACTTCACACTCCATGTTAAACAGGAAGAGAAAATCTCCCAACGTGATTTTGAACTTACTAAAGAGTATATAAAGTTGAAGACAGCCGATATACATGTAAAACTTGTGTAGGATGATTTGTTTCATCTCTGTGTATCATCTGAGGCTGTTCACTTCACTGGGTATATGTAAGGGTTTACATCCACTTTTTAATGTTCTCCACCATCACATCATATTGTTTTACCTATAGTCTGGTAAGTAAATTGTTTTTTTTTTTCTTTTCCTCTTCTCAGTAAAATGGTGTAAGACTAACTTCTAGAGTTTGGAAAACTTTTCACAGCACAGAGCAAAGCTGCAATTTGCAAATATTGTGAGAAGAAATGTTTTTTTCCAAATTCTGCAAGGATGACCAAACTCCTAAAGACACTAAAATACTTTAGGGAATGAAATGATGAGTACCATAATGATAAAATGTAATGTGCAAATGGCTTTTCCCTTTCAGAATTCTCATTCCAGAAACACTTTCTGCTGCTTCTGGATCATCGGAAAGTGTTTCTTCACCAGCAGCATCTTCAAGTAAGGAAGGGTTAAAAACCACGGCCTCCCAAAAATATACAATCTCTCCATTTATACATAAAATGACACCTGAAAATCAAGAGAACATTCATCAAGCTCTTGTAGGAGCGATATATGCTTCTGGATCAGCATTGTCAATAACAGAAAATGCATATTTTCAGGAAGCTTTTAAAATATGCGGTAAAGGAGATGGTTACTTGTTCTCCTGTATAGTTGAAGTGCTCTTAATTAATATAGTCCTTGTTATTCTATTTAAAAGGGACATGTATACTGATAGTAGGGTTGACCCGATACTAGTATCGGGACCGATACCGAGCATTTGCGCGAGTACTTGTACTCGCACAAACACTCCCGGTGCCTTAGCCGATACCTGGCGGAGTCAGTGGGCAGGCGGAGGGCGGCGTGTCAAGCTGGTAGGGAGTGCAGAGTTCAGGGCGACTGGAGCCGCCGCAGAAGTGACGCTCCGTGTTGCCCTTCAGACGCCCATCTTGGTACACCCTGCCATAGTATACCAGCAGCGGACATTTTGTTACACCCATAAAAAAAATCAATCGTAATGTGTAAAGTGAACCAGTGATCCGTGGAGTCACATACAGTCCATCATAAAGTGATATGATCCATAAATGAATAAAGTCCCAAAATATAATGAATATTCAGGCTCTAAATTTCCAAGTGAAAGATGAAATCCACAGCATCCAGAAAAGTGGGGACAGGAAAGAACCTCCACCTTGATAACACACTGCCTCTTACCAGCTCAAAATTATCTCTTATTACAGGAGATCACAATCGCATGTAATACTGATGGCCTCCACACGAATCTCCACCAGGGAAAGCGTTATAGGGATGGTTGCCTCATTCCATATACCATTGCAAGATGTGCCATATAAAAAAGACGAATACTCGCATAGCATAAAATCCTAGGTGCATTTATTTAGTCACATAAATGTGCGCACTTGCATCAAAGTCCAGCGCTGTGAGCATAAAAAACAATCGAGCCTGCCGGCTCCTCGATCTACCTGCCCGTATATTTTCCGGGTCTGGTAGATAGAGGAGCCGGCCTGCTTGATTGTTTTTTATGCTGGACTTTGTAAGTGCGCACCTTTATGTGACTAAATAAATAGTTAATAGTTATTGACGAAAACTTGGGGGGGGAATTGATACTTGTACTCAGTCTTAAAAAAGTGGTATTGGGACAACCCTAACAAATAGTCTACACTGGTGGGCACTGATTATCAGTGCTCATCAATGCTACCTCCTCAGTGCCGACTTGTCAGTGCCTATCAGAGTAGCCTATCAGTGAAGGAGAAAAATTACCTGTTTGCTAAATTTCATAACAAACTATGCAAAAGTTTTTTTGTTTTTTTTTTATTATTCATGTTATTTCACAATAAAAAAAACAGTGGTGGTAAATACCACCAAAAGAAAGCTCTATTTGCGTTAAAAATAATAAAAATTTGTTTGTGTACAGTTTTGCATGACCACGCAATTGTCATTCAAAGTGTGACAGCACCTAAAGCTGAAAACTGGCCCTGGCAGGAAGGGGGTAAAAGTGCCCAGTAGGCAAGTGGTTAACTTGGTCCTATTTTTCTTTTAGGTTGAATCTAAACGGTAGAAGCCATAGAGCTGAAATAAGCAGCCTCCTATTATACATCTCTTCTGTAACATTGGATAAATTCATGAATATTACCAGATTCCCTTGGCACTTGTGAAAGGTTAAAAGTGGGTCATGCAATGCATTCTTAATGTGGTCGTATTAATTTCATACAGGGCTTCCCTCCAGAATATGCTGGAAACCAAGGCACTTTAATTAGGATAATAGAGATTGCTTAGCAAGAAAGAAAAGCAAAAAATAATTTTTTTTTTTTTTTTTTTTTTTGCTCTTGCTATATAAATATTTAATATGCCACATGCCCATGATCTATTGGTGGCTTTCAAAGTCATTTTCTTTAATTACAGGATATATTTTTAATTGCTGCTCCACTTTCAGGTCACCTGAAGGTAATTGTGGTACGAGATACGAGTATGTGTTTTTCTATTTGGATAAACTGTGTGTGTTGTGTATTGTATTTTGTTGACTTGAGAAACAAGTAAAATTATTATTTACTACATGAATATCTATTGCACTGTAAAAATTCCTTTGCTTTCTCGTTCTCTTACAAGTAAAATTATTACCAAATGGCCCAAAGTGGATTTCTATAATACGTATTAAGGATTCCTTTCTGCACCATTGTCGACCATCCTTCTCTATAGCCTCCCCTCTGACTACTGAGCATTTAGAACCCTAGTCCACGAACAGAGTGTACAACTCTAAAATGCTGCCACGTGTCCCTGGACCAGGCACATGCCTATTTTCATTGAAGGTTCTGGTGGAGATATTCACCTGTTCCCAACACAGCTTCTGTAAATACTGCAGGGCTCGACAAAATGGCGCCCGGTCGCAATTGCGACAAGAAATTGTGACCTGGCGCCCGGGGAAGCTTAGGCCTGCAGAAGGCCGCAAAGCCGTGGCCTCAATTGCTGCGATGGCGCAGCGGGGGAGGTGGGGCGCACGGAGACATAGGATCCTGTGTTTCCATGCGCCCCCGCCGGTAATTGAGGCAGCGGCTTTGCGGCCTTCACAGAAGGAAGCTTAGGCCTGCAGAAGGCCACAAAGCTGAGGCCTCGATTACCGGCCAGCGTGGGCCCGTTGCGATTGCGCCGCGGGGGCGCACAGAGACACAGGATCCTGTGTCTCTGTACGCCCCCACCTCCCCCGCCACGCAAGAGACACAGGATCCTGTGTCTCTCTGCGCCCCCACCTCCCCCACCGTGCAAGAGACACAGGATCCTGTGTCTCTGTGCGCCTCCCCCGCCGCGTGATTGCGGCACGCCCGCCAGTAATTGAGGCCGCGGCTTTGCGGCCTTCTGCAGGCCTAAGCTTCCTTCTGTGATCTGGCACCATCTTGTGGTGGCCATTGGCATTACAAGTAAAACAGCAGTTCTAATGTGTTTTTCACTGTTTTCACTGCCATCTCTTTCCCTCTAATTAGAACCCCCAAACATTATATATATTTTTTATTCTAACGCCCTAGAGAATAAAATGACGGTCGTTTCAATACTTTCTGTTGCACCATATATGCGCAGCGGTCTTACAAGCGCACTTTTTTGGGGAAAAAATACACTTTTTTTTTTTTTAGAAAATAAGACAACATAAAGTTAGGCCAATTTATTTTTATATTTAGAAAGATAATGTTACGCCGAGTAAATTGATACCCAACATGTCATGCTTCAAAATTGTGTCTGCTCGTGGAATGGCGACAAACTTTTACATTTGCAATGTTAAAACATTTTTGAGTTAGAGGAGGTCTCGGGCTAGAATTATTGCTCTCGCTCTACCAATCGCGGCGATACATCACATGTGTGGTTTGAATACCGTTTACATAAGTGGGCGCTACTCACGTATGCGTTCGATTCTGCGTGCAAGCTTGGCGGGACGGGGCAGGTTTTATGGCTCCTAACTTTTTTAGCTGGCTCCTAAGATTCCAAGCAAATTTGTCAATACTAAAGCAGAAGGTGCAATCAACGCAAAAATAATTAATTAATTAGAGCAAAAAAAAAACCCTATGCAAGCTGAACACTATTAGAATAACACAAAATTCTAGTGACAACAATTCTATAAGAACTATGCATAAATAGAATTAATTAGAATATGAATATAAATTTAACTAGTGCAAATATGATCTTCAATTTTTTTTTTTTTGAATAAAGACAAAATGAAGCATGTAGCAAGTGAAAAAGTCCATAAAGATGATCCACCAGTGCTGAAGATTCACATAAAGTGACAATGCCTCCACCAAGAGTCTCTCTAGGTCAGTGGTTCTCAACCTGGGGGCCGGGACCCCCTCGGGGGTCGAATGGCAATTTTCCAGGGGTCACCAAATCCTGGGCTGTTCCTAAAGCCCGCATCACACTTCCAGCCTTTTTGCGGAAGCCCAGCCGGGCTGTCCCTGGAGCCTGTGGCCACCCACTCAGCCTTTTCGCAGCCGCCCATTCAGTTCACGGCATGGGTGGGGGGCAGAGACTAGAGGTCAACTGACTGGTGAGGAATGTGAAGTGGGAGGGGCTGGGGAGACCCTATCTCCTGATTACGGCATAGGTGACCTTGATCAAGAGCACCTAAGTTGGCTTATCAGAACTCAGCCCAGTGCTGCCTCTGATCCCACCCCCCACCAGCACTGCCACTCATCCCAACTTCCCGTCAGCAATGCCACTCATCCCATTCCCCCCCCACCAAGGAGTAAGAGAAGGAATAAAAATAGAGAATACATGGAAGGGGGAGGAACAAAGAATAAGAGAAAGAACAAGAAAGACGGCTAGAGAGAGGGATGGGGGGGGGGGGGGGAAACAAGAAATGAGGATAGAGAGAAAAAGGGGAAAGAAAGGAGAACAAAAAAAGTGATGCATCCCAAAATGTGCCATAAGGGGTTTTTCTGTACGAGTGGAAGGGACTCAGGGAGCGCTAAATGTCCATGGTTTAGGGGCGCAAATTACTTGTCTTGCCTTGGGTGCCGACAACCCACGCTACAAAAATAATTTTACTGGAGAAATTTTATCAAGGGGTCACGGCACTAGTAAGGTTGAGAACCACTGCTCTAGGTACTTCTCACCTCCCAGCATGGACCCCTGAATTACCAGAAAGTCATGCAAAGCAGATACTGTCAAAGATCAGACCTCCACATAGAATCCTCCAATACGTTGCTTAAATCCACAGAGAACATTAAATTCCTTTAGACTCAGCAGGCAATGTACATTGTGTAGGAAACAAAAAGAAACGATCTAAGTGCTCTCCGCTTTTTAAATGACACGAGCATTTATTAAACACAGGCTACTCACAAAGTGATCGAGTCAAAGACAGCATGTAGTAAAACCCTTGTGAACTGTACAGCAGCGGGTGATGTCATAGGCAGCTGTTTCCCCCATACACGTTACGTTCAAACACGGAACTTCCTCAGCAGGGAGCCACTGATGAGGAAGTTCTGTTTTTGAACGTAACGCGTACGGGGGAAACGGCTGCGTATGACGTCACCCGCTGCTGTACAGTCCACAAGGGTTTTACTACATGCTGTCTTTGACTCATTTCAACCTCAGTCCTCAAGTACCCCCAACGGCCATGTTTTCAGGTTTTACTTTTACTTTGCACAGATGCTTTAATACCAATGGCATCGGCATGGTATTTGATAAGGGCTATTTTATATAAGGGAAGTTCTTGAGGACTGGGGTTGAGAACCACTGGTGTAGAGCATGCTGAAGAGGAACAGCATGACCGTCAAGGGACTGCAACTAGAGTAGGGGGTCAGTAATGGAAGCCTATTAAAACTAAAAATTCTAGCTTGGTACCTGTCATGGCACACTCAATTGAGAGTGCAGTTCTATGGAGAGATGATCTGTTGATGCTGTGTTCTCTGCACCAGCTGTTCTCTTGACAGATTCTACAAGGGCACTTTGGTTCTCTACCTAAGTGCCTGGCTACATCATACTCCCCATCTGTGCACAGTGACATGACCGGGGAAAGGGCTCACTGACCCAGATAATCATTGAAGTGTTACTTGATCTTTTACTAAGTATAGAAACAGAGCAGAGCATAGAACTATGTTACACTGTTGCTTTATTAACGTGCAGAAAAGTTCACTCCCGGTGACGGGCTGAAATATGGAGGGTTGGCTATCAGAGCAAATGAGAAGATCAAACCTATCTTATACAAAATACCAATTCTCTTAAAAAGACAAATCTGTGATGACAGTAAAGGACACAGAATGTCATTATAATTCAAGCCTTTTTTTTCTTTGCAGTTTTATATAGCCCTTCTGTTACCAATCTTACATAGACTTGAATAAATTGTATTTTGTCAGACTGCATTCAGATTCAGTTTGCTCTGTCTTGTGACAATTTAATATGAATTTCCAGCTACCTACACTCTAATTCTGCCCCTTCTTCATACCATTAATTTATTAACTTCTGGCTCCTGTCAATGTACACATTACTAATGGTTGATTTGAAGGCGACCTTGAGGACAGATACAACCTTCACTAATGCCAGAATCTGCAAATAATCTATGTGACCACTGGAGGAGTTCAGACTTCTTTTAGAAGAGGTAAGATTTGCTCTCGAAGAGTGACATTGCAGCATTTTATTGCAGTAGTTTCCTTGTTGGCACTTATTCTTAAAGAGGAAATTAATTCTGAAAGCTGTGCCATAAGAGGACTAGTTGGAGCAGAGTTTCTCAACCAGGGTTCCGTGGAACCTTAGGATTCCTCCACAGATTGCTAGGGGTTCCTTGAGCAGTGAGAAATTTCTGCCTCTGATTTCCACTGACACCATTGATCTTTTTAGCCATCTATAAGGGGGTAAGTCTTCCCAATGACCACGTGTAAGGAGTATTTCTTCCCACTGACCATCACACGAATGTATCATGAGTTGTAGATATAGTACAATCACACATGGGGTGCGATGGTGTCAGCGTGTAGCACCGCCCGACATGTTTCGCCACACGTAGGAAGACTTCACGTGTGACAAAACATGTTGGGTGGTGCTACGCGCCGACGCCATCGCGCCCTGCGTAACCCGGGAAGTGTGGGTGTGGGTGTTTGTTTTGTTTGCCGGCAAAGTCCTTTTTATATGCGCATATGTATTTTATATCCTGTAAGTAGCCATTTGGCTACTTGTTAAATTGCTAATTGTTAAATGGTATTACACTATTGGAGTCCTTTTCTTCCTCTTATGAATTTCTCCCTGGATGACAGGGATACCCTAGTGCAGTGGTTCTCAACCTGGGGGTCGGGACCCCCTCGGGGGTCAAATGACGATTTGCCAGGGGTCACCAAATCCTGGGCTGTTCCTGAAGCCCACGCTGCTCTCCCAGCCTTTTCGCAGCCACCCAGCAGTGCTGTTCCTGAAGCCCGCAGTTCACGGCATAGCTGGGGGGCAGAGACTACAGGTCAGCTGACTGGTGAGGAATGTTAAGTGGGAGGGGCTCGAGGAGACCCTGTCTCCTGATTTCGGCATAGTTGTCACTGCTACGAGACACCACAAAGCCAGAGACACAGTGAGTTACACTACCTGTGATTATAATTGCCATTATAAGTCCCCACTACAGTTCTCAGATCAGCAGATGACCTTATACAAGAACACCTAAGTTGGCTGATCAGAACCCCCCCCCCCAGCATTGCCACTCATTCCAACCCCCCACCAGCACTGCCACTCATCCCACCTCCCATCAGCATTGCCACTCATCCAAACTCCCTGCCAGCACAGCCACTCTCATCCCACCCTCCACCAAGGAATAAATAAAGGAATAAAAATAGAGAATATATGGAAGGGAGAGGAAAAGAGAGGGTGGAACAAAGAAAGAGCAAGAATAAGAAATAACAAAAAAGATGGCTAGAGAGAGGGATGGGGGGAAAAACAAGAAATTGGAATAGCGAGAGATGAAAGGGAAAGAAAAAGAACAAAGAGAGTGGCACATCCTAAAATGTACCAGAAGGGGTTTTAATACTATACAAGTGAAAGGGACTCAGGGAGCGCTAAATGTCCGTGGGTTAGGGGCGCAAATTACATGTCTTGCCTTGGGTGCTGACAACCCACGCTACGAAAATAATTTTTCTGTTAAGGGTCCCCACAACTTGGGAAATTTTATCAAGGGGTCACGGCACTAGTAAGGTTGAGAACCACTGCCCTAGTGAATGATCCATCTGCCGTTCCATCGCCCTGAGGGGGTTAGCTCCCACACCTTGCAGAGGTTATTATGCTTGCCTATTCGACCATTCTAGCGATAGGTTGTCCCTAGTGTAGCAGCCTCCCTAATACTTACCTGAACCCCATTTCCAGCCAGCAAAGTGCATGAGAACCTCTGTCATCAGGACTCTCACTCCTGATTGGCTGAAACACAGCAGTGGCGCCATTGGCTCCCGTTCCTGTCAAAGTCAGTTAGCCAATCAGGAGAGAGAGGGGACGCCACTCTGTGTCTGGACACAGGGAGCGATGGCCTTGCTCGGGTGCCCCTATATATAGCAAGCTGCTTGCTGTGGGGGCACTCAACAAGAGGGAGGGGCCAGGAGCACTGAAGAGAGATTTGAGAAGAGGAGGATCTGGGCTGCTCTATGCAAAACCACTGCAGAGAGCAAGGAAGTATAACATGTTTGTTATTTTTAAAGAAAAGGCTGAAGACTCTTTTTAAAACTGAAAATAAAGCTGGCCTTCTGAAAATACAGCATGGCACATGTGCAGTAGAACAACCCGTAGCCTCCTGAGATGTGACATGGGTATCCCAGAGGGTTGTGGGCATAAGAAATGTAATTCTTGCCTAGGCTAGAACCCCGGGGAAGGGGGGATAAGTATTCCCCCAAATAAGACTGCGGAAGGTGACCGGGCAGGGTGAAGTTTTGTTTGAATCTCACATTGCAGATATACAGCTATGAGACACCCCAACATACCAGGAAGTGCATAGTAGTAATCTTTCTAGATATAACCTATGGTATAACATAGGCACACTTTGCTTTTTGAGTTTGAATCCACTTTAAACCCAACACTGTTTAGTAACTAATAGGAGGAAGTCCCTTTATCACTCTTATGTGTCGTGGCCTAAACTTCATTTACTGCCATTTTGGATGGCTAGTAAGAAAGACTTAGTAATCTGATTTTGTGTGCCACTTTGTCCAGTATATGAATACAATTATGTTGAGAAAAGGTTAAAATCATTTGGAAGTACAAATAGTAGTTTTAAAATATTTATTTATAGCGTTATATAAATTTAAAGCGGGGGTTCACCCTATAAAAAAAACAAGCTTGCGCTACTATGCCTAATTTTATGCTAGAGGAATTTTTTTTTTTATAGGGTGAACCCCCGCTCTGGCACGTCACGCTTCTCCGGAAATAGCCGAAATAGGACTTGGCTCTTCACGGCGCCTGCGCATAGTCTGTGTGCAGGCGCCGTGAAGAGCCGAGACCTACTCCGGCTGTCTTCGGGGAGCGTGACGTGCCAGAGCCGGCCGTCAATCATCTTCCCTCTGGATAGGAACGCCCATTCCCTGCGGGGAGTCGGAATCTTCTATACAGGATTGCACAGTGAGTACGGGGCTAAAAAAATAAATACAGGCATACTGTAGCTCGCGCTACTATGCCTAATTTTATGATAAAATGTTGTTATGGAGGGTGAACCACCGCTTTAAGTTTCACTGTGCATTCATATATTAAAAGATGTAAACATTTCATTGACCTATTTGAAGCAATTTATTATTTGTCCAGCTGTTTGTGTTTTTTTTTTTCTTTTCTTTACCTAAAGTATTTCCATTTTTGTATGCAAAACACGTTTTGGCTTCACATTCAAAATAGGTTTGCGTAAAGTGCCTAAAATGAGCTTAGTTTGGGTTTTGCTATTTGAATTTATGTGACCGAAACGCTAAGGTTTAAGCGCTATTTCAGGGAGATTTAGTGGAGACGGTTTACTTGTAAACTCTGCAGTCCGGGGCTTGATTTGCATTCCGACTTGAGCTTCCTAATCTTTAAGTCAGAGCAGAGTTTCCCAGAGGTACGCCATTTCAGAAGAAGGTTGTAAAGATGGTAACCTTGCAAGATTTTTAAGGTAGCATTTGGCGTGTTCATTACCAAACAAGGCTCTGAGCTATTTTACTGCAAATTTGATATTTTTAAAAAGTTTTTGTACTTTAGTATAATGTGGAGATCAGTCGGGGTTTAATCGCTGTGTCCCCATTGGGTAGATTTTTCATAATTTCTGCCCTAGGACACCACATGTAAAAAAAAAGTATTCATGCTAATTTTCTTATGGATAGCGCTCCCTAATGACCAAGAAACTGTAAAATTTGTTTGAGTGCCAGTTCACACCAGACGCAGTTCCGTTCAGTTCTGTGCGCATTTTTTATGCACAAAATGCATGTACAGTGTTTTCCATGTATTCTAATGGCTCTAGTTCACACCATGCAGTCAGTTTCTGCACTGGAAACTGACTGCATGGTGTGAACTAGAGCCATTAGAATACATGGAAAACGCTGTGCATGCATTTTTAGTGCAGAACAAAAGCGCACAGAACTGCATCTGGTGTGAACTGGCCCTAAAAGCAGTTTCAGAGTGACTAGGGTGGTTTTGATTTAAATCACTAGTCAGAGGCGGCTCTAGGCTTCGTGAGGCCTTAGGCAAAACTTAGACATGAGGCCCCACTCAAGCCCATAATGGTGAAAAATTATTTAAGCTAGAAAAATGGCTGCAGAATATGCACGGATCTAGCACACAGGTGATCAGCACCACTTCCAGGGCACCCTCCTCACCCATCAGACATATTCAGTCACTGCAAGAGGGGGGAGAGAGGAGAGGTGAAAAAGAGAGAGGGGTAATGGAGAGATCCGATGACGCCAACATAAGTATTGATCACAGGCAAATTAGGCGGCCGTGAGGCCCCTGTGAGTGCGAGGCCTTAGGCGACCACCTAATTAGAGAGCCGCCTCTGTCACTAGTAAAAGGCTTGATTTAAATCATAATTTTTAAAGAGCAACTGTCATCTCTGTCCTGCAGGGGCTCCTCCTCCTCTGACCCACTGTTCACTCACCAACGGTCCCATTCACTTTAATGAGACGGCTGGCAATGCGGCAGTGACACAACAAGGTGAGGGACGTGGCGGCAGCAGGTGAGTGGATGCCAGCTAACAGGCGCTGCCATGATGGAATGCTGCAGAAAGATCACAAGGTTTATAAGCTGCTTAGGTTTCACTTTCATTTTTACTGCTTGCCCTTTCTCCTTACACTTAGAGCCTGGTACAGATGCATTTCTCTTCAAACAATCATGCAGTTTGTAGTGTACATAGATTTGCAAAACAATGGGATAAAGAGGAATACTTTGTTTTATCTCATGGTTACTGTGAAATTGTGTGAATGCATCAATGCAGTGCATGTTATCTCAGCTTGCAGAGCTTGGATTCATTGCATGAGTTTACCAAAAATGTAAGTATTGCAGAATATACAGCCTCATGCTACATAGCTAAGCTTCATTTCATTCTGAATAAACAAAATGATTAATGAATCTTAACTGGTTAACGCCTGCCGCACGTACATATACGTCCACAGAATGGCACGTACAGGCAAATGGGCGTACATGTACGTCCCCGCCTTTCCGCGGGTCGGGGGTCCGATCGGGACTCCCCCCAGTACATGCGGCGGTCGGTAACCCACGGGGAGCGATCCAGGACGAGGGCGTGGCTATTCGTTTTTAGCCGCCCCCTCGCGATCGCTCCCTGGAGCTGAAGAACGGGGAGAGCCGTATGTAAACACGGCTTCCCCGTGCTTCACTGTGGCGGCTGCATTGATCGAGTCATCCCTTTTATAGGGAGACTCGATCGATGACGTCAGACCTACAGCCACACCCCCCTACAGTTGTAAACACACACTAGGTGAACCCTAACTCCTTCAGCGCCCCCTGTGGTTAACTCCCAAACTGCAACTGTCATTTTCACAATAAACAATACAATTTAAATGCATTTTTTGCTGTGAAAATGACAATGGTCCCAAAAATGTGTCAAAATTGTCCGAAGTGTCCGCCATAATGTCGCAGTCACGAAAAAAACACTGATCGCAGCCATAAGTAGTAAAAAAATAAAACTATGCCCTATTTTTTTTGTAAACGCTATAAATTTTGCGCAAACCATTCAATTTTTTTTTTTTTTTTTAAACAAAAATAGGTAGAAGAATACGTATCGGCCTAAACTGAGGAGAATTATTTTTTTTATATATGTTTTTGGGGGATATTTATTATAGCAAAAGGTAAAAAACATTGAATTTTTTTTCAAAATTGTCGCTCTATTTTTGTTTATAGCGCAAAAAATAAAAACCGCAGAGGTGATCGAATACCACCAAAAGAAAGCTCTATTTGTGGGGAAAAAAGGACGCCAATTTTGTTTGGGAGCCACGTCGCACGACCGCTTAATTGTCTGTTAAAGCAACGCAGTGCCGAATCGCAAAACCTCGCCTGGGCATTTAGCTGCCTAAAGGTCCGGGGCTTAAGTGGTTAAATGGAAAACTATCTTTTGGATTTTTTTACTCAAAGAATTTTATTAAAATAAATTTGATAAATTATAAAAATGTTATTTAAAATAAACAAATCTGATTTTAAATCTAGAAAATAAGATTTTTTTTTTGTTTGATGTTTATAATAAAACATGGATTTTTTTCACCCTGAGAGTGACACTATCTTGGTACGGATATAGCAGAAGGCGAGCAGAGTCGTAAGGGGAACTAAAGTCAAACAGTTTATCAGCAGGCAGGATATTTATCCCTGAAGATACATGCCTGCTAGCTGTCCTCCATAGAATACTGAGCTGTGCATATTCTAATTCTAGCCGCATAAGGATTAAAAAAAAAAGTCAATGTTGACCAAAAGAGTGAAGTTCCGGCGCTTTAACCTCCTTACCATTACAGGGTCGGACATGTTCTTACATTTTCTGTCTGCTTAAAAATGTGTTCTTCTGCACTGTTGACATCTGCACTGCAGCTATGTGTGGCATCAGTGCTGGTGCCGTTTCTCCACCCCTGTGTGTTGTTGCCCATTCTTCGAAGCCCAACATGTGGTGCCACTGCAGCCATCCATGTGACATTATGGGCTCCATGTCATCACAGGCTGTTTTATGAATGGGTAAGGATACTTGGGCAACCCACACCAATGTTGGTGTCAATAATAGCTCCAGTGCTGGTTTTAACAGGAAAGAGAAAGATGGCAGGATCTATACAAAAAGCCATACCTAAAATCAAAATTTTTGTGCAGATTTAGACGACACTGACCGTGGCAGTGTCAAACCTGAGTTTTTATGCATTTAGACTCACATAAATGCATGTAATGATTTTTCAGTGGTGCCATTTATACTGTGGGGGTTGATGTAGTCTGATTTCACATGGGCTGTCCAATCATGTCCGCCTGTCAGTTGTTCAGGTGGACCTGATTGGACCATCCATAGCTCTCTATGGAGCGGTGGATGTCACCGGACACCAGCCAGCATCTGATCCTGTCTGCCAAAAACACTGGATCGGATGGAAACCGACAGGCGGTTTGTTTCCATCTAACAGCTCCATTTAGAGCAGCAGGGCTGTGTCCGTGTCCACCCTGCATAGCGGAGTGGACACGGACCTGTCATCCGCCAGCCCAGCAGGGAGAATGCCGTGTGAAACCAGCCTTACTAAAACTGAAGTGTGCAAAATCAATTTTTTTGGGCAAAAGCTTAACTGAACAACCAGATTTTGCACTATCCAGTAAATCCTACCCCTGTATGTTTAGTTGTGTTTAGAGACATTGGCTGCTCTAAACACATAATCTCGACTAAATTTGTCTAAATGGGGCTAAACCTGCCTAAGCAGGAAGATTTAAATGCAGGAACATATAAAAGCAGAAAAAAAATGGTTTGAGAAGCAAAAAAGTGGTTTTCTCGATCATTTCTCCTGCATTTAGAACAGGAGTGCCAGTGTGAATGAGGCCTAGAGGAAAATAAAATATTTATAAGCTGCAGAGATAGATATCTAGGTAAAACACATCTACAGACATCGTGATGGTGCCTGAAGCTCTGCTTACCTCTGATAAGCACTACTCGCTTCTAAACTGACCATAAAACAACACTTTAAAGTGGAGTTCCACCCATAAATATAACATTACATCAGTAGTTTTAAAAAAAATGTCATTAGTCCTTTTCGAATTTTTTTTATTTTTTTTTTAGATGCCTTCAAAGTGTTGTTGCTAGGCAGAATAGTTAATCTTCCCACTTCCTGCACCTAGGTGCTTAATGCTTCCTAACCTACACCGCACAGACTCCTGGGAATGTAGTGGGTGTAACTTTCCAGGAGTCTGTGCATTCCCCAGTCTCAAAGAATCATGTGACTTGGACAGCACAGGTGCTGAAACCTGATCTGACACTGCTTGTGCAGCACTGAGCATGTGCGAGATTTGCAAGGCTGAAATCCAGGAAGTCATACAGTCTGGCTTCATGATGCCCACACTTATGATGGCCCCAGTCAATTTCTATTTTATAAAGTGTCTAAATGCTGTAACAACCTAACAAAACGGACCTTACTTTACAGACTAACTTTACTAGAATACATTAGGCTTGTGTATTACAGGGGTATTTAACCAGTTCCCGACCCGCTCATGTACATATACGTCAGCAGAATGGCACGGACAGGCACATCAACGTACCTGTACGTCCTCTGCTTGACGGGGGTCGGGGGTCCGATCGGGACCCCCCCCGGTACATGGCGCGGGTCGGTAATCTTCAGGAGCGATCCGGGATGCGGGGGCGGCAGTTCGTTTTTGTCCGCCCCCTCCGGATCGCTCCCCAGCCAATCAGCTTCCTCCCCCGCCCTCCTCTGCCTGCATTGTAAACACAGGCAGAGGAGGAAGTGATGTCACCACTCCTCCCGCCGGTATTTTCGTCCGGCGGAGGAGCGGAGACATCACACAGTGAGTACACAAGCACTACACTGACACACAGACACATAGGCTTACGATCCCCCCCCCGGTCACCCCCCGATCGCCCCCACCAGCCCCCCCCTGTCACACCGTCACTAAATTGCAGTGATCATTTACTGATCACTGCATTTAGTTTCAGTGTGACAGGCAGTTAGTGTCAGGCAGTTAGTGTTAGGTCCAGGATAGCCCCCCCCAATAAAGGTTTTAACCCCTTGATCACCCCCTAGTTAACCCTTTCACCCCCCTTTTTCCAGCGTCACTAAGCGATTGTTTTTCTGATCGCTGTATTAGTGTCGCTCGTGCCACTAGGTAGCTAGTTTTTTTTTGAGGTTCGCCGCCATGTTTTTATAGCGTTAGAAAATTTATGGGGGTACCTAACGCTATAAAAACATGGCGGCGAACCTCAAAAAAAACTAGCTACCTAGCGGCACGAGCGACACTAATACAGCGATCAGAAAAACGATCGCTTAGTGACGCTGGCAAAAGGGGGGTGAAAGGGTTAACTAGGGGGTGATCAAGGGGTTAAAACCTTTATTGGGGGGGGGGGGTAGGGGGCTACACTGGACCTAACACTTTTAACCCCTTGATCACCCCCTAGTTAACCCTTTCACCCCCCTTTTGCCAGCGTCACTAAGCGATCGTTTTTCTGATCGCTGTATTAGTGTCGCTCGTGCCGCTAGGTAGCTAGTTATTTTTTGAGGTTCGCCCGCCAGGTTTTTATAGCGTTAGGTACCCCCATACATTTTCTAATAAAGGTTTTAACCCCTGATTGCCCCTAGAGTTAACCCTTTCACCCCCTATTGCCAGCGTCACTAAGCGATCGTTTTTCTGATCGCTGTATTAGTGCCGCTGGTGCCGCTAGGTAGCTAGTTATTTTTTGAGGTTCGCCCGCCAGGTTTTTATAGCGTTAGGTACCCCCATACATTTTCTAATAAAGGTTTTAACCCCTGATTGCCCCTAGAGTTAACTCTTTCACCCCCTACTGCCAGCGTCACTAAGCGATCGTTTTTCTGATCGCTGTATTAGTGTCGCTGGTGCCGCTAGGTAGCTAGTTATTTTTTGAGGTTCGCCCGCCAGGTTTTTATAGCGTTAGGTACCCCCATACATTTTCTAATAAAGGTTTTAACCCCTGATTGCCCCTAGAGTTAACCCTTTCACCCCCTATTGCCAGCGTCACTAAGCGATCATTTTTCTGATCGCTGTATTAGTGTCGCTGGTGCCGCTAGGTAGCTAGTTATTTTTTGAGGTTCGCCCGCCAGGTTTTTATAGCGTTAGGTACCCCCATACATTTTCTAATAAAGGTTTTAACCCCTGATTGCCCCTAGAGTTAACCCTTTCACCCCCCTATTGCCAGCATCACTAAGCGATCATTTTTCTGATCGCTGTATTAGTGTCGCTGGTGCCGCTAGGTAGCTAGTTAGTGCCAGTAACGCTTACACCCACGCGCAAAACATACTCCCCCCATATGTGGAATTACACCCCAAAATACATTCTGCTGCTTCTCCTGAGTACGGGGCTACCACATGTGTGAGACTTTTTGGGAGCCTAGCCGCGTACGGGACCCCAAAAAACAATCACCGCCTTCAGGCTTTCTAAGGGTGTAAATTTTTGATTTCACTCCTCACTACCCATCACAGTTTCGAAGGCCATAAAATGCCAAAATAGCACAAAAACCCCCCAAATGACCCCATTTTGGAAAGTAGACACCCCAAGCTATTTTCTGAGAGGGATGTCGAGTCCATGGAATATTTTATATTTTGACACAAGTTGCGGGAATATGATAAACTGATTTTTTTTTGCACAAAGTTGTCACTAAATGATATATTTCTCACACATGCCATGGTTATATGTGGAATTGCACCCCAAAATACATTCTGCTGCTTCTCCTGAGTACGGGGATACCACATGTGTGGGACTTTTTGGGAGCCTAGCCACGTACGGGGCCCCGAAAACCAATCACCATCTTCAAGATTTCTAAGGGCATACATTTTTGATTTCACTCCTCACTACCTATCATAGTTTTGAAGGCCATAAAATGCCAAGATGGCACACAACCCCCCCAAATGACCCCATTTTGTAAAGAAGACACCCCAAGCTATTTGCTGAGAGGCATGTTAAGTCCATGGAATATTACATTTTTTTGCCCCAAGTGATTGAATATTGACCAAAAAAAAAAAAAAAAAAAAAATTACAAAACGTTGTCACTAAATGATATATTTCTCACACATGCCATGGTTATATGTGGAATTGCACCCCAAAATACATTCTGCTGCTTCTCCTGAGTACGGAGATACCACATGTGTGGGACTTTTTGGGAGCTTAGCCGCGTACGGGACCCCGAAAACCAATCACCACCTTCAAGATTTGTGTGAGTGAAATCAAAAATTTATGTCCTTAGAAATCTTGAAGGTGGTGATTGGTTTTCGGGGTCCCGTACGCGGCTAAGCTCCCAAAAAGTCCCACACATGTGGTATCCCCGTACTCAGGAGAAGCAGCAGAATGTATTTTGGGGTGCAATACCACATATAACCATGGCATGTGTGAGAAATATATCATTTAGTGACAACTTTTTGTAATTTTTTTTTTATTTTTATTTTTTTGTCATTATTCAATCACTTGGGACAAAAAAAAAAATATTCAATGGACTCAACATGCCTCTCAGCAGTTTCCCTGGGGTGTCTACTTTCCAAAATGGGGTCATTTGGGGGGGGTTTTGTACTGCCCTTCCATTTTAGCACCTCAAGAAATGAGATAGGCAGTCATAAAATAAAAGTTGTGTAAATTCCAGAAAATGTACCCTAGTTTGTAGACGCTATAATTTTTGCGAAAACCAATAAATATACGCTTATTGCGATTTTTTTTACAAAAGACATGTGGCTGAATACATTTTGGCCTAAATGTTTGACTAAAATTTAGTTTATTCGATATTTTTTACTTTTTGTTATAAGAAAAATCTTTTGTTTTCAAAATTTTCGGTCTTTTTCCGTTTATATCGCAAAAAATAAAAATCGCATAGGCAATCAAATACCATCAAAAGAAAGCTCTATTTGTGGGAAGAAAAGGACGCAAATTTCGTTTCGGTACAACATTGCATGACCGCGCAATTACCAGTTAAAGCAGCGCAGTGACAAATTGTAAAAACACCTTGGGTCTTTAGACAGCGTATTGGTCCGGGGCTTAAGTGGTTAAAAAGTGAAATTGTGGCCGGAACTCCGCTTTAAGAGTTTTTTCCACAGAGGTGGTTCAAATACACTAAAGTGGTTGTAAACCCTGTTACACCACGTGTACCTACAGGTAAGCCTATAATAAGGCTTACCTGTAGGTATTGGAATTATCTCCTAAACCTGCACGGTTTAGGAGAGATTTGCCATATATCGGCGCATTCGCACTGAAGAAGGGGCAAGATCGTGCCGTTTCTAAAGGACTCATGCCATGACTGGCGGCTCCCAGTCATGGCAGTCAGTCATTATGAAATACTTACCTTAGATTAAAGCTATTGCAGTGGTCCCCGCGCACCGATGTGACCGGCGAGACTTCTCCCAGAGTTATTTCCGGGTTCGCGGGCTACGGCGCTGTGATTGGCTGGAGCTGCGATGACCTTACTCCATGTGCACGGGAGCCGCCGGTCACGGTGCAGCTACTGAAGAAATGACACGAGTGGGCTTTTTCTTCAGTGCGCATGTGCCGATGATGTTGGAACCTGCATATACAGCGAATATCTCCTTAACTGTGCAAGTTTAGGAGATATTCACGGTACCTACAGGTAAGACTCATTCAAGGCTTACCTGTAGGTAAGTGGTGTAACTGGGTTTACAACCACTTTAAGTGAATTTGTACCCAAAACACCTTTTTAGTATAGGATAGAGTAGCGAAGATCTACAAACCCTACTAGGTAATTTTTTGCTGTGTGCTTACCAACGTGCAAATTTCCATTAATTCTTGGTGCCGGAGACGCAACAGGAAGTTCGAGGAAATCTCCCAAAAATGAGGGGAATACCCCTCTGACTAAAAATGTCTCTATTGGAAGATGTTTACCTCTTTTTGTTCTGAGGACTACTCTAAAATTCCCTAATGGGGACACAAGCAGCAATAAAAACTTGATGAAAGGAGAAGTCCAGCTGGAGTTTTTTTTTTTTTAGGCTGGGCGTCTCCTAAAGGTCACAGGAGTGCAATTCGATTTGTTTTGCACTCATGTGACACGTTTTCAGCGGAGAGTGGTCTGAAGCTCTTCGCTGATGTCACCAGGATCAGTCCAGGCACCACGTCATCCTGAATTAGGAAGTCTGGATCCACCAGCTGCCTGGACTGATAGCTGTCTCGCCCTCTCAGCAAGCCCCTGAGACAGCTGCTCCCCACCCCTCCATAGCTCAGCGCTCCAATGAGCGTGGGGGAGCAGAGCAGGAGAGATGCTGATCGACAGTCAGCAGTCAGCAGCTCTCTGCTCAGGGATCTGTGAGAACTGAGCCATCGGCAGTGTTCAGTGGCTCAGTTCTCAGTGCAGAGACGCCGGGGACAGATGCAGCATCCAAGTATGAATATGCAAAAAAAAACATACTTCTCTTTTAAGGCTCCAATCTGTCCCCACTGTATCCAAAGCTAAAAACGTTTGCCTAGAGATGCACTGTAATCCATTGCCTATCATTCCATTGCTTGCTACATATACCTTTTTTTCTTTTGTTTCCCTCTTTTTATATTTGGTGAATAATGAATGGAGCTGACTTTCGTTTTGCACAGTTAATGATAATTGACTATTGATTACTTGTTAGCTGCAGTGATGGAAGAAAGGAACGTGGTGGGTCTAAGTAGGTAAAACACTAATTATTAGATGGGTGAAAAAATAATGATTTTTAGATTTAGCAGCTCTGCATAAATTATGTCATTTAGGCCATGTAATATTTCCTCCGAGCAAATGTTAACAGGATGTTAAATCTAATTGTTCCTGTCTTAGCTAAACTCCAGCAGATATAACAATATATAATTCATGCATTCATTCTTTTATACACATTGGGCCAGATTCTCAGAGGAGATACGACGGCGTATCTCCAGATACGCCGTCGTATCTATGCGCCTGATTCATAGAATCAGTTACGCATAGATTTCTATTAGATCCGACGGATTGTAACTGCATATTTACGCTGGCCGCTAGGGGCGTGTACGCTGATTTACGCTTTAAAATATGTAAAGCAGCTAGATACGTGAATTCGCGAACGTACGCCTGGCCAACGCAGTACATTTACACCATTTACGTTAGGCTTTTCCTGGCGTAAAGTTACCCCTGCTATATGAGGCATATATGCGGCGCACCAATGTTAAGTATGGCCGTCGTTCCTGCGACGAAATTTGAAAAATTTACGTTGTTTGCGTAAGTCGTCCGTGAATGGGGCTTGACGTCATTTACGTTCACGTCGAAACCAATGATGTCCTTGCGGCGTATTTGGAGCAATGCACACTGGGAAATTCCACGGACGGCGCATGCGCCGTTCGTGGAAAACATCAATCACGTCGGGTCAGGGCTATTTTACATAACACCTGCCCCCCTGTACCAAATTTGAATTAGGCGGGCTTACGCCGGCCGATTTACGATACGCCGCCGCAAATTACGGAGCAAGTGCTTTGAGAATACAGCACTTGCCCGTCTAAGTTGCGGAGGCGTAACGTAAATCGGATACGTTACGCCCACGCAAAGATACGCCGCTGTACGAGAATCTGGCCCATTAGATGTCTTTCCGTGCACAGCAGCATTCAGATTGCGATGGGGAGGGGCAGCCCCCCCTATCTGCACAGGTGTCATCCAAGCATTATGAACTCATTGCAGGAGAACATAAGGGCTCTTTCACACAGGCGGCCCACTTTGCTTGGCAGAGGATCGATCTGCTGATCAGGCGGATAACCGGTCCCTCTCAGCTCACTGTGCAGAGACGGACCTGTCAGTCCGCTCTCCTCTATGGGGAGATTGGATGAAAACGGACCGCCTGTTCTCATCCGATCCTCCAGACGGATGGAAAATAGGGTCACCTGACATGTCACCGCTGACATCCGCTGCTCCATAGAGGTGAATTGAGTGTCCGATCAGGTCCTGATCAGACACTCAGGACCTGATCGCAAAGCCCATGTGAAAGGGGCCCAAGAATTACTTTATTAAAGTGCTGCTACATCCTCATTGTCATATCACAGGGACCAGGCTGTACTTCCCAACAACAGTGTAGTCTGCAGCAAGACCCATTACCTGAATGTGGATTTTGGCAGGGGTACCTGAATCACAAACTGTAAAGAAATAAAAATACTTTGAAAAGGGAAACTAGCCCACTCTTGTATAATAAAGCCTCTTGAAATCCCTTATACTCAAGGCTGTCTGTTAAGCCAATACAGACTGAGTTTTTGTGGATGTGGGCTCTATCTGTGGGATGGAACAACATGGGGGGTGGAAGGTGGGCATTCCAAAGACCACCAGAATAACATTTTGGTTTGAATTTGTATAATACAGAGCCTTATGGCCCATACACACGATCCAAAAATCGTACAAAAAATACCGCTTTCAAAGCGATCGTACGATAATCGGATCGTTCGTACACGGCTTTTGAGAGCCGATCTCGACAGTTCATCCGATGTTATCTGATCGGATAGGCACTAAAAATGTTCTCGTATGATACCAGATTATGCCATTTTCATATGATCAGTATAGTAGTCGTCCCAAAATACAATACACTACAAAACATTACATCACTTCCGATTTTTTTTTTTTTTTTTATTCTGTTGTCCGAGAATGTTTGTAACTTTAGAAACCTATCCATTTTCGATATGCGACTAGCATGCAAAAGGAAAAAAAGGACGATCTATTGTCCGATTTTCAGATTGTGTGTGTGTGTGTGTGTGTGTGTGTATGGGCCATATGGTTACATGGTCTTTTGAAGCTCGAAAATAAAACTGGTTTGGTCTGTGGGCACCTGGAGGTATTTGCTATGCTAAATAAGCAACCAATAACTTAAAGTGGATGTAAACCCAAATTTTTTTTTTTTTTTTTTTTGCTGTCACAATGTAGAGTATAAGATTTTCTATCATCTGTGCCCAGTCTTGCCACACAGAGTTAATCCAGCTCTGAGCAATCCTCTTTTATTGTTCAGTGAAATAAAACAGACTTCCAGATAAAAACCTGTCTAAAAAGTCCTTACCGCCCCCTTGCTTCGAGTGACAGGTTATTTACATATCTCTCCTGGATGTTATAATATGAGGTGATCCACAGTTCAAAGACAAGTGACCAGGATGTGTTATGTGGAGAGAGAGAGAGAGAGAAAGAGATAAATCCACCCCTCCCCCACATAACACATCCTGGTCACTTGTCTATGAACTGTGGAATTTTTTTGGGGTTTACATCCGCTTTAAGATTTGTAGTCTGCAAATTTTATTTTAATTTGCCATGTCTTAAAATCGTGCTGTTATTTTTATTTTTTTCCTTGTAAATGATTATGGTAAGAGACTGTGCATAGACTGGAGCTTCAAGGGGAAGAGCCAGAGTGCGGGATTCCTGCCTGTTCTTGTACCCCAAAACAGAACGAATATTGAACCTGTGCAGAGGAGCCCACTGCAAGGCTAGATCCTTTTCCAGTTTCTAGAGTTGGGCTTAAAGGGGTTGTAAAGACAAAAATATTTTCCTCTTAAATTAAAGTCTGACAGTAGCTGATAAAGTAAAAAGTAATGTTTTGCATTATAACTAGTTTGATACCTGTTGAAATCGAGCTGTTTTATTCACCTCCAGCACTCCTGAATCATTATTCTCACTGACTTCCTGGTTTGCGGTGCGAATTCATTCTTGCTACATCACGGCCTAATGGGAACTACAGTTCCCATTAGGCTTAGCCTCCATGCCTGTGAGGGATAAGAGAGCATCTTCACGCAGGGCTGTAGTCATAGGGAGGGGGTGAGCACATTCTGCTTTCCACCATGCAAAACGGCTCAGATGCTGGTGGAAAGCAAGAAGAGGAGAGACAGGAAATGGCATTTTCAAGCCTGAATTACTGTATTTTGGAGGTCAAAAGGAAAAACAAGGTAAGTGATATTTAAATGCTCTAGCTTACAGCAATCAATTGATCTAATAAAAAACGAACCCTTAGTGTTCCTTTAAACTTAAAACATTTATTTAAAACGTGAAGGCTGCTTCTCTTTCTGAAAATGGTTGTCTGGTAAGGGACAGGTTGTAGCGTGAATCACATTAAAGTGATTGTAAAATCACATTTTTTTTTTTTCAATAACAAACATATACTTGGGCTCCATGTACATGGGACGTTTTTACAACTACTCCTAAACTATTAAACTTGATAGATGGCAACCCACGTTTTAAAACGTAAGTTTTGCCATGCTTGCGTTTTAGAAGTGCTTAAAAAAATGGCTATAAACGAAATGCTGCTAAACGCGGGTTACCGTGTTTAGCCACGTTTAGTCGCATTTGGCGTCTGAAATGTGGAAATCTTCTGCTTCTCAACCCCCTTTTTTTTTTTTTTTTCCCAAAGAAACACTGTTAAATGCAACTGCCTAAAAATGGCAATAAACGAGACTGTGTACATGGTCACATAGGATAACATCAAATGATTTCAGGGGCAGTTGAAAACAACGGCCAACTGCCTCTGAAAAAACAACAGATTTGCTGGATTGATCACCATATGAAAATAGAAGAAAGCCTAAAAAAAAGAATCGATAAGCTGAAATATAATGTTTGCTTTTGGGTTTACTACTACTGCTTTAAAGCGGTAGTTCACCCCCCCCGACACGATTTTACCATCGAGACAGGCATTGTAGCGCGAGCTACAGTATGCCTGTCCCGATTTTTTTAACCCCGGACTCACCTTGTAATCGGACATTGTAGATTTCGGCTCCCGCGGGGAATGGGCGTGCCTATAGAGAGGGAGGATGATTGACGGCCGGCCCTGGCACGTCACTCTCCCCGAAGACAGCCGGAGTAGGTCTCGGCTCTTCACGGCGCCTGCGCACAGGCTATGCGCACACGTCGTGAAGAGCCAAGCCTATTTCGGCTATTTCCGGAGAAGCGTGACGCGCCAGAGCCGGCCGTCAATCATCCTCCGTCTCCATAGGCACGCCCATTCCCCGGTATCTTCGATCTACGCGTACAAGGTGAGTACGGGGGTAAAAAATTCGGGACAGGCATACTGTAGCTCGCGCTACAATGCCTGATTTTATGGTAAAAGAAAAAAAAATTTTTTTTTTTTCGTCGATAGGGTGAACCCCCGCTTTAAGGTAAAAAATGTTTAGAACCGGGTGTTTCATGGTGGACCCATTTGCTCAAAAAGCTTTGCGTTTAAAGATGTCCCTTACCCAAGTTTGGTAGATGTAGGGTTGCCACCTGTGCAGGTTTTGAATCACCTGTCGGGGTTTCAGTCCACCTAAAACCTGGACACATTATTCAGACAGGAATGTGGCTTGGAACAGGGCTTGACAGGAGGATAAGGGGGGCAATATGTGTGCCAGGCTACTATCCTCCTTTGGAGCGCCTAAAGGTGTCCCAGGTCTGTTTACAATTCTATAGTGTATACTAAATAAGTGTTTTGGGTTTGGCTTGAAGAAAAAGTGGCAACCCTAGGTAGATGGGATGATATAGTTACATTTCAAGCAGTTACTAGAAGTATTTTATCATACATTTTTTGGCTGTATAATTCACCTTTTATTTATAATTGTCCAGCCTTCTGTTACAATGAATGACTCCTTAGTTCCGGTTCTGTTGGCTTTTTCCATAATTGCTGCTCTATGCCCATAGCTTTACACTGTGATGCCATATGCCAAGTCTTTATTTTTGCCAGCTTGTGAATAATTTGTTTTTTTGCTGTCATTTTAATAATAAAATAAAAAAACTCTAATTGCCATGGCAGAAAATGGCTAGCAGATTAATTTATATTTGCAAACACCTCTGTTCTTGGAACATAGTGCATAGTGAACGTTCTGTGGTTCTGGAGCTCATTCAAAGCCAACTGTGACAATGACGATGACTTATCCAAAGCAGATGTGCTGACGGAGGAATAAACTGCACACAGCAATAGATATGTAGTGTGCCGGCTGAGACTCTGCCAGTTCCTTCTTGCTCAATCCACATTCCAATGCATTATTACTGTATGAGCAAATACGTCATGAGAAAGGTACACTTGCTGTGCTTTACAAATAAATACAGAATGCATCAAAATTCAAATCAAATATTTCAGTAGATGTATCATGTCCAAAAAGAAAAAGTGTATGTGTGTGATATATACATGATTTCCTAACTATAGATTATACATTTACTATCATCTGCCTAACACTTAAAATGTTTCTGGCACCAAGTAGCATGTCCTTTAAGTCCTGAAGTTTGCCAGGTAGGGCCCCTGTGGATCAGCCTTTTTTTCGGCACATCCCTCAGATGCTCTCTTGGATTGAGATCTGAAGAATTTGGAGGGCAATTCAACACCTCCAGCTGCTTGTTGTGTTCCCCCAACCATTCTTTTTTTTTGTAAATTATTTTTATTGGTTTTCATGCCCCAGTCATGCCAATCGGTGTATATCCTTGCCAAGGCAAACAATATTCCCTTTACCAATCATGGTGTGCTACTCTTTTTAAAGGAGCACGTTTAAGTGAAGAATTTGGCAAAGTGAATCCACTTCGAAAGGTGTCGGCCCAAAAAGATGGAGACTTCACAATGGCTGAGAGTTCTGCAATTCTTTTGTATCTGGCCATCAAGTATTAGGACCCATGGTCACTGGTATCCAGCCAATCTACAAAAATGTGCCCGTGCTGATAAATATCTTGCTTGTCAGCATATCAATACCCATCCACATGGCTCCAAATTATTCTGGGTGAAGGTAATGACTCCCTTTCTCCTTGGTCATGAAGCCAAACCTGAGAAGTTGGAGCCTGTGGTGGCTGAATTTAATACCACATTGACTATTATAGAACAGTTCCTGGGAGGCAAACCTATTCTAGTGGCTATTGTGGAGATCATGCAGCCTGTTGCTGGTGGATTTGATGTTTTTAAAAAACAGACCAAAGTTGGCAGATTGTAAGAATAGAGTGGGAGATGCAATTGGAGCCGAGCTGTATAAAGAAGCGCATTAGAAAATTAGTACATTTAGTAAAAGAGATGCAGAATATGCCCATCCCTCCAGAACTTAAGGAGTGACTTAAAGCCAGATTGCAACAGTTCACCTGTTGATAAAACTTGATGAGGATATGAAAGTTCAAATTCTTTAAGAGCCATTTTTTTGCATCATATATTTCTACTGATTCTACTACTGTGTATTTGAGTTTTTTTTATAATTAAACTTTATTAAAAACAATTCTTTACATATAACATTTAACATGCCTTGACACTTAAAAGGCAGCTCGATACTACCATCCTTTACTATATGGTGGTTTCCGGTCCTCCCCAAAAAGTGTATTTGAGTTGTTACCTTTTATTGAACACATTTTTCCAAAGTGTGTTTTACAAAACAGAGCCTCTGGGCATTCCCCGGCTCAGGGTACACAATGGCCTGCAGATAAATTACATAGCAATGAGTTTCCAACTTGGGGAAAAATATAACTAAACTGAAACTTAACACTGCTTGTGTCCACAATATGAAGTGGTACTGTATGTCAATAGGGCAGATCGTAGAAAACAACCCCAAACAATTCTTGAACCGTTTTTGCGTGGTTGGGTGCATCATCCTGCTGAAAGAAGCCACTTCCATCAAGGAATAGGGTTTCCACGAAGGGGTGTACTTGATCAGCAACAATGTTTAGGTAGGTGGTACGTGTCAAGTAACATCCACAAAAATGGCAGGAGCTAAGGTTTTCCAGCAGAACATTGTCCAAAGAATCACACTGCCTCCACCAGCTTGCCTTCTTCCCATACACTGTATCCAAGTGCGATCACTTCCCCAGGTAAGTGACACCCACACTGTGTGTGGGTGTTGCTTACCTGGGAAGAGATGGCACCAGGATGCCGTATGGGAAGAAGGCAAGCCAGTGTGATGCTGTGGGCAATGTTCTGCTGGGAAACCTTGTGTCCTGCCTATCATGTCGAAGTTATTTGACACGTACCACCTACCGACCAAGTACACCTCTTCATTGAAATGGTGTTCCCTGATGGCAGAGACTTCTTCTTTCAGCAGGATAATGCACCCAGCCATGCAAAAAAATGGTAAAAGCATGGTTTGGGGAACACAACAAGTTTGGGGTGTATGTTTGGCCTCCACATTTTCCAGATCTCAATCCAATAGAGCGTCTGTGGGAAGTGATAGAAAAACAAGTCTGATCCTTGGATTCCCTACTTGCAATTTACAAAACTTATGCTCCGTACACATGATTGGAAATTCCGACAAGAAAATTGTGGATTTTTTCTGATGGCTCAAACTTGTGTTGCATACACACGGTCCTACAAATCTTGTTGGAAACTCCGACCGTCAAGAACGCGGTGATGTACGACGAGCCGAGATCAATGAAGTTCAGTAGGCAGTTCGGCTCTTCTGCCTGATTCTGAGCATGCGTGTTTTTTTGCACGTCGGAATTGCATACAGAGCGCGGATTTTCCGACAAGAACTTTTTCCGTTGGAAAAATAAAGCACCTGCTCTCAATCTTTTTTGCTGGCGGAAATTCTGACAGAAAATGTTGGATGGAACCTACACACGGTTGGAATTTCCAACCAAAAGCTCACATCCAACTTTTTTTTTTTGATGACAAATCCGACCTTGTGTACAGGGCATCATAGGATCTGCTTCTGACTGGTGCCAGATACCACAGCATACCTTCAGAGGTCTAGTGGTGTCCATGCCTCGACGGGTCAGGGCTATTTTGGTGGTAAATAAGGACCTACTCCTTATTAGATGAGTGGTCATAACGTTTTAGCTGATCTGTGTGTGTGTGTGTGTGTGTGTGTGTGTGTGTGTGTGTATGTATGTGTACACACTGATCAGATCTGACATTACTATCTACATTTTTATTGCAGCCCCAACTCCTTAGTTCTCTCTGTTCAGGCTTTTTAAATCGTTGCAGAATATTTACCCTGATCCTCGTCATACATGGGCAGAGATTATGATGGTGTCACATTGTAGTAGCAATTTTGTACTATTGTATATTATCATATGTCACCCAACACAAACCTTTTTTGTACTGCATTGTCCTATTTTCCTGAGTATAGAAGGCAAACCATTCTAAAAGCAGACTGGCATAAGGGTTTGCTAGCAAATGATGGCCTGGAGCTTTCCAGCTCATATTCTACTATCGCTGCAAAAGAACGCCCAAGCAATACTGATTGCTGCTTCATATGCAGTGTTTGGAGAGCTCACTTGTCATGAACAGAATGAATGTGCACACAAGGTGTAAAAGCAATATGAATACCCGAGTAAGTGCGGTCACCTTTAATAACATTTATCAAACTTCACTGTAGCCGAACCACAGTACATGGTATATTCTATTCTAAATATTTTTTTTTTAGCAGAGACCCTAGAGAATAAAGTGGTCATTGTTATAATATTTTATATCGCACTGTATTTGTGCAGCAGTCTTTCAAACGCAAGTTTTTTCGAAGAAATGCATTTTCATGAATTCAAAAGAAACAAAACCGTAAAGTTAGCCCAATTAAATAGATACCTAACATGTCGTGCTTTAAAATTGTGCATGCTCGCCTACCCCTTACGGGTCTGTCTAAGACATCGCAGAAACTTATGTCTTTTTGTCCTTTTAGCCGCAAAGAGAGCCATCCCTAGGCTTTGGCTCTCTACTTCACCCCCTACTATTCACCAGGTTCTTTCAATTATAATAGATACACGTAGGATGGAACATTTAACTGCTAAGATTGAAGATACCTTGGCCCAGATTCAGGTAGAATCGCGCAATATTTGCGTGGGCAAAGAGCAAAAATTTTTCTCTGCGCCCACGCAAATATTGCGCTTTGCCCGCGATTCACGGAGCAATTGCTCCGTAAATTGCGCGGGCGATATGTTAATCAGCCGTGCGTAAGGCTGCCTAATGTAAATGATCCCGCCGGGGGCGGGAATCATTTAAATTAGGCGCGCTCCTGCGCCGAGCGAACAGCGCATGCTCCGTCGGGAAACTTTCCCGACGTGCATTGCGGCAAATGACGTCGCAAGGACGTCATTTGCTTCTAAGTGAACGTGAATGGCGTCCAGCGCCATTCACGGTTCACTTGCGTAAACAACGTAAAATTTGAACGTCGCGAGCGGGAAGCGCAGCTATACTTTAGCATTGGTTGCGCCTGCTATTAGCAGGAGCAGCCTTATGCTAAAGTGGCCGTACGGAAACTCCGTACCTTGCGTGCGCAGGGCCCGCGCAACTTTTGTGAATCGGTGGTAGTATGCAATTTGCATACTATACGCCGATCACAAAGGCCGCGCCCCCTAGCGGCCAACGCAAGAATGCAGCCTGGGATGTGAAGGCATAAGGAGGCTTATGTCTGTCACATCCTAGGCTGCAGTCGGTGTAACGAGGTTCCTGAATCAGGAGCACTCGTTACACCGGAGCAAGTAAGCCCTTGCGCCGCGCAACCTATGGTTGCGCGGGCGCAAGTGCTTCTTGAATCTGGGCCCTTGCCTTTATTTGAGAGCATTTGGAAAACGTGGGATGATTCCAAGTTCTCATCCGGTTTCCTATCTGAACCCTCTCAAGAGTCTTGATTCCCATGGTGCATATTTTATTTTATTTTATTTTTATTCTTTCTTTCTTTGTTCTCATTTTCTTGTTTTTATATATTTTCTGGTAATGGCTGAATTTTTTTTTTTTTGTAGTTCTGTCTGTTTTGGACTGTGGCTAGCTTACATTGCCTTGATAATTGATTATCCTGCATGTTTGTGTCATATTGTGCCTGTATCTCCACATTGTCTAAGATTTGTCAGCTATGTATTGCCAAAAGTTGAATTTAATTATACATTGTCATACACTGTATACTCTTTTTGAAAATTTCGAAAATAAACAATTAAAAAAAAAAAATTGTGCATGCTCGTGAAATGGCAACGGTACTTCAAAATCTCCATAGGCAACGCTTTTACATTTTTTTTTTTTTTTTTTTCCAGTTTAGAGTTAGAGGAGGTCTAGTGCTAGAATTATTGCTCTCGCTCTAATGATCATGGCGATACCTCACATGTATGGTAGGGATGTTGAAATTGATGCATCGTGATTCGGGTGTCCCCAATGCAGCATCGATGCATGCGACCGGGAAAATCGATGTCGTGTGACCATATCCCGACTTGCCCTGCCCCTCCCGGGAGAGCGCTCCGAGCAGTTAACCCCTATGCGGCCTCGGCTTATCATCCCGGTACCTTTTTTAGAGTGGGCGGTCGGCTTTCCATGGATAACAACCGATGCGGCTAAAAGCCGCTCCGTTGTTATCCCGGAAAATCGGGAGGGGACACTCCCCCTCCCGCCACCTTCTGCCGCTCTCGGGCCTCCCGTACCACCAGGAGACCTGATCCGCGAGCCGCCACTTCCGGCGGATAGAGAAATGGCTAATGTAAAAAAGAAATAAAATTTAAATAAAAACCTAATTATTGTTATTTTTTTAAAGCGCCCCTGTTCCCGCGAGCTTGCGCAGCAAAGATAACGCATACGCAAGTCGCGCCCACATATGTAATTAGTGTTCAAATCCCACATGTGAGGTATCGGCGCGATCGCCAGAGCAAGAGAAAAAATTCTAGAACTAGACCTCCTCTGTAACCCTAACCTGGTAACCGTTAATTGTTTTTTTTTTTTAAAGCGTCGCCTATGGAGATTTATAGGTACCGTAGTTTGTCACCATTCCACGAGTGTGCGCAAAGACACTCGCCTGTCCAACAATCCAGCGACGTGGCCACCTGAGCCCTCCATTCTTTCCCCCCACCTGTCCACGGCGCTGGCAATACTACTGTGGGCATCTGGCTGTGACAGCTTGCAACTTCACAGCCGTGTGTGCATGTCTCACTGTACTGTCCTGCATAGCCGGGCAATCTTCTGGGAACTGTGATGTGTCCCAGAAGATTGCAGAGAGGAAGGGCCGACTAGGCGGCCCAAGCAGAAGTGGGAGCTTGTTGGTAATCGTGATGCATCGCGGAATCGAGTCGTCCAGATAATCGTAATCGAATCGTGAGACCAGTGAAGATGCGCGCCTCTGTGTGGTTTGAACATTGTTTATATTTGCAGGCGCATCTTGCGCATTCGTTCACTTCTGCGTGCGATCATGGAAGGATGGGGCACTTTAAAAAAAAATTGTCTATTTTTACACTGTCCCTTTTTAAAAAAAAAATAACACTTTTATTGCTGTCACAAGAAATGTAACATCCCTTGTCACAGTAATAGTCAGTGACACTTATTCTTTATGGAGGAATCTTTGTCTAGAAGATCCCAAATCTCTTCTTTGCACATAAAAGCATTCAAAATACCAAGTTTGGCTGTTTTTAAATACTGACTTTTTTTATAAATCTGGCGCCTTTTAAGGCTTCAGTAAACCACAAGTGGTGTCATGACATTGCTTCCGGGTTACTAGATCCGATCAAAGCCAATTTGCGGCATTGTTCCGATCTCCGGCCAGCTGGTAGCTGCTTGGCCGCATCAATTGTCATCATAGGAGAGCCAACTATCGGCTCTAAAAAAAGGTACTGGGGTGATGCCTGCAGCTGTAAGCATCACCTCGGCACAACCCCTTAAAGCCGAAGGCCGCATGTTTGCATTACGTCGGCGTGAAGGGGTTAATGTTCACATTTAAATCCCTAATACAAATGATGAATAAAGCTTCCGGGGGGGGGGGGGGGGGGCTGGTCCTCAGCCATTTTGATTGGCCTGGACAGGATGATGTGCAGGAGTGCAGTCTTCTCGGCACACTGGCATTGTGCAGGAATGTAAACTGAGCTGACAAGCTGATCACATATAGGTAGGCAAGTATACTTTACTGCAGAAGATGCATTGCATGTGGGAATAGGCTAAGGTAGTGGGCCTAATGTTCACTCTCTGGAAGTGAAAACACTTCAGGGGGCTCAGTGGAGTTTCTACAGCATCAGGTAGATGCAGACAGCTGAGCCTTTTACCTACACTCCTACTACTGCTTTTATCTTTTTTTTGGCCAAAGGTTTGCCTTTTTAAAGTGGTTGTAAACCTCAGTCATTAAATATGAACAAAGCACATGCATCTGTATTGTTTTTACTTGTCTATCTCCCAAAGCTGTAATTGTCATTTCTCTCTGGTACTTCGTTCCTCTGTTATTAACATGTCACTTCTGAGAAGGAAGGATTTTAACACAATTTTGCCCTTTTTGAAGGGGTGTAGGGAAGAGAAGATTGCAGATAAACAAGCAAAACCTATGTAGGAGGATTTGTTTTATCTCTGTGTATCATCTGGGACCAGTCACTTCACTGTGCATACGAGAGGGTTCATAACCACTTGAAGGAGTAATGTACATTTTTATTGATATTATATTCAGAACCTTTACATGCTCTTGGGACTCCAATATGACCTCATATGTATGCGTGCCTATTTGTATATAAAGCTTTTATTCCGATCATGTAGATGACTCGGTTTATAAGCCAATTATCTGTATATTTGCATGAATGTTGTACTTTGTGATGCAAAGCCAACCTCATTATATTTTAAGAACATCCTTAATGTCTTTTCATATTTTGAAGAACCAATATTGGTTAATAAAGTTTGGGCAAACACGCATATTTAATACAGCAAGTAAGATTACTATAGCAACCAAAAGGCTACTGTTCTAATGGCTTCAAACTAAAGAAAGATGAATTCTGTTCAGTCGATGTGGGCTAATGTTAACTCTTGTTTAAACGAAAAAGGTGTTTTGCACCGATTGGATCCAGTATGTCTGCTGTGCAGTTTGGAGATCTGCCGGTATTTTCATCCTTCCTTATGGCAATGTGACCTGCTAGTAAAGTTCTTCTTAAAGGACAAAATAAATATATATATATATATATATATATATATATATATATATATATATATATATATATATATATATATATATATATATATATAATATATTGCATTCCCTTGCAGGGTCATTACTGAATCCTGATACCCTCAAACCTAAGCCTTTAGAGTATTTAGCCAAGAAGTTTAAACTGGAACCAAGTGGTCCCCTGCTGGCAGTCTTGCCCCCTGTTCTTTTCCAAGTGCCCCCATAGCAGGCGGCTTGCTCCTGAGCCATACCCTGTGTCTATTGACACACACAGTTCGGCTCAGCCCTGCCCCCTTGCTCTCTGCTCACATGATTTGAATGACCGCACCAGAAGCCAATGGCTCCCGCTGCTGCTGAGCCTCCTGTCAGAGAGAGGAGAGAAGGGCAGCACTTCTGCAGATGTACACAGCGCTGGATTGCGATCTAGCTCAGGTAAGTATTTATTTATGGTGGGCTGGGGGGGGGGGGCTGGAATATTTTTTCCTTTTTTATGCACTCTATGCATGAAGGTAAAAAAACCTTTCTCTGTGTGCCCCCCCCCCCCCAATACTTACCTGAGCCCAATCTCAATCCAGCACTGGGCATGAGAGCAGCTACTTTCCTGGCTCTATCCTCATTGGCTCAGACACACTAGGCAGCGGGTGCCATTACAAGTATCACTACTAGTGTTGCCTCCATCTAACATTTGTAGAGTAGGATGTGCAAAGCCAAACACTATTCTGAATTGAAGTACCTAAGGGAAAGGACCCTCAGGGCAGAGGTAAGAGGAGATTAAAGTCAAAGGGAAAGGAGGGGAAGAGAAAAAACAAAAGTGTGGGGAAGAAACCCCAAGCCCTCAATGCTAAACCTCAGCCCTAAACACTGGGAGAGGAAACCGGAGAACATTGAAGCTTGGTTAATTGTGAGTAGACTTGGGTCACAGGTGTCAGATAAGTCTGGTATGCTAAATGAATGACTTGTTTTGGTATGCATCTCGGCTCCATACAGATATGCACATATGTCTCTAAGGTTGAGATTCACTATTTTACCATTTTTTACACAGGATCTTTCTGGCATCTTTTTTTGGGAGCCCTGAATGTATTTTTTAAATGCAAGCGGTTTAAGCATCTAAATTGTAACCTTTTTTGTAGCTACTATACAGCAGGGAAGTAGTATGAGTGTGAGTTTCACCCAGCACGGGTCCAACCATAGAAGGGCTTGTAGCAATAGGAAAGCAAAAGTTTGGCAAGCTAAAAAAATAAAACGTTTTTTTTCAAGTTGAGTTCTGTTGGCATACAGAAAAATCTCTTCTATAAGGGGGGGCAAAATTTTTAACATTTATAACTCTAGAGAGGCAGCTCCATCTGTCGGGAAACGTGGGAACTAAAGCTTGGCCATACATGATTAATTTAATTTTAACTAAGGGGTTAAACGAAAAAAAAAAAATATCCAATTTCCTCCATCTACACATTCGCTGTACTATTTTATTGTGTTCTGATGGTGGGAAGTCTTTCCAGAGTACAATGTTGCCAGGCATAGTTTGTTCGGGAACAACCCAACAGGTTGGTTGTACACAAGTCGCTGAATGCAACCCTTCTGGCTATACACAGATCGAAGTTTGACCCATGTATTGCTGGCTTAACACCCAGAGCCGCCTACTTTTTTAAACCAATCAAAAAGATACATTTTTCTTAAGATAGAATGTATATTCGAAAAAAAAAAGTAGTTTCCACCTTTTTGCTTTGAATCCTTCAATTTGTGCAGCATTTAACATGATTCTATTGGTTTTGCTACACTTGCTCAAATGAGGTTTAGGTGAACTCTCCTGATAAATGGTAGTTGCTATTGTGGATAGGTCATTGGCAGCTATTCAGACATTGGATTATTAGGTTCTATATCAAAAAGCCTTGCAGTGCGAGTTCATGAACTGCCCTTGGGCATGGAATGTTAAGGCAAATGTTTTGGTTTAATTTATTTTATATTTTTTATCTGTAGCATTCCTGAGCTTTAATCAACGTGATTACTAAAAGCCTTCTACTTTGCATTTTTGCTTCACAGCCAGCATACTTGACATATTAAAGAGACCCTTTCACTTACCTAGAAAATGGAAAAGCATAGAATTTTTTTTTTATTGTAAATGTGTACTTAAAATAGTTGTAAAGGCAGAAGATTTCTATGCATTAAGATAAAAAGCCCCCATGCTTACCTGAGCCCCCTCTGTCCAGCGATGTCCACGAAGACTCTCCCTCCTAATTGGCTGAGATGCAGCAGTGGCGCCATTAGCTCCAGCTGCTGTCAATCAGTCAGCCAATCAGGGAACAGAGGGGGTGGGGGCCGAACCACAGCTCTGTGTCTAAATGAACGCACAGAGTTGTGACTCGTCTCAGGTGCCCCCATAGGAAGATGCTTTCTGTAGGTGCACTCAACAAGAGGGAGGGGCCAGAAGCACAGAAGAGGGACATGAGAAGAGGAGGATCTGGGCTGCTCTGTGCAAGTCCACTACATGGAGCAATAAGTATAACATGTTTGTTATTTTTATAGAAAATAAAAGACTTTGCATTCACTTTAAGGGAGGGTTTTACATTACATCCATATAATATTATGGGAAGAAGATTGTTACTGAAATTAATGGTGTGTTGACAAGTTTTCTAAAGTATAACTAAAGCCAAAACTTTTTCCTCAAGTTTGGGTGAAGTAGGGGAGGGTTGTAACTTTGGTGTAACATTAGGGAGATTTATTTGTCCTTTAGACTTAAAGGGGTTGTAAAGGTTCATGTTTTTTCACCTTCATGCATCCTATGCATAAAGGTGAAAAATCATCTGTCGATTACCGCCCCCCCCAGCCACCTGTTTTACTTGCCTGAGCCCTGAAAAATCCCACGTCGTGAACATGCTCGATCGCTACCCGGGCTTCTCGGCTCTTCATTGAATAGATTTACAGCAGTGCAGCCATTGGCTTGTGCTGCTGTCAATCAAATCGAATGACACTGGTCCTGCAATTGGCGACTATGGACGCTAAATGCAGGACTTGGGAGCGCGCCTGCAAGGTAACCTCCTTCGGAGAGCGCTTCCCAGAGGGGATTATCTGAATATCTGAAGCGGGGAGGAGCCAAGAGAGCTGCCGAGGGACCCCAGAACAGGAGGATCGGGGCCATGCTGTGCAAAACGAACTGCACAGTGGAGGCAAGTATGATATGTTTTGTTATTTAAAAAAATTAATAAAAATTGAACCTTTACAACCACTTTAACAGGAAGTGAGAGATATCTTTCTAAAGTGCGGAAAATCCTGATCATTGTCATGCGAGCAAGTGTTGTTATTGGAAGATTTCCACGATATTCCTGCTCTGGTGACCACTCATATTTCACTCACTTTCATTCCAGGTGACATTGGTTATTATGACCATTCAAAAGAGTGAAATGCCTTATGGGGACACAGACCGGAATATAATCTCGACAGTCGTTCTAATTCCTCACCACTCTCTCCAAATCTGAAATAAAAGTAACTAAGTTTTACATTTTTAACTGTCACTTAACAAGACACGTGGACACTCGATGAAGTTGGACAAGAAGTAGTGTAATCTTAAACTGCCTAAAGGGTTCTTTACTGTTGGAGTGGTAGGGATGTGGAATTCCTTGCCACAATCGGTGGTGTCAGTGGGAAGTGTAGACTATATAAAAAAATGTGTTAGATGGGCATTTTGTTGAACACAATATACAAGGAAATGGGAAATGGTAGCAACACGCACGCTGAACTGGATGGACTGTAGTCTTACCAACTATGTAACCACTTTACTTGCTGTCCAGCAAAGTACCGGTACGTCGCTAGATTGGGAGGGTGATATCTTGGTCATTGCTGCAGCAGTGATCGATTTTTATATAATTTTTTTATGGTGACTATTCCCTTCAATATAAAAGCAATCTTAGTGGCTAATAATTACTTTTACAGGTGGTAGAAGGGGGACTTCTGCTGCCTTTAATGGGCTCTCCCGTGTGATCCGGGAGTCCGTTAAGGATGCATCCAGCAGCATCCGGTTCCTGGGACTCGGTGAGAGGAAAGGATGTTGTTCCTCCCACTGTGTGATGGCAGAAACTGGAAGCGGCAAGGATTTTGTCACTTCTGGTCTCATGTAAACAAGCGGTTACCAGCTGAAACAAGCATCTGATGAAACCGATCTTGGTTTGCTTTGGAGGGCAGAGGAGAGATCTGGGTTCTAATCGACCCTAAATTTCTCCATAAAGAGCACCTTTCACAGCCCATGCTATCGTAAGGGATGGTGTTCATCCCGATAGCCATAAAAGCGATAAATAATAAAGATACACATTTTTAGTTTTTTTTTAAGCGCCCCTGTGCTTGTGTTCACACCATGGTTGAGGTATTTCCGCAAACGTTCTAGTAAGAGCAATAATTCTAGTACTAGACCTCCTCCTGTGTAACTCTAAACTGGTAACCTGCAAACGCTATGCCACCTATGGAGATTTTTATGTATCGTAGTTTGGCCCTGTTCCACGAGTGTGCGCAATTTTAAAGCACAACATCCAGAGGATATACTGTATTTATTGGCGTATAACACTCACTTTTTTTCCCTAAAAAAATAGTGTAAACTGTGCCTGCGTGTTACACGCAGGGGGCTGTGGAAAGTTTTTTTCCTGAAACTTCCCTCTTAAAGTTAGGGTGCGTGTTACACACCGATTAAATACGGTATTTACTCAGCGTAACATCTTTTATTTTTATTGCCTCACAATTGGGTATTTTTGTAAATTAAAATTCACTAAAGTGTAATTTTTTTTTTAATTGTGTTTTTAAAAAACTCTGTGCAAATACCCTGCAACATTAAAATAATATTACTAATCACAGCACAAAGATGGGCAGCTACACCAAGAAAGAGGAACTGATCTCTGAAATACAGTAGAGAAACATAAGGAGGCAAAACTTAAGTGCAGTATTAAAACCTCTTTTAATATGGCAGCCAAGTGTACATTCACATAATTCCATGTTTTAGAGCGCTTGTCAATCAGTTTGCTTCTTTAAAAAAGAACATCTACCCACAAAGGGTCACTTCCCAATTCCACATTCCACAGTGGATTCTGAGGACTTCCTACACCAGCTGACATATGGCACTCTGGCTTTTCCATTCTTGCTGCTAGCTGCTGCCAACAGACCTCTTGTGGGTGGACAATCCCTCTTAGGCCCCATACTCACGACCAAACATGTCTGCTGAAACTGGCCCGCAGGCCAGTTTCAGCAGACATGTTTGGTCGTGTGTGGGCGCGAGCGGGCCGAATTCCAGCAAACATTTGCCCGCCGGGCCTTTTCCCAGCAGACAAATATTCCTGGACTTGTTTTAAAACAGCCCGCTGGAATTCAGCCCGCTCGGACATGTACGGTCGTCAGTACAGACCTACCGTACATGTCCAGGCGCCCGCCGTCCCTCGCATGCGTCGAATGACTTCGACGCATGCGTGGAAGCATTTTAAAGGCGGGCCGCCCACGTCGCCGCGTCATTGTCGCGGCGACACCGCGTCATCGACGCGGCGACACCGCGGACACGCCCCGCGTATTGTTTACGCGCGGACTTCTGTACGATGGTGTGTACAACCATCGTACAGAAGCCCTCTGGCAGACATGTATGGTGAAAACGGTCCGACGGACCGCTTTCACCATACATGTTTGTCCGTGTGTACCCGGCCTTACAGATGCAACCTTATTGACAAGCGTTCTAAATCTGGAATTATGTAAGTGTACATTTGTCTGCCATATTAAAAGTTGTTTTAATACTGCACTTGGTGGCAGTCTCCCCATCAAAATACAATAGCACAGCAGGAAAGATCACAAAACTAACATTGCTTGTGTTTGTATAGCGATGTCTATTTACCGTATTTATCGGCATATAACATTTCAGGATTTTTTTTTTTTTTTTAATAAAGAACTTTGAAGCAAAATAAGGGTCAGTGCCCATCAATGCAGCCTGATCAATGCCCATCTGCAGCCTCAAAATTGCCCATCAATGCAGCTTGATGAATGCCCATCAATGCAGCTTGATCAATGCCCATCCGTTGCCTTACAATTGCCCATCAATGCAGCTTGATTAATGCCCATCTGCAGCCTCCCCATTGCCATGAATGCAGCCTGATCAATGCCCATCTCAGGGAGGGAGGCGGGATGAGCGCCGTCTGATTACATACAGCGAGAAACTCCTGCTTACTCAGTGGCCTCTTTAATACAAAGTCCCGCCTCCTGGACGGCTTCTATGATAGACAGAACATTGGTCCAATGCCGGCCCAGGAAACGGAACTTCCTATTGCAGAGGTCACTGAGTAAACAGGAGATTTTTGCTGTATGTAATGTGATGGCGCTCGTCCCACTCCCTCCCCTTCCCCTTTAAGGCAGCCCAAATTGCAGTGTCGGCATATAACACGCGCACACATTTTTTCAACCGATTTGCAGGGTGAAAAATTTTTATATGCCAATAAATACGGTATTTATTTTCTTCTTTCAGCCTGTTGGGTTGAACAAAAAACTTTGTACCCAGCCTAAGACCCTACACCCTCCCCACCCCTCTGGTCCCAGCTGCACTACCTCCATGGGTGATGAACTGTCAGTGCCCGTGGAGCCGGTGCAGCAGTTTGGGGGGGAAAAGTGGGTGTTTCAAATCGCCAGACCTCTGTAACTGCTATATGGGCACTGACGATTATCACCCACTTGGGTGGATGGGGAAGGTGTATGTTGTTAGTTTTTACCTTTTCATTTTTAACTAACCCTTTAAGCCTAATTCAGGTTCCCTCAAACGACCCATCACCTCTCGTCCCCAAACACCCCTTGCATACATATTTGTTGCATTTATTTTAGAATTACTTATTTCAGATGCCCTTTAAATATATCTTTAAAATTATTGGATGCTGGCAGCATAAGGAAATTCCATGGAAAGTAGAAGGCGGTAGAAGCTGTGAAGCACCAGGCCCCAGAACATCCTGCTTGGTCAGTCTGTTCTCTGTCATTTCCTATTACTGGATAAGGAAGTGGAGAGTGGAGCCTGCTGAGTCAGACCACTAAGATTAGTGCTGTGGTTAGGATTCTTACAGTTCTTCTAAAATATACGCATTGTTATATAACAGTATAGGCATTGCAATGATGCTTGTTAATGTCTTGCTTGAAAAGTTTCTTGATGCAACTTTTTGTATATTACTTGCCAGCCAAATATATGCTCATATATGAGCACTAACCAACTTCTTCAGGCAAACGCCGCATTAGAGGTCGTCATTTGTGTGGGGAAGTTGCTGCATTGAGCTCTAAAACAATGCATTGCTTGTGTTACAGCAGTGTGACGACAAGACGGGAAATGAGGGCAAATCAGCGGCTGTTTTTTTTTTTTTTTTTTGCAGCCAATAAACTCCCCAGCATGTTATCCTATGTGTCCATGCACACATAGGTTTTATATGAGCAGTTTTTGGCAGGGGAGTTTCCTAGCTGGAAAAACCCTCCCAGAACTAGTTGGTTTTGAGGAGTTTTGTAAAACCGCTATTCTGCATTTATCTGCGTTTTTGAGCCATAAGCTCTTGTGGGAGTACAATTTTGTTACAAAAAGCTAAAAAACGCAACAGCTGAAAAACGAATTCTACAGCTACAGTTTTCTACAGCTAACGCTACTGCCTTTTTTTATATAACGTCCAGTGTGCATGAGGCCTTAAAGATTTGTATTGCGATTTTTCCCTCATTCCCTCACTTTCTGACTGATGCATCTATTGTAGCAAAATATTTCCAACAGAACCCTAGAAAGTAATACGGACCCAATAATAAAATTTGTATACCTTCTCCACTTTTTATCTCAATGTGTTCCGGTTTCTGGCTGTGATGGCCTCCAATCCAATGGCTAACTTGTCCACCCCCCACCCCACAGTAAAGCTCTTCACTGGGAAGATCAGTGTATTGCTATTTATCTTCCATCTGCTAATGCACCCCTCTACAGTCTCCTTCACCTCTTTTGTACAGCTGAGAACAGAGGTTATGTGATCACTTACAGTGGTGAAAATAATTGAGCCCCTGCAAATTTTCTACGTTTGCCCACTTATCAACCAAAAATCCCGAAAAAACACACATATACAAATGTTATAAATTGCGTTGCAGTTCATTGAGTAAAATAAGTAGGGT
Source organism: Rana temporaria (assembly GCF_905171775.1). Lineage (NCBI taxonomy): Eukaryota > Metazoa > Chordata > Amphibia > Anura > Ranidae > Rana > Rana temporaria. The sequence continues at coordinate 158,406,418 of NC_053494.1, read as the reverse complement.
TGCACCGATACTATTATAGTAATTGGTGGCAATATCAATTATCGGTACTTGTGCTTGATCCAAAACCTGTTGTATCAGACCAGGTGTCCTCAAGCTCAGCAGGGGGGCCAGGCAGCCTCACCGGTGATCGGTGAGGCGTTGGGGGCAGGTACAATCGCTGATCTCTCCCTGTATAGCTTTTCTGACAGCCACTTCTCCTCCTCTCCCTCCTACGGCTGTTGGGTGCTTTATTGAAAGCTATACAGGGAGATCTGTGCTTTTTAACTGCCCCCACCCATCACCCTTGACTGTCCCCTGTGTCCTCCTCCTCTCTGGTGTTCTCCTCTCTGGTGTTCTCCTCTCTCCCTGGTGTCGTCCTCTCTCTCGTTCTCTCTCTCTCTCTCTCTCTCTCTCTCTCTCTCTCTCTCTCTCTCTCTCTCTCTCTCTCTCTCTCTCTCTCTCTCTCTCTCTCTCTCTCTCTCTCTCTCTCTCCAACAGTGCTAAAGGGGGGGGGGTGGAGAGAATTGTAAACAAATGCATATTTAAAGGTTAAATTGTAAAAAAAGCCTGGTTGTCTTTCAGCTGGTCCAGGCTGGAGAAAGATCCCACAGTCAGGATTCACCCAAATGCCTTGATCTGCAGCTGGCTGAGCCTCTCGGCTGCACCACTGGGAGACTGAGCCAGTGAGCACTGGATGGGCAGAGCTGGCGATTGACAGTCACATTGTTTTGAAAACCCCATTCTTTTTAAATTGGTTATCACTTTTGGTTACCACACTAACTAATCTTTATAAACATTTTGTAATAGACACTACCCAAGCATCAAAGCAATCGTGAAAGCACGTCCTATAGGACTTCTTTTTTTTTTTTTCTTTTTTTTTTATGGAGGGTATAATTCTGATCTTAAATGAGGTGAATAGTAATTTCTCAGTTTGTTGTAATGATTGCTTACAAATTCAGAAAGGGAATTTTCATTCAAGCTTGTCATTACAGAATCAATTATTAAAATAATATAATGACATATGCCTATTGGAAATGAACAAGCTACTCGCACTGAATATTGATGTCATTATATAGCATTAATACACTGTCAAAAACTGGACTCTGGTGATGTCGGTTTACTTGAAATGTTTTACATTTGTGCTCAAAACTGTTGAATTTTTTTTTTTTGTCAGGCATCATTAATGTAGATACTACATGTGAGCTTTGAGGGCATGTTTTCGACCAAGGGCAGCTCGTTAATTAAGGACGCACGGGCGCCGCTTACCATATCCATTGCCGCCAACCCCCATAGCCATGCGTCTGGCCCCTTTCAGGATGCCGGGTGCATGAATTCCAATGTGGGGTGGATGGTTTTTTGAAACATCAATTAGAGCCAGAAGCTTGAATAGGCTTCAAAATAGGGTAGGCTCGGAACGCTGAGAATTTGTTTGGAGCCCACCCAGGCGTGTGAGAATAAATATTCCTTATTCTCACACTGAATGGCCTCTCTGCCAATCAGGAAGCCCGCTTCTGAGACCTGTTTCCAGATTGTCCGAAAGGAGAAGCGTTCTGATTTGGCTGTCGAGGAGGAAGCCGCCGAGCAGGGGAAGGAGAAGCTGCTCCTGATGCCTGCGGAGGAGAGCCGGGGAAGCTTCCTGTGATTGCCGCCATGGATGGGGTAAGAGCACAGTTTGCCGCCACCCCAAAAAAATTACCACCAGCCGCCACTGTTTTTGGCTTCTACCAATGCATAGTAACAACTGCTTACTGAGCATGAGGCATCTCATCAGTAAGTGCTTCTAGCAAGCTAATTGTTTTCAAAATTCCCAAGAATTTGCCACCCAGTACTAAATTGGAGTCTTTCATAAGGATGGGTCTTTGTTCCAACATAATACAATCCATCAATGTTTGCCACACAGGGTCCCTTTGTCGCGGTGCATACAAGCGCCCCCAAACCACTGGCTTGTGAGAAGTTACACCACTTGTGCCTTTGTCGGCAAAGAGTGATCTTCATACCAATAGCAGGCCACACCTTCCATTATAATAAATTGTTTCATCCAGTTGTCCCCGCTACATGGAGTTTTCCTGTGTAAACTTACTAGTTATACAGCAGCAAATTGCTTTTTTTTTTTTTTTTTGTATCTCATGACTGAATCTGGAGTTTAGTTTGCTGTCAATTAAGACTTTTTTGATATCTGTTTATCCTAATCTTCAGTAGACCAACCTTATTATATTATAATTATACAATATTTATATAGCCTTCACAGATGAGATGGTATAAAGTAGGGTTGTCCAACCTTTTGACCTTCCTTGGCCACATTGGAAAAATAGGAATTGTCTTGGGCCACACATAAAATACACTAAAGTTGGGCAGATCGAAAAGTTAACAAACACTGATATAGATGATCTATCTATCTGAGTAATAAAATATTCATTTTTTGTAATATACTTTTTTACTATGAGGGCAACATAAAATTAGTACAATATTTGACGCTGTTTTTGACAAATTAACGCATCAGTATATGGTTCGATGGATGTAGTAGCAAATCTCAATGAATTCTCTAATTTTGCCCTTCATGGGCTTTATCCTTAAAAATATTTGCTCACAAAAACAGGTACTGGTGAAAACTGATGACATAAATGATTTTTGGCCGCATGCGTGTTCACTAGGCGTATATGCATTTTTGCAAAAAATCCCCCCCAAATCAAAACTTTTAAGAATGTTTACAATTTTGTGTTTGGCTGCATTCATAGGTGTCTTAGGCCACAGGTTGGTCACCCCTAGTATAAAAAGACTGTAGAATAAAAGTATACTTCTTTTGAGGATGACTCTAAAACTATTACGGTATTCTGGTACAAAGCATTGCACAGTTATTTACAAATGAAATATTTTTACTTGCCAGGTTGCTTTAATTAACATCGTCTGCAGCAGTTCATCCTTTTGATCTGCAGATGAATGAAACAAAGGAGATACAAAAGTAACATTATTACTTTCTGTCTCCATATACAGAGAGTCAGACGGTTCTTTCTTGACCGCTACAGCTGATAGAGCTGCTGTTGGTACACATCCACGCCCGGCTTCATTTTCCCAGTCAACAATTGCCGAAAGTTGAGGGTGGGGGGGGCGACGTGGCAGTGGGGCATACGGAGTGGATGCGCTACACACACATTCTGTGTTCTTTGATGATGTTTTAGTAGACGCTTGTAGCATGTCCAGTGTCATCAACAGGTTAAAGGATAGCAACCAAAAATATGCCTATTGCAGTAGCAAGATGTCAGCAGTTCTTACTGATTATATAAAATGTATTTTTACTTCCTGTCTCTCCCTTTTTTTTTTTTTTTTAACCGTTGAGATAAGATATCTGTTACACAGGTAGTGCACCGTTTTCAATAAGTTGGTCAACTCATTGACATGCATTGTGAGAAGTAACAGTTAAAGCGAAACTTCACCCTAAAGGGAGGGTCCGCTTTTGTCCTCCTCCCCACTTCCTCCTTCTTTTGGAACTTTTTTTTTTGGGGGGGGAGGTGAGGGTACCTAGTGATCCCAGCAGGCAGTGGATCATTCACACAGCACAGCAGGAAGACGGCTGTGGAAGTGGAGCCAACTTCCCACACTTAACGTGCCAGATCTGGGACCCAAAGACCATTGAATAACTGGCCCAGGTGAGGATGCCACTGGATCATTGGACAAGTGTCCTTTCTTTCAAAGTCCGCAGCTACAGTATCTGTAGTGCGCAAATAACCACTTTAAGAACTACAATTGTGTAGCACTGGAGTAGTCTTTGAAGACTGTTGCAGTTATAGAGGTTGGTGGAATAAATGCTAAAAATACAGCTGGTCCAATGCCATAGGCCACAATTTATAGGCATCTAGAAGTATTAATACACCATTAGACAGCTAGTTTTACAGTTTAAAACCTTTTCATTTCAATTTGCAAATGGTCATACTAATTCTTATACAATCTTGTGAATATTTTATAGTAATTGGCATAACTGTCTAAAATGATTTCAATTTATTAAGATCTAAAATGTTCCTAATGTTGTTTTTCAGGTTTCAGACTTTGAGGATGGATTAACACACCATGAACAGTTTTCTTGTACTTGCAAGTTGGTATCCTGCATGATCCAGAGAAGCATTTGATATGATCTTGCTGGCACCTTAGTACAATCAGGATCTTAGTGTGAAGATGACTTCTGAAGAGAAAGGCATATCGCCAGCTCACAAAATATCAACTCCAACGCACAAAAGTGCCTCGTCTTCTTCCTCATCACAGAGGGACAGTAGACAGGTAAGAAGTATGAAACTACAGTATCCTCTTCTGGCTCAGTTAATTTGCTAAAGTATTTTTATTTTTTTTAAACTCATTGGTGTCTTCTTGGGTCATAATATACGGTCTCATACTTAGATCAACTCTACCCAAGAGTGATATTTCAGTTTTGCATTTCTGCTGTAAAGTTGGATCGCATGCTTACTTTTCAGCTAAATCTCTTTGTAACATATTAAGAGTAGGGAATATGTGTAATTCTCCCACGCTACCTGTAGCGTATACGATATCATGGATATTAGTGCAGCCAGCTGACATTAACATGTGTTCCACAATAAAAATATGCAATATTAAATAAGTGCTACACTGCCACTATCCACTAAACGACAAATTTTGTAAGGACTAAAGTGAACACGTGATAAAACCCGAATGACTCCTGTGCAACAGTGTCAAGATATACACACATCTAAAATGAACTGTGAAAGACAAATGACAAAAAATTTCTAAATATTGTGCATTATAATGGAAATTCTTTTTTCAAACAACGTGCATATCATATATGTAATTTTCACCGAATGTACACAAGTGTCCAAAATTTCCAAATATAAAGTAAAACCATGCCCAATCCTTCCAAAACTGTAAGCTACAACTTGAAACAATTATCTTCCGTGATCACTGCATATCGCTCGTGTCCGGCACATGACCACCAGGGTGTGCTATATATGCCCTTTCCTCTGTTTGACAGGTTAGTTAACATGTGCCTTTTAAGGGAATACATCCTCCAGTTTTCCTCCACAGTTGTCATCCAGTGGGGGGCAGCACAACTCAAGATGGTCACCTCCATAGTGCTTTCCATTTAAAACCATACATGTAATAAAATGAATTAAACCCTCATATTAATAGGTGCATAGAATGGTGCACAGCAGAAATTCACTTATAAATATCCCCTTGGACCTGCCTGTGCTATGCTCTGCTCTGGCTTGTGTATCTGAGCTTTTCCTGGTTAATGCGATAATGTCATGCGGCTCCGTCCTATGCGTTCTGTCATAAATCGCATGACTACCTTGGGGGCCCTGAGGAAGTCACATGACACACTGGGCAGGAGAGATGGGCTGGGAGCAACTGGCGGCATGCGGCATGCTGGGATGCTGAGCCAGCTGTGCCTGTAAGGTATCTGGGTGGATCCTGACATTGTCGGGATCCCTTCTGAGTCTGCAGTGGCTCTGTGATGCCACAGGCAAAAGTAAGATAAAGCAAGCTGCACGTCTGTGACCCACATGAGAAGTTTGATTAAAAAAGCTTTTTGTCTCTTGTTCCTTTTCTCTATATATATATATATATATATATATATATATATATATATATATATATATATATATATATATATATATATATATATATAATTTCGAGAAGCACAATCATTAAACAAAACAGATCAACAAAGGAAAATGATAAAATGTTCAAATGTTCAAAGGTTTGCATGCCCATACTTATTAATAGCACTTAGGATCAATGACCACTTGCATATTTTGTAATTGATGGGAATCAGACCCTTTCATCATGGTAAAGCTACCCCCATTCTTCTTGGAAAAAATATTCAGGCTTTGTGAATTACTGGGGTGTCCACCATAAAACTCATATTTGAGATCTCTTTAAAGTGGCTTAGTGATGTTGAAGTCTGGAGATTGCGATGCCTGCTCCAGAACCTTCATTATTTTCTACTGCTGTGACAGGATTGAAAACATAAGGCCAAATCAACCCTTCAGTGAGGGTTGATTTGGCCTTATGTTTTCAATCCTTGTCATGTTGGACATTACAAGTATGCCCCAAACAGTTTCCGGTCTGATGAATGCAACATTTTCTGATAATATACTACATTCATCTTGCCGTCAATTTTAAAGATATTCACTGTGCCATTATACCTCACACATGGGGTTGCCACCTCGTTCCTTTAAAACCAAACACATATTCATTACACAGGTTCTGAGGCAGATTAGGCATCAACTGAGTTTAATTACAACCTTAATCTGCCACAGAACCCATTTAATTAATGTGTTTTAGTTTTAAAGGGATGATGTGGCAACCAGACTTTCACACCCCAGAACAGCAGAAATCTACCTCCATGCTTCACAGTAGGGATAGTGTGCTTCATTTCATAGGCTTTGTTGGCTCTCCAAACAGCAGATCTCATCACTCCAAATGATTTTGTTCCAGACTTTTTAAAACTTCTTTAGGTGCTGTTCGGCTTATTGAAAAGTTAACATCTTACAAATTCTGTCGGAGTATATAAACTTAGAAACACAACTTTACTTCATTAGAAGAGTCTTCACTTTTAGAACCTATCCAGAAGGGCTGTCACAGTTGTCATTGCTTTGACTAGAAAAAGATCAATTCAGGGAAGTAAAGGAATCTGTGAATTCTGTCTTTAAACACTACAGCTGTGTCAAAAACGCCACTTAGTTTGTGCAACCAAAGCTTACTATAGTTGCGTAGTTGCATAGTCAGGTTGAAAAAAGACACAAGTCCATCCAGTTCAACCATAAAAAATAAAAAAAATAACCTATCATACAGTCCCATATACCCAATTCTATACCCACAGTTGATCCATAGGAAGGCGAAAAACCCCAGCAAAGCATGATCCAATTTGCTACAGCAGGGGGAAAAAATTCCTTCCTTATCCCCCGAGAGGCAATCAGATTTTCCCTGGATGAACTTTACCTATAAATGTTAGTACCCAGTTATATTATGTACATCTAGGAAAGTATCCAGATTTTTCTTAAAGCAATCTACTGAGCTGGCCAAAACCACCTTTGCGGGGAGTCTATTCCACATTTTCACAGCTCTTACTGTGAAGAAACCTTTCCGTATTTGGAGATTAAATCTTTTTTCCTCTAGACGTAAAGAGTGCCCCTTGTCCTTGGTGTTGAGTTATTTACTTTACGGTCAACACAAAGTTTGCTATATGGATCCCTTATATATTTGTACATGTTGATCATATCCCCCCTTAATCTCCTTCTCAAGAGTGAATAAATTCAGTTCCTCTAATCTTTCCTCCTAGCTGAGCTCCTCCATGCCTCTTATCAGTTTGGTTGCCCTTCTCTGCACTTTCTCCAGTTCCCCGATATCCTTTTTGTGAACTGGTGCCCAAAACTGAACTGCATATTCCAGATCTCCCGGGTCTCTGCCTCCTGATTGGCTGAGAAACTGCAGTCATTGGCTCCCGCTGCTGTCAATCACAGCTCACAGCCAGAAAGGGACACAGAGCAGGGCTCCGGAGCAAGCACACCCGCGTGCATGAAGAAGAGGAGAGGCCAGGAGTGTCCCCTGGGGACCCAAGAAAAGGACAATCCGCATTGCTCTGTGCAAAATAATTGCATAAAGCAGGTAAGTATAACATGTTTGTTTTTAAAAAAAAACAAAAAAAAAACCTTTTTTTAATATCACTTTAACCAATCAGGCCTAAAGTGTGTGCAAAAATGGCTCTGGCAGCAAACTCGGGTTCCTATAACCTGGGATTTTTCATTGCAGTGGGGGCATGACTGAATTATTGGTAACCAGTCATGTTTGATTTGTCTAGATGTGGACATTAATCACATGCCTGATTTGTTGGATATAAATCTGCACACACGGCTACACTTTAATTTGACACACTTTATTCAAACTCTAACAAACTCTAAATTGCAAGGTTTTTATAGGAAGAGTGGAAAAATAGCTGCAGCTTGATGAAAGATTATACTTCTTGACCTAAAAAAAATAGAACTGCTTGAATCATTTGGTCAGAGCCTCATGGACAGGGTGTGAGACGGAAAGGGGGAGAATGTAAAAATAAATTGCTCAATGAGAAATTAAAGCGGACATGTATGGCCTGAACAGCAGATTCAGTACTAGCAGTGGTAAATACGACTAAATGCTGTCATCGTAGAACACTTTCTTCTATTTAGGGGGTGTGCGGTATTAACATTAGTAGCTGATAGAAATAGGATGCTAAAAAATTATTTGCTATAAAGAGTCAGTTTTGAGCTCCGTAATTCAATCGGTAGATTGCATTCTGAAAGCCATTGCCTACAAGGCAATTTCTAAACTGTGATTGGGCCATTATATCCGCTATCCATTTCACAAGCCGAAATTTTATTTTTACTTTAGGTTTTTGTGGTAGCTATTGCTGTGATACAATGAACGGATATTTCTTATTCATCAGTTATGTACAATAAGTAAAGTTGGGGAAAAATCTAATTTTATAAAGAAATAAAAACGTTAACTGCATATCATCATATTCAGGCATGAGTGAGTTGCAATTTTATACAATTTGTCTAAAAAATAAAAGCCAGGCAAACATAAAATTTTTAGGTGAGTCAGAAGATAAGCAGCAATTTATTTTTATTTTTTTATGTTATGCAATATGATTTAGAACAGATAACAAATATAAGGTGGCTGTTATTTCAATTTTGCCGCAAAGCTCCACTTTAAGGGTACATTTCTTTAGAGTGCCTACAGCTAGAGAATTTTCTTACTGCTTGTTAAGTATATGTGAAGTTTGAATGTTCACTTTAAAGGGGAGTTCCACCCACAATTTCACTTTTTAAATATAAATACCCCTGTAATACACAAGCTTAATCTAGTCTAGTAAAGTTAGTCTGTAAACTAAGGTCTGTTTTGTTAGGTTGTTAGAGCATTTAGTTAGTTTATAATCTAGAAATAGACCGTGGCCATCTTAAGTGTGGGCATCATGAAAACAGACTGTATGACTTCCAGGATTACAGCCTTGCAGATCTCGCACATGCTCAGTGCTGCACAAGCGATGTAATAGGTTTCAGTCAGGTTTCCATAGCAACGGGAGTGTCAGAGGAAGTTGCCGCCCCTTCTCTATGCAAATAGGCTATTTGCAAGGACTATTGGGATACATGATGCCTATCCCAGAAACCCTTGCGAATAGCCTTGTGACTTAATAGCCTAGGCTAATAAGGAGGAGGAAGTAATGAAGGACTACAAAATAAAGGTATTTACAAGCAACAAAATAAATAAAAATTGTCCATTCTGAACACTATGAGATTAGGGCATGCAGCACAGACAAACATAAAAAAATGGGTGGAACTCCACTTTAACCACTTCGGCTCCGGAAGGTTTAACCCACTTCCTGACCATTTTTTTTTATACGGCACTGCGTTTCTTTAACTGACAATTGCGCGTTCGTGCGACGCTGTATCAAAATAAAATGTGTCCTTTTCCCCCTCAAATAGAGCTTTATTTTGGTGGTATTCATCGCTGCTTTTTTTTAAACTATAAACAAAAAAAAAGAAAATTTTGAATAAAAAACAATATGTTTTACTTTCTGCTATAAAACATTCCCAATAAAAAAAAAATATAAATTCTTCATCAGTTTAGGCCAACATGTATTCTGCTACAAAAAAAAACAATAAGCGTCTATTGATTGGTTAGCGCAAACGTTAAAGCGTCTACAAACTATGGGATAGATTTAGGGACTTTTTATTTTAGTTTTTTATTGTTTATACTAGTAGTTACATTGCGGCAGACAATTGGACATTTTTTGGGGACCAGGGACACCAATACAGTGATCAGTGCTAAAAAAAAAAAAAAGCACTGTCACGGTATAAATGACACTGGCAGGGAAGGGGTTAACACCAGGGACGGTCCGGAAGTAGTTAATGTTTGGCTTAAAGTAATTGTAAACGATCACCATGTAAAACAACCCATTCCATTTAAAATAGAAATTAAACATTTGTGCCTAGATATATAAAAAAAAAAAATCTAAATACATTTTTCCCCCCTTTTTTTATAAGTGGTCACAATGCCTCTATTCTTGGCTGCATTAGAGCTGGGGGAGGAGAAACGGCAGCACACTGATCTTCCCAGTAAAAGGCTGTGCAGGGGTGGGGCGCGTCAGGACAAGTCTGATCATTGGAGATGAGCAGGCTGAGTTCCCAGCATAGCTAGAGGACTGACCACGGTGTGTTCTCCATAGTGTGGTCAGTTTTTTAATAGGAAAGCAGAGGGACTGGCAGGATCACCCAGGGATTTCTCACAAAGGAAGCAATACAAATAGGATACTTTTTTTTTGGTACAACAGCCACATATCAGGAATGTTAAGATTTCTCCAGAAGGGTTTTTCTTTGGATATGCTGGATCAGGAATTGAATTTAGTAGCGGATTTAGATCTACAAACCCTTTTTAATTCTCAAAAGATAATGTCAATAATTCTTTTGAATGGGCATTTTTCAGTCAATCTCCTTGGATTTTGAATCTTTTTAGAAAGCCTTGCCGAGTTTTAAGAGGATAGGTTAAGTGATTTTTAGAAAATCAGACTTTGAGGGATGTTCTAGCACCAATTGTTGGATAAACCTGTCAAACCTAAGATGTTTTCCAATCTGAACTGTTTCTTTCCCTGCAGACGATGCAAAGTGTGTAAAACTTCCAAGACAATACTGATCTCATCATTTTACTTCCAGGTCCACTAATAAACAATATAAACTTCAGGACTTCATCACCTGCAGTACCAAAAGAGTAAATTACCTATTAAAATGTACATATCAGGAATATGAAATGTTGGGTTTACATATTCTTTAACCTCTTGACCACTGGGCACTTAAACCCCCTTCCTAACCAGACCAATTTTCAGCTTTCGGTGCTCTCACAATTTGAATGACAATTACTGTCATGCAACACTGTACCCATATGACATTTTTGTCCTTTTCCCCCACCACTGTTTTTTCTTTTTATAGCACACACAAAAAAACCCCCTGAAAATTCTGTAAAAAAAAAAAAGCATTTTTGTTTTCTGTTGGAACATTTTGCAAATTAGTAATTTTTTCTTCATTCATTTTGACCAAAACTTATACTGCTACATATCTTTGGTAAAAATAACCCAAACCGGTGTATATTATTTGGTCTTTGTGAAAGTTATAGAGTCCACAAGCTATGGTGCCAATATCTGAAAATTAATCACACCTGAAGTACTGCGGCATATCTCATTTCTTGAGACTCTTAACATGCCAGAAAAGTACAAATACCCCCCAAATGACACCTTTTTGGAAAGAAGACATTCCAAGGTATTTAGAAAGAGGCATGGTGAGTTTTTTGAAGTTGTAATTTTTCCCCACAATGCTTTGCAAAATCAAGATTTTTTTTCTAATTTGTCATATTAGCAGCTTATTTCTTACACACGGCATATGCATACCACAAATTACACCCCAAAACACATTCTGCTATTCCTCCTGAGTATGGCGATACCACATGTGTGAGACTATTACACAGCGTGGCCACATACAGAGGCGAGGGAGCACCTTCAGGCGTTCTGGAGCATAAATTACACATCTAATTTCCTGACTACCTCTTAGGCCCCGTACACACCATAGAATCCATCCGCAGATAAATCCCAGCAAATGGGTTTCAGCGGATAGATCCTATGGTGTGTACACGCCAGCGGATCTTTATCCGCGGATAAATCTCCCCTGGGATGGATTTCCAGCAGATTAATATTTGCTGACATGCTCAACAAATCCATCTGCTGAAGTCCATCCCAACGGATGGATCCGCTCGTCTGTACAGACTCACCGGATCCATCCGTCCAAAGGGATTCCCCGCACGCGTCGTAATGATTTGACGCATACGTGGAATTCCTTATATGACAGCGTCGCGCCCGTCGCCGCGTCATAATCGCGGCGACGGCGCGACACGTCATCGCCAGAGGATTTCCGCGCGGATTTCAATGCGATGGTGAGTACACTCCATCGCATAGAAATCTGCGGAAATCTTTGAGAGGATTTATCCGTGGAAACGGTCCGCTGGACCGTATCCGCGGATAAATTCTCTCGTGTGTATGGGGCCTTACTCTTTTGAAGGCCCTGGAGCACCAGGACAATGGAAACACCCCAAAAATGTCCACATTTTGGAAAGAAAACACCCCAACGTATAATTTATGAGGCATAATGAGTCTTTTGAACATGTCCTTTTTTTCTAAAAGTTTTTGGAAAATGTGAAAAGAAAATAAACGCATTTTTTTTTTTCACAAAGCTGTCCATTCATACAATATTTCTAACACATAGCACGTACATACCAAAAATGACACCCCCAAAATAGATTCTCCTACTCCTCCTATGGTGATGTCATATGTGGGAGCCTTCCACAGCCTGGCCACATACAGAGCTGGGTATTGCCGAGTATGGCTGGGGGTGAATAGGAGGGATGGATGAGTTTGACTGAGGGATGGCGGGCTGAGCACTGAGGGAGGGATGGCGGGCTGAGCACTGAGGGAGGGATGGCGGGCTGAGCACTGAGGGAGGGATGGCAGGCTGAGCACTGAGGGAGGGATGGCAGGCTGAGCACTGAGGGAGGGATGGCAGGCTGAGCACTGAGGGAGGGATGGCAGGCTGAGCACTGAGGGAGGGATGGCAGGCTGAGCACTGAGGGAGGGATGGCAGGCTGAGCACTGAGGGAGGGATGGCAGGCTGAGCACTGAGGGAGGGATGGCAGGCTGAGCACTGAGGGAGGGATGGCAGGCTGAGCACCGAGGGAGGGATGGTTGTGGCTGGCATGGCTGGTGCCAAAATTGCCTTTCCTTTTCAATCTGCAGCTCTCTAATCTTCTGTAAAATGCAATGCAATATGGCAACCTGGAGGTGTTCTGTACACAGATGGTATACAAAACGCCTCCCAGAAATGTAATGTTCTGTTTGTGATTGGCTCACTGATTTTCTCAGAAGTTACAAGTCAGATTTTGGGCATTTTCTGTAACAAAAATGTCATTTTCTGTAATATTCTCCCAACGACAGATCACGTCTAAATGGGTGCAAACCCTGCCACTTTCCTCATTAGAACTCTGCAAGTGCAGCAGCTGATTGATAATTATTATAAAGTCACTCACATTCACTTTGCAAATGGACACAGACAAACAAAGAGCATTTCCTTCAGAATAACAAAAGGTAGGAATTGGGTGTTCACCCTAAAAAAAAATTCTAACATTACATTAAGCTCCATTCTGACATTGACTCTACGCTGATCTTTTATTTATTTATTTTTTTGCCGTACATACCGTTATATCTTTATTTCCCCCCCCCCCCCCGGCTTCCGGGTATGAATCCCGCGGGAGTGGGCATTCCTATGCACAGGCAAATTGATTGACCTATGGCATAAGCTTCCCCCCGGCGCATACGGCCGCGCCACACAGTAATGCAAGGCTTTCTCCCTGGTGTGGAGTGTCGTGATCGCCCCCTCCCTTGGACTACGAGAGAGTCGGGACGCCCACTAACACACAGCTAATTTTTCTATCTGCAACGTAGAGCGTCCTGACTCTCCTGTAGTGGGTATCACTAATGTAAACAGGTTTTTAATATAAGTTTTATTAGCAATCTGTTTATTTGCACATGCAGCGAATATTACTTTTGAGGGAAAAAGTGTTTCCATCGAATTTTGCTGAAACTGAAGCTGAAAGCTAAGAGTAATGCTTACCTCATGGAAGGTTACAGATCAATGGAAGTGCTGAGATCACAAAATTTACACTGCAAAACTGTTCAATGTGGAGAGGTTTACTCAGCAGTAAAGCCTTGGAAGATGAATACAGGTTTGCTATGCTAGCCTCTGATATTATAGCAATGCTGTTATTATGCAGCATTGTCATGTTTCCGAAAAGCCTCTATTGCAAAGATCAGTGCATAGAAACCACTCCAGACTAGCGGTCTTTGTTTTGGTAATACTAATCCGAAGGCCAGTACAGTACTTGATTACGCTCGTAAATGCCCTTTGCTCTAGGCTTTGCATTATAGCTGATCGCTAAGTGGAAATAAGACTAATCAGTGCAGTCACGTATTTGCTAAAAATCATTTAATGTATTTTTAAATGCATATGCAGTTCACAAATCTGTGTTATAAACCCTCTGAATTCCCCTCACAGAAGCACTCAGACTGGGAGAAGGAATGCTAGCACTCGGAGACAGATTCTGCTGCAGTGCACCTTTGTTCCTTTATTGTTCAGACGTGCGCTGAAGCTCTGTTTTTGACCGGGCTCTGGCAAAGGTGTCTGGATCACTAAAGTGGATGCACTGATTATTTTCGGGTACATAAGGTTTAAACTATATATTTCACTGACTAGAGAAAAGCTTTAACCACTTGCCGACTGCCTAACATACATGTACTGCGGCAGGTCATCTCTATAGCGAAATTGCGTACCTGATTTGGTACTAAGGGGGTGTGTGTCGCCAGAGGCGCGATCACGAGCTGATTGGACAGAGGGAGCAAATCAGCGGGTCATCCGCGATCGTTCCTGAGAGAGGCAGAATGGTGGTCTGCCTATGTAAACAAGGCAGATCGCCATTCTGACAGGGGAGAAGATGGAGATCTTGCGTTCCAATGGGTGGACTTCAGCGCTGAGTGATTATAGTGAATAAGTGTGCCCTATACCCACATACAGTATCTCTTCAGGCTTCTGAGTCAACCTGAATATTTTAAAACAAGTAATTACATAAAAGATTGATTTAAGAATTTGTTTAAAAAGTGTAATAGTTTGGCAATTCCAAGATCAGATCATGACAGAAACTTGTAAAGCACTGCCCAGGCTGTCCAAACTTTGCACCCCTGACCTTTTTACTGGTGACCAAATGTTGATGCGCTCGCCTCCTTTCTAAAAAATATTACTCCTTGGGAGAGCCTTTAAAAGTTTTGGGATGAACGCCTTTTGTATATTTGTGTAAGATTTGAAACTGTGACAATGTAGTTTCTATAGGTGGCACCCCAAGGCTCAGACATATGAATGCCACCTGCTGTCACAGGGAGGAGGCTCTGGTGGTGGCAGGCGGTTGATTAGGAGCATATTTTGCACACCCTAAATACGAGTGTAGTGTGTTCTGAAAGTTGAACCTAGTCTTTAATATATTGGTGTTGCCCCTAGATAAGGCTAATGCACATAGGTTTATTTGGATGTGCCCAGGCACAACCAGCACACCCTGTGCGCATTCCTATGGTAGTTTCAATGGAATTTCACAGATTAAGATGGGGATTGAGCAGGAATGATCCTCCCTGTGACCAAATAAAAAATAATAAGAAAAAAAAAAACCTTGTTGCTTATGTGAGTAACTGTATGTTCAAATGTTGGTAAATCTGCAAAATGCTGGTTCTTTTATGCCTTTTATACAGCAGAATTTCTAAACCTTTTCAACACAAAGAAACCATTTCAATAACTTTCTGGACTCAGGGAACCCCTGCTAAAAATGACTATGGCCCGGATTCAGATAGCAGTTACGACGGCGTATCTCCGGATACGCCGTCGTAACTCTGAGTTGCGGGGTCGTATCTATGCGACTGATTCATAGGCCCGGATTCAGATACAATAGTGTATCTATCGGCAGGCATAACGTATCTCAGATACGTTACGCCGCTGTAAATTAGGGCGCAAGTTCCGTATTCAGAAAGAACTTGCGCCCTAAGTTAAGGCGGCGTAACGTATGTGGTCCAGCGTAAGCCCGCAGAATTCAAATGTGGATGATGTGGGCGTGTTTTATTTAAATTAATTGTGACCCAACGTATTTGACATTTTTTACGAACGGCGCATGCGCCGTCCGTGAAAGAATCCCAGTGCGCATGCTCCAAATTAACCGGCAAAAAGCCAATGCTTTCGACGTGAACGTAAATTACGCCCAGCCCTATTCGCGAACGACTTACGTAAACGACCTAATCGACGGAAAATACGACGCTGGCCCGACGTCTATACTTAACATAGGATACGCCTCATATAGCAGGGGTAACCTTACGCCGGAAAAAGCCTAACGTAAACGACGTAAAAAAATGCGCCGGACGTACGTTTCTGAATCGGCGTACCTACCTAATTTGCATATTCCTCACGTAAATCTACGGAAGCGCCACCTAGCGGCCAGCGTAAATTTGCAGCCTAAGATACGACGGTGTAAGAGACTTACGCCGGTCGGATCTTAGGGAAATTTATGCGTAACTGATTCTATGAATCCGTCGCATAGATACGACCCCGCAACTCAGAGTTATGACGGCGTATCTGGAGATACGCCGTCGTAACTGCTATCTGAATCCGGGCCATCGAATCAGTTACGCATAGATTTCCCTAAGATCCGATTGGCGTAAGTCTCTTACACCGTCGTATCTTAGGCTGCATATTTACGCTGGACGCTAGGTGGCGCTTCCGTCGATTTACGAGAGGAATATGCAAATTAGGTAGATACACCGATTCAGAAACATACGTCCGGCCAGCGCATTTTTTTTTACGTCATTTACGTTCGTCTTTTTCCGGCGTAAAGTTACCCCTGCTATATGAGGCGTATCCTATGTGAAGTATGGACGTCGGGCCAGCATCAAATTTTCCGTCGTTTGCGTAAGTCGTTCGCGAATAGGGCTGTACGTAAGTTGCGTTCACGTCTAAAGCATTGACGATTTGCGGTGTAATTTCGAGCATGCGCGCTGGGATTCTTTTATGAACGGCGCATTCGCCGTTCGTAAAAAAACGTCAAATACGTGGGGGTCACAATTAATTTAAATAAAACACGCCCACATCATCCACATTTGAATTAGGCGGGCTTACGCCGGACCACATACATTACGCCGCCGTAACTTGGGGTGCAAGTTCTTTATGAATACGGAACTTGCGCCCTAAGTTACGGCAGCGTAACGTATCTGAGATACGTTACGCCCGCGGATAGATACACAATTGTATCTGAATCCGGGCCCTTATCTACAACTTATGATACATTAGTTTGATGGTCAGTGGGGAGAATTCCCCTTGGAGCCCATTCACACAGGGACGACTTTGGATCCGACTTCAAGTCGCCTCAAGTCGCGCTGCATGAGAAAATCAATGTAAGTGAATGGAGCAGTCTTAATGCACACTACTGCAGTCGCTCCGACTTCAGAAAAGGTTCCTGTACTACTTCAATCCGATGTCTAGGCGACTTGTAGGCAATTTGTACCCATAGATTTCAATGGAAGCAACAATACAGGAAGAGAACATACATTTCTCAGGCAAACCCCTCCCTCCCACAGAGCTGATTCTTGTTTGTTTGGCCACTGGAAAGCCTCCTGTCCTGGAGGCAACTTGAAGTTGCCTTGTAAGTTGCCTCATGTCGCTCTGTGATTCATACTCAAGTCGTGTCCAAGTTGCCTCCCAAAGTCGCGCTGGAAGTCGTGTTGCCTCTGTGTGAATGGAGTCTTATACAAGCTGTACACTCACACTTGTGGTCATTGGGAAGAATTACCTCCTTGCAGATCAAAAAAAGATCAAGTTTCAGTAGGAACTTATCTGAGAGGCAGAAAATGCTTATTGCTCATGGAACACCCAGCAACCTCTGGAGGAAACCTAGTTGAGTAACCCTGCTCTACAGGTTGTAGGATAGATGTGTTTTATGGGAACAGAAGGGTGTGGTTAGCTGTTCCCAACTGAACAAAATGAAACTGTACAAAAGAAAAAAAATGAGATGCTAATCTAAAGGAAGCAGATGTATGCAAAGAAAACCATCACAACCAGCTGGCTATTACGTTCCATTGTTCTGACTGCAGTAAGCTGCAAAAAAGTGAAATCTTTGCATGAGTTAGGCTCGCGGTGCAGTGCCTTTCGCCATAAGCCAGATAGTGTCATCTTTATTCACTACCCCTCAATCTATACAAAGTGGCACCAAAACACTGGCAGATGGCTTTTTCAGTTTAAATATTTAACATGTGTGTAATGACAGCTGCATGCACCATTACTGCAAAATGGCGATTTTTCAATTGCTGTGATAATTTGCCAATAATGACATTTTTTTACAGAGCGCTGTTGGCATAGTTTTTTGCTTGGCAGACAAAAGCTGGCAGGGCACTAATGTTTTCAGCAGCATCTAGTCATAGTGTGGAATTAGGCAGTTCGGTATAACTGATGCTAATGTCTACCTAGATACAGGAGTTACTGTAGTCCAAAATCCCTATTTATTAGATGGTTGTCATGCATGGGTATGGCCACAATGCTTGGACACTTTTAAAGCAGTATACTCCTGGCCCCTTCCTCCTGCTATGGGGGGCACCCAAGCCACAGCTGTGTGTCCATATGGACGCAGCTGTGGCTCGTGCCCGCCCTGCCCCCCTTGTGTTAGCACACGAAACGCGTGGATTACGCTATGTGGCTACTTTTCTCCTTTATCTTCTCTGGCTATTGACACCATTGGAGCGACACTGTTGTGGAACCTCTATACCTTCGCATGTCTTCCCATGGTTTGAATTACCATCTAAACAGCTAACCAGATGTGGACATCAATATACCCCCCGTGTGCCTGATTTAGAACCACACATACAAGCTTGTTCTGACCTGTAGTGGCGTATGTCACCACAAGTCCACCCCTTCTGGTAAGCCTCCATTTCTATCTGGTGGTGGTCACTCTTCACTGAAAGGAAGAAATCAACTTTATATATATTGTTTTATCAGTATTCATGTGGTGGAATTTATTTCAATGGACTTCAGCACATTATATTGAGCATCTCATTATTCCTTTGGTGGAATGCTAACTACATGGACTTTATTTTCACATTGATCACTGTATTTATCTATTGTGATACACTTCTATTCATTTGTGATTTTCATTCACATTTATATTGCACACCAATATGTTTTTTATGACACATATTATTTAAGCGCTACACATTTTCCAATATTTTATTTGCTAATTCATTCTTTTTTAGCAGTGTTAGCAGCTGTCTTTCTGCAGGCAGCGCAGTGTATACCACATTTTCTTGTTTCTGTCCCCTTATTTACTGACTGACTTTGACAGCAGCGGGAGTCAATGTACCCAGCTGCTGTCTCAGCCAAGAGGAGAGGGTCCCAGCCAGCCGAGACGCTCCTGCAACATCGCTGGATCGAGAAGGGGCTCAGGTAAGTATTGGGGGGGGGGCCTGGAAAGAGGCTGCTGCACGCAGAAGGTTTTTATCTCACTGCATAGATTGCATTAAGATTGTGTTCCGACTTTACAACCATTTTAAGTTGGTTTCTGGCTTAGGCCAAATTCATACATCATAGGAGTCTTCCTGAGCATTCTTTTTACTTTTAATTAGAAGAGGGGAGGGAAGGATTTCTAAGCTAAGCAAATCCTCCAGCTTGCATGTCTACGCTAAGGGTAGATGGCTTCCAGGAAGTAAATTCTATATAATTTTACCTGCCCTTAATCAAAATAACCAAAGCTAGAAATGCTAGGAAGATGTTTTTCAAAGTGATTTCTCCAAAAAAAATAAAAAAAATAAACTCAATGGAGACATGAATGGGCGAGTTTGCTTTGAAGATTAAAAATGAACTAAATGGCATTTTCGGTTTGTGGTACTCAGAAACATGTTTGACCTTGCTTTATTAGGATAAGCGCATTTTAAAGCATATTCACTCTTTCAATACATGCAAGCAGATTAAGCAAGATGTCATTAAGTTATTGGTTTATGTTTACTTTAGGTTGTCTGTAGATATATGCAGCTATAGAAAAGAGACCAGGCGCCTAACGTATCGTGCCTCCATTCCCGTAATATAACATGCACACAACCAATATTTGCCCATGGGACTTTAACCACTTGCCGACCGCGCTAAAGCTGAATGATGATTACAGTGTGGACGGCTAGTTCTGGAAGGCCATCATATGATGGCCTGCCTTGATCACGCCCACTGTGGGGCGCTCTGTGATTAAAGTGTTCGGAGGAAACTGCAGATTGAGGTAAAGAGACAATCGGCGACTACCACATGATCAGCTGTGTCCAGTTACAGCTGATCACGGATGTAAATAGAAGCCGGTTATCGTCACTGCTGTCCTCATGCTGGCGGCATGAGGATTGGAGAAGAGGACCGATCACGGCTTCTCGAAAAGGAACATGTACACAAATAATCAGGCACTGATTATTATCCTTGTCCTGATTATCCGTGCTGCCTCATCAGTGCCCATCAGTGCAGCCTCATCAGTGCACAACAGTGAAGGAGAAAAATTACCTGTTTCCAACATTTTATAACAAACTATGAAAGTTTTTTTTATTTTAACTTTTGGTCTTTATTCGTTTACCAAAAAATAAATGTGATGATTACCACCAAAAGAAAGCTCTATTTGTGTGAAAACAAATTATAAAAATTGTTTGGGTACAGTGTTGCATAACACAATTGTCATTCCAAATACGACCGTGCTAAAAGCTGAAAATTGACCTAGGAAGGGAGTAAAGGTGGCAAGTGGTTAAATGAGGCATAATACAAAAGTCATAAAATATAAATTTATTGTTCAAGAATATGGCGCAATAATTTATATAAAGTACGCATAAATTGTGCCACCACCCTACATTTTGATGATCTAAAAAAGGACTTGAAAACCAGCTTACAACTCCCCCTTATAGAACGTCAACATGTAGGATGGCGACATCCACCGCCTTTCTAGTACTTTAATACGATTTATGCATCTGTTTTTTTTAGTATAGAGTTCTGTTGGAGGCATCTACTCCTGAAGAAGTGAAAGTATTCAAAAAACCCATCGAGTTGCAAGATGTATTCCTCTCCCATATTGCAATCATCTTGGTTATGTAAAGCATGTACTTGAAAATATACCAGCTTGATGTACACCTGTCACCTTGTACAATACATTGATATTTTATGACTTTTGTATTATGCCTCATTTAAAGTCCCATGGGAAATATTGGTTGTGTGTAGATACAGTGGGCTAGATTCACATAGATTACGCGGATCTAAAGATCCGCTAATCTATGTGATTTACGATCCGCCGGCGCAATTTTGCGAGGCTAGTGCAGTATTCACAAAGCACTTGCCTCCAAACTTTTGCCGGCGGATCGTAACTCCCCCGGCGGAATTCAAATTCCGCGGCTAGGGGGAGTGTACAATTTAAATCGGGCGCGTCCCCGCGCCGATTTAACTGCGCATTCGCCGCCGGCGAAATTTCCCAGTGCTCATGCTCCAAATGACGTCGCTAGGACGTCATTGTTTTCGGCGTTAATGTAAATTACAGCCATCCGTATTCGTGACCGACTTACGCAAACGACGTAAAAATGCAAAACTCAGCGCGTGAACGACGGCCATACTTAACATTAGCTACCCCTCATATAGCAGGGGTAACTATCCGCCGGAAAAAGCTGAACACAAACGACGTAAAAAAAAAGCGGCGGGCGTTCGTTTCTGAATCGGCGTATCTCCTAATTTGCATATTCGTCGCGAGTAAAACACGAAACGCCACCTAGCGGACAGCGGAAGATTGCAGCCTAAGATCCGACGGTGTAAGTCACTTACACCTGTCGGATCTTAGGGCTATCTATGCGTAACTGATTCTTATGAATCAGTCGCATAGATCCGACCGTCTGATCTCAGAGATACGACAGAATATCAGGAGATACGCCGTCGTATCTCTTTGTGAATCTGGCCCACTATATCTAGAGAACACAAAGTACATTGAACTACATCAAGAAAGCATCCAGGTGCCCTATGTTTTTCATTTTGTCACATTTGGCAGTCAGCTATTCACTTCACTCGGCTGTAAATGCTGGGGATGCCGATGTCTACTTTTTTTCAGTTTCCCCTCAGATGTTTTCCGCTGTAGTTGTTATTTTTCTGGAAATTTTAGCAAAGATATTTGCTAGAGATCATCATATTTGACTCTGCAGGCATTTTATGGCTCCTGGCATTAAAGGCTTTTCACCAAGCAGATATGAGGAGCAACATAACATTTCATTTTTTATTTTAAGCATAAAGTACAGTTATCCTTTTTTATTTTGAGCCTTTCCAAACCCAACTACAAATACCTCATCTTAACCACTTGCTTACCGGGCACTTAAAGCCCCCTCTTACCTAGACCAATTTTTATCTTTCGGCGCTAATGCACTTTGACAATTGCGCAGTCATATGACGCTGTACCCAAATAAAAATGTTATAATTTTTTTTCACACAAATAGAGCTTTCTTTTGGTGGTATTTGATCACCTCCTGGGGTTTTTATTTTTTGCTAAAAAAAACTAAAAGATGGAAAATGTGGACTTTTTTTTTTTTATATATTTTGTTAATTTTTTTTGCTAACAGGTAATTTTTCTCCTTCATTGATATGCGCTGATGAGGCGGCACTGATGAGCATTGATAGGCTGCACTGATAGGCCCAGATGAGGTGGTACAGATAAAGCGATACTGATAGGCACTGATGGGCGGCACTGGTAGGTGACGATGACGGGCACTGGTAGGTGACAATGATGGGCAGCACTGTTTGAGGCACTGATTAGTGACTTTTAGATTTTGCACTGTGGGCACTGATAGGTGGCGCTGGTGGGCACTGGTAGGTGGCACGAACAGGTGGCACATATTGGCACAGATGAGCTGTCTGCAGCTCTCCCTGATCGGGACTGATGTCCCGCTGTCTTCTGCCGGTGAACGCCTTTTTTTCCTCCTAACGCTATCAGCGCGAGGAGAAAAAAATGGCCGATTACCGACTCTGTTTACATCACATGATCAGCTGTTATTGGCTGACAGCTGATCACGTGGTAAGGGGTCAGGACCGACCCCCTTACTCCGATCTGTGATGCAGCGAGTCTCATAGACTCGCTGATCACAGAGCGAGCTGCACACGCCCTGCAGGGGGCGCGCAGGCCGCTCGAGCACGGGAGGACGCTTAGTCACTGAGATTCCTTTCCTGCATTCTGCAAAAATCCTGGTTGATCCTGCTGCCCTCTATCTCCACCTTTTTGTTCAGGTTCCCAATTCAGCTATTCAGAATTTTGCAGCTGTGATGCCAACTCTGCACATGCTCAGTTTTCAGTGCGTTTCTATGCTGTGCATTTTCCTATCGCTTCTGAGTAGCCCAGGTGACTATAGAGTCACACGTGGGTGTATACACAGTGGTAAGTGACAGCCCACTCCCTCCCTCCCTCCCTCCATGCCCACTAACCAGCTAAACACAATGGGGGTGGGATAATACATGTAGAATAATGGAGGCTTCACCTCCCTCTTATTCTAAGACCTAGGCTGCAGGGGCGTGACACAGCCTTTGACTGGCAAAAATTCACCCACACCATGTTATTTCCACAAAATATTAATGATTTTATTTATTTATTTTTACTCTGTATTCCAAAGGAAGTTTTTTTATTTTGAACATGTGACCAGCAGCATAGGACGAGAAGCTCCGCCTGCTTATGTTTTCCTGCAGACAGGCTGGGAAAGATCTGGGTCATGTGACAGCTGTATTTTAATTAGGAAAAAGGTCGTAAGATGTGTGTGTGTGTGTGTGTGTGTGTGTGTGTGTTTTTTTTTTTGTGTGTCATCATCCACATACAGAAATAGAAGGGATAATGCAAATTAAACTACCGGTAATTAAAGTTTAGTGTCACTTCAAGACCTTAACATGTTTTCTTTGGAATTTGCATGAGAACCCCTGAATTTAGGGCTCCCTAATCCTCCCGGAGATAATTAGTGGTATCCACGCTTTTAATAGTAATAGGATTACTTTAAAGTGAACCTGTGCTTTCTGGAGAACTAATCAGTACGTCCACTGTAAAGCCAATCCCACAGGCTCTGCCTCTCGATACAACCACCAAGAGCTAAGAGCAGGGTTTTTTTTCAGGAGGCACTCCAGCAGCTCTGGCTCAGACCCTTTGGTGCCTGCTCACCACAATCACTTGTAAACACATAAGTCTGGCTTCTGTGTTTACAAGTGACAGCTCTGCACTCTTATTTGCCTCTATTGAACCTTCATAGGTGATATCAGGTCATTTGATGCTTCCCTGCATCAGACATCTTGTGCAATAGCAATGTTTTGAAAACAGGGGATACAGCCACTTGTCATCTGGAGTTCAAACAAGTGTAGACTGAAATATAATGCCACAAAGCTTTTTACACAGATATTAGATACTGTTATAGCGGTTACAGACTGAACAGAGTGACTGCTTAGTTTATGTAGTTTGATGTAAACAAAAATCTTTATAAGACTGGTATGTGGTGGTACATTTTTATTGATGTAGAAAAAACATCTCCTAGAATAGGACGTTTGAAGTGTTTCAGTCTAAAATATTTATTTAAAGTGGAGCTCCAACCAAAGGGAGAAGCTCAATTTTTTGGGACCATTCAGAAAGTGCACAGCGACTCACTCATGCACAGTAGGAAACGGGGCTTCACTGACGGTTTGCCTTGCTGACTTTTTTTTTTTTTTTTTGAGACTAGAAATCCGCTTTAACTTGCCCGCTGTCTTGTTGATTTATCATTGGCTAGAGATTTTTCAATAAGTCCATCTGACAGGTGAATTGTCTCAAAATCAATTGAAGATGAGTCCGTGGGAAAAATACCCTTACAATGGGGATCAGAGTGCCACCCGAACAGACAGCTACAAAGATTATTGGTGTCATGCAGTTGGCTCTTCCAAGTGGTATTGGCCCTAGAATTATGTAGCCACCATCAACTAGGAGGTCAATTGGCCTCAGAAAAATGGATCACTTACAACCTTTGGAGGAACCCTAGAGCTGTACAAAACCATAGTTGAGAATGGCTGCTCAAGATCAAGTGGCAAAACTACCAAGGTCTCAAAGGTTGCACTTGCGACTGGGACCTGGCATTTGCAACATCTCTGTATGTGAATGCCACTCGACAGAAGGGAGTGGCCAGAAGCGATGGCGTGGGTCCTGAGAGGGGAAGGATTGGGGTTTCTTTGTACACAAACACTGCACAAAGCAGGTAAGTATGACATATTTGTTATATATTATTTATTTATTTTAATCTTAAAAAAAAAAAATCAGATGTTAATATCACTTTAACCACTTGCTTACTGGGCACATATACCCCCTCCTGCCCAGGCGAAATTTCAGCTTCCGGCACTGCATCGCTTTAACTGACAATTGCGCAGTCGTGCGACGTGGCTCCCAAACAAAATTGATGTCCTTTTTTCCCCACAAATAGAGCTTTCTTTTGGTGGCATTTGATCACCTCTGCGGTTTTTATTTTTTGCACTATAAACAAAAAAAGAGCAACAATATTGAAAAAAAATTCAATATTTTTTTACTTGTTGCTATAATATCCCAATTTTTTTTAAAAATAAAAACCTTTTTTTTTCCCTCAGTTTAGGCCGATACGTATTCTTCTACATATTTTTGGTAAAAAAAAAAAAAATCGCAATAAGCGACTGGTTTGCGCAAAAGTTATAGCGCCTACAAAATAGGAGACAACGTTATTTTATTTGTATTTATTTTTTACTAGTAATGGCGGCGATCTGCGATTTTTATTGGGACTGCGACATTATGGCGGACACATCGGACACTTTTGACACATTTTTGGCACCATTCATATTTATACAGCGATCAGTGCTATAAATATGCACTAATTACTGTACAAATGTGACTGGCAGGGAAGGGGTTAACACTAGGGGCCGAGGAAGGGGTTAAATGTGTAGCCTAGTGAGTGTTCTAACTGTAGGGGGAGGGGGACTGACTGGGGGAGGTGACCAATCTGTGTCCCTATGTACAAGGGACACATCATCGGTCTTCTCTCTCCCTGACAGGATGTGGATCTGTGTGTTTACACACACAGATCCACGTCCTTGTCTGTGTAACCACCGATCGCGGGTGCTTGGCGGACATCGCGGCCACCAGGCACGCGCATCGGCATCTCAGTGATGCGACGGGCACGCGACCCAGTGGCTGGAGGCTGTATATAGACGGCCTCCCGGCAATTGGGATCCACACTGCGGCCGTAGGAAGTGGTTAAAAACATTTATAATTTTCTATGTAAAAGTACCAGTAATTGATGTATTCACATACATAACCTTGCTGTATAACCAATTATTCTACTTTAGCTGTTTGTTTTTTTGTTTTTTCTATAAAACCATACTAAGAAAAAACATTAAAAGTCACTGTAAATGTATGCAGATTTAGTATTGGTTACAAATTCAATTCAATTCAATCTAAACACAGAAATGTGTAAATCTAGGCAGTATCTGCTAGGGTAATTTTTACAATTTTTTTTTTTCTTGTGGTATTGTAAAGTAAATGTATTCCATTTGAGCTTTTTTGGCCTTTCATATTCCACCACTGTATACTTAAAGCAACAAGTATTTTTTCTTTCTAACTTCCTTCTATTTATGTTGTTCCTCTAGAAGATTTTAACAGGGTTGCCAACCCCCCGCCCCGTGACATTTTTTACTGGCAAAACATTGAAAATGTACTGCCAGAGCGCTTTATATTATAAACGGGACAAATTGATATTTGAACAATATGTGAACATTAACAATACCTATAACAAGCAGTGTTCTTTGCTTTACAATGGAAAAAGTCAAAACCACATTACAAAATGTGAGCATAAATACCCTGACCCTGTGATGGAAAACAACCAGCTCTGCAGTACAAAGCACAGCATGGCAAATAATGTTCATAGATAGATAGGTTGCGCTAACTGTGGGAGTGGCTTAAAGGATGATTGCAAAGAACATAATTCTAGCAACAGTTCCTGTACCCACAAAATGTACCTAATTAATGTGCCAAAGTCTCAGACAATCATAAACCTCAGGACAAAGGATCATTTTTTAAAAGTTTAAATTACATATGCATTTCTTCACAGAAAAAGATCAATTTGTCTGACTGAGTCTAAAATTAGCAGCTGTTGAGACACTGAACAGCTAAATACGGAATTTGAATATGTATATGAGAGCATTTTTAGCTGCCAAGGATTTTATTTTTCTGCCCACTTGGTCCACCCAAGGTTCATGGCCTGATTTGTCTATACTGCAGCAGGCAACACAGCTAGACATCTCTTTTCCTTTAGCTTGTGATTTAATAGTAAGGCTCCATGCACACTGAAGCTAAAAAAAAAAAGCTATAAAAAAAACGCCAGTCGCTTTGCAGGGAGCCTTTCAATTTTTTTTTGCGTTTTTGCGATGGCTTTAATCAGTGTTTTTCAGTGTAGCTTTTTTTTTTTTTCAATGGATAAAAAAACGCTAAATGCTGGTGCCAGCATTTTTGAGCGTTTTTCGGCATTTTGCGTTTTTGAACGTTTTTTTTCCCACCGAAAAACGCACTTTGAACGCGAATTTCGGGCGTTCAGAAAAAAGACAAACTCCCAAAACGCCCAGGTGTGCATGGGCTCATAGGCTACCATAGAGTTCAGTTTATGGGCTTTAAAAAAAAAAGCCAAAACGCCAATAAACTACAGTTTATCAGCTTTAGTGTGCATGGAGCCTTAAGGAACAGCAAGGGACTAATGAGATCATAACTCTGCGCTCTCCCTCTCTCGGCATATCAGCAAATGCAGAACACCTGAGTTGCTGCAAGGACTAAACCACCCCCTTCCAGTCTTAATGCTGCTGTACAAAACATTTATACAAGGCCAAGATATTTTTACTAGTTGTATTTAAAACACACTTCAATAAAGGAGACGTATGGGTTTTTTTTTTAAAAAAGGAAAAAAAAAAACATCCATACTCACCTAAGTGGGTGCCCAGCACTCACTATACCAGGGGTCTGCAACCTTTAAGACATAAAGAGCCACTTGGACCCGTTTCTGAAGGAAAAAAATAATCTGGGAGCCGCAAAACCATTGCGACATTTAAAACAAATATAACACTGCATATATTTTTTCTTACCTTAATGCTATATACAGGATCGTGCAGTCAGATTCCAGCAAATGCAATACTGTACAATATATCAGATAAGATTCCACCTCCACATGCCCAGGCTGGCCCCAGCCCCCAGCCCTAGACTAGGCCGCTCCCCCCCCCCCCCCCAGTCCCAGACACTTCCAATCCACACATGATGCCCGTCCTCACCTACACTGCCTGCTCTAGTGCTCTTACTGTCTGTGTCACTCGTCGTCTGTCTCTCTCTCTTCGCAGGGCCACGGTCTTTGATCCGGAGCGGAGCCTCCGCGGGGGATATGTCGGCAGCTGAGCTGAGAGCTCTCGAGTCGTGACAGGCTGAAGCAGGCGGGAGACTCCAGGCGCGTGCATGCACCAGGGCCACCCTGGCCGCGAGCACAGACAGGCTAGCTCTGTGGCCAGTCACATGATGCGCCGTGACCGAATCACAGGCCAGCTCAGGCCTGTGGCCACATGACCCCCCCCGCACGCCACGCGGTAGATGTAATTGCGGTAACGCCACCCAAGTAATGGGAACGGCGTTACCGCGAGGGTACGAGTAATCGGGTAATTACTCGTTACCCTCAAAAGGTGCCCCGAAGCCGCCGCAAAGGTTCAAAAGAGCCGCATGCGGCTCCGGAGCCGCGGGTTGCAGACACCTGCACTATACATTTAAGCTCTCTTGGTTTCACCGTAATGCATTCCTTGGATCCCGCTGCTGTCAATTAAATCCAATGATCAGGGGCCGAATCCTGCTGTCTGTGTTAATGGACGCAGCAGGACATGGGAGCACGCCCATGTAGAGCGGCTCTCCAACAGGGCACTTGAGAATAGGAGGATCAGGGCCACTCTGTGCAAAACCAACTGCAAAGAGGAGGCAAGTATGATTTTTTTTTTTTCTTTGTTTAAACAAACTTTTACATATCCTTTAAGGAATTGAACCTTGTGATCCCACTAAGAAAAACCTAAGCTTTTTTAACTTGCAATTCTGCCAGCACACAGGGTCTCTCCGAGAAGTCCTTTTAAAAGCATTTACTTTTTCTTAAAGTGGTAAACTTCTTTTTATGATAAAGTTTGCATGTAGGTAAAATGAATATCTCCTTGGACATGCACTGTTTAGGAGATATTTGCTTATTTGCCATCACCACCACATGTGCTTTGAAGGAATGGAATACTCGTGCTGTTCCTTCAGAGCCCTGTGCCGTGGTTGTGACTCCCAGTGACATCATTTCAGCTGGGCCAGTGAACCCAGAAGGAAGATCGGTTGAGGATGAAAGCCCTGGCAGCGGGGTTGGTTTCAAGGTAAGCCTTCCATAAGGTGATGGTATACGATGCATTCTAGCACATTATGACCTTACTTTGCAAAAGTAAAAACATTTTTATTTATTTGCTGTAAAGAATACAAACAGTGGCACAACAAGGACAGCTTCTTAGGAACAGACAACCCCTTTTTTATAGCCAAAATGCCTCAGCACACGTATAAAGGCAATCTGGGTGAAATACTTGATGTAAACCTCTTCTGCTAACATCTCAGTGCCTTCCTAATACTGTGGATGCAGCTGAAACCATTAAGTCACCGGGGACTTGCTACAGTGCCACTTTGCTCAATTTAGACCCCTTCTCTCCGAACCAAAATAAGGTTACCTGACTGGGCAGAACCAATATAAGTGCAGAAAAGAGCCTTTTACATATGCCAGCTTGTAATTTTCTAAATTTGCGCCCTTAAATCATGGATGAACTTTTGTTTGTTCTACAAGGTCATGTAGATAGGCTTTTGCCTGTTTGGGGATCGCCCCCCCCCCCCTTCAGCGTTAAAATCAAAGAAGTTTACTGCTTACCTGTTTTGATATCGGAGGTTTAACGTTCATACATCTTTACTTCCTGGATCCTCCATTAATGGAGTAGACTACATACTTAACTAGTCTCATTCAGAAATAGTTTTTGAATAGCTCCATAGAAAGCCTGGTGCCCTCCCTCCATATTTTCACCTGAATAATGATGGCACACTATGGTAGAAACATAAGGAATCAATATAACAAAATACCAGTAACAGAATAATTTCTCGATTTGACCTCCACAGTATACGATTGTCTGGAAAGGTGTAAAAAGTGTCACCAGTAACCATTCCCCCCCCCCCCAAATATATTCTATCTATCTATCTCTCTCTATATATATATATATCTATCTCTCTATATATATATCTCTATCTCTCTCTATATATATCTCTATCTCTCTCTCTCTATATATAACTCTCTCTCTATATATAACTCTCTCTCTATATATAACTCTCTCTCTATATATAACTCTCTCTCTATATATCTCTCTGTCTCTCTCTCTCTCTCTCTGTCTCTCTCTGTCTCTGTGTGTCTCTCTCTCTATGTCTCTCTGTCTCTGTGTGTCTCTCTCTCTATGTCTCTCTGTCTCTGTGTGTCTCTCTCTCTGTGTCTCGCTCTCTCTCTGTGTCTCGCTCTCTCTCTGTGTCTCTCTCTCTGTGTCTCTCTCTCTGTGTCTCTCTCTCTGTGTCTCTCTCTCTGTGTCTCTCTCTCTGTGTCTCTCTCTCTGTGTCTCTCTCTCTGTGTCTCTCTCTCTGTGTCTCGCTGTCTCTCTCTGTGTCTCGCTGTCTCTCTCTGTCTCTCTCTGTCTCTCTCTGTCTCTCTCTGTGTCTCTCTGTGTCTCTCTCTCTCTGTGTCTCTGTGTGTCTCT
Source organism: Rana temporaria (assembly GCF_905171775.1). Lineage (NCBI taxonomy): Eukaryota > Metazoa > Chordata > Amphibia > Anura > Ranidae > Rana > Rana temporaria. The sequence goes on along the minus strand of NC_053494.1, from coordinate 158,375,945 downwards.
CTCTCTGTGTCTCTGTCTCTCTCTCTGTCTGTCTCTCTCTCTGTCTCTCTCTCTGTCTCTCTGTGTCTCTCTGTGTCTCTCTGTGTCTCTCTCTCTGTCTCTCTGTGTCTCTCTCTCTCTCTCTCTGTCTCTCTGTGTCTCTCTCTCTCTCTCTGTCTCTCTGTGTCTCTCTCTCTGACTCTCTGTGTCTCTCTCTCTCTCTCTGTCTCTCTCTCTGTCTCTCTGTGTCTCTGTGTGTCTCTGTGTCTCTATCTCTCTGTCTCTCTCTCTGTCTCTCTGTGTCTCTGTGTGTCTCTGTGTCTCTATCTCTCTGTCTCTGTGTCTCTCTCTCTCTGTCTCTCTGTGTTATATATATATATAATCTTTTATATATATATATATATATATATATATGTTTTTTGAAGTAGAAAAATACAATAAATACAGCTGGAATGAGCAAGCAACAATATATACAAAAAAAAGCATCAGTGCACATGGTGGTACAGAAAAAGAAATACAACAGGTATATAATTACCAACAGACATTACATTTGTCAAATGCAAGGGTTGTTAATGGTATAGCTACAGGATCCCCAGAGGAAAAGAGGGGGGGGGGGGTAACCCTTGTTAGTGGACTAGACAACCACCTGGAAATTGTAGTAAACGATAACTGCAAAACACAGCAGATGCTCACTGCAGTTTTCACCAGCAGCCTTTTTTAAGGGACATAAAAATACCTTTGTAATTGCAGAAAAGCTGTACAATGGCAGCCAATTTATACCCCAGCTTCAGCATATACTGTAAGCAATTTGCCATTAAGAATTGTGAACCTATCTGTCAGTAGAGAAAATCCATGTATTTAATCCGTTAATTGTATGGCTTAAAAATGTCTGGAAGATGCCAATAGTTGTATTCTCAAATAATAGAATGTTAATGCCTGCAACTATCAGCAAGATAAAGGATGGTTACAGCAAACTACTGGCCACTTTCTAGGGGTGCAACGGATCAAAAAACTCACGGATCGGATCGATCCTCGGATCAGGAGTCACGGATCGGATCATTTTCAGATCAGCAAAAAAAAAGATTTATGAAAAAAGTCAGATTCAAGTCTGGGCTCTAGCTGGGCCAATGGCTCTATATGGTAATCAGAACCCACACATTTTTTAAGTCATCCCAATCCTAACAGGTTTCCATTTAATGTGAAATATATCTAAAAAAGGTTTTTATTTTCCCCTACAGCTTTAGTGACCTAGCTCAGTGTTTCTCAACTCCAGTCCTCAAGGCACACCAACAGGTCATGTTTTCAGGCTTTCCATTATTTTGCACAGGTGATTTTATCAGTTTCACTGCCTTAGTAATTACCACAGCAGTTTCATCTGAGGGAAATCCTGAAAACATGACCTGTTGGTGCGCCCTGAGGACTGGAGTTGAGAAACACTGACCTAGCTTTCATATAATGAATGATGTCCCACGTCATTCAGGCTGCTGGATCCTGTAGAAATCTTCTGTGCAGGGGACGGTCTGGTCCTCTTTCGGCACTGAACTTCCAGCTCTGCAGAGGTTAATAGGTTCAGGTATCTGTGCTGAACACAATAGAAGAAGCTCCCAAGGGGGACTATCCCCCCTCTTTAACCCTTAAGCCCTGGGTCAAAAACTCGTCGATCGGACGATCGTGACCGTGATCAAAGTAAGTACTAGGTAAGGGGCGGGCCAGGCGGTAACAGAAGAGCCAGCACCAATCAGTGAGCTGAGACAGGACATCCCATCCAACCAATCACAGCTGATCTGTGAATGGTTGGGGTGGAGCAAGATGACCGCCGCTCCAGAGCTAGGTCGAAGCCGGGGACTTTCCTACGGCCGAGGCTCCGGAGCGCTCCGCGGATCGCGTGGTGTGCCGATCCGAACGGGGTGACCTGTTCGGATCACGGATCGGTGATGATCCGTTGCACCCCTACCACTTTCTATCTGCCCGTTTTAGTGGTCCTACTGCCATTCATCCCAAAAGAATTTGGACTCTAGGGAAAGTAAAATACTCCCTTGCCAGGGGCTGCCGTCACATTCAAGGGTTCAATGCTGCTTTTAGTTCCAGAAGGCTGCAAAATACAGTTTTACTTATCTGCTCCTGCAGGCTCCCTCTACACTGCAAGACTACTTTCTCACTGAGGCGCTTTACAAAAGATAGCGCCTGTAAAGTGCCTTGCCTGTCACTGCAGTGTGAACACCTGAGTGCTTTCACACTGGAGCGGTGCGCTGGCAGGAAGCTAAAAAAAGTCCTGCAAGCAGCATCTTTGAGGGCACTTTAGGAGCGGTGTATACAGCGCTCCTAAAGCGCCCCTGGCCATTAACATGAATGGGCAGCGCTGCCGAAGCAATCTGGTGACCCGGAATCGGGAGTTCTGGGTCCAATCATTAGAAGAGGGCACACTGCAAGCACAAAGGGAGATGCGCAAATATGCGGCCCCACAGAAAAAAGCCCAGTCCATTGGGGCTACATGTTTGTGTATGCTCGGTGTGAAGGTGTTAAAGAAAGTTGGTGGAAATAAGAGAGCTGGTATAGTAATGAGGGAGGTGTGCTCCACAGAAATTGCACACCCTATTTTGTAAGGCAGCGCGTGATGGGATATGAAATTTCCTGGAAGGTCACATAATGCCACAGGAAGTCATGCGATCAAAGGCTTCTATTTATAATGAAAAGTGAAATCCTGCCTGAAAAGGTGAACTTGGTAATCGTCCGTTTCCAGTCTCTTAAACCAAATTAAAGCGGAGTTCCAACCACAATTAGCATTTTTTAAATGTATGTCCTTTCATCCTGCATTTTTATAATATAAATCTGGTCACTTACTATTTTACAATCCGCCGCCGATCCGCATAGATGTTCAAAAAAGATAGTTTATAAAACTATATCTACACCGTTGTCATTTTGCTTGTGGGCATTGTGAAGCCTACAAGCATTTACTTCCTGGAAGTCTTGGATGGGGAGTGATAATTGGACAGCGCACTGCATCCTGGGAAATGATGACACACATTTCCCAGGAGCATTAGAGGGAGATGATGTCAGAATCCTAGGTGGTTTCAAAGGCAGATTTCGTGGGACCGCATAGCAACAGGCATTTCCAGATGAGTAAAAAAAAGTTTTTTTTTTTTTTTTTTTTTTTTTTTTTTTTAGTCGTAAGCTACAGTTTAAAGAAAAATTGTTTTTTTGATGGAACCTCCACTTTAAGCAATTTAGCCCTTGCAGTACAAGGACAGCACCACTGCAAGGGAGTTTTTTTCTTAGAGATGGTCCACAGATTACTCTGCTGTTGAAAATAATAATTACATTGTGTGTCTAACAGCGCAATATCTCATTCTATTGAGAAGGTCTAATAAAACCGTATCTGCATTTCCACCTTGGACAGAGCCGTTGGTGATATTTACTACCACAGGGTATTAACATGGCGATGAGGGAACTCTGGATGTCATAGGTATAATAAAGATGTTGTAATGTCTTGGAATTATCTACACTCTGGAAGCTTTTCATTTATGTCAAACCATAAAAAAATGTGTCCAGTGCTTCTAATACACAGTGCTTATATTATAGTGAGGTTAAAAGACTGCTTGTGATATTGATTAATTGATCTCCACGGTAGATTGCTTGACAATTGCCCCTTTTGTCTGGTGAGCAAGCCCATGTACAGTGGATATAAAAAAAGTCTACACAACCCTGTTAAAATGTCAAGTTTCTGTGATGTAAAAAAATTAAGACCAAGATAAATAATTTCAGAACTTTTTCCACCTTTTAAATGTGACCTATAAACTGTACAACTCAGTTAAACAAAAAATGAAATCCTTTTAGGTGGAGGGAAGTAAAACTAAAATATGGTTGCATAAGTGTGCACACCCTTAATCTAATACTTTGTTTTATTACAGCACTCAGTCTTTTTGGGTCTTTTTGGGTATGAGTCAGCGTGGTACTCCATGTCTGTCAGATTGTAATTGCATCTCCTATGCACAGCCTTCTTCAGATCAGCCCACAGATTTTCCATCGGATTTAGGTCTGGGCTCTGGCTGGACCATTCCAAAACTTTAATCTTCTTCTAGGGTAGCCATTATTTTGTTGCTTTGGATTTATGTTTTGGATTGTTGTCATGCTGAAAGATGAAGTTCCTCTTTATGTTCAGCTTTCTAGCTTCTGCTAGAAAGCTGAACATAAAGAGCAACTTCATCTTTTAGCATGACAACAATCCAAAACATAAATCCAAATCAACAAAATAATGGCTACCCTAGAAGAAGATTAAAGTTTTGAAGGTTTTGTGCCAATATCGACTGGTATTTGGAACTGTTCATAATTCCCTCTATATAAACTAAGGCTGCTGTTCGGGCTAAAGAAAAATGGCCCCAAAGCATAATTCTGCCACCGCCACGCTTCATTGTGGGTATGGTGTTATTTTTGAACCAAACATATCTTTTAGAATTATGGCCAAAAAGTTCAACCTTGGTTTCATCAGAACATAACACATTTCCTACATGTTTTTGGGAAACTTCAGATGTGTTTTTGCAAAATTTAGCCAGGCTTGGATGTTTTTCTTCTTGCCACTCTACCCCATAGCCCAGACATATGAAGAATATGGGACATTGTTGTAACATGTACCACACAGCCAATACTTGCCAGATATTCCTGCAGCTCCTTTAAGGCTGGATTCACTCCTATGCATTTTTTGTGCTTTTTGCATTTTGCAGATTTGCACTACAGTCCATTTATCATGGTTTCCTATGGAACACGTTCTGTAGTGCAAATCTGCAAAATGCAAAAAGCACAAAAAATGCATAGGTGTTAATCCAGCCTTAATGTTGCTGTAGGCCTCTTGGCAGCCTCCCTGACCAGTTTTCTTCTCATCTTTTCATCTTTCAATTTTAGAGGGACATCCTGTTGGTAATGTCACTATTGTGCCATATTTTCTCCACTTGATGATGACTTCACTTTAACTTTTGTTCCATGGTGTATATAATGCCTTGGAAATACTTTTGTACCCTTCTCCTGACTGATACCTTTTAACAATGAGATCCCTCTGATGCTTTGAAAGCTCTAGGCCAGGGATATGCAATTAGTGGTCCTCCCAGCTGTTTCAAGACTACACGTCCCATCATGCCTCTGCCTCTGGGTGTCATGCTTATGGCTATCAGTGTCTTGCTATGCCTCATGGGACTTGTAGTTCTGCAACAACTGGACTTCCGCTAATTGCATATCCCTGCTCTAGGTAGACTATGGCTTTTGCTGATGGATGCGAGTAAAAAAGAAAATGTAAGGAAAGACCTACTAGAACAGCTGAACTTTATTAGGGGTTAATTATAGGCACTTTAAACAATGGCAGGTATGTACTGACTCCTATTTAACATCAGTTTGAATGTGATTGCGTAACTCTGAACACAGCTACATCCCCAGTTATAAGAGGGTATGCACACTTGTGCACCACATTATTATTATTTTTTTTACTCGCCCACCCCACTAAAAGATTTCAGTTTGTTTTTCTATTGAGTTGTGTAGTTTATAGATCACATTAAAGGTGGAAGATGTTCTGAAATTATTTATCTTTATTTTAACAGCGATGTGTAGACTTTTTATATCCACTGTAGATACAGTAAATATGCTTCACTTAATTGTACAGGACACAGGGCTTGTATTTGTAGATCATAGGTTAAATGCAGGCTACCATCAGATGATTGGACACTGGCAAAAACTTTGTTAGGACTTTCCTTCATGCACTATAAAACCACACCCACTCCTTGAGACTCCAGTTTATTTTCTAGTTTTAGCTGATGGACTTTTTTTCCCTTGGAAACATTTTGTTTTTTTCTGACAATGGAACTCCTAGGTGTTATGCCGCTTACACACGATCGGACTTTTTCCATCGGATTTTCCGATCGTGTGTAGCCCCATCTGAGCTTTTTCATCGGAAATTCCGATGCCTTCCATCGGAAATTCCGATGCATTCCATCGGAGTTTAGATATAGAACATGTTTTATTTTTCTCCGATGGAATTCCGATGTGATTTGGCTGGGCAAAATCCTGATCGTGTGTACGCTGCATTAGGCATAACAGATGAACTGATGCAGTTTTAGATACAGGAATGGTTCAGAATGCCACTTAAAGCAGATATACTTAAAAACTTAAGTTTGTCTCTGTACCATAGAATAATTGGCACAATGTCCTTTTACAAAATATCCCTGATTAGAGAACACAAGTGTTAATATAAAGACATCCTTAATTTAACTCTTACAGGTGCCTGTTTGGACTTCAACATCATTAAAGGCAAATCCCTCCCCAATTATGCCTCTGCGTCATCAGGTGTTTTGAGTATAGAAAAAGGATGAGCCATCCTGTGATCCACTAATATGTTCACTGCCTCGCAGTTGCACAGTGCTGTTAAATAATTGGCAAAGCGGGACTCAATAAAAAGAAGCTGCTGAATGCCTTCTGACTTATCTTGAGTCATTTGCATGATAACATTGCCTCAGTCTAGTTCCACTTCAATTGCTGTGTTTGTCTGATAAGAAAGTGCTGTGCTGAGGTTATTGCCAATAAAGTTCCATTAAAGCTGAACTGTGGGCAAATAGATAAATGCACAGATGAAATGCATATAGATGAGCGGTTTTACCTGCCAATGGATTTGTATTTCTTCAATAAAGGCCTGGTTCACACTAGTGTGATGCCAGACTTTGCATGTGATTCGCACCGCATTGCTGTTCAGATCACATGCGATGTCTGTGCAATGCAATTTCAGCCATACAAACTGTATGGCTGAAATCGCATCACATTCGCGCCAAAATGGTGCAGGACCCTTTTCTTGGTCCTCACTGGAATAGGATCGCACAGGTGTTCACACTTATGCGATCCGATTCCTGCACCATTTCACAGTTTGCACTGCGATCTGCTGACCAATCTGGGGGTGTCGTTAACTTTACATTGACACTCGCAGCGGTTCGTAGATCTTGGTGTGAACCACTGTGTGATTCAGGTGCGATGCGGGAACCCGCACTGGATTCGCACTAGTGTGAACCGGCAATCATTTCAGAGATTTGCACCCTTTACACCATGCAGCCCTCTCTAGCAAGGTTGGAGACCTGAACGTTTTTTCTTCTGCACAGTTAAGTAGCAATTACAGGCACTCATAAGTGCCGGTTCACGCAGGGGCAACCCAACTTACAGCGCGACTTTGCAAGGCGACTTCAGCGTGACTTGGAGCAATTTACAACAAGACGTAAAGTTGCCTCCAAGACAGGTGAATTTGGCTGTGGCCAATCACAGAATAATCAGCTCTGTGGGAGGGAGGGGTTTGCCTGAGTAAACTCTTTTCTTTTCCTGTAAAGTTACTTCAGTTAAGACAGTGATCCGACTTTGGAGGCAACTTCTATTGAAATCAATGTGTACAAGTTGCCTTGAAGTAGTAGAAGAACCTTTTCTGAAGTTGGAGTGTACATTAAGATGGCTCTCACTCACTTCAATGGAATTTCTCATGTTGCGCTACACAAGTTGGATTCCAAGTCGCGGTAGTGTGAACCGGCACTTAACCCTGTAACTGGACCACAAAAGGAAAAACAGGCCGATGAGTTCATCTCGGTCGCTCTGCTCTGTCGTACATGAGCACTTTATTGACTCCTTGTGCTGCTTCTCCCATCCTTGTTCTGAGTTCTGCTACACAGAGCATTGAAGGTGGATACCAAGTCACATTGATAGGTGGATTCAAATAGACCGCGGCATCTTTGCGGCGGCGTAGCGTATTTACACTACGCCGCCGTTAGTTAGCTAGGAAAGTACTGTATTCACAAAGTACTTGCCTGCTAAGTTACAGCGGCGTAGAGTAAATGCGGCCGGCGTAAGCGCGCCTAATTCAAATTGGGCTAAGGGGGCGTGTTTTATGGCAATAGGGGGTGTCCTGACGTAATTGACGTTTTTTACGAACGGCGCATGCGCCGTCTGTGTACATGTCCCAGTGTGCATTGCGGCAAAGTACGCCGCAAGGACGTATTGGTTTTCGACTTGGACGTAAATTACGTTCAGCCCTATTCACGGACGACTTACGCAAACGACGTAAAATTTTCAAATTTCGATGCGGGAACGACGGCCATACTTAACATTACTAGTCCAGCCATTTGATGGAATAACTTTACGCCTGAAAATGCCTTTACGTAAACGGCGTATCTATACTGCGACGGGCGCGCGTACGTTCGTGAATAGGCGTATCTAGTGATTTACATATTCTACGCCGAGCGCAATAGAAGCGCCACCTAGCAGCCAGCCTAAATATTGCACCCTAAGATACGACGGCGCAAGCCGTTGTATCTTAGATAGGTTTAAGTGTATCTCTGTTTGAGAATACACTTAAACTTAGGACGGCGCAGATTCCGAGTTAGGTCGGCGTATCTACTGATACGCCGGCTTAACTCTATGTGAATCTAGCTATGAGATACTTTCACTGCTCGCCACAACTGTATATAGACCAACATTTTTCATCATACTCTATTTATTAATTCTGTTCATAATGAAAAACAATTAATTATTACTTTGCTCAGAATAATAACTAGTCATAATGAAATTCAATTTTCTCTAATTTAGTAAACTAATGTAAAATTATGGTGAAATTATGAATGTATCACCTCTAATGGGTGGAATTTGTATTCATAAACTGAAGAATAAAGTGGAAAAGATAAATAATTTATCAGAGTAAAGTTTAGGGAATGAGAATCTGGGAGCTGAGCCAGATTTTACCCTGGGGCAGTAACTTGAAAGAGGATTTTGCTAATTGTGCTACATTCTGTTTAGTAAGTTTGTGGCACTAAGCAACAGAGTGCCAGAGAAAACCTCCCAAAATAGAACACTTGCCCCTTGAACAGGTGTCCGCATTAGAAGAATTAACCTTAACCTCTTGTTCTGGTGATAACTGTAATATATTGGACTTTCCATCACTGTCTTGGTGACAAAGGACATCAGAAGAAACAAGGCAAACCTACTCGGGCAGGACACAGACAGTAATAAAACCTTGATCAGGGGTTCTCGTTAATCTCTACTCTATTCATATAGGTCTATACATATATTTTAATAAAGTGTATAGTGGGGTTTGTACATATTTATTTCCATTCTGGTCTGAATAAAAATAATTCTAATAGTGTTTCTTCACCAATAATTATTTGATACAATGACAAGAGATTCCTGTATTTCTACAAACTAGCTAAAGACATAGCAGCCCTGCTTGCTTTAAAAAAACAGTTGTCCATTTATGTGTATGTCGAGCCAAACATTTTTTTTTCTTGTGTGGAAGGGATTTAGAGTTCCTCTGGTTGGTTGGCTGCTGCCATTTGTGGTAATAAAAAACGTAAGTGAAGCCTTTTTGCATCGCAGCCGGTTTCCTACTGCTCATGCACGAAACGCACTTGTTGTTTTCAAATTGGCGCAGAGGAAGGAGGAGGGAAGCCAAACTTATAAGGGAACCTTTTGGCAGCCAGGTCGACTGGAAGTGGGGATGGGTACCTGTCAAAAACCACATTTGGCACCTTTTGGGGGGAGGAAGCAAACAAGGTAAGCTTCCACTTTTGAGTGGAGCACCGCTTTATTTATTATTTTACATAGGTTTGTATACTATTTCTTCTGTGGGCTTAATTGTTGGTAGCAGCACTTTTGACGTAATTGTAGGTTGATTGGCAATGACAAGGGATTACAGCAGTGATGGCGAACCTTGGCACCCCAGATGTTTTGGAACTACATTTCCCATGATAGTCATGCACCCTGCAATGTAGTTGCACATCATGGGAAATTTAATTCCAAAACATCTGGGGTGCCAAGGTTCACCATCACTGGATTACAGGATCTCTGCTAAACTTCCTAAACTAGAAGCAATTTCCCTCTTAGAGACTTGCCCCTTGAACAGGTGTCCGCATTAGAAGAATTAACCTTAATTTCTTGTTCTGGTGAAATTTTGGACTTCCCATCACTGTTTTGGTGACCATGGACACCAGAAGAAGTTTGGTAAATCTACTCATTCAAGACACAGACAGCCATAAAACCTTGAATAGGGGTTCTAGTTCATCTCTACTCCATTAAAATATATGTATAGACATAAATGAATAAAGTTTTTATAGTGGGGTTTGTAATTTTTTTAAATTTTTTTTATGGTCTGGGTAAAAAAAATTCTAACAGTGTTTTTTCTCCTTCGTTCATGGACGGACACAGCCTTAATCTTGACATAGTGGGTATTCGCCTTCCTTTAGGAGTGACTAGGCAGAAACTTATATAAAAGGTTAACTTATCATACACACCCTACAGCCCCGCCCATGGGGCAGGCCCTCTGGGTATAACCCCTCTCCAGTGCCGATCCTGACCTCCCTGGGGCCCTAAGCAGCGGGGGGGCTGCCAAATATGACATGTCACATTAAAGCTGACAAGTGGGGGAGGGGCGCTGCCAACAGCAGTGACATGTCACTTGTCACATTAAAGAATAAAGTTGAGAAGTGGGGGGTGTTCTGCTGTCGGAAATGACATCTTACATCAAAGTGACAAGTGGGCAGTGCTGACTTCTTACCTCTTCTATGCAGCCAGCGAGTTGAGAAGTGGGGGTGAGGGTCCGAAAATGACTTCTCACCAGGCAGGGCCTCTAGTAATTTGGGGGGCCCTCCACAGCTTTGCGGGGCCCTAAGCGGCTTGCATAGTGAGCCTATAGGGCGGATCGGCCCTGCCCCTCTCTCTGCATCTCGCAGATCAGTTTTTTTTCTGCCTAGTTTTAGGAGAAGACATGGCTCCCTTCAGGCCCATGGCTTGAGGGCTGTTTAGTTCAAAGATATGGATTTTTATTAAATTTTCTTCCTGCGATCTTCGATGAATTGCCGACTGGGCGACAGGCTGGATCCTAGATCCTTGTATTCTTCCCAGTTTTGACCATCGAACATGTGCCGACCATAGCTGCGCGCTGGGTCGTCCACGACATGCCGTCACTCTATGGGTGGCCGGTGAGCTATACGCTCCAGGGCTTGCATAAGGAACGGTCTACAGGGCCGAGTCGCAGTAGCCAGATATCTGCCCTGGCTGTTTTATTTCAGAGACCCCTGGCGACTCACTCTCTAGTAAGAACATTTGTACATCGGGGTTCGGCATGTGGTCCATCCTCCACTATCTCCTTGGGCCTTAAACCTGGTTCTCTCGGTGCTTCAGAAGGCACCGTTTGAAGAAATTAGGGAGATTCCCTTATTGACACTTTCTCAGAAGGTGGTCTTTTTGGTGGCGGTCACGTCGGTTCGAGTCTCTGAGCTGGCCGCCTTATCATGTAGGGCTCCCTACCTAATTTTCCACAAGGATAAGGTGGTGCTGCGTCCACAGCCATCTTTTCTACCTAAGGTCGTCTCGGCCTTCCATCTCAATGAAGACATTGTACTTTCATCCTTGTGTCCTAACCCGTCGCACCCTAGGGAGACGGCGTTGTATTCCTTGGACGTTGTCCGAACTCAGAGTATACTTGGCTGCCAATGCTCCGTTCCGGAGGTCAGACTCACTGTTTGTTTCGGTGGCTGGTCCCAAGAAGGGCCTAGCGGTCTCATCGGCCACCATCTCTAGGTGGATACAACAGACAGTAATTGAGGCTTACGCCATAAGTGGTCGCGCCCCCCTTTCCTATTACGGCGCATTCGACCAGGGCAATATGTGCCTCCTGGGCTTTCCGACATGAAGCGTCTGTTTCCCAGGTGTGTAAGGTGGCGACTTGGTCGTCCCCTCACACTTTCACCAAATTCTATAAGGTTGATGTGAGTGCACCTTTGGATGCTTCTTTCGGCCGCAAAGTTTTGCAGGCGGTGGTTTAGAGTTGCAACTCCTCAGTGGAGGAGCTCTGTTTATTTTGGGGTGAAGTTTAATTCTTGCTGTTCCCACCCCTCGTTTTTTTACACTGCTTTGGGACGTCCCACTATGTCAAGATTAAGGATGTGTGCGTCCATGAACGAAAGAGAAAATAGGATTTTATGCTCACCGTAAAATCTCTTTCTCTGAGTTCATGGACGGACACAGCACCCACCCCTCCTTTTTTATGTTTTGTACTACTTTTTGACGAACTGATCTGCGAGATGCAGAGAGAGGGGTTATACCCACAGGGTGTGTATGATAAGTTAACCTTTCATATAAGTTTCTGCCTAGTCACTCCTAAAGGAAGGCTAATACCCACTATGTCAAGATTAAGGCTGTGTCTGTCCATGAACTCAGAGAAAGAGATTTTACGGTGAGCATAAAATCTTATTTCTCCAAATAAATATTTGATATCATGACAAGGGATTCCTGTATTTCTATAGACTAGCTAAAGAGACAGCAGCACTGCTTTCTTTAGGACACAATTTTGTCCATTTATGTGTATGTCAAGCCAAAAGTGTTTTTTCTTGGGGTAGAGTGGGGAAGGGTTGGAGCTCCTCCTGAGATTCTAATCCTTCCCTGCTTAAAATCATTTTTTTTTTTTTTTGTCGCTTGACATATACTTTTTTAGTTTTGTTACTTTACACATGTTTCTATACTGTACCTTCTGGGGGCTTGATTGTTAGCGGCATTTGTGATGTAATGGTAGATTAATTGGTGGCATGGATAATAAATGTCTCATTGTGTTGCATCAATACTATTTTTTATTTTACTTTCACAGGAAGGAGATAGTTGGGAAATCATAGAAGGACTAAAGATAGGACAGACCAGTGTGCAGAAACCAGAAAAACATGAAGGATTTATGCTTAAGAAGAGAAAATGGCCATTGAAAGGCTGGCACAAAGTAAGTTTTTTTGTCATGGAATGAAAAAAGTTTGACTCTAGTCTTAAAAAACACCATAAAATCCTTTTATTCTTGAAAGCCCTCTGATGATTCAAAAGAACACACAAACGCAAAGATACGTGTAGATGCTACATCCAGAGTTTGTACACCAGTGAATATTTAGACAGGCAAGTACTGAATTTAATACCAAAGGGAATTCTGAATTAATAAGTTATTGTGCTGCTGATGTAATCAGTATGGTTATATACTTGGCAGTCAGTCAGCATGTTGACTTCTGCCTGGAAGGGCTTTGCTTTATGCTTTCTTTGAGTCACAGGCATACAACATAAATGTGGCCATAGCAGTCAGTACTTGGACATAGATTAGTTTCTTAAACACTCACCAGAGGTTGAATGTGTTGTATTCTCTCAGCAGGTACAACATTGTGGACTGATTGACTACTTCTGTGCTTATTATCAGTGTTGTCTACATGTGACTTAAATGCAGCTTGTTTAGTGTGCACACAACTACTATTTATATGAATTAAGGTTCACAAAGTTTTTCTGACGTATAATCAAAACTATTTAAAAGCTGAAAAAGACCATTTGCCCTGAAATGGATCCTAACACTGAAGAGGAATGTTTGTATTTTCTGTAGTCTTCGTCCATCACTAGATGTGGTATAGCAAGCTGACAAAAGTGGTTTGCCCAAGTTTTAAGTATACTGTATACTGGCGTAAATGTGTTATGGAGTCTACAAAGAATAATTTTTATTTTTATTACAGAGATTTTTCGTCCTAGAAAATGGAATATTGAAATATTCAAAATCGCCCATCGATGTAAGTATACTAGTGTTTGGGTCTAATTTTCTGCACTTGGCTCAACATTATGAAGTGATTTTATGTCAGCTATATAATTGATGGTTCTAAATTGAGTACATTTGGTGGGCTTTTGTGTTAATTTCAGAATTGTATTACTCTGCCTATTGGGTTTTATGATTTTCCTGTAGACTCAGAAAGGAAAATTGCATGGAAGTATTGATGTTGGCTTGTCTGTCATGTCCATAAAGAAGAAGGCACGGAGGATAGACCTGGACACAGAGGAGAACATCTACCATCTTAAGGTTGGGTTATTAGACATATATTTCTTCTCTGGTCTTTATTTCTATTTTATGTAGAATAATGGTATATATTTTCTCTCTCCGTTGACCCCATCCTGTTTTCTTGTTTTTACTTACTTTTGTAGCTTTTGTTTTTCTGTTAGAGCTTTGATTTGTATCTTAATTAAAAAATAAACCCTGAACAGGTTTGCTTCAGTGCTACAATATAATGTGGCAAAAAAGCAGACTGTCAAAACTCATAGCAACCAATTCGCAATTAACTTTTACTGTTCTGAGTGCTATAAACTGAAGGTGAAATCTGGTTGCTATTGATTACTATATTTTGCACAGCAAAATTGCACTTTCTATTTAAAAAGCTACAGTTTGCATATAATAAACTATTTGTGTGCCTTTTTACATTTCAGTGGTCCCTGCAGTAAAACAGTACTCCACTATTGGTGTTTTTTCATTTTGGTTTGAGTGATTGTTTGATCCTCCGCCTTATCCAGCATGAGATGCTGTACACAGGCTTGCTATAGCTAGCCTCTAGTAGATTTTTGATTCAACTATTGAATGTGGATTTTCCTCTCCGAAGGTAAAATCTCAGGATACATTTGATGGATGGACGTCCAAGCTTCGGCATCACCGACTTTACCGGCAAAATGAAATTGTGCGGTCACCAAGAGATGCCAGCTTTCATATGTTTCCATCAACATCAACTACTGAGTCCTCACCAGCAGCTAACATTACAGTGCCAGAGGGAAAGGTATGTGATTTTTGTTAGCAAAAGCTATAAAGCACTTAATAACTGTATGTCTTTGAGTATTTTTAACTTGTATACACAATATGATTTGTGGTTCTAGTAATATTTATGACTTGTATAAACAAAATGATTTGCAATCTGATTTAAAATTGGTTTATTTCAACTTGTACCAGTTAAAGCAGAGCTCCGCTGTAAAAAAATATTAAAAGCCAGCAGCTACAAATACTGCAGCTGCTGACTTTTAATATTAGGACACTTACCTGTCCTGGAGTCCAGCGGCATCTGCAGCAGAAGACGAAAAATCACTCATCTATCTTCTGCCCCCACCGCCATCCTCGGTGAGGGAATCGGGCAGTGAATCGCTCCGGCTTCACTGCCCGATTCCCTACGGCGCATGCGTGAGTCGCGCAGCTCCGTCCTCACTGGTCCCCGTTGTGTTCTGGGAGCCGAGTGTTTCCCAGAACACAATGGGCGGGAAGCGACGCACTACCCACAGACTCCCCGCAGAGAGGACTCCCGGAAGTGGGTGCAAATACCAGGTATCTGCACTCCCCTCCCCCTGAAAGGTGTCAATTGTGACACCGGAGGGGGGGAGGTTTCCGATGAGCGGAAGTTCCACTTTAGGGTGGAGCTCCGCTTTAAGAAAATGTTGCATTAAACTTGTCTAGTCTTGCAATTTCCTGTTTGTTTCATGTCCTAAATCACTTGTGTTTTCCTTCACATAACCTTGCTCTTTTTTAAAAGGGACCCTCTAGAAAAAGAGCTACACACTTATTGGTGGGGGCTGTTCAGTGATTTACATTCCTAATTGTTTTGTCTTTTGGGAGATGACTGAAGTTGAAAGCTAGCTCTGAAAATCAATTAGGCTGAGACAAACTGGAATGTATATTCCTATTTTAGCAACTCACCTAGCAACCAGTATGCCTGATTTTGAAACTCATACTTCACACTGTGTTCTTTATGAGCAAAATAAAAGCAAAATGCACATCACTGTAACTTGAGAGGTGAGAGTGAGTCCTCGACCCAATGTAAGCTTCGACAAGACAGCTTGGAGCTTACAGACAACCTATTTTATTTTTTTGACAGTTGAATGGAGTGACGGGTGCAAAGGTAAGGCGAGGGTCGTAATTTAAAGGACCCTCTCATTTTGCCTTACATGAACATGGTAAATTGTAATTTCTCTTTTTTCCTGGAGGATTTGTGTAATGATCAGCACACAGCCATGCACTACTTGCATTCCTTCTGCGATGTTCAAACTTGCGGGTATAATAATACAGCAAGTGGCTATTATAATTTCCGATCTGTTTCCAGTCTGACTTGGCTTGTACTTGGCATCTGTCTGCTCCCAGCTTATTTTTAGATATCTGCCACCTCACAACTTGGACTAATTACAGTTTGCGTACTATGTCTGGCACCTTTCTGTAGCTAACCTAACCTGTAGCCCAACCCTCAAAACCCTTAGAAAGATTTTTCAGGTGTTTCCTTTTTATATGAAGGAAAAGATACATTGTGGACTTCTAAATGTTGGCGTGGTGCTCTTTCATCTGTGAATACTTATTCTGCACTTTTATGCATAAGACCTGCCTATTAGGGTCAATGTACTCTGCCTGGTTAATTCCACCTTGCATCAATTGGATTTAGGTCTGGACTTTGACTGGGACATTCTAACCCATGAATATACTTTGATCTAAACAATTCCATTAAACTTTGGCTGTATGTTTAGGGTCGTTGTCTTGCAGAAAGGTGAACCTCCTTTCCAGTCTCAAGTCTTTTGCAGACTCAAACAGGTTTTCTTCTAAGATTGCCGTGTATTTGGCTCCATCCAATTTCCCATCAACTCTGACAAGCTCTGACAAGTTTCCCTGTCCCTGCTGAAGAAAAGCATCCCACAACATGATGCTGCTGTGTTCAGGGTGATGTGCAGTGTTGGTTTTCCTCCACACGTAGCGTTTTTCTTTTAGGCCAAAAAGTTTCATTTTGGTCTCGGTATGCAAACCATAATTCTTATGGCTTTCTTTCAAGCGACTGAACTTCCAAGCACACTTGTAGTGCAAAGTGGATTTGCCTTTAGTAAATCAACCCCCATGGCTTTCTTCTTGTCACTCTTCTATAAAGATCAGATTTGTGGCGGGCACGATTTATAGTTGTCCTGTGGACAGATTCTCCCACCAGCTGTGGATTTTTGCAGCTCCTCCAGAGTTACCATGGGCCTCTTGGCTGCTTCTCTGATTTATACTTTCCTTTGCTGACCTGTGAGTTTAGGTGGAAGGCCATGTCTTGTTCGGAGGGGGGGGTAGGCGTTGAGTTCCTCCACCTATTCTCTGGAGAAAAAAAGACTATGGATAACTTTTTATAGTCGTACAGATACAATTGGCCCTTTAAGGGCAACAATTATGCTGATGCGACCCATGTATTGCGCTTTTGGCCCTCACCATAAGACTATCCAGTTGCTCTTCAGTGCTGTCTGAGGAACAGTATTGACACCATTAGTGGCTCTGGAAAAGACTAGAAATAATGCCTGCATCTCAGAGCTTTCTGCCACCTCCAGCCAACATTGGATCCACCTCATTCCATTAAAGCGTTTACAAGCTTTTCTTCCTATGTTTGCTTGTCTCTTGCCTGCTAATCATATTATGCCTCTGGTCCTTTTTATTTTTTATTTTTTTTATTTAACCACTTAAGCCCCGGACCAATACGCTGCCTAAAGACCCAAGGTGTTTTTACAAATTGGCACTGCGCTGCTTTAACTGGTAATTACGCGGTCATGCAATGTTGTACCGAAACGAAATTGGCGTCCTTTTCTTCCCACAAATAGAGCTTTCTTTTGATGGTATTTGATTGCCTCTGCGATTTTTATTTTTTTGCGATATAAACGGAAAAAGATCGAAAATTTTGAACAAAAAAAAATGATTTTTCTTATAACAAAAAGTTAAAAATATCGAATAAACAAAATTTTAGTCAAACATTTAGGCCAAAATGTATTCAGCCACATGTCTTTAGTAAAAAAAATCGCAATAAGCGTATATTTATTGGTTTTCGCAAAAATTATAGCGTCTACAAACTAGGGTACATTTTCTGGAATTTACACAGCTTGCCTATCTCATTTCTTGAGGTGCTAAAATGGCAGGGCAGTACAAAACCCCCCCAAATGACCCCATTTTGAAAAGTAGACACCCCAAGGAAACTGCTGAGAGGCATGTTGAGTCCATTATATATTTTTTTTTTTTTTTTGTCCCAAGTGATTGAATGACAAAAATTTTTTTTACAAAACGTTGTCACTAAATGATATATTGCTCACACATGCCATGGTTATACAGTGATGAAAATAAGTATTTGAACACCCTGCTATTTTGCAAGTTCTCCCACTTGGAAATCAGGGAGGGGTCTGAAATTGTTATCGTAGGTGCATGTCCACTGTGAGAGACATAATCAAAAAAAAAAAATCCAGAAATCACAATGTATGATTTTTTTAACTATTTATTTGTATGATACAGCTGCAAATAAGTATTTGAACACCTGAGAAAATCAATGTTAATATTTGGTACAGTAGCCTTTGTTTGCAATTACAGAGGTCAAACGTTTCTTGTAGTTTTTCACCAGGTTTGCACACACTGGAGGAGGGATTTTGGCCCACTCCTCCACACAGATCTTCTCTAGATCAGTCAGGTTTCTGGGCTGTCGCTGAAAAACACGGAGTTTGAGCTCCCTCCAAAGATTCTCTATTGGGTTTAGGTCTGGAGACTGGCTAGGCCACGCCAGAACCTTGATATGCTTCTTACAGAGCCACTCCTTGGTTATCCTGGCTGTGTGCTTCGGGTCATTGTCATGTTGGAAGACCCAGCCTCGACCCATCTTCAAAGCTCTAACTGAGGGAAGGAGGTTGTTGCCCAAAATCTCGCAATACATGGCCCCGGTCATCCTCTTCTTAATACAGTGCAGTCGCCCTGTCCCATGTGCAGAAAAGCACCCCCAAAGCATGATGCTACCACCCCCATGCTTCACAGTAGGGATGGTGTTCTTGGGATGGTACTCATCATTCTTTTTCCTCCAAACACGGTTAGTGGAATTATGACCAAAAAGTTCTATTTTGGTCTCATCTGACCACATGACTTTCTCCCATGACTCCTGGATCATCCAAATGGTCATTGGCAAACTTAAGACGGGCCTTGACATGTGCTGGTTTAAGCAGGGGAACCTTCCGTGCCATGCATGATTTCAAACCATGACGTCTTAGTGTATTACCAACGGTAACCTTGGAAACGGTGGTCCCAGCTCTTTTCAGGTCATTGACCAGCTCCTCCCGTGTAGTCCTGGGCTGATTTCTCACCTTTCTTAGGATCATTGAGACCCCACGAGGTGAGATTTTGCATGGAGCCCCAGTCCGAGGGAGATTGACAGTCATGTTTAGCTTCTTCCATTTTCTAATGATTGCTCCAACAGTGGACCTTTTTTCACCAAGCTGCTTGGCAATTTCCCCGTAGCCCTTTCCAGCCTTGTGGAGGTGTACAATTTTGTCTCTAGTGTCTTTGGACAGCTCTTTGGTCTTGGCCATGTTAGTAGTTGGATTCTTACTGATTGTATGGGGTGGACAGGTGTCTTTATGCAGCTAATGACCTCAAACAGGTGCATCTAATTTAGGATAATAAATGGAGTGGAGGTGGACATTTTAAAGGCAGACTAACAGGTCTTTGAGGGTCAGAATTCTAGCTGATAGACAGGTGTTCAAATACTTATTTGCAGCTGTATCATACAAATAAATAGTTAAAAAATCATAAATTGTGATTTCAGGAATTTTTTTTTTTGATTATGTCTCTCACAGTGGTCATACACCTACGATGACAATTTCAGACCCCTCCATGATTTCCAAGTGGGAGAACTTGCAAAATAGCAGGGTGTTCAAATACTTATTTTCCTCACTGTATGTGGAATTGCACCCCAAAATACATTCTGCTGCTTCTTCTGAGTACGGGGATACCACATGTGTGGGACTTTTTGGGAGCCTAGCCACGTACGGGACCCCGAAAACCAAGCACCGCCTTCAGCATTTCTAAGGGCGCAAATTGATTTCACTCCTCACTACCTATCACAGTTTTGAAGGCCATAAAATGCCTAAATAGCACAAACCCCCCCCCCCCCCAAAATGACCCCATTTTGGAAAGTAGACACCCCAAGCTATTTGCTGAGAGGCATGTCGAGTCCATGGAATATTTTTTATATTTTGACACAAGTTGCGGGAATATGACAAACTGATTTTTTTTTTTGCACAAAGTTGTCACTAAATGATATATTTCTCACACATGCCATGGTTATATGTGGAATTGCACCCCAAAATACATTCTGCTGCTTCTCCTGAGTACAGGGATACCACATGTGTGTGACTTTTTGGGAACCTAGCCGCATACGGGGCCCCGAAAACCAAGCACCGCCTTCAAGATTTCTAAGGGCATACATTTTTGATTTCACTCCTCACTACCTATCATAGTTTTGAAGCCCATACAATGCCAAGATGGCACACAACCCCCCCAAATGACCCCATTTTGGAAAGAAGACACCGCAAGCTATTTGCTGAGAGGCATGTTGAGTCCATGGAATATTTAATTTGTTTGCCCCAAGTGATTGAATATTGACCAAAAACATAAAGAAAAAATAAATTGCAAAACGTTGTCACTAAATGATATATTTCTCACACATGCCATGGTTATATGTGGTATTGCACCCCAAAATACATTCTGCTGCTTCTCCTGAGTACAGGGATACCACATGTGTGGGACTTTTTGGGAGCTTAGCCGCGTACGGGACCCCGAAAACCAATCACCACCTTCAAGATTTCTAAGGACATA
This sequence comes from Rana temporaria, assembly GCF_905171775.1. Taxonomy (NCBI): domain Eukaryota; kingdom Metazoa; phylum Chordata; class Amphibia; order Anura; family Ranidae; genus Rana; species Rana temporaria. The sequence continues at coordinate 158,355,523 of NC_053494.1, read as the reverse complement.
CATTTTTGATTTCACTCACACAAATCTTGAAGGCGGTGATTGGTTTTTGGGGTCCCGTACGCGGCTAGGCTCCCAAAAAGTCCCACACGTGGTATCTCCGTACTCAGGAGAAGCAGCAGAATGTATTTTGGGGTGCAATTCCACATACAACCATGGCATGTGTGAGAAATATATCATTTAGTGACAACGTTTTGTAATTTTTAATTTTTTTTGGTCAATATTCAATCACTTAGGGGAAAAAAATTAAATATTCCATGGACTCAACATGCCTCTCAGCAAATAGCTTGGGGTGTCTTCTTTCCAAAATGGGGTCATTTGGGGGGGTTGTGTGCCATCTTGGCATTTTATGGCCTTCAAAACTATGATAGGTAGTGAGGAGTGAAATCAAAAATTTATGCCCTTAGAAATCTTGAAGGCTTTTCGGGGCCCCGTACGCGGCTAGGCTCCCAAAAAGTCCCACACATGTGGTATCCCCGTCCTCAGGAGAAGCAGCAGAATGTATTTTGGGGTGCAATTCCACATATTACCATGGCATGTGTGAGCAATATATCATTTAGTGACAACTTTGTGCAAAAAAAAATCAGTTTATCATATTCCCGCAACTTGTGTCAAAATATAAAATATTCCATGGACTCGACATCCCTCTCAGAAAATAGCTTGGGGTGTCTACTTTCCAAAATGGGGTCATTTGGGTTTTTTTGTGCTATTTTGGCATTTTATGGCCTTCGAAACTGTGATAGGTAGTGAGGAGTGAAATCAAAAATTTACACCCTTAGAAAGCCTGAAGGCGGTGATTGGAAAAATGATCGCTTAGTGACGCTGGCAATAGGGGGGTGAAAGGGTTAACGCTAGGGGCAATCAGGGGTTAAAACCTTTATTAGAAAATGTATGGGGGTACCTAACGCTATAAAAACCTAGCGGGCGAACCTCAAAAAATAACTAGCTACCTAGCGGCACTAATACAGCGATCAGAAAAACGATCGCTTAGTGACGCTGGTAATAGGGGGTAAAAGGGTTAACTCTAGGGGCAATCAGGGGTTAAAACCTTTATTAGAAAATGTATGGGGGTACCTAACGCTATAAAAACCTGGCGGGCGAACCTCAAAAAATAACTAGCTACCTAGCGGCACGAGCGACACTAATACAGCAATCAGAAAAACGATTGCTTAGTGACGCTGGCAAAAGGGGGGTGAAAGGGTTAACTAGGGGGTGATCAAGGGGTTAAAAGTGTTAGGTCCAGGGTAGCCCCCTACCCCCCCCCCCAATAAAGGTTTTAACCCCTTGATCACCCCCTAGTTAACCCTTTCACCCCCCCTTTTGCCAGCGTCACTAAGCGATCGTTTTTCTGATCGCTGTATTAGTGTCGCTCGTGCCGCTAGGTAGCTAGTTTTTTTTTGAGGTTCGCCGCCATGTTTTTATAGCGTTGGGTACCCCCATAAATTTTCTAACGCTATAAAAACATGGCGGCGAACCTCAAAAAAAAACTAGCTACCTAGTGGCATGAGCGACACTAATACAGCGATCAGAAAAACGATCGCTTAGTGACGCTGGCAAAAGGGGGGGTGAAAGGGTTAACTAGGGGGTGATCAAGGGGTTAAAACCTTTATTGGGGGGGGGGGGTAGGGCGCTACCCTGGACCTAACACTAACTGCCTGACACTAACTGCCTGTCACACTGACACTAAATGCAGTGCTCAGTAAATGATCACTGCTATTTAGTGACAGTGTGACAGGGGGGAGGGGGTGACCGGGGGGGACTGTATGCCTATGTGTACAGGTGTCAGTGTAGTGCTTGTGTACTCACTGTGTGATGTCTCCGCTCCTCCGCCGGACGAATATACCGGCGGGAGGAGCGGTGACATCACTTCCTTCTTTTGCCTGTGTTTACAATGCAGGCGGGGGAGGAAGCGGATTGGCTGGGGAACGATCCGGAGGGGGCGGACAAAAATGAACCGCCGCCCCCTCATCCCGGATCGCTCCTGAAGCTTACCGGACCGCCGCAAGTACCGGGGGGGGTCCCGATTGGACCCCCGACCCACGTCAAGCAGAGCACGTACAGGTACGTTGATGTGCCTGTCCGTGCCATTCTGCTGACGTATATGTACATGAGGCGGTCCGGAAGTGGTTAAACAGTCCTCTTTGTATACACACATTTTTACATTTGTGATACCACCACTTTTGTAAGTGCTTTTGATTACTATGAAGGCTTGGAGGACTAGAAAAGTGACTCATCAACCAATCGCATGAACAAATGGCTAGGCAAATCACATGAAGATGCTGATGACGAACAGAGAATCTGAACTCAAATACATTCCCATCAGCAGCCGTGACCATTAGCCATGGGATATTAGAGCAATGGTTTCTATAGCCAAAGTAAAAACAGTTATGATTTTTAGGAAGCAAGATGAGCAGGGTTGAGGGGGTCTTCTGTAGGGGTTTACATGCTGCAGAGTTTTTTTTTTTGCACCCATTTATTTAGAGTGCAAAAATGAATGTGCATAAAAGGGTTCTGAAATTTCATAACAGGAAGGAGCTCTGTAGCCTGTGTTGTGTTTTTTTTTATTTTTTATTTTATTTTTTATTTTTTTTGTGCCTTGGTTTCCTTTTGCTTTTTGAAGTTCATTGAGGCGGCAGCAGCGTGAGAGACTGGAAGTAAAGTGATTTATGTTACTGGGAACATTGACAAAGAGTTACTTGAAAATGTCAGTACAATGTTGACAGATCAGTGAGTTCTTTGTAAATAAATATGCTTTGCGTGTCCTTATATGCAGTGACCCATGATGAAAATAATACAGGGAGCATTCTTGAGTGCTCAAATTATCTCTCAAGATCATATATACTTATTACTAATTTGAAAAATCATTACAGCATGATAAAATCCAAGCATGGTTAATGTAAGAGCTGCAGAAAAGGGTGAATGATAATGTTACAATTTACCACTACACTGGTCCTTCTGAGTGCTGATATGGTTTATGTTTGGGGATTCAGAGGAGAAAAGCTCCTAACAGAGAAACACACATTTTATTTGAACCGAATAAAAAAATGCAACAAATTATAGCTTCAAGAACGCCAACAGATACCAATTGGCCAAATAAATCATATAAACAAAAGCTTGCTGCGCTGCAACTAATATATTTACATACATATAAATATATACATCCAAAAAAATAAGTCCAATGTGTAAAAAAATGGAAAAAAAAATTCTACCAAAGAAATTATATACAGTCCAAACACTATATAGCTCTCCAATAAAGTGGCAAGTGCAAAAGTGTAGATATGCAAATGATTTCATGTTTCACTGTTGTGTGATCCCATCCACACCTGCTTACCTGAACAATTTGACCCTCTAAAGCAGGGATATTCAATTAGCGGACCTCCAGCTGTTGCAGAACTACAAGTCCCATGAGGCATAGCAAGACTGACAGCCACAAGCATGACACCTAGAGGCAGAAGCATGATGGGATTTGTAGTTTTGCAACATCTGGAGGTCCGCTAATTGCATATCCCTGCTCTAAAGGGCCATATACATGGCCTGAACATCGGGTCTATTGGACGTGGCTGAATATAAATTCTATTGAACTGGTCGACGTTCGGCCTGTGTGTACAGCAGCCAGTCTGACAGAAGCCGGCCAAACGTCTGGCTTCTCTCGAATGGGCATGACCGAAAAAGGTCTGCCAATCATCATCCAATCGCCAGTATGTTCGGGGAGGGGGGTGTCCCTGTCCCCGTCCCCTTGTCAGAACACAATGGCTCAGTGGGGGGAGATTTCTGTACTAACATCGGATTGTACTACACAATCTCCTCCCCATCGCTTCAGTTTTTTTTCGTTCAGCCCACTGGGTTGGTTGGTAGTGTGTACTAGGCTTAAGATAGAGCAGTCAAAAATAGCCTCAAGTATAACCAAAATCTCATAACAGGGCCACCAGAACTTCCCACTCCAGGTCAGGTCCACCGGTCACCCTCCGGCTCATCAGTAAATCATAATTATTTAAATGGTATGCGAGCTTAGCAACCCAATTTCATCTTACATTAGATAAAATGGCTATAGCCTTCTATACCACATTTTGTTGATTTTCTTAAATAAGTGCAGCTCTAGACCTAATAGGCGGGGGATGATTTAAATAAAGGAACAATGCATTTTTATTGACCAATTAGATGGCCGGATTTCCAGAATGTTGGCAGACAGAAAAATACAAAATCATCCGCAAAGAATGTAGTTCAGAAATAAGTAGAAGTCAGTGTAGGTGGCACACAGTTCACTTACCAAAAAATGTACCTGATGGCTGGTAGTATCACAGCGGAAGCGTGTACAGCAGGGGTGTCCAAACTTTTTTGAAAGAGGGCCAGATTTGATGAAGTGAACGTGCGTGAGGGCCGACCATTTTGCCTGACATTCTTTGAGCCATTAAGATTCAGTGTCAGTGTGTTTGTCCGAGCACTAATACACTGCCCAAAAATAATTCTCCTACCTTTGTGGCTGTGTGTGGTGAATATATATATCTCCTCTTTGCCCCCCAACAAATCCCAGAGCTCCGCTCAGGGTAAGGATGAGGTCAGGTTGTAAAAAAATATATATTTTCTCTTCTTTATCCCCTGAGAAATCTGGCCTTTATCTCTTCTGTGGCCCCCAAGCTCCAATCAGGGCAAGGATGAGCTATTATTATATTTGTTTTTATTATTATTAGATTAGATTCGATTAGATTAGAGAATATATATTTTAAAACCAAGCTAAAGCACAAAAGTGATAAGAACAAATTGCAAGTGGGGGCCATATAAAACCAGACCGCAGGCCGCAACTGGCCCGCGGGCCGGACTTTGGACATGCCTGGTGTACAGTATCTCACAAAGGTGATTACACCTCTCACATTTTTGTAAATATTTTATTATATCTTGGCCTTGGTCACCTTTCTGCAGCTCAGTTTCAGGGTCTTGGCAATCTTATAGTCTGTCTGGACTACCCGGGGGGCGGGGGGGGGATGATCTGTCTGCCTGTACTACCTGGGGGGGGGTCTGTCTGCCTGTACTACCTGGGGGGGAATCTGTCTGCCTGTACTACCTGGGGGGGGGGGGGGAATCTGTTTGCCTGTACTACCTGGGGGGGGGGGGAATCTGTCTGCCTGTACTACCTGGGGGGATCTGTCTGCCTGTACTACCTGGGGGGGATCTGTCTGCCTGTACTACCTGGGGGGGATCTGTCTGCCTTGTACTCCCTGGGGGGGGGGGATCTGTCTGCCTTGTACTACCTGGGTGGGGGATCTGTCTGCCTGTACTACCTGGGGGGGGGGGGATCTGTCTGCCTGTACTACCTGGGGGGGGGGGGGATCTGTCTGCCTGTACTACCTGGGGGGGATCTGTCTGCCTGTACTACCTGGGGGGGATCTGTCTGCCTGTACTACCTGGGGGGGAGGATCTGTCTGCCTGTACTACCTGGGGGGGAGGATCTGTCTGCCTGTACTACCTGGGGGGGGGGGATCTGTCTGCCTGTACTACCTGGGGGGGGGGGATCTGTCTGCCTGTACTACCTGGGGGGGGCATCTGTCTGCCTGTACTACCTGGGGGGGGGGGGTCTGTCTGCCTGTACTACCTGGGGGGGGGGGTCTGTCTGTCTACTACCTGGGGGGGGGGTCTGTCCCAATGCGGGTGTCTGCACCGAGGGGGTTCTTTACTGAGGGGGGGGGGGGGACTATAGTTGGTGGGAGGGGGGGGGTGACACCATTTTTTTCTGCACCGGGTGACACCAACCCTAGTGACGCCACTGCAGTGGGGGAGATGTGGATATTACAGTGGGGGGGGAGATGTGGATATTACAGTGGGGGGGGGGAGAGATGTGGATATTACAGTGGCGGGGGGGGGAGAGATGTGGATATTACAGTGGAGAGGGGGAGAAGATGTGGATATTACAGTGGGGGAGAATTTTTTTTTTTTTATTGCCGATCCGAAAAATTATCCGAGGAATGATCTGAACCGTGAGTTTTTTGATCCGTTGCACCCCTAGTGACCAGTATGAGAAAGTAAGAACGATAACACCAAATTTACCACACCTGCTCCCCATTCACACCTGAGACCTTGTAACACTAACGAGTCACATGACAGTGGGAAGGGAAAACGGCTAATTAGGCGCAATTTGGACATGTTCACTTAGGGGTGTACTCACTTTTGTTGCCAGAGTTTTAGACATTAATTGCTGTGTGTTATTTTGAGGGGACGGCAAATTTACACTGTTATACAAGCTGTACACTCACTACTTTACATTGTAGCTGCGACCTGCCTGGTTGGATTACATGTAAGATGGAAAATGTAAAAAAGACAAAAATATATCTAAACACAATCAGTGGTCTGCAAAAGATCGGTCCAATAGAACTAAGCACAGGTATTAGCCTGGACTATTCGTTTTGTGAGGATTTCCCTTTAAGAAGAATTACATGATAATTTATACAAGATATAGTATGGAAAAGCAGTCCACTGGGTTTTACAATTTGAAGCAGACACATGCTTATTAGGCCATTCTGTTCTCATTTGCTGTCAATCCCGACTTTCATTATTTGAAGACCGTGTTCAAATTGCATTCCACTAATAATCCTCCTTGGGTTATATTAGGAAAGAAGTTTAGACTTTTTATAGTAGCTTTCTCACGAGAGAGAGTGACTTGTGCTGGAAATACATTTAGGCGTTAAAAGGGTCACTTTTTAGGCATTTTCAATACTTAAGCCTTTGGGCAAAATATTACATTAGTGACTCGGTACACAGTTAAAAAGCAACTTTAATGTCTAGTCTATTTCTTTTGAGTGGACCCAAAATTGCTTATTTTTATTAAAATGCAAAAAGCTTGAATTTAAGCCTGCCGGAACTTCCCGTGCATCAACAGGTTGCTGGGTAAGCAGATTTTTTTTTTTAAAACAAGTTTGTCTGGGGTTGCATTTTAGGAACCTGCTAAACACCCCTAAAGCTCTAAAGACTAAATATGTCAACTGTTACCTGCTAAAGATTTCTAATTCTGTTCCACCCTGCTGTCCGGCCAGTTTGTCCAAGCCTAGGTTTTCTGCCTACAGATCTGGGCCTAATAAAGGTAAATAATTCATGGAAAAAGAGGCACCCGGAGGATAGAATGGTCACGGCTGCTAGTACCGCAAACCAAAATTAAACTATCACCCAGAAAAGGATTTTGTATAGACTTTCTCGGTACTGATGACACAAGTAGATACAGTAAAAATGTATTTATTGTACATAAAAAAAATACCATTTAAAAACAAAACTTATGACAGTCAACCTCACACTAGTTACAGCAGTGGAAAATAAACGGAAATTTGTATGGTATCTAATGTTGTGAGGTGAAGTAAAAAAGGAGACCTCTACCGGTTTCGCGGGAGACCGCTTCTTTAGGTAATGTACAACAAATAACATCATAACATGACTAGCAGAAAACATAATAAATGACAAAACAACATAAATAAACTGTGAGAGGTCAAGTATGCAATAAGACATAGATCTGCTTACCACCAAGGGTCAAGGACCACCATGGAGCGCGCCACTTATGCCCCCGGCGGCGAACAAGGGGGAAAAATTTGTTCCCTGATAGAAGAATAATAATAATATTTAAAGGATGAGTACTGTTAATTGTTGTGTAGGAGGATGAGAAGGCACCACGTGAATAAAGAATGTAATATGTGCGGAATTCTTTCTAGAGGTAGTGTTTTTTTTTTTTTTTTTGTATCATGTATAGAAACCATATATATTTATATTGCCTTTTTTTGTGTGTCCTTTGCAGGATCCTCCTTTATATGTGCCCCCCTCACAGGCCAGCAGGGAGCAAGGCCTTTCAATGGTGTGATGGGAATCATTTCCAGTTGCAGACTTAAAGGGGATGTAAAGATAAATGTTTTTTCACCTTAATGCATCCTATGCATTAAGGTGAAAAAACATCCGACTGTACCGTTCGCCCCCCCCCCCCGAACCCCTGTTTTACTTACCTCACCCCTCGAAAGTCTTGCGCGTGTCCTTGTGATCTTTTTCGGTTCTCAGCCTGGCCGTTGATTGGCTAGGCTGGACGGATTGATAGCAGCGCAGCCATTGGCTGGTGCTGCTGTCAATCACATCCGATGACGAGGCGCGCCGGGGGCGGGGCCGAGTGATACAGTCGGAGGCTATGCCCGCCGCTGTATCACGGGAGCGCGCCCGCAAAAGCTTTCCACCATGCGAGCTTGCATGGTGGAAAAAATCGATTAATCGAACACAATTTTTTTTATTAGTAACAGCCCTAGTTTTTTGTTCCACTTTAAAGGAGCAGTCTTACTTTTTATTTGTATAATAACGCAAGTATATGCCTCAAATGGTTGTACATTTTTAGGGGATTTCTGTATAAAAATGCATTAGCTGATACCGGCAAGTTCAGTAAACTTTGCAAAATTTGAAAAATGCATTCGCCCACAGCACGTAGTGTAACTTCTGTTTACTGTAATTTGGCCACTTGTAGTCTTGTATGCATGAATACAAATGTTTTTATTTTGTTTCTTATGTATTAGTTTAGTTATATTTGAAAAGAATACGCCTGTACAAAATTTCAAATTGTTTCTGTTGGTAGAGCACTTTGCCATTTGTATTGAGCTAAAAAATTAACATTCAGTCTTGTATGTATCTGTTGTATTGTATTTTGAATTCATAGCAATGTTCCACACATGGTTCATTAGTTTCTATATACCTACATTTTATCCTCTCCTGTTTTCCAGGTTCCACAGAATAACTTCACGTGGCAGTCTCCCATCCCATGCAGCAACAGCCTTCCAGCCACATATACCACCGGTCAGAGTAAGGTTGTGGCATGGCTACAGGACTCGGAGGAGATGGATAAATGTGCCGAGGGTATTTTCCACAAAATTATAGGAAAAATGACTGAACTTATATATAAAGTAGAATTTCGAGGCAACCTTTTTCTAGTTTCAAATTGGGAGTGGGAAGGTTGCTGACAAAAAAGTCCACGGAAATGTAAACTTGTATAGTTTTCATTTTGAGAGGAGAAATGGGGACAGCTGTTTTTTTGACGAATGTCTCTTGCTTTTAAAAGATTCTAAACCTTCTCCACTATCTCCATAACTGAAAAAAGTTAGTAGTTTTTTCACTTTAAACTATATTAAAACAATAAAAAACGTAAAGCTGAGATAAGTAAGAAGAGGAAAAACTCTTCAGCATCCCATGGCACACACACGGATCAGGAAGGCTGAGACCTTCTGGTCCCTGCAAATAACATTTAAATTGGAGTTCCACCCAAAAATGGAACTTCCACCTTTTGGAATCCTCCTCCCCTCCGGTGTCATATTTGGCACCTTTCAGGGGGGAGAAGGGAGCAGATACCTGTGTAATACAGGTATTTGCTTCCACTTCCAGGTATAGATCACCACGGTGATCACAGTGACCTACGCCACGTCCGGCACCTACACTGTACTCCCCCGCTGTCTTCTGGGAGAAACACAGATCCCAGAAGACAGCAGGGACCAGTAAGGACACGCAGCACGACTCGCGCATTCGCAGTTGGGAACCAGGAAGTGAAGCCGCAAGGCTTCACTTTATGATTACCTCACCGAGGATGGCGGCGGCAGCGGCTGAGAGACTGATCGGCTTCGGCTGCCGACATCGTGGGTGCCCTGGAGAGGTAAGTGTCCATTTATTAAAAGTCAGCAGCTGCAGTATTTGTAGCTGCTGGCTTTTAATTTTTTTTTTTTTAGGCAGACCTCTGCTTTGTCACTTCCTGTATTCCGGTTTATCTCCCTTGGATCTCTGGCCCAGGATCAGCTTGGGGCTTTAAAAACTGCCCCAGTTGAGGATAAGCTCCCCCAACCCCTATTTTTGTTTTAGGGGGACGCACTACACACATTTCAAATGCACTGCGCCACCCCCTTAAGCCAAGAAAGCAAAGCCGAAAAACGTATATAGCAAAATGCAGTACTAAACGTAGTGCAAGACGCATGCAAAATGCATTCAAGTGCATGTCAAGCCCCCTTCAAATACATGTAAACATGCAGTTAAAAACGTGCAGTTTTTGGTGTGAATGGGCACCAAGTAGAGGCTCTGGCTTTAGGGTCCTTTCACACTAGCGGACCGTTCGGCCGCTCATTACAAGTCCGTTAACGGACTTGTAATGAATCCCTATGGGATCGTGTCCGTTAGCGGATGGAGCATCCGCTAGCGTCCGCGTCAGTTGGGATCCGCTTTTCCGAACAGAAGAAACCCTATTTTTCCTCGGTTCGGCGGAACGGATCGGATGCAGACGGACAGACGGTCCGTCTGCATCAGGTTCCCCATAGGGGACAGGGGAGCAGAGACAGGGCGGTCTCTGCACTGTGTGCGGGGACCGCCCTATCCGCCGACAGCTCAGCGGGGATCCCCGCTGAGCTTTGGCGGACACACGGAGCGGACCCAGAAACGGTCCGCTTTGTGTTAAAGAGCCCTTAGACAGTTGAATGACAGTCGTGAAACCAAGTACCAAGAAGGGGCGGGGCTTAAAATACTTCTTGATTTGTACCATGCTCTGTACCACTTTAGTTCATTGAACGACTCAGCTATTCGGAAACATACATTTTAGCCAAATAGACAATCCAAAAGAAGCAGTTATAGATTTTGCATTAACTGATATGCAACTGACTATCAGCATCTTTGGTATTCCTATATATATTATAGGTAGATAAGGCATAATGCTTTGAATATGTGTTACTCAATTTTAGAATTGGATTGCAAGTCATTTAGACTGCTGATTGAAGCTAGACATAGACATCCATTTAATTACCTCTTTTCGGATATCTTCATATCCGATGTATATGGAAGACTTTGATTTCCCAGGGGAGGCCAGTTGAATAATGAGCAAGAGTAGACCTTGTCTGGAATGATAATGTTATTGATCTGCCTATCTATGGTACAATATGTTTTTATGGAAACATTTTACTCGGTTTACAAGATATTCTAATTTGATTTTAATTCAGAAAGTGTTTGATAATTAATTCCGATATATTTCTATGTTTCTTTTGCTAGATTTGGCCCAGTGTCAGTCCAATCTGATTGAGCTTAGCAAAGTGCTTCATAATCTGGAAATGCTGCAAAGGACCCAATCTGCACCCAATTTCATTGACATGCAGGTGCGTTCATGATAAACCCTAAAATATGTGCATGATTAAGAACTAATTAAAAAGAGAATGTATAGATGTCCTAAACAAATGACAATGTGATAGATTGGTGTAACCTGGAATCCTTTTAGGCCTACAAATTATAGCAAATATACATACTTTCACAAAGAGACTTACTAACATTGTCAAATAAAATTGTTGGCTTTTAACCACTTAAGGACCGCCTAACGCCGAAATATGTCGGCAGAATGGCACGGCTGAGCACAATCATGTACCTGTGCGTGAATGTTAAATGCCCAGCCGTGGGTCGCAGGCACGCGCCCGCGACCCGGTCCAAAGCTCCGTGACCGCGGCCACGGGACCCGATCGCCGCCGGAGTCCCACGATCGGTCTCCGGAGCTGAAGAACGGGGAGAGGTGTGTGTAAACACACCTTCCCCGTTATTCGCAGTGGCGCTGTCATTGATCGTGTGTTCCCTGATATAGGGAAACACGATCAATGACATCACACGTCCAGCCCCGCCCCCCTACAGTTAGAAACACATATAAGGTCACACTTGACCCCTTCAGCGCCCCCCAGTGGTTAACTCCCAAACTGCAATTGTCATTTTCACAGTAAACAATGCATTTTTATAGCATTTTTTGCTGTGAAAATGACAATGGTCCCAAAAATGTGTCAAAATTGTCCGATGTGTCCGCCATAATGTCGCAGTCCCGAAAAAAAATAACTGATCGCCGCCATTAGTAGTAAAAATAATTAATAAAAATGCAATAAAACTATCCCCTATTTTGTAAACGCTATAAATTTTGCGCAAACCAATCGATAAATGCTTATTGCGATTTTCTTTTATCAAAAATAGGTAGAAGAATACGTATCGGCCTAAACTGAGGGAAAATAAAGTTTTTTTTATATATTTTTGGGGGATATTTATTATAGTATAAAATATTGCATTTTTTTTCTAAATTTTCACTCTATTTTTGTTTATAGCGCAAAAAATAAAAACCACAGAGGTGATCAAAAACCACCAAAAGAAAGCTCTATTTGTGGGAAAAAAAGGACGCCAATTTTGTTTGGGAGCCACGTCGCACGACTGCGCAATTTGTCAGTTAAAGCGACGCAGTGCCGAGTCGCAAAAAAGGGCCTGGTCCTTTACCTGCATTTTGGTCCGGGTCTTAAGTGGTTAAGACAGGTTACTCTTTTTAGTAATTCTAAAACAAAGTGTCACGTTAGAAACAATATTTTATTTGCATTTATCCAAAACGTTATGACGCGCTATGTAAGTAATTATAGGACACCCAGATATAGCAAAATCAAACAACAGATGCACCAGCACACTGATAGAGGGACACAACTCTCAGATATAAGTTCATATGGGTTTAAATAACCCTTCTTCATGAGTATTTAAACAAAAGTGCTCAAACATAAAATCACCAGTAGATTTCCAAAGTGTGACACCACCACTTTAGTATGGTTGTAAGCTTACCAAAAGCTGTGGACCCTCTAACTAAACAGAGGTCAAATGTGCATATGACCAAATACCCTGGCCGGGGTAATCGCAGGACTCTCCCACCACACTTCCTGGAACACACAATGGCGTTGGCATGTCGCTCCACCCCATGCCTTTTGTCACACGTGACCTCGTCGGCGGGGCGCTTCTGTGGTTTAGCCGGCTTCTTTTTACAAATGTGAGTTGTGCGCTTCTAATATGGAAGTGCAATATTTGTATGCAATAAAACAATCATTACAATGTGGAGCTTCTTTCATGTTGATTTTGGTCCCATTGAAATATTATTGAGATAACGAGCATAGTCTACACGTCACATCCAGAGCAGTGGGAGAGTCCTGTGATTACAGGTATTTGTCCATATGTGCATTTGGCCTCTCTTTAGTTAGAGGGTCCACAGCTTTTGGTAAGTTTGCATTCTTTGATGTTGGCAGCTACTTTTCTAATTTCGTAGTATTCACTATTATTGTTTGGTTTGCGCATTAGTATTTCCCACATACATACTAAGGTGGTGGTGTCACACTTTGGAAATCTGCTGGTAATTGGATGTTTGAGCACTTTCGTTTAAATAGTCACAAAGAGGAGATATTTAAACCCATATGAATCTTATAAATTTATATCTGGGAGTTGTGTCACTGTATCAGTGTGCTGGTGTATCTGGTTTTTGATTTTGCTATGTGCAATGTGAATTTGCATGTGGGTGTCCTATAATTACTTGCATAGCACGTCAGCACTTTAAAATTATTTACAGTATATACTCGAGTATAAGCCGACTCGAATATAAGCCGAAGCAGCTAATTTTACCACAAAAAAAATGGGAAAACGTATTGATTTAAGCCTAAGTATAAGCCTAAGGTGTCCATCTGCATGCCTCACTGTGCCCATGCCTCACTGTGTCCATGACTAGACTTGCGTTTAACATGGGAGTATACTCCCATGTTATAAGGGGTGCCCGGCTTTGAAAAATCGGTGCTCCCTGGCTGTAGGTCCCCCCAGACAGCAAACTTTGCACACTTGTAGAGGAGAACTGGGGGCTATATGTGTGCCAAGTTTCGGGGTCCAGGGGACCTACGGCCAGCCAGTACCAGGTCCCCAAAATTACCGTTTAACATGGGAGTCTATGAAAAATCGGTGCTCCCCGGCCGTAGATCCCCAGGCAACAAACTTTGCACACTTGTAGAGGGGGAGCTATATGTTTGCCACGGGGACCTACGGCTGGCCGCTACCGGGTCCCCAAATTCCGGGAAATCAGTTGCAAAAAGGTGACTAGAGTATAAGCCGAGGGAGTCATTTTCAGCACAAAAAAATGTGCTGAAAAACTTGGCTTATACTCGAGTTTATACAGTATATCCCAACTGTTTTGATGTTTTGGTTAAATGCAATTTTCTTAAATTTGGAGTTTAATATGGTTTCTAGAACAGCTGTTTTTTTTTTTAATTGCTTGATCTGGTCTGTGATAAAATATCTCATGGCAGAGCTGCTGCTATCTATTATACATTTTTTAGCAACACTATTGTTTTCATTTTCACTATTTGTACCCTTATAATTCATTGTTATCTCCAAGCACAGTTTTTTCGAGTTGAAATAGGTTACTCTTACTCCCTATTCAAGACTTAAAGTGGTAGTAAACTCTTTACTACCACTTTTACCTACAGGTAAGCCTATAATAAGGCTTACCTGTAGGTATAAAGAATATCTCCTAAACCTGTGCGGTTTAGGAGATATTCCCCTCGCAATGCGCTGCTGATTGCAGTGGCACATGTGCAGCGGGGATCCTCGGCAGCCGCCGGACCTTGCCGTAATGAAGTCTCCCGCGCACCGCTCCAGACAATCACAGCGCTGGAGCGGCGATACCCGGAGGACACGCCGAGGCAAGATGACATCTCGCTCGGCGTGGACCAGGTAAGTTCTCCACACCTCGTTCCAAGGTTAGTATTTCATAATGAGCTAGTATGCGGTGCATACTAGCTCATTATGCCTTTTGCCTTTCAGATGTAAAAAAAAAGAAAAGAAAATGTGGCGGTTATAAAACCGCTTTAAGCTGTCCTTAAAGTTTTAATCTGCACTCTTGTGTAACAGGTACACTGTACTGCAGGCATCAAAAGATGTCTATTCCTACCTTCCCAGCGTCACCTGCTGCCCCTGTCCACCACCGACAACTTGGGAACCCCCTGCATTTCCAATGCAATACAGACTTTCAGAAAGTTATTGTATAAGTAATCCTCATTTAACGACTTGCCTGTTTAACGACCACTCGCACTTACGACCAGCTCTCCCCACCTTAATGTGAAAGTGAATATAGAGGGCGCTCAACTATAGGATGGTATCTCACAACTACCCCTTATAGTTAAACAAATTAATATATAATTGAAATAATAGACAAATATAAATGACAATAGTGCATTAACACAATAAAGTGTTTGATTGATGTCTCTTATTAAATAGTCCCAATACGTGCATTACAGTGAATCTGATATTATAATCTTCTTATCAACTGCATTCTTGCTTAGGTGATATCTTTCCGCCACCAAACATTAAAATCTTCTTTCACCCAAAAAGTGCTCTAACATATGGATGCGCTTACCAGAAGTATCTGACTTCTTTAGTGAAAAAGAGAGTCAGATAAAGCTTTAGCAGGATTGTGCCTGCACACATGCTGACAGGAAAATTGCTTTTGTAAACCTCATGCTTAGCGTCCCAGCAGGATATATGAAAAAACCGGAGAAAAAGCCAATAGCGTAATACTGTTTATTTTAAAACCATAAAAAAACACGGGAGCCAAGTGGCCTCTTACTTTAAAAAGTGCCTCCCGGCACTGGGGCTGCAGGTATGTCACAGCTCGTAGCGGTTTCACTTTGTGTGGCTGTGTGTGCTCCCACCTCCATGGTTGACATACAGATCGCCGGGTGCTTCTGGGTCCTCAGCGTCGGAGAGGACTTTGGGCTGTCACGTGACCAGGTACCGCCACCGACGTACGTTTTGTTGGTTAACGTCTTCAGGGGGCGTGCCTGGTCACAAAGGATCACGGGATTTGTAGTCTGTTCAGACCTCTCATTGGATCCGAACGGGGAAAACACTAATTAGATTGCAGCCGCAGTGCTCCCCACCTTAATGACCCGCTATACATCATTGTATTTTACAGTACAGAATTTTCGTTTGTGTTCTATACTTATGCAAATTAAAACAACGTTATTGAGCTGGAGTTTTGTGTTCAGACCTTTTTTTCACAACACTATACAGTAGTTAAGAATGCTTAAAATATTGAATACTTATGGCTCCTCATTTAACGACCAATTAGTTTAACGACCTGGTCGTTGGAACAGAACCTGGTCGTTAAGTGAGGAGAGCCTTGTATATGGATTATATTTATTTTTTCAGACTACAGATACTGTTTTATCTCTGTCAACACAACACTTTGTTCCATACCAATGAATTATCTAGGCTGAACATGTCAATCATAATTTTATCATATAGTATGGGTGTGCCAACATGGACATGAACATTCTATATGCTGATGTTCATGTAAAGGTAAGTATATCTAAAGCAGAAACCTGATTTAAAACCTCTGTCAATCTGTTATTTTTGCATCCATGCAAGGGAGAATCATCCTTTGTTTGTCCTGGCGACCAATGTCACCTGAATGAAAAGTGATAGGAAATTCAAAATGCTTCAAGCGTCACACTCTGAGAAGTCTAACTATATTGTAGATGTTTTAGCCTGAAGATTCCCATGTTAACACTTGGCAGTTAAGCTAAGTTTGCTCTTCTTTGTTTTTTCAAAGCACTAGCGACAATGTCCATATTGATTTTAAAATCAGTGTTTGTCACAATGTATGTACTGTACAGGGGCATCATAAGAGGTTGCTGCTGAATCGCAACAAGGTTATTCTGATGACTCAGATCTGTCAGACTCAATTGTAAATCTGTTATTCCCATGACATGAACAACCATGTTGTAGACTTGACTGTAAATTGCTGCATTATGCAGAATGTTTAATGTATATGAGATGCATTCCATTATCTATTTTATACTACTTTAAAATTGTCTGACTTTAGCTACACAAAACATAAGTTTTATGGTCAACATAAAAAAAAATTGATCGGTTCATACTTTAAAGGTCATTTATGCCTAGTTATACTGTAAGATATGTTTGCAAATTACTTAGAATGTAGATTTAAAATTGACTTTGTCCTGGAATAAACATGACATGAAATGTCCACATTGTGGTACATTGTTTAATTGAGACCTGGAAAAAGCATACAATACAAAAAAAAAGTGCTAAATAGTAACTATATGATCTCTTGTTTATGATTTTGTTTTTATACCTGTGTCTGTAGATAGAAATATGGGTATGTTCCCACAATAACACATGCAGCAACATGTGTTGTGGCATTGCTATTTGCCATTCAAATATGCTACATTTTAAAATGATCACATTTAGCTCCCTTCATTGACATTCACAGAGCATTTTCTCCAAAAATGCAAAATGTTGGATTGTTTTACAACATTGTTTCCCAAAACCGCGCTTTTGTGAGAATGTGTTTCATCTTAAAATTGTGATTTCTGCAGTAATATTCGCTTGGGCTGCATTAACCTGCATTTGGCTATACAAGCAAAGTAAACCAATTCCTAAATTCAGCCTATTTATACCTTATTTTATATTTCATACATAGTATGGCTCAGGATTGCTTGCATCATAGAGATTTTTGGATAACATTTTGCAATTGATAAAAGTACATTATGAGAGGTTACATTTTCTTGTTACTTTACTACACAACAGAAATGAAAGTGAATCATTTGTCTAATGGCAGGTACCATAAGGTGCCTACACAGCTTATTAGCTTCTGGAAATTGGCATGGTTGTTTCTGCTGCTGAGGTTTTGGTATAAGAGATTTTGTCACTGATATATTTTACTGCACATTAATGAACTTAACAAACATAAAAAACAAACGTATTATTCTTCATAAAGAAATGGTTAAAGGTGCCATACCTAAAAATCACAGGGCTCCATAGATATATTTTATGGGGGTCCTCCTCAAGCAGAAAAAAAAAATTCTATTGAACACCCCCCTAATTTACTACAGCTGGGCCTGACCTACAGCATACATATATACATATATATTTTTAAGCATTACATATGTTTTTTTTTAATACTCGAAGGCCCATGCACATTGGTGATTTTGCCCTTATAGTTGAAGGCACAGGTGACACATTTCTGTGTGCGTAATTTTTGTGTCCAGGGCATATGTGCATATGAGTACCACTCCAAACTGTGTTCAGCTGCCACATATTTCAGCCTATCATTGATTTTGACAGGCAGTGGGCTGTTTACTCCACCTGTGCCTCCTGAGCACTTGAATATATGGGTAAAAGCATGCATGTGCATGAGCCCTAAATACAAAGCAAAATGCAAAGCATTGTCCCTGGAATTCATAGTGTTGTAAACTCTCTCTAGAATTCTTTCGCGTCTCGGCACCACAAATGTCAGTGCTTGTGACAGATTCATACACTTGACAGGTACACAGATTTGTTTTAGGAGACCCACAATGAGGCAAGAATGTCCATATTGGACTCTCTATCCTCAGTGAAACCCAGGCTCAATGTTGGTGCTCTTCCTCCCTGATTACTGCACTCATCACTGAGACTGGTACATTGGTCGAGGAGTTCTGTTGTGGGGTATGCAGAACATGATGGGGATCTCTGACTAGTTCCCCATCTGGTCCACTTTCCCCATTATTAGCAGTAGGTGGATTCCATAGCCACTATTCAGTCTAATAGCAGGTAGAGAATGCATCAACTGCCTCCCCCTGCCAATCTCAAGGAAGGTGAGCCTGATGAACTGAATCAGGAATCATGGAATCCACCCTTTGTCATCCTCTGTCAATCGCAAGGCAGACGGACGTTCAAAAACTTGAACGCTTTTTGAAAGGAAGATTGGTGGAATGCTTGTCTTGGGCTCCAAGCTGGCATTTGTATAGGATGCTCACTTAGATGTGTGATATATTTGGTGGATTTTCTGGTTTATTTCTTTTTTTACAATAATACTATGCAGTCCCTGGCTGTTACTAATCAAACATGTTTTGTTTAGTGTTCCATAGTCTGGTCCATTTAAAATGTTGTACTACATGGGAAAATCTGTCTCAAAAATAGATTTCATTGATATCTCAGTTTTGTCTCCTTTTCTCAAGAAAAACATTTAGTGAACCAAAATTGCCCTATCCTGCTTCTTTCTTCTCAGATATGCATAAGCTATTTTGTGGTAAATTGCCAAGATCATCCAATTTCTTTATGCACATCTCAATGTTCCTTTTAGCATATTTTCATTAATATTTTCAAAGCAAAACAAGTAGAGAATCGTTGCAGATATAATCTTGTTAGTTCTCATCTAACATAGAAGTAGCATCTAAAAGAATATCCATAAAAGACAAGGAAATATCCTAATATAACATTAATAATGAAAAAACACAGCTGTTTTTCTGATTCTGTATCTTAATATAAGCATCACAATTAACGTAATGGTTAAAGGTAATAATAAAAAGCTCAGCAAGTTACGTTCAAGTGACACTATAAAGACTAAACTATTGCACTATATTTCTAACAACCCCAAAGTACCCCTTAGCTTTTCCATATTATACCATGTAGTATACTGAAAAGTGGTCATTATTTCCCAAAGCTGATCCCCAGGTGAATCCTAAACCATATAGTAAGATCACATATATAAAAAAATGTCTATGTATACCGGTACTTTTTTATTTCACTGGGTATCTAATTTATCCATCATGGACAATCTAAATACAATCACCTTGAAATCCTCTAACTTAGGGGGGTTGAGATCCATCAAGTCAATATGGTCTTTTTTACTCCCAACAAACAAATAATTTCCCATCTTCCAAGTGCTACCTGTAGCCTTTTATTCACTTTAAAGAATAATGTAATAAGCACATAGATGGGCACAACAACCTAGTGAACCCGGGTATAAAATTCATAACTTTAAAAACCTTTTGCCAGAATTTCTCTTATCAGATACTGCCACCATAGATGAAGCAAATTTATCAAACTGACATTTCGGACAAGTAGATAACATTGAAGATGGTGATTTATAAAAATGAAATGCCTGTGACCCATATGGACAAAAAGCGGCACGAAAAGCACCAATATATATACATTGGAGTCACATTAACCCTGTGACTCCAATCACTACAGATTGCCAGCTTCCATCTGCTTCAGTTTCTTTTCCCAAGGGGCGTGGCATGGGTGGAGACAAGCTTAAGCCAATCTGTTATACACTTGATTGGGCAACTGGTGTGCGCTTCCATGTCTCTCCCTGACATTAAGACCACTTTCAAACTAATGAGCATTACAGGCGGTTTAGCACTAAAAATAGCACCTGTAAAGCGCCTCTCCTGACACTCCAGTGTGAAAGCCCGAGTGCTTTTACACTGGAGCGGTGTGCTTGCAGGACGCTAGAAAAAGTTCTGCAAGCATTATCTTTTCGGGCAGTGGAGTGGTGGTGTATACACCGCTCCGCCACCGTCCTGCCCCCGCCCTGCCCATTCAAATGAATGGCCAGCGCTGCTGAAGAGCCTGCAAAGTGCTTTGGGAGCGGCACTATTAACTCCTTTGGCCACTAGTGGGGGTTAAAAGTGCTCCGCTAGCGCCATTAAAATGACGGTAAGGCGCCGCTAAAAGTAGCAGCGCTTTACCAACGATGCTCTCACCGCCCCAGTGTGAAAGTAGCACTTTAAAGTGGTTGTAAACTCTTACATATACCCAGCGAAGTGTATAACCTCAGGTGATAAACGGAGATGAGACAAATACTCCTACATGAGTTATACACGTTTGTCTGCAGCTTTCTCTTTTTTACATCTTTTTAAAGTGCAGAATCTAAAAAGGTTGTCTGAGATGTCAGAAAACTGGGCGAAGAGCTAAAAATTACACTCTGCAGAGCTCTGCAAGGTGAGCAGATTGGAGGACCAAGCTGAGGCTGTGTGCTGGAGATCCCTCCCGTCAGCATTTTTCGTTGTCAGGAAAACTTGTCAGAAGTGACAGTGCAGATAGCAAACAGAAATGACACTTGGTGCTCTGGATTGTGACATGTACACACTATATAGAGCAATATGTTTTGTTTCTATTTCATTTGAGCAACGCGGTGGCCAAGTGGTTGGCCACCGCGGTGGTCATTGGCACAAATCACAACCCTGACACTACCTGCATGGAGTTTGCATGTTCTCCCTGTGCCTGCATGGGTTTCCTCTCACAGTCAAAAGGCATGCTGGTAGGTTAATTGGCTCCTGTTTAAATTTCCCATAGTATGTGTTTATGTATTAATGCGTGTTGGAGACCTTATATTGTAAACTCCTAGAGAGCAGGGACTGATGTGAATGTATAATAATATGTAAAGCGCTGCTGTAGTAGTATCTGAGGTTTGCAATCCCTTAATGATTAAATGCCTGGTATGCTCTATGAAACATGTTTATATTAAATCAATTTCAACCAGGCTTTCTGTGGTGGTAGACTCAAAAACCCAGCGTATCCAATAAACACATAAATTTGAATAGGGCTGTAAAAGAGTAACTCAAATTTTGTTGGGGAAAAAAACAAATCTCTGTTGGTGACAGGGGCGGACTGACAACTCATGGGGCCCCCGGGCAATAGAAGATTATGGGGCCCCTGGGCTTACAGATGGCCACCACGCCAGGAGGCAGGGCAGCTAAAATCTCTGGGTTTTCACATCAAAAGCATGTCGGTTTTGGACATATCAGGGACAGATGTAAAAAAAAAATAGATTTTTACATACTGTCCCTGGTTTTACTGAGCCTGGCAACCCTGATGGGGCCCCCTAGTGGCATGGGGCCCTCGGGCAGTGCCCGAGTGACTCAATGGTCAGTCCGTTCCTGGTTGGTGATCAATGTACATTGCATTGCAAACTTTGCTGCAGATTCCTACCTGTTTCTGCTCTGAAGGATAAGCTGTTTTTGCTTTGTCTTTTGTATACAGATTCTGAATAGGAATGATTTTTCATTCTCATTCAGCTAGTGCACTGGCAGGGCTTTAGTGAGGAGAGTGGGAGAATCTGTATTCCTTCAGGCTGCATTCACACCTGAGAGGAGCGTTCGGCTCCAGAGCAATTTTTATTTTTCGCATGCATGTAAAAATCGTAATTTTTGGCAATGAAATTAAACCCCCAGAACGTCATATTTTCTGAAAGCGGAGGCCCAGTAGAATAAAAAGGTGATGGTTGAAAATTATTATGTCATATGATATTTGCGGAACTGTTTATTAAACACAAATTTTCACAAAAAAATATAAAATTTAATTTTAGTGCAAAAACCATATAATACCCATTTTTGGTTAAAAAATAAAAGATGAGATTGCCTTGAGTAAATGGTAGCTCAGTGAAAATAAACCACACTGATAAATACTGGTAAAACTTGTTAGTTGTACCAGTTTTATTAGTGTTTTCTTGTGCTTATATTTATCTGATATTTTTTTATTTACAATTTTTATATTTTTGTAATTGCTGTGTAGCCATGATAAAGAGGGAATGTGTTTTGCCCCACAAAATGAGTTGGCCTTTTTTGGCTCATTAAGGCTGTTTTTGAACTTTATGAATTTAGTCTGGTGCTCATTCTGTGGGCCAGATTCACAAAGAGTTACGTCGGCGTATCCGTAGATACACCGTCGTAAGTCAGAATCTGCGCCCTCGTATATTTAAGCGTATTCTGGAAACCAGATACGCTTAACCACTTCCAGACCTGCGCACGACGATGTACGTCCTCTTTTTAAAGATGGATATCTCGGTAACGGCAGCAGCTGCTGCCACAACCGAGGTATCCATCTTTAGTGTGAGCGGTCCTGTACACGATAACGGCGGTCTTCGCGGCGGATTCACCGCGAGATCGCCGTTATCGGTGGCAGGAGAGGGCTCCCGCCGCTCTCCCGCGCCCTCCGCCGCTTACCGGAGCCGTCAGTAGCGGCGGAGGAGATCGGTTGCGCTCGGCTGCTGACTGGGGACGCGACTGAAGTAAAAATCTCCTTCACCCGTCCCCATAGCTCTGCTGGGCGGAAGTGATGTCAAAACGTCAGTCCCGCCCAGCCTCTTAAAGAAACATTTTTTTTTTTTGTCATTTGAAAAAATTACAGTTTCAAATATTTTTTTTTTCTTGCATTTTAGTCTAAATATGAGATCTGAGGTCTTTTTGACCCCAGATCTCATATTTAAGAGGACCTGTCATGCTTTTTTCTATTACAATGGGTGTTTACATTCCTTATAATAGGAATAAAAGTGATCACATTTTTTTTTTCAGTGTAAAAAGTAATAACATAAATAAAAATAAATAAGAAAACAAAAATTTTTTTTTTTTTAAAGTGCCCCGTCCCGACGTGCTCGCGTGCAGAAGCGAACGCATACGCGAGTAGCGCCTGCATATGAAAACGGTGTTCAAATCACACAAGTGAGGTATCGCCGCGATCGGTAGAGCGAGAGCAATAATTCTAGCCCTAGACCTACTCTGTAGCTCAAAAAATGCAACCTATAGAATTTTTTAAACGTCGCCTATCGAGATTTTTAAGGGTAAAAGTTTGACGCCATGCCACGAGCGGACGCAATTTTTAAGCGTGACATGTTGGGTATCATTTTACTCGGCGTAACATTATCTTTCACAATATATAAAAAAATTGGGCCAAATTTATTGTCTTATTTTTGAATTAAAAAAAGTGATTTTTTTCCAAAAAAAGTGCGCTTGTAAGACCGCTGCGCAAATACGGTGTCACAAAAAGTATTGCAATGACCACTATTTTATTCTCTAGGGTGTTAGAAAAAAAACAGACGAGGTTATTCTCTTGTTGGTACCCAGCAGGTTACCAGAAAAAACATGCACCAATGGAAGGCACACCAGACCAAATGAATAATAGACTCTTATGATTTGGTCTGGCACTCCTGCTACTGCTGCATGTTTTTTTCTGGTAACCAAATATGACTTGGTTATCTCCACTGCTTATTTTAAAAGGCACATCTGTATTAATTAGGAGCTTAATGAATTGTCTTTTATATTTTCCTGAAAGTCGGCTTCAAAAAATAGCTAACCAAGAAGAAGTATGGAGGTCAAGTGTTCTGACATCAAACACTGCATGCTGTTATTGTGCCATTGACTCGCACCATTTGGAGCTTACACCTTTTAAACCCATTTAGCTGTGGAAGCCCCTATATTACTATAAATGCAGGTTCCTTTTAAGGTACCCAGACAATTGGACCTTCACTAGGCCATGCTGATAGAAAAAACCTGACATGCACATATACTGCACAGTACTTGTCAGACAAACTCTGCTAAACTTTCTACCTTATATCTCTGCTTATTTGGCTATTGGCTGAAATTTTATAACCTACAGTATCTACTTGCAATGCAGAAAATTACCACAAATTTTTTATCGTTACTCTCAAGCCAAACGATTTGTATAATTACAAGAGATTTGGTCAGACCCTTTGCCATTTTGTATGGGTACCTTTATACATTGCCTTGAGAAAAGTGGGCTTTTGTGTGGAACTGTTAACTAATCCTGTATGTCAGCATGTCTTGTCTTTGCTTCTGGCTCAATGTCTGAAATTTAATGGCTTTCTGTTGCTTTTAATGCTTCGTACAATTTAGGCTAACTGTGTAGATATGTCAAAGAAAGACAAGCGCGCGGCGAGGAGGTGGAGAACAAAAAGTGTCAGCAAAGATGCAAAAATACAACTTCAGGTACAATTTTAATCCCTAATCCAATACAACCGTTTCAGTCTGCCCCAATTCTTTGAAATTAGTAATGTTAAAAGGTAACTGAACTGTTAAAAACAAGTGTGTAATTTTACATCTATCCAGGGACACCAAACACCTTTTGCCATTATAACTTCTGCTTTCTTTCCCCTACTGTATCTTTGGAGAGATTGCATCACAGGTCCAGGCTAGTGTAGACATTGATTTGTTTACATTAATTTTATCTGTGGTTTATGTCTAATCTAGAGAACAGCTGCCTATGATAAAGCTTAGTTGATTTATAAAAGGTAAATAGGCCGTTCATTTTGCAAGGGAATTTTCCCTTGAGGCCTAGTTGACACTATTGCGGCTCTGCGAACAAAATTTGCATGGGCACAGCAGCCCATTCATTTGAATGGGCTGCGGTGCCTGCATTTCATGCAGGAAAAGGGTTACTGCACCATTTTTAAAATGCAGCGGCAGATTTCCCGGCGGTTCCCACACCTGCAAATGCTCTGCAGTTTTAGATGCGTGGGGGTGCCAATAAGAATGAATAGCAGCCCCGCACGTTTTTAAAGAGTAGTTCTGGCTGCGGGTGGTTGAGGGAACAGGTGTGATTCCCACACCCACAACCACCCTCAAAAGTGTGAACCAGATCTAACTTGAAGGGTAAGTTCATCTTTACAGGAAGTCTGTAAGGTGCACTTGCACTGGACCCCCCCCCCCGGTCCTGCTGTACCAGTGTCCCACGATCCCCCGCTGTCAGGTACCAGGACGTCGCTTTACCGGTCTGGGGATTTGAAATCTTCCTGACTTTCTCTCCTCTCCAGTGCTGAAAGGACTGTCTAGGTGGATTCTGATTGGTCAGCTTTGTCAATGTGACGGTGCTGATCAATTAGAATGCCTCCTATCCGTACATGCTGAGAGGTACAGATAGAAGATTAAGTCGGTGGGATTTCAAATATCCGGACCGGTGAGGCGACACCAAAGTGTCTGACAGCAGGGGATTGCGAGATTGGGGGCTGTGCAATGTCAGTTCCCCTTACAGATTTTCTGTAAAGGTGAACTTGTCCTTTAATGACTGAGGTGAGTCTCTATCAACTTTCTTTATCCAGCTGTGCAAGTGAAAATACTGGACTCTTCTTTTCCTTGCATATGATCTGGTATTCTTTTGCAAAGTTTTCTTTTTACTCCATTTGCTAAGCTAACGGAAAATATTCTTGCAAAGTGAACACCCTGTAAATCACTTCTGTCTTCAGTGACAAGAGCAGTAAATGAGCAGTAAATGATAAAATATACTATAGCATATGCGTAATAACTAGAGAAGCAGATCACAAACCGTTGGAAGAAGGCATCAACCTTCCTACATTTAGTCGATTCCTCTGCAGAGCAGGGAACAGGAATATCTAATTTGTAAAATATATTTATTTAAAGAACGGTTACCCTTTTAGACTTGGTTCAATCTGTGTGTGCGCGTATGTCGCATTCCCATTTATTTCAAAGGGCTGCCCTACCACGAGAAATGTGGGAAAAAAGTATTTTTTTTTTGTTGTTATGAAAGATCAATTGGAGCAAAATAACAACATATTTGTTCTGAGTTTAGTAGCTAGTGAATTTATCAAAGGCAAAATATAGTTAATTTGTCGCATTGCCACCTGTGAATATTCCCTGATAGAACTTGGATTTGGGCCCAGAGTTGTCACAAGAGTAACATCTTGAGTCCTTCAGTTTAGGGAAGCGCAGCTCTGTACAGCTTCATAGTAAAGAAACCAAATGAAGACAACCGTTTAGTTAAAACTTCATCAAACACATTTAAATGTACTTTAATTCGCCATTAAAAATGTAAAGTTCCTTTTATTACAAAACTGTTTGTTTTTCTGGAAGTGCCCAAAAAAATCACCAGCAACTACAGCAGCAGCATTTTTATTTTAGAGGGGATCTCCCATAATCCTCATTCCCCTGTAACTGGCTTGGCTGCCTTTTAGCACAATTGTGCTCACAGTAAAATTACTAAAAGCTTGTTACATGAAATATGCAGAAATTTCCTTTCCTTTACTGGACTGAATTTATGATAATAAACTTGCATCTTTACAAGGGAGAAGTTAATTTTATTACAACAGTGAAAGTGCACTACGTGACCTATTTTAGTACCTACCTTACAGAAACCGGTAATCATCGGGTTACTTTCTTGCAGAGCATGTAGCTTGATCTGAAATGGATTTTTTTTTCTCAACAAAGGAGTTCTTAAATGTATACTGTATATACTTGAGTATAATCTGACCCGAATATAAATCAAGGCACCTAATTTTACCACAAAAAACTGGGAAAACGTATTGACTCGAGTATAAGCCTAGGGTGTCCATCTGCATGCCTCACTGTGCCCATGCCTAGACTGACGTTTAACATTGTAGTCTATGGAAGGGGTGATCGTCTTTGAAAAATCGGTGCTCCACAGCCGTAGGTCCCCCAGACAACAAACTTTGCACACTTGTAGAGGAAAAACGTGTGCCAAGTTCCGGGTCCAGGGAACCTATGACCGGCCGGTAGCGGGTCCCCAAAGTCACCGGAGAAATTACCGTTTAACATGGGAGTCTAGGGAAGGGGTGCCCGGGTTTGAAAAATCGGTGCTCCCTGGCCGTAGGTCGCCTGAACAACAAACCATGCGCACTTGTAGAGGATGAGTGGGGCTACATGTGTCCCAAGTTTGGGGTCCAGGGGACCTAAGGCCAGCCGGTACCGGGTCCCCAAAGTCTGGGAGATCAGGTGCAAAAAGGTGACTTGAGTATAAGCCATGGGGGGCATTTTCAGCACAAAAAAATGTGCAGAAAAACTTGGCTTACACTCGAGTATATGTGGTGTCTTAAAGTCCAATTCCGGGAGACTTGAAAGACCTCCTTTGCATTAGGACTGTGGTCACACTGAAAGAGAGTTAACTGCTTGTTCAGTGCACACCACTGCAACACAGTGGCATGAACTAGGCCTACCAGAGGCAAGGCATTGCCTTGTCATGCAGTGGGATTGTGTTGCAATGGCCACCCAACACAGTCCCACCACATCTGGTGTGAAAAAACAACCTCAATTCCCAAAAAGTTGGTACTCTGTATAAAATATACATAAATTTTATTGAAAGTTCTAATAAATTTATGTTTAATTCTATCTGCTATTTATACTTTGAATTCTTAAGAGTTGGCTGCTTAAACATGAGCAGGCTGGTAGTGGCCTCAGTGCGTGACCTTGCCCAGGGGGCAGGCTTATGATACTATTAAGATGGCCCTGCTGGAGCATAGGGGAATAGACTTTGCAGGGTCCAGTCTAGCAGCGAGCAGGATTGCGTAAGAAGATCTTATTTTCTATGTCCCCTAGACCTAAACAAGCAATTAGGCCCCTTTCACACGGACGGATAGAATGGTGCTTTTAGCTGCGGATACTACCGCAGCTAGAAGCACACAATGCTTTCCTATGACACCCTTCACATACTACGTTTAGCTGCGGTTTTGTTACCTTCGGGTTTGTGCGAATAGACAAAATAGAATTTAATGCGTCCAGGTGCGATCTGGCGCAGCTATCGGCACATAACCGCAGGTAATCGCAGTGCACTGTGTCAGCTGCGTTTGGTATTAATCTTGAGGGAGAACTCCACGCCAAATTTTAAATAAAAAACCGGCATGGGTTCCCCCTCCAAGAACATACCAGGCCCTATGGATTTTAAGGGGACCAGACCCTTATCCAAGCACGCAGCCCGGTCGGCCAGGAAAGGGGGTGGGGATGAGTGAGCGCACCCCCCTCCTGAACCGTACCAGGCCGCATGCCCTCAACATGGGGGGGTAGGTGCTTTGGGGCAGGGGGGCGCCCTGTGGTCCCCCACCCCAAAGCACCTTGTCCCCATGTTGATGGGGACAAGAGCCTCTTCCCAACAACCCTGGCCGTTGGTTGTCGGGGGCTTTGGGCGGGAAGCTTATTGGAGTCCAGGAGCCCCCTTTAATAAAGGGGCCCCCAGATCCCGCCCCCCCCACCCTAGGTGAATGACTATGGGGTACATCGTACCCCTACCTATTCACCTGGAGGGAAAAAAATGTCAAAATAACACACTACACAGGTTTTAAAAGTAATTTGTTAGGCAGCTCCGGGGGGTCTTCTTCCGACTTTGGGGGTCTCTTCTTCTGCTCTCAAGTGCCTTCTTCCTTCTGCTGGGCTTATCCACTGTCTTCTTGCAGCTCTTTTACCAGCGGGGGGGCCCCGGTCTTCTGTCGTCTTCCTTCTTCGATGTTGACATGTTGCTTCCTCCCGCTGCAATGCTGGGTGCGTGGCACGCATCGATTTTATATAGGCCTCTTATGACATCACAGTCCCATCATGCTCCGGGTGGTGACGACATAACGGTCACCCTGTGATATCCGCCCCCCTATGTCGTCACCACCCAGAGCATGATGGGACTGTGACGTTGTACACAGTGCCTGGTATTGGCAGGGATCCAATTTGGATCCCCGTTCAATATCGTGCCACGGCTAAATGCAACCGCAGCTAATCGCACTGTACAAATGCAGCTGATCGCTGTGCCTTGAGTCTTGAATTTCCGCAGAAAAAAAACATGCTTTTAACTGCGGCAGAACAGCCGTCCATGTGAAAGGGGCCTTAACCCTAGCAGTGATAGGAATCATTGTTGGGTTTCCTGGAGTTGGGTTTAAATGTAAATTTGTGGATAAATGAAAAGTGACAAATTAACATGACAAAAACATGTTGAAGAGGTGCTAGGATTTCAGTGCTCATTCCAATGGTACAAACAAAGAGTCCAAAGTGCCTTTGTAATACCATCGCATTAAAGCCAACAGGGTTTGGGGCAGAAAAATTTCCCCTTCATCAGGGCAAGGGGAACTCATTGGCAACTATAACCAAAATGAATCTGTATTTGATCTGGTGAAAAAACATTCTTTTATATTAGAATAATAACAGTGCAATCAGCAGCAAATTAACATGAAAGTTAGTTGACAACATTTGCTGTCTGCACATACGAGTCGCTGTGAAATCCGTGTAATGCAGCACAGTCCCCTGCCCCCTGTGTTCCAATAGCAACATCTCAAAGTTGCTATTTGTGTAGGAATAGACACAATACATCCCTATTATGGCAGTGCTCAGGCCCACTGATAGTTTACTCACATCAGGCACTGTGGGCCAGATTCACAGTAGAAATACGCCGGCGTATCTGATACTCCGGCGTATTTTCAAATTTGCCGCGTCGTATCTTTAGTTTGAATTCTCAAACCAAGATACGACGGCTTTAGGCTTCGATCCGACAGACGTACGGCTTCGTACGCCTTCGGAACGTAGGTGTAATACTTCGGCGCCTGATGGGTGGAGACTGCTTTGTTTTCCGCGTCGGGTATGCTAATTGGCTGTTTACGGCGATCCACGAAGCTACGCGCGTTCGTCGCATTCTCTTACGTCGTCGCTAGTCGGCTTTTCCCGGCGGATCGTTACGGCTGCTATTTCATGGCTTAGATTTAGACTGCCCATCTTAAAGTATGGCCGTCGTTCCCGCGTCGAATGAAATTTTTTTTTTTGCGTAAGTCGTCCGTGAATAGGAATGGACGTAACACACGTCGCCGTTCAAAAGATTATGTCGGTGCGACGTCATTTCGCGCAAAGTACGGCGGGAAATTTCAAAACGGAGCATGCGCAGTACGTTCAGCGCGGGAACGCGCCTAATTTAAATGATACACGCCCCATTTGAATTAGGCGGCTTGCGCCGGACGCATTTACGCTACGCGGCCGCAAGTTTACAGGCAAGTGCTTTGTGAATCAAGCACTTGCGCTTAAAACTTGCGGCGGTGTAACGTAAATGGGATACGTTAGACCGCCGCAAATGTACCTGAATCTGGCCCTGTGTTGGGAGCAGGGGAAATTACCTACTCTCCACGCCCAAGGAAAAAATGGCATCTGTACCATACCAGACATTATTGGACTGTATTAATGCTGCAACAAAATGTGCATGCTGACCACTTAGGATATCATTTTTTCCTTTTGACTTATTTAATGGTTTGTCATTCATTATTAGACTTGTTCCTCCCCATTTCAGACAGACTTGCATTAAGTTGAAGAATACATTTGTTAATCATCCTTTTTACTTTGTTTTACAAAAGAAAGAAAATTGATGTGGCAGTAACATCACCCAAATGAATAATAAACCACTAATATATGTACACTTATTGCTTTAGGCTTTCCATTCCTCCTGCACATATTTATCGTTAGTCTGCTTGCTTTGCTCATGTTGTATCCCTTTTCTAATAAATACTCATGTTGTGATATGTGTACACAGTTTCTGTTGTATATGTTAATGTTACCCATGATGTTTTTTTGTTGTTCTTTTACATAAAAGTAACATGCCATATGAAGAATGTACCAGTTGTCCTATCTGCCGATATTTCAAAGCACATGCAACCATACTTGTGTGTTTTATAGAGTAGAAAACAAGAATTGGAATTCCAGGTTTCTGTTGAAAAAAAAAAAAAAAACTTCACAGACCTGTAGCTGCAATTCCACCTTTCACCTAAAGTGCCGCCTGCTGGTATAGTCTGGTATCGTTCTTGCAGGCAACCCAAAATGGCCTACAATATGGCAAAGACTGACCAGAAACGTGATTGAATGTTAAACTGTGAGATGAGGATTTAAGCCTTTTTACATGATAGTTTTAGCTGCCAGAATGCTTCATGTTACTATATTGCTGAGATAGAAGGTACATTAAAAAACCCTAAAAAACCCTATGTTTATGTAGGCAAAATAAATCACTCTCTTTTACCCATGCAGTTAGTGCCCGTTCTTACATATACACCTATTGTTCTCCCTCCTGAAGACTCTGGATTCACACCTGTGCATTTTTAGTGCTTTTTGTATTTTGCAGATTTGCACTACAGTCCATTTAACATGGTTTCCTATGGAACACGTTCTGTAGTGCAAATCTGCAAAATGCAAAAAGCACTAAAATTATATAGGTGTGAATCCAGCTTTATACTCCGGCATTTATTGAAAATGGTCTGTTGGCACACGTGAGTTTTTGGAGTCATTGGTGAAAGCAGTTGAACATGTCCTGCGCCGAACAGACCAAAAACAAAATACATGTACACATTTAATGTAATAGTATTTTTAAGTGACGCTAACATTTTTGATGATTATTATAAAAGTGAAAGACAAATTACCACCATGTCCATAAATAAATATATTGCACCATAAAATGTCATCAAGTTTTGGAGTCCAGCTATATGACAGCAATTTCTTGCACCTATTTTTAAAACCGAACATGTGCTCTATTACAGAGCTGTACTGGCTCCCCAGCGAGAAGCCAGGACTTCTTGACTCATTCGCATTCTGCACAACATCTCTTTCAAATGGCCTAAAAAATCCTTTACTTGGAAACAGTCAATAGGATTACAGAGGGCATGCCAGGGTCCCCAGGAGAGCTCTTTTCCTGCCTTCTGTGCCCTTTACACCAAGCGTGTCTATTTCATCTGAAAGCAGAAGATACCTTGTGTATTTGTTCAGCATGTGATGTTATAAAAACTCAGATGTGAAGATAACAATAACCAGTACTGTATATATAGATAATGACAACAGTGGAAATACAGGAAGATGCAAAACATACAGCCCATGGCAAGTCTTGTACAGCTAATGCAAAAAAATAAAATGCAGTTTTTCCAAGAAAGTGTTGTATGGACTATAATATCTATAACCCCATATACACCTATGTTGCCAAAAGTATTGGGACGTCTGACTTTACACACACATTCACTTTAATGGCATCCCAGTCTTAGTCTGTAGAGTTCAATATTGAGGTGGTGGCTCCCCCCTTGCAGCTATAACAGCGTCAACTCTTCTGGGAAGGCTGTCTACAAGGTTTAGGATTGTGTCTTTGGGAATGTTTGACCATTCTTCCAGAAGCATATATGTGAGGTCAGGCACTGAATGTTGGACGAGAAGGTCGCAGTCTTCGCTCTAATTTATCCCAAATGTGTTCTGTTGGGTTGAGGTCAGGAATCTGCACAGACCAGTTAAGTTCCTCCACCCCAACCCTTCTCATCCACCCTATATTGCCAAAAGTATTGTGCCACCCCTCCAAATCATTTGGTGGAGGGGGGGGGTTATGGTGTGGGGTGGGTTTTCAGGGGTTGGACTTGGCCGAAACATTGATGGTGTGTGCAAGCCAAGACATTTTGGACAATTTAATGCTCCCAACTTTGTGGGAACAGTTTGGGGATGGCCCCTTCCTGTTCCAACATGACTGTGCACAAAGAAAGGTCCATAAAGACACGGATGAGTGAGTTATGGCGTGGAGGAACTTGGCCTGACCTGACTTGACCCCAACCCGATAGAACACCTTTGGGATGAATTCGAGCAGAGACTGCGAGCCAGGCCTTCTCATCAGTGCCTGACCTCACAAATGTGTTTCTGAAAGAATGGTCAAACCTTCCCATAGACACACAGGCGTTCCAATACCTTTTGACAATATAGTGTATTGTCATAATAAAAAAATATATATTTATTAATATATTTTCATTCTCCTACCCTCAGTTAAAATAACTAATATAGAAAACATTGAGTGTTATTGCATTAATACAGTAGCTAAATATAGACGATCAGGGTTATCCAGGTCTAATTAGGTTCTGTAAATTTCATGGTCTGTAGTTAGCAACATTAAAGCCCAATTTCAACCAAAACCTTGTTCTAGATATGTATAGCGAGAACCTTTGTCAGGCTTTTATTACTATTTGTATTTGCATTCCCACTGGGGAGTTTTTCTTCTCACATTCATCGCACTCTGACGCACAAGTTGTCACCAGGACAGGAAAATCTCAGCAAGTGGGACAAGGATGGCAACGAGAATCTGACAGAGGTTCTCACATTCTCCACTCTAAAAAAAAAAATGTATGCGTCTGTTGGAGAGGTTTAATATCTCATTCTGTCCCAGTGATGGAGATCAGGAAGTGTTTGCGAAAAATCTCTCCAAAGGGAACCCGGACAGGAGCAAAAATGTGTAGAGTAGAAAGTAGTGGGTGCCCCAATCGAAATAGTGAGGCAGAATCTTACGATTCAAAAGGAGGAATCACACTTACCATTTTGAAGATATGTCTTGATTTATTTAGAACCTGAGAAGAAAAAGCAAATACGACACACATTTCTCAAACGCATTGCTTTTAATTCTGCTTTTATGAATAAATGAAGACTATAGTTTATCCACAATGGAGAGCCTGGTTTAAATTTTGTCTTCTGAATCCCGTGACACTAATAAAAGTTGTGCAACCACTACCTTTTAAGCTGGCCATGTTCCGTGTGCTTTTCTGACGGTTCCTGATGAAGTTGCTGGAATTGACATGATGGGTGGTCCCATTGGCCCCCTCCCACCCAACATCCTTTGATTGAAAAATAAAGAAGCTTGGTGAAACATTTTCGGCTAAACAGCTCTTCGGTTATTCTGACAGCTACCGTCTGTCACTGTAAGAATGCCATAGCCCAGCAGGGAGAATTGTTTATCTACACTGTATAGTGTAGATGAAGGAATCTGTTAGATTTGTTTCTAATCTGTATGGTCATCCTTGCTCTTTATATAAAGCTGGCCATACATGGATCAATTTGTTACAATCAACCAGCGGGCTGATCAAAAAAATCTGAATGGATTCCCCCATTCACATAGATGAGGTGGATAGAGAAATCATTGTGTTATTGCATTCTAACAGCAGGGACTCCTCTTCTGCCAGAATACACTAATCAGCACTTCACCCAATTGGCAGCAGCACTGATCCAGAATTTTTTTTTCAGCAAGTCTGTTCTTGAGAAATTGATTATTAAAGCTTGTTTGGCTGTACCTCTCCTGTGGATCACAGGAGTGCAGCTAGTTTTGCACTTCTGTGACCCTCTTTTTAGCAGACACCGGGCTGAAGTCTGCTGTCATCACAGAGCCGCTCCAGACGTGGGCAAAATGGGGTCGAGGTCCACCCACATGCCTGGACCGGCAACTGTCTCAGTAGCCTAAGCCAGCCGCTCCCATCCCCTCCACAGCTCAGTGCTCCAGTGAGCAAGGAGGGGGCAGAGCAGAGAGGGGTGACTTGACAGTCATCTGCTCGTGGAGCCCTGAGAGCTGATCGATCCGCAGTGTTAGATCACTCAGTTCTAAGTGTTAGCGGTGGTGATGCTGCATCCATCTAGGTAAATATGATTCAGAAAAAAAGCCGTACTCCAACTTCTCACAAACAGAAATGGGCATAGATTTGCCAATTCAGCAGGGACAGGCTGAATTTCTAACTTCGATCCATCTATGGCCATATTTAGTCCATCTTGAGGGTAGCATGGCTTGACTGTAAGTGACCTCCAAACATGTTAGATCTGTACCCACGGACGTCCTTTTCTTTACAAGTAATAAATACCTAATATGTTTGTACTTATTTGAGATGATTATTATTATTTTTAAGACCGGGTATGGAAAAGTCTGTGTACAACTTTTTCACCCCTTGTTGATATCCACCATAACTGTGCTACTATGCTGTGCAGGTTATTTTTCATGGCGTCTCCAAGGCAGGCAGATTTAAAGGAAAATTAGATCATTCAGGGTATAACACTTGATTAATTGGCATAATAGTCAAAATGTGCTTGTTTAGAGGATCTTCCTTATGTACTATAATTGCACTTGTACCATCATAGATCTTCTGCTGAACACTAAGCAAGTATAGTATGTTGGTTTTCTGTACTATCCCTTTCTTGTCCTGGGATAAAAAATCTTCAGTTTAAAACCCTACTTGACTTATTGATTTAAGGGTGGCTCAGGGTGGCCAAGAGATTATATTACTCAGATAGTGGCCACATCAGTTCAATAACAGATGAGCATGTTTTAAATTGGCTATGCACTCTAAATCAGCTTTTCATAAGGTTGGGCTTTATTTTAAGTAGTTGGCTATAATCCCTAGAAAAATGGAGCGCACGTGTGAAAAATTGTATGCAGTCACTTGGGGTCAGAATTCATAATACTCTGCCTACATATAAACAGGTTTTCTGTCTTTTGTGTGGTTCATGCTTTTTAGTTTCTAAAAGCCGAAAAGTATTTAATCAGATCTCATAGGACGTAAAGGACACTCCAGACTGGGCATGTTTTTGTGGTGTTATACAGTGGATTGGATGAATGCACAATATTAACAGAATTATCTTTTATAGGTACCTCTCAGCGCTTCTATGTCTCCGGTCCGTCTGCACGCCTCTAACCCTAACCTCTGTGCCGATGTGGAGTTCCAGAATCCTCCAAGTCATGTAGCCGATGCCCTGGAATTTGCATCTGACTATACCAAACTGCAGGAAGAGTTCTGCTTATTAGCACAGAAAGGTATTGCTCATATAATTTGGCTTTGTAAAACCAATAAAGAAATATCTATGCACGCATTTCAAGGAAACCCAGCTTGTGGTTCTTCATACTTGTGTTTCAAGGCCAATATTATAATGTGCTAAAAGAGACCCTGGCCAATTTAGGGTGAATTGAAAGAGTTGGGGCAAAGCACACATTTGGCCACCGTCTAATCTCATCTACAGCACTTGCCTAGCCCTCCATTTTTCTGTGGCCACAGATGCAATAAAAAAAATGGTGCTTCTGGTATAGAGGAGCATGTGACCTCCTCCTATAACATGCCAATTGCTAGGTCCAAGCACTGTCTCATGACCAAGGTGATGGTATTACTACACCTACGGCAACAGAAGACAGAACGGCAGGGGATCGCTGGAGAAGTTTGTATAGTGGTTGGCATGGGCTTTTAACTGATGATGTGCATATTTCATGACCATTAAGGGTGCACCTTATTACTTCTGAAACCACATTGATTTTTCAACATAAAGCCTACCTTAGCTAGTGAGAGGAGTGGAACCTTGAAGTGTAAGCAGAGCCCTATTATATATCCAGTTAAACAAGACTATAGGCAGCAAATATAAAGCAAGGTTCTAACTGTATCCAGGGGAGATTGGATGAGTATAGCAGACTCTGATTTCATTTTTTAAAGCGTGCTGATTAATCTTTTTTTTTTTTTTCCTGCCCAAGCTAGAGTTGGGCCTTAAATCTTTCAGTAGCAAAGATATGTATTTAAACCCTAGAAACTAACATTCTCTTATTTTTTTGCTAAATTTTGGTCTGGTAAACATACCATTGAACGTGTTATATCTGTTTGATTAATGAAAAAAATGCCTGTTGATCCTACCAGAAATCTAGTGAGCACAAACTTGGTTTTAATTATGCTGTCTTATCTCAAGCAGTCTCATCAGTCCTGCACCGGTTACCTCTAAAAACTACAAAACACCTCCCCTTATGTTATGGAGATTAAGAAAGGGGCGTTCTTTAGTCCACTTCCTGTCCTGGGATGACGGCGTTGCTTTTCCATATATACAGTAACAACGAGTGATTGTCTTTACCCTAGGGCAGGAAGAGTGTTACAGGCAGGATCACCAGTTGAAAATAGGGAAAAAACTATTGCAGTCACCAGAGCTAAATTGCAATTTTTTTTATTTTCTTGGGTTTAGGTTTTTAGTGTTTTTGTTTTTGTTGTTTGTTTTTACCAAAAACCACCACGTGAGTTTTAGGTGGACCGACCTTTTAAAGGATAATCTAATTCCCACATCCCCTGAGTGCAGCCTACCTAAGATAATATTTACCCTTTTTCCCAAACCGGCAATCTTGGTCAATTCCTCTTCATACCACTCCTCACACATGCCACAGCCATACTCATTCATGTGGGTATGCCATACTTAACGTAAGGTAGCCTCCAGCCATAACTTGGAGTATGTCCTACCTAAATGCGTGCATGCGCAGTATGATGATGAGCCAACTGGGACTTTGTCGGAGGAAAGATGGCTGGATCAGGTGGATGAAGGTATGCATTATCCCTGGTGAGCTGCAGTCAGGGGGTGGACATCTTGACAAAAGATGACGTTGTCCTTAACCACTTCCCGGCCTATAGCAGAATGCCGGCCGGGCAGTGGTTCCGGTAAATTGACTGGATGTCATATGACGTCTTTCAGGATAACAGCCGGCGCCCGCTCCCGTGGGGAGTCCAGCGCGGCGATCGGTGGTGCAGCACGTCAGTCTGACACACCACAACACCGATCTCGGTAAAAAGCCTCTGACTAAGACTCTTTACCACGTGATCAGCTGTGTCCAATCACCGCTGATCACGGTGTAAACAGGAAAAGCTTTGTATTGGCTTGTCCTCACTCGTGTCTGACAGAGGGGATCTGCACTGATTATCAGCGCAGAACCACCGAGGATGCCCACCCAGGACCACCAGGGATGCAAAATCTAAAAATGAACAGAGGAAGGGAGTAACCGCTCCAGGTGGGTCTTGTGAGCAGTTAGGGAACCTCTCAGGAAACCAAGTCATGGCTAAGCACTGATATAGTGTGAAACGCGTCAGCTGTCCCTTTCTGTGGCTCTGTTTTGTTCTGCATGTCCATTTTTACCAAATAAAGTTCTTGAAGTTCCCCTGGAGTGCGGCTGTCCATCTTCTCCCAATTTTCTACAGGACCACCAGGGAGTGCCACCACTGATGACCACCAGGTATGCACCTTTGGCTACCAGTGATGCCAATCTGTGCCAAAATCGATGCCCATGAGTGCTGAATAGCAGTGCCATTTATCAGTCCTGCATATTAGTGCCCATCATCAGTGCCGACTTATCAGTGCCTATCAATGAAGGAGAGAACTTCATTACAACATTTTATAACCGAAACAAATAAACTTTTTTTTTTTCTGTCTTTTTTTTACTTGCGCAAGAAAATAAAAACCCCTGAGGTTATCAAACACGAACAAAAGAAAGCTCTATTTGTGGGGATAAACAAATTTTTTCGGTACAGTGTTGTATGGCCACGCAATTGTCATTCAAATGCGACAGCGCTGAAAGCTGAAAATTGGCCTGGG
Source organism: Rana temporaria (assembly GCF_905171775.1). Lineage (NCBI taxonomy): Eukaryota > Metazoa > Chordata > Amphibia > Anura > Ranidae > Rana > Rana temporaria. The sequence continues at coordinate 158,317,253 of NC_053494.1, read as the reverse complement.
AAGGAAGGTGGTTAAAGCGATATTGAAGTGGTTAAAGTATACCTCATTCTATCTGGATGACATGGTTTGCTATAGCTCTGTGAATCGCAAACAATTGCCATGTTTTATTTTTTTTAATAAAATATACTTTTTCACTTTTTTCATCCTATCCTTGCACCTCAGGGCTGCTATTGTCCTCTTGCCTGATGTTGTCTGTCTATATGCATTGGCTGCACCTTTGTTGTTCAGGAACAGTTTTATTGATAGTAACAACGGTGAACAATGTCTGAGCACTGTGTGTCAGTATGACTACCAGCAGTGTATGTGACAAGATGACAATGCAGGAGCACAGTTAGGAGACGTGTCATCTCCTCGCAGGAAGATGATGAGGAATGCCTGATTAAGAAAATTTGTGGCAGGATCACAAGTTATTCTTTTAATTAAAGCTGCATTGAAGAAGATCGAAAACCTTTTACATTTCAGTACATTACCATAGCTAAAGCTTATATGAAATTTTAATGATTGCATCAACTCACAATATACTTATCTGTACAGCATGTACAAACATTTTAATATATTTGATAGTTTTAGATTTTTTGATAAATAGTCTAGGTTTGGCCTAAGCTTGGCTCTCCAAGCGTGCCTCACATATTTTTACCTGAAAAGCATGATGAGGCTCGTCATTCCACAACAGCTGGAGAGCCGTAGGTCATGTGTTAGATCTGAATAAGCAAAGATTGCAGCATTAAACAAGTTTTTATCCAGCGAAGGCAGGGGGAAAGTGTGCATCGTGTTATATGTGTACCCCTCCCTAGCTATAGAAGACTCTCAGATCTGTGATGTCTTGCTAAAATGTTTGCATTTTTTCAGTCCATTCTCTCCTGAAATCTGCCTACAACACAATTGCCATTGAGAAGGAAAAGATGAAGCAGATGGTTTCTGATCAGGATTACAGCAGCCACAATACACAGCTCGCACGCCTCCGACAGTCTCTTTCTCAGGTACGTTTTATCTTAAGTTACAAGACACCTTTCCACATGGCTGCCAGGGAGCTTAATTAGTAGGACCTCTTTTAAACATCCACCGTATGCTGTGTGCTAAGGATGACATGATTCAGGTTTAAATTAAACGTTGTAATCCTGGACTGTAATCTGATGATATAACCAAACTCGGCAAACATTACTTGATCTAGAGTTTCATGTTGGGGGATTTAAATAAAAAAAATACAGGAGATTCTGTAGAAGCTGATAAAATGCTGCAAGCATTTCCTTATCAACAAAAGTGATTCTTTCAATCTAAAAATGCCAAGTGCAATGAAAACACACACAGTGCATCAATTAGATTTTATTTTCTTGTTATAATTTTAATTGCTATTTATGCATAGTAGTTACATGGGTTGAAAAAAACACATCCTGTTCAACCAGTAGAACAAATAGAACTCTATACCAACACTTGATCCAGAGAAAGGGAAAACCCCTTACAGCATGGCTACATTTGCTTCAACATGGGACAAAAAAATCCTTCCTGGTTTCTAAGGCAATTGGATATTCTCTGCATTGGCAATCTCTTGTTTTTTTTTGTTTTTTTGTTAAATGCTAGTATGCAGTTATGCAGTATTGTGTGTGTGTGTGTGTGTGTGTGTGTGTGTGTGTGTGTGTGTGTGTGTGTGTATAGGAATGCATAAAGCTTTTATAAAACAACTAGGGCCCTTTCACACCGAACGCAGTTGAATGCATTTTGAACTGCACTCCAATGCATAGACAGCCCAAAATCAAGGTAATTCTATGCGCATAGTTCACATCATTGCAGTGCAGTTAGAAAAAGTAGAGCATGTTGCACTTTTCTGCACTGCAAATGCAAGGAACGTGCTACAAATATACCACACCGCACCCCCTTAAGCCGAGAAAGCCAAGGCCAAAAACGTATAGAAAAATGCACTGCAAATGCAGTGCAAAGCGCACGTCAAACACACTTGAAATGCACGTAAACATGCAGTCAAAAAGCGCAGTTAAGTTTATTTTCTGATGTGAATGGTCCTTTAAGCTGGCTAGAAAGCGTTCACGAGAAAGTATTTTCCACATTCTCACAGCTGGTACCGTGAAGACGCTTTATTTCTATATGCAGATGATAAATCTCTTTTCCTCTATTCGTAAACCATGCCCCCTTGTCCTTTGTAAGAACCCTTAAGTTAATAACTGCACTGAGTTTATTATATGGGATATATATATATATATATATATATATATATATTATTGTGGTAGTGTGGTACCCCAAAAGTGTAGTGACCCAGAATTCTCAACTGGATGGGTTGAGGGGATCCAGAGAGCTTATAATGTTTCAGTTTTCTCATTATTTAATAAAGTCCACTTTGGGACCTGGAGCCCGGGGATTTCGTAGAGGTCCGGGTGGGATGAAATCCCCAGTCCTGGGTCCAGATTTTGAGATTTACCAGCACACTGACTGGTCAGGTGTGTGCTGGCCTATTTGTAGACACCTGACCATGGTTCTGGGCTTTACCCTCCCGAGGAGTCCAGGCTTGCAAGGGAGAACCCAGAGTGTGCACTGGAGTAGCTAGACAAGCTGGAGAGTGCAGGCTGCACTTTGAAACCCAGAGACCTGAGTCTGAGTTTGCTAACAGGAGTCAGGAGGGCTTCATGCGGAGCCTGAGCAGTGGTGCTGCTGCTGAAGAGAGCCAGGTGGCTCTGTATTTTCATTTGCACTTTTGCATGTGTGAGCCAGGAGGCTGAACGTACTATCATTTAATATTGATGGTGAAAACCCCTGCGAGGGAAACCACTTTTGTTTTCATCTCTGGAACTTTGTTTGATTTTCTTTAATAAAAGTGGGCCAACAAGCCCTCAAAAGGAAACATTTGTGTGGGACTGTTTTCGCTAGTGGGTGCTACACTTAAGCTAACAACCCCCAACATGTATCTATCTATCTATATATATATATATATATATATATATATATATATATATATATATATATATATATATATATATATATATATATATATATATATATATATATATATATATATATATATATATATATATATTATATATATATATTATATATATACATCCTATCCCTCTTAAACTCAAGTGAAAATACATTCTGTTCCTCTAATCTTTCCTCATAGCTGAGCTTCTTAATGCCTCTTATCGGTTTGGTTGCCCTTCTCTGCACTTTCTCCAGTTCCCGGATTATCCTTTTTGTGAACTGGTGCCCAAAACTGAACTGCATATTCCAGTTGAGGTCTTATTATTGATTTATACAGGGGCAAAATGATGTCTCTCGCTCTGGAGTCCATATCTGTTTTAATATAAAACTATTTTGCTAGCATAGGAATCTGTAGCTTGGTATTGCATGCTATTAAGGCCCTTTTTTATATGACCATCCAAACAACTCTGCCTGTCAGTTTTTCAGGCAGACCTGATTGGGCGGTCCATTTTATCTCTATGGACCTGTAGGTGTAAACAGACTTGCGTCCATACCTTCAATCCGATGCGCTGGAAACAAACGGAAGGTGATTTTGAATAGCAGGGGGATCTGTGAGCATACCCCCCTGCTGATCAGAACAGAGTCCACCCCGTAAGAAAGGGTCCTTCGACTATGATTTGCAACACCAATTCCCAAAAAGTTGGGATGTTGCGTAAAATCTACATAAAAACGGAAAGCAATAATTTGCAAATCTCATAAACCCATATTTTATTCACAATAGAAAATAGAAAACATATCAAATGTTTAAACTTTTCAATTTTAAGAGAAAAAAATAAGGTAATTTTATAAATGGAGGACAGCACCATGTCTCAAAAGTTGAGACAGGGCAACAAAACAATAGCAAAGTGGAACAAACAAGTAAGAGCTGGAAGGACATTTTGCAATGAATACGTTTAATTGGCAAGAGGTCAGTAACATGATTAGGTATAAAAAGGGCAGAATGTAACGATAGGCAGAGATCCACCAATCTGTGAAAAGCTGCATCTAGAAATTGTTGATTTTAGATAATGTTCCTCAATGTAAAGTTTGGGAACTGGAGGGGGGGGGGGGGGGGGGCAGTTATTGTACTCACCTAGGTGGATGCAGCATCAGTCCAGTGCTGCATTTGTCCCCCGCCGCCTCCATGACTGAGAACTGAGCTATCTAATACCACTGATTGCTCAGTTTTTGGTCTTCGGTGAGCAGAGAGCCGGTGACTGTCAGTCACTGGCTCTCTAGTCTGCCCTTCTAGTGCTCACTGGAGAACTAGTTCAAACTACATATCAGTAGGTGCAATTTTTTAAAGCGGAAAACTTTTATTTTAATAGTTTGTTTTCTGAGAAATCTATATTGGAAACGTTAAAACAGTCTGGGTAAATTCGCTTTAAGGAAATATTGACCCTACTACAGCATTTCTGTGGTGCTTAAAGCAAACCTTTCAGCTATGCTAAACTTTGGCTCCATTTCCCCAACTTTAAGAATAAGCCCAACCCCCAAACTAAGCCCACGTCACCTTATTAATCGGTAGCAACGGTAGCAAATCTGGCTTATAGGCATACTTCCTCATTTAAAAAAAAAAAGTGATGCATTAAACATACTTTGATTCCATGTTTTTGTAAAACATTAATAAATGTTGAAAAATAAAAATAAATCGGTTTGCAGTTTGATTGCCATAGGAAAAGCAGTCATTTTTTATATACCCATTTTTATAATTTAGCTTTATCTAGTAGTAGTTAGTCAAGTTCACATAGACCTGTTCTGTAATTCTAAATGTTTGAAGCATTTTCAAGTCACTTACTACTTTGGTTCTGAGTGTCAGGAAGATGCCCTAAATCAATGGTCTCCAAACTGCGGCCCTGGGGCCAGATGCGGCCATTTGCTTGCCTTTATATGGCCCTTAAGGCACGGTTCCTTCCACTGACACCAAGGATGGGGCACGGTTCCTTCCACTGACACCAAGGATGGGGCACGGTTCCTCCCACTGATATTCCAGCTATTTCTCCCCCTAATGCCAAAGATCGGGCATTGTTTACTCCCATTGGGCACAGTCCAGCCCCCCTAAAGCCTGAAGGACAGTAAACTGGCCCTTTGATTAAAACGTTTGGGGACCCCTGCCCTAAATCATCATCAACATTACAAAATAAGTCCAAATGAATGTGACCAATTACTTCTTGCTATACCAAGACCTGGATAAATAAGAAGGTTGGCAAAAATAAAAATAAAAATAAAGGAAAACTTTTAATGACGAGAAGGCCACATCCAAAATGCTATCCTATAGCAACCAATCTAATAAGTCTGTGTTCTGATTACACGTGAAAAAGCTGAAATGCAATGGGATGCTTTTGGAATATTGTTACACAACATTACTCTTTGCACTATTTTGATAAAGCCTCCCTTGGTGCCTTCTAATTGTGTTTTCTCAGCTTGCCGTTTTGTCAAAGTGGTGTAAATGGATTTCTTTCTAGTGTGTAAATTTAGTATAATTGGTTGTCAAAGTAGCTATGACTGCAAAAAAAAGTGCTTATTAAAGCTGATCTAGTCATTACAAATTGAGATACACGATGGAGCATAGCATAAAAGATAGAAATGATCCTGTTGAAACGGCACTGAAATTATTAGACATAAATGTTAATCTGGGATAGTGTTGCACCTTTCAGAGCATCAATAATAGAGAAGTATTTGTGCTGCTACAATGAACATTACATTCATTTACTGTTACTGAAATGTGACAAACTCATGAGATTTATTGAGATATCTTTGTCGTGCTTGGAAATGTGTTGTAGCACACATACGGTACATTTCAAAGTGAAACATAGCACCTAGTTTAACATGCATCTGCTTCAGTGTGTCTATTTGCTAAGGTTAATGTGACTGAACTTTTTTTTGTACAGACTATAAATATATTATTATTGGTTTATACTTTTTAAAGCAGGGGTGTGCAGCCTGCGGCCCAAGACTGATATGAATGTAGCCAACCACAAAGTTGTAAAACTTAAAAATGTTGACTTTTTTTTTTTTTCAACCCAAAGAAATATCTCCCACTCTTCATAATCACACCTTTATCCATGTCACCAGTTTTCGGCAGCATTTATATTTGTAGGCAACTTTTTCAAAGCTGAAATACATGAAGGGCAATATTAGAATCAAAATATCTGAGGAGCACCTTGCTACTACATCTATTGAACCAGAAATTAATGTGTTGGTTTATAAAAAACAGTGTCTAATATCGCATTTGTTTTATGTTGTCCTCTTTTTTACTTTTATAATAAAAAATAAAAAAATCCCCAAAAAATGAAGATTTATTACTCGGGTACATTATCTACAGTGTATCAGTGATAGTCAATTTGTGATCTACCCGACTTTTTTTGCTGATCCTTATTGTTAGTGTATTTTATGTGTGACCCAAGACCATTCCTCTTTTTCCAGTGTGGCCAAAACAAAGCTGAAAGGTTGTGACACTCCTGATTTAAAGGAATTTTAGGCAAGAAAACAGACGCCCTCAGGAGATTGCTACGTTTTTAAGTGACCTGACCTGGCCTAACACATTTCTAAGGCCAGCCATAGACAGAGCAATTTTTTTTCCTGCCACCAAGAAAATTGCTTGGTTCCCCCATAAATACAGTGTTGATGGGAGGATCCCTCCTGTAGAGCCACTGTTCTCCCAGTGGGGGAAGCTGTCCCCGACGGAAGAACACAGTGATAACAGCCGCTAGCAATAATCGCATGTAAAATCCAACAGGATGGTTGCATTGAAGTTGATCAATCGATCAACTTGGGTACATTCAACCTGCCCATACATGGTTTTAATTTTGTCCGGTTTCTAATGAACCGGCTGAGATTTGAACTTTCTATGGTCCGCTTAAGGTAACGGCAGTGCTGTAGAGCTGGCAGCCCATAGTGTCTGCAAGTACCCGCATTGGACTTCAGATCGATCCCTGTGAAGCCCTAGTGGATCTTGTGCCCAGGCTATACATTGAACTTTGACTTCTGCCAAATCAAGGTTATTCTGCACCTTCTGTCACTCCACTGTGAAATACCAGAGCTTCTAATTCCATCTGAATTTCTGGCTTTTGACAATGAAAGCAGCTAAATTACGATTCATGTTTGGCTTAGCACACATAAATGTGGCTTTGTACACCTCATAAACCATTATTCATGTTTTTTTTTCTGTTTAGACCCCTTTCACACTGAAGGCGCTTTTCAGGCGTTTTAGCGCTAATAATAGTGCCTGAAAAGTGCCTCTCAAGCCTCCCCATTGTGAAAGCCTGAGTGCTTTCACACTGGAACGGTGCGCTTGCAGGACGGAAAAAAAACCCTGCAAGCAGAGTCAGCGTACCTGAATCTGGTGTGGTATTAATCTCTTGGAAACCTGTACAGCAGCACTCTGAAACCATCAGATACGCTGTATGAAAATTTGCTGACAGGTGGAGTTAGCAGATGGATGACTTCCCAATACTACTGCTAATCTTTCACTGTCCAATCACTAACTAGGGGTGGGAAGTCACCATTGCATTCCTGAAATGTAACTGAGAAAGCAGTGTCAACTGCCTGGTTTTGCTGTATAGCAGGACTGTGTAAATTTCAGGTTTAAATGGACAGAAATACAAATCCTTTGGCAGGCTTATCTCCCAACCTTTTCAGTTTTTGGATAATTAAGTAGTTTTACAATTTATCTGAAGGAAATCATTTGATCGTTTTTCTTGCAGGCCCTGAACCAAAATTCTGAACTGCGAACCCGTCTGACCAGAATACATACAGAGTCTGTCATCTCTGACCAAGTTGTTAGTGTTACCATTATAGCAAGTCCGGATGAGGTAATTATTTTTTAATATATCGCATTCTGAATATAACCAACTAGGAGAGTTGTAAAGAGGATTTGCACTTTAAAATAAATGTATCAGCCTTTGTAAATTGTTTAAATGTTTTTAAACGGTACACCTCACGTGTTGTTTGCTTTTTTTTTAGCCAGAAACTGTGTGTTTCTCTAGGTTTATTATTAATGTTATTTTATTTTTTATTACGTTTTTGTTAATGACTCCTGACTTTTGGGTCAATCCTTACTGTGCCCTCATTGAAGAGAGGCACAGTAGTAGTTAACGCTTAGCCCAGGAATTGGGTCAACAAGATGAAACAAAATCGTGACAAACGGAGAAGTATTTTCTGGGACATAAAATAATTTTGCTTAAGTTCCATACATACAGTATGTAATATGAGCAGTATAGTGCTATTCTATTTGTTGGATGAGCTCATGTAATTTTCAGCCTGACATGTCTGCAACCAGTGATGGTGACGCCAGTGTCCTTCACACTGTAGGATAATTGGGACATACTCGCTAATGTCTGATACTCGTGTATCACACAGCAGTCTGCTTTTCATCTAAAGTGGAAAAGCACAGTTGTGACTTCATTTGCCATATTTCACCTTTTAGTTGTTTAGGCTGGTGGGGTCCAAAGAGGGCAGGAGTGTCCAACCTTTTGACCTTCCTGGGCCATATTGGAAGAAGAGGAACTGTCTTGGGCTATGCATAAAATATACAAACAATAAGGATAGCTGATGAAAAGTCGGGCAGATCACAAGTTAACAATCACTTATGTAGATCATGTACACCTCTGAGTAATAAAACGTATTTTTTTGTAATCTCTGTTATAAACTTAAGAGGGCAACATAAAACTAGGATATCTAAGACTGTGTTTGATAAACTAACGCATTGATATCTGGTTCAATTGATTCATATATGATGAACAGCAATTATATAGATGAATAGCAATTCTCAAGGTGCTCCTCAGATGTGTTGGTTATAATTTTGCCCTTTGTGTGCTTCATCCATGAAAATACTTGATCGCAAATATGGTTGTTGCCAAAAACAGATGGCCCTGAATAGGGCGTGATTCTGAAGAGTGGGATATTTTTCTTTGGGGAGATAAAACATATAAAAATCTTGTATGAAGTCACTGTTAGATTTTCTTTTGTTTTGCTAATTGTAAACACATTTTTACAGAAACTGAAAATAATAATCATTTTTAGGTAAGTTTACAATTTTTTGTTGGACACCCCTGCTTTAGAGGGTGCCAGTAGAGAGGGAGAGATTGCATATATGAGTAAGAGCGCATAGGATAGAGCAAGAGTGTGTTTGCAGTAGATGTAAGTGAACAGGTTCCACAGGACTGGTGTTTAGGCAGGTGTCTGACAAAAGTTTGGTGACCTCTTCTGTAGTAGCAGGGTCATTACAGGAAAGTATCAAATGTGGTGTTAGACAGGGTATGTTAAGTGGGGTAGATATCTGTACAATTGAGATGTTGTCACAAATTGCATCAATCTTGTTTTTGAAGTGATTGTCAATCTCCTGGGCAGTGAGTAAGTTAGTGGGTTTAAGGGGGTGGGGATCAAAGTAGAGAGTTAAAGGTAGACACTGCATGTAAGAGACTTCATGAGAGTGATGATATAGATTGTTTTGGCAGCATCGATGGAGGAATTGTACTTTAGGAGGGCAGATTTGTATAGGATAATGCCTTGGAGGGATCTAGTCTTACACCATAGTCACTCAAGAGCGTGGCTACATCTCTTGAGATTTCTGGTGTCGCCAATTTGCCAAGGTTGTACTGGTCGGGGCCTGATTCTGTCTGTAGTTGGAAGAGAGATTGCATCCAGTGAGGCTGAGAGTGAACTATTGTAGACAAATGTGGCCAGGTTAGGGCAGGAAAGGTGGCGCACATAAACGCCACAACAACAGTGCTGGGACAAGGTCATTAAGCTCCCAGGGCAAAGATGCCACAATGTGCCCCCACCCCGTTCATGATGTGCAAGCTTAGGGGATCCTACGCCAAGCAGTTACTTGTCAAAATCACTGTGCAGCTCCTTAACTGTCAGTCAGGATTTGTGTTGACCTGAAAGTGCTTAGTTTTAATACTGGGCACATGCTTGTCTCTTTAAATTTCAAAAGTTTGCTATTTACAACAATTTGTGAGGGTAGATTCACACCATGAGCAGTAGTGTGGTGAATGGGGGGGAGAGAGAGAACACAGCCCACACTGCTTCCTGGCGCTCTCCCCCTGTCTTCACTGCTCCCAGCACCTGACTGACAGGAGTAGTACTATCACTGTCACTACTTCTGTCAGCCTTGTAACAGAAGGAAGGCACTCCCCTCCCTACAGTTAACCATTGCGCACAGATCAGCCACCCCTTGTTCCCCGCCCTGCCGCCGAAGACCACAGACTGACAGGCTACACATTTGACTGTAGCCCACAGCAAAAAAATGGACTGTGCACTGATGTCAAGGAAGACGGATAAAGGTAGATGGCCTCAAGTCTTTCAATGAAAAAAAATCCATCTCTAGTATAGAATTCACCTTGAATTTCCTTACAGCTTCATTTGCAGTGGTAATTTGGGAACTGTACTATTTTTCCCATACAATGCGGTACAAGTTTCAGTTCCTTTTTAATATAGTTTTTTCTCCATAGCAGTGTACATATTTAAATAAAGTAGTTGCAGTACTTCAAAGCAGTGTAACTACAAGGAGTTGGTCATCTTAAGACTGCAGAATTTTAAAAAGCAGATGTCCCTAAGCAATATTGATAAAAATAATTGCAGTATCATTGTTGGTGTGATTGTTCTGTGATACTAATTGGCTTACTAGAAAAAAGCTGGGAGTAGGGAAAAGCTCTGCAGTAATTAGTCTGCATCATTATCTCTGAAATTTGTTGGGATTGTCTTCGAACAAGTATTAAACATTATCTTTCTAAACTCTAGTGGATAGAATTGTAGATATTCGCTAGAGATAAACATCATACAAATACATGTTTACCTAATGCGCATGGTTGCTTTATAATATATTTACCTTCACTAGCAAAAGCGCACTGGACCGGTTGTTTGAAATGGCAATGTTTAAACAAAATCTTGTTCTGCCATCCCTATGTTTTACACACTTATACCATAGTGTACAGTAAGGATGAGCTCTGGCGTGCTCGCATAGTACACGTGCAGAGCCCGCCAGGAAGTGTGCACTGCGCTAATCACAGCCAGGGAGACATTTCACGATCCCTGCAGCCGAGCATCGGGACAATGTCTCCCTGACTGTGATTAGCGCAGCGCCGTGCACACTTCCTGGTGGGCTCTGCATGTGTACTATGCGAACACGCCAGAGCTTATCCCTAGTGTACAGCCATTGGGTGACAAAGCTATTTTCTGATTTGGGCCTCGTATACATTTAAATAGAAAAAAATATAAATCATTAGTTTATAAATGTTAAAGGTAAAATAGACCAATGGCTATTACAGTTTCTCTTTTATAAAAACTGCAAATATGTGCTTTGCCCATTCACATGGGCACAGCGAAGAAAAATAATGTAGTGTGTCTTGTGTCTATTTCCTGATAATTCACAGTAAAGTTAAAGGCATGCACACTTGTGTTCCTATAAGTGCTTGTAGTAACTTTTACTCAACTAGGCGTGCCAGAAGGGCTGAGGTTGTTCTTGGAAACGAGGTGCAGAACAGAGAACCCAAATTACCAAGCGGCTCCTTCAGGGCTAGTGCTCCATAATGGAACTGGTATCATGAGTGCTTTCATTACTTAACCACTTGCCAACTCTGTCACGCAGATATGCTGCAGCACAATAGCTCTGCTGGGCGAAATCCTGTACGGGTACGTCCCACCAGAGGGCGCATGCACTACACGACGGGGGATCTGGTGCACGTGGCCAGCGGGTATAATGGCCGCCGGCCACGCGCAATCGCGTGCACGAGTGCTGTCATGGGGATTTGTGTGTGTGTGTGTGTGTGTGTGCAAACACACAAATCCCTGTGCTGTCGGAGGAGAGGAGCCATATCGTTTTTTAATATATAACCAAGAACGGTTTCACCCCAACACCTACTAAGTAGGAAAATGATATGGCTTCTCTCCTAATCGGTCACATCCCCACACAGTTAAAACATGCTGAGGGAACGCACATTTAACCCCTTGATCGCCCCCTAGTGTTAACCCCTTCCCTGCCAGTGACCTTTACACAGTAATCAGTACATTTTTATTGCACTGATCGCTGTATAAATGCCAGTGGTCCCAAAAACGTGCCAAAAGTCTCCGATCTGTCCGTCCGCATTGTCACAGTACCACTAAAAATCGCAGATCACCAGCATTACTAGTGAAAAAAAAATACCATAAAAATGCCAAACAAAATTCCCATAGTTTGTAGACACTATGAGCTAGATTCACGTAGCTTTTACATTGGCGTATCTATTGATACGCCGCGTAAGTCAGAAGATGCGCCGTCGTATCTATGCGTGCTATTCACGGAGCTAGATACGCCTGAATTTCAGCTTCCTCCGACCAAAGCAAGTGTTAGTACGCCGTCGTATCTAGGGTGCATATTTACGCTGGCCGCTAGGGGCGCTTCCGTAGAATATGTAAATGACCTAGATACGCCGATTCACGAACGTGCTTGCACCCGCTACGCCGTTTACGTAAGGCTTACGTCCGGCGTAACGTTACCCCTGCTATGAGGCGCAGCCAATGTTAAAGTATGGATGTCGGAACAGCCGTCGAATTTTACGTTGTTTACGTAAGTGGTAAGTGGTACGTGAATGGGGCTGTGCATAGGTTACGTTCACTTCGAAAGCATTGAGCCGACGTATCTTAGGGAGTATATGCAAAGTGACTCTGAGAATGCGCCGTTCGTTCAAGAAAACATTTACATGGGGTCACGGCTAATTTGTATACAACACGCCCACTACCTTCCACATTTAAATTAGGCGGGCTTACGCATGCCTAGTTACACTACGCCGGCGCAACGTACTGCGCCAGATCTTTGTGAATAATGGTCTGGGCGCCCTATTTTACGTCGGCGTAGCGCATACGAGATGCGCTACGCCGGCCAAAATATACACCAAGCTACGTGAATCTAGCTCTATAACTTTTGTGAAAACCAATGAATATACGCTTATTGCGTTTTCTTTGTTTTTTTACCATTGGCCTAAACTGAGAATTATTTTTTTATTTTTTATTTCGCTCTTTTTCTGTTTATAGCACAGAAAATAAAAACCGCAGAGGTGATTAAATACCACCAAAAGAAGGTTTGGGTAAAATTTTAAAAAGTGCTCTGGTCAGGAAGGGGGCAAATTCTTCCGGGCTGAAGCGGTTAAAGTAACCACAAACTGTACTCATAATATGTTTGTTATTATGGTCCTTTAAATTATTTCACAAAAACTACTGGCGCACCCTTGATGGGGGTTTATAGGTGTCCTAATCCTTGTTTAATGTCTGCTTCGTCTGAACAGCTTGGTCTGCATTTAAATGTATTACTGGCTATACATACATGCATGTGAAATCAAAGAATTTTGATACAGAATAATATCATTACAATTATTAACCACATGCGGTTATCAGAATACATTTTTTTATTGTTATAGTAGCACTTTAATTAAAGCCTACAATGTTACCAACAGAACAATTAAGAATAACCGATTTTGTAATATAACTATTTTGCGACTCTTCGTGGGGCAATTATAACTGGGCTTTCAGCCCAAAAGGCATTATCTTTAATTAAATGAAAGAATCCAAGCAGCTTATTGTATAGAAGCATGTGTCTATACCACGGCAAAATCAAATTGCAGAATTCTAGCACTCAGTATAAGAAATGTTTTATGAATATATAACTACTGAATCAGAAATCTAAGGCTACACACTGAGAGTCTCTGATGTCATATCATATTTTTAGCAAGGACACAATTCTTTGCCTGGAAACAAATCTAGTTAAATGACTATGGTTGTCTGTCCTTTAAAGCTCAACTCCAGGATCGCCTGCAAATACTCCAAATCCTTGCCAAAACTCCCAAATCATTTAACACTGACGGGTTCTTACAATGGTCAGTTTTTATTAGTATCTAAATCTTCTAAGTACATTTTGATAATGCCTGACAAATGTTATTCGAAAGTACTTGAATATTTTACTTGCTTTTAACATTTGATTTTGGAATAAATGGAATTTCCTGAACTACGCAGGAGCCCTCGGTTCTGGCACTAAGCTCTGAAGGTCCGGCAAGGTATGACGAACATTTTATAGAGCATGCATCGGAGACGCAACTGGTTACAAGGCCGGGTGAATATCTCCCAGATAGTGCAATAAGGATTTGTAGGTAAAAATGACCGAGCGGGGTGTTCTACCGCTTTAACATTTTGCATGGGCTTCAAATGTCTAAAATGTCAAATGTCTAAAGTAGACCTTTCATTAAAGCTGCCCATAAATGTTTTTAAAAAAAAAAAGTCAGTGTGCTGATCAAAAAATAAAAAAAAACACATTTTCCCATCCACATATTTGAGGTGAATAGAGGAATCCTCCCTGCTGTGCTATTGTATTCTGACACTGGGGACTCTTCCTCTATCAGAATACACTGATCAGCGATACAGTACAGATTGTAGGAAAATGTTTCAACATTCAAGACAAGCCGATCATTAGATGGACTTTGTCACAGATGTATTGAAATTCTGCCAGTCCTTGCTGAACTGGTCAATTTTCTTATCCTATGGCCAGCGTAAAGCCCCATACACACGGGCGTAATGTTAGGGGACAACGGCCAGTTAAAAAAGATGTCAGACATTCGGCCCATGTGTATGACGGTCTGTCCGACAGAAGCTGTTGGGCATGCATGCTGGGAAACCAGCAGCCGACCAAATCCTGATCAGGGCACTTGGCCTATGGCAGAGATTGCTGATTGGAGTGTTCTGGTGGGGGAGCGCTCCCCTGTCAGAACACAACAGCTCAGATCAACCTAAGGCCTTGGCAATGACCACATGGTCTCTACTTACCAGAAGTACTGTGGCTGTTTCACATCATAAGAGACCTCAGATAGTCTATTACAGACTTTTCCTCTACCTTTACCCTAGAGAAACTCTTGTAGTAATTTTCAGGTTTCACAGAACCACTAATAAATTTCATTAAATTGGGTCATTGGGAACATACCCCCTACATTGATGGTCAGTGGTAAGAATGCCCCTCTTACAGTGGGGGTAAGAATGCCACAGATACAGGTAGTTAAAAAGATCATTATCATAATGTCCCTGGCTCTGCCAAGTGATGTTGGCCTGATCACTATGCAGGCTTTATTAGATTGGAGGTTAGTTGGCCACAGCTCAAGGAACCACTAGAAACCACTGGAGGAACTCTTGAGTTCCATTTGAACCCTAGTTAAGAATTGATGGTGTATTTGTTTTCAATCAGAGAGACGTTGCCTGGTAGACTTTACAATATGGCCACTCCCATTTTGGATATGTGACATATTAAAAGTTTTTTTCTATACCCCTAACACACACTAATAAGATTTACCCTAAACTGATTGCTTTCACGTGTATATATATAAAAAAAAAAAAAATCCTTTGTGAGAACGTTCTCTTGGTAAGAAGTGACAACTAACAAGCTTGTGTCCAGTTTATCTTGTTCTACTTAAAAAATCTAGCAAAGCATTTCCAAACCAATGCACTTAAAATGATATGTACTGTAGGACAGGCCCGGACTGGCCATAGGGCAGACCGGGCATATGCCCGGTAGGCCGACCTGGCCAGGGCCACCCGTGCCGTAGCCTGTTGCTGTTCAGGCTGCACAGCGGTAGGTAAGCGCCGACCGCGGCCTGAACATGGTTAACACAGGCCGCGGCCGCCGCTCGCCGATACCGCTATGCGGCCGTGCCTGTGCCTTCAGCGGAACTTTCGGCTGCATCGGCTGAGCTGTGTGTCTCACTCACACACAGCCCAGCCTCAGAGCCGATACGAACAGTTCCGCTCCTCTGCTCCCAGGGACTGCTCCTCCTCCTCCTACAGCCAAGGTGTCACGGTCAGGTCTGCACGGTGGGGCAAGGGGGAGAGCTGCAGGCTGCTGGCAGGACGTTTCCCCCGCTCACCCCCTCCCCTTCTCTTGTCGGGACTCGGCAGCACAATACATGTGAGGAGATGTCCTCACAACAGCAGCAGCCAATCGGAAGAAACAGAAAGGCATTATGGGAAATGTAGTCCCAGAGATAGTTGGCCCAATTGTTTTCAGAAGGCAGCTAACTACACTCCCCAGCATGCACTCTGCTGGGGGGGGGAGAACCCAAAAACACGCTAAAGGAGTGCTTATGGCTGCTATTATAGGAGACATGTAAATTGAAAGAGAGGACTGTGCTGGGGACATAGTTGCCAACATTTTTTAAAAATTTCCAGGGACACTTTGCAGCACAGCTATTAATTAATTACCACACTGACTTCTCCGAAGCTCCACCCACTCCGCATAATCTTCGCCTGGCGAAGATTATGCGTAGTGGGTGGAGCTTCGGGGAAGTCAGTGTGGTAATTAATTAATAGCTGTGCTGCAAAGTGTCCCTGGACAAATGTTGGCAACTATGGGGGAACTAATAGCCCCAGCACCAACAAAGAGAGCAACGCTGTACCGCACCACCAGGGAGAGCCACGCTGTACCGCACCACCAGGGAGAGCCACGCTGTACCGCACCACCAGGGAGAGCCACGCTGTACCCACACCACCAGGGAGAGCCACGCTGTACCGCACCAACAAAGAGAGGCACGCTGTACCGCACCACCAAAGAGAGCAACGCTGTACCGCACCACCAGGGAGAGCCACGCTGTACCGCACCACCAGGGAGAGCCACGCTGTACCGCACCACCAGGGAGAGCCACGCTGTACCGCACCACCAGGGAGAGCCACGCTGTACCGCACCACCAGGGAGAGCCACGCTGTACCCACACCACCAGGGAGAGCCACGCTGTACCGCACCAACAAAGAGAGGCACGCTGTACCGCACCACCAGGGAGAGCCACGCTGTACCGCACCACCAGGGAGAGCCACGCTGTACCCACACCACCAGGGAGAGCCACGCTGTACCGCACCAACAAAGAGAGGCACGCTGTACCGCACCACCAGGGAGAGGCACGCTGTACCGCACCACCAGGGAGAGCCACGCTGTACCGCACCACCAGGGAGAGCCACGCTGTACCGCACCACCAGGGAGAGCCACGCTGTACCCACACCACCAGGGAGAGCCACGCTGTACTGCACCAACAAAGAGAGGCACGCTGTACCGCACCACCAAAGAGAGCAACGCTGTACCGCACCACCAGGGAGAGCCACGCTGTACCGCACCACCAGGGAGAGCCACGCTGTACCGCACCACCAGGGAGAGCCACGCTGTACCGCACCACCAAGGAGAGCCACGCTGTACCGCACCACCAGAGAGAGCTACGCTGTACCGCACCACCAGAGAGAGCCACGCTGTACCGCACCACCAGAGAGAGCCACGCTGTACCGCACCACCAGAGAGCCACGCTGTACCCACACCACCAGAGAACCATACTGTGCAGTACCACACCACCAGAGAGAGAGCCACACTGTTCCTGCACCACCAGAGAGAGAGAGCCACGCTGTACCGCACCACCAAAAAGAAAGCAGGTCAGTGTCACTGGGCAGTGTGGGCACAATACTAGACAGACAGTACTAGCATTGTATGGCCACAATAGGACTGGGACAGTGTAATATAAAGGGGACTGCACTGTAAAGGGGCACTGTAATCATTGCAGTGCCCCTTTACAATGCAGTTCCCGTTATATTACAGTGTTTCCTGTACATTACAGTGTGGAGAGCAGGGCCGACACCAGCCGCCCACGAATGTCTACCGCGCTGCGCCGCCCCCCCCCCCCCCCCCCGGGTCCCTGGAATAATTGGCTGCTCAGTCTAAAATGCCCGGGCCTATTTTTTGTCCCAGTCCGGGCCTGCTGTAGGATGCAGAGTTGAGTTTGTTAGGAAGATTCATTAGAAAGCTTGTGAGTACAGCGGAAATCAGTGGTGTGTGCAAGTCTTCTGCATCTCATTTCCAGCCAAGCCTTCCCTCCATCTGAGCACAATCCATCAAATCGTGATAAAAGTTGAAAGCGCTTTGCTATGGAATTTTGGAACTGTGTCCCTCACCGTTGATATTTAAATGTTTAATATAAAGAGGCAGGTTCATTGATCATTTTGGCAAATGGTATTGAATTATTGCCCAGCCTAATAGCCATGTTTTTTATCTTTATTCCCCGAGCATACAATTGTAAAGGAAATTTGTAAGTTCTGTATATAATTGTATTCTATTTTGTATGTATTGCACACTGCCCTCACTGTGCACACAGCACTAATAATGTTTTCATAACATGTTTGCATTCTTTTGAGTCCTGATTAGAATTAGCCTGCCTATGTTACGCCCCTTGTTACCATAAACGTACAATTGAAATATTAATGTGTTACCTACGTAATCATGTGTATAAAAACCTTCAATTGCATCATAATAAGGCAGAACATATATTTGGAAAGATGCAGAGTGTACAGTCTATTTTGTCTGTTCCCTACTGCAGTAGTTATTATTAATTTGGATCCACTAATCAATATGCGGATAGGCGTTGCCTATCTATAAAATGTCCAGGTCACAATGCTTTACCTTTTATGTAACGTTGCCTAGTAGGGAAAAAAGGCTTGTTTGCACTACATATGGTGACCTGTTTTTTGTTTGTTTTTTCTACATAAGTCACGACTAGGGCACATAGGAAACTATTGTTTACTATGTTTTAGGTGCACGCTACAACACTGTGGTAATATGCTGTGCAGAAAAATGTAGCACATCAGATGGTGACACAGGTCAATGCATTGCACCATGCTAAGGTGGAGTGTACTCAAGGTTGGGGGGGGGGGGAGTAAAGACTGCAGATTGCAATGTATTGAAACGGAACACTTGGCAAAACTGAGCCCACATACTAAATTGGAGCGTTTTTTGCCGCGGGTAGTGTGAACGGGTCCTAAATCAACCATTTAGTTGGTAATAATCCTTCATTACCATAATAGAAAGAAAGGAATACCCCCTGAACTGGGACTTTAAATGGCAACAATACTACAAAGGGTTGAATAAAATCTAAGTAATAGATTTTTTATAAAATCACACATGTGATAATTGTTAAACACATGACAAAAAACAAAAACACAGACAGACACTGCCAGGGTGGATGGCGCACTCCCATGGATCATCACAGAACAGGATAAGGATTGAGGGATATATATCCAGAAAGTTCTCTATTGAAGGACTATGGAAGGCCTTACTTGGCCATTTTCTGACTAATCTAGTTCCTGGTACCTGTTTCAATACGCAATTTGCGCAATCGATCTGACATTGGGATCTCTGTGGGGTATCCTTGGCTGAAATTTGGGGACCACACCTAAGCCTCCAACCACACCATCCACTGGCAGTGACGATTTAGTCTCTGCTTGAATAAATGTACATTGGAATACTGCACATTTGGTCTTATGCTGAATCTAGATTTTCCTATATAAATCCCCATGACGAAGGGCTTGAACCTGAAACGCGTCCGGTACCAAAGATTGTTTTCGGACATTGGAGAGTAACCACTATAGACCATATGGGCCAGATTCACAGAGTCTTACGCCGACGTATCTGTTGATACGCCGTCGTAAGTCCAAATGTGCGCCGTCGTATCTATGCGCTGATTCTCTAAATCCGATACGCCTGAATTGTGGCAAGATACGACCGACGTAAGTCTCCTACGCCGTCGTATCTTGGGTGCATATTTACGCTGGTCGCAAGGGGCGCTTCCGTTGATTTACGCGTCAAATATGTAAATGAGCTAGATACGCCAAATCACAAATGTACTTGCGCCCGTCGCAGTAAGCTACCCCGTTTACGTAAGGCGTACGTCCGGCGTAAAGATAAAACACCTCTATAGGTGGCGCAGCAAATGCAAATGTATGGACGATGGAACAGCCGTCGGATTTTACGTCGTTTACGTAAGTCGTACGTGAATGGGGCTGGGCGTAGGTTACGTTCACGTCGTTGCCATTGAGCCGTCGTATCTTAGGGTGTAAATTTGACGTGATTCTGAGCATGCGCCATTTGTTCGGCGCTTCATTTACATGGGGTCAAGATTCATTTTAATACAACACGTCCACTACCTTTAGGCGGGCTTACGCCGGTCCATTTATGATACGCCGACGTAACTTACGGAGCAAATGCTTTGAGACTACTGTACTTGCCTCTCTGTTACGTCGGCGTAGCGCATATGAGATGCGCTACGCCCGCACAAAGATACGCCGCTCTCTGTGAATCTGGCCCTATATGTACAACATTTATTCATGGTTGCAAGATATTCTGTTATTGTTTTTTTGTCATGTGTTTTAACAATAAAATGTGTGATTGATTTATTTTTTTAATACAATTTTCAATAAATACTTGGATTTTATTCAACCCTTTTGTAGTATTATTGCCATTTAAAGTCCAATTTCAGGCTGTATTCCTTTCTTTCTATATACAGGGATGCGGCAACTAACTACAATATTCAGTCATGATGAAAACATATCGATCATTCCCATAATAAAGCTGAACTAAAGATCTAAATATATGCCATATTCCTTAAACATCATGGAATGTATTGAGGTGCATTTGAGGGAGGGGCAGTACAGGGGCCAATCAGGTGTGCTGCATGCACATGTGCTGACAAGGAGCTTGTTGGCAAGATGAGAACAGAGGGGATGACTTGTCAAGATTTTCCCCATTCACTGTCCCATCACAGGCTGGGTGGGGGCAGGGAGATGACCAAGCTGGCTTAGCACTCTGGTTGTGCTGTCTGGCAGGGCTATGTAAATCTCAGGACTGGATGGGCAGATTTACATATCCTTGTACAAGTCAATTTATACCTATATGTATTTT
This sequence comes from Rana temporaria, assembly GCF_905171775.1. Lineage (NCBI taxonomy): Eukaryota > Metazoa > Chordata > Amphibia > Anura > Ranidae > Rana > Rana temporaria. The sequence continues at coordinate 158,296,570 of NC_053494.1, read as the reverse complement.
AATTGTGTATTTCCCTGCTTACCCAGAGTTCAGCTTTAAAGGAAGCAGCAGCATACGTGTTGTGAGTCAGTAACTCAAAGTATTGAGACCAGAGTCAGCCAAGCAACTAGCATTTTTAGGAGGTCAGCAATAGAAGGCTCTGGACTTCCCTCTCCGAACACTGTGAATATAAATAGGCTAATTTCATAGGGGGTAAAAAAAAATATGACGCAAGCAATAATCTCTAGCAACCAATCAGATGTCCTCTTTCATCAATGTGCTGCAGTGGGAACAGTGAACAGTAATTGGCAACTATTTGCTACTGCACTATGCACATTGTTCTTTACTTCTTTAAAATGTGTCCGAAACAAATTGTAAGCACATGATTTCCCCTTTAAAAACAATGTTGTATTCCTTTCCTGCAATAAATGTTATAAATGACTTGTAGAACTTGACCTGTAAAACACCATTGGTTTATTGTGCCTCCAGTTCCTCCTTAAGCCTGAGACTTTTTATATGAACTTTGGAAATTTAACAATATGTTGACATTTGGTAATGAATGCAGCTCTCTAGTTCCTGAACCTGAGTTTTCCTTTTTAAGATACAGAACACATTGTTAAAATGCGAATCCTGCCCAGACTGTTTGTTGCTGTGACAGTCTGTTTAACCTCGATCTTACTGATATTGAATCCACCACTTTTGTATAATGATATACAAAGATTCATTTTATATTTAATTTAATGTTTAGTTTAGTTTAGTTATTGGTTGTATTGTAAATGTACCAGTTTATATTTTTAGAGTGGAATAGCAATTATCAGGGATGGAATATAGGCATTACTACAGTGCCCTCTAGTGGACTACTGAAGCTATGCTTCCAGTCCTTATCATATATTTCACTGCTTTTAGGATGTGACCTGTTTAATAATACTTAAGTTTGAATTTACTGGAATACATTTGTAAATTGTCTAGATGCAATAACCGTTCAGAAATGGGCATTAACCACACACCCTTTCTGTACAATCTTCTTTTTTTTTTTTTAGATTAACCAACAACTAAAGCCGTGGCCAGAAGTTTTAAGAATGATACAAATATTATCACAAAGTCTTCTGCTTCAGTGTTTTTAGATTGTTTTGTCAGATGTTACTATGGTATACTGAAGTAAATTTACAAGAATTACATAAGTGTCAAAGTTTTTTTTTTTACAATTACATTAAGTTAATGCGAAGAGTCAATATTTGCAGTGTTGACGCTTCTTTTTCAAAACTTTTGCATCTCCCCCTTGCATGCCATCAATCAACTTCTGGGCCGCATCCTGACTGATGGCAGCCCATTCTTGCATAATCAATTGTTGGAGATTGTCAGCATTTGTGGGGTTTTTTTGTTCACCCCTCCTCTTTAGGTTTGACCACTTGAATTCTCAATGGACCTAAAGTGATAGTAAAGGTTTGTTTTTTTAATAACAAACATGTCATACTTGCCTCCACTGTGAAGCTTGTTTTGCACAGAGTGGCCCCGATCCTCATCTTCTGGGGTCCCTCGGCGGCTGTCTCGGCTCCTCTCCACTTCTGATAATCCCCTTTGAGAAGCGCTCTTTCAAGAGGGTTACCTTGCAGGCGCGCTCCCGAGTCCTGTATTCGGGCCCCTAGTCGCCAACTACAGTATTTGGCCCCGCCCCCTGGCCCTCACCTCATTGGAGTTGATTGACAGCAGCACGAGCCAATGGCTGCACTGCTATCAATCTATCCAATGAAGAGCCGAGAAGCCAGCGCGTTCACGACGCGGGACTTTCGAGGGCTCAGGTTAGTAAAAGGGGGGGCTGGGGGGCTTGATGATGTTTTTTCACCTTAATGTATAGGATGTATAGGATGCATTTGGTGAAAAACCAGTGATCACTGTCCATTTGGAGCAGTAAGGAGCCGGATTTACCATCTCCTACCCCGCTCTCCATCCTGACATTTCCAGGGAGTGGAGGAGGAGCACCGAAGGGGAGAGAAACACGGCGGCATACACGGGATACACACGGTGGCATACACGGGATACACACGGCGGCATACACGGGATACACACGGCGGCATACACGGGATACACACGGCGGCATACACGGGATACACACGGCGGCATACACGGGATACACACGGCGGCATACACGGGATACACACGGCGGCATACACGGGATACATGGCGGCATACACGGCGGCTTTCAGCTGCTTTAAAATCAGCGGTGATCGGCGCTTGTAACTTCCCCACGCACGGATCACCGCCAACAGTACAAGTATCGGGCAAATGCTTGGTATCGGGACAACCCTAATAGGCAGCAGACTTTGTGAAAATGTATATTTGTGTCATTCTCAAAACCGTTGGCTTTACATCTGTAGTTGGAAGATTTACTTTTTTTGGATATAAACTGAATAGATTTGGTAGGTGGGCCCTTACACTATGTACGTTGTTCCTGCTGACTCAAGGAGATTGAATAAATCAATGTGTGGGCAGCTCTACTGTAACTGCAAAGTAATGTTAGCGGACAAGTCTCGGATTAACCCATCCTCTTATATAGCACATGGTACAGGAATAAAATTCCCATTGGAAAAATGTTAAAAGCTGTTATATCCTTAAAGGGGAACCCCAGCCAAAACACTTCTTCCATTCTTGGATGTGGTGGGAAAGGATTGGCACCTCTTTCAGGTTTTAAATGCTGTCTATGTCTTCGTGTGAGAGACTCACTCCTACTTTCTGTCTTTGGTGAGCATTTGCACTAGAACATGTTAAAGGAAAAAGAGGGAAACTCTCTAAACTGAGACACCACATTAAATGTTTTCTTCTGAGCAAGAAGTGCAGAAAACAACTTTCCTAAGATCTGATATACAGATGACCGCTTTCACACTTGTACGACTTGTCCCACAATTTGGGACTGCAAAGTAGCATGACAAGTCGTTCCCCATGATTTCCAATGACAACCATTCATATTAGTAGGACGTCAAGTCGTGCCGACTTCAAAGTAGTCCCTGCACTACTTTGGTCCGACTTTTTAATACAAGTTCAGGTTCATAGACCTCAAGTTTCCCTGAAATTGCGGCAAAATCGCACGACTTTGAAGTCAGGGTAGTGTGAAAAGGGCCTTAATGTCACAATAGACAAATGTTTCCTAAATTAAAAGTAATTCTGAACTGCTGCATTTCCTATGACAGCTGCTATGCAGTGCTCTCTTAGGGCAGGTATAGGTGACCACTATAGAGGCTCTATGAGCTATGTCTGCATCAGGCTGAATTTGTCAGTTGTGCGGAGTACAGTGCAGAGTATCCACAACTTATGTGATCCTTGTTGATGTGACATCCACAATAAATCTTGGATTTAGCACACAAGTATTTGCAAATGCCTGCAGTATCGGTGATGAGTACACTAAATCTGAACCCGGTTCCTGCAGTGTGTGGATACCAATACGGATGAGTGGTGGATTGTTGTGTGATATGTATCCACATCCAAGTACAGTAGCAATTAAGATATGTCCCTTTCATGTACTTACATAATTGTGTGAGTGATTTCAATTGCATATATAATATAGTTTTGTTGCAGAGTAAAATGATGAGGTCATTATTTGTGAGTTCCTCTGTCTGGCTTTTAAGATTGGTCTTCGTTTCAAGCTAAATACTCCCTTCAACAAGAATGCATCTAAACTGACCAGCTAACAAAAGCTGAACATAAATATGAAAACTAAGGGAAAAAAAAGAAACTTTCTGTAATCTGTTCTTAGTAGAAGCAAAAGGACCCTACTGCATTGCTGATTTCTTGGTTGTACTGATACAAACTTGATATGCAAAATGCACACGGGCATGAAGCATGTATAAAACCTTTTAGCACAGCATACTCACCACGTGTACAAAAGTTCACAACTGTACACAAGTCTATGAAAACCCTATACTGCTAGGGTTCTCTGCATTCAAGTTTAAGACAATTACAGTATAGAGCTCAGATTGACCTTTTCCGTGCAATTCATCTTCTCCAGATGGAAGGATAGACTGTACCTGAAACATTACACTGTGTTTTATACTGTAATTTGTCTGATTTAATAAATGACCTAATCCAGGTTTAAAGTGATTCTCATGAATGTGGTATTTTCTTAGATTTGATTGTGTCCACTAACAGATGAGCTAGAGAACCATAGCATTGTATTGGTACTGTACGGTACTGTACATTCACTATATTTTACGTTGCCCACATTTTCAGGTAAGTGGTTGTGTTTGTAACTGAGAAATACCCACGTAGCTGGGCCTATAATACAGATCTGCTTCTAGATACTTTATAGCCCTGACAGGTCATATTTTTTGTTTCCATTGCAGCCTGGAGAGCCAATGCATGTCAATCTGCCTCTGTCCCAACAGGTGTCTAATGAGGGCAGGATGTCCATGTCCGAATCGGTGTCTGAATTCTTTGATGCACAGGAAGTGCTCCTGTCTGCTAGTTCATCTGAGAATGAGGTAAGTCATATGTTCTATCTACCAGACTTGTTTAACAATCTATTTTTTATCTGTGATGTAGAGAAAATGGTCTACAGAAGAGACCTCCAGAAGCTTAATTTTATATACCAGAGAACAGTGAACCCATAATTGCCCAAAACGTATTTTACCTTTTTTACTTGAATACCGACTGTAGAAGCAATTGAGACTGCATGGATACATTTTAAAACTGCAGAAGACCCTCAAAAGCCTAGCAGAACTCAATAAAAAACAAGTTTACTTGTCAGCTCTTTTCCTTACTACTAAGGATGAGCTCCAGCGTGTTCGCACACTCCACCTGCAGAGCCCTCCAGGAAGTCGGCACTGCGCTGCGCTAATCACAGGATGTGAGACATTGTTCCGATGCGCGGCTGCAGAGATCGGGAAATGTCTCCCTGACTGTGATTAGCGCAGCACAGTGCCAACTTCCTGCCAGGCTCTGCACGTGTGAACTGAACTGAGCTTCATAGAGCTCTCGATGCATTATTATAAAGAAGGTTTTACCATTACATACACTAACTGATATGATTTTATACACCCAGTTTCATAGCTAGAAAGTAATTTATGGTACTTATGGTACACGTGGAGTGTGCAAACATGCCGGAGCTCATCCTTGCCACCTATTTTAAAGAGATTCTAAAGGTTGTTTCTCTTCCGTTCATAGACGGACACAGCCTTCATTGACATTAGCTACTTTTGTATACAAGTGGTCTGTCCAGCTTCATAAACTGATAAAAATGTGTATATAGCCTATATTTAGATATCTAAACGGCTGCACCATTAGAGATAAAAAAAAAAAGTGTTTCTTTGCTTAAAGATCATTAACTTCGATATTTCTGCCTTCCATGCAGGTATCGGATGACGAGTCCTACATCAGCGATGTCAGTGATAACATCTCTGAAGACAACACCAGCTTTGCGGATAATGTTTCCCGTCAGAGTACTGTATCAGATTTTTTTTTATGACATTATTTAGAGATACATTATTTGATAGTGAGTTATAAGAACAAGTTGGAATATAAATATATAAGATTTCTTTTACGAGTACACAATTTTTGGGGCTTGCATCAAGATGTAGGAAAAGAGTTGGGCCCTGTTCATACTTGTACGCAAGATCACAACATTCCCATGGCACACAAAAATGTGCATCTTTTTTTTGCAGGTATTTATTTTTCATGGCGCCCCAACAGAATGTGAGAAATTTTGCTCCAAGGTGCATAACAACAATGTACCATGCGCTTTGGGGAAGCACAATCTAAAAAAAGGAGGTGCTTGCTATACTTTTGTGTGATTGTTGCGCGGGTGTGCCGGAGGTTTTAAAGTCGTCTGCTCTTTGGTATATCCTGTGCTGCCCAATACAGACTATGTATGAAAGCTGACTCCTATGGGACCCACTTTTCACCCTGTTGGATACCAGCAAATGTGGTGTTAATGATAAATCTGATGGCAGGTTGTAGAGAATTGCATGCACAACAAATTGGGGCTCTATTTCTAATTTGTGACTTTCCTGCTCTGTTAGCCAAACACACCACAGGCCAACAGGAAAGGTGGGCTTCCAATAATTTCCTCCAAGCTTGGCTTAGCACATGGACTATGACGAAGGGTGTAAGGCCCCGTACACACGGTCGGTTTGGTCCGATGAGAATGAACCGAAGTTCATTTTCATCGGACCAAACCGACCATGTGTATAGGCTATTGGTCTGGTTTCCTTCGGTCCAAAATGTCTAAACATGCTTAGTACAGAAAAGCATCGGTTCAAAACCCGCGCATGCTCAGAATCAAGTCGACGCATGCTTGGAAGCATTGAACTTTGTTTTATTCAGCACGTCGTGTGTTTGACCTCACCGCATTCTGACCCGATCGGATTTTGGACTGATGGTGTGTACACATATCAGGCCGTACGGCCACTTCAGAGGTGAACCGATGAAAACGGTCCGACGGGCCAGTCTCATCGGTTTGGTCCGACCGTGTGAACGGGGTCTAAGTGGTCCACATAGACAAGCAATCGGTTTCTTGAAATTCCACAGCATTGCCACCTTACTCTACTCTTCCTTGTTTCCTTCTTTTAAAACTCCCACTATTCTTTTCCATTTATAACCATTGATGTTTAATACAGGTCCCATCATGGGATCTGTATTGAGCGGTTCGTTGGTTGATCTTGGTTAGAATCAAATAAATGAATGTAAATAAAATAAATGTAAATACACATAAAATACATGTGAAAATTATTTTGATATAACATTTTGTGGCCACCAGCATTCATTGTATGTATATGCACCAGGGCTGATGTGATTGGTGATGGTATTGCTTTATTATAATCTTATGTGTTCTACAAAAGTACCATAGATTACTTTCTAGCTATGAAACTGGGTGTATAAAATCATATCAGTTAGTGTATGTAATGTTAAAACTAGGGTTGTCCCGATACCGATACTAGTATCGGTATCGGGACCGATTCCGAGTATTTGCGGGAGTACTCGTACTCCCGCAAATACCCCCGATACCAAAATAGAATACCGCCGCCGTTCGCCGCATCCCCGCTACCGCCGACTGTGTAATACGCCGGGAACATTACAGCTTTGAATAGCTGTAATGATTCGCACCGCGCATAGACACTCCCCCTCGCTCGGGTGAACTGTCCAATCCCGAGCGAGGGGGAGTGTCTATACGCAGCGCGGCGCCAATCATTACAGCGATTCAAAGTTGTTCAGAATCGGCTGGTTGGCATAATTACCTGGATGGGGAGTTGGAAGGAGAGAGGTTCAGCCTGGGTAGCAGGAGGGACACGTCTGACAGTTGGCAGCTCAAAAGCGCCGTACTTTAATCAGCCATCGCGGCGGCGTCTGACGAATCCGTCCGCCGCGATGCGGACACGTGATCCTGACATCAAAAACGCCCTCTCAGCTGTAACATCAGCTGACCAGAACGGCGAATCGGAAAGCGCCCCCTGAGCGGCCAATAAGAAAAAGGCCTGAAGAGGCGGCGCTGAACAGACCCGCACCATCTTGGAAGCTGGAAAGCTTCCAATACTGATTTGACATGGGAAAACAAATGTAGTGAAAGGCGCGTTTGAAGGAGGAACTGACGCGCTATAAAGATAAAGAAGCCTGAGGAGGGACGGCTGACATATAAGATCATAAAAAACGGACCCATAGGAGAAAATAAAAAAGGGGATTGGTTGAACCAATTAACCCCATAGGTCCCTACATGTCCGTACAGTTCAACTGAGAGAATGCAGGTCCAGGTAGAGGAGCCCAGCACCCCTAGAGGCAAGTGCTGTCAAAGCAACAAGATGCATGACATGCTGGAAGAAATATATATATACTGTAAATTAAACTATTTGTTTAAAGAGTGGATTATTATAATAGGATCAAAATAATGCGCCCAGTTTCGTTACAGTTCCTGAAAAAGCAGATTCCGTTACATGATTATGATACAAAAGGACATCCACACATGTTAAATACAAAAATGGAAATAATACAATAATTTGAAAATCAAAAAATAGTTTCAAAAAGATATTTAACAGAAAAAAAAGAGAGAAAAAAATGGCTGGATGGGGGGATACATGGCTGGATACATGGCTGCATGGGGGGAGACAATGGCTGCATGGGGGGAGACAATGGCTGCATGGGGGGAGACAATGGCTGCATGGGGGGAGACAATGGCTGCATGGGGGGATACATGGCTGCATGGGGGGGGAGACATGGCTGCATGGGGGGGGAGACATGGCTGCATGGGGGGGGAGACATGGCTGGATGGGGGGGATACATGGCTGCATCTGTGGGGGGACATGGCTGCATTTGGGGACACATTTAAAAAAAGTATCGGTATTCGGTATCGGCGACTACTTGAAAAAAAGTATCGGTACTTGTACTCAGTCCTAAAAAAGTGGTATCGGGACAACCCTAGTTAAAACCTTCTTTATAATAATGCATCGAGAGCTCTATGAGGCTCAGTTCACATCTTGGCATATTTGGTTGACAACCGTGGTAAAATCGCGGGAAGCCCGTCGCCCTAAAGTACTTTTTACTGTGATTGTCACCTGAGTAATCGTGGGAAAATGGCTCTGCATTTGGGGTGCTATTGAAATTGATGGGCAATGCACGAGGATCACACGGACATCCCGCGACTAGCAGCTATTGCGAATTATGGTCCGAATTGCTGCAATTCCGCACTTGATTCGGAATGCGGAAATGTGTCTCTGCTGGGAAGATTTGACTGTCTTTATTTGTCCCAGTAGCCGATTGTGGGGAAATCCCAAATGTTACAGTTGACACCCAAACAGGGGAGGAGGGGAAATTTTCCTATGGAAAATACCTGTTCCAACTCCCTAAGAAGGGAGGGGGGGTTCCCATTTACTTCTTGTTGTATTGTATCGCGGCAACATCTCTCTAAGAGGGGCCTTAGCCAGTCATACTGTATCCAAACAAAAAAAGGCTTGCATGCACTCTAAGCACACTAATTATTACCCACATTGGAAACTGAACTGGAAAATATGAACTGTGATATCTTAAGATATGTTCTGTATGTACACAATCTACATATCTTTTTACCCATCATGCTCTAACAGTTATTTTCTGTTGCCCAGTTCTCAATGGAGAACTGTTAGGTGGTGCTTTTAGAACTGGACGCCGGATTAGCCTTCCTGCACCTTCACCTGACACCAGCAATATCAATCTTTGGAATATTCTAAGGAATAATATTGGCAAAGACCTGTCCAAAGTCTCCATGCCAGTAGAACTTAATGAGCCTCTAAATACCTTACAGCACCTTTGTGAAGAATTGGAGTATAGCGAGCTGTTGGATAAGGCTGCTGAGACAGATGATCCTCATGAACGTATGGTACAGTAAATGTTTTGTGGGGTATTGCACACACCTTTGACAGCGTGGGTTTTATTTAAAGCAAACCTTACAGTACTAGTATCTTGGTAAACCAGTCAGAAAACGAAATATGCAGGCACAAACCCTTTGGGAAGTCCTCTTGTGTGCCTTGGGAGCCTTCATGTGCAAATTTAGATATTTCTAGCACTACGAGAGCTAGTACTCTCCCTTTTATCCCTGTTGGCCAGTAAGGTTTGAATTTGTGTTTCAACATTGTGTTGCCCATATGTTAATCATGAGGCTAGTCTAGTAAGATCAAGATACTGGCAGGTAGAATAAATACATTAAAATAAATCTTTAAATTTTTATGTATGAAAATTATTATTGCATAAATGACATTCTGGTAAAAAATGCAATGGGCTTTCTAATTGGAAAGCCCAGCACTACTTTTATTCCAAGAAATGGTTTTAATGCACTATTTAGGATGCTGGTGTGTCTTCTAGCAAAAGGGGTGGGAAGATGGGTGGCTGCAGCGACAATATCAAATATGCATATGCATTTTTTATATTTGTTCAAAAATACTTTTGATTTCCTTTCAGTATGTCTGTATGTGCTTAATGCTTTTTCTGTGATATGTTAAATGTGAGGATGTGCACATATACAGCAAACTTCCCTGCAAATTCTAGCACCATTGCTGTTTTTCACAACATGATACGTCGATGTAGGGGAAAATTAAATTTACAGATTTATTATTTATAAAAAAACATTGTACAAACCGCATTTAACATATAAGCCACTTGGATGTCACTGCTCTTAGAAGAAACCTGTGAAGACAGAAATATGAAAGCTTCCATTGCCACTTTGGTTTTTAAATGTGCATGTTCTGTGTTGTTTACTGCTATTGCTAATTGACTGGAACAAGCATGTAGGGGGCAGTTTAGACTTTTATAAAATGTCAGTTTATCCCAGGTTAGTGACTCACTACTGAAGTAAGAGTGACAACCTTCATGCATGCAACTTTTAACAAGGAGTCGGCAGTGGCTGTCCTCCTCCATATCACTGTCTTCGTAGGTTCCTGTGAGGCCTTGTACACACGACCGAGGAACTCGACGTTCCAAACACATCGAGTTCCTCGTCGAGTTCAGTGTGGAAGCTGCCAAGGAACTCGGCGGGCCGACTTTTCCCATTGACTAACGAGAAAATAGAGAACATGTTCTCTTTTCGGCCCGACGAGTTCCTCGTCGGCTTCCTCGCTGAAAAGTGTACACACGACCGAGTTTCTCGCCAGAATCCAGCTCCGACCGAGTTTCTGGCTGAATTCTGCCGAGAAACTCGGTCGTGTGTACGGGGCCTGAGAGATGAGATTTGATTGGTTGACATGGACAATAATGACCTGCAGATTACAGCCAATGCCTTTTGGCAACCAATCAGACAATGATGCTCTTTGCACTCCTTTAAGCCTGATACATCACACAATTCTATATAGACACACTCCAATGTCTGGGGGGCTTATCATTCCACATTCTGTTTTTCAGGCCCTTATTGCTGCATTTGCAGTCTCAGGATATGCTGCCACGTATTACCGAGCTGGGAGCAAGCCTTTCAACCCTGTGCTCGGGGAAACTTATGAATGTATAAGAGAAGACAAAGGATTTCGATTTTTTTCTGAACAGGTGAAGTTGATTAGTGACATGAAACTGTAACACAAGTTGGAGTTTTTCACATTTGTATCACATCGGATTTATTCATCCAAAATGACATTTTAGTTTTAGCTACATGCCTGTGACTTGAATTGTGTGCTAGCTTCTCGTATATCTCTGAGACGTCATGGTGGTGTGATGTAAGGGTATGAACTTTGGCAGGAGATCTCACTCCTGGAATCCCCAATGGAAGCCCTATTGGGTTATTCAGCCCAACAGCATCCTCCATTAAGGCTCCATACACACTGGCTTAAAAAAACATTGCTTCTGCAGAGGTTTTGTGTTCTGCCTGTAGAAGCAGCTTAATATTATCCTATGTGTCCATTCACACTAGGACGTTAATAGGCATATTTTGAGCTCAACGTGTAGAGGAAGTAAAAAAAAACTTCTGGTTTGCTTTTCTCATTGGAGTTCACTGGCAGAAAAAAACGAAACTCTCTTAAACGCGTCTAAACTTTGTACAAAAAATGCGCTATATGAGCATTTTTTACTCCCAAGAGAACAGACGTTTTTTTAAGCCCAGTGTACATGGAGCCAAACTCATTTTCTGGTGCACTGTTGCATTTGATCAAGTATGCTGCTGAAAAGTATGTTCTATACACCTTTCTTATTTATATCTCCTGATTAATTTAAATGATTTTTGCTACCAATAGAGACCCCAGGCTGGGATATCAACCATATGCGCATATTGATCTCCTATAATTAGAGATCACGTCCATCTGGTAAGCGGCAGTGTTATTGTTTGGTGGAGACGCTATCCTGTCAGCACTTTTTCCTGGACTGGAACAATTGGATTTGTTGAACACTGGGGATATTTACGTTTATATGGACACACTGCATTCATTTTTATTATATTCACATTTTTTACCTTTGACGCTTTGTTAATGGAATTCCTAAGGGTTTTTTTTTGTTTGTTCACACGGACTGCTATTTATTCACTTGATAATTCTCAGGTTTCTACCTACCGTATTTATCGGCGTATACCGCGCACTTTTTCACCTTGAAAAAAATGTGAAAAAAGCATGTGCGCGTTATACGCCGATGTGCGCGGTATACGCCGATATACAGTCACAAAAATACAGTGTACATACTGTACAACAATGTACATACTTTTCGGAGACACCGGAGCCTGTGTAATGTGCGGCCAGCCTGTGTGATGCGCGGGTCTCGGGCGCTCGATGTTCGGCAGCCATCCCCCCCACTGCAGTGCTGTAATCAGCAATCGGAGCCACCGTCGGAGCCTGGGTTATGTGCGGGACTTGATGCCCAGTCCCGCACATCTTTAGTGCCGTGATCAGCGTCGGAGCCCGGAGCCTGGAGCCTGGAGCATGGTTCTGTGCGGGCGGACGCTGCAGTGGACAGAGAACGCCTCCTGCTCCAAGTCTCGCGGTAGTCAGCGTAGTCAGCGTAACTTTCCCGCCGTGGTTACGCTGATTACCGCGAGATTCAGAGCCATTGAGAAAAAACTGCTCCATTCATCTACTCCTTAAGGTACACATCACTTCCGAATTAAAACGTTAATGGTGGGGGGGAGAGAGCCGGTGTTTTAGCATAAATCCGTCCATTGTCCTAACCTGCAAGCAATGAATCCCCAAAATAATTCCCAAATTATTCCAATAAATAAATAAAAAAACGAACTGGAATGTTTAAAAAAAAAAACATTTCAGTTCGTTTTTCTTTTTATTTATTGGAATTATTTTGGAATTATTTGGGGGATTTATTCAGGGCTTGGATAATGAATGTCAGACAGGTTGTATGTTTTTTTTTTTTTTTTTAAACGATACAACCTGTCTGACATTCATTATCCAAGCACTGAATAAATCCCCCAAATAATTCCAAAATATTTCCAATAAATAAATAAAATAAAAAAACGAACTGAAATGTTTAAAAAAATATGAAATGTCATTAATGAAAGAGAATGCGCTCTACGATATTGCATGTAATTTGCACTGCAGTGTAAATCACATGCGATGTCGGTGCGATGCGATTTTATGCATCGCATTCTGACCAAACTCGCACAGTACCATTTTTGTGGTCCGCACCAGAATCGGATCACACCTATGCAATCCAATTCAGGTCCGAACTGTCAGTTCGCAGTGCGATATGCGAGCTGAAATGGGGGTGTCATTAACAAATGTATTGACACTCCCCGCAGATCGCATATGGCAATGTGAACTGCTATGTGAGTTGGGTGTGATTCGGGAACCCTGTAAATCCACTGCGGGTTCCCGCATCGCACCCGACTCGCACAGCAGTTCACACTGTCCTATGCGATCTGCGGGGAGTGTCAATACATTGTTAATGACACCCCTATTTTAGCTCGCATATCGCAATGCAAACTGACAGTTCAGACATGAATCAGATCGCCTGGGTGTGAACACCCATGCGATCCAATTCTGGTGCGGACCCAAAAAAGGGGTCCTGTGCGAGTTTGGTCCAAATGCAATGCAAGTATGGTAATAACACCAGTATTACCATACCATACTACACACATTACAACAGAGTACTGGTAAATGTACACACCCAATACTACCTTGCTCTTTTTATTTAAATTTAGGTAAAAAGAATACCACTGGTATCCCTAATGGAATAAAAAAAAAAGCGTGGAGCATATACAGCTGGTTTCAAATTAAAGGTTGTGGAATATGCCAAACAACATGGAAATAGGGCTGCAGCAAGGCATTTTGGAGAGCCCCCAACAGAAAGCACAATACGAGATTGGCGGAAAATGGAAGAAAAACTAAAGACATTATTAAAAACAAAATGCAATTTTCGCAGCGGTATTGTTAAATGGCCAACATTAGAAGAAAAGGTGAAGGAATTTGTTGTTAATAATAGAAAAGCTGGCATTGCTTTATCAACAAAAATGATAATCATCCAAGCAGTGAAAATCAGCAAAGAGTTGAAAATACAAGATTTTAAAGGGACAACATCATGGTGTCAAAGGTTTATGAAGAGGCATGAACTTCGGATGCGAACAAGAACCAGGATTGCCCAGCGTATGCCGGAAGATTATGAGGAGAAGATGATAAATTTCCATCACTTTATTATCAAACAGCGGAAAAGACACAATTTTGAAATTGGTCAAATCGGCAACATGGACGAAGAACCCCTCACTTTTGATGTTCCTTCAAATAAAACCGTGGAAGCAAAAGGTGCCAAGTCCGTTACGATTAAAACTTCAGGGCATGAAAAAAATCATTATACCGTGGTCCTTGCGTGCACTGCAGATGGTAACAAGCTGCCACCATTGGTCATTTTTAAAAGGAAAACTCTTCCAAAGGAGAAAATTCCAAGTGGCATAAAGGTGCATGTTCACCCTAAAGGTTGGATGGACGAAGAAGGCATGAAATTTTGGATCAGAAATGTGTGGGAGAAGCGCCCGGGTGCTTTGTTAAAGAAGCCGGCCTTGTTAGTACTGGACTCATTTAGATCTCATCTCACAGAGCAAACAAAGAAGGAATTTAAAATGTGCAACACTGAGATGGCAGTCATTCCCGGAGGACTAACATCACAATTACAGCCATTAGATGTTTCCATTAATAAGCCCTTCAAAGGCTTTATGCGTGAAGAATGGAATAAATACATGTGTGATGAAAGCCAACACGAACTTACAAATTCTGGGCGATTGAAAAGACCTGGCATTACCACAGTGTGCGAGTGGATTAAGACTTCGTGGGACTCGGTCAACGAAGACATTGTAATCAAGTCTTTTAAGAAATGTGGCATAAGCAATGCTTTGGATGGGAAAGAAGATGAGGTGCTATATGAAGACAGTAGCAGTGAAAGCAGCAGTGTTGAGTGTGATCTGGAAGATAGTGAAGATGAAGAGTTTCTTGGATTCGCAGAAACCGATTTCTAAATGTTAAACTTCTGCAAAAACCTGTACTGTACCTTATTATCCAAGTTTATTCGTTAAAACAGTTGATTTTTGTTTCAGGTTATGTTCATTCCTTTGATAAGTGCCTAACTATTAATAAAAACAAGTTTTGAGCTACTTTTGTTTTGCTTCAAAGTTCTTTATTTAAAATTTAGTTTTTTTTCCTGAAACTTCCCTCTTAAAATTAGGTGCGCGTTATACGCCGGTGCGCGTTATACGCCGATAAATACGGTAATTTAGGAATTCACCTATTCTCATTATCCTATTGAGGTATCAGAGACCTATTTACAGATATCATTTTTTTTCACTCAGTTGGTGTTTCATAATTTGAATTGATATTTTCCTAGCACTTCATTATCACTAGTGTCGCATTTTAGCTTATAACAGCGCAGCTCTTCCTTTGACCATAATTTAAATGAATGTCTGAATTAAAAAAGGCTGTTAAGATTGTTCCAATACTTGGTGACTACTATTTTCAAACATATAAAATAAAGTTTAGTATTAAAATTTTACCTGCACTGTCAGTTAATAAACCATGAGCAGGAGTATAACATGGGCAACAAAAGGTGTTGGAACTCGCCCTTCTTTATCTTCTAGGCCTCTCTGGGAGCCCCTAAACCTGCAAGTGCTGACTTGAGCTGAGAAGTCAGTGTTTTGGTCCACCCCCTTGTTTACTTTTTTTTGGGTTGGTAGTGAAGCCACTAATCACGATAAGCCAATAAATCTGCAGGTGGGGGCAAAGCCATAATAATGTATACCCTAGCTGCAGCTGGAATGCTGCAGGTTTTTGTTGCTGTCAGGGCATTGTAGAAGATAAATCGAGGTAAGTACCGACACCTAAGGCTTTCTACGTTTGCCTACGTTTCAGTGTTTAATAAGAAAGCAGAGGGACTGGCATTGAACACCAGGGATTTCATACAAAGGAAGCATACAAATAACAGGATACATTTTCATACATAATTAAAAAAGAGTGCACCAAAAAACGCTCAAGGGGGAACTACACAGTGCACTTCCCGGCGCCCAGAAAAAAAAAATCTTTTAATGTAAGATGGACAGGAAATGGACTAAGTCTAAAAAGTATAATATATATATAAAATTAACAGAAATAGCTAAAATCTCTGCTAAAACCCGGAAGGTGATGTATATATATATTAAAGCAGCTGTTTAAAATAGATAAAGCACATCTATTAAAAGTATAAACAAAGAATCAATCGAATACAACCAGTAAATAATGGTTATAAAGTGATAAAACAGCGCTAAGCATAAGTAAAAAACATATAGATAAAAGATGTTGGAAAAGAGTCCATAGATCAGTGAATCAGGCAAAGTTCAAAGTAATATAGGAAATGTTTTCCAGAAATGGTAGTACACCCTCCACCGATTTCCAATCTTCACCAAAACGTGAGACACACTTCCCCTCTGGGGTTCAAACTCACCAGAAAATCAATAAAGAAAAGCCTGGTCTGATAGCTATCAGACCAGGCGTCCTCAGCAGCGTGCATCCAGCACAAGCGCGACCCCCCGTGTGTGGAGGAGAGCGGTGAAGTTGACTCTTTTATTCTTATGCTCATTTACAAGTATACCCACTGTACGTAGATAGGAAGCGGGGTGTGTTTATCCACTTCCATACCAGGTACTTACGCAGCTTCCCGCCCAAGCCAATTTTCAGCTTTCAGCACTGTCGCACTTTGAATGGCAATTGCGCGGTCATGCTACACTGTACCCAAACAAAATTGGCGTCCTTTTTTCCCCACAAATAGAGCTTTCTTTTGGTGGTATTTGATCACCTCTGCGATTTTTTTTTTTTGCGCAACAACTAAAAAAAGGCTGAAAATTTGGAAAAAAAATTACGTTTTTATTTTTTTCTGTTAATTTTTTTGTAAATAAGTTTTCTCTTTCAATTACGGGCACTGATATGGCGGCACTAATGGGCACCGATGAGATGGCACTGATGGACATCGATGAGGTAGTACTGACGGGCACAGATGAGGTGGCACTGATTGGCGGCGCTGGTATGCGACACTGATGGGCACACATAGGCGGCACTGATGGGCACACATAGGCGGCACTGATGGGCACACATAGGCGGCACTGATGGGCACACATAGGCGGCACTGATGGGCACACATAGGCGGCACTGATGGGCACTCATGGGCGGCACTGGGCACTCATAGGCGGCACAGATGGGCACTCATGGGCGGCACAGATGGGCACTCATGGGTGGCACAGATGGGCACTGCTAGGTGGGCACTGGGCATGGATGGGCACTGTGGGGTGGCACTGATGGACACTGGGGTGGCGCTGATGGACACTGGGGTGGCGCTGATGGACACTGGGGTGGCGCTGATGGACACTGGGGTGGCAGCACTGATTGTTGCCAGTCAGTGCCCATTTGTGGGCACTGACTGGCATCTTTTTTCTTTATGTTTTATTTTTTATTTATTTTTTTGACTTTTTTTTTAGCTTTTTTTTTTTTTTGCCCACCCTGGTGCTCCAGGGTGGGCACCCTGGTGGTCCAGTGTGGCGATCCGAGGGGGGGCTGCGCTGATAAACAATCAGCGCTAACCCCCCCTGTCAGGAGAGCCGCCGATCGGCTATCCTCTACTCGCGTCTGTCAGACGCGAGTGAGGAAGAGCCATCGGCGGCTCTTCCTGTTTACATCGTGATCAGCCGTGGTTGGACACGGCTGATCACGTGGTAAAGAGTCTCCGCCGGAGGCTCTTTACCGAGATCGGAGATGCAGGGTGTCAGACTGACACCCCGCATCACCGATCGCCGCGATGCGCGCCCCCACGGGCGCGCGCGGCATGAAATCCTGCAGGACGTTCTAGAACGTCCTGTCAGGATTTCATAACCACTTCCCGGACGTAAATCGGCCATAGGCCGGGCGGGAAGTGGTTAAACACGATTTTACTTATCAAAGCAATATTACACTATTTGGTGCCCTTTGTTTTTTCTATGAACCCCTGTTTGGAGTTTTTAAAAAAATCCCTTGCTGCGTCTGGAATGCGGTTGGAGGTCCGATCAGGATGATTTATTTCAAGGCTTTTCTTTATTGATTTTCTGGTGAGTTTGAACCCCACAGGGGAAGTGTGTCTCACGTTTTGGTGAAGATTGGAAATCGGTGGAGGGTGTACTACCATTTCTGGAAAACATTTCCTATATTACTTTGAACTTTGCCTGATTCACTGATCTATGGACTCTTTTCCAACATCTTTTATCTATACATGTTAATGGTATAGCAGGACACATGTCAGGAATATGAAATTCTGGCTTGACATTCATTATATTTCAACATACAAGGTTTCTTCAAAAAGAGGCCATATTTTTTTAAACTCTATTATACATATATAAAAGTGCAGGAACTTTATATTTACCTTTTCTGCTGTCCTTGCCACCAGAACGCAGATCCTCCGCTGAGACTTGCTAGGAAAACCAACACTTCAGGATTTTCTTCCCACTCTACCAGCACTTTTTTACACCCACTGACCTCAACATCGCTACAGGGCACAGTGAGGGTGCTGGGTGCTTCCAGGCAGGGCCAGGACCAAGGGGTGGGCAGAAGGTATGGCTGTCTCGGATACGGCAGTGTCTATAGAAATCGCCACTCCTGTCAGCCCAGAGCTGGAAGCGACAAAGAGAGCAGTAGAGAGCAAGGAGGAGCTGCGGGCTGTGTTCCCTCTGCCCCTACTTCCAGTGCAGCTCCTGTATTCAGCAGCCGGCAGCAGTATTCAAATGAATGCATGACCTGCACTGGATGGACAGAGGTGAGGGAGAGGGAATAAAGCCCTCATAGCCCTGTGCTAGATGAGGTCAGGTGAGAAGGAGACTGCCAGGAGTGCAGCAGAGAACTGTGAGTGGTTGGGGTAGAGTTCTCGCTTCTCCAGCTCATCTTCCCTGCTAGAGCAGCTCCTGACTATTTGATGTTATAATTCAGTTTTGAAGAGCGCTTCCCTTTCTTTCTTTTTATTTTTCTAAGTATGAATGTGAGTGAAAGACATTGCGCTGATAGCGTGCTCTAAATGTAACTTTATTTAAAGTGGTTGGGTGTGCCCAGTGTTAAACCTGCAAAAAAAACTTTTTTCCCCAACATGCTAGGTGATCTGCCATAAACAACCCGTCACTTCTTCCGAACTACATACTCCTCTGTGACTGACATGCATGCTCTGCTTTTTGGATCTAGTAGACCAGCAGAGGCACAGAACACAGGTGGAAGGTCCTATAAAGTCCCTGAACAGTTTCAGGCCCATGCAAGCGCAGTGATTTTGACAAGTGGATGACTCCTGGGGGTAGGATCTCCTAAGCTCGCACATAATGGGGGGGAGGGGGGCAGTTCGAATCTTTGGGCACTGGATGACCTTGTCCTGGCACTGCTTACAGGGAATGTCCAGAACACCAGAACACATTGGCCCAGATTCAGGTAGATCCGCGCAATATTTGCGTGGGCAAAGGGCAAAGATTTTGCTCTGCGCCCACGCAAATATTTCGATTTGCCCGCGATTCAAGGAGCAGTAGCTCCGTAAATTGCGTGGGCGCTATGCTAATTAGCCCTGCGTAAGGGCGCCTAATGTAAATGATCCCGCCGGGGGCGGGAATCATTTAAATTAGGCGCGCTCCCGCGCCGAGCGAACAGCGCATGCTCCGTCGGGAAACTTTCCCGACGTGCATTGCGGCAAATGACGTCGCAAGGACGTCATTTGCTTCTAAGTCAGGGGTGGGCAATTATTTTTTCGAGGGGGCCACATGGGAAACTAAAAATATTTTGGAGGGCCGGGCCAAAAGGCTAAACTCAATACTGCATAAAATCAATTGTATTTCTTTATAAAAAGCAGTAAATATCATTGTTGGACAACTGGTACGAGTACTTGTTATAGACATGGCACAGGAGGGGGACAGAGGCTGGGGACATGGCACAGGAGGGGGACAGAGGCTGGGGACATGACACAGGAGGGGGACAGAGGCTGGGGACATGGCACAGGAGGGGGACAGAGGCTGGGGACATGACACAGGAGGGGGACAGAGGCTGGGGATATGACACAGGAGGGGGACAGAGGCTGGGGACATGACACAGGAGGGGGACAGAGGCTGGGGACATGGCACAGGAGGGGGACAGAGGCTGGGGACAGGCAGCCACTGTTTAATCAATAACAATTGATTAAACAGTGGCTGCATGTGATGGCACAGTGGCTGCGTGTGATGGGCACAGTGGCAACAATTGATGGCACAGTGACTGCGTGTGTTGGCACAGTGGCTGCATGTGATGGCACAGTGGCTGCGTTTGATGGGCACAGTGGCTGCGTGTGATTGGCACAGTGGCTGCGTGTGATGGGCACAGTGGCGACAATTTATGGTGGCACAGACTCATGGGCGTCCGCTGAAACTTTTTCAGGGGGGGGGGCGCTTCAGCAGCGGCGATACACAGTCGCATTTTACCCTTTCATCGACTGCTAGCGGGGGTTAAAAGCTACCCCCCCACGTTAAAATTTAAAAACACCCCACTGTGCCCCCTGCATCTTTCAATATCTCTTTGTCCTACGGTGTACCCCGTCTCCACAACTGCACCTCTGGACCCCTTTACATTACACAGCACCCTGGATCACTGGACCTATTTCTATTATTACATAGTTATACAAAATTAAATGGTTCAACTCACCATAATGCAGAAACAGTTGGAGACCCGAGTGTGTCACTTGCCACCATCGCCTGCCACGCGTTGCGGATTGTCACTTGCCACGTCGCCTGCCACATGTTGTGGATTGTCACTTGCCACGTTGCCTGCTGTCACATGTTTACCACTTGCCACGTTGCGGATTGTCACTTGCCACGTCGCCTGTCACATGTTGTGGATTGTCACTTGCCACGTTGCCTGTCACACATTGTGGATTGTCACTTGCCACATTGCCTGTCACACATTGTGGATTGTCACATCGCCTGTCACATGTTGCGGTCCGGACTGTCACTTGCCTGCTCCAATTGTCCCTTGCTGTTTTACAGAGTCAGGACCAGGGTTGTCAGCAATGTCAGGCAGCAGAGAAATTATTTAAACTCTCTAAATTCCCGCGGTGCCTACACAGAGAGGAAGGGGGCTGCTGGGCGGGCAGTGAGAGATGATGTAATCTCTCTGCTCCCTCCCGCTTAACAGCTCGCTGATTGGCCAGCACTCGCTCAGGCATAGACACTCACCAAGCCAATCCGCCCAGCCCACAAGTTCTCTCACCCGACACCCGTCAGCGGAGCCGCCCGCACTTTTAGCTGTCACTCGCCCGCACACTATGTCACTCGCTCCCTCACCAGCCCACCCAGCTGCCCACAGCCTGGCCTGCTAGCTCTCACCCATCCACGGCACTCACCGGCCATCCGCTGTTAGATTTCAGGGGGGGCCGTCCCGCTGACAGGGAGGGGGGGGGGCGATCGGGGGAGATATACAGTGCAGACACCTCACGGCTCTCCTCTCACTGTCACAGCGCCACGGCTCTATTTACCAGAGAACTCTGCAGCGGCGCTATGACAGGGAGAGGAGAGCCGTGAGCTGTCTGCACTGTAATTCTCCCCCCGATCGCCCCCGTCTGTCAGTGGAGCTAGCTCTAATTTCATTCATTTCATGACATTGGCACTGGTTTCTAGGGGGGGGGCGAGAGCCCTCCCTTGCCCTGTAGACACTCCCCCTTGGACGGATCTGTCCAATCGCGAGCAAGGGGGAGTGTCTATGCGACTCCCCCTTGCTCGTGATTGGACAGATCCGTCCAAGGGGGAGTGTCTATGCGCGGCGGGGAAAACAGCTGTTCAAACGAACGCTGTCTATAATGTTCCCCGCCGCGGTGATTAACGTGGCGGCGGCGATTTCGGCGGGGGGGCCGGATTAAAAGGTCCGCCGGGCCGTATACGGCCCGCGGGCCGTAGTTTGCCCAGGTCTGTTCTAAGTGAACGTGAATGGCGTCCAGCGCCATTCACGAATCACTTACGTAAACGACGTAAAAAATTTAAATTTCACGAGCGGGAAGGGCGGCTATACTTTAGCATTGGCTGCTCCTACTATGAGAAGGAGCAGCCTTACGCTAAAGTCGCCGTACGGAAACTCCGTACCTTGCGTGCGCAGGGCCCGCGCAACTTTTGTGAATCGGTGGTAGTATGCAATTTGCATACTATACGCCGATCACAATGGCCGCGCCCCCTAGCGGCCAACGCAAGAATGCAGCCTGAGATATGAAGGCATAAGGAGGCTTATGTCTGTCATATCCTAGGCTGCAGTCCGCATAGCGATGTTCCTGAATCAGGGGCATTCGCTACGCGGGAGCAAAACAGCTATTGCGCCGCGCAACCTATGGTTGCGCGGGCGCAATAGCTTCTTGAATCTGGGCCATTCAATCTACATGATGACTCGTCATTCACCCATCGGCTCACTCCTAGTAGATGTCTAACATCCTTCACCAGGAAACCAGTCTGCTCATATTGCTGTAACCTTATGGTGGAAAGACTCATTAAACTCTCTTGGTTTGACCACCGTAATGTAACTGCTTTACACCTCACCCTGTTCTGCCAACACACATGAACCCCACAAACTCTTCTCTTATTGGCTGGGTACTTTGATGGGAGGACAACTGGAATGACTGTATACTACGCTTGTCTGGATGCAATTAAACTTTTTACTGGAAAAAAGTGTGGCAATTCTCATACAAGGTGCAAACTCTTAAATTCCACCTTACACATTCCTTTCAGTTTGTATCCTGTCATTACAGAATCTTATCAATCTTTTGTAGTTTGTTTCTCTGAGTGGATGCTTTAAGCAGGCCTGTGCTTTGCCAATTTAGGCAAAAGCAACCGGTTTACACATGCTTTCATTCATATCCCCAGCTACTCCGTTCAAACATTGACAGTGAGAAAAGAGAACCTTGTGTAAGCTTTGAGTCGCTCTATTCAGAGCTTACACAAGGCCAAGTCCTGCTTCCCTACTCCCATGCGACAATGCTGGACAAATAACCAAGCACCAGCACTCTCAGAAGAGGCAGAAGAGCTTCATATACAGGAGTATCGGAACAAAGAAAAAATAAGTATATACTGCTGGGGAGGGGGACATGAAAGCAATCTTGTTTGTTTGAATGGGCAATGCTAGATTTGCTTTAAAGAGCAGTCCACCTAGAATATTTGTTGTGGATGGATTCTGGTGGACCAAATCAGCCACACAATTCCTATATTTCTTGGGCACTTCACCACTGCAGAATACTGATTTAACAAAATTAATGTAATATACTGATAATGTAATGGCCATGACTTGTGAGTGGAGCGGGGAGGCCCTTGAGAAAACCAATGGGAAATTTATCTGACTGGGAACAAAAATACCAGTTTTGGATGAACTGACTCTTAAAGCGGAGTTCCGGCCACAATTTCACTTTTTAAATATAAATACCCCTGTAATACACAAGCTTAATGTATTCTAGTAAAGTTAGTCTGTAAACTAAGGTCCGTTTTGTTAGGTTGTTACAGCATTTAGACACTTTATAAAATAGAAATTGACTGGGGCCATCTTACGTGTGGGCATCATGAAGCCAGACTGTATGACTTCCTGGATTTCAGCCTTGCAAATCTCGCACATGCTCAGTGCTGCACAAGCAGTGTCAGATCAGGTTTCAGCACCTGTGCTGTCCAAGTCACATGATTCTTTGAGACTATGGAATGCACAGACTCCTGCAAAGTTACACCCACTACATTCCCAGGAGTCTGTGCGGTGCATTAAGCACCTAGGTGCAGGAAGTGGGAAGATTAACTATTCTGCCTAGCAACAACACTTTAAAGGCATCTAAAAAAAATAAAAAATTTCGTAAAGGACTAATGAAATTTTTTTAAAACTACTGATGTAATGTTATATTTATGGGTGGAACTCCAGTTTAAGTTTTAAACATGCATTAGAAAACATTTTCATTTATAATAAATGTATGTGAATAGCCATGACTGTGCTGACCGGTAGATATTCAACAAGTAGAATACTTTGAGATTATTATCTAAAACCAGTTCTTAAGACATTTGACAATAAAACCATTTGATTTTTTTTTTTCAGGTTAGCCATCATCCCCCAGTTTCAGCCTGTCACTGTGAGTCTAAGAATTTTGTCTTCTGGCAAGGTATGTTTTATCCCAGCTTTCCCTTTTCTTTCACAACCAAATCAACTTTGTTCACGTTAAACAGTCAGCCCACCCTTTTTCTGTATTTCGATGTATGCCAGAAGGTTAATTCACATAGCAGCATATATATCTTTTGGCAATTGTGATGTTCTCAGATCTGGCTACTTGCCTCAGTTAGCACAGGGAGTATTTAATTATTTCACATTACAGAAGTATGAGAATAATACCATGAGAGTGGGCAGTTCCAAGAATTCCAGACCCATTCATTGATCTATAGATGGAATGTAAACTTTTGGGGGACTGACCCTGTGGGGAACATGTCCCTCAGTGTGACCATAGACATCTAGGAGAGCTCTTTTCCCCAATGCATGGGGAGCCGCTCCACTTCTGCTTTTCACTGTTTTGATGAAAAGACAAGTTGGTTGTCAAGGACCTTGCTGCATACTGGCCAGCCCCTGTTTTCATTGTGACATTCTGACTTCTGCATGCAAACCAACTGATCTGCCCCCAATGCCATCACTTGGTATGTAATCAATGAAATTTATTGACAGGTGCAAGCACATTTCAGTTGGCCTGTATGGTAGCGAGAGGGGCTTGTTGTGAAGGAGTAAGATCCTTGACAACAACATTGAATCGCCTGCACATTTTTCATAAGATTAATAATAACGAGCCCAGCCCCAAGCATTTAGGCACAGAAGCCCTTGTAGAAGGTGCTAATTACACTGTAGAGCCCAATCAGTGAATAGTTTTAGACTTACTTTAAAATGCATAATATTTTTACCTTAAAGGTGGGACCAAAATCACCTAAGGTGTTTTTATTGGAACATGAAAGTGTATTTAGAACTTGTAAACATGAGAAAGTGAATACATGCCAAAAGGTGAACATGTGGTTTGTTCATGCAGGGCGTAGCAAGGGATTCACATTAATGCTGGCCCTTCAGCTACACCTCTCAACTACCATCTCTTTGGTACCATCTCAGCTACCATCCCCGGTGTTCCATTCTTTAGAAAAGCGAAGTGACACACTTGGTACATTAGAAAGTGGGAGAGGATGTGACTCGCTTTCCTTCTTCCACATGACAACCCTGGTGTTGGCAATTGGCCACTCCGGAACTCTGCACTGTCACATGGGAGGTGAAGAGAGAGTTGTCAGCCTTGTGCAAGTTCCAAGTAGCTACTTCTCATTCACATTAAGTGAATGGCGCAGCATGGGGCAAAAGGATAGGTATATACAGTATGTGCATCTCCTGGGCCTGATAATGACATGGACCTGTTGCTTTGCCATGCATGGGCAAAGTTCAGATTGTCTTTAGGGTGATTTGGCGGAAAATTGCTTCACACAACTGTGTGGGCTCTGTTTTCAAAGGCTTGATTGAAAGTAAACAAATATCAATATGATTTTGTTGATTTCTAAAAATGTTGCATTCCAGATCCTTAAAAAAGGTTAATTTTGGTAGCGCAACCCAAACACCCACGTAAACAAACCCTAAAGTGTATATAAATCCTAACCAAAAACTTATTTTATTTACTACATTTTGGTTTGGCAAAAATCCCATTGAAGGCATGTTATTATATCTGTTCAAGTGCAAAAATAAATATCTGTTGATAATTCTGAGCTGCCTGTACACACTTCCTGTGTTATCTCAAGGAGTATACAGAACATAGGATCTGAGTGCATTTCTGGTAGCGAAATGTGCATTTTTCTGTACTTGCGGTGTCTTTAAAGGAATAATAAAGGGAGAAATGTGCATATATTGCAGAAATGTATAGCATGATTTTTTATTTTTTTGCACAGATATACATTTTATTTGTTATGTTCCAGTCATTGACTGACTGTTAACTTTTACTTTCAGACATCAGATGGAAAAATAAATTTTGGGGAAAGTCCATGGAAATATTGCCTTTTGGAACAGTGAATGTTGTCCTTCCAAAGTAAGATGTCTATTTAATCCAGCGATTGGCCGATTGTGAAAAATGTGATTAACTGTAGCTCTTGTTCATAGATAATTTTCCCCACATAGAGTGGTATGATGGCCTAAAAGCAAAACGCTATGTGTGGTGGAAAACTAACACTGCACATCACCCTGAACACACCATCCACACCGTGAAACATGGTGGTGGCAGTATCATGTTGTGGGGATGCTTTTTTTCAGCAGGGACGGGGAAGCTGGTCAGAGTTGATGGGAAGATAGATGGAGCCAAATACAGGGAAATCTTAGAAGAAAACCTGTAAAGCCTTGTACACACAATCGGATTTTCTGACCGGAATTGTGTGATGACGGGCTGTTGGCGGAAAATCTGACCGTTTGTTTGTTCCATTGGACAATTGTTGTTGGATTTTTCGCGGACAAATGTTGGATGACCGGCTTTAAAATTTTCCGCGGACAATTGTCTGTTATGGGATTTTTTGATCGTGTGTACAAAAGTCCAAAGTACAAACAAGCATGCTCGGAATCAATGCCCACCAAACACGACATTAGCAGAAGGTGCCCAAAGGGTGGCGCTAAAGAGCTGAAAAATTACGTAGTATGTAACTAAATTTGTGTGTGTTGGCCGACAATTGTGTGCCGTTTGTATGCAAGACAAGTTCATGGCCAACGCCCTTCGGACAAATATCGGAGGCTTTGCCTGCAGAAAATATGATCGTGTGTACGAGGCTTTAGAGTCTGCAAAAGACTTGAGACTGTGGTGGAGGTTCACCTTCCAGCAAGACAACGACCCTAAACATACAGCCAGAGCTACAATGGAATGGTTTTTGTTCAAAGCGTATTCATGTGTTGGGATGGGCCAGTCAAAGTCCAGATCTAAGTCCAATCCAATTGAGAATCTGTAGCAAGACTTGAAAATTGCTGTTCACAGACGCTCTCCATCCAATCTGACAGAGCTTGAGCTATTTTGCAAAGAAGAATGGACAAAAATGTCACTCTACATGTGCAAAGCTGGTAGAGACATCCCCAAAAAGACTTGCAGCTGTAATTGCAGCGAAACGTACTTATACAAAGTATTGACTCAGGGGGGCTAAATACAAATGCATGCCATACTTTTCAATTTTTTTTTACAAATAATTATCTAAAAACCCAGCAGGAATAAAAATATAAAAGCAGCCCTGGCTTCAGTATTTGTCCCTCCTCCACAGTAATTCCTTTTTGTTCACAAGATGTTCTAATGCCGCGTACAGACGGTCGTTTTTTGTGATGGAAAAAAAACGTTTTAAAAACCGTCATTTAAAATGACCGTGTGTGGGCAAAACGTCGTTTTATGTCTTAAAAAAAAAACGACAAAAAAAAAATTCGAACATGCTTGAATTTTTTGTGTCGTTTTTCAAAACTTAGTTTTTTGTTTCACAGAAATTGACCGTGTGTAGCAAAAAACGACGTTTAAAACGACGTTTTTAAACCCGCGCATGCCCAGAAGCTAGTTATGAAGCGAGCTTCAATGGAAAAAAGTGGTGAACGTAACCTCGCTTTGCTAGAGCATTGTGAAAAAATGATGGTGTGTAGGCAACGTCGTTTTTGAAAATGAAGTTTAAAAAACGTTTTATTTCATGATTTAAAACGTTGTTTTTTTTTCATCACAAAAAACGACTGTCTGTACGCGGCATAAGACTTCCGGGTCGAATGATAGCAAGCATCATTCAACTGAGAAAAGGACATATTGTGAGTGCAGGGTGTCATGTACCTGTACTTTGAGGGGGTGTCACTAAGGTGCCCTGCATTCACAGCGTTATGATGCAGAATTTATCAATATATCATCACATTTTCCTTTTCATGCCGAGCTAACGCTATGAAAGTCACCTTTAAAATTTTACAACCTTATCTAGCAAACACCGAGTAAAGAGGATCCTTGTTGCACTAGAAAACATGTACATGCAAGATTGTAGCACAGCTGTTTTAAAACCAGATGAACTTTTTTCCAGGTATGGAGAGTGTTATGTCTGGAACAAAGTTACGACGTGCATACACAACATTCTGAGTGGAAGAAGATGGATAGAACATTATGGTGAGATCACCATACGGAACACAAAGAACAGTGTTTCTATGTGCAAAATGACATTTATCAAGGTAAAGCAATCACTAATCATTGTAGTTATTTGTTTGAAATAAGTTGTTAAATACTTCAGGAGTAATATCATGCCATCCCAGGCCCAGTTCACAAATGCTGTAGTGATATTCTCATTTTTTAAATGTTGTAATACCAGCCTTCATTTTTACACAGGCTGTACATAGTCACATGAAAATTGCTTTACTTTTTTGTACAGGCTCTAAACTCTTGTGTGACTGTTGTCTTCAAAATTAATATATATACTCTACTGGAAGCAACATCCTAGCTGCTGTACCATTTTTCTACGAAAATAAGACCTACCCTGAAAATAAGCCCTATTGTGATTTTCGGGGAGGGCTGCAATATAAGCCCTACCCCAAAAATAAGACCTAGCGCGGTATGTGATGTGGGCTGTGTGTGCTGAATGCATTCAGTATAGCGGCGCTCAGCTGGCTTCCCGCTGCTCTCCTCATCTTCAGCCAGCTGTCAGTGGGGGATTTTGACCCCCCCCTTAGTGCTCAGAGTGGGAACAAGAGCTCCGGCGGGCCATGGAAGCGCATAGTGGCGCTCAGCTGATGTCCCACTGCTCTTCTCTTTTCAGCCAGCTGTTAGTGGGGGATTTTGGCCCCCCCTCGGTGCTCAGAGCGGGAACAAGAGCTCCGGCGGGCCATGGAAGCGCATATCGGCTCTTAGCTGATATCCTGCTGCTCTTCTCCTCTCTTTTGCCAGCTCTCTTCTGCAGGGGATATCTGACCCCCTTCATTTGCAGTGCTCTGGCGGGACATGGGTGCAGCGCTATGTGAAGGTGTTTGTCACACATGGATTGTAGAAAGGTACAGTTTTTATTATCTGATTCTGTAATCCAGAGCATTCTTGAGTTTTGCAGGCACTTTTACTCAGTTCCACTGGCCACTGGTGATTCCTGACAGGCAGGGAGGGAGATTGGGGGAGAAATCAGCACATGACAAGCCCTATCCCGAAAATAAGCCCTACTGGGTCTTTTGTTGCCAAAAATAATATAAGACCCAGGCTTATTTTTGGGGAAACACGGTATTTGAAGAGCTACCATATAAAACTAGTGTCAAGGCTCCCTGATGATTCCTAAACTGGCTTTTTTGCTCACCTTGGGTGATGGTCAGATCCCTGTCCCTGGCTGCTTGCCTGATACAGTTTAGTGCCTGGAGAGTCTTGCAGGGATATATATGGAATACAGCTAGCCTACAGAGATGTTTTGTGGCAATATTCTTTGCATTGTAATTTGAAGAGCTACTACTAAACTGTTGGGCTTCAGTTAAGCTCACACAGAAAATTTTGAATTCCTTAAAGTCCCTAAGTAAAAAGCCATACCTGTAAAATCAGTTAAATATTTACCTTTGCCAGTGCCTGTGCACCACAGATTGCCACTGTAATCAGTATAATGGTTTCCCAAAGTTCACTGGTAAAATGGAAACTCCCGTTATCATCTTAGTCTGCCGCAGTCCCCACTGGTTACACCTGCTGACCTCTGTTGAACTTGTACATCAGTACTGTGTTCTGTAAAACAAAGTTTGGATCAGTAGGAAGAACCAACCAAAGCTGTGTGTTGGAAGGGGGTTTAGGGTGGTCCTCATGTCCTCCCATGTTTTTTTTTTTGTGCTTCTACAAAAAAGAAAAAAAAAAAAGAAACCCATTCAAATCCATGCCCCCAGCCCCCTGTATGTAGATTAGGGGGCTGGATGCATGGATCGGGGAGTCACGGTCGCAGCACGACTCTGTCAATGGACAGAATGCCGTCCATTAGGAGCACAGTGCGCATGCGCCTGTGATGTCACCGCTTGCTACTATACTAAATATATCCTAAACTGTGCATGTTTAGGAGATATTTACTGTACTTGAAAGTAAGCCCTCTTTTAGGCTAACCTGTAGGTACAAGTAAACAAGGTAGGCTTTACTACCACTTTAATTCTTATAGTCATGCATTCTTAAGGCTTTTTTTCTGGTAGCTCTGTGAGATTAGTGTACCCTAATCTATGCTACCGTAGAATACTTGACATCCTGCAGTAAGGCAGAAGTAAGATAAAAATGGGGTATGCCTCTATATGCAGTATATTTAAGTATACAATGGGACCAGAGCATGTATGTAAAACAAAAAAGTACTTAATGTAAAACAATACCTTTTTTCACTTCTAAGGTGTAGTGGAGGTGTCAGGGGCTGTAGTGGAGGTGTCAAGGGCAAACTGCAACAGGGCGGGCTATGCTCTCTGAGCTTCTGCTCCTTCTACTGTGGCTGCAAAATGTCTGTACAGTACTTGCGAGGCACTTTACATACATTTGCGGGTATGTCCGTACTCGCAAGTGCACTTAAAGTGAGTTTACGTAAAGCGGGGTATACCTGTACTAGGTTTCTTTCTCCAGTTTTTTTTTTTTTCTTTTTCAACCCTAAGGCTGAAAGCTTTGATTTTTTTTTTTTTTTTTTTTTTTTTTTTTTTTTTTACAAGGTCCATTTTATAAAGCTGTCACTCTTATGCTTCTGGATTTTCCAGGGTGCATTCTACATTGTAAAGAATATGGGGGTCCAGGATTGGCCTTGTAATTGCTGTTGGGCAGTACTGGAAATTCATATTGGTGTAAAGATGTAGAGTTGTCCTTGTTTGCCTCCCATTCTACTATAATATCCAATATAGCCTCTGCAGTTTAGTTTGTTAGCTGGCCAACATAGAATCTACACAGGCATTCTCTGTGCAGTGTGATGTCCTGTATTTCAATGCTTATTAGAATCAACATATAGAAAAGCAATCCCTGCACGTTATACAAAACTCCCTTTTTTCTTTATAACCTCACACATTGGTTTCCCTTAGTCAAAAATTAGCTTTATGAGAAAATGATATATCTAATCAGTGCTGATTATGTGCCAGGCTATCCAAGAACACATTGCCTTAGACAAAGTCCTCTAATAGTGTCTAGAAGCATTGTTCAGGCTTTATTTATACAGCAAATTCATGTATTTCAAATGATAGATTATTACCATATGTGTGTCAAGTTAATATTCCGTAGAATTTTACACAAGGTGTTCTCACCCTGAATAGGATGTAATGATGATCCTTATCATGCAGATGAATACTGTAAATGAGCAACACTTTCTCATAATGTCAGTAACAAAGTAATAGAGCCTCACAAAGAGATAGCTTTGCCTTAATTTTCACTAGAACATCTCTAACCATTTTTTGAGTCTTGAAAATAGTCGCTGATTAGGAGTATCATAATCTATTGGCACAAAGTAATCGCTTAAAATGCTTACAGGCATTGTACAGGAAAGACATTAAAACAGCAGGTTGATGAAAGTTGCTGATACTGTTGGACCTGACTGCAGCTTTTGATACAGTAGACCACAAATTGTTGCTGACTCGCCTAGCTGAAGTAGCTAGAGTGGCAGACTGATCTACCCTGATTCTCCTCCTTTCTGGAAAACCGATCACAGATAGTGAAACTAGGTCCTTTCACTTCTGAAAAAAGTACCGTGTCATGCGGAAACACCTTTGTCGCCCGTACTATTCAATATTTATCTCTGCCCTCTTCTCAAAATCGTCAGTAACCAGAATTTACTCTACCATTCCAAGCGCATGACACCCAACTCTATTTCCGTATCAGCAACAAAAAGAATCATTATCTCGGACTAGAGAAATACCTTACTCTGATAGAGAATTGGATGATGGAGAGTTGCCTTAAACTCAATGGATCAAAAACAGAACTCCTTCTGTTCCACGCCAACCGAATGAGACTTGCTACGACAACATGGACTCCCCCGCCCATTTTGGGACAAATCATCACCCCTAGCACCAAAGTCAAAAGTCTTGGAGTCACTTTTGACTCTGACATGACAATGTATGCACAAATAGGTTCAGTAGTCAGTGGATCACACCATCTGCTGCGCCTGCTACATAGACCCATTCCCTTCATCCTAAAAGAAGACACAGCAGTCGGCGTGGGAACAATAATCAACTCCAGACTCGACTATGCAAACGCCCTTTACCTCGGACTCCCAAAATATCGAATTGCTCATCTACAAGTCGTCCAGAAAACGGCGGCACGACTTTTAACAGGAAAAAAACAATGGGAATCAATCGCTGTCTCCCTCAGGTCCCTCCACTGGTTGCCCGTAAAAGATCGAATTACGTTTAAAGCGCTCTGCCTGACTTACAAATGTGTACAAGGAAGTGTGCCCCAATATCTATGTGAAAAAATGTAAATGTCACAACCCCAACCGCGTTCTACGATCTACCAACCAAAATCTACTCCAAATACCCAAGGCCCGCTACAAGTCCAAAGGAGAACGAAGATTTGCAGTCCAAGGACCTCGACTGTGGAACGATTTACCAACCAGTATCCGAATGGAAGTGAATCACCAGGTCTTCAGAAAAAAACTCAAAACCCACCTATTCTGAAGGCAAAGAAAAATAGTAGGAAATGGATACCAAGTGCCTTGAGGCGATTCAGTTCGCATGTGTAGCGCTATACAAGTTTTTCACTCACTCACTCAACTGTGTGTCTATAAGCACTGATCAGCCAAAACTTATTACAGTGGCATCTGAAAGTTAATAGGATGTGTTGAAAGCTGAAAAAATGGACATCGCAGTTTCTTGTGCATGAGGCTAGACCAGGCCAGTGAAGGGTTCACCTACAGTGAGTATGTGAGCATCAGAACTAGACCACAGAGCAATAGAAGAAGGTGGCCTGGTCTGATGAATGACATTTTCTTTTACATCATGTGGATTGCCGGGTGTGCATGCATCGCTTGCCTAAGGAGGAAATTTGCATCAGGATGCATTATGGGGAGAAGGCAAGCCGGCAAAGGCAGCGTGACGCTTTAGGAAATGTTCTGCTAGGAAACCTTGGCTCCTGCCATTCATGTGGATGTTACTTGACCTACCTAAACATTTTTGCTGACCAAGTTCACCCCTTCATGGAAACAATATTCTCTGATGGCAGTGGCTTCTTTCAGCAAGATAATGCGCCCTGCCACTCTTCAAAAATGGTTCAAGAGTGATTTTTAGGAACACCACAATGGGTTTGACTTGGTCTTAAAATTTTTAAATCTCAGTCCCGTCAAGCATCTGAGGAATGTGCTGGAAAAAAAAAAGGACAATCAATAAAGGCCCCACCTTGAAACTTGCAGGACTTGAAGGATCTGCTACTGACGGCTTGGTTCCTTTTAGAGGTCTAGTTGCATCCATGCCTCGATTAGTCAGGCCTGTTTTGGCAGCAAAAAGGGGACCTACTAAATATTTGATGGGTGGTCATAAAGTTATCACTGATTGGTGTATATCTTCTGTAACCGTCTCATTAAACTAAAAATATATAAACTATTTTGGTGGCTATAATATTAAAGTTGAAGACCAGCCTTAATTACCGTCTTGCACAGTTGCAAAGGCTCAACTCCTGTACTGAAATAGCCTACTCTGATTTCAATGCACACTGTGCGCTTCTTATAGTATGCGCTGAAATCTGTAGCAAGTCGGAGGTGATCCTATTACTTGGCTGGAGGACATCCGGCATCACCTAGCTCCCTCTTCAATTAGCGGACCTCCAGCTGTTGCAAAACTACAAGTCCCATCATGCCTCTGCCTCTGGGTGTCATGCTTGTGGCTGTCAGAGTCTTGCTATGCCTCATGGGACTTGTAGTTCTGCAACAGCTGGAGTTCTGCTAATTGCATATCCCTGACCTAGCTGTTCCTCCACAGCCTGACAGTCCCAGGTCCTTCACTTTCATTGGATGTCAAATATTTCCGTTATGGAGGCTCAGCATTACATATGAGCGTTACTACAGCTTCCTGTTTTCAGGAAGCTGTGCACAGTCAGAATCTGTTTGTGTTGCAAGCTTGCCAACCTCCTGCAGCATTTTTTACTGACAAAACTTGGCAAATTTACTGGCAGAGCACATTGTTTACTGGCAACCTGAGAAATTACAGAACTCCTTTTGAAAATGAAGTGAATATTTGAACAGTATAAACATGACATGGAAACACTGACAATACCTATAACAAAGTCATTTGTTTGGGTTACACTTAAAAATTCAACAAAGAATGATATTGGCAGTTGTAAAAAAAAAAATCACAGATTTTTACAAATTGTCAGTAAATTTACTGGTGGTTGACAACCCTGCTGTGTTGTATAGAGGAGCAAAAAGAATTGGTGATGTCACTGTGTCTAAAATGAGGTATGGAATACAAATGTAAATGTTTTATTTAATAATGTCATTAGCATGTTGATGAGAGAGGAAAGGCAAATATAAGCAAAATAAACATCAGCATTAACCGTTCAATCTCAGGCATTTAGAGGAACACGATGTGTTTTTCTAAGGTTGAAAACTACTGGCTGATTGGATTGCAGTAGAGAATTTAAATTCTTGATGGATTGATTTACTTTTTTAATATTTT
Source organism: Rana temporaria (assembly GCF_905171775.1). Taxonomy (NCBI): domain Eukaryota; kingdom Metazoa; phylum Chordata; class Amphibia; order Anura; family Ranidae; genus Rana; species Rana temporaria. The sequence continues at coordinate 158,262,131 of NC_053494.1, read as the reverse complement.
TTTCTCTGTCTGATATGATTATTTAATTTGTTACTGAGTATTATAGTATTCAAACTTTAAATCTTTTAACAGGGGAACTATTGGAGCTCCAGTGTAAATGAAATCCATGGAGTGGTTATGGATCAAGACGGGAGGGTTGTCCATCGGCTGTTTGGGAAGTGGCATGAGGCTCTGTACTGTGGAGATGCTCCTGCAGCTAAATGCATATGGAGGCCAGGTACAAGTTTGGTAATTACAACCTTGTGTGGCTTTGGGCTCGTCCCCTAACAGCGGTTATTGTAACAAAGAGCTAGCTTACCATTACAAAGGTTTCCAAGGAGGAAGAAGATTTTATAAACTAGCCATTTTGGGGTCTGTTTAATAAACCGTCACTTGCCATCCGCTTTCCACCCCCAAAACTTTACATTGCTTCTCGACCACCACTCACAATCCAAACTCACTCGCTATCCAACCACCCTCCAAACTTACATCATTCACTGTCCAACCACCCTCCAAACTTACATCATTCACTGTCCAACCACCCTCCAAACTTGCATCACTCGCTGTCCAACCACCCTCCAAACTTGCATCACTCGCTGTCCAACCACCCTCCAAACTTGCATCACTCGCTGTCCAACCACCCTCCAAACTTACATCATTCACTGTCCAACCACCCTTCAAACTTGCATCACTCACTGTCCAACCACCCTCCAAACTTGCATCACTCACTGTCCAACCACCCTCCAAACTTGCATCACTCACTGTCCAACCACCCTCCAAACTTACATCATTGACTGTCCAACCACCTTCCAAACTTACATCATTGACTGTCCAACCACCCTCCAAACTTACATCATTCACTGTCCAACCACCCTCCAAACTTGCATATCATTCACTGTCCAACCACCCTCCAAACTTACATCATTGACTGTCCAACCACCCTCCAAACTTACATCATTGACTGTCCAACCACCCTCCAAACTTACATCATTCACTGTCCAACCACCCTCCAAACTTGCATATCATTGACTGTCCAACCACCCTCCAAACTTACATCATTGACTGTCCAACCACCCTCCAAACTTACATCATTGACTGTCCAACCACCCTCCAAACTTACATCATTCACTGTCCAACCACCCTCCAAACTTACATCATTCACTGTCCAACCACCCTCCAAACCGCCCCCCAAACTTACATCACTCACTGTCCAACCACCCTCCAAACTTGCATCACTCACTGTCCAACCACCCTCCAAACTTGCATCACTCACTGTCCAACCACCCTCCAAACTTGCACCATTCACTGTCCAACCACCCTCCAAACTTACATCATTCACTGTCCAACCACCCTCCAAACTTGCATATCATTCACTGTCCAACCACCCTCCAAACTTGCATCACTCACTGTCCAACTGCCCCCCAAACCTACATCATTCACTGTCCAACCACCCTCCAAAATTGCATCACTCGCTGTCCAACCACCCTCCAAACTGCCCCCCCAAACTTGCATCATTCACTGTCCAACCACCCTCAAAACTTGCATCACTCACTGTCCAACCACCCTCCAAACTTGCATCACTCACCGTCCACATACATTTTTACAAAGGGCACATATATCGTGTCAATGGGACACATAGAAATGTTATTGTTTTCTATGTTCTAATGCTGCGTTGTGGTGCACTGCATAAAAATGTGGCATATCTGCAATCTTACGCTGTGCAATGCACAGCACTATATGCCACCACAGTGCATTACTATGAGCTGCAGTGTATAGAGTTCAATTAAAGTGGGAGAAAAACTCTCATGCATGACTTTTACCTATAGGTAAGCCTATAATAAGGCTTCCCTTTAGGTACTGTAAATATCTCCTAAACATTCACAGTTTAGGAGATATTTACTGTAGATGCAGCCGGTGACGTCACCGGCTCATGCGCTCTGAAGGAATGGCATACCCGTGTCGTTCCTTCAGAGTCCTGTGCTGTAAATGGTGGCTCCCACACGAATGCGTGGTAGAGATGTCATTGCGGCTCCAGCCACTGGCACAGCCGGAATCCGCAAACCCGGAAGGAAGAGTGGGTGAGGATGGAAGCAAAGTGCCTTCAGGGGTGACAGGGCGCTACTGGACGGCTTCATTCTAAGGTAAGTTTTACATAATGTGCTAGTAAGTGATGCATACTACATTGCCTTGCAGGTTTAAAAAGCCAATGGTTTACTACCGCTTTAAGACCCCATTCACACACTATACAACCTTTGTCTGATATCCTTTAGATTTACCAAAACCATGTAGTGCAAGGGCCTGCCTGATTGCATACACATAACTTCAGTAATTTTTTCATCTTTCCATCTATTAAATCCTCTTCCCTGTTTTAACTTTTTCTGCTAGTAAATACCTTTTACAGCACACTGCCTCTTTCTTGCCTCTTGCCTAGGCTTATGACATCATGCACAGCTCTCTCTCACTCTGAGTTGTCAAGGAAGGGAGGGGGGATTGAGTCATAAGAGGGCCAATGCGAAGGCAGAGCTGGAGGTGTGCCTCTGTGTGTCTGTATAAATCCAGAAGTGAATAGGCAGCAGCTTAAGCTGCCTACATTTAAAATGGATGCAGCCAGAGTCAGTGGAGGGAGATTTGTGCAGCATATTTGGCAAGTGCAGAATCATAGTATATATAAAATAATATGCAAAGTGGTTGGAGAGAAGCTTCAGAATGGCAAAGATGTTTTTATTACAAATCATTTAAGCAGACTGCAGTTCCTCTTTAAGGTTTGACCTCATAATATATGGTTCTGGTAAATCTGAAGGAAAAAATTACAGAAAATTGTCAAATTTTGTTGACATTTTAATAGGGTAAAGAAAAAAAAATGTGTGAGGCATTGTAGCAATGCATCACACTGCCCCTACACAATACATAAACAACATGCACATATTTTAGTGCATTGCAACACACTGTTGTGCATAAAAATTCAATGGGTTCAATGAGTGTTGGCCTTAATAAATGTTTTATAGAAAAAACACACTGAATGTGTTGTAACATCACATCAGTTTGCATGCAAAAATAGGTAGAAGAATACGTATCGGCCTAAACTGAGGGAAAAAAATGTATATATTTTTGGGGGATATTTATTATAGTAAAAAATATTGAATTTTTTTCAAAATTGTCGCTCTATTTTTGTTTATAGCGCAAAAAATAAAAACCGCAGAGGTGATTAAATACCACCAAAAGAACGCTCTATTTGTGGGGAAAAAAGGACGCCAATTTTGTTTGGGAGCCACGTCGCACGACCGCGCAATTGTCAGTTAAAACGACGCAGTGCCGAATCGCAAAAACTGGCCAGGTCCTTTAGCTGCCTAAAGGTCCGGGTCTTAAGTGCTTAATGCATAGTGAACAGATGAAGAAACCATAAATTTGCAAGCATTGATATAATACATCTGATGTATATCTTGACTATCAATATCAGTTGTTTATATCGCCAGCATTGTAGCAGGAAGCATACTACAGGCTTTAGAGCAGGGGTCTCGCTGGCGGCCCTCCAGCTGTTGCGAAACTACAAGTCCCATCATGCCTCTGCCTGTGGGAGTCATGTTTGTAACCGTCAGCCTTGCAATGCCTCATGGGACTTGTAGTTTTACAACAGCTGGAGGGCTGCCAGTTTGAGACCCCTGCTCTAGAGCAACATTCACAAACTGGCCTGCTCTTACAGTTCAGTGGCAATATCATGGCCCAGTAATGAGTTATCTGAAGGTATGGCATCTCAGTCTGTACACAGGTCATTAGACTTACACCCAACAGATTCTCAGATTTCTATGCAACCTCACCAATAACCTAAGCAGCAGATGATAACTTACTTTTTTTTATATTTTTCAGGTTCAATGCCAACTAACTATGAACTTTATTACGGCTTTACAAGATTTGCCATCGAATTAAATGAACTAGATCCTGTAATGAAGGATTTCCTTCCAAAAACTGATGCAAGGTTCCGGCCTGATCAAAGGCAAGTGCTTATTGGGTAGTGACAAGCCAAGCTATTCTAATCTTCCCCTGGCATTGATAACCAGGAAATTAAATCACTTTAGGACATTCACATGTAGTCTCCCGTTAAAGGGAGACACTTATGAAAGATTTTTGAAGGCAGCCATTACTGTACTCTCCCTTGAGAATGCTAGTTCTCTGGCTGTCATTCTGATGCTTTGATCTCAATGCTCTTAGTCAATGACCCAGAATAAGTATATGGCTTAGTTTATCCAACACTCATTTAGAGCATGCCTGTTCTTGAACTGCAACTAAAACATACTGAATTCAGAAACAGCCATGCATCTAGCATTTTCAGGAGGCCAGCAACAGCAGCCCCCGTACCTCTTTCTGGACAGTGTCACTTTAAGAGTAAAAGCCGCCATGGATTGAAATTTGGCTAGTCCCCACTGAACTAAATTTCAATACTATATGGTTAGGCTGGTTGTACAGAAGTCGATCAAGCAATCAACTTCTGTACAACCAGCCTGTTGGGCTTTTCTAAAATGGTCAGTGTAATCGGCGTAATCTGACAGCAGGGAAGTCTCCCCACTGTCAAAACACACTAGCACAGCACATGTCAATTAACAGGGTACTCATTTTGATGTTAAATTGTCTTCAGAAGCCGTTTATTTCTTTGGCCTCCTCATTTTAGCATGCAATGAGTCTGCTCCACCACCTTGACCCCAAAGAGCAGACATTTAATAAATATGTAATACTATCAAAGGGGGGAATTTCTCAAGGAAATAAAGTGATTGATTGATTAATTAACTTAATAAGTTAAATAAATAAATAAATTGAATAAATATAAGTGAATAACTAAAAAAATGAATAAATCCAGCAGCAACACTAAACATGTGATATACACGTAATTGTACAAATAAAGAAAAAAGGTGAGTTGTGCTCAGAATCGCAACATGATGTTGTGAATAAATATGTAAACAAGTACAAGTGCATTTATAAATAAATCCGTGAGGATACCCAAATAATATGTGAAAACCTTATGGAGTAATATAAACACCGTACTAGCATAGATCAAGTACTTGTAGGAAAATATTGTCTCTTTTAGTCCATTCGAAGTTGCACTAATGCCAAAAAAAAACACAAATGTATAATCCCAATGTAAGAAAAAACACATAAAACACAAATTGTCCAATTCCTGAACAAAGGCAATTGTAGAATAAAGGTATCCAGGAAACATCCACCACCAATCTCCGGTTAAAGGAATCACACAATCCCACCGAAAGGTAAGTAAGGGTGTACTCTTACCAGATCCAAGATTAAATCAGGTATATCGATCCACTCAGGCCATGGAGGGAAGGCACAGACTCGACCACTTCTGGTAAGTAAAGATCTCCACTGGAATATCCTCCGCTACATTTGAAACTCCACAACCCATTCGAAGAACCGAGAAAGGAACGAGGGCTCAAAATAGTGAAGTATCGTCAAGTACATTTATTTAAAATTGTGCAACATATACACATATATAAATCCATATGTTTATTTTTCTCATCAGCAATCAACAGAAATAAAATTTAAGATTCCATAATATGTACAACTGACAGAAGCAAAGGATTGCAGGAGAGTCCTACTACCTACCTGCCAGCTATCAGTGACCATGTCGGTGTCCTTTGTGTCTGCACCATCTCTATCATACAGGCAGCAGTGTGGCTGCTTTATGGGGGCGCCAGACCCATTTGTCTTGGGGCCCAGTTCACCTCATAAGACTGGCGCTACACTAAAAGTCTAGCACAATACGGCAGGGACTCTTCACGCCGGCCCCGCAAAGTGCTGCCCTAGGCCTAGGCCAAGATACAGCGTTGGTTATATCCCTTTGTATGCTGACATGAAGAGGGGGAGGAATAAGTAAAATGATGTACTACTTACCCTAAATTTCCTTTCCTTTAACTCTCTTCATGGAGGCATAATCCCCCCCCCCCCCCCCCCCCAGATTTTGTCATGAGTTATAGGAACACCAAGGGAGAGGGTAATTGGGTGACCTTTTTTTAACTATTTCAAGGACTGTCCTGTGGGGGAGCAAGAGGGCAGAATACACCCACTGTATGCTGACATAAGGAGAGGAAAGTTGTGGTAAGGATCGGTTAACAATTTTCCTTAATCCTGCACCAGTTGCTTTTGGCCACAACTAAAGAAAGCCGAAGGAAAGACCAAATATAGAATTTTCGGTAAATGAGAAATCTGTCTCTTGTCTTTCCTTCAGCTCCCTATAGTGGTGACCAAGAGCAACTACAGTAGGAGGAGACTTTGTCTGCAACTTTTGTTTAGCAGCAAAAAACGTACTTGTGGCAACTGAGGGGTAGATTCAGGTAGAATTTAAGCCGACGTATCCATAGATACGCCATGTAAATTCAAATCTGCGACGGTGTATCTACTTTCTGTATTAAAAAAGCTAGATACGCCGACATTTGCCTAAGATACGACTGGCATAAGTCTCTTACGCCGTCGTATCTTAGGGTGCATTCTGCCGCTGGCCGCTAGGGGCGCTTCCGTTGTCGGCGTAGAATATGCTAATTGCATAGATACGCCGATTCACAAACCTATGTGCGCCCGGCGGTAGTTTTTTACGCCGTTTGGGTAACTCGTTTTCGTCGTAACGCTGTTCCTGCTATTAGGAGGCGCAGCCAATGTTAAGTATGGACGTCGTTCCCGCGTCGAAATTTAAAAATTTTACGTCGTTGGCGTAACTCGTCCGTGAATGGGGCTGGACGCCATTTACGTTCACGTCAAAACCAATGACGTCCTTGCGATGCACGTCGGGAAATTTTAGGGACGGCGCATGCGCAGTACGTTTGGCGTGGGAACGCGCCTAATTTAAATGATCCACGCCCCCTACCCGGATCATTTGAATTAGGCGGGCTTGCGCCGGGGGATTTACGGTACGCCGCCGCAACTTTACAGGCAAGTGCTTTGTGAATCAAGCACTTGCCCGTAAAACTTGCGGCGGCGTAACGTAAATGTCATATTTAAAATATGAGCTGTACTTACCGTTTTCGAGATGCATCTTCTCCGCCGCTTCCGGGTATAGGTCTTCGGGACTGGGCGTTCCTTCTTGATTGACAGTCTTCCGAGAGGCTTCCCACGGTCGCATCCATCGCATCACTTGTAGCCGAAAGAAGCCGAACGTCGGTGCGGCTCTATACTGCGCCTGCGCACCGACGTTCGGCTTCTTTCGGAAAATCGTGACGCGATGGATGCGACCGTCGGAAGCCTCTCGGAAGACTGTCAATCAAAATAGGAACGCCCAGTCCCGCAGCCCATACCCGGAAGCGGCGGAGAAGATGCATCTCGTAAACGGTAAGTACTGCACATATTTTAAAACAACTAGCCGATTCCCCTAGACAAAACGAGCATCCATCTAAGGGGAAAAAGTGTTATGTACGGGTGAACCCCCGCTTTAACTGCCATTCATCTCATGAATTGTGATGCTTCCAGCAAAATGTTAATCCTCTGTATAAGTGCTCTCTGTATTACAATTGTTACATTTGTTGTAGATTACTTGAAGACGGGAATGTTGAAGCTGCTGCAACAGAAAAGCAGAGAATAGAAGAACTTCAGAGAAACAAGAGAAAATACCTGGAGGACAACCATATAGAATATATGCCAAACTATTTCCGGTGAGTTAATTACTGAAATTGTTTTCTGCACATTGCTATATGATTAAATAAAACAATATAATTCATGAACTGTATGACTGAGAGAACTGAACAAAAACTGGTCTTTGGGTAAGGTTTAGAATGCTCACTGATAAAAAATTATAATAAATAAGGGCTGAAAAACTGGAGCGTCAACACAAAATTTAACAGGAAAGATCTGAATGTAAACATTCTGAGATTGCAAGGTCAAAATAATGCATATGTCTTGTGGCTTTTCTGGGAGGTCCCCAGCTGTTCAGGTTAATGGGATTCCCTATAAGCTCTCGTTTTAAGCTCTGCAAGCTGCATAGCAGTGGCAGCTGGTGCTCAACATTTTTTGGGGGGGGAACCAACTGAGAAATAAAAAAAAATACATCAAACGCAGCCACTGTGCCCACCAGTTGCAGCCACTGTGCCCACCACTGTGATTCCCCCCCCCCCCCTGCTCGCCGTCTGCTTGGCACTTGCCCTGTCTCGGTGGGGCAGCAGGTGATGGCGAGCGCTGTCTTCCATGCGCCTTCTCCCCTCCATGCATCTTCTTCCGTCCTCCTATCCTCCCGTCCTCTCCTATGATTGGATGCCTGAAAGGTATTCAATCACAGCGCCTGACGTTTCAGCCAATCAGGTGATGGGTAACAGATCCGAGCACCTGAGAGGCAGTTTAGTGTTAGAACAGCGAATATTCATCACAGCTGGGCGAACTGCGAATGCTAAGCTTGGCACTCGCAGGTCACCGTTTTTGACGCCTATTGGAGCCTATGGCTCTAATCAGGTGGTTCAAAAACAGCTGCCGCTGTAATTCATTCTCCCAGTGCCCAAAATGGGGCTGGGCGCCTGAATAGGGGGTGGAAGCGGCAGCCATGAATAGATTCATGCAATGCATGAATCTATCCATTGGTCATAGAGGGGGCGATGGAAGTATGAACGCACCGCCACTGCTGCACAGTGCAGAGATCATAGGCTTTCCACAACCTCTCTTGGGGGGAATCCTCCCGCTGTGTCACTGTATTCTGACAGCGAAGAGATATCCCCGCCATTGTTTGCCGCCCCCCAAAAAAACATGGCACCAGTCGTCACTGACACAGAACAATGTGGTCCCTCTCAGCAGCAGTGTACTGCTTGCTCATTTAAAAGACTGCAGCGTTAAACGGAAATGAGAGGAATAAGTTGCTGAAAAAGTGCAGGAGGGGGGAATTGGGTGGGAAAGAAATACCCTATTACCTGCCTGGTTCCTATCAAACGGTATCCTAATGTGACCAGCATGTGGATAAGGGTGAGCATCCCAGAACGCACACTGTCTGCATTCGGGACCCCTCACCCACACGCTGGTCCCATTATGACAAGTGGCTGTGTTTGTGCGAACAAGACCATAGACAGTCAGTTGGCATAATCACACCAATAATTAGCCAATAGGGAGGCAGCGGACCCAGGAAGCTATAGAGCAGAACCAGGTTGTCAAATAAATATAGCAGTTGTGTGTGAATCACAAGGCTGATTCTGGAGATGGGTATGAAGGCTTAGTAGCTGTTGGCTAGAATGATACATTCTTGTAAGGCTGGCCATAGATGCATAGCTTTCCCCATCCACACAATCATGGTGGATAGAGGAATTCAAACTGAGATATTGGGGGTCATTTATTAAAACTGGAGAGTGCGAAATCTGGTGCAGCTTTGCATAGGAACCAGTCGGCTTCCAGGTTGTTTTGTCAAAGCTTAAAGGATAAGTTCACCTTTTCATAACATGTTGCCCTCATTAAGTGTGTAACATGTACAGTTTTCTGAAACGGCCAGTTTCGTATGAGGTACGAGCAGGCAGATACTCTGACAGGTCTGCATGGCATCAGTGATTGCTGGTACAAGGCTTTACAGGCTCCTACAACAAAAAATAATGCACTTCTTTTTTTTTACCTGCAAAAAAATGTGCCTTTTATTACTGTATTTATCGGCGTATAACATGCACCCAATGTTTAGGAGGGACGTTTAAGGAAAAAACGTATATTTTAAGTGTCCATCTGCAGCCTTGCCCATCATTGCAGAATGATCAGTGTCCATCTGCAGCCTTGCCCATCAGTGTCCATCTGCAGCCTTGCCCAAAATTTGCAGCATGGTCAGTGTCCATCTGCAGCCTTGCCCAACAGTGTCCATCTGCAGCCTTGCCCAAAATTGCAGAATGATCAGTGTCCATCTGCAGCCTTGCCCATTATTGCAGAATGATCAGTGTCCATCTGCAGCCTTGCCCAACAGTGTCCATCTGCAGCCTTGCCCAAAATTGCAGCATGGTCAGTGTCCATCTGCATGCCGAGGAGGGAACGAGCACTGCTAAAATAGACAGAGCTGGATGTACTTGGCTCCTCTCGGATCGTTTTGCAGTCCTGCCCAGTCCCGCCCCTTGGCCCCGGCTCCTATAATGGACATAACACCGGTCCAATGGCGGGACGTAAATGCTAGGAGGCAGGATTGGGGTGATTGAAAACGGAGCCGAGTACACTCTGTACGGCTCTGTCTACTTCGGTGGCCCTCGTTTCCCTCCTTCCACTCCGAGGCAGCCAATCGGTGTATAACACGCACTCATGATTTTCCCCTGATTTTAAGGGGAAAAAAGTGCGTGTTAAACACCGATAAATACGGTAAAAACTGTGAAGTTCTCCTTTAATTGAACAAGCTGATGTTAGAAGCTAATTGGCTACCATGCACATCTGCACCAGATTTTGCACTCTCCAGTTTTAGTCAATGAACCTCAATGTATTCCGACAGCGAGATTGATCAGCGGTTGCAGCCTATTTACCATCTATCCTTTTAAACAAAGTTTAATGCTTTTTATGATTTTTTTTACAAGTACAATAAGTTCTTTTTTAGGATGCACGATTATGAATCCTGTTTCTTCTCTGTGTTGCTTCTGCAGGAAGGTGGTTGACACCCATAATAAGGAGACATGGGTTTCCAATGATACCTACTGGGAACTGCGCAAGGACCCTGGTTTTAGCAAAGTCGATTTACCTGTTCTTTGGTAATGATAGAACTATAGATTTGATAAATCAGTCATCATATCAACAGATCAATAACTATGCACAATTCAGTTTCATATCGCTGTAAAAACATATATATTTTTTTGTGATGCACAAAACCATGCCATTTGCTTTTTAAATTTTGTTTTAGGTCATTTGCAAGAATAATGAAAAATTCTGGAGTGATATTTAGATTGAATGTGTGAAATAATGTATTTGGCTAGTTGCCTTTGCCCTCTATGAGGTATATCTTGTACTTTCATCATTTTTGGCTTTTAACGACAAGGTGGCGCACTGATCAGTGTCGGTGAAGCTACCTCAAGCAGTTACTATAACAGGTGGCTGATCAGGAAGAGAAACTTTGCTGCCTTCCTTTACAGCAACACTGTTGCTTGAAAAAGCAATTTTAACCAAACTCCCTGCAGAAGACGACTCTTAATACCAGCTGGAGCCCAAACATCTTTGTCGTAAAAAAGTACAACCTTCAGCGGATCTTCAGCATCTGACACTTCACACAGTAGTGCGGATGTCTGTGTCCCCCACCCCACAATGTGGTTTTATCTGCCAGCTCCTACATCACTACAGGACACAATAGAAACCTAGGGGTTTGCACAAGCATCTTGAAGACTGCAGCCAAAGCTCTTGAAGACCATAACGTTCGCACTTGCTGCCCAAGGAGAGATAAACATATCAGCCCTCTTTGTGGGGAGGTTCTTTTAGAATGTATTTTTCAAACAAGTGTTCTTCTCGCTTGTTCCTATCGGTAACCGTAGTAGGAATTACTCTTTGTGTCATTGTGCCCTTCCTCCTGCTGTGAATGTAGAAGGAAATGGTGACTGTCTCTGTAAATAGAGGTACTGGCGATGGATAGATAGAAGGGAATAGCTTCGTTCCAACAGCATTCTGGCACCTCCGATAAACTCTAATGCCCCGTACACACGAGCGGTTTTCCCGTCGAAAAAAAAAAAGATGGTTTTGCCAACGGAATTCCTCTCAAGCCTGCCTTGCATACACACGGTCACACACAAGTTTGGTGAAATTTTGGCTGCCAAGAACGCAGTGACGAAAAAGACTACGACGAGCCAAGAAAATTAAGCTCAATGCTTCTGAGCATCCGTCAAATTGTTTCCGAGCTACCGTGTTTTTTTCCCCATCGGAATTGCATATAATTTTCCCGCTAGGATTTTTTCTTGACAGGGAAAAGAGATCCTGCTCTTTTTTCGGCAGTTTTCCTGTAGGAAAAATTCGGATGGAGCATACACACAGTCGGGATTCCCGGCCAAAAGCTCTCATGGGACTTTTTCAGATGGGAAAAAATGGTCATGTGTACGCTGCATTACCGATTCTTGTAAACGTGGCCCTATATGCACCTTATTTAAAGTAATGTACAAAAGAGGCCAACTGTATTTCAAAGTGAGGATTCCAATGAGTGTCAGTCGCTGGCTACACTCTAGATCTTGCCATTACTTAATCAGTGGCTTTGTTTTTTTTTGTTTTTTTTAACTACCAGTGCATTATGCGAAAGGCCCTTAAATCGTCTGTGCTTCTTGTGGCAGTCCAAGTCATGCACTCGATTTTTAGAAAAAAATAGCACTGGTTTCCTTTAGTTTTTTATAAAATAAGCTACTCTCCTTGGAATGTAATTCACACTCCTGTCCTGTGTTTTTTTTACTCTAAAGCTGGGATCTTTAAACTATGGCCCTCCGGTTGTTCAAGAACTACAATTCCCATAATGCCTAGTCATGTCTGTGAATGTCAGAGTTTTACAATGCCTCATGGGATTTGTAGTTCTGCAACAGCTGGGAGGGCCTTAGTTTGAGGATCCTTGCTCTAAGGCTTCATTTGCATGGAAGTTTTTGGACGTTTTTACAGCCACTTTTCTGAGCGTTTTTTGCAGCTTAAAAACGGCTCTCCATGTTAGTCTATGGCCTCATGCCCACCATGACGTTTTTGAGCTGTAGATGGCTGAGCCGTTTTTAAGCTGCAAAAAAAAAACAGGACCAGTGTGTTCTGAAGCTCCAGCGTTAGAGCTGTAAAAGCGCCAGATGTTAAACGCTCAAAAACGCGCAAAAATGGACAGGCGTTTTTAAGCTGTAAAAAAGGCTAAAAAAAGTGGCTGTAAAAACGTCCATGGAAATGAAGCCTAAAGGCTACTATGTGTTCCTCTACACACCTGGTCTCCCATGAAAATGGTGTTAAACCCAAAGGCAAACCTTTATTGCAGCCTACCTTTTAAATGTGGTGTTAATTTTCTTCCTTTATTTTCACCTTATGGTCTGCCCAGTAAGTTTGTTTTTCTTTTTTTCATTCAAATCTAAGTTTATTTTCAATAAAATAAATACATACATTTGTATTAAATTAGCAAGAAATAAGTCAATAGCACGCAGAAATATAATAATTTAAATACATTTCAATTCATAATAATCATTCCTGTCTTATTAACTGCCACTTATATCTATCCTTCCTATATGCTCTACACCATGTGGTGAAAGTAAGGCAGTTCACATAAGCTAAATTAAAAGACTATTTCAAAGTAATACTTTAAACTTGAAAGAGAAACAGAATATTTTCATATATCAAGGAATTCCTAGGTCTAGCGTTATCACACAATAAGTTATATAAGAGATAAAACTAATTGAGTGTACCAGATTAAATTACTTAGAATAATTAAAGGATAAGATATCCGGAGTGCATCAGCCTCTCAGACTCCCCTAACGGGAACTTTCTGTGTCCAAGAGGTTGAGCAAAACCTCCAATCCTCCCTCCCTCCCTCCAATAACTATTACTGGAACTCTCCGATAACCCAAAAAATATTTTCGGAACCCCCATCAAATCTAATTATTTCAAAGGTTTGGTAGAATCCTTCAATTACTTAAACATAAACTTATCTTTTCAAAATAAAACAAACTGAGGACCAAAAATCTTAAGGATTCTATCCCCAGAGATAAAATAATGAGATAAAACCTAAGAAGAATCAAAAGAAAAAAAGAAAGAGTGACAAAAGACAAGAGAGGAAGTGAAAAAAGAAAGCCAGAAGAAAATCAGGAGAGATAGAAAATTAGCCTGCCTGCCATCTACCAGCATCGTCCAAAAGTAAGTTTATTTTTCAACAGAACAACCTGTAGTAGTTAGAGAATTGAGACAAATTATGTGATTTTTACTTTATTTGATTAAAATATTGTTTATAACAAAGTCACAAAAAAAAGAGAACTCAAGGCACGGAGATTTAGGCCAGCCATACACGGTTCAGATCTTGAGATTTGAACCATTGATGGGCAGGCTGAATGTATACCAGGTTGATCAATCAACTCGGGTACAACCAGGCTGCCAGATTCTCTTGCAATTATATTAAATCACTGAGGGTGATTGTGTTCAAGTGGTTATGCTGGGGTAATAGCTATAGCTGTATGCCATAACCCGGTATTTATTTTTTTCAGCCAACGATGCTCTTTTATCTATAAAGCAGTCCTAGGGGCTGATTACCCCCAGATGTTTTCCCCCAATCTGTATATCAGACAGGAAGTAGGTAAGCCGATACAGCAACAGTTTTTTACCTTTTTTGGGATAAAGAATTTACATAAAGGCTCACTATTGTAAGAGCCCCTGTCAGTGATGTTAACCACTTGAAGACCAGGCCTATTGTGACACTTTTTTTGTTTAAGTAAAAATCATTTTTTAGCAGAGATCCTAGAAAATAAAATGGTGGTCGTGGTTTTTCTAAACTCCACTTTAATAAATTTGAATGCAAAAAAAACATAATCTGTAACCCAATTTTTAGTCCGATATAAAAGATGATACACTGAGTAAATGGATACCCAACATGTCATGCTTTTTTATTTCTTTATAATGTTTTATTTTTACACTGTTCCTTTTAAATTATTTTTCTTTTATCGTCCATGGACGGACACAGCCTTCTCAAGACACAGCCCTCTCCTATGAACAGGAACATAACCCACTTGTCAAGACTTGAGAAGGCTGTGTCCGTCCATGGACGACAGAGAAAAGGATTTTACGGTGAGTACAAAAAATCCTATTTTTTTATCATTTTTTTTCCTATCACAAGAAATGTAAACATCTCTAGTAATAGAAATAAGGCATGACCGGTCCTCTTTATGGAGATATCTAGGATCTATAAGATCCCAGATCTCTCCTCTACCCTGGAAAGCATGAGGTAAAAAAAAAACTGATCCCATGTTTTCCAAAGAAATGTAAATAACCGGACTATCAGGATGTCACTTCTGGCCTCCTAGACCATAGAGATGGCTGGGGACCTACCGTTCCTCGGTCAGCTCCTATGATAACCCGGCAGCACTGCCGGATCGGATACCGGGCTCCTCCATTGGTTGAAGAAAAGAAAAACTGTGTGTGTGCTTTAGCTGGAGCTTGGCTTTGATTTGTTAGCATATTTAAATCTGCCAGAACATCCAATACTACCTTCACCAGATTGACAATGCTGCTGTGCAAATGTGTCTCAGTTGCTCCTTAATCCAGCATGCAGGCACCCTAATACAGGAGGTGTGTTACTGGCCACATCACCAGGTGAAACCAGGCTAGAAAGCTTTAAAAAAATGAAAACTAATGCAGCCACCGCATCTAATGATTGGTAAGCTGCAATATATTAAGATTTTTGTTTGTGGGTTTTATACTGCTTTAATGTTTTTCATTGCCTACATAGTACAGGTGTGAAGGGCTGTGTAAGCTTTAATAACGGCGGGCATTGAATGAAACATTTCTTGCCACATTAACTCTTCCTACTCATAAGTGTGTGTTTCCACATGTCCTTTACATAATTTTAACATCACCTTGATGATTGAGGTCTTGTTTAATGAGGACAATTAGGAATCGTGCTGTAGATTCAATATACCGTATTTATCGGGGTATTGCACGCTCCGGTGTATAGCGCGCACCCCTAATGTTGACCCTAAAATCCTGTAAAAAAAACATTTTATTACATTTTACTACTTAGTTTTGGTGTCTTGCCCAGCATCCATCGGCGGCCTTGTCCGGTCCGTCTGCGGCCTCAGTGGTGTCCTCCCGGCTTCTCCCACGCTGTCTCCGTGTCGAATCCCCGCTTCCCGCGCTCAGTTTGAAGCCTCCGCCGACATATACCGAGTGCAGTACACTCGGGTATATTCGGCCACACTCGGCTTCTCACGCATAAACGTCAGAGCGTGACTACGAGCGAAGCTGAGCCTGGCCGAATGTACCCGAGTGTACGGTATTTTGCATTTAGCAGTTAGCTCTGAGACATCCTGGGCACCAGAAATACACCGCCTCTTTATGCTGCAAGGGAAAATGTGCCCATGTGCATGTAGCCTACTGAGGACAGGTGGAAATTGTGCTGTAGCTTCTCTCTCTATATTGTCCTAAATTTGATTTGCTGTATTGTAGAACAGAGGCTAGATGTCCCAGGAGCCACACATTATGACAAGACCCGCTTTGTGTGGACAAGTGGCAGTCTCAGCCTGGACCCCTGCCAGGCCCTAACCCTAATGCATCTAGCTCACTCCTGGGAATACCCATGAGTAAGCTCTGGTGGGTGGAGTGAAACGTGTCGAGGACATGGCCTGGCAAAGATCCAGACTGAGATTGCCACTTGTCCACACACAGTGGGTTTTGTCATAGTGCGCATTTCCCTAGACGTCTAGCCTCCCATCTATCGTTGTTTTGTATGTGGACGGGCTTCATTTCTGGCCAGCAACCCGAGTGGCTCACACACACACACCCCTCGCCTCGCGTTCATGGGGTAGGTAGAACAGGCAGTATCCTTGGGAGTTTAAGGCCCCATTCACACCTGAGCATAGCTTTTTCAGGCAGAAAGTCTGCGTTTTTTGCTGCGATTTTGTACAGGTCAAAAGGTCACCAATGTAAAAAGCAGAAAAACGCCCAAATCTGCCTAAAAAAAAAAAGTCCCAGAACTTGTTTGAGCGGCAGCCATTTTGGAGCTTCTGGCTTCAGGCGTTTTGGAGTGGAGATGTGAACCATCTCTATAGAGAATAATCGATTTTTTCCCCTCCGGCGTTTTGTAGCTTCGCTTCAAGCTAAGAAACGCTCAGGCGTGAATGGGGTCTTAGGACCTGTAACAGCTCAAAAAGGAAGAGGAGCACTTTGGCGTTTTCTGGTACTAAAAGAACCCCGACACCTGTTGTTGCCTGTTCAGGTACAATAACCAAAACCAAGATTTCTACAGGCAAACTGACAAAACAAAGTGTAGCTTCAGTTTTCTTGGGAGGAAAAACAAAAACGAATTTTAGCACTTTGTTGTAATTTTTACTCTTTTCTCTGTTCTGAAGATTTTAAAAAGTTGCCTTTTAGAAATGCTTTAATATGTGTTTATGGCTAAGTTAACTTTTGGAGCATGTTACAGGTATGTGTAACATGTTCCAGCACTATCCCCTCCCCCTCCTGTCTGCCACTGAGGAAGACTGAGCCCTCGTAAGTTCATTGACTTCCTCTAGCTTTCTAACAGGGTACAGGCAATAAAGCTGGAGGATGTGTCTGCAGGAGCCTGACATTGTACAGTGGAACCTCGGATTGCGAGTAACGCGGTTAAAGAGCGTTTTCGCAATACGAGCGCTGTATTTTTAAAAATTCTGACTCGGTTTGCGAGTGTTGTTTTGCAAAACGAGCAGGATTCAAGCCAAAGCAGTGTGCAGTACCGCTTTTGGCCTTAGGTGGGGTGGCGCCAGAGCCGAGCGGAGCCGTTTGGAAAACTTTGGGAATACTCAGTTTCCGAGCCTTTCAGTGTTCAGCCGAGCTGTCCTCTGGCCTTTCTGGGTGTTTTGTTGGCTCTCTGGTGCCCCCACCTCTGGCCACATGCGGTATTCCATGCCATTGAAGTGAATGCGGAACAAATTATTTTCGTTTCCATTGACGTCTATGGGGAAACTCGCTTTGATATGCAAGTACTTTGGATTACGAGCATTCTCCTGGAACGGATTATGCTCGTAATCCGGGGTTCCACTGTACCTGCAATCCACTGATCACAGGTACAGTGCTTTGCGGGCTCCTGGGGAAAAATATAAATGCCCATTTATTTATTTTTAATGCGAAATATGGCATTTATTATTTTTTCTTCAAAACTCAACCAGTCCTTTTTAAGTTGCCATTCACAGGACTGTGGCCTGCCCAGGATTTGGATGTCTGTTTCCTGTGGCCCTTTAAGAAATGACACATTGCTCCACTGTACTGTGGTTTCATTGTCCTACTTATTTCTGTGCATTTGCCTACAAAACCTGTTGTGAAGCTTCAGCCAGTCAGTGGAATTTACTAAAGGAATATGGGCTCTATTAATTTTTTGAAAGTGATAGTCCGTAATTAAGTTGTGTTGGCAAAAATCTTGGCCAAAATCCCTTGCACCTGAAGTAAATACAGCTTCATCTTATTTACTCGCTTCCACATGGCAAAGTTAATGGCTGTACTTTTTAGTAAACCAGCTGGTGATTGCTTTGGGTTTTACATTTAGGGCCCTCCAACCATTTGATCCTCTTTCTGGAAGGGCCCATTTAGAGACCTGCACAGTGGCCTTAACACTTGTTTAAAAAAGAAAATATAAATTACCAGCATATTTACAAAGCATGCCAGTGTGCTTTAAGCTTTTCTTGCTTTGGAACTCGAGCGATTGGGGGTGCTTGGGGCAAGATCCGCTAAAGGGAGACCACAGGCAATAATGGCGATCCTTTGCTTCTCTTTTTGGGAACAGTTTTCAGAGTTCAGTTCCTCTTTAAAGCCTAACCACATGCTTGATTATTCTTTTTTTATCTAAGATTTTTTAAGTATTTTTAGCCAATTTTGTTCACTCCCTGCATCTTGGGCCCCTTTCACACTAGCGGTATGATCGGGTCTGCTTGTCCGTTTTTCAGGTGGACCCAATCAGACCCTCCATTCTCCTCTACGGGAGCAGTGGGTGTAAACGTACATGTGTGCGTTTACACCCGCTTACATCCAATCACATCTGCTAAAAACAGACAGATGGGGATTCGTTCCCATTTCGTCTGAGATCGGATGGCAGTTGGGCGTAAACGGACAGGCCCATAGAGAACAGGCTGTGTCTGTGTCCGCTCTGCATAAGCCGAGCGGACACAGACTGATCATCCGCCTGCTTAGCGGAGATCAATGGAAAGATGCCCCTCTGAGCAAGCAGACTTCTGGTGGAGTCTACCCTATGTGAAAGGGGCCTTAAAGGCTGAGATGCAAGGCTTTTTCCAGGGGTCACCAATTAACACAAACAATGGAGACATTCATATGTTAGGCTGACCATACACTATACAAATCTGATTGTACAATTGCCTTTAAAGTTGCCAAAACTATGTAATGGGAGGGGGGAAAAAAACAAATCAATCCATTCAATTTGTTTCTAATCAGGCAAGCTTTTGCACTATATATAGTGTTTTCCCGAAAATAAGCCTGGGTCTTATATTAATTTTGGCAACCAAAAACATAGGGCTTGCATAGGGCTTATTTTTTCTCTCCCCCTTTCCCTCCCTGCCTGTCAGGAATCCCCAGTGTGAACATAGTAAAAGTGGTTGTGAAATTCTAGAATCCTCTCTATTACAGTAGTATATAATGAAAAGGTGTGTCTGTAATCAAATTGTGTGAAACGCCTTCTTATAGCGCCGTTTGGTGCTCCATGACCCGCCTGAGCAGTCTTCTCCGCTCCGAGCACTGTAGAGGGAGGGTGGCTCTAGATCCCCTGCTGATAGCTAGGAGAAGAGGAGAGCAGCAGGAGATTAGCTGAGCGCCGCTTGGGTGCTTCCATGACCCGCCTGGGCTCTCTTCCCCGCTCCAAGCACTGGGGGGGGGGGGGGGGGGAGGCACGAAATCCCCCGCTGGGAGAAGAGGGGGAGCAGGAGATCAGCCAAGCGATGCTGTACCAAAGGTATTTGACTCGGATTACAGAAACGCACACCTTTTACATTATATACTACTGTAATAGAGAGGATTCTAGCAGTTTACGACCACTTTAAACTAGGGCTTGTTTTTGGTTTAGGGCTTATATTGCAGCCCTCCCCGAATATCACAGTAGGTCTTCTTTTCAGGGTAGGCCTTACTTTCGGGGAAGCACGGTAGCTGATTGTAGATATAAAGGAGATTGTACACTCCGATTGTGAGGTATGCAGTTGGGCTGATGCCTGCAGTTCTGAGTTCCTAACTTAGAGCAGAATAGGAAAAGGTTACCAGAACCATCCAAGGCGGCCTCATTGTTAACAGGGAACCCTGCACTCATTTGTTTTACTCCACATGCATCTGAATCTTCCATTACATATGCCTATCATCCACACATTTTATTTTTGATCAGTTTCCATCTTGTTTCATATTTGCATGTTGTATTGACCTTTTACTGCTTTTTTTTGTCACAATGAAGTCTGTTAATTCAGTAAGATTTAATGCGGGGCCACACATTGACAAGATGAAGGTGGGTTCAACCTGCTGTATATAAGACTTTGATTAAAGCCATGTTTTACAGTATATGTAAAACTTTATAGCGCAAGCTTTAAATTAAATGACTTGAATGTAAACTTTGGGGTCAATTTACTAAAAGAGTAGCGCATGTTTACCTTGAAAGTGAATTTTCACCTCTGGCATGTGCAAATGATAAAAAAATATATTTTGCTTGCACTTGATTGAAGTTCACTCAACTTCATCTTATTCACCAAGCTAAGTGAGCTTTCTGCTTGCAAAGGAAATATTCTCTTAGCATTGTAAATGAGGGGAAGTTGTATAGGCTTCGCTCAATATGCTTAAAGCAGATTTAAACCCAAAAACAAAGATGTTTTATTGCAGCTTATCAGACCTAAAATGAATCTCAACCTGAAAAAAGACCTATATCTGAAAACTGCCAGGCTGCCATAAAAAGGTTTTATTCTTGCTCGAATTTTTTTTAATAGAATGTGAGCAGTTAGAAGCTGTCATGTTTTGCTAGGCAGGGCTCCATTAGAGAATTTTTTTTTTCATTTCCTGTACTCCGGACATTTTACCGGACAGAAAGTGAAGAAAATCTGTGAACCAGACAACAAAAAACCAACAGGGGGTTCTAGCATTCAATCAGAATAAGCAATAACTGTCCTCCCCTCTGTTTTATCAAGATCTAAGGACAGAGCGAAGGAGGACGCGCGACCAAACAGCGGGTGGCAGGTGGGATGGCAGGTTTTTCTAAATGGTATTTTCAAGCCACAGCAAAGAGCAGCAGGAGGTGATCACTCTCGCATACAGGCTTCAGAACTGACAAGCAGGTAATGAGAGGGAGAGACTCGGAGTAGAGAGTGGGAGGATGGGGGGTACATGAACAGACCACTTTATCATGGATCAGCAGACATGATTACCATGGTCAGCACACACAGTGGGACATAAGAACAGGCAGGATCAACCAGGTATTTTACAGCATAGAAAGGTACAAGGCACAAGCACTATGTTTAGAAAGTTTGGAGACCCCTGATCTATAGCAAAGTGCTAGTTTGTTGTCCTTCAGACTTTTGGGGGGCTGAACTGTGGCCATTGGGAGTAGAAAAGGTCTTGCCATCGCTGGGAAAAAAAATCAATACCCCTATCTTTGATGCCAGTGGGAGGATCTGTGCCCCATTGCTGGTGTCATTGGGAGAAACTGTGCTCCATCATTGGCGTCATTGGGAGGAATTGTTCCCCATCCTTGGTGTCATTGGGAGTAATTTGTGCCCGTTTTTTGGTGTCATTAAGAGGAATTGTGTCCCTTCAATGGTATCATTGGGGGGAAAAATTAGGCCCCATTTTTGGTATCGGTGGATGAAAGTGCCCAAAGGGCCGCATTTAGCCCCCAGGCTGCAGTTTTTGAGACCACTGCTATAGTATAGATCAGTGTTTCCCAACTCCAGTCCTCAAGGCACACCAACAGGTCATGTTTTCAGAATTTCCCTCAGATGAAACGGCTGTGGTAATTACTAAGGCAGTGAAACTGATCAAATCACCTGTGCAAAATAATGGAAAGCCTGAAAACATGACCTGTTGGTGTGCCTCGAGGACTGGAGTTGGGAAACACTGGTATAGATCATGTCTTGAAGGTACAGAAGCTTGTTTTTTCCTTCTAGGGTTACAAATGCTTTAACTTTAAAAAAAAAAAAAAAAAAAATAAATCTAACTTCTGACTCTATTGTTAGTGTTTCCTTCACTACTTGTTTGTTGAAAAGGTTGTCCCTAGGGTAGTGAGTGAGGGGAAAACAGAACTCCAATCAACAGTTTTTGTTCATTCAACCAGAAGGTTGAACAGAAAAGAAAACTGACTTCTTTCCCCCATCAGCACACTCAATGTGGATGGGGGAATCCTCCCCACTAAGCTACTGTATTATCATAGCGGGGAGGTTTTCCCACTGTTGGCCTGCAGCGCTGATCAAGCACTGGAAAATCGCTCTGGGCAGTTGTACAGGAGTTGATCTGTAGATCAACTTCTGTACAGTATAACCTCCCCTGCCATACTTGGATCGAAATTCAGCCAGTCCTTCCTCAACTGGATGAATTTCAATCCATGTATGGCCTGGTTTAAAACCTGACAGAAGTTCTAATCCTTCCTCACAACAAAAAGCTAGAGCTACACTAAGGAGCTCTGTAATTGGCAGTGGTTGGTCATATTATCATCTCTAAAAGATGAGGGGGCAGGTCCAGTGTAAGGTCACCATAGTGTTTCTGTAAAGGTGAACTTACACTTTAAATTACCCAGGAGGAAGATCTACAACCATCAGTTAAGAGTATACTTCTCTGGGTCCTCTGGTTTCCTCATGCTTGCCAAAGACATACTGGTAGGTTAATTGGCTCCTGTCTAAATTGGCCCTAGTATGTGTAGGAATGTGAGTTAGGGACCTTAGATTGTAAGCTCATTGAGGGCAGGAACTGATGTGAATGTACAATATATATGTAAAGTGCTGTGCAAAATGATGGAGCTAAAAAAAAAAGAACCTGAAATAAATACCCAGATTTCAGTTCACTTGGGTCAGATCACAGAATGTTTGTATATTTCAGCTCTTTACGCTCCCCAAACAATAAGCCTGTTAAAATGTGGTCTGGTTTTTAAAGCACAACTCAAGGAAAACAGATTTTGGAAACATCATGGCGCCTCTAATCTTTCCTATCATCATTGCTGTTTATCATGAAGCTTCATTGATGCCAGATACTAATCTTTTTCTGGTGCTGTGGCTAAGATCGCCAGCTCTCATGAAGTGTTTGTCACCTTCACTCTTTCATTTGCCCTTGTCCATTTACAACCAAACTTGTATTTTGTAGACAAAGGTGAGGGGACCCGTTGTTTGCCCTCTTTCCTTTCCTCCCGTCTGGTCACAATGCCCCTTGTAAATGGGTGAGAGGAGAGAGGGAAGGTAAACTGGATCCTTCACTGTATGAAAGCTACGACACTTGGTCGCAGTGCCAAAAGAGCGCAGAAATATGACATTAAAGCAATGATTTTATTTTTTATTTTTACAGTGATCCATAACCAGGCTATCCACCATTAATGGTAACATCTAACTAGTGGTGGTTCCAAAAAAAATCCCTTGAGTTCTGCTTTAAGAAGGTTTAAAAGTGAAACCTTCCAGAGACGGGAACACAATCCCTGAAATTCTAATTTAACTTTCTTACCAAATATTAGACGTGAGCTTGTATCATTTGTTGTTTTTGTGCTTTAAACTGTACAACCAATACTTTCTACTTCAGGCTGAGCCTGAATGGTAGAGTACTGAGATTTTCAAACGACAAAAGAATGATACTTTTAATGTAAATAAACCCTGCATGTATATCTTCTCTGACTAGCCTGCCAATGAATGTTGCTAAAGCCTTACTAAATTACAAGCTTTGTTTTAGTTTAATATTTCTTCACAAAAGACACATCAGGTATTGCAAAATCAGAGATTATTGGAGGAAATTTTCTATTTGACCTCTTATAAAGTCTAAACTGTAAACTTGATGATTTCTTTCTTGCATACATTTGTCCTTACATCAATCTGCTGCTATTACGCTTGTTCAAATAAACTTCTATGTGCACTGTTTGATTTACCAAGGCTTGAGTTTTTATTTAACATGTTTTAAGTGTGCCAATTGGATCCAAGCAGACACCTTGCATCTTGATGGGGGATGTTCCGCAGGTGATTTTCTTGTTCTTGAGAAGCAAACATGTTTTTTTTCCTTCACTTGCTTTTTTATACTTAAAGCCAAACTCTATCCAAAAGTTTGTGTTTTTTTGTTTTTTATAATTCCTTTGTTGAGCAAAAAGGTGCCATTGTACAAAAGTAGACAAAGACAGAAACATAAATTGAGATGCACAATGGTGAAAAATTGATGGAAATAGTAGTTTGAGCAGCAAGAGCATGGGCCATCCCAAGCTGACCGGCAAGGACATGGCCGGGAAAGGGCTCCAGGAGGCACCCAAGACCCTTACCGCACCTGTAGGGGCCAGCCGCAAAGGTCCCAGACCGAAAACAGGCTCCAGGAGTACATTAATGGGAAAACTGGCAATTAAATGATGATGCAATTCCAGAAGTGCCGTAGCAGTTACAGCAAACACCTTTAAAAAGTGTATGGAGAAGTAATGGTAGGCTGACAAGTTACAGCAGGTGTACCCAACCCGTGGCCCGGATTGGCAAGCCCAGATCGCAGGTTGCCGACTCGCCATCCGAGGGCATCAGTGTTGTGAATGAAGCCGGTGGGAGAGGAAGGAAGCAGCTGTGGAACAGCGCCGCAGAAGCTGATGCTTCCTGTATAGTGCCAGCTCCTCTCACAAGTGGAGTGATACCAAATTTACTTAGCCTGGGGATTGACTTCCATACCTGTTATTAAAGAGGAAGTAAACTCTGCCTTTTTTCTTCTGACGTGCATAGTGTGCATTACATACTAGCATATTATGTAAAAATTAACTTAAAACAAAGCCCTCAATGTCATCGCTGGAGGCCGCATCCCTCTACGCCCGTCTTCCTTTCGGATCTGCAGACTCCGACTGTGTGACAGGCCTGAGCTACGTGATGTCACTCCTGTACATGTGCGAGGGAGCCATCGGTCACAGCACAGGGCTTCAGAGCGCATGCGCTGATGATGCCATCGGTGACATATAAAGTAAATATCTCTTAAACATGCACCTTATTATAGGGTTACCTATAGGTAAAAACAATCCATGCATGTTTACTTCCTCTTTAAAAGTAAGTTTATGGCTTCATTTCCACTGATGTTTTTACAGCCACTTTTCTGAGCGTTTTTTACAGCTTAAAAACGCCTGTCCATGTTATTCTATGGCATCACGCCCACATAAACGTTTTTGAGCTGCAAATGGCATAGGCGTTTTTGAGCTGTAAAAAAAAACGCAGGACCAGGGCATTCTGAAGCTCCACAGTAGAGCTGTAAAAACGCCAGATGTTAAACGCTACCGCGGCATTTTTAAAGCTGCAGCTCACCAAAAATAATTTATTTATTTTTTTTACAAAATAAACATGGACAGGCGTTTTTAAGCTGTAAAAAAGGCTAACAGTGGCTGTAAAAACGCCAGTGGAAATTAAGCCTATTACTAAAAATCACAGTGTATATATGGGCTAAGAGTTCTACACCTTTCCACAGAGGTAATATCGTCTTCTCTTAAACAGAGGGTCTAATTCAGGGATCCTCAAACTACGGCCATCCAGCTGTTGTGGAACTACACATCCCATGAGGCATTGTAAAACTGACCTTCACAGACATGACTGGGCATGATGGGAATTGTAATTCCTGAACAACTGGAGGGGCCATAGTTTGACGACCCATGATCTAGTTTCTTTAGCAAGCATGTTTTAATGAGCAAGTGGGGGAGGAACACAGTGGTGCCTATAAGCTTAAAGGGGTTATAAAGGAAATGTTTTTTTCCCTAAATAGCTTCCTTTACCTTAGTGCAGTTGTCCTTCACTTACCTCATCCTTCCATTTTGCTTTTAAATGTCCTTATGTCTTCTGTAAGTATAAGCTCCGGCGTGTTTGCATAGAACACGTGCAGAGCCTGCCAGGAAGTGAGCACAGCCAGGGCTGTCTTTTCCATTGGGCACACTGGGCCGTTGCCCGGGGGCCCCACTTGCCTGGGGGGCCCCCATCGGCTGCCCAGCGACCCCAGTAAAAAATGGTGAGCAGCGGGTCAGAACTGTAGAACTGTATCGTGTCTACAGTCTCTGAGGAAGAGTCTGAAGAGGAGTCAAGAGTGGGAGCGCCGCCGGGATGGGGGTCACGGGAGAAGTCAGACATGAGGAGACAGTGGGATAAAACCAGAGCAGCCAAGCTGGAGCCATCTGACTGAGCCGTGCATGTTGCACCTGAGAGGAGGTCAGTGATGGCGCCGCCAGGCCAGTCTAAGGGGCGGGTGGTTGCTGATGTAAGGGGGGAGTGAATACAAAAATATTAGTTACCCCCCTTACCTTAGTGTTTTTACTCTACAAGAGGTGGTCTCTGGTCACCAGAGTGCCCCACACATCAGAGTTTCTGGTGTTCCCCTTTACATCAGAGTCTGCAGGATTCCCCCTTACAGTGCAAGGACCCTGATGTAAGTGGGAAATCTGATGTAAAGAGAAAGCGGTGAACTCTGATATAAGGTGGTCTCTGGTCACCAGAGTCACCCTCCACATCAGAGTTTCCCCTTAAATCATAATCTGCAGTGTTCCCCTTTACATAAGAGTTCCCTTTCACTGTAAGGGGGAATCCTACAGACTCTGATGTAAGAGGAAACTCTGAGCAGGCTGGGTTATAGTAACCTAACCTTCATGTCAATGAAGACATTTGCAAAACTGTAATTTTAGGTACTTTTTTTGCAGTGCCAGTAAAAAAAATGTGGTTCTGCCAGTAAATCTCATGATTTTTGTCAGTAAATTCTTGTGCACGATTGTGTAGACAGGGCCCCAGTGCACTGTATTGCCCGGGGGCCTATAATGCTCTTAAGATGCCACTGAGCACAGCGCTGTGCTAATCACAGCCAGGGAGACATTGTCCCGATGCTCGGCTGCAGGGATCGTGAAATGTCTCCCTAGCTGTCATTATCGCAGCGCCGTGCACACTTCCTGGCGGGCTCTGCACGTGTTCTATGCGAACACGCCGGAGCTCATCTTTAGTCTTCTGAGAAATCCTCACTTCCTGTTCTGTCTAACTACACACCGTAATGTAAGGCTTTCTCCCTGGTGTGGAGAAAGCCTCTTGAGGGGGGGGGGTGAGCAGGCAAGTCAGGGCACTCTCTACTTTGCAGATAGAGAAAGGAGCTGTGTGTTAGTGGGCATCCTGACACAATCTTTTTCTGAGTTCATGGCTGGACACAGCCTTAATCTTGACATAGTGGGAAATAACACTTTCTGTCTAGTCACTCCTAAAGATAGGCTAACAACTTCAAAGCCGAACCGCCCCGCCCAGGGTGTGGTCCCACGGACTATATATCCTCTCAAGCCTGCACCAAGCAGTTCAGTTTGTAGCAAGCAGTACAAACTTTAAAGAAAAAGAGGTGTGGGTGCTGTGTCCATCCATGAACTCAGAGAAAAAGATTTTACGGTGAGTATAAAATCCTATTTTCTCTTTCGTTCATGGATGGACACAGCCTTAATCTTGACATAGTGGGACGTCCCAAAGCATCGTCAAAATGAGGGGTGGGAACAGCATAAAAATAAACTTCACCCCAAAACAGGAGCACCTGCAAAACTTTGCGGCCGAAGATGCACTGACATCAACTTGTAAGTTTAGTGAAAGTGTAACTGGGCGACCAGGTCGCCGCTTTACACACCTGGCAAACAGACGTTTGATGTCAGAAAGCCCAAGAGGCACCATTGCCCTGGTCGAATGCATCGTGACAGGGAGGTGCCTGACCCTTTATGGCGTAGCCTGATCAGGATCTGTCGGATCAACCTCGAAATGGCGGCCGATGAGACCGCTGGGCCCTTCTTGGGACCAGCCACCGAAACAAACAGTGAGTCTGAACTGAAGAAAAAAGGCTGCGGATGCAGCACCACCACCTTATCCTTGTGGAAGATCAGATCGGGAGCCTTTCATGACAAGGCTGCCAGCTCAGAATCTTAACTGACCAAACCAAAGGGACCACTTTCTAAAAAAAAAAAAAAAAGTGTCAACAAGGGAACTTCCCTAAAGTTCTCAAACAGTGGTTTCTGAGGCACCTTGAAGTCATGCCGTTAAAGCCGTTGACTGTAAAGCAGGATGACCTATGGGACCTTGCGACAGCAGGTCCTCTCGTAGCGGTAGACGCCAAGGTGCTTCTGCTATTCAAATCCCCACAGAGGTAGTGGGGGAGGGGCCACATGCCAAACCCCCTGCAGCGACTGTAAAGCAGGATGCAGTATGGGAGCTTTTGACAGCAGGTCCTCTCTCAGCGGTAGATGCCAAGGGACGTCTGCTACTAGCCGCACTAGATCGGCGTACCAAGGACGCCGAGGCCAAACCGGAGCAATTAGGATCATAGGAATCCCCTCTGCCTCCACTCTGCGAAGCAGAAGAGGCAGGAGCGTTAGAGGAGGGAAGCCATAGATTAGCCGGTACTGACTCCACGGCGCCACTAATGCATCTGTCGCGTCCGCCCATGGGTCTCTTGACCTGGCCACAAACCTCAATACCTTCCGATTGAGTCGAGACGCCAGGAGATCTACGTCTGGCATGCCCCATCTTTGGCAAAAGAGCTGAAACACCTCCGAGTGCAGAGACCATTCTCCTTGGTCCAGCATCTGGCGACTCAGGTAGTCCACCTGCCAGTTTTCCACACCCGGAATGTATAGGGCCGGTACGCTCCTTTCTGCCCACCGTAGGTTGTGAGCGACTTCTGACGCTGCAGCCGAGCTTCTTGTTCCTCCTTGATGGTTGACATATGCCACCGCCGTGGCGTTGTCTGACTGGACGCCCTTGTAGCCTCTGAGACCATGTGGAGAGGCACAGCCTGATCGCCTGAAGTTCCAGGACATTGATCGGCAAATGGGAATCCTCTGGAGACGAGTGAACCCCCGCAGACTCCCCCCAACCGGTAAGGCTGGCGTCCGTTGTGATGACTATCCAGTGATAAGGAAGGAACGACTTCCCGGACAGAAGTGCCGGTAACCACCAAACTAGGGAGGTCCTGACCAGGTGGCTCACCCGGATTTGATAATCCAGGGATGATGGGCACTTGTCCCATCTGGACAGAATTTCCTTCTGTAGCGCTCGCGTGTGAGATTGCGCATATGGTACCACCTCAAAAGAGGCCACCATGAGGCCCAGGACTCGCATGCAAAAGCGGAGTGACGACCATTTCTGGGATGTCAACTGCTGCACCGCAGCCCGAAGGGTCTGCCACTTTTCCACAGGGAAGAAAACCTTTGCCTCTGGAGTCCAGAATCAAGCCCAGATATACTAGGCGTTGAGTAGGTCCCTTACTGACTTCTGAATGTTCAGAAGCCACCCAAAGTGTCTGAGGGTCTGACAGATTATAGACACTCTCACCTCTAATTCTGAGGCTAAAGCGGCCCTCAGAAGCAGGTCGTCCAAGTAGCCCCCACGATATCGATGCCACGTTGTCTTAGGAGGGCGAGAATTGGGGCAAGCACCTTGGTGCCGATGCCAGGCCAAAGGGGAGAGCCACAAACTGATAGTGGTCTTCCCCGACTGCAAAGCACAGAAGTCTCTGATGGGCATATGGGGACATGTAAATAGGCATCCCTGATGTCCAAGGATGCCAGAGTCCCCCGGCTGGAGGGCAGTGACGACAGAGCGAACCGATTCCATCCGGAATCCCTGTACCTTCACAAAGCAATTGAGGGCCCTGAGGCCCAGAATTGGGCGAATGCCCTCCTTCTTTGGTACTATGAACAGATTGGAGTAAAACCCCTAAAACCGATCCTGTTCTGGGGCAGGAATAACCACCCCGCGTTTCAGCAGGTCTTGAACTGCCCCGAATAGGGCTTCCTGACGAGTCGGTTGTAGTTGACGGTTGGAGGGAAAAAAATCTGTTTGGTGGGCAAGATAGAAGTTCTATCTTGTACCCTGAAGACACTACTTTGCAAACCCACTGGTCGGGGGACCTGAGATGTCCACCAGGTCACGAATTCGAGAAGACGTCCCCCCCCCCACCCGAGAGATGGGTGGGGGGCAAACCTTAATGCGGACGTAGTTTTGGCTGCAGGTTTGTTGGGTTTGGGAAACCAGGGACGTCTCAGTCCCTGAGCAGGCGTTTTATCGGCCTGTGGTCTTTTACCCGCTGTACTGGGTGGACAGAAAAACCGTTTGTGTGCAGTAAAGAAGGGCCCTTGCCTACGGCGTGGCTCTTTACCCTTTTTGAACTGTGGGAGCAGTGTGTCCTTATCTCCTGTAGCATCTTTAATGATGTCATCCAGGGGAGTTCCAAAAAGTCTGTCGTCCTTAAAGGGCAAGTCCATCAGGGCTTTCTTGGACGATTGGTTAAGATTTGGTCCGCCAACCAGAGTAGACGGTGTAACGCCACCGCCTGACCGGAAGCTCTGGCCAGCAGAGGAATAGTGTACAAGGCTGATTCACAAATGAATTTTAGGCCTTGTACTAGTAAGTCAGCTAGGGCTACCCCGTTCGAGGAAGCCTGACACTTGTAACCCATTGAGCAGCATCTTTGCCCCCGTGAGTGTCTGAGACACCAGGGCTCCAACTATGGTTGGTAATACCGTCAAACACACTACCGTGTACAGGTTGTGAGTGATCGCCTCAGCCTTCTCATCCGCAGGGTTTTTGAAGGCGGGAGCCCCCTCCACTAGTATGGTGGAGCTTGTTTAATCTGGACACAGGAGGGTCCACTATCAGGGGCGAGGTCCATCTTTTCAAGAAACTCTCTTCAAGAGAGTTTTTGGTACGCATCTTCAGATACCTCAGGGGAGGAGGATCTTCTTGCTAAAGCAAGGTAGTAGCTACTTACCCTTCCTGTGGGTTTATGCTGGAAGCATCCTGGACAGTGCATCTACCGCATGGCAACGGAGGTGACTGTCGGCCAGGCTACTTCAACTCGGCCCTGCAGACCAGTTCTTATGCAAGCCCTGGAGCGTATAGCTCACTGGCCACTCGTAGAGCGATGGGCATGTTGTGGATGGCCCAGCGTGCAGCTATGGTCGAAACACGCTCGATGGCTGAAACTGGGAAGAATACAAGGATCTGGGATCCAGCCTGTTGCCCAGTCGGCAGTTGATCGAAGATCGCAGGAAAAACGTACATAAAAAAAAAATTAATTCAAACTAAAAGCCTCCAAGCCCTGGGCCTGAAGGGAGCCATGTCTTCTCCTAGACTAGGCAGAAAAAAAACTGAACTGCTTGGTGCAGGCTGAGAGGATATATGACAAATGTATCAAGTGCTTTTCTTCCCAATAAAGTTGTTTTTTCCAAAAAAAATAAATAAATAAAAAAAAGAGCAACTTTCTGCCTGAAAGCTAATAGCTCGGGTTTGCATGCAGCCTAAATCAACAATCCCTCATTATAACTATTACTACTATAGGTTTGACCTATTCGCTATATACTCTTACAATGTGTAGAAAAGTCTGCCTGTTTGCGTTAATGGTTGTGTGGTCTGGACGGAAGAGGTTTTTATGACAACCATATCATTTTTAGGGGGGGGGGCTTCATATTTCATCTATATTTTTTTCTCCATATGATTGAATACATTTTGAGCTTAAAACCAAAGCCGTCACTGTCTGTGGTTATGATACAGTATAAATTATAAAAGGGTTAAAAGGACCTTTTATCCTTGAGCTCTGGGTACTCCCAAAGTTTTAGCTCATTGTTATCTATAAGACATGGGTCTTCAAACTATGGCCCTCCAGTTGTTCAGGAACTACAATTCCCATCATGTCTGTGAATGTCAGAGTTTTACGATGCCTCATGGGACAGCTGGAGGGCCGTAGTTTGAGGATCCCTGCTATAAGATTTCAGTCTGGCTTTAGGTGAATCCGGTGCAGAATAATCAGTGCAATGATTTCACCCATTCTCAGTTTTAATGCAATGCTTCACAGGCACCAAGCTTTTCCCCCACAATATAGGAATTTTATATTAATTTTTTCCTGAAAAAAAAATGAAGTACACTGGAATGGCATTTCCATTCCAAAGCACATAAAGATTATAGCCCTGAGATAAAATGTGAGGGGGAGATTTATGAAAACCGGAGCAGTTCTGCAAAGAAAAACGTCCATGTTTTATTGTCAAAGCTGATTTGGACAAGCTGAAGATAGACCCCATACACACTATTATTATACAGGATTTATATAGCGCCAACAGTTTGTGCAGCGCTTTACATCAGGGAAGACAGTACAGTCACAATTCAATACAGGACAGATCAGAGGGCCCTGCTCATTAGAGCTTACAATCTAGAAGGGAGGGTACACACTATTAGATTTTCTTCAGATTTACCAAAACCATGTAGTGCAAGGACCTGCCTGATTGCATACAAATTGAAACACATAAGTTTGACCTCATATGTTTTTGTAAAATCTGAAGACAAAAATCTGCAGAAGATCACGGTTCGAATTTCGAAAGAATTTTCTTTCGAAAATCGTATGAAAGAATTTTCGTTCGTATTTCACACCGTTAGTGGGCTGCTGCAACAGCCGATTTTCATGCGGCAAACAAATTTGAGCAGTCTGACATGTTGGATTTTTTTTTAAAAATGAACGATTTTCTGATCAATGATGGGAGAATCGTGCGAGAAATGTAATAGAAAAAAAAAAAACATGCATGTGCAAGAAAATAATATTCCTGGAGAGAAACGAATATTCCCGGCAACATGAATATTTTGTCGGCCGAATTTCGAAAATCAATGGTGGCATCATCGGAAAACCAAAAAAAAAACGAACTTTCTGATTTTGAAAATAAAATTTGTTCGAAATTCGACCGTGTATGGCCTGCTTAAGTGTGTATGAGGCTTTAGAAGCCGATTGGCTACCATGCACAGGTGCAACAGATTTTTTTTTTTTTAACTAAGACAAACACCTTCCATATGTCGTTTGAGTTTCCTGTAGTTTGTTAGCCTACTATTAAACAAAATATGTAATCCGCAATTTGTGTAACACACACGATATCTATATTGTTCTGGCTCGGTCTCCAAAATGACACCCATGCAGCTGTTTAACTGTATCAATCACAGAGACTATATTTAGCAATTACTTAGGCTGAAGGATTAGACTGGATGGCAGAAGCTGGTACACTCTGCAATGTCTCCAACATCCATGTCATAAACATAACATTGTGTTCTAGGATAGGTGCCAAGCACATACTGTATATCAAAGCTCCACACACTTATTTACTACAGGCTACACAAGAAGGCCTACTCAAGATATTGTTCAAAAGTCAAATCATGCCAGTCTGTTGGTTATATGTACAGTATTTTTTGTTCAGTATGTATGCAAGTGACAGACTTGCTCTGAAATTTTATAAAACTTAACAGTAGGACATTTACACCACAAACAGTAGGACATTTACACCACAAAAAGCAACATACTAACAGTTTACTGTACCTCCGATCCTTTACTGCATGTGGCCAAACACAAGGCCCATGTTCCAAACCTATTATAGTTGTGGCAACCTATTTGTGTCAGCAAAGAGGAGGGAAGAACTCCTCCGCCAGATCCTGTGCTTTTCCATACAGCCACTGAAAGGCTAGTCTCTGGCCCACCCCCTTCTCAGCAGTCGGCCGCCAAAAGAGCAGAACTCCTCCTACACACTTCTGTGCAGCTGCAGCACCCCTATACCTGCTTCCCCTGGGATCAGCCCTTCTCCAGACCCTCCACGTTCTCCAGGTAGATTGGGCCCCAAAGACTTAAATGGGAATTCCTGAAAATGTATGACATGAGGGTTTTAGCATGCATTTTCTGCTTAAACAGCAGCTCTCCAGCCCTAAGCTCCATCTCTCCTCCCTCTAGTGCTCAGGTGTCAAACACAAGGCCCATGGGCTGTATGTGGCCCTCGCACCTCTCCTGCAGAAGAGCTCCAGCCCCATAATTTCTGCTTTCAAGCAATGCATCCAGCTTCTTCCCAGCAGCAGCATAAGGAAAGTGGGTACACTGATGTAAGAGAGAGTAGGCGACTCAACTTCTGATGGTGGGGTGGCTCTTGACATCTAATGTAGGGGGAGGGGATGCGCTGGACATCTAATCTTACAGATACAACCAGCCCTTTTTAGGACAATCATAGTGCTGATGCGGCCCATGATGAAATCGAGTTAGACACCCCTGTAGTGCTTTCTATTGCCTACACAAAAATGCCTGAAGCTGCAAAACCCTTTTCATACACTTCTAAATCAAACTTCAAAAACTCTCAAATTAAACGCCTGAAAGTCACTCTGCTCAGGTGTAAATGCAGCCTGACGTTGACAGGTACATCTCTCCTGCAGTAATCTGCTCCTGTACTGAATCAATCAGGTTTTGCTTCCCACAAACTTGTATGGAATTGAGAAATCCACATGAAGCAAACAGGCCCCAACTGTAGCCACCACTTCACATCCTAAAACCACAGCAAAGTTATGGCTTTCCCAGAAAGAACACCATGCACATTCAGATTTAAAATGTACTTTATTTTTTAAAAGGCCACCATTCACACACAGTTTAATTGCTTGTACATGCTATTAAAAGAGATGTCCACTCAATAGAACATGGTTTTCAATTATATAAATGGCTGTAACTGCCCAACACAAGTTCATAGACAAGAAATTATAAATTTGCCATGCATTTTTAAGATTCCTTTATTAAGCACCAAATGCCCTGGACAGTTCAGCAGTGGCCAGTAAACTAGTGAAAGTCTTACCAGCATGAAAAGTACAATACCTTTACATAGTGCCTGCAGACAGTTCATTTGACCACTTTTGCCGATAATTGCCAAGCCAAACATATGTCACTGCCAACCTTCCTGCTCCAAAGTTACCAGCTTACATGTTGTGTGGAATGGAGAATCCCATTGTTTTGTTTTTTGAAAATGTGAAAATTAATGCTGTCAAATTGTAAAAATTGCAAGAACATGTTAGGCAAGCTGAACTTAGAGCAAGGCTAAGCAAATTACAGGATCCAGGTAACAAATAAATTAAAAAGTTACAGTACAACTTCACGTGCCCCAACCGAGCTCCTAAAAACTGCCTATGGACTTCAAGATGAAAAGAAACCGGAACAACTATGGCAGCTACCATTATTAAAGTGGTTGCAAACCCCTGAAATGAAAAATCAACAAAGCATGTCCTTGATGTGTACTTGCCTCAATCTATATAGCACCTACTGCGATTTCTGTCTGCATGAGTAATGTCCGTTAGTCAGCGCCGACACCAAGCAATCCCAAGAAAAGCTCCCCTACCCGGTTTAGCCCACATCAGGCGATTGACAGACTCCGCTGTGCATGTTTCTCTATGAGACTGTAGAGGGGGGTGTGTCCATTCACTTTACTCAGGTTTCAGAATAA
Organism: Rana temporaria; assembly: GCF_905171775.1. NCBI lineage: Eukaryota > Metazoa > Chordata > Amphibia > Anura > Ranidae > Rana > Rana temporaria. The sequence goes on along the minus strand of NC_053494.1, from coordinate 158,227,123 downwards.
ACTCTGCTGTGCAGTGTGACATCAGATCTCCACCCCCTGCCTTCTGGAGCTGAATAAAAAGCTGCAAAGATAAACAGATACTACTTCTTATGTAGGATTTGTTTCATCTCTATGCAACACTGGAGGGCTAGTAAACCACTTACTCATTTGAATGTACATACGATAAGGATGTCACCCTGTTCCTGGCTTTCCCATTTAGTGAATGGCTGACCTGGAAAGAGTACGTACGTATATTTAACACACGCACACACTTAAAGCGGAGCCTCCCCCAAAAAAAGGAAAGTTCCGCTTTAACCACTACCCCCGCAATTTTTTTTTGGGGGGGGGGCCCCCAGCAGGTACCTAGTTTTGACAGGTTTGCGCTTAGATCATTTAGGCGCTCGAAGCGCTTCTCCTCTCCCCTCACTGCAATCTTCTGGGACATGCCACAGGTCACAGCCGGGTGCCCACAGTTGAAATTGCCGAGGAGAGGGAGGCAAGCAATGGTTCAGGCAGCCACATCGCTGGATCTTGTGCGTTTATTAAAAGTCAGCAGCTATACTGATTATACAATAAAATCAAAAGCTGTATACAATGCCAATACTAGACACTGACTGAGCATTCAGGGAAGAACATTTTAGGACACATCATTCATGCACACGGTTCTTACTGACCTCTGTGGTACACAGAAGCTTTAGCATAAATATATGTTCAGGTCAGTAAGCAAATTCATGCACTTTGGCGGGCACAGATGTGCCATCACGTGCAAGAGCGCACCAATGATAAATCCAGGGCTGTGGAGTCGGGGGAAATTTTGGGTACCTGGAGTCGGAGTCGGCAAACAATGCACCGACTCCTACTAAATTTAGATTGGAAAAAAAAAAAAAAAAAAAAAGCAAGTTTAAATGTCCCAATTCACAAAAAGTTATAATTAATGACTTCTCTACTGTAAGAATAAAGACCAATGCATGCAGTGCCTCACGTAACCGCAAAACTAACACGTTAAGTGACCGTGAAGAAGCATGATTTTCATGTGCTTCACTATATGGCACGCAACGCACAATTAGGAGCTGCAATACTTATACTTTCCATAGTGTTGTGTTCTGCTTTTACAGGGAACGCAGCGTCCATGTGTAACCTAGCCTCTCACTGATAAGGGATTAAATAAATATGTTTTTTGCAGGACTAGAGAGTGAGACATTTGTATAAGTGAAGGGAATGGAGGGCCAATAGTTCAAGACTGAAGCTGTAAACCATTGGAAAAACTGCTGTCATTTAGCTAAGGCTATAAAAACTTGTAAACTCCGATTGTTAGCTTAAACTTTAAACATGACTATGGGATTCTCCTAGGAAAATCATGTTTTAGAATAAATGCCCCTTCCTGGATCCTCCCACTGCCCTATCTTCAGCAGCAGATAAGCACACAAAGGAGAAAGCAGCAGCCCAACTACCTCTCTAAGATTATTTTCAGCCCTAAAAATAATAAAGTCTGACTTAAGAGCCTCTATGAAAGAGGATCTGGCAGAGGCAATTCTCTTCCTTAAAACTCTACATTGAATTGATTTGCATTTGCTAAGCCTATAACTACATTTCAAGATTAATATAAACCATTTCTAGGTTTTACAGATTTTGTTTTTGGTTCATTATAGATAAGCTTTGTTTTTGTTCTAAAACAACCAAATAATGTGGTTTGTATTTTTGAACTGGTAAAGATCCTGTTCCTGATGTTTATGCCTGCTGCTACTATCCAGCCACTTGATTGATTAATATTTTTTTTTTTATAAAACTTTGTTTTCATTGTGTTTGTCTTTTGCTTAAACTGTGCAATACAGTAGACTGTTGGCTTCCCAGCCAGTAGTCCTGTGGTAGGTTGCGTTTCTTTCCCTCAAGGAATGTATAAAATACATTTGCATATTAATACAGAGGAGTCGGAGTCGGAAGTACATAAAACTGAGGAGTCGGAGACGGAACATTTATCTACCGACTCCACAGCCCTGGATAAGTCTACACATTATCCAATCATTCCTATGAGTGTACACAAGTAAACAGATCTCTGGACCAAGTTTACCACAAAAAAGTGGTATTTAAGACCAAATATTTTTCAGAATGTTTGTAACTGTGCTTCACTGTATACAGTTTGTGGGCTGTCCATGAGGTCTATCATATAAGCAGTCCAATGAAGTAGCACATGGCAGGAGGACAGAACTGCCGTTTTTCTGAGAGGTAGTGGATTAGCACAGTCAGTCTTCACTAAGGAAATGGCGTTACTGGCTGGATTTACAGGAGAGAAACTTCACAATGGATTCACAAAATGCAATTTGCTGAAAAAGGTTGCATACAGTGAGGCAAAACTGAATAGGAATAGGGATCACATACACTTAGACACCAGTATGCTCACTTAGAAGTCAGGGGACACTGGACTCAATTCAGAAAGCCAACACACTAGGATGAGGGCTCATGATATATGCTTGTGCATTGTGGGATGATCAGCTATGACACCAGTCATTTGAAGGCTTGAAAGTTCATTCCAGAGCTGACATAAAGCATGCTGTAAACCTTGAAGGCGAATTCATACTGCATAGCATCTGCAGAACAAACTGAAGCTTAAATGGCAGCTTCCTTGGCTGAAAAGGATAGAAAGGTTTTCTTCCACATTACAGTAGAACTGATTTAAAGTGGTTGTAAATATTTTTAACTGGCCTCAGGTAATAGAGAAAAAAAAAAAAACCTTCCTACTTCAGCTTCTGAATTTATAAAGCTTGTCTGAGCCGTCAGAAAAACAGGGTGAAGAGCGGAAGTTTCACTCTGTAGAGCTCAGTGAGGAGATCCGATTGGAGTGAATGGACATACCCACCTTCACACAGCTCACAGGAACAGAGCTGAGGCTATCAATTAGCTAGGGATCCCAACCCGTCACCATATTTCTCTTGGGGTCAGGAAAACTTGTCAGAAGTGATTCATGATAGCAGAAGAGGAACAAAGCAGCAGACAAAAATGACACTTGGTGCTATTAACTGATACAAATACACACTAGAGGGATATGCTTTGTTCATATTTCATGTCTGAGGTTTACAACCACTTTAAAACAGTTTCCCAAAACGCCTACTGAATTCACACTCATCCACAGTTCCACATTTGCTTGAACTCTCAACCGAACTGTGAAACCATCAAATGGCTGGCTTCATAACTGATCACATGTGCAGCATCATGGCAACTGATGATCAAACAAAGGCCAATATGGCAGCTTCCTTAGCTGTAAAGGACAGGAGGGTGTAGTACTGCTTTAACCTTTTTGCTGCCAGAGCAGTTTGTATTTTTTGTGCACATGTTTATACAATACAGGAGTATGTAAACCCCCCTGCTGTTGTACAGACCCTGCCATCTTGGCTTTTGATCTACAATTGTCATGGTGCGGCACATGTGATCTATTATGACACAAGCCATTTGACGGTTTGACAGTTTGGTTGAGAGCACAAGCAACTAACGGTTATAATTCCATGGCATGGTAAGCACGAAATCAATGGATTTCGTTCTACTTTTAGACTCTTTTCACACTAAGGGCGTATTGCAGGCGCTAGAGCGTTAAAAATAGCGCTTACAATCCACCCTCAAACAGCTGCATCATTGTCTCCAGTCTGAAAGCCTGAGGGCTTTCACACTAAAGCGTTGCGGCTAGCAGGACTTTTATTACCGTCCTGCTAGCGCATCTTTGGAGCGGTGCGTTTACTGCTCCTTCCCATTGAAATCAATGGGACAGCGCGGCTATATTGCTCACAATGTGCTGCTGCAGCAGCGCATTGCGAGCAGTTTTAACCCTTTCTTGGACGCCAACGGGGGTGAAATTGCCCCACTAGCGGCCGAAATGCACTGCAACGCTATGAGCGGCTCAGTGTGAAAGGGGTCCAAGTGAAAATGGCCACACAGATACTCATTTCCAAAAAAGCGAGTTCTTTTCAGCCAAGTACAGTAAGATTTAAAATTTATAAATACAACAGCCAAGCCCAGTGTAACAATTATAGGCAGCAAATGTACCCAATTTCAGATTAATAATAACTGAACAGTCAGATTCTTACATAAACCAGAAAACAGTAATTTCTTTCCCCCAATGGCCAATGCCACACAATTAAAAACTTCTGAACAAAAGGGCAGATTATCGGAAAATACACACGGTAGATGAAACACGAAAGTCAAATCGTCAGCAAATACTGAAAAAGTTTATTTAAAAAAAAAAGTTAAAACAGTTTAGAGTGGACAGGTCCTTCAAATAATCCGTCAACCAGATATGTTCTCCTCAAATCAAGTATGCAAGTTTTTTTGCAATTTAAATGACATTTTTAAAAACAAAGCAATTTATACCCCATTTGGGTTCTCAGGAAATGAAAAGCATAATAAATGTGACATTTAATACTCGGAATTAATTTATCCATACAACATAACATGTTCACATAAGGTACCTTTAACTTTTGGTACAGCCATGTTTGTTTAAATTTATTATGGGAGGTAAAAGACGTGACCAGATTAATCTTTCATTTTCTTCCGGCCATGATTTTGAGATATTGTAAAGCATTATGGGCAGCATCATTGTGAGCATTGCCACAAGAAAGACCTGTTCCGTGGCATACAGTGACTGGACTGGTGGAGAGCTCTGCAAGACACTGGAACTGTCCATTGACGCTAAGTTCCTCTGGAAAAAAAATAAAATGAATACGTTATCCACCTGAAGACCTTTTCTGGCACAAGTTAAAAATCAATATTTTTTGCGAGAAAATTTCTTATCCCAATACATATAAAAAAAAATACAGTGGAACCTTGGATTACGTGCATAATGCATTCCAGGAGAATGCTCGTAATCCAAAGTACTCGCATATCAAAGCAAGTTTCCCCATAGAAGGAAATGAAAATGTGTTCCGCATTGACTTCAATAGCATGCAATACCACATGTGGCCAGAGGTGGGGGGCGCACCGGAGAGCCTCGGAAAGGCCGACAGCTCAGCTGAACTCTGAAAACCTAGGCAAGGCTTAGGAATGGAGTGATTACAAGGTTTCCCGAGCATTTCCGAACGGCTCCGATGGCACGTTGAAAACAGTTTGCAGACTAGCAGGCCTTATGTTTAAATAACATGCGACAGGTTTACTCTAAGCAATAACAATGCAGGAAGCTGTGGAAGGAAGGGAGCACTACATAGACTAGGTTGCTAGAATTTAATTAAGGGAATCGAACACAACCAGAAATCGCAATTTAGAACCAGAACAGTAAAAACAAACATCAAATATTCACAAGAAAATGGTTTACCTGTAATGTACTTTTTGAACTTGGATCTAATCCAAATGCTGCTTTTCATTAACCGGTTAACGACCGACTCCAGCACATATAATTTGGCAGAATGGCACAGCTGGGCAGAGTAAGGTATATTTACGTCACTTTATAATTCCTGCCGTGCAGTGAGCTCAGTGACCCGATGTCCGCCGGTGTGCCGCAATCGGGTCACAGAGCTGCAGAACAGGGAGAGGCAAGTGTAAACAAGCATCTCCCTATTCTGCCTAGTGACACTGTCACTGATCTCTCTCATTGGGAGCAGCGATCAGTGACGCGTCACTCATAGCCACCCCCCTAACAGAATCACTCCCTAGGACACACTTAACCCCTTCCTTGCCCCCTAGTGGTTAACTCCTTCACATTTACACAATAATCAGTGCATATTTATAGCACTGATCACTGTATAAATGTGAATGGTGCCAAAAGTGTCCGCCATAATGTCGCAGACACGATAAAAGATCGCCGCCATAACAAGTAGAAAATATAAAATAAAATAAAAAATGGCATAAAACTACCCCTATTTTGTAGATGCTATAACTTTTGCGCAAACCGATCAATATACGCTTATTGCGATTTTTTTTTACCAAAAATGTGTAGAAGAATACGTATCTGAGAAAAAAACGTTTTTTGTTTTTTTTTAATAAAAAATAAAAGCACAGATGTGATCAAATACCACCAAAAGAAAGCTTCATTTGTGGCAGGAAAAGAAAAACAAAGGACTCCAATTTTGTTTGGGAGCCACGTCGCAATTGTCAGTTAAAGCAAAAAGTGCTCTGGTCTTTTGCCAGCCAAATGGTCCGGGGCTTAAGTGGTTAAAGGCCAATTTCACCTTTTACAAAAAATAATGCATGCATAACTTTTTTCCCCTGCAAAAAGTGCATTTTTTTTACGTCCTGTAAGGCACTGCACCCATTATCAGTGATGCCAGGCTCCTGCAGACACCCACTATAGCTGTCTACCCACACCTTATACAGGCAGGCAGTTACTAAATAGTAGGATGAATCAAACTGTGAGGACGCTCACCAGCACCCTTGCAGTTTATTGAGAACTACAAGCTGTTCGCCGCAGAGACCGATGGTAGATGTAGTTAATTTTCTTTACTTCCGGGAGAAGAACCCCCACCTGCTGTCACAGGAAGGGGAGGCAGGAGCTGAAACATGTTACACCCTAAATATGGGTAAAATATGTAACCTTTTCCAAAAGGTGAACTTATCCTTAAGAAGGTGAGTGACATTCATAGATAATATAACAAACACTTACCAATATCCAAGTAGGATACACGGATGTCTTGCTCTTCTGCCACCTCGGTCAACATCGTCACATAATCTGTGTTGGGAATACTCAGCGGGCTTCTTTTCAGCAGGTTTATTTTCTCTCCGGGTGAACTTTTCAGGTGCTCCCAGGTACAACCAGTGTTATTCACAATCCCCTTTTTCTGTAATGATCAAAACATTCAACATTAAACCCCAGTCTTTTCTGCAAATTTCTTTTAACCACTTGCCCACCAGGTAAATTCTGGCACTTCTCTCCTTCATGTGAAAATCACAATTTTTTTGCTAGAAAATTAATCAGAACCCCCAAATATTATATATTTTTTGGCAGTCATTGCAATACTTTTTGTCACACCGTATTTGCGCAGCGGTCTTACAAGCGCACTTTTTTTGGATAAAAATCACTTTTTTGAATTAAAAAATAAGACAACAATACATTTTGCCCAATTTTTTTATATATTGTGAAAGATAATGTTACGCCGAGTAAAATGATACCCAACATGTCACGCTTAAAAATTGCGCCCGCTCGTGGCATGGCGTCAAACTTTTACCCTTAAAAATCTCGATAGGCGACGTTTAAAAAATTCTACAGGTTGCATTTTTTGAGTTGCAGAGTAGGTCTAGGGCTAGAATTATTGCTCTCACTCTAACGATCGCGGCGATACCTCACTTGTGTGGTTTGAATACCGTTTTCATATGCGGGCGCTACTCGCGTATGCGTTTGCTTCTGCGCGCGAGCTCGTCGGGACGGGGCGCTTTAAAAAAATTTTTTTGGGTTTTCTTATTTATTTTTATTTCGTTTTATAATTTTTTACACTGAAAAAAAAAAAAAAATTGATCACTTTTATTCCTATTACAAGGAATGTAAACATCCCTTGTAATAGAAAAAAGCATGACAGGTCCTCTTAAATATGAGATCTGGGGTCAAAAAGACCTCAGATCTCATAATTAGACTTAAATGCAAAAAAATAAAATAAAAAAATAAAAAAGTCATTTTTTCAAATGACAAAAAAAAAAAAATGTTTCTTTAAGAGGCTGGGCGGGACTGACGTTTTGACGTCACTTCCGCCCAGCAGAGCTATGAGGACGGGTGAAGGAGATTTCTCCTTCAGTCCCGTCCCCGCTCAGCTGCCGGACACATCCGATCCCCTCCGCCGCTACCGACGGCTCCGGTAAGCGGCGGAGGGCGCGGGAGAGCGGCGGAAGGGGGGGGCCCCTCTCCCGCCACCGATAACGGCGATCTCGCGGCGAATCCGCCGCGGAGACCGCCGTTATCGTGTACACCACCGCCCCCTGAAAAGATGAATATCTCGGTTGTGGCAGCAGCTGCTGCCGTTATCGAGATATTCAACTTTAAAAAGAGGACGTCTTTTTGACATGGGGCGGTGGTCAAGAGGTTAATAAAGAATCCAATAAAGCAGTGCAAGGGGAAACTGCAGCAATGTCTCACAGAGGGGGACGGGGCTAAACCGCAGCTCTGCGTCTGAATGGGCACACAAAGCTGCCCCATAGCAAGCCGCTTGCTGTGGGGGGAACGCAACAGGATGGAGGATGGAGGAGACAAGAGAGCAGACGAGGGACCCGAGAAGAGGATCAGACAAGTATAACATGTTCCACCCCCCCACCCCCCTTTAAAAAAAAAAAAAAAAAAGCGGCACTACCCAAGTGCTAAAACAGAGTGTCTGCCACCAAAAAACTGGACCCGATTTTTTTTTTTTTTACTTTAGTCAGGCTTGAGTCATCAGAACAGCGACTAATCCCTTTTGCTCAAACTAAGCGTCTTAGCTATGCTGTCTATAAAGTTGCACTGAAGAATACCAAAAAAATCTGCTGTAAGTAACTTACTGCAAAGTGATTTGATCTTCTAAACAAGTGGGCAATATATTGTATAATTAAGACAAAACTGTCCAATACCAAGATATGAATTACGGTAATTGCTGCTTGATAAAAACGCAAGAAATTATTTAATGTTGAATAGATGTAAAATAGATTAGAGTGGATTATTTTGGGAGAAGGATCTCATTTAATGTCACTTTAAATCTGAAACTTGAATTGATTTGTATGAAATATAAGGAAAGGGTGGGATTGCCGTTGTTGCAGAACATACAAAATATCCAGAACCACCCCATTCAACGTGAGACGTGGAACTTCGTATCAATGTGTTGAAGCAGCTCTCCAGCAAAAGTCCAAAGAGCAGGCCCTTTTATACTATTAGGACAGAATCACTGGTCAAATGTATAACTTGTCACCTTTTGATTTTTTATATTTTTTTCCCTTTTGAGTGTACAGCTTACCATAAAATGTCACACTTACCAAAGAGATATTGAGATTATCAGTGGGAATGCTTTGTAGTTTAGCCAACAACTTCTCTGCCGCTATCCTCTTTGCCACCTTCTTAGATGTACCTGATCCTGCAAAGAAAAGAATGATTCAGAAGCATTTAATGGTGGCACTGCATGCCAACTGCATCAATGGCAAGCCTATCCAGTCTAACAGCCCAGAGATCATCACATACCTAACTACGGTACATTAGTGCCATCAGTTTACTAATCTGTAGTATAATGTACAGTGGAACCTTGGATTACAAGCATAATCTTTCCAGGAGAATGTTTGCCCGAGCCGTTCCAAAATGTCCGGAAAGGCCCGAAGACAGTTCAGCTGACTTCGGCAAAACTCAGAAAGACTCAGTTCACAAGCTTTTTCGAGGTTTGCAGAGGTCAGCCAAACTGTCCTCGGGCCTTTCCGGCAGTTTTTCGAATGGCGCATTCGGCTCAGGCCCCCACTCCAGGCCAAAACGCAGTACTGCACACCGCTTTGGCCTGAATCATTTTAGGAAATACAGTGATTGTATTGTGAAACGCGTTACTCACAATCCGAGGTTCCACTGTATCTACAAATAATGACAGTGCCTGCCATACATATGAGAATACAAACACTCTCCTCAGTTCATCCTGTATTAACTTATACCCAATGAAGAGAGAAGCCTCAGGTCACATACAGGGGTTGATTTACTAAATAGACTTAACATTGCAAGTGTAGCTGCTCCAGAGCTTCGTAAATGAGGGAAAGCTATTGGACTGCCATCATCCAATCACATGCAAGCAAAAATCTTTTTTTTCCTTCTTGCATGCGATAGGGTGCAAAGTAAAGTTTCACCTCATTTACTGGTTTATTCTGGAATTAAGAGGGTTACAACCACTTTATCTGTGCTGCCCAAAACTGTATAATGAAGAGAATAGTAGATATAGTAGTGCAGCTATAAGGCCGCCGAGGATCTCGGCGAGCCAACTTTCCTCATTGAACAATGAGGAAATAGAGAACATGTTCTCTATTTGGCTCGACGAGGAACTCGTCGGCTTCCTCGGCCGAAAGTGTACACACGGCCGGGTTTCTCGGCAGAATTCAGCTCCAATCGAGTTTCTGGCTGAATACTGCCGAGAAACTCGGTCGTGTGTACGGGGCCTAAAAGGTTTAATGCATTAGAAGACCTCAGCAGCTTCTCATTTTAGAAAGTACTGTATTTTCCAGCGTATAAGACGACCTTTTGCATGTAAAATAACGCCCCAAAAGTCTGGGGTCGTCTTATACGCTGGTACCTGTCTGACAGAAGGTGGCCATCCATTATTCAAAAGCCGCGCCGCCTCCTCAGACTGTTCCGTGATAGGTGGAACATTTTCCCAGCAGAGCCTCTGTTCAGTGTTCCGCCTATCACGGATGCCTTCTCATCCGAGGATGAGAGGACATCCGTGATAGGAAGCCATTTAGGGGGGGGGGGGGGGGAATTACCTTTACAACCCCTTAAAGCTTTGCCAAGAGAAAAAAAAAAAAAAACACATGGAAGCCGATGCATCAGCCTTAGTTTTTCATCACTCAAATAGAATTGAAGGCTGACCCAGTCTTCCTGTGCACGGAGAATGGTTTTAACAATCAACATACTACTATAAAAGTGCCGCAGCTGGCCTAATATTTGGGGCTCCAAAGGCCTGGAAGGGTCATGGATCGTGTAAAGATCTGTGCAAGGACCACTAGGTAACCAAAGTTTGAGTTTAAGGATTTTGCATGACTCTTACAACAGAGGGCCACCACTTACACTAGAAGTCATGAAGGAGATTTCTGCATAGTATTAGGTACTGAATAACAAACATGTAAAAGACAGTAGTTAATTTACCAGTTTCTACAAAAGTTTCCACTCTGCAGGACAAGGTGAACTCCCTCTTATGAGCCGGTCCTGCTTCCTCAGATATAAAATACTCAGGAAGTCTCCATCCTTTTTGTACAGCAAGCTCCTAAAGAAATAAAGATATTTAAAACATTATAAAACAAAACTCTGTATGCAAGACCTTTCACCACACAGACAGATCAATTCACAGAACATCAAGGGCCTGTTCTCATAGCAGCGAGTGGTACCAAACTGACCACTGGTGTGTGCTGTGAGAACAATGCCAATGAGCCAATTGTGACAGTGACATTTTGATAAAGAATTGCCACGGTGTCATTTCAATGGTTCTTGACGCAACCCGTCACTCTGAAAAAAAAAAAAAAAAAAAAAAAAAAAAAAAGAACTGCATGCAGTACATTTTTTCCTGCACACACCATAGGAATGCTGTGATGTGAACAGACACCATAGGAAACTAGGCATTTTGTCATGTCTATGCAATGGGGATGCAATGCAAATAGCTGCCAGCACAGCTCTGCTGCATCTGGTGTGAACAGGCTCTGAGATTTCAACATTTTGACAAAACATATGTAGAAGTGCAGATATTTAACTAATTGTACTAGACAGCCATCCACAGCGCCTTAGAACTTTTCTGAAGGTCTAAGCTTTGGCAAATCCTCTGCCTCAATCCACAAGGCAATAATGGAACCTGAATGCCAATGTTTTAGCACACGTTATAGGAATATAGTGTGCTCTGGAGGGCCTACCAGCTAACCTGGGAGACCAGTACTGCGGTTATGCATTTTGCACAGTTTTATGGTATGGTTAAGAAAATGGTATGTTAATACAGAGTTCCACCTAAAAAAATATAATAAAATAAAAAATATTAAGAGCCAGCAGCTACAAATACTGCAGCTGCTGACTTAATAAATGAACACTTACTTGTCCATGGTGCCCACGATGTTGGCAGCCGAAGTCTGCCCCCGCCACCACCCTCGGCGAGGGAATCAGGAAGTGAAGCCTTATGGCTTCACTTCCCGGTTTCCCTACTGCACATGCGTGAGTCGCGCTGCACATCCTTACTGGTCCCTGCGTGTTTCCAAGAAGATAGAGGGGGAGGACAGTGTAGGCGCCAGACATGGCGGTGATCTATGCCAGGAAGTGGGAGCAAATACCTGTATTACACAGGTATCGGCTCCCCCCTGAAAGGTGGTAAATGTGACCCCGGAGGGGGGTTGGATTCCAAAAAGTGGAAGTTCCATTTTTGGGTGGAACTCCACTTTAAGAAAAAAAATAAAAAAATAAAAGGGAAGGAGAAGAAGATTACCTGAAGTGAGCCAATAGGATTTTCTTGAGTCTGATTAGCGGTTTGCTTGGGTACATCTCGTGTAATGGGTTCTGTCATAGGCAAACTGTAATTGACAAACATGTAAACGTGAAGATCAAGAGACAGTCTTTATAATTAAAAAAAAGTAAAAAATAAATAAATAAAAAAATGCACCTTTCCAAAAGTAAGTAGACATTTTAACCCTTCTATTTTAGCAATTTTCCATCTTTCCACTCTCATAGATGACTGAACACATCCCTAGACAGGTCTTCATTAGTCAAGCTAAATCACTTTTGAATAACCCTCTTTTTAGGCCATGGCAATCTGGTAAACCGAAACCTAAGCTCACTTGAAGCTTTAATGAAGTGTCATTTCATTCTGCCATTCTCCTTGACAGGGCTTTTTTTCAGGGGGAACGTGGGGGAACTCAGTTCCACCACCTTTGGCTCAGACCCTGTGGTGCCTGCTCACCACAATCGCTTGTAAAAACAGAAGTCTGGTTTCTGTGTTTACAAGTGACAGCTCTGCACTCTGTGTGTAACCCCCCTGAACTCTGTATGTAATGCAATCCTGATATTTAATGCCCCTTTAAGACCATTCTACTGTTTGTGAAATCTGAACGGGTCGTGGTTGAGTTCCTGCACCTATTTTCTGAGAAAAAAAGCTCTGCTCCTTGAGGCGATGTCACCAAATCGGCACACCAATCAGAATCAGTAGACAGTTGTGAGAGCAAAGTGCAGCTTGATGGACCTACAGAAGCTTTGGGTTCTGCTAGCGATTCACCCGCTACAACATGTTAACATTGCCTTAACTTGATCTTGGGTCATACAGGTGATTTTCAACAGGAAAAATGTTGCATTTCTTCCCCGAATCATCAATGACAAATCTTTGGGATAACATTTCTTGTCAACTCAGCCTTGGGGAGCACAACCAACTTCCAAAAGCACCGCATACAGAAATGAAACTGCTTTAAGCTATATTCTGCACTTATTTAGATGAAAAATACTCTTCAGTACCCCAAAGACCTGTCTTTCCAAGAGTGGGGGGGGGGGGGGGGGCGGCACAAGACCAGAGAACTACTAGAACAATCGGCTTACAAGGGGTAAATACAGAATTGGTGTTTTGCTAGACAAACTTATAACATTTTTACATATTAGATCATATCTCACTTTAGAGTGGCATCTCCTCTTAATATGTTCAAAGCAGATTCTGCAGCTTTATGTTTTGCAATCTTCTTGCTAGGCCCATCCCCTATAATATACAAAAGAATGAAAAATATCAATGGTAAATGCAAAGTCTCTATTGTGCTAAAGTGGCAGCACTATCGAAAGCCTTCTAACAGCAATTCTATCACATTTCTGCTATATGTCACAAAATAGAGGCTATTTAAACCGAAAAATACAGATCCTTCCAATAATACATTCCTATTTGCAGCAGCCCATACTATTCTGTAAACCCATCATTGCATTTCCAATACAAAGCATCATGGTGGCTCTGGCATCTGAGCTGATGGGATATTTGTTTTAGGTAAGCGGCATAATGTTCTCTGTTCCCCAAACTGTACATTATTTATAATGTTTTTAGTGCAAGGTTGGTCTTCATGTGTTTTTGCATATTCAGATCAACCTTTTCTATTGTTAACATTAATGAATGTATACTGACAAATTTTTCCTTACAAAGCGACTTTAATGGCGAAACTAGTTGAGAAATTCCCCTCCTCTACGTGATTCCTACTTTCACCGTGATCTTACCCTCCCTGGGATAATCCACCACCGGGGATCTGCATGATTGACTCACGTTGCTTTTTGTACTGTGATGTATTGTCTGTTTTTTAATTTCTTAATACCATGTTAATAAGTGTATGTTTTCTATAATAAATTGCTCTTTTGAGTTCGCTTGTTTATCCTGTACCGCTATAGTCCTACTGCCCTCCCTTGTTTTAGCTCTTTGCTTCTGGTCTTTTGGGTCCCTTAAGCCCTACTTCTGTACAAAGCATCATGTGTTTAACTTTTTAGGGGGGGGACTGCCCCTATTAAACTGACACAGGTGCATAGATTGGTGGTCAGAGCCTGATGAGAACAGAGTCTAGTTCCCCCATCAGGTCTGCCTTCCTGTTTATTGATCATGCATAGCACTGAGCAGATCTATAGCGGCTTTCAAATCTGCCTACCACCATTTCTTTTGAATCAAAACGAAGGCGCATCTGATGGGGGAACTAGTCTCAGTCCCCCATCAGGATCAGCCCACCCAATGACTCAAGTCATTCCCTAAAAAGGGAATTGCCATATTTCAGCAATGACATCACTGTTATCCCTGGCTGTTAAATCTTCATTACAATTTTCCAGATTGCGATTATGTGGTAAATAAAGCAAACCACACTGATAGACAAATATAATAAAACTGTATTCACATATATGCCTTGATTACATTGGGGGGGGGGGATCACCAAGAACAGGCTACATTCACAATTGTTAAAAACAGGCAAGTTTACTCCAATCAGAATACTTTCATATTTAGATACAAATTATAAATAATATATTTGTATTGCCGAACAAGCAAGAAAGATTTTCCAGATTCCAGCACCAACGCACAAGAACTGAAAACGCAGGCCTTAATAGCCAAACAGAGAAAAAATAGTTACAGAACTATGCGTATTCGCAATTCTAGCATTTTGTAACCTTCGAATAAAAGCCAACCAACTCCATGCAACAAGAGATAAGGTGAACCCAACACATGATGCAGATCCTCCCAGTTTAAAAATGAAATCTCACCTTTTTTCTTGGAGGAAGGAATGACTTTATCCGACATGGCAATTCTTATCTGTCCCTGACCAAGACTTAATAGGAGTATGAGAGAATAGATATTGAGGGAGCAGGTTACCACTCCCACTGCTCAATAAAGCAGCTGTTCTCAAGGATTCACATTCAGGGACTTGGCCTATATTTACCAGCCTGCTCAGAACTTGTCACATAACCAGACAGTTCAGTAACTGATACCAACAAGGCATGGCAATGCATTTGTCTTGATACTACCACCAGTCCCATAAACTTGGAGCAGTATAAATACCAACAAAGCCAACGCTGGATTGCAGAGCTTTGGAAAGGCTATTTGCTGGAAGTACGGCTCCTAATAAATCATTACATACAGTGTAACTAAAGGCAATATATATTTATTTATATTTTTTACGTTTTGGATAGGGTGGAGAGGGATTAGAGCAGCTGTCAGGTTGTATTGCTGTCCCCCACTGGCGAGGCCCCCCCCCCCCTCTCTATTTGTCATGTTTACTGGTATCATTGAAAGTGAAAGAAAAAGCCAAAATTTGGGGTTGATTCCCTCTCGCTTCCCTCCGTATTTGGCTATGGGGCAGGAAACGAAGGGAATCCCCCTCCATGGGAAACAGATAGCAAAAAACTGACAGGGGTTATGACCCTCCTTGCTCTATCCAATACATAAAAAAAAAAAAAAATTATATATGTTTTGCATTTAGTTCTGTTTCTACTAGAGGTCGACCGATATATCGGCCGAAATTGGCCCGTTTTGAAGATATCGGCATCGGCCGATTTTTGTGTAAACCAGGCCGATTCGCGGCTTTACCCGCTCCTGCATGTGAAACCGATCCTTCAGCCGCGCGCTTCTGTTCACTTATAGAAGGGAAAAGTTTCACTGGCACCGCCCCCTCCCCCGGTGGGCTGTAGCAGAGGAATATTACTTCATTAGCATGTCACAAGCCGACTCGTAACTCCCCTCAGCAGGTGCCCGTGGCCAGCATCAGCTAGCACTTTCTTCCCTGCTAAGGAGGAGCCTGCTTCTATTTTATTGTTATGTGATTGGCTGATCAGCGTCTATCTGCATGCACCTCCTAGTCCTATCAGGTGCATACAGATAGATACCAGCATGGATGGAGGGAAAGTCACAGCATGGATGGAGGGAAAGTCACAAAGTGCTACTGTGCCCCCCTGCAGACTTTATTGAATCTCTTTTTAAAAAGGGAAACCTGGCTGAGGCTGAAAAATGGATGAGAATGGCTCTGGGTGGATACAATTGTTACATTGTGGAGATCCTCTTCACAATGTAACTCTCATCCCCACTCAGCACCATCCACCCCTCTCCACAACGCATTCCCCAGCACCATCCCTCTCCACAACATATCACGGTCCAAAAATCGGCCTAAACTATCGGCTGCAAAAATCGTCATCATAGATCGGCCATCCAGATTTCTAAATATCGGCATCAGTGTCGGCCAGAGAAAAACACATCGTCGACCTCTAGTTTCTACTAGGGGGAAAAACAAAATTGGTGTGGCACCGACTTTGCAGTGCCGCATTAATTTATAAAATTAGTACATGCACTACTTTTGCAGTGCCGCATTAATTTATAAAATTAGTACATGCACTACTTTTGTCAATTTCAAGTGCAACTTGCATAGACCTCTGTGCATGAAGCCGCACAGATGTCTTCAAAGTCGTACTGACATGAAGTCATGCAATTTTCAGATGAAGTCGCACGATTACAAAGCCACAATCAATGTGAACGTGTGCTAAAATAGCATCTATATATTCCAATATATCCTCCTTCCATAACAGTGGAGCACCTCCCTCAAAGAAATTGTAGAGGCTAAAATAGGTTTTTCCTTTTACCCTTATGCATTCTTTACATCAGTGGTCTTCGAATTGAGGCCCGGAGCATAATGCGGCCCTTTGCTTGCTTTTATCCAGCCCTTGGGGCATGAACTGTCCCAATGACCCCAACCAATGGGGGCCCAAACGAGACAGACATAGGGGTGCAACGGATCATCATTGATCCGTGATCCGAACGGGTCGCCGCGTTTGGATCTGCACACCACGCAATCCGCGAATTGCGGCCATAGGAAAGGCCACGGCTTCCGCCTAGCTCCGGAGCAGCGGCCATCTTGGTACACCTTGGGGCGGTGGCGGCCTATGTGAGCTCCCCAGAGCAGCGCGCTGACGGGGAGACGTGGATATTACAGTGGGGGGGGGGGGGGGGATGACGTGGATATTACAGTGAGGACTATATATGGTGGTGATCCGAAAAATGATCCGATCCGTCACACACACACACACACAATGTGGCCCGCCGACAAAGACTATGTGGCATTATTTTTTCCCTACCGACATGGCTCCTTTCCTACTCCAAATAGCAACAGTTCAGCACATAAAGTCAGGACAGTAAACTGGCCCTTTGTTTAGAAAGTTTGGAGAACCCTGCTCTATGTTAAAGTGGTTGTAAACCTCAGACATGAAATCTGAACAAAAGCATATCCCTCTGATCGCGGATGCAATCCTTTGCAGTCTTGTGCAGAAAAAAAAAAAAAAAAAAAAGAAGGAGGCACTTGAAGATTGGCTGCATGGTCGAGTCGCCAGAAGAAAGCCATTACTACACAAATACCACAAAGTATCCCGCTTACACCAAACAGCACAGAGACAAGCCTCAAACCTTCTGGCACAAAGTCATTTGGAGTGATGTGACGATAATTGAGCTTTTTGGCCACAACCATAAATACTAAATTTGGAGAGGAGTCAACAAGGCCTATAATGAAAGGTACGGGGGTTGATCGCTGATGTTTTGGGGATGGGTGAGCTAAAAAGGCCCAGGAAATTTGGTCAAAATTGATGGCAAGATAAATGCAGTATGTTATCAAAAAATACTGGAGGAACATTTGCATTCATCAGCCAGGAAGCTGGGCATGGGACGTACTTGTACATTCCAACATGACAATGATCCAAAACACAAGGCCAAGTCGACCTGTCATTGGCTACAGCAGAATATAGTGAAGGTTCTGGAGTGGCCATCTCAGTCTCCTAAACCTCAATATCATTGAGCCACTCTGGGGAGATCTCAAAACGTTTCGTTCATGCAAGACAGCCCAAGAATTTTTCAAGAACTGGAGGCTTTTTGCCAAGAGGAATGGGCAGCTTTTCCATCTGAAAAGATAAAGAGCCTCATCCACAAATACCACAAAAGACTTCAAGCTGTCAGCGATGTTAAAGGGGGCAATACACACTATTAAGAACTGGGGTATGTAAACTTTTGATCAGGGTCATTTGGATAGTTTCTGTTGCCATTATGATTAAAAAAAAAAAAGTAAACAGTTGATTGATAACAAATGGCTTCAGCCAAACACCAACCATGAGTGAAAGACGTTTTTACGTTATTCATAATCTCTAAAAAATGGCCAAGAAATCATACATTTTGCCAGGGTATGTAAACTTATGAACACAGCTGTATATAAACAATAAAAAGGGAGGACAGACCATATTGTCCCCATAAAGAATGAGGAAGGACATTTGGTTACAAAGGATGGGGAGATGGCGAAGGTATTGAATTTATGCTTCAGTAACCAAAACTGCAGTGTTTGTCCTTGTGACACATCACAGGAAGCACCCTCATGGCTAACAGAGGACAGAATTATAACTAGACTTGTGAAACTTTATACATTAATAAATCACCAGGACCAGATGGCTTTCATCCGAGGGTACTCAGTCAAGTAATTGCCAGACCTAGGTTTCTTAATTTTTACTGACAGTCTGACTGGAATGGTACCAGCAGATTGGAGAATAGCCAATGTAGCACCAATATTTAAAAAAGGGGCCAAAATACATCCCTGGGAATTAGACAAGTTAGCCTAACATAAATAGTATGCAAGCTCTTGGAGGGGTTGATAAATGATTATATACAAGATTTTAGTAATTAAAAAAGGTATCGTTAGCAGTAATCAGCATGTATTCAGGAAGAATCGTTCTGGCCAATCCAATCTTTTTAATCTTCTTTGAGAAGGTGAGCTGCCATCTAGATAAAGGAAGGCCCGTAGAGGTGGTGTATCTGGATTTTGCAAAAGCATTGACAGTTCCCTATAAACATTTACTGTACAAAGTAAGGTCCGTTGGCATGGACCATAGGGTGAGAACATAGATTGAAAGCTGGCTACAAGGGCGAGTTCAGAGGGTAGTGATTAATGGGGAATACTCAGAATGGTCGGGGGGGGGGGGGTAGTGGGGTACCCCAGGGTTCTGGGCTGAGCGTCTGGGACAAATTCTGTTTAATTTATTCATAAACAACCTGGGTTGTTTTAAACAGTTCAATCTCTGCATTTGCGGACGACACCAAGCTAAGCAGGGCAATAACTTCTCCACAGGATGTGGAAACCTTGCAAGAAGATCTGAACAAATTTGTGGGGTGGGCAACTACGTGGCAAATGAGGTTTAATGTAGAAACTTGTAAAATAATGCATTTGGGTGGCAAAAATATGAATGCAATCTACTCACTGGGTAGTGAACCTCTGGGGAAATCAAGGATGGAAAAAGGACCTGGGGGCCCTAGTAGATGACAGGCTCAGCAATGGCATGCAATGCCAAGCTGCTGCTAAGAAGACAAACAGAATATTGGCATGCATTGAAAAGGGGATCAACTCCAGAGATAAAGCGAGAATTCTCCCACTCTACAAGACTCTGGTACGGCCTCATCTGGAGTATGCTGTCCAGTTCTGGGCACCAGTCCTCAGGAAGGATGTACTGGAAATGGAGCGACTACAGAGAAGGGCAACAGAGCTGATAAAGGGACTGTAGGATATTAGTTATGAAGAAAGGTTGCAAGCACTGAATGGGATAGGATTTCAATTTACAAATACCATACTGGTGACCCCACAATAAGGATAAAAGTGTCTTATTAAACTCCCTTCCGTGAAAAACTTTTATCCTCATAAAAATTAGAATAGAGGTTTGGATGTGGAATTCCACAGGCGGTGGTCTCAGCTGGGAGCATCGATAGTTTCACAAAACTATTAGATAAGCACCTGAACAACCGTAACATACAGGGATATACAATGTAATACCGACATAAAAATCACACACATAGGTTGGACTTGTCTTATTGCAACCTCACCTACTATGTAATTATGCGAGCAGACTGCAGGTCGTCTTTAAAAAATCATTCAAACATTAAAACGATGTGGGCAATTTTCCCCAGACACGCGCTTTTCAGCTGACAGCCTCATACCTGAGCATGATATTTCACCAATAGTAACACGGAAAGTGAAACTAGGATTATGGGCTTGTCCTTCAGCCTTCTCCAAGGTGTACACGGGGGGGTTGCTAGTCTTTGTTCCATGTTCATGAAGTAGCTGAATTGGAGTCTTGCTGATGTTGGTTGTGGGCATTTCATTTAAGCTACAGAGAGAAAGAACAATGATATAGTTATATTAGGCTGTTTATGGCACACATTTTGGTATAGAGAACCTCTACCTTACATCATTTACCCCTTTTGACAAAACAGTAACTGGCAGGACAGAGCAGCAGCCATGTGCATGTTGGTTGTAAGAAAAATGCAATTGTATTGTCCTGCCAATGAACAATTATACCACATGTGGTTGCTCTCATTTGCTACACCCAGACATCAATTTGAATCCAAATATGTATTGCCCTGCAGGAAGTATACTGTAACTTAACCACTTGCCGCCCACCATATAGCAAAACGACGGCGGCAAAGTGGTTGTGTTATCCTGATCGGATGTCATAGGACGTGAACAGTATAACAAGCTACTGCGCGCCCCCGGGGACTTTTTTTATTTTTTTCAAAATTCAGTCTTTCTTTATCAAAAAATAAAGACCGCAGAGGTGATCAAAACACCACCAAAAGAAAGCTCTATTTGTGGGAATAAAATGCTAAAAGTGTTTGGGTACAGTGTAGTATGACCGCGCAATTGTCATTTAAACAGCGACAGTGCTGAAAGTTGGAAATTGGCTTGGGCAGGAAGGTGGAAGGGTGGGAGGAATGCCCGGTATTGAAGTGGTTAAGGTCACTATACAGATCTACCATCAACCATGTACAGTGCCTTGAAAGTATTCATATCCCTTGAAATTTTCCACATTGTCATGTTACAACCAAAAACTTAAATGTATTTTATTGGGATAGACCAAAATAAAGTGGCACATACCTGTGAAGTGGAAGGAAAATGATAAATGGTTTTCAATTTTTTTTTTTTTACAAATAAATACGTGAAAAGTGTGGCATGCATTTGTATTCAGCCCCCCTGAGTCAATACTTTGTAGAACCACCTTTCACTGCAGTTATATCTGCAAGTCTTTTTAGGGAATGTCTTTACCATCTTTGAACATCTAGAGAGTACAATTTTTGCCCATTCTTTAGAAAATAGCTCAAGCTCTGTCTGATTGGATGGCAAGCGTCTGAACAGCAATTTTCAAGTCTTGTCACAGATTCCCAATTGGATTTAGGTCTGGACCATTCTAACACATGAACATGCTTTGATCTAAACCATTCCTTTGTAGCTTTGGCTGTAAGGTTAGGGTTGTTGTCCTGCTAGAAGGTGAACCTCCACCCCAGTCATTTGCAGACTAACAGGTTTTCTTCTAAGATTGCCCTGTATTAGGCTCCATCCATCTTCCCTGTCCCCGCTAAAGAAAAGCATCCCCACAACATGATACTACCACCTCCATGTTTCACGGTGGGGATGGTGTGTTCAGGGTGATGTGCAGTGTTAGTTTTCCACCACACATAGCGTTTTGCTTTTAGGCCTAAAAAGTAAATTTGGGTCTCATTTGACCAGAGCACCTTCTTCCACATTTGCCGTGTCCCCCACCATGGCTTCTCGCAAACAGGACTTCTTATGGCTTTCTTCTTACGACTCTTCCATAAAGGCCAGATTTGTGAAGTGCACGACTAATAGAGCTGTGGATCTCTGCAGCTCCTCCAGAGTTACCATGGGCCTCTTGGCTTCTTCTCTGATGAATGCTCTCCTTGTCCGGCCTATCAGTTTAGGTGAAGGGCCATGGCTTGGTAGGTTTGCAGTTGTGACACTCTATTTTCAGATGATGGGTTAAACAGTGAGATGTTCAAAAGCTTGGAATATTTTTTTTTATAACCCAACCTTGCTTTAAATTTCTCCACAACTTTTTCCTGACCCATCTGGTGTGTTCCTTGGCCTTCATGAGGCCGTTTGTTCACCAAGGTTCTCTAACAAACCTCTGAGGGGTTCACAGAACATCTGTATTTATACCGAGATTAAATTACACAGGTGGGCGCTATATACAAATTGGGTGACTTCTGAAGGCAATTGATTCCACTAGATCTTAGTTAGGGGTATCAGAGTAAAGGGGGCTGAATACAAATGCACACCACACTTTTCAGATATTTATAAAAGAAATGTGGAAAATCATTTATCATTTTCCTTCCACTTCACAATTATGTGCCACTTAGTGTTGGTCTATCACATAAAATCCCAATAGAATACATTGTTGGTTGTAACATGACAAAATGTGGAGAATTTTAAGGGGTATGAATACTTTAAGGCACTGCATGTGTAAAAGGTCTGCCTCTTTTTACACTAATAAAATGGATTGTTTAGGTCTGACCTCATATTACATAGCATTGGCAAATCTAAAAGATTTTATAGCAAACTTTAAGGCCAGCCATACACTGTTGTAATCTCTGCTTGTTCATCAGCAGGAACCGGTCGAGATTCGAACCGTTAACGGGCAAGCTGAACGTACCAAGTTGATCGATCAACTAGGTACAACCAGCCTGCGGGATTCTCTTGCAATTAACACTATCGGCTGCTATAGCCACTAGCAATAATCACGGTCTTCTCCAGGCGGGGACGGATGTGATTGGGTATTCTTTGCAAAGTGAAGCATATAAAAAAAAAAAAAAAAGTGTGGTTGAGCCATGATTTTTCCACCCAACTGCCCCCCATCCACCCCTACATTCTCCTTAACCTGCAATAGGCATTAAACAGGGGCATTTACATGTCCTGGACGGGATGCTTCACATCGCTGACCTGTAGCAACCAGCGGGCAGCAAGCATTTGAAGAGGTGAAGTGGTTAAATAAGCATGTCTTTTCATGACTGACTACTTTTGTGATAAATACTGCACAAATTATTGTAAAGCTCAAATTCATGAAGTATTTATCTTAGATCCCATTCACACCGGTATGATTTAACATTTCCAAATCGCATGACAAAGATCACACCCCATTGTCAGCAATTAACCACTTAACAACCGCCTATACGTCAGCAGAATGGCACGGCTGGGCACAATCTCGTACCAGTACGTGATTGTAAAATGCACGGGCATGGATCACGGGCGCGCGCCCGCGACCCGGTCCAAAGCTCCGTGACCACAGAACCCAATCGCCGGAGTCCCATGACCGGTCACAGGAGCTGAAGAACGGGGAGAGGTGTGTGTAAACACACCTTCCCCGTTCTTCACAGTGGCGTTGTCATTGATCGTCTGTTCCCTGATATAGGCTGGGTTCACACTACTACACTACTTTCATCCTACTTTGCTCTGCTACATTGGTCCTACATCCATCCTACTTTCATGAACAGGATACTACTTTGGTCCGACTTCAATGATATTCAATGGGCCTGAAGTAGGATCAATGTAGGACCAAAAGTAGTACAGGGAGCATTTTCAAAGTCGGACCGACTTGTGTAGGACGCTACAAGACGCTCTCATAGGGAAACATTGAACACAGAGCAAAGTAGGATGAAAGTAGTGTAGTAGTGTGAACCCAGCCATAGGGAAAGACGATCAATGATGTCACACGTCCAGCCCCCCCTACAGTTAGAAACACATATGGAGGTCACACTTAACCCCTTCAGCACCCCCTAGTGGTTAACTCCCAAACTGTAATTGTCATTTTCACAGTAAACAATGCATTTTTATAGCACTTTTTGCTGTGAAAATTACATTGTTCCAAAAAATGTGTCAAAATTGTCCGATGTGTCCACCATAATGTCGCAGTCACAAAAATAAATAGCCGATTGCCGCCATTAGTAGTAAAAAAAAATAAAAAAAAATAAAAAATAATAATAAAACTATCCCCTATTTTGTAAACGCTATAAATTCTGCGCAAACCAATTGATAAACGCTTATTGCAATTTTTTTTTTTTAACAAAAATAGGAAGAATACGTATCGGCCTAAACTGAGGGAAAAAGTTTTTATATATTTTGGGGGTTATTATAGCAAAAAGTAAAAAATATAGAATTTTTCTCAAAATTGTTGCTTTTTTTGTTTATAGCGCAAAAAATAAAAACCGCAGAGGTGATCAAATACCATCAAAAGAAAGCTCTATTTGTGGGGAAAAGGACGCAAATTTTGATTGGAAGCCACGACCGCGCAATTGTCAGTTAAAACAACGCAGTACCGAATCGCAAAAAGGGGCCTGGTCCTTTACCTGCATATTGGTCCGGGTCTTAAGTGGTTAAACCACTCAAATTGCCCTAATTCATGTTGCAGCCACTTTGAAAAAGGATTCCTGCACTACTTTATGCCGATTTCATTGACATCACACATCAAACTTTGCGGTTTGCTAGTAGTTTACCGGGGGTTATGGCTGAAACCATCAATCGATTAATTGTTCGGCTCAAAAAAAAAAAATACACACATTATATATATATATATATATATATATATATATATATATATATATATATATATATATATATATATATATATATATATATATATATATATATATATATATATATATATATATATACACACACACACACACACACACATATAGCAAGCTGATCAGCACATCACACACCCGCCATACAACGATCCACTCTGTACAAAGATAACAGAATACCCGGTGTGCACTGTATATACAAAATAGTCTAACCTGCAGAACCTTGCACATTTATTAAGAGTTTAAAGCAGAACTTCAGAATATTTTTCTCATCTTTCCATCTATTGGCAAATTGTTTGTCTGGTAAAAAGCCTAGGCTTATGACATTATGGACATCTCTCTCTGGTGAGAGTTTGCCAGGAAGGATGGGTCATAAGAGGGCCAATGAGAGCTGCAGAGCTGGAGGTGTGCCTCTGTGTAATACCAGGAAGTGAACAGGCAGCAGCTTCAGCTGCCCACAGTTAAAATTGATGCAGCCAGACTTAGTGAAGGGAGATTTCTGCAGTATATTTGGCGAGTACAGAATCACAGTATATATGAAATATTATGCAAAGTGGTTGGAGGGAAGCTTCAGAACGGCAAAGATGTTTGTATTACAAATTATGTGAAAAATATGCTTTATTAGGAATACTGCTACAAACAGGTTTCACTCTGGTTGTACCTAAAGGAGTGTCCCAAAGGGTCTGAAAATGTTGTATATTTATTAGCAGTTATAAACTCATCTGAACAAAGTGCTGCCAAATGAAGGAATAACATTTTATAGTCTGCATTCATTGTGGCCGAGTTCTCATGGGCTTCAGCTTGCATATGAACAGTGTGTATGTACAGCAAGTATTTACTTTCATTAAAATGTTAGCAGCTTTCTGTGCTGGACAATGCCAGTCACCGCTAGGACAAAACCTGAAAGGGGACAGTGGCGGAGAAGATTGCTAGGCTTAAATAATGTGCCCTGGACCAGAGGGCACCCACCCCCCCTTCCCAATGCAAATTCAGGATCTGACTTCCATATATTTTTGTCCTGGGGTGGGGGGTAGAGCAGGAAATGGTTGGAATCTCCAGAATTTCTCTGCAATGTCCTGTATCCATAGATCACATGTGGAAGTAAAGCTTTGTGAAGTTAGAGGAAATCCTCTCATACAAATGTCACCAGAACATGGAAGATCTCCAACCCCCTCCCACCATGGGATCCCCATCTCTGCCAGTGACACCGGTCACCAGGACAAAGAGAGATCTCCCATCAGGAGCACAGACATTAGCAAAACATGGCAGGGCTTTGGAAGCCGGCCATACATTATACAATCTCCTTCACACCTACCACCACTGCTGGGGGGGCTATTCCTGCACTCACCACCACTAATGCTGGGGGCGGGGGCTATTCCTGCACTCACCACCACTAATGGGGGGGGGGGCTATTCCTGCACTCACCACCACTAATGCTGGGGGCGGGGGCTATTCCTGCACTCACCACCACTAATGGGGGGGGGCTATTCCTGCACTCACCACCACTAATGCTGGGGGGGCTATTCCTGCACTCACCACCACTAATGCTGGGGGGGCTATTCCTGCACTCACCACCACCAATGCTGGGGGGGGGCTATTCCTGCACTCACCACCACCAATGCTGGGGGGGGCCATTCCTGCACTCACCACCACCAATGCTGGGGGGGGCTATTCCTGCACTCACCACCACTGCTGGGGGGGCTATTCCTGCACTCACCACCACCAATGCTGGGGGGGGGCTATTCCTGCACTCACCACCACCAATGCTGGGGGGGGGGCTATTCCTGCACTCACCACCACCAATGCTGGGGGGGGGCTATTCCTGCACTCACCACCACTGCTGGGGGGGCTATTCCTGCACTCACCACCACCAATGCTGGGGGGGGCTATTCCTGCACTCACCACCACCAATGCTGGGGGGGGGCTATTCCTGCACTCACCACCACCAATGCTGGGGGGGGGCTATTCCTGCACTCACCACCACCAATGCTGGGGGGCCATTCCTGCACTCACCACCACCAATGCTGGGGGGGGGCATTCCTGCCCTCACCTCCACGAATGCTGGGGGGCCATTCCTGCACTCACCTCCACGAATGCTGGGGGGGGGCTATTCCTGCACTCACCACCACTGCTGGGGGGCCATTCCTGCACTCACCACCACCGATGCTGGGGGGCCATTCCTGCACTCACCACCACCAATGCTGGGGGGCCATTCCTGCACTCACCACCACCAATGCTGGGGGGCCATTCCTGCACTCACCACCACCAATGCTGGGGGGCCATTCCTGCACTCACCCCCACCAATGCTGGGGGGCCATTCCTGCACTCACCACCACCAATGCTGGGGGGCCATTCCTGCACTCACCACCACCAATGCTGGGGGGCCATTCCTGCACTCACCACCACCAATGCTGGGGGGCCATTCCTGCACTCACCACCACCAATGCTGGGGGGGGGGGGGCTATTCCTGCACTCACCACCACCAATGCTGGGGGGGGGGGCTATTCCTGCACTCTCCACCACCAATGCTGGGGGGGGGCTATTCTTGCACTCTCCACCACCAATGCTGGGGGGGGGGCTATTCCTGCACTCTCCACCACCAATGCTGGGGGGGGGGCTATTCCTGCACTCACCACCACCAATGCTGGGGGGGGGGCTATTCCTGCACTCACCACCACCACTGCTGGGGGGGGGGGGCTATTCCTGCACTCACCACCACTGCTGGGGGGGGGCTATTCCTGCACTCACCACCACCGATGCTGGGGGGGGGGGGGGGGCTATTCCTGCACTCACCACCACCGATGCTGGGGGGCCATTCCTGCACTCACCACCACTAATGCTGGGGGGGGGGGGGGGCTATTCCTGCACTCACCACCACTAATGCTGGGGGACTACTATCACATCTACTGACAAAAACATTGAGAGTTAGAATTGCATCCACTGACACCGATGTTGGGGATTTTCTATTGGGTGTACTGTCTGCAATGCTGGGTTTATTACACTCCAGTGTGCATTGTGATACACTGCACATAATATTGCAGCAGGGCCAAAATTTTGAAACACTGTAGGTACAAAAGTGTGAAAAGTGCGCTGCTATTGTGTGGGAAAGAATTAAAAGCCACTCTTGAGGCCCTCTATTTTCCAGTTGACCACCACCTGCCATCCCATTGGCTACTCCGTGCCATCCCTGCCATTGGCTACTAGGCACCCCCATCCCGTCTGGTTCCAGAGTGAGGCAGCCAGTAACTTATAGGTTGAGCCGCCCAGCATACAAGCACCCCCCAGCACACAGGCACCCCCAACCCCCAGCATACTGGCACCCCCAACCCCCAGCATACTGGCACCCCCAACACAGGCACCCCCCAGCACACAGCCCCCCCAACCCCCAGCATACAGGCACCCCCAACACAGCCACCCCCAACCCCCAGCATACAGGCACCCCCAACACACAGCCACCCCCAACCCCCAGCATACAGGCACCCCCAACACACAGCCACCCCCAACATACAGGCACCCCCAGCATACAGGCACCCCCAACACACAGCCACCCCCAACCCCCAGCATACAGGCACCCCCAACACACAGCCACCCCCAACCCCCAGCATACAGGCACCCCCAACACACAGCCACCCCCAACCCCCAGCATACAGGCACCCCCAACACACAGCCACCCCCAACCCCCAGCATACAGGCACCCCCAACACACAGCCACCCCCAACCCCCAGCATACAGGCACCCCCAACACACAGCCACCCCCAACCCCCAGCATACAGGCACCCCCAACACACAGCCACCCCCAACCCCCAGCATACAGGCACCCCCAACCCCCAGCATACAGGCACCCCCAACACACAGCCACCCCCAACATACAGGCACCCCCAGCATACAGGCACCCCCAACACACAGCCACCCCCAACCCCCAGCATACAGGCAACCCCAACACACAGCCCCCCCAACCCCAGCATACTGGCACCCCCAACACAAAGGCACCCCCCAGCACACAGCTCCCCCAACCCCCAGCATACAGGCAACCCCAACACACAGCCCCCCCAACCCCAGCATACTGGCACCCCCAACCACCAGCATACTGGCACCCCCAACACAAAGGCACCCCCCAGCACACAGCTCCCCCAACCCCCAGCATACAGGCACCCCCAACACACAGCCACCCCCAACATACAGGCACCCCCAACACACAGCCACCCCCCCCCCCCCCAACACACAGCATACAGGCACCCCCAACACAGCCACCCCCAACCCACAGCCACTCCCAACACACAGCCACCCCCAACCCCCTCAGCCACCCACAACCCACAGGCACTACTCCGCCGGCCCGCTCTATAAAACACACATCTCCTCTGTAGCTCGGTGTACGCCGGCAAGCCAGGACTGCATAATGGCCGCCCACCTCTTCCCAGCCTCACTTACCCCGGGGCGCCCCTAGCGGCGGCGGTCTTCTCAGAGCTCCTTTTAGGCGCGGCTGGAAACCTCTCCTTGGACATGGCGTCTGAGGGGGAGAGTACGGTCCGCTCTCCGAGGATTAGAGCCGCGCAGAAAAGGTTCTCTCTCGGACGGCGGGCTCTCTACTGCGCTGCACACAATCCCAGGGAGATGCCGGGCATAGCGGAAGGGGCGGGGTCACACGCCTCCATGCTAGGCGGCCATTGGGGGAGGGGCCACACGCCTCCATACGGGGCGGCAAATGGGGGCGGGGCCACACACGCCGTCAAGGCTAAGCAGCCGAACGGGGCGCAGCCACACACTCGCTTCGCTAAATAGGAGCAGCGGGGCCACACACACACGCGCCTATCTACTAGATGGCTGGCTGGGGGCGGGTCAACACATTTTTAAACGGAACAGATGAATGAGGGCGGGGTCAATCACGCCTCTCTTCTAGAGGGCTGGAATAGGGCGTGGCCACGCAAGCCTTGATCTTAGTCGAATGAATGGGAGTGGGCGGGCCATCTCTTCAGACACAGGGGGGGGAATAGCGGCTCTAGGTACGTAGATTGTAGACGGGGGAGCTGATCAGTAGAAGAGCTGTACATACATATGAGTGAGGGGCAGGGAAGATCGCATTACACACACTGAGATGTGCCCACTGTAAACTGTATCAGATATCCCATCATCCCCTAACAAAATCTAGAGCTGCTCAGCCATTCACAGGAAGCGTTGTATTTTATGAATGAATTCAAGGCTTTCTCTGATTGGCTGAGGTAAAGATCTGGGCGTCATTGACCTGACAGTAAAGCTCACCAACATCACAGAGTTCTCAGATATGATCAGCTGCACCATAAAATAGGATAAAAACATCAGTCCCCAAAAATGGATGTAAAGCACCCAGCAGTGGCGGCTGGTGCTCCATTTTTTTTGGGGGGCGCAAACAAACGAACAAAAAACAATTTCAGCCTCACTGTGCCCATCAAACGCAGTCACTGTGCCCATCAATTGTCACCACTGTGCCATGCTATCATTTGTCGTCACTGTGCCATGCCATCAAATACAGCCAATGTGCCATGCCATCAAACGCAGCAACTGTGCCATCATTTATCGCCACTGTGCCCATCAATTGTCACCACTGGCCATGCCATGCCATCAAACGCAGCCACTGTGCCATCAATTGTCGCCACTGTGCCCATAAATTGTCACCACTGTGCCCATCAATTGTCACCACTGTGCCATGCCAAACACAGCCACTGTGCCATCAATTGTTACCACTGTGCCATCAATTGTCACCACCGTGCCCATCAATTGTCACCACCGTGCCCATCAATTGTCACCACCGTGCCCATAAATTAGCGCCACTGCGCCCATAAATAAGCGCCACTGTGCCCATAAATTAGTGCCACTGTGCCCATAAATTAGCACTACTGTGCCCTGTTAAATGCTGCCACTGTGCCCTGTAAAATGCCCCCTACCCCCGCCCGGAACTTACCTTTCTGGGGTTAGTCATCCTGCTTCCACCGTCCCTTGATGTTATTTCCGGCCCTCGATGACGCTTCAGCCAATCAGGTTACCGGTAACCAGAACCGGTGAACCTGATTGGCTGAGACGCCTGTCAGTGTTAGCCAGGGAACGCACCACCTGTGTGTCCCCTGGATTACGGTTTGGAAGCCGATCACAGCCTGAGCCGCTGGCTCTGATAGGCACTTCCAAAGCCAACCATTATTCAGATGGCCGGCGCTCACCAGGGGCCCGGCCATTTGAATAGTGGGCGGCAGCGACAATACATGGATTTATGCAATGCATGAATCCATGTATTGTATTCAGTGGTGGTGCAAGAGCGAGAGGGGGCGACGCTCCAGCGCCCTCTATGGACACCCCGCCGCTGGCACCCAGTATATCATTTAGTCCTGCTCAGCCTGTCTTATACTGCCTTTGGCTACTGTACTATTTGTTCATACTGTTTAAATATCCATCATTTTCATTTACAAATATGAACTCTGCACATTGTACATAGAGCACCCCTGAACCCTGCACTCTGTACATAATGCACTCCTGAACTCTGCACTCTGTACATAGAGAACCCTTGAACTCTGGACATAGCACATCCCTAAACTCTGCACTCTGTACATAATGCACTCCTGAACTCTGCACTCTGTAGATAGCACACCCCTGAACTCTGCACATGGCGCACTCCTAAATACTGCGATTGGTATATAGCACACCCCTGAACCCTGCACTCTGTACATAATGCACTCCTGAACTCTGCACTCTGTACATAGAGCACCCCTGAACTCTGGACATAGCACATCCCTAAACCCTGCACTCTGTACATAATGCACTCCTGAACTCTGCACTCTGTACATAGAACACCCCTGAACTCTGGACATAGCACATCCCTAAACCCTACACTCTGTACATAATGCACTCCTGAACTCTGCACTCTGTACATAGAACACCCCTGAACTCTGGACATAGCACATCCCTAAACCCTACACTCTGTACATAATGCACTCCTGAACTCTGCACTCTGTACATAGAACACCCCTGAACTCTGGACATAGCACATCCCTAAACCCTGCACTCTGTACACAGCGCACCCCTGAACTCTGCATTCTCTACATAGCGCACCCTGAACTTTGCACTCTCTACACAGGGCAACTCGGGAGCTGCACTCTGTACTTAGCGCATCCATGAACTTCACACATAATGCACTTCTGGTATTTATTTCCCCTTTAAGGTACTTTCACACTTAGGCTGGAGTCCGTTAGTGGTAAAGCGCTGCTAGTTTTAGCGGTGCATTTCAGCCATTAGCAGAGAACTTTTAACCCCGCTAGAGGCCAAAGAAAGGGTTAAAAGCGCCACCGTGTTGCGGCGCTGCCGATGCATTTTTTAGGCGCTTTGGCAGTGCTGCCCATTCATTTCAATGGCAGGGCCTTTTGGGAGCAGTGTATACACCCCTCCCAAACCGACTCAAAGATGCTTCTTACAGAAATTTTTTCCCGTCCCGCAAGCGCTCCACTCCAATGTGAAAGTACTCGGGCTTTCACACTGGGGAGGCATGAGAGGTGTATTTCAGGCGTTACTGTTAGCGCTAAAATGCCTGAAAAGCGCCTCAGTGTGAGAATTATTTTTTTGAACATGCTGCATTTTTTAACGTAGTTTTAAACAATATCGTTTTTCAGGTTGTAAAAAATGATCGTGTGTGGGCTAAAACGACGTTTTAAACCCGCGCATGCTCAGAAGCAAGTTATGAGACGGGAGCGCTCATTCTGGTAAAACTACCATTCATAATGGAGTAAGCACATTCATCACGCTGTAACCATCAGAAAAGCGCGAATCGTCTTTAACTAACACGGAATCAGCTAAAGCAGCCCAAAGGCGAATGGAACTTCCCATTTATAGTGCCGTCGTACGTGTTGTACGTCACCGCGCTTTGCTCGATCATTTTTTAAAAACAATGGTGTGTGGGCAACTTTGTTTTAATGATGAAGTTGGGAAAACATTGTTTTTTCGACATGCTGAAAAACAACGTTTTTTTTTCATGCTGAAAAATGATCGTGTGTACGCGGCATAACACTGTGATGGAGAAAAGTCAACTACCAGTAAATTGTTAACAGGATTTCAGTGACTCCTAAAAGAATCTTGTGGGAGGTCTATATAGCTTTGCTTATTGTAGCCAAGCCAGACAGTATTTGAGAACAAACAGCAACCACGACTGCTCCCCTAGTAAAGGTGGGCTGGCATACAGTTGTGTTCAAAATTATTCAACCCCCCCAATGCTGTAAAGGGTTTTAGGGAATTTAGTGTACATTTGTAATTGTATTCAGAATGAAATCCTACAAGGACTTCTTAAATAACCATATGCAACTAAAATGACATCAGTTGGTTTTGTAATACAGTAGTAAATGTTTATTTTGTGAATTCTTCATTTACACAATTATTCAACCCCTTAAAGACTACCACTCTGAAGAACAGAGGTTCATTGAAGTGTTTTCAATCAGGTATTGAAAACACCTGTGGATGTCAGGGAGCAGCAATAAAGCCTAATAAGCACCAATCAGGCAGCTTTAAAATGACTGTGATACTCAGCTCCTTCTAGACATTTACTGGTGTGGTTACAAACATGGTGAAGTCAAGAGAATGGTCCAGGAAGACAAGAGAAGAGGTGATTACTCTTCACAGGAAGGGCAATGGCTATAAGAAGATTGCAAAGATGTTAAACATACCAAGAGACACCATAGGAAGCATCATTTGCAAATTCAAGGCAAAGGGCACTGTTGAAATGCTACCTGGTCGTGGCAGAAAGAAGATGCTGACTTTGACTGCTGTGCGCTACCTGAAGCGTAGAGTGGAGAAAAGTCCCTGTGTGACTGCTGAGGAACGGAGAAAAGATTTGTCAGATGTGGGTACTGAAGTTTCTGCTCAGACAATACGGCGCACACTGCGTAATGAAGGCCTCCATGCCAGAACTCCCAGGCGCACCCCCTTGCTGTCTCCAAAGAATAAGACGAGTCGACTGCAGTATGCAAAACTCATGTGGACAAACCACAGAAGTTTTGGGATTGTGTTCTGTGGACTGATGAAACAAAATTAGAAGTGTTTCGGCCCATGGATCAACGCTATGTTTGGAGGAGGAAGAACAAGGCCTATGATGAAAAGAACACCTTGCCTACTGTGAAGCATGGTGGGGGGTCAATCATGCTTTGGGGCTGTTTTTCTTCTGCAGGTACAGGGAAGCTTCAGCGTGTGCAAGGTACCATGAATTCTCTTCAGTACCAGGAGATAGTGGATAACAATGTGATGCAGTCCGTCACAAACCTGAGGCTTGGGAGACGTTGGACCTTTCAACAGGACAATGATCCCAAGCATACCTCCAAGTCCACTAGAGCATGGTTGCAGATTAAAGGCTGGAACATTTTGGAGTGGCCATCGCAGTCACCAGACTTAAATCCGATTGAGAACCTCTGGTGGGACTTAAAGAAAGCAGTTGCAGTGCGCAAGCCTAAGAATGTGACTGAACTGGAGGCTTTTGCGAATGACGAATGGGCGAAGATACCCGTAGATCGCTGCAAGACACTTGTGTCAAGCTATGCTTCAAGTTTAAAAGCTGTTCTAACTGTAAAAGGATGTTGTACTAAGTACTAAGATTGAATGTCAACTGGGGGTTGAATAAAACTGATAATGATGTGAGCACAGAAAAAACATTTGTGGTTATTTCATTATAAATGTTATGTTATATTTGTCTGACCTACACGTGCCTCTTTGATTTAATTGTAAGCAGGATGACTGAATGATCAAAATCAATGTCAAACTGGCCAAAACAATCAATTTCAGTGGGGGTTGAATAATTTTGAATACAACTGTATGTCACTTGTTGTTAAAGGGCACTTGGCCTTACAAGGGAAAGTTTTCTCTGGGTGGGATTTCTTGATCAGATGCATTTTCACAAGCACCTCACGCTTTGGTTCTAGAGATGGGTCTAACAAACTCTTATGCCGCGTACACACGATCGTTTTTCGGCTTGTAAAAAACAACGTTTTTTTAACCACTTCCATACCAGGCACTTACGCACCTTCCCGCCCAAGCCAATTTTCAGCTTTCAGCACTGTCGCACTTTGAATGGCAATTGCGCGGTCGTGCGACGTGACTCCCAAACAAAATTGGCGTCCTTTTTCCCCCACAAATAGAGCTTTCTTTTGGTGGTATTTGATCACCTCTGCGTTTTTTTTTTTTTTTGCGCAACAACTAAAAAAGACTGAAAATTTTGAAAAAAAATTACGTTTTTATTTTTTTCTGTTAATTTTTTTGTAAATAAGTAAGTTTTCTCTTTCAATTACGGGCACTGATATGGCGGCACTGATGGGCACCGATGAGATGGCACTGATGGAAATCGATGAGGTGGTACTGACGGGCACAGATGAGGTGGCACTGATTGGCGGCGCTGGTATGCGGCACTGATGGGCACACATAGGCGGCACTGATGGGCACACATAGGCGGCACTGATGGGCACACATAGGCGGCACTGATGGGCACACATAGGCGGCACTGATGGGCACTCATGGGCGGCACTGATGGGCACTCATGGGCGGCACTGGGCACTCATAGGCGGCACAGATGGGCACTCATGGGCGGCACTTATGGGTGGCACTGATGGATACTTATGGGTGGCACAGATGGGCACTGATAGGTGGGCACTGGGCATGGATGGGCACTGTGGGGTGGCACTGATGGACACTTGGGGTGGCACTGATGGACATTGTGGGGCAGCACTGATCTACCCATGTTGCCAGTCAGTGCCCATTTGTGGGCACTGATTGGCATCTTTTTTTTAAGACTTTTTTTTTTTTTTTCAATGCTTTTTTTGTTTTGTTTGGCCTACCCTGGTGGTCCAGGGTGGGCTTCCCTGGTGGTCCAGTGTGGTGATCCGAGGGGGGGCTGCGCTGATAAACAATCAGCGCGAATCCCCCCTGTCAGGAGAGCCACCGATCGGCTCTCCTATACTCGCGTCTGTCAGTCCATGGACGTCCTGTCAGGATTTCAGAACCACTTCCCAGACGTAAATCGGCCATAGGCCGGGCGGGAAGTGGTTAAAATGTCATTTAAAATGATGGTGCGTGGGCTTCACATCATTTTTCGGCTTCTGAAAAACGACAAAAAAAAATTCAAACATGCTGCATTTTTTAACAACGTTTTAAACTATGTCGTTTTTCGGGTTGTAAAAAATCGTGAAAAAACCTGCGCATGCTCAGAAGCAAGTTATTAGACGGGAGCGCTCGTTCTGGTAAAACTGCCGTTCGTAATGGAGTAAGCACATTCATCATGCTGTAACAGACAGAATAGCGCAAATCGTCTTTTACTAAAAGGAAATCAGCTAAAGGGTGACGTCATCCGAATGGAACTTCCCCTTTATAGTGCCGTCATACGTGCTGTACGTCACCGCGCTTTGCTAGAGCATTTTTTTTTTTAACGACCGTGTGTGGGCAACGTCGTTTTAATGATGAAGTTTGAAAAAACATTGTTTTTTCTACATGCTGAAAAACGTTGTTTTTTACATGCCGAAAAATGATCGCGTGTACGCGGCATTATGCTCTATACACACAACCAGTTTTCCTGACATGCCAAAACCTGACGTGATTCCTCTCAAGCCTGCCTTGCATAGACACGTTCAGTCAAAAAAATGGTCGACCAAAGCGCAGTGACGTCCAACACGCACGACAGCACTATAAAGGGGATGTTCCATTCAAATGGCCCCACCCCTTGGGCTGCTTTTGCTGATCCTTGTGTTAGTAAAAGTTTGGTGAGAGACGATTCGCACTTTTCAGTCTTCGTGCTTTTCAGTCCGTTACAGCAGCGCTCAAAAATTCCACTCGCCTGCTCGCATTTTGAGAGTGGATTTTGAGGGATGGGCGAGTGTGGGCTGCCTGGGAGCGTAGGTGGGGGGGGGAGAGGAGAGGTGCTGTCGCTGCCGCCGTCTAGTTGATCAGCACGCAGGGAACATAACAGCTTTTATTTCAATAGCTGTGTGTTCCCCGCCGCGCGTCGTCATATATAGCCCCTCCCCCTTGTCCAGGAACTTTAATAGACAGATCACCCGTCCCAGGATTGGACAGGTGGTTTGTCTATCAAAGTACCCGGACAAGGGGGAGGGGCTATATATGACGACGCGCAGCGGGGAACACACAGCTATTGAAATGAAAGCTGTTATGTTCCTGTTATGTTTATGGCTACACATGGCTGCATTTGGGGACACAAGGCTGCATTTGGGAACACAAGGCTGCATTTAGGGACACATGGCTGCATTTGGGGACACAAAGCTACACATGGCTGCATTTGGGGACACATGGCTACATTGGGGACACAAGGCTGCATTTGGGGACACAAGGCTACACATGGCTGCATTTGGGGACACAAGGCTGCATTTGGGGACACATGGCTGCATTTGGGGACACAAGGCTACATTTGGGGACACAAGGCTGCATTTGGGGACACATGGCTGCATTTGGGGACACAAGGCTACACAAGGCTGCATTTAGGGACACAAGGCTACATTTGGGGACACAAGGCTGCATTTGGGGACACAAGGCTACACATGGCTGCATTTAGGGACACATGGCTGCATTTGGGGACACAAAGCTACACATGGCTGCATTTGGGGACACATGGCTACATTGGGGACACAAGGCTGCATTTGGGGACACAAGGCTACACATGGCTGCATTTGGGGACACATGGCTGCATTTGGGGACACAAGGCTGCATTTAGGGACACAAGGCTACACATGGCTACATTTGGGGACACAAGGCTGCATTTGGGGACACAAGGCTACACATGGCTGCATTTGGGGACACAAGGCTGCATTTGAGGACACAAGGCTACACATGGCTGCATTTGGGGACACAATACCTGCACAATACCCTCCCACACAAAGCTCTGGACCCCTGCACAATACCCCCCCCCCCCCCACAGCTCTGGACCCCCTGCACAATACCCCCCCACACACACACACACACAGCTCTGGACCCCCGCATGTTGCATAGCTCTGTGTTCGTTCCTAATTTGCACTTTCCTATTCAGAATCACAAGATGGACCACCTAGCAACCAATCACCTGCTACTCCTCCGGCATTTCCTGTCCTCTGTTTAATGCTGCTTTACCTTCTCTCACTCTCTCTCCAGTCCCTTGCTGTACAAGAGAGCGAGAGACTGCGTTTTTTTTCTCTCCTGCTTGCGACGGCCGGTCCTGTATGTCACCTGGGTAGCAGTACAGTCCGCACCCGACTCAGGCACCCCCAGACCCTGTCACAGCTGGGCTATCCTTGCACTGTCAGGGTTTCACATAGACGCTGCGCTACCACGCCACTCTGTCACTGATTCATACTAGGGACTTGGAGGACGGGGGTGCCGCGGCC
The DNA here is from genome assembly GCF_905171775.1 of Rana temporaria. Lineage (NCBI taxonomy): Eukaryota > Metazoa > Chordata > Amphibia > Anura > Ranidae > Rana > Rana temporaria. The sequence continues at coordinate 158,189,268 of NC_053494.1, read as the reverse complement.
GCCCGACACCCCCCCAGTGTGTGACACCCGGGGAGAATCGCCCCCCCGTCCCCTAGTTAGTACGCCACTGCTGAAAACCAATCACTGCTTTCAGGATTTCAAAGGGTGTAGATTTCACTTCTTCAATACCCATCACAGTTTCGTTCCCGCGTTGCGAAATTTGAGAGTTACGTAGTTTGCGTAAGTGAATCGAGAATGGCGCTGGACACCATTCACGTTCACTTTGAAGCAAATGACGTCCTTGCGACGTCATTTGCCGCAATGCACGTCGGCAAAAGTTTCCCGACGGAGCATGCGCTCTACGCTCGGCGCAGGAACGCGCCTAATTTAAATGATTTCCGCCCCCTACGGGATCATTTAAATTGCGCGCGCTTACGCCGGGCATTTTGCCGGTGTGCCCACGCAATTTATGGAGCTACTGCTCCGTGAATCAAGGGCAGCGCAGTAATTTTGCGGGGGGCGCAGGGCAAAATCGTTGCCCTGCGCCTCCGTAAAAAAAACACAATTCTACCTGAATCCAGCCCATTGAAGACTTGGGGCCAGATCCACAATGAACTTACCGCGGCGTATCTATTGATACGCCGCATAAATTCTACGATGCGCCGTGGTATCTTTGTTTTGTATCCACAAAACAAGATACGCCTGAATGTGGGGTAGATCCGACCGGCGTACGTCTTAGTACGCCGTCGGATCTTAGGTGCAGATTTACGCTGGCCGCTAGGTGGCGCTTCCGTTGATTTCCGCGTACAGTATGTAAATTAGCTAGATACGCCGATTCTCAAATGTACATCCGCCCGGCGCATTTTTTTACGTCGTTTACGTAAGGCTTTTTCCCGCGTAACGTTACCCCTGGCTCTATGAGGTGTACGCAATGTTAAGTATGGATGTCGGGACAGCGTCGAATTTTCCGGCGTTTACGTCGTTTGTGTAAAACGTTCGCAAATAGGGATTTGCGTAAATTACGCTCGCGTCGAAAGTATTGACTATTTGCGACGTGATTTCGAGCATGCGCACTGGGATTCCATCACGGACGGCGCATGCGCCGTTAAAAAAAAAACGTAATTTACGTGGGGTCACGTTGATTTAACATAAAACACGCCCACATCTCAGACATTTGAATTTTGCGCGCTTACGCCGACACGTTTACACTACGCCGCTGTAACTTACGGCGCAAATTCTTTCTGGATAAGGAACCTGCTGCTATAAGTTACGGCGGCGTAGTGTATCTGAGATACACTACGCCTGCCTAAAGATAGGCAGTTCTTTGTGGATCTGGCCCTTGATTTTTATGCAAGATGGTGCTCCTCCACATTTTCCTATTATTGTTCGTTAACTGCTGAATGAACATTTTCCTGGGAGATGGTTGAGTCAACGTGGTCTGCATGAGTGGCCGGCCAGAAGACCTGATTTAACACCCTGCAACTTTTTTCTTTGTGGTTGGTTGAAGGAACAAGTTTACTCTACGAAACCAATGACTTTAGAAGAACTTGAAGGGCAACTACGAGAATTTTTTTCTGCCATCCCACAAGAGTTCCTGCGAAATCCTCACTTCCTGTTCTTCTTTCTGTAACTACACACGGTAATGCAAGGCTTTCTCCCTGGTGTGGAGAAAGCCTCTTTGGGGGGAGGGGTCGAGCAGGAGTGTCAGGACGCCCACGAACACACAGCTCCTTTCTCTATCTGCAAAGTAGAGAGTTTCCTGACACTCCTGCTTGCCCCCTCCCCCCTTAAGAGGCTTAGGGAAAAGGCAAGGGAAAACGCCTTGCATTACTGTGTGTAGTTACAGACAGAAGAACAAGAAGTGAGGATTTCTCAAAAGAAATAAGGACATTTAAAAGCAAAATCGAAGGGTGAGGTGAGTGAAGGAGGACTGCACTAAGGTAGAGGAAGATATTTACCTTTACATCCCCTTTAATTAAAACTCCATTTTATGTGTGTTCTTCTCATATTATTTTTTTGTAAAAATAATGATTAAAAAATAAATTATAAGATTTTCAAAATAAGGGCCCAGATTCACGTACAGCGGCGTATCGTTGTGCAGGCGTAACGTATCCTATTTACGTTACGCCTCCGCAACTTTTACAGGCAAGTGCCGTATTCTCAAACGAAAGTTGCAGCGGCGTAGCGTAAAGAGGCCGGTGTAAGCCCGCCTAATTCAAATGTGGTAGATGTGGGCGTGTGTTATGTTAATTTTATGTGACCCCCACGTAAATGCCGCTTTTTACAAACGGCGCACGCGCCGTCCGTGAAAGAATTCCAGTGTGCATGCTCCGAATTAACCCGCAAGAAGCCAATGCTTTCGACATGAACGTAAATGACGCCCAGCCCTATTCGTGAATGACTTACGCAAATGATGTAAAATTTTCAAAATTCGACGCAGGAACGACGTCCATACTTAACATTGGTACGCCGCATGTACGCCTCATATAGCAGGGGTAACTTTACGCCGGGAAAAGCCTAACGTAAACGGCGTATCTGTACTGCGTTGGCCGGGCGTACGTTCGTGAATTTGTGTATCTAGCTGATTTACATATTTCTAGGCGTAAATCAGCGTATATGCCCCTAGCGGCCAGCGTAAATATGCAGTTAAGATCCGACGGCGTAAGAGACTTACGCCGGTCGGATCTAATACAAATATATGCTTAACTGATTCTAAGAATCAGGCGCATAGATACGATGGCTCAGACTCAGAGATACGACGGCGTATCTGGAGATACGCCGTCGTATCTCCTTTGAGAATCTGGGCCAAGGAGTTACTTTTCAATCACCCTGTATATTCTAAGAGGAGGTAGGAGCTGATGCTACAAAGCAGTTCATAAATCTAATGTGAATCAGATTGTAATGTGTGTTGCTATCTTTAGATTTACCATCACTTGTGTGGCGTGTGGCACTACCTGTACAATCCATACATTTTTTATCCAATCAAGTAGCTGCTCTCATTACATCCTTCTTGGTAAATCAGAGATTTTGCTGTAAAGTAATTTTTGCAAACAGATTCTAATGTGAGGCTAGCTTTCCAAAGGAACGTTAGATCAAATCTAAAGAAAATCTAACTGGTGGATTGCAAGCCTTACTATTTTTTTTTTTATTTTTTTTATGAAGTTGAGAACCTTCACAGCATGGAACATGTACAGTATGTTACAAGGGACTATAACAAAGGAACATATTACTTTACATATTCAATTATTCATTGACTGGTAATAGGAGTCAATGAAGGTGCACACAACACTGCAATCCGCTGTGCATATGCCACGCAAGACTGAGGATGCACTGGCGCACTATGACTAATACAATGTGTGAGGATCTGAAGCTCATAGAAAGGTAGAACGTGTAACTGCAGAGAGAGAATACTTTGCTATGTTTTCAGCTGCCACCAAGAACTTTGTTAAACAAGTGGGAGATGGAGGGAGGCTGATCCCTGTCCCCAGCCTCAGTGAAGCAGACAAATACCAACCACTGAGCCTGGTCATCAAGAAGAAACGCTGTTTCCTATCCAGAAAGAGCAAGTATATCTCAACCCCATTTTCGCTGAAGGATATTCTTGATGGAGACAAGGAAATTTCGGCAGGTAAATCTCTATGATTTAGATTAAAAGAACTTAAAATGTAAACATGTATACTTGTATACTGTATTATTATACAGTTCTGTATTTCTCAGCCTTATGCAGATTCCAGTTGCCCTTCTTGGGTATGTACATACAGGGGTTGACTTACTAAAGGCGGTGCAGATTCCAGTTGCCCTTCTTGGGTATGTACATACAGGGGTTGACTTACTAAAGGCGGTGCAGATTCCAGTTGCCCTTCTTGGGTATGTACATACAGGGGTTGACTTACTAAAGGCGGTGCAGATTCCAGTTGCCCTTCTTGGGTATGTACATACAGGGGTTGACTTACTAAAGGCGGTGCAGATTCCAGTTGCCCTTCTTGGGTATGTACATACAGGGGTTGACTTACTAAAGGCGGTGCAGATTCCAGTTGCCCTTCTTGGGTATGTACATACAAGGGTTGACTTACTAAAGGCGGTGCAGATTCCAGTTGCCCTTCTTGGGTATGTACATACAGGGGTTGACTTACTAAAGGCGGTTCACTTTGCAAGGGAATTTTCCCCAGAGCTTAGTGAAGGAGGCGAAGGCAGCTCTGTTGACTTGCACCATGAAATCAAGGGCACTGCTTTTTTTTTTGCATATGATTGGGTATTCTTTGCAAAGTGACATTTCACCAGGCTCTGGAGCAAATTCCCTTGAAAAGTGAGCAGCCTGTTTGCCTTTAGTAAATCATCCTCAACAGGGGCTGACTGGCAACTTTTGGCCCAGGGGGCACGTACAACCCTGAGGCCCATGGTGCAGTGACTCTACCCCCCTTCTGTTCTCTCTTCCCTGCCTCCTCCTGACCCCCATCTCAGGCTGAAGCGCTGCTCCAGGTACACTCTGCTCACTGGGCGGGTCGGGCTAAACAGCGCCTGCTGCACCGACTCCAGGTTCCCAAGCTGGCCGGCAGGGAGTGGCTGGGGGTTCCGGCAGGAGATAGGACGGCTTGGTCAGCTTGGGCGGCTTGGTGCAAAAAAGTCCAAAGTATTATTGAGTTTGTGCCCAATAACTGTCCGAAAAACGAACAAACTTAAATGACCGAATTTAATCAGATTTTTTTGTATAGTGTATGGCCAGCATTACCTTCCTACCATAAATTCTGGTGTACTAAGGCTGCTTTCACACTGAGGCCCTGTACACACGATCAGTACAAACTGATGAAAACGGACTGAAGTTCAGTTTCATCAGTCCAAACCTACCATGTGTATGGCCCATCAGACTTTAGTCCTTCAGACCAAAGTTTTAAAATCGGACTGATGGACTGATGACCGATCGGTCAAAACCGATGGTTAGTACGCAAAAGCATTGGTTCAAAACCCACGCATGCTCAGAATCAAGTCGGCGCATGCTTGGAAGCATTGAACTTCGTTTTTTTTAGCACGTCGTTGTGTTTTACGTCACCGTTTTGGACTCGATTGGATTTTGAACTGATGGTGTGTAGGCACATCAGACCATCAGACCATCAGTCCATCAGTCCATCAGACTTCAGCCTTCAGTCCATTTTCATCAGTTTGGACTGATCGTGTGTACAAGGCCTGAGGTGCTTTACAGGCGCTATAGCGCTAAAAATAGCGCCTCTCCTCTCACTCCAATGTGAAAGATTGAGGCAGGACGCTAAAAAAAGTCCTGAAAGCTGCATCTTTGCAGCACTGTAGCAGTGGTGAATACACCGCTCCTAAATCGCCCCTGCCCATTGAAATCAATGGGCAGCACTGCCGAACCGCCAGCACTGCCGAACCGCCAGCAAAGCGACGCTGCATCGGCCGATTTTAACCCTTTTTCGGCCACTGGCGTGGGTTAAAAGCACCCCACTAGCGGCCGAAAAGCGCAGCAAAAAAAGACGATAAAGTGCTGCTAAAAATAGCGACGGTTTACCGCCGCCGCCCGTCGCTGCTCACTGTGAAAGCAGCCTAAAAGTATTAGTAGAACTGTGTGTAAGGCCTCATTTAGATGTGTGGTTGAGGGGCAGTAAAGAAGCGTGGTTGAGATGCGCTTTTGCCATCCCCTAACCTCACCCCTTTTTAAGCTACAAGAGGCAGCAAGCAGCGATGTTTACATGCTGCGGTCGCATTGAACCCATGGCAATTACTACCCAACATGTAGTGATCGGTAGATGGCAAGCCCGCCGAACGCGACATAGTCAGGCGAACAGACAACCTCCAGAATTGTCCCGAAACCACGTGCAATGCACACGTTTGTCTGCAAAAATGGGTTTAAAATAGGTAATGTGGCGCATCCTCACTGCCTGTCAATTGTCTCGGAAAGCGCGATCCAAACGCGGATCATGCTTCAAAGCAAAGGTAGGTTTTCATAATTGATTGTTTCCTTGCATTTAGTTTCCAATTTAACCCAATTAAACCTGACTGGGTGTGTGCGAATAAACACAGGTTAACAATGACTGTATATTCTGTACTTCACAGGTGTAAGTTCTTACCAGCTGCTCAACTATGAAGATAAATCAGACGTGTCTTTGGACAGAAGACATGGAAATCAGATCATGAATGATGTCGGAATAAATATCTATGGATCTGATTCTCTTGCTGTTAAAGCTTCTTTTGGTGTTGTAACCAAGCATGAAGTTGAAGTCCCAACATTACTTAAAGAACTTATATCCAGGTATTGTATTATGTGACCGTCATAGGTGTGCACACAGGGTGTGCCAGGTGTGCCCAGGCACACCCTAATCACCCTGTGCAGCAAAAATTCCCCCTACTACCCTGGCTCCTCCCCTTCTCCCTACAGCACTTCTGGCTTCCCTCTTCTCTCCCGACGGCTGTTGCTGTGGTGATGTTTTAGAATGAGTGGGGGAAGGTGCCAGTAAATATGTGATTTACCAGCCCCTTCCCTTTCTGAATGAACATAGTGAGTGATCGGTAGTGCGTGAGTGAGCTTTGGGGTGCACACCCTAATGCCATAGGCTGCGCACACCTATGGTGACCGCCCAGAAATATATACCAAGCATCTCATACACAGCATGGTCTAAAGCTGGGCAAGTACTGTAAATACTGGAGCTAATTAAAATGGAACTCTTACCCATAGACAGGGCTTTTTTCAGGTGGAACTCAGTTCCACCACCTCTGGCCCAGACCCTTAGGTGTCTGCTCACCACAATCCGGCTTCTATGTTTACAAGTGACAGCTCTGCACTCTGTATGTAATGCAACCCTGATATTTAATGCCCCTTTAAGACCCTCCTAATGTTCGTGAAATGTGACTGACCACACCCACTATTTGATGTGATTTGGAGGTTGTGTGCAGCGTAGGGGTTTTGGGGGGGGGGGGGGGGGGGTCGTGGTTGAGTTCCAGCACCTATTGTTTAAGGAAAAAAAGCCCTGCCCATAGATAATGCTTGATTTAGGGCCATCATGGTGACTCCAAAACATCATGCATTTTCGTCTGAATTTCGGGGATTTACCTTCCCCCAACCACTTGTGTAAATGAGCCCTTAGTGCCTTTTATGTAATAGTCTAATTTCTGATGATTCCTACACTAATGCCGCGTACACACGATCGTTTTTCGTCATGAAAAAAAACATTGTTTTTCGGCATGTCCAAAAAACGAAATTTTTCCAACTTCATCATTAAAAATGATGTTGCCCACCCAAAGCGCGGTGACGTACAACACGTACGACCGCACTCTAAAGGGGAAGTTCTATTCGCCTTTGGGCTGCTTTTAGCTGATTCCTTGTTAGTAAAAGACGATTCGCGCTTTTTTGTCTGTTACAGCGTGATGAATGAACTTGCTTCTGGGCATGCACGGGTTTAAAACGTCGTTTTTTGCACACACATAGATTTTTGGATCTGCGTAATCGATGTGATTTACGATCCGCCAGCGCAATTTTGCGAGGCTAGTGCAGTATTCACAAAGCTCTTACCTCCAAACTTGCGCCGGCGGATGTAACTCCCCCGGCGGAATTCAAATTCCGCGGCTAGGGGGAGTGTACAATTTAAATCAGGCGCGTCCCCACACCGATTTAACTGCGCATGCGCCGCCGGCGAAATTTCCCAACGCGCATGCTCCAAATGACGTCGATAGGACGTCATTGTTTTTGGCGTTAACGTAAATTAAGGCCATCCGTATTCGCGACCGAGTTACGCAAACGATGTAAAAATTCAAAACTCAGCGCGGGAACGACAGCCATACTTAACATTAGCTACCCCTCATATAGCAGGGGTAACTATCCGCCAGAAAAAGCCGAACGCAAACTACGTAAAAAAAAGAAGCGACGGGCAGGCGTTCGTTTCTGAATCGGCGTATCTCCTCATTTGCATATTCGTCGCGAGTAAAAGACAAAACGCCACCTAGCGGACAGCAGAAGATTGCAGCCTAAAATCTGACGGTGTAAGTCACTTACACCAGTCGGATCTAAGGGAGATCTATGCGTAACTGATTCTTATGAATCAGTCGCATAGATCCGACCGTCGGATCTCAGAGATTCGACAGCGTATCAGGAGATACGCCGTCGTATCTCTTTGTGAATCTGGCCCAATCATTTTTTACAACCCGAAAAAAATAATAATTTTTGGGTCGTTTTTCAGAAGCCGAAAAACGATGTGAAGCCCACACACGATGATTTTAAATGATGTTTTTAAAAACGTTTTTTTTCATGCCGAAAAATGATCGTGTGTACGCAGCATTACACTTTACTGAGTAAAAAAGCTGGAGCTTTTTCAATTTATTTAATGCATGTTACATGTTTTGTAATGCTGTTTTTTACAGGCATTGTTATTTGACTATCATACCCAATTTAAAATTGTATTACTTTATAGGGCAAATGAATGCAATCATATAAAATTATGTCAAATATTGCTCTGCTTGTATTATTAGCACTTAGTTTAACTTCATAGACAGGAGCGTTACTGTGTACTCCAGTGACATCTGCTGGGAGAACCAAAGTACTGCTTTACAAGGATCTACTGTTACACTCCAAAGTTACAATTCCTCAGTTACTGAGACCTTTAGGTCTAAGTCCAATCAAAAAAAAGGAAATTAGGGAGAATTCATTCTTTCTGTCCATGTAGCAAATGTAAGATGTAATGAATTTTTTTTCCAATGTCAGAGTGACAGAAGTTTTAACGTATTCCCACTCTAAGGCCCCTTTCACACTGAGGAGTTTTTCAGGCGGTACATCGCTCAAAATAGCGCTGCTATACCGCCTGAAAAACTCCTGCCCAGCCTTCTCAATGTAAAAACCTGAGGGCTTTCACACTGAGGCGGGAGAGAAAAAAATCTCCTGCAAGCAGCATCTTTGGAGCGGTGAGAGGAGTGGTATACAACCGCTCCTTCACATTTAAAACAATGGGAAACAGCGGTATTAATGCAGAGGCGCATTGCAGGTGGTATTAACCCTTTATCGGCCACTAGCGGGGTTAATACCGCACCGCTAGCGGCCGAATCCCACGGCAATTCTGATGGTATAGCGCCGCTATTTTTAGCGGCACTATACCGCCACCGCGCCTCCCGCCCCAGTGTGAAAGGGGCCTAATAAGGAATAGAAAATAAAAAATGTAGCTGGATATGGGCTTTAAGGCCCCTTTCATACTGGGGCGGGAGGCGCGGTGGCGCTATACAGTCGGAATTGCCGCGGGATTCGGCCGCTAGCGGTGCGGTATTAACCCCCGCTAGCGGCAGAGGCGCATTGCGGGCGGTATTACAGCGGTTTCCCATTGTTTTAAATGGGAAGGAGCGGTATACATACCGCTCCTCTCACCGCTCCAAAGATGCTGCTGACAGGAGATTTTTTTCTCTCCTGCCAGCGCATCGCCTCAGTGTGAAAGCCCTCGGGCTTCCACATTGAGAAGGCTGGGCAGGAGTTTTTCAGGCGGTATAGCAGCACTATTTTTAGCGCTGTACCGCCTGAAAAACTCCTCAGTGTGAAAGGGGCCTTATAATTGCTCCTATTGGTCTGCCCCTGCACATGTACTTGGTGAACTTACTGAACAGTGAACTTCTCATTGTACTGAGCCACATCTAACTGACCACAGACTGCAGCATATACAGTGCCTTGAAAAAGTATTTATTTGGCAGAGCTTCCACGGTTCAAAAATTTGATTATTGATTTTAGTGAAATGATATTTATTAGTTTTCTGTTTACCGTTATAGAACTATTGACTTAGAACATTGCTTAGTTCGTCAAGCAAGAGAAAATGGCAAGGAGGTTTTATGTGTTGTCATGGAAAGTATCCGCACAACGCGTCAGTGTGCTCTGACTGTCCATGCTGGTATGCGGGGAGAAGCTATGAGAGTAAGTTTAAGAGCCTTCTGTGTATAAAAAAAATTACATTGATAGAATACCCAGTTGAATTACATATTCGTTTTCACCACAAATGATAAAACTTCCATCAGTTTGGATGTAATATGCTGTGATGCATCTTTGAAGTTTGGAGCATTTTTTGGAAAATGCTTTAAGGTCACTAGATGGCTTGAGACTTCTTTACATTTTTCTAAGCTCGGTATAGAGCATTGTAGATTCCTGTTTGTAAAATTACTGATTTTTCATCTGACTAAACATTAAGGCCCAGATTCTCAAAGGGCTTACGACGGCGCAACGCAATGTACGCAGTCTTAATCTGGCCCGTCGTATCTATGCGACTGATTCTTAGAATCAGTTACGCATAGATATCCATTAGATCCGACAGGCGTAAGGCTCTTACGCTGTCGGATCTTAAATGCATTTTTTTTTTCGCCGCTAGGTGTCGCCTCCATCGTTTTCCCCGTCGAGTATGCAAATTAGCAAAATATGCGAATTCCCGAACGTACGCGCGGTCGACGCAGGGAAGTTACAACGTTTACGTTAGATTTGCGACGCGTAAAGTTGCCCCTGCTATATGAGGGGCAACCAATGTTAAGTATGGCTGTAGTTCCCGCGTCGAAATTAAAAAATGTATGTTGTTTGCGTAAGTCGTCCGTGAATGGGGCTGGACGCCATTTACGTTCACTTCGAAACCAATGACGTCCTTGCGACGTCATTTAGCGCAATGCACGTCGGGAAATTTTGGGGACGGCGCATGCGCATTACGTCCGGCGCGGAACGCGCCTAATTTAAATGCTCCACGCCCCCTACCCGGCTCATTTGAATTAGGCGGGCTTGCGCCGGGGGATTTACGCTACGCCGCCGCAACTTTACAGGCAAGTTCTTTGTGAATAAAGCACTTGCCTGTAAAACTTGCGGCGGCGTAACGTAAAGCAGATACATTACGCCCGCACAGTTTTACGCCCAGATACGAGAATCTGGGCCTAAAAGGCAATGTGCAGTCACCTTTAAACTTCAACTGTAAAAAGTCTTAGCTTTTTGAGTCAGAATACTAAACTTGAGGGTACCTCAGTAGTTGTATAGGCATACAAATGTCAAATTACTTAAGCTTTGGAATCAGAAGTAGTAGGTCAAGTCAGCACTGATGGAGTTGGGTGAATGCCAGTATGTTGGAGTCACCACCTTATTTCTGTGAACTTCAGCACCAAGAGCCATATAAGGGAGTCTCTTGTATACCATAGTAATGACTAGAGTTGGGCGAACAGTTCGAGCAGAGCAAAAGTTTGGCCTGAACATCGCCTGTTCGCCCGTTCGGCGAACACCTGAATTTGCGAGGGCCCACCGAGCGCCCCACAATGCACTGTGCACTGCATGGTGTATTCTAAGCCCTGATTGGGCAAACCTTTGCCCAATCAGGGCACAGTGAATAGCTGGTTGTTAGATAGTGGGCCAGGAAGCCGGCCGCAGTGTCCTTAGCAACTGATGAGTCATCAGCTGTCAATGGACTTCCCCACTGATAGCTGAATGAAAAAAAAATATAATTGCCGGTAATAAAAATATATTTTTTTAAAAGGCGTGGGGTCCCCCCCCCAATCAATACCAGGCACTTAGGTCTGGTATGGATTTTAAGGGGAACCCCCATGCCAAAATGTTTTAAAAAATGGCGTGGGGTCCCAAAAGGCCTGGTCTGGATTGGGGGGACCCACACACGTTTTTTTTTAAACGTTTTTTATTGCCAGCAATTATATTTTTCATTGTTTTTTCTTTATAAATATCAGTTCTGCCGCAGCAGGTTCTATGCACGTTACATATGTGCCACTTAACAGGCAGAATAAGACCTCCAGGCACTATATTTAAAGTGGTTTTCCATTTTTATTGTTTCACTTTAAGCATCATTAAAACTACTTCTGCAAAAAACGATCTTTTAAAAAAATTGTGCTGAAAAAAATGAAGTTCAATGCTTCCGAGCATGCGTCGACTTAATTCTGAGTGTGGATTTTTAACCGATGGATTTCCCCACAGACGATCATTTTTTTTCTATCGTTTTTTTAACCATAACATTTCTTTAAAACAGGTTCTGTTTTTTTTCACCGATGGGAAAAAAACTGATGGGGCCCACACACGATAGGTTCGTCCCATGAAAACGGTTCAATGGTCCGTTTTCATCAGACGAACCAATCATGTGTACAGGGCATAAGACTATATAAATGTATCTACTCTTTATTATATTAAATAATTGCCTCTGGTTTTGATTATTACTGTTTTTAGTAATAACTTAAAGCGGAGTTCCGGCCACAATTTCACTTTTTAAATATAAATACCCCTGTAATACACAAGCTTAATGTATTCTAGTAAAGTTAGTCTGTAAACTAAGGTCTGTTTTGTTAGGTTGTTACAGCATTTAGACACTTTATAAAATAGAAATTGACTGGGGCCATCTTAAGTGTGGGCATCATGAAGCCAGACTGTATGACTTCCTGGATTTCAGCATTGCAGATCTCGCACATGCTCAGTGCTGCACAAGCAGTGTCAGATGAGGTTTCAGCTCCTGTGCTGTCCAAGTCACATGATTCTTTGAGACTGGGGAGTGCACAGACTCCTGGAAAGTTACACCCACTACATTCCCAGGAGTCTGTGCGGTGTAGGTTAGGAAGCATTAAGCACCTAGGTGCAGGAAGTGGGAAGATTAACTATTCTGCCTAGCAACAACACTTTGAAGGCATCTAAAAAAAAAAAATTTTTTCGTAAAGGACTAATGACATTTTTTTAAAACTACTGATGTAATGTTATATTTATGGGTGGAACTCCACTTTAAGACTTAAGCTGTGAAGGGCAGATGCAGACCGACACGGGACCCACTCACACTCCTGTAACAGTCTGAAAAGGAGCGTTTTTTTTTTTTTGTTTTGGAGAAGGCTAAAATTATCACTTTTGACGCTTTGCAACCGCACCTTAAACGCACCATAAAAGCCTTAGACGCATTTACAATGCGTTTACAGTGCACTAGTTGTGCATTTCAATAGCATTGAATGGAGGCAGTGGCAAAGCGTCAATAACTGCCAAACTCTTTGCCTCACCACAATGCTAACACTGTAGTGTGAACACCTCCATCCGCTCCCAATTTTAAAAATTTTTAGTGGCATTGATAGGCGCTCGGGAAGCGTTCAAAGAAAGGCGACTTAACCACTTATTTTAAATGCCTGTGTGAAAGAGCCCTAAGATCGCCTTGTTATAACAGCATTTATGTTTTCCGATGTAATATATCCTATCATCTAAAATAACTTTATTTTTTATTTTCAGTTTCATTTAATTGATGACAAAAACCATAAAGGACGTGACAAAGCTATTGTATTCCCAGCCCATACAACCATAGCGTTTAGTATTTTTGATCTTTACATTCATCTGGATGGCCATTTTGGTAAGCTGTATATCCATCAGTATAACTTATATGTATGGATTAAAACTAAGATTGTTTTGTGCCATGTTATGAAATTATATATTCAAAAGAAAATGGTCTGGTGTTGCCAGTGACACACCTCCATCCCCAAATTAAAGGCAACAAAGATAAGATGCACTTCTTCAGCAGGTTAGCCTTTTATGAGGAGGGTGAGCAAACAGGTAGGCTGCTAGCCAAGATTGTGCAATCAAACCAGGCTTCCCCAGCTGTAGGGGCTCTACGTACCCCTCGGGAAAGGGTGGTGAATGACCCGAATCTTATTATGCAGGAACTGGTGGAGTTTTACTTATATCGCTCTAGGCAGGATAACACAACAGAGGAACTGCAGGATTTTCTGCACGGGATCGAGCTACCCTGTCTGTCGGCCTCCCAGAGGCAGATCTTAGATTCCCCCATAACAGAAAAGGAGTTGCAATGTGCGGTCAACTCCTTTCCAAATTCCAAAGCCCCTGGAGATGACGAGCTCCCAATTGAGGCGTTTAAGCAGTACGGGGAAGTGATACTACCCTATCTTCTCAAGGTGTTTAATGCAACCAGGGAGAACCAGACTCTCCCTGCCTCCATGATCAAAGCTAACATTGTCCTACTGTTAAAACCCAGGAAGGACCCTCTAGACCCAAGCTTGTACAGGCCCATATCCCTTTTGCAGGTGGATATTAAGATTCTGGCCAAAGTGTTGGCCATGAAATTTAATAAAGCCATATCATCGATTATACATCCGGACCAAGCAGGATTTATTCCTGAGAGGTCCACCTCGATTAATTTGCGCAGGCTCTTCCTCAACATACAGTCTCAAGCAGATAATATAGGGAATAGGGCCCTCCTGTCCCTGGACACTCATAAGGCCTTCGATTGCAAAGAATGCCAATACCTGTGGGCCACTATGTATAAATTTGGGTTTGGTTCCACCTACCTATCATGGGTGAAATTATTATACAGCAACCCGCAGGCGGCCACTAGAGAGGCAGGACGTGTCTCCATGCCTTTTCCTTTACATAGAGGCACACGACAGGACTGCCCTCTATCCCCTCTTTTGTTCGCCATTGCCATTGAGCCACTTGCTGCCTTGATCCGCTCCAACCCCTTTGTTAGGACCTGGGCTTGAACCTGGGACCTCTGGTGTGTCTGGTAGTGACTCTGCCTGCTGAGCCACCTGGAATGCTGGACAGCTCCTTGGACAGTTCTTCGGATAGTTCCTTGAATGATCTTGTCTTGAATCTTGTTTGCCTTGAACCTTGAACCCTTTGCTCCTCCCATGAACTTCCTATAAAAGCCATGTCCCTGCACTTCCTGGTTGCCAGAATATTGTGCCTTCACCAGCCAATATCTTGCTCCTGTCTCTCTTGCCGCTGACTGATCTTTGCTACCATTCGCTACCGACTTTTGGCTCGTCCCCCGACTACGCTTCTGCTTGATCCCTACCTGTTATATCTGCTTCCGGACCCTGGGCTTGCTCTCCTTCTGGTGGGGCTATCCTGAGGACCACGCAGCAAAGCCCATCTCCACCATCAGGAGCTCTGGTGAATACCGGTTAGTGCTTAGACCCTGCGCCTCAGGTGAACCCATGTCATCAACCAGGGTGACCTGTGTGAATATCCGCTCTGCTGCTATAGCTACTGGCCTCTGAGCCTGACTCCAGACCGTGACACCCTTAATTTGTGGCTTCAAATATGGTAAGATGCAGGAAAAACTCATGCTCTATGCCGACGACACCATTTTACTTCTGGGGGAGACATCAGATTTCCTGAGAGAGGCTACGGCAGTCATCACCAAGTTTGGCACATTTTCGGGTTTGGTGATCAACTGGATCAAATCCTCGATCTTATTGCTAGACTCCTCGGCTTCCTGGTTCCCTACTGCGCATGCGGGAGTCGCAGAAGACAGCGGGGGGGGGGAACAGAGTAGGCGCCGGAAGTGGCAAAGTGTCACCTCAATCGCCGAGGCGACCTATGCCCGGAAGTGGTAGCAAATACTTATATTACACAGGTATCTTCTCCCTCCTCCCCCTGAAAGGTGTCAAATGTGACACCGGAGGGGGGAGGATTCCAAAAAGTGGAAGTTCCATTTTTGAGTGAACCTCATAAAATGTTTTTTATGCCACAGCTCCTCTACATCCTGCACAATACCCACATGGTTGTCCCACTTAAAACTTTTTGCATCATAAATTCGCTGTTTCGCTCCTTTATCTGGCTTAATAATCCTCAGAGGGTCAAGCTCGAGCAACTGCAAAAACCAAAGGAGAGTGGGGGTCTCGCTTTACCTAACCTTTGGCTTTGCCCACGGAACCGGCCGGTGGGGACAGAGGACACGACCACAGCTTTGATGCACCATGTCATGGGGACATACAGTGTGGCCACAGACTTGGAGGCTCTGGCCTACGCTAAATCCAACAATCTTTTTCCCACCTTCGTGTTGATGCAGAAGGTTTGGAACAAGGCCAGACAGCTGCAAGATGTTATAGGATTCACAGATCATAGTCACTATCTGGGACAATGGGCATTTGCAGTGTGGTACTTACAGTGTGGTATGTTGGAGGCAGTACGGGGTCACACACTTGGTACACATCTTCTCCAACGGCAAACTGCGCTCCTTTTCATCTTTACAGACAGAATTCAACCTCCTTAAATCAATATATTTCCCATACCTACGGCTACATCACCTCCAGGCGCAATTGTAGGGGTCTCTGTGGGCCCTGTTCCCAACCCCCATCTTTCATTATATGACAGAGGTTTCTCATTTTAAGGGATTTATATCCGGTGTTATGCCATGCTTGCGTCCACATGCTTTGAATTGCTTTTCTCACAATCCTGCGAGCTGTTCTGTCTGATATTTTTCTTGGTCTTTCAGATCTTGCTTTAACTTCCACTGTTCCTGATGACTGCCATTTCTTAATTACATTCCGAACAGAGGATATTGACATCTGAAAATGCTTTGCTATCTTCTTATAGCCTTCTCCAGCTTTGTGAGCGTCAACTATTTTCAGTTTTCTAGACAACTGCTTAGAAGAACCCATGGTGCTGATTGTTGGGGCAAGGTCAGATGAGTCTGGGCATTTAAAACCTTTGAGATTGACATCACCTTGTCTTCCCAGACGATGATTGAGAACAATCCATGACACTGGCAGGTCTCAGCTTTGCAAAGGGGGCAGTACAAGATATTAACTCTGCAGGGTGCCCTAACTTTTGCAGATGCCATTTTTTTGTTTTCTGTAATTTTGAAAGTGTAAATGATGGAAATAAAATCGAACTTTTTTTGACATATTATAAGAATGTCTAACCTGTAATTTAATGCCTTTTGGAGATTTTTCCATCTTTCCTTGGCTTCGTTATGCACATTAATACAAATTTTTACCTGGGGTGCCCAAACTTTCGATCCCCACTGTAAGCACCCATTTTCTCTAATGGTATAATGCATCTTACCTATCACTCTGTTACCCGCATATCCCCAAGTAAACAGACAAGATCACCATTCCTTACGTCCTCATTACCATGCTCTTCTGCCCTCTATCCAGCACAGCACTTGGTTTTTATTCAAGCACAACAAAAGCATTGACAAACAGGAAGTGATGGCTCCAACAGCCAATTGCTTCCTCCATGGGAAATGACATCACAGGAAATGACCTCACAGGATATGAATGTCAACACAGGAAATCCTTTCAACAGGATGAATAATGGCTAGGGGAGTCTTATGGGCGTGTCTGGGCAGGGACAGTGTGTATGTTTTACACATGGATGCTCTCCCTGACCATAACAATTCAAAAGCTCCCGTTTTACCGATGGTATGAATCCTTATTCTGCGTTGTTCAGAGAACAACGCATACTGGGATTATACTACGATTCCTGCTGATGGGAGATTATCTGCAGGTGTACGCTACTCGCCCTGCCACGTGTTGATAGGGCACACAGAGACACACGAGCGTACATCCCCTAACTGATAATGTCTTTGCAGAGTGAACACATCCCCCTCAGACGAACGTCTGTGCATCACACAGGGGCCCTTTTGCTGGCGGACATATCCCCACTCTGCAAACACCTCTCCCCAACCTCAGGAAGTTTTTCACTACCAGACGGGACTCAACCAGCGTCAGTCTTCCCCAGTCAGAGTGGGCTGCGGGAGTACTAACACTGGGAGACACCATGACAATACATATTAAATACATCTTCATAAAATTTCCACAACAACTGATGTTTACTTTTGAGACAAAAAAATATAACATTTTAAATTTATATAGAATATAAAAAAAAAAGATTCCAGGACTACACCGGAAAAGAAATTTCTAAACTAAAGCATCAAAAGCTGAGGATGACTATCCTTCTGCAAATTGGGGGCCTCCATTTGTAATGCTAATCCAGGAACAGTATATATATTGACCCTAAATGACCCTACTCTGGGTGCATCTGTAACCCTAATAAGCTTTAAGAACTTGGAACGTACCTGTAACCCATTAATCGTAAACGATTTTGGGAACAGCAGATGATAAGGCTATTGTAATTAAAATCTAAAATGTAATAGTTTCAGTTAAAAAACTGAACTCTAGCATGTAAAAAATAAGAATGTTACTCTGTACCAGAAGAATATGATTGTGAAATGAAATACATTTTTTCCTTCTTTCCAGAACTATGTGTATCATCTGCATCAAGAGGTGGATTTGAGAAGGTACGCACAAGATCATTCTCATTCAATGCCCTGAGGAACCGTTTATATCGAACAGGCATCTTATTTACCGGTAAGTCATATATGTGCTGCCAAAATTCCAAATGTAACCTATATAAGGCTCTATTCACACTAATGCGTTTTTTGATGCATTTTGCAGAAATGCAGGGAAATTTTTAACATGGGTTCCTATAGAACATGTTCACATCAATGGATTTTTGTGCCTCTGCACAAGGCTGGGGACTTTTTCCCCAGCAAAATGCAGCATTTTTCATGTAATAGACTTCAATGGACCCGCATCCAAAACGCAAGTACCACGTTTTACTGCGATTTTGGCGTTTTTTTTTTTTTTTTTTTTTTTACAGCTGGTTGCTAAGGCGGGGGCTGGGAAGCTGATGAGTCATCAGCTGTCAGCAGGCTTCCATGGTGAATGTAAAAAAAAAAAAAAAACGTGGAAAAAAAGCAGCGTGGGGGTCCCCCGCAGATTCGGAGAGGACTCCCCCACGGCAAAATAAAAAAAAGTTGCGTTGGTGTCCCCCCCAAAATCCATACCAGACTCTTATCCGAGCATGCAGCCTGGCCGGCCAGGAAAGGGAAAGGACGAGCAAGAGCCCCCCCTCCTGAACCATACCAGGCCGCATGCCGTGAACATGGGGGGGATTAATACTTTGGGGCACCCCAAAGCATCTTCCCCCCATGTTGATGGGGATAATGGCCTCTTCCCGGCAACCCGTGCTTGGTGGTTGTCGGGGTCTGTGGGCAGAGGGATTATTGGAATCTGGAAGCCCCCTTTAACAAGGGGGCCCCCAGATCCTGGCCTCCCCCCATGTAAATGAGTAATGGGGTACATTTTACCCCTACCCATTCACCAAAAAAAATGTAGTGTAGTGTTAAAAAATACAGTTGACAGTTTTTGACAAGTCTTTTATTAAAAATATCTTCTTCTTCCCCACTTCTTCCTCTGGTCTTCCCCCATGTTCTCCCGCATCTTCCTTCTCCGGGTTTCTCCTTCTCCCACTTCTTCTTCCACTCTTCTTCTTTCTTCTGTCTTTTTTGTCTGGTGTTCTTCTTCCTCTGCTGCCGCTCCCCCCAACGACCCTCCTCCGATGCTGCGTCCCGCTGATCTGTCCTTGCTGATGTCAAGCATTTCTTTGATAACAATGGGGGTATGGTCATTGGATTACATCATTTGGAGGCCCCCGCCCCCTTGTGACATCACTGCCTGGGGCATGATGGGTCCATGACATCACAAGGGGCGGGGCCTCCGGATTTTGTAGTCCGATTGCCACGCTCCCATTGTTATCTAAGAAATGCTTGACATCGGCGTGGACAGATTGGCAGGACGCAGCATCGGAGGAGAGTGGTCGCCGGGATCGGCGGCAGAGGAAGAAGAACACTGGTCAAAGAAGACAGAGGAAAGAAGAAGAGCAGAAGAAGAAGCAGGAGAAGCCGGGAGGAGGAAGACGCGGGGGAAGATGGGGTATTTTTTAACACTACACTACTCTTTTTTTGGTGAATGGGTAGGGGTATAATGTACCCCATACTCATTCACATAGGGGGAGGCCTGGATCTGGGGTGTGGCTGCCTTCTCCACTCCTCCTACAAACTCCTTCCCTTAGACGGCTGACCCCCCAGCTGAAGAAGAAAGAGGAGGATAGACCACAGCAGTCCAGGAATCTTCATCACCTGACATGCTGTAAGTGACTGAGCAGTGCACATTGTCACTACATGCAGACCTAACCTGTCTCTATATACCGCCCTAACCTGTCTCTATATACCACCCTAACCTGTCTCTATATACCACCCTAACCTATCTCTATATACCACCCTAACCTGTATTTATATACCACCCTAACCTGGCACTATATACCACCCTAACCTGTCTCTATATACCACCCTAACCTGGCACTACTGTATATACCACCTTAACTTGGCTCTATATACCACCCTAACTTGGCTCTATATACCACCCTAACCTGGCTCTATATACCACCCTAACCTGGCTCTATATACCACCCTAACCTGGCTCTATATACCACCCTAACCTGGCTCTATAAACCACCCTAACCTGGCACTATATACTACCCTAATTTGGCTCTATATCACCTAACCTGGGTCTATATTACCCAAACCTGGGTCTATACAACCCTAACCTGGCACTATATATGACCCTAACCTGGCTCTATATCACCCTAACCTGGCACTATATACCACCCTAACCTGGCCTTATATACCACCTTAACCTGGCTCTATATAACCTAACCTGGCACTATATCACCTAACCAGCCAGTATACTACCCTAACGTCACTTGACATCTACGTGTGGTGCGCGGCTTGCCTGCCCGCCTGGAGGGGGTGCCAGATATAGGATCCCCCCTGGGTGCCAAATGTGCTATGTACGCCTCTGTTGGTTAGTGAAGGGATAAAGGTTATACTAATAGAGAGGGACTACACAAAGGGGCCAGAAATAGTAATTCACTTTTTTTATTTTTTTATGTAGCAGCATATTCAGCATTAAAAGCAGATTATAGAACTGCTACCACTGGGAGTCTACATGTTCCTTTAACAATATTTTACAGCTACAGAGCCTTAAAGTATAACTAAAGGCAAAACTTTTTTTTGGATAGAGTGCAGAGGGATTAGAACTCCTGTTGCTGTCTGTGTCCCCGTTAGGGAAATTTGCCCTCTCTATTTGTCCTGTTTACTATTATCATTGAAAGTGAAAGAAAACCCAAATTTTGGGTTGTCCCCAGAAAGATCATAGAGGTGAAACCTTCCATTAGGGACACTAGTTCTTGTGACCTGGGGGTCCTCAAGGAATTTCTTTAGTTTGCAGGCATTACCTCTCACTTACTGTTTGGCTATGGGACAAGAAGTGAAGGGAAATCTCCGCAATGGGATAGGGGTTAAAACCCTTCCCTGTTCTATCCAAAATTAAAAAAAATGTTTTGCCTATAGTTCTACTTTAATATGCAGAAATCCATTGATGTCCACATTTACATTATAGTATCAGCTTTTGGTTTTCAGTATCAGTATCAGTATAGTTTAGAAGACAGTAAAATGTATATTTATATGACATTGGGCACTAATTTTGAATATAATAGTAAGATATTTATTGTTGAACAGGAAAAAGGACAATGGACATCATGGTTAACTCAGACTCGTACTATGATGACATATTTTCTGACTACTATGACAAGGCTGCCAGCATGACTGACATCTCTACCACCTACATGAGAGAAGGCACTCATACTCGTGTAAACCTGCTGAATAATAACATCCCCAAGGGACCCTGTGCCTTGTGCGGAATGGGCAACTCCAAAAGAGAGACAGTTTACGGCTGCTTTGAGTGTTCTTTTAATGGGCAAAAGTACGTCAGGCTCCATGCAGTTCCTTGCTTTGATCTCTGGCATAAAAGGCTTAAGTGAAAGATGCATGTGACACAATGGTGCTTCTTGGTTATAACTCAGGTATAACGGTGCCACAGACCTCATCTCATATATACAAAGTGGACTCTGACCTAAAAGACTGGTTTAAAAGTAACTTGTTTGTCTCAGAACAAAGCTATGTAATGAATAGTAACTCTACAGGCCAATAACCAGTGTCAAATGTATTCAAATGTCAAATCATGCAAAAATACATAGAAGGCCTGTTTCACACAGGCTTAAGCTTGTATAAGAGCAGTGTGAACATCAAACTTTGACAAAGCATTTGCAGAGCTTTCACCAAGTTTTGTTGAAGCTTTTAAAGCACCTTTCAACTCCAGTCTGCATATGTTGAACAGAAATCCTAAAGGAGCCTTGCTGAGCTGAATCGCCTCCTTGGAAAACTGGAGGTTGTTTTGAAGGTTCTCCTGGACCTGGAGGGATGGCGGAGTGAGTGGAATCTTCTGTTTCCCCATCTCCTTACCTCCCTCCTCTCCCTCCCCCCCCTCCTTTTTGTTTCCAACTTTCTCTTTTCTTCCACTTTTCTCCTCTTTCTTTTCGTCTTCTTCCCCTTGTGCTACCTTCTTTGTTTCTTCATGCTGACGGTGTATGATTTCTTTGCCATTTTTCAGAGAATATGAATGATAATACGAAAACATTTCTTTCACTTATGGTTAGTGTTTGGCTGAAGCCATTTATTATCAATCAACTGTGTTTACTCTTTTTAAATTGTAATCACAACAGAAACTACCCAAATGACCAAAAGTTTACTTACCCTGGTGATTTTGGCCTGATAACATGCACACAAGTTGATACAAAGGGGTTTAAATGGCCAACTATTCTCACCTGTGATCTGTTTGCTTGTAAAGTGTGTGTGTATAACAATTCAATGAGTTTCTGGACTCCTGACAGACCCTTGCATCTTTCATCCAGTGGTGCACTGACGTTTTTGGATTCTGAGTCATTCTGAATCCTGGCCGTGTGTATGCTCCATCGACACTGCTTTGCAGTGTTTCTCATAGGAAAGTATGAGTAAATCTGGTGGAAAAAAAAAACCGCTGGGAATCCCGACAGGAAAATAGAGAGCAGGTTCTCTATTTTTTTCCACCGAGATTCCCGGCTGTTTTCCTGTCGGGAAAACTGTGAGGAAGCATACACACGTCCAGTTTTCCCGGCCAAAAGCTCTCTTGACAGTTTTCCTGGCAAGACAACCAGTCTTGTGTATGGGCTATAGACTTTTATAGAGTTGAGTTTAGGACAAAAAAACACAAGTTTGGAGCTGCTAGTGTACATAAAGCCTAAAAGCTTCAACAAACCTTGCTGAAAGCTCTGCAAATGCTTTGCCAAAGCTGTGTGTTCACACGCTGAAGCATGTGTGAAACAGGCCATAGGCTCCATGCACACTGGGCTTAAAAAAAATCCAGTTTCCTTGGCAGGAAAAAAAACGCTCAGATAGAATGTTTTTTTTTTGTACAAAGTTTAGACGCATTTAGGAGAGTTTTGCGTTTTTTTCCTGCCAGAAAGCTCCAATCAGAAACGCAAACTAGAAGGTTTTTTTTTCCCTGCCTCTAAACGTTAAGCCTATATTCATCCTAATGTGCATGGGCACATAGGATAGCATTGAGCTGCTTCTACAGGCAAACATCAGAAGCAGCGATTTTAAAGCCAGTGTGCATGAAGCCATAAGGAGAACTCCTTTGAGGATATGAATAAATGCCAGTAAACTTACATAATATCCATTTGTGCGCCCTGCAAAAATGACAGTGCTGAAGGTTACTAATAACTTCCCAGCAGGTGAATGCACATTTAAAATTCTAACAATTTGTAGATCGTGACGCAGGAACAAAAGGTTTATAGGTTTGTTACTTAAAGTGGATGTACACCCAATTCATGAAATTTGAGCTGGGCACATATATCTGCAGTATTTTGGTATCTCTCTTCAAAGAGCTAAGTCCCACAGCTCTCTCCTGAACCATTTCTGTTATCAGCCAGATAACTCCTGACAAATTCTCTGACACATCAGATAAAAGCAGCCTGAAATGTCTGTCAGGGGAGATTGCTAAAATAGATTAGCAGGGAGCTGGCCCTATTACAAAACACCTCAGAGAGTCTCTGCCTCATGATGAGAGGGGGTGTGTGCCTTTCCTCCAATCAGAAAATTTAGCTATCTTGGCTGTATGCCCAGACATCACACTCTGTGTTAAACAGGAAGAGAATATTTTCTAACATGATCTAAACAGTATATAAATGTGAAGACAGCAGATATACATGTAAAACCTATGTAGGGAGATTTGGTTCATCTCTTTGTATCATCTGAGGCTGTTCACTTCACTGGGTGTATGGAGGGTTTACGTCCACTTTAATATTTATTTTGTTTGTAATTTGGTGGCTAGGTCTTTCCCTTCTTTCTCCCTATGATAAGATAGATGAAGCTATAAATAAGATTTACATTGTAATGTCTTTCTGGCCAAAGGCTGATGTGAATGGGATGATATACTCTATAAAACTCTACAGAATATGCTGGCATTATATACAAATAAAATATCAAGTTTTGCCGATATTTCCTATTTTAGTTGTGTACTATTTTGCTGAGTTTTCGTTCACTGCTGTTTAAATGTGCAAGGTAGATTTAGGAGTCATTCTTAAAGGTTTATATACGCACATGTATGTTTTGTGTGCTCATCTAAGAAGAACTTTTTTAGGGCCTGGCAGTGGTGGACACATCTAAGATTTTAAGGGCGCTCCCTTCTCACGAAAGCAATAGTCTGTTTTCATTAACCTTAAGCCATCATTCCAAATAATGAAACTAAATGCCATTAATGAAATTTTTTTTTGTGCTCACTAATTTCAAATCCAAGTGGGATCAGAATCACATAGGACCTCATCCCCATCTGTATTGCCTGTCATTAAAATCAGACTCTTTTGGTCTTATAAGTTTGTGTGTATTTTTGTGCTGTATTCATTTCGTAATTCAATTAAACATGCTTTAAATATTACCTGCAGCTTTTTTTTATTAGGACAATTATAATTTTTTGACCATATAACAATTCAGTCACAACAATGAAAGATGATTGTCTACAAATTTACATACTGCATGTGGTTGTACCTGGTTTTCTGCCACCTGGGCTACAACCCCTATTCCTATACCCTCCAAGCAGTGTTCTTCCTTTACTCCAGTACATGAGACTGTCTGAGCTGAAGTGGAGGCCAAAAATCAAGAGTCATATTCTTATCACACATTTAATTGATGCTCACATAATAGAAAAATAAGTATAAATTCACACACCATTTCTTAAAATTTGATTTTCTTAACACCAAGTTAATTATTGGCTATAAATTTGTATATCTGCTGCAACATGCACATACACATTGAGGCCGGGTTCACATACGTGCAAATTCCAATTCACATCCAATTCACATCCAATTCGCATTGCATGTCAGGCCTCTTACACAACCGTTTTCCTCTACAGAATCCATCAAGAAACTTGGTGGCAGAGCTTTTTTGCAGAGGAAACCGGTCATGTGTACGTTTTTCATCGAGGAAACTGTCGAGGAACTCGACAAGAAAAAAAAGAGAACAAGTTCTCTTTTTCCTCGACGGGAATCTCAATTTCCTCGTCCTGTTCCTTGTCGGGCTGGTTTTCGACGGGAAACGCGAGCGTGTGTATGCGAAGAAACCCGCGCATGCTCAAAATAAAGTATGAGACGGGAGCGCACCTTTGGTAAAAGTAGCGTTCCTAAAGGAGATAGCACATTTGTCACACTGTAACAGACTGAAAAGTGCAAATCGTCTCTCACCAAACTTTTACTTAACACGCAGTAACATGAGATTAGCAAAAGCAGCCCCAAGGGTTGTGCCAGTGGAATCGAACTTCCCCTGCCATTGTATGTGTTGTACGTCACGCGTTTGAGAACGAGGAGATTTGGTCTTGACAGTGTGTACGCAAAGCAAGCTTGTCAAGTTTCTCGACAAGCCTGACAAGGAACTCGTCGAGGAAAATGATGCGTCTTTTCCGACGAGTTCCTCGGTCGTGTGTACGAGGCCTCAGTGTGATCAGCTCTTAAATGAGGGGCATAGAATGCATGAAGGTAAATAACCTGCAGCCTTTAGAACTACTTTAAAGTGATGAAAACCTGGACTTTAAAGTGTACCTTTGCTTTGTTCATGCAAGGCAGGTTTACTTTAATCTCCCTCCCCAGTAGCACATACTTCCCTTTCCTTTGCCGCTGTATTTGGCTTCCAGAAGCAGAAGGCGGCACCCTGCTCCCTGTGTAAGATAGGAGTTGTTCAAGTCATAGCTTACACTGGGCGATAGACTTTTTAAATCCAACAGTGATGATGCTTGGTGATTGATCTGGATCTGTCAGAAGGAATGAGCCAAATGCTTCTCCATACCCAGGAGTTTTTAACTGGAAATTACAGTGGGCATCACAGATAATCTCATTCACACAATTTTTTTACATGTTGCACCAATTTACTAACTTGTCATGGCTGCCAATATACACATCACCTATACTAGACATGGCAATACATACTGTACAATGCACATTTCAGAAGCACACCTGGGCTCATTCATGAAAAACGTAGAAAATGAGCCACAAACGTGAATAAGTCCTTAACTGAGGATGATGAGCTAATAAATTTAAAATATTTTTTTACACTCCAAGAGACCTGCATGAACACAAAATTTGTGGCAATTAATTCATAACCAATTATCCGCAGTAAAAAACAATACTATAATTCATCATGCCTAAAAACATTGTATTCCCTTGATGAGATGACGCCATCATTGTCGTGATCATTTTTCTTAAATATGTCAGTTAAGATCCGGCCATGTTCGGTAGGGGCTCGCTGTTTTCCATCTTTCTTAAATTCTTCTGTTAAGTAATGACTTATCTGCATGAAAAAAATATAAAATTATTTTATAGCCAAACTGTTTTTTTAAACCAAACATATATCTATTACCAAAACCTGGAACACTTCCTGCCCTGTGACAGTGAGCAAGTTCCCAATCATCTGCAAAAAGCATTCCTCTTCCTGTACCTTCAAGTTTAAAAAGGGGCGGAAATGTTTGTGACATCATCGACTTAAAGCGGAGTTCCACCCAGAAATGGACATTCCATTCCATGCGCAGTAGGGAACCAGGAAGTGAAGCCGCAAAGCTTTACTTCCTGATTGATTGATTGAGATGGCGGCAGCAGCACCCGAGAGCCGAGGGACAAATCGGCTTCGGGACCCGACATCACGGGCGCCCAGGACAGGTAAGTGTCCATGTATTAAAAGTCAGCAGCTGCAGTATTTGTAGCTGCTGACTTTTAATATATTTTTTTTTTCGGCGGAACTCTTTAATATGGGTACGTGGCAACATTAGGTCAATGGCATTGACCCAATATGGGTATATAGCTGACTGCTGAGCTTAGTGCTGAGCCATGGAGGTATCTCAAGAAGAGGCATCGATCACCCAGAGTCGCAGATCGAACAGCATTCATCTTGACTGCCGTTGCTGCATCGCTGCTCAAGGGGGGCCCCCTAACCGAACAGGCAACTTACGGTCGCACATGGACTGCTGAAGTATCTGGTGACAGTTTCCCTGACCTGCACAACAACCATAACCAACAGTAATACCCGATTTCAACTTCAGCTCAAGGAAGAGGCCTTATCATCCATTGACACTTTCTGTTACTTTTACTTGAGAGCAGCCACTATTGATGCCAGTGACAGAACACCAAACCTGCCATTACCCCAGAGTGCTGACTTTGATTACTCTTTGTAAACGCCCACTTGCTGAATAAGCCTGTAGTGCCATTTCCTCCCAATCCCTCCCTCCACGTTGCTATTTTCATAACTTAGAACGTGTTTATCTTCAGCTAGCCGACTTCATCCCAGAAACATCTCATTGCTTTTGCACATCAACGTTAAAGGGCCCCAACTGTGGTGGCAGAAGCTTACATACCTGGGGGCAGAACTGGTTTGCTGGTAGTGCATTAAACTCACAGGCCTAAGCCTAGCCTAGCCCTCTTGTCTTAGAGCCCTTAATTGACCTAGCCTCTCTTACCTATTGTTCGTCTTCCACATTCCCCCTGGGGTGTAATCTCTTAGTCAAAGTGCTATTGCTTATACTTTTGGTACTGCAGTACAAAGGGCCAGATTCACAGAAGAAGTACGCCGGAGTATCTACTGATACTTCGGCGTACTTTCAAATTTGCCGCGTCGCATCTTTAGTTTGAATTCTCAAACCAAGATACGACGGCTTTTGGCTTCGATCCGACAGGCGTACGGCTTCGTACGCCTTCGGATCATAGGTGTAATACTTCGGCACCCGCTGGGTGGAGTTCACGTTGTTTTCCCACGTCGGGTATGCTAATTAGCTTTTTCCGGCGATTCACGAAGGTACGCGCGGCCGTCGCATTCTCTTACGTCTTTGCTAGTCGGCTTTTCCCGGCATATAGTTAAAGCTGCTATTTCGTGGCGTACTGTATAGATAGACCTGCCATGTTAAAGTATGGCCGTCGTTCCCGCGTCGAATTTCAAATTTTTTTTTTTTTGCGTAAGTCATCCGTGAATAGGAAAGGACGTAACTCACGTTGAAGTTCAAAAAATGACGTCGGTGCGACGTCATTTCGCGCAAAGCACGGTGGGAAATTTCAAAACGGAACATGCGCAGTTCAATTGGTGCGGGGACGCGCTTCATTTAAATGAATCACGCCCCTTACCCGCCCAATTTGAAATACGCGCAGAGAAATACACTACGCCGCCGTAAC
Source organism: Rana temporaria (assembly GCF_905171775.1). Classification (NCBI taxonomy): domain Eukaryota; kingdom Metazoa; phylum Chordata; class Amphibia; order Anura; family Ranidae; genus Rana; species Rana temporaria. The sequence goes on along the minus strand of NC_053494.1, from coordinate 158,161,133 downwards.
TTACGGCGCAAAATCTTGGAGAAGTTCAAAATACGCCAGGTAAGGTACGGCGGTGTAGCGTATCGCTGATACGCTGCGCCTGGGCAATTCTACCTGAATCTGGCCCAAAGAGTCTAGTCTAAAGCCCCATACACACCATCAGATTATCTGCAGATTTTTGTCTTCAGATTTACCAAAACCATATAATATGAGGTCAAACCTTAAGAGTTTCAATTTGTATGAAATCAGGCAGGCCCTTGTACTACATGGTTTTGGTAAATCTGAAGACAAAAATCTGCAGATAATCTGATGGTGTGTATGGGGCTTTAGGCTGCATTCACACCTGAGCATAGCATCGCTTTTCCAGTGTGCAATTTTGGTGCATTTTCATGTGTGGTTTTATACAGCATTTTTGAGGTTTGGCATTTTTTTTATTAACCAATAGAGAAAACTATCTGTTGCATATTTGCTGCTAGGTTTTTCAGCTTTTTTTTTGCTTTTGCATCAGCTTTTATTTCTTTTTTTATTAATATCATTTATTAATTTATTATTATTTTTTGTTAAGGCAAGGGGTTAGAGTTAAAGTGATTGTAAAGTCTCGTCTTTTTCCTATAAAAATAACAGATCCTCCTCTCCTCAGGTCCCTCTTCTGATCCTGGCTCCTCACTTCTTTTCAGTGCCCCCACAGCAAGCAGCTTGCTATGGGAGCACCCGAGCTTAGTCAAAGCTCCGTGTGTCCATTCAGACACAGAGGCCCGATTTGGCTCTGTTCCATCTCTTGATGGACTTGACAGCAGCGGGGGCCAGTGGCTCCGCTGCTGTGTCTCAGCCAGTCTCAGCCAATCAGGAAGGAGAAGCTTGGATGGCTGAGACACTCGTGGACATTCCTGGACAGAGAGGGACCTCAGGTAAGTGGGAGGGGGAGGGGGGCGGCTACTGCACACAGAAGGCTTTTTATCTCATAGAATGCATTAAGATAAAAAAACCTTCTGCCTTTGCAAGGTTGGGGGTAGGTTAGGGTTAGGATTAGGGATTGGGATTAATATTTTATTGTCTTCTTATTATGTATTATGTATTTATGCTAGGGTTAGGGTGTTAATACTACTACTATATTAATAAATACATGAAAAATAAATACACAAATAAATAAAAATAATCATAAATAAATAATAAATACAATATATGAATACTATGTAATAATAAATAAATACATAATTAACCCCTAACCCTTAACCACTTAAGGACTGCCTAACGCCGATATACGTCGGCAGGACACAATCACGTACAAGTACGTGGCCCTTTAGGTGCCCAACCGTGGGTCGCGAGTGCGCTGACCTGGTCCGATGCTCCGTGACCGTGCCCACACTGCCGGTGTCCCGAGATCGGGTCACAGGGCCTGAAGAACGGGGAGAGGCGAGTGTAAACAAACCTTCCCCGTTCTTCTCTGTGGCTTGTCACTGATCGTCTGTTCCCTGTCATAGGGAATGACGATCAGTGACGTCACACGTCCAGCCACGCCCCCCTACAGTAAGAAACACGCAATAGGACACACTTAACCCCTTTAGTGTCCCCTAGTGGTTAACCCCTTCACTGCCATTGTCATTTTCACAGTAAACAGTGCATTTTTATAGCACTTTTCGCTCTGAAAATGACAATGGTTCCAAAAATGTGTCCGCCATAATGTCGCCATAATGTCGCAGTCACTAAAAAATAAATAAAATAATAATAATAATAATAATAAAAAAAAGCTGATCGTCCCCATTAGTAGTAAAAAAAAAATATTAATAAAAATGCCATCAAACTATCCCCTATTTTGTAAACACTATAACTCCTGCGCAAACTAATCAATAAACGCTTATTGCGATTTTTTTTTACCAAAAATATGTAGAAGAATACGGCCTAAACTGAGAAAAAAAAATGTTTTATATATATTTTTGGGGGATATTTCACCGCAGAGGTGATCAAATACCACCAAAAGAAAGCTCTATTTGTGGCCACATCACACGACAGTGCCGAATCGCAAAAAGGGGCCAGGTCCTTTACCCACATAATGGTCCGGGTCTTAAGTGGTTAAACAAATTAAATAATAATAAACACCCTAAGTCAAAACAAATAAAATATTATTATAAAATAATAATAATAATACTATTAAATTATGTTTAATAATAATAATAATAATAATAATAATAATAATAATAATAATGTTTTTTCTTAGGGTTTGGGTGTTTAATATTTATATTAATAATATATTTAATATTTTTTTTAGGGTTAGGGGTTAATTATTTATTACATATTATTCATTTTATTTATTTATTATGTATTTCTGACGCTTTAGTTTTTTGTGTATTTTACATTTATTCATATATTATTACCATTTTTTATTTGAGCATAACATTTTACAAAAACGCGTGAAAGCGTGCAAAAACACGCAAATCGTGCATTTCCATTAATTTCTATGGGAATAAAAACGCACACCAAAAACACGAAAATCTACCCAAGTTGAGCTACAAAAAAAAGCTCCTGAACTTTTCTGAGCTTCAGGTGACTTGGAATGGAGATGTGAACCAACTCCATAGAGAATAATAAATGTTTTCTCCTCCAGCATTGGAGCTTCGAGCTACAAAACGCTGAGGTGTGAATAGTCCTTAAAGTTACCTGGGTTTATTGTATTGTATTTTTATTGCACTGATTCCAATATGTTGACGCCGAACTACTGATCTGCTGTATTGCCTTTTTTTACTTTGGCCTGCCAATACAATCTTTTTTCCTAAAGGCCTAGAGCCAGAGAAAGAGCAGAGGACCCAAAATGACATATATAAGCAGTTGTGCCTGCCGCCCCCCCCCATCCATGCCTGCGGCCTTCTGATCTACATTCAGGGCGCCGGACGCATTGATTCCAATGGCTGAGGTGTGTTTTTTAAAGCATATGATTAGAGCCAGAGGCTCTAATAGGCTTTAAAACAGGATGGGCTTGGGGCGCAGAGCACTGCACCCCGTTCCCACCTTTATGTGTGAGAACAGTGAATATTCACCATTCTTCTCCGTTTTCATCACGGCCAATCAGGAAGCCCCTATTGGCCAGGGAGTCTTGGGGGGGGGGAAGTGTTGGTTGTGCCACCCCCCCCCAAATAAAAACTGCATATAAGAAAACTGCCAATAAACATTTGTGATTGGATGTTGGGTGTATCCCCTGTTGGGGACCCCTTCCTGTTAAACTACAATCCTTGGCAGCAGAGCCAAGGTATGACCAAAGGTATGTGTAATTTATACAATCGAGAGAGCCACATTTGACTGGCAGTTGGGGGGTAAGAAGTCTACACTGGAGAGCTAAAACACCCTGTACATAAATGAATGGATCTGCTAGCCTCCCTTCAGCCATTCTTCATAAAATGAAACTGTTTCAGCTGCTGTGGAACTACAATCCTTCGAATTCCCAGTTATTCCGGGACTTGTAGTTCCAAGAAAAATGAAAAGCCTCTCTGCATTCTTATAAACCACTATAAACCTCATTAACAATTATTGCACATCCTGCATTTTTGTATGCTCATAAAATATTTGCTTTGTTATTAAAAAAACAATCAGTTGAATAATCATATAGCATAGAAGTAACACTAATATAACTGCCATATTTGCATTTCTCAACAAGGATTCATTTGTTATCGACCCTGCAATTGTCAGTATTGTAACAAAGGAAACCATTAGCCAAACAGTTTAATAATTTACCATTTAGGCTAAGGATACTGATGACAGCTACTTAAACATTATATGTAGGTCTGCTTCTACAGAATACCTTATTAAGATCAATATAGCTAATTAAATATCACAATTACATGGCCACTTACAAGGAATATTAATGTATACCCTGTTTAACATTTTACTTTACTGCATACATTTTCTGATTATGAATGGTGCTTATTTACCTTAAATGGCTACATCTGTTTTTTTACCAAATTTGTGCATAAATAAAATGAAATAGCGTGGTGCTAAATTAATACAACATGAAAGAAAATATACCGTACTTCATGTGCATAAAACCCTCATATAAATGAATGATAAAAATCTCAATTCATAAGTGCAAAAATGTGAAACAAATGCAAATTTACATTTCATAAAGAATACACTAAAATCAAATTTCAAATCCTATAAACAAATAATAAGTCCCAATTCATGAATAAAAAAAAAAAAAAAGGCTAATTCATTTGCAACATCCCAAAAACTATAATGTGTATAGTCCCATATCCAAGTCTAAGTGAATGCCGCTCTTATCCAATAAATATAACCAATCCAAGAAATACTGTAGATCCAATACTAATCACCACAGTGATATCACTCGGGATATAAGATAAGGTTGGCTTCTTACCAGATAGTGTGGACCACAATAAATGGTCATCAGTGCATTTAAAATAACTAGGATGTCTTCCTTCAAGGCCCCGTACACACGACCGAGTTTCTCGGCAGAATTCAGCCAGAAACTCGATCGGAGCTGAATTCTGCCGAGAAACCCGGCCGTGTGTACACTTTTGGCCGAGGAAACCGACGAGGATCTCGGCGAGGAAATAGAGAACATGTTCTCTATTTCCTCGTTGTTCAATGGGAAATTTCGGCTCGCCGAGATCCTCGCCGGCTTCACAAGGAACCCGACGAGCAAAACGATGTGTTTTGCCCGTCGAGTTCCTCGGACGTGTGTACGGGGCCTAAGTCCTCATCCCTTTGCTGCGAACTCTCCCAACAATGTAATGCAAAGCAAGAAAAAGACATCTCACAAGATACACAGAGCTTGTTCTCGAGCAGGCAATCTCCAAAACACCAGTTTTTCAGCAGTCAGAGAGCATAAAGGCGTCACATGTAGGCCCTGCCCGATGCACGTTTTGTCAAAGAATGACATCTTTAGGGGAATGTGCCCTTTGTCCCCCAAGGGGCCAGATTCTCGTAGTTTGGCATATTTTTGTGCGGGCGTAACGTAACCTATTTACGTTACGCCTCCGCAACTTAGACGGGCAAGTGCTGTATTCTCAAAGCACTTGCTCCGTAAGTTGCGGCGGCATAGCGTAAATAGGCCGGGGGAAGCCCGCCTAATTCAAATTTGGAACAGGGGGGCGTGTTTTATGAAAATAACTTGTGACCCGACGTGATTGACATTTTTCACGAACGGCGCATGCGCCGTCCGTGGAATATCCCAGTGTGCATTGCTCTAAAGTACGCCGCAAGGACGTATTGGTTTCGACGTGAACGTAAATGACGTCCAGCCCCATTCACGGACGACTTACGCAAACGACGTAAAATATTCAAAATTTGACGCAGGAACGACGTCCATACTTAACATTGGTACGCCGCATGTACGCCACCATATTGCAGGGGTAACTTTACGCCGGGAAAAGCCTAACGTAAACGGCGTATCTGTACTGCGTCGACCAGGTGTACGTTCGTGAATTTGCGTATCTAGCTGATTTACATATTTCTAGGCGTAAATCAGTGTACACGCCCCTAGCGGCCAGCGTAAATATGCAGTTAAGATCCGACGGCGTAACAGACTTACGCCGGTCGGATCTAATAGAAATCTATGCGTAACAGATTCTAAGAATCAGGCACATAGATACGACCGCCCAGACTCAGAGATACGACGGCGTATCTGGAGATACGCCGTCGTATCTCTTTTGAGAATCTGGCCCAAAGTCTCTCTGAGGCTCCGAATACCAAATCCCTGATGAGAAGGACTTACCTGTCTTGGGAAAACTTTAAGTCAGGTTTCCCATTTGTAACCTGAACCCCTAACTCTGTATGGGTGAGAACCCCTGAGTACTACAAAACTGTATTTAAATCACCCCCCTAGAGGGATAACAGCTCACAGTTTGTGTTTGTTAATTAATAGAGGACCTATAAATATGTATTTGTGTTACTCCATGTTTAAATTTAGGCCAAACACAGCACTTTTCAGCCTTCAATAAAACTTTATTGCTTTAAGTAAATCGTAATCTGCACTTGAAACAATACATTTTTATTAAACAATGACAAGTGCTGTATGAAGCCTACATTTGTACTTAAAGCGGAGCTCCACCCTATTTTTAAACATTTGTTTAATCAAATAGCATACTCTAATGCAGTACAAAACGGCATCAGTCACTCGGCTTCCTGTCCCCTCTTCTGTGGGTAGTGCATCATATCCTTCACCCGCACTGTGTCCTGGGAGCTTTTCTCATTGCTCCAAGGAGTCATTGCAGAGCCTCGCCGCCATCTTGCCACACCCCACACTCCTGCACAGTAATGATACAGTGAGAAGGGGGCAAGCGGACATCTTGTTACACCCACCGGAGTTTTAGACTTCAGTTATTTTCAACACAATACGGAGCTTATATGCTTAAATACAGTATCCGTTTTGTGTTGAAAATAACTGAAGCCTAAAACTCTGGTGGGTGTAACAATATGTCCGCTTGCCCCCTTCTCACTATCATTACTGTGCAGGAGTGCGGGGTGTAGCAAGATGGCGGCGACGGAACTGAGCATGTGCGGGAATGAGCGGCGGTGAATGCTGGGAGTTCAGCATTCACCAAAACAAGGAAGTAAGTGCTTGTGGGCTTATCATGCAAGCAAAATGGAAACGGCGTTCCTGCAAAAATAAAAGTTAGGATTCCAGACTAAAATGCTGTGCGGATGATTAGAAACGGCAGAGAAGTGAGTACTCATTTGATATGCTTTCAATAATATAATGCCCAAAAAAAATAAAAAAAAGAGGGGGGGGGGGGTGGCGTGGGAAATCCGTTTTAAAGGGGTTGTAAAGGTAAAAAAAAAAAAATCCTAAATAGCTTCCTTTACCTTGCAGTCCTCTCCTTCGATTCTGCTTTTAAATGTCCTTATTTCTTCTGGGAAATCCTCACTTCCTGTTCTTCTGTCTGTAACTCCACACAGTAATGCAAGGCTTTCTCGCTGATGTGGAGTGTCATGCTCGACCCCTCCCCTGGAATACAGGAGAGTCAGGACGCTCTCTACGTTGCAGATAGAGAAAGGAGCTGTGTGTTAGTGGGTGTCCTGACTCTCCTGTATTCCAGGGGAGGGGGTCAAGCACAACACTCCACACCAGGGAGAAAGCCTTGCATTACTGTGTGGAGTTACAGACAGAAGAACAGGAAGTGAGGATTTCTCAGAAGAAATAAGGACATTTAAAAGCAAAATCGAAGGATGAGGTAATGGAAGAAGGACTGCACTAAGGTAAAGGAAACTATTTAGGAAAAAATATATTTACCTTTACAACCCCTTTAAGCTGGTCTAGCACCCATGGATGCTTGCTGTGGCCCTAAATGACCCTAAAAGTGAATGGACTAACTAAAACGTTAAATGAAAACAGTCTGCTTGGCATAGAAAAACGAAGCGAAACAGTTTAAACTTTTGATACACACAAATAAGCTTTCGGTTCACCACCATCACAAGCTTGTCCCACCAAAGGGGTTTTTAAAGTTCCTGCCTACTCAGGAGTCCATAAATGTCTCATGAGCTCAGCAAATGTGTCTCAGTCATCACCCAGTCCTGCTCCACTCTACCTTACAGACACATACTGACTGCTACCTGTTCCTTTTCAGGCCTCTCCTGCAGATGGGGCTAGAGTCTCCGCAGTCAGGGTTGGAGGCTCTTTCTCACCCAAAGTCTCTCTGAGGCTCCGAATACCGGATCCCATATGAGGATTTACAAGAACTTAACTGTCTTGAGAAAACTGTGGGGGAGATTTACTAAACCTGGAGTGTTCAAAATCCGGTGCAGCAGTGCATAGTAAACAATCAGCTTCTAACTTCAGCTTGTTCAATTAAGCTTTGACAACAAAAAAACACTAGAAGCCGATTGGTTTCTATGTAGAGCTTCACCAGATTTTGCAGTCTCCAGTTTTAGTAAATCAACCCCAGTAAGTCAGTTTTCCCCAGTACCCCAAAACTGTATTTATATCATCCCCTTAGGAGGGACCACAGCTCAAAGAGTGATACATATTTCTGTCCAGGACCCATCCCCATTGTCATATACAGTGCTGAAGTACTTATTTTTTCCTGAAGGAAATGTCATTCCTCTGGATATAAGTGTAAGCATTTGGTGAATGTGTGTGAACACTGCTCTAGGTCTAAGTCTCCCACCGTCCACCACGGATTCCAATGAGTAAAAATAAATCTAGTTGGCCGCACGTCAAGTAAAATCAACAATACCTCTAACGCATTTCATGCTCACTTAGCACTTAGTCATGGCTCTTACGACTAAGCGCTAAGTGAGCGTAAAACGCATTAACTGGTGATGCTGTTCCCCTCTATTTGCGATTTTAGGATTGTTTTTATTGACTTGCTAAAACAAAGGTGGTTTTACTGCACGTGCGACCAACCAGATTTATTTTTGCCCATGTTAAGCGTTTGGTCTTATGATTTCTGATGAAAAAGATGATCAGCCAGCCTGAACTTGAATTATTTTTAAATCATCTGGTGCATCTGATGGAGTCTTTTCCCTTGTCCCTGGTACAGCGCTGTGGGGTGCAGGGGATCAGTCCTTCTGCCGCTGGTGGAATCTTTATTTTTCGGCGGTGGACAGGGGGATCCTGCACAGGATCCCCCTGTCCACCGCTGAAAAATAAAGATTCCACCAGCGGCAGAAGGACTGATCCCCTGCACCCCACAGCGCTGTACCAGGGACAAGGGAAAAGACTCCATCAGATGCACCAGATGATACCTACCCTGTTTCCCCAAAAGTAAGACCTACCCTGAAAATAAGACCTAGCATTATTTTCCAGGAGCGCTGCAATATAAGACCTACCCCGAAAATAAGCCCTAGTTAAAAATGCTTGTAAAATCCACTTTATTACAGTAGTATATAATGTACAGTGTGTGTGTTTCTGTAATATAATTGCGGGGAAGAGAGCTCCGGCGGGTCACAGAAGCGCAGAATGGCAATTATATTACAGGAACATGCACATTGTACATTATATACTACTGTAATAGAGTGGATTGTAGGATTTTACAAGCATTTTAACTCAGTTCACACTGGGGATTCCTAACAGGCAGGGAGGGAGAGGGGGAGAGAAGACAGCACATTACATGGTAAGACCTACCCCGAAAATAAGCCCCACTGTGTCTTTTGTTGGCATAATTTAATATAAGACCCGGGCTTATTTTCAGGGAAACACAGTACCTATCCTTCTGAAAAATTGCTTCTACATGCTTTTGATTGACCACCAAAATGTGAGTGTTTTTTTAACTTGTGGCTTTTAAAATTAAAACTGTTTTAAAGTATTGCACCCAGAGGCGCCTCTCTCCTTGTTTATCTCCTAGATTGGAACATGGTCTCTGTTCCCTACTGACGGCAGCCCTGAGTACATACCCCCATCCAAAAATACCCGCACATCCCCCATTACCACCCCAAACAGCCGGAACTTTTACTGATTTCAGCTTTTTATATTGACTATGCTGCCTTCAATAATAATACTCTGATAAACTTCTTGCGCATAATTTACTCGCTATATTGAACTTGAATTCTTCCCTTTGATAGAGATCACATGACCTAGGCCTTTAGCAGCATTTTCTCCATAAAAGCCAAGTACTTCAGCCCTTCTGTTACTCTTTATTTATCCATTCTAGCAAAAAACTGTTAAGCTATAAGCCACTATTTTAATTAAATGCACGTGTTGTGAAAACGATGACACAGATGTAAAATCCCACTTTTGGCGCCATGAAGCAGTGGCTTAACACAATTAAATGCTTCCATCAGTGCATTGGTGTGAATAATACCAAGAGACTGGGGCAGCAGTGTGTCTATAACAGATGGAGGCTATAATGAGAGTATAAACATTGCAAACAAGCCTCTCCCTTTGTATCATGCCACAAAACATTTACCTTATATCAACTGACATCACTCTTTAAATGTCAACAGAAGCATGAACACTTCTAATCTTTTGGAATTAGGAAACCAAGACATGTGCACTGCCGAAAAATGTGTTCATTTTCGTTTCATTTGTTTTTTGGGTCATTCATTATGATCAAAATTCGTTATTTCGAATAAATTCGTAAAAATCTGAAATTCTAAAATAAGAATGAAAATCCGATAATAAGAAAGAACGAAAATCCAACAATTCTAAAAGAAAGAAGAAAAATACGAAAGAATTAACTTTTAAATTATTGGTATTTCCTTTCAAATTTGGCTGTTAATGAACGTAACGAATACGAATTTATTCGAAGTTAGACATCCAAAATAACAAATGCTGCATCTAAATGAATGGAACGTAACGAAATAATAATAATAATAATAAACAATTATTATTATTACTACTAATTATTATTAATTTGTTACGTTCCATTCGTTTAAATGCGGCATTCGTTATTTTGGATAATTCGTAACTTCAGATAAATTTGTATTCGTTACGTTTGCTAACAGCCAAATTTGAAAGCAAATTCTAATACCTAGAATTTAATAGTTAGTAATAGTTATTTTTAGTTAGTTAGCTATTATTTTGTAATTTAAAATTTTTGGGTTTCTGAATTTAGGGATTTTTGTTCTTTTGAATTTTCAGATTTTCGTTCTTTCAGATTTTCGAATTTGCTAATTTTAGGAAAAATGTGTTTAACAGGTTTTCGTTAATTTGAATATTTCCGATTTAACATATTTGTCGAATTTCGGTCAAAAACGAATTTGGAACGAGTTGCTCATGTCTAAAAATTATCACAATGTGAGGATCACTGTAATGCAGAGCGAGAAGCTCAGTGATAATGTTCCACTATACTGTGACACCCCTAATATTGTCTGTAATTTCAGCACACACCTTGCAAAGTACTCACTCCCCACAATACCAACTGCCTGGCCTCTCCCTAACCAAATACCACTTTTACTAGATCACCTACACTCTCTGACACCCAGATCTGACATATACAGGATATACAACATTTTCGGTACAAGATTATAACAAAAAATTGTTCTATTACCTCCTCTTTGGAAAGTTGCTTATCATTGTTCAAATCAATTTGTTGGAATGCCTCAAGGCTACGCGGCCCTTGGCTGACGGCATACAGCTCAATTTCAAAGATCAGAGTCGCATTAGGTGGAATTTTATCTAATAAAGGGACAATAAAAATTTAAGCATATTAGGTACGGTATATTTTTAAAGATGTATGAAAGAAGACATGAATTCATGTATTATCTTTATCACAGCTAAGTCCACATTTGTATATATACAAAGTTATATGAATATATAAATGCAATACATATAAAAAGGTAAGTGAATCCCAACACAAAGTCTATTGATATCTGTATTTAAAAAAAACTTGACTCTTCAGGCCTCACTGCAAATGTGCTATCATCCAAAGAAAAGCAACTCACCCTTTTGTTAGGCCCTCACATTAAGACCCCATTCACACCTGAGCGTTTTGTAGCTTGAAGCCTCATCTGTTATTCTCTATGGAGATGGTTCACATCTCCACTCCAAAACGCCTGAAGCCAGAAGCTCTAAAACACCTGAAGCTCAAACAACTTCTGGGACTTTTTTTAGCCAGATTTTTGCGTTTTTCTGCTTTTTACATTGGTGACCTTTTGACCTGTACAAAAACGCGGTTTAACCACTTAAGGACCCCTTCACGCCGATTTACGTCGGCAGAATAGGACGGCTGGGCACATCAACGTATATGTACGTTGCCCTTTAAGCCCAGCCGTGGGGTCGCGGGCGCATGCACATGACCCGGTCCGAAGCTCCATGACCACGGCCACGGGACTCGCGCACCCGATCGCCGCTGGATTCCCGCGATTGGTCCCCGGAGCTGAAGAACGGGGAGAGCTGTGTGTAAACACAGCTTCCCCGTTCTTCACTGTGGCGCCGTGATCGATCGTGTGTTCCCTTATATAGGGAATCACAATTGATGACGTCACACCTACAGCAACACCCCCCTACAGTTAGAAACAGACACAAGGTCACACATAACCCCATCAGCGCCCCCTTGTGGTTAACTCCCAAACTGCAATTGTAATTTTCACAGTAAACAATGCATTTTAAATGCATTTTTTGCTGTGAAAATGACAATGGTCCCAAAAATGTGTCAAAATTGGCCGAAGTGTCCGCCATAATGTCGCAGTCACGAAAAAAATCGCAGATCACCGCCATTAGTAGTAAAAAAAAAAAAAATGTATAGAAAATGCAATAAAACTATCCCCTATTTTGTAAACGCTATAAACCGATAAACGCTTATTGCGATTTTTTTTACCAAAAATAGGTAGAAGAATAAGTATCGTCCTAAAGTGAGGATTTTTTTTTTTTTATATATTTTGGGGGGATAATTATTATAGCAAAAAGTAAAAAATATTGAATTTTTTTCAAAATTGTCTCTCTATCCGATTTGTGCCCATAGACTTTAATGGAAGGCGCCTCCAAGTCTGATCCTCATCTATATTGATGTGATTTGGATCTAACATTAGAGGAAGATTACCCAGGCATTCCCTGCAGCGTAGCTCCTCCCTCGCTTCAAATTCGCATCAAAGTAGTACTTTTGTTGCCAGAAATTCTTCTGGCAAAGTCACAACTTTCAGGTCGCAGTAGTGTGAACAGGGCCTAAAGCGGAACCAAAGACTGTAATACTTACCTTTTCTTTAACTGTCTGGCATACCTCGCCGGCATCTTCTATCCAGCTTCTTCTGGGTGCCGGGCTGCAAATTACTGCATTGGCTGGCATAGAATGACATCACTCCTGCGCATGTGCAGGATTGCAGTCTTCCTGGCACCATATCAGAATGTAAACTGAGTTGCGCATACGCAGCTCAGTGCATATTCTAAAAGAGACTGCAAGCAAGCAGGTAGGTTTATTTTATTGCTGAAGAGACATTGGGGGAGATTTACTAAAACGGGTGCACACAGAATCTGGTGCAATTGTGCATAGTAGCCAATAAGATTCTGGATTTTATTGTCAAAGCTTAATTGAACAAGCTAAAGTGTGAAGCAGATTGGTTACTACTTACAGCTAAAACGGATTCTGTGTGTGCAAGTTTTAGTAAATCTCCCCCATTGTTCTTGTGTTATAGAGAGCCTGCCTGCAATTTTTTAAAGCAGGACTTTAATTCTGCTTTAACCACTTAAGGACCGCCTCCTGCACATATACGTCGGCAGAATGCTCCGGGCCGAAGCTCCGTGACCGCGGCCCGTGGGACCCGCGGACCCGATCGCCGCTGGTGTCCCACGATCGGTCACAGGAGCTGAAGAACAGGGAGAGGTGTGTGTAAACACACCTTCCCAGTTCTTCACAGTGGCAGTGTCATTGATCGTCTGTTCCCTTTTATAGGGAAAGACGATCAATGACGTCACACGTCCAGCCCCGCCCCCTACAGTTAGAAACACATATGAGGTCACACTTAACACCTACAGCAACCCCTAGTGGTTAACTCCTAAACTGCAATTGTCATTTTCACAGTAATCAATGTATTTTTATAGCACTTTTTGCTGTGAAAATGACAATGGTCCCAAAAATGTGTCAAAATTGTTCGATGTGTCCCTCATAATGGCGCAGTCATGAAAAAAATAAAAAAATAAAAAAAAAAATCGCTGATCGCCGTCATTAGTAGTAAAAAGAAAATTATTAATAAAAATGCCATAAAACTATCCCGGATTTTGTAAATGCTATACATTTTGCACAAATACAGGTATTTGCACCCACTTCCGGGAATACACTATTGCGGCAGACACGCCTCTACCTGCAGCCCCCGCTGTCTTCTGAGAAACACACTGTTCCCAGGAGAGAGCAGGGACAAGTGACGGCGCGGCACGCTACTCAGGCATGTGCAGAAGGGAGCCGGGCAGTGAAGCCGCAACGCTTCACTTCCCGATTCCCTAACCGAGAATGTCGGCGGGTGCAGCCGAGGGACGAGCGATTGCTCGTCCTCGGCTGACGTCATTGCGGGCGCACTGGACAGGCAAGTGTCCATTTTTTAAAAGTCAGCAGCTGCAGTATCTGTAGATGCTGGCTTTAAAATTAAAATAAAAAATTGCAGGAACCTCCGCTTTCAGTCTTCAGAGGCATCACATAAAGGGAGGATAAAAGAAGACAGTAATGTAGCACACCCTGTAGCCCCTTTTTGTGTAGCACAAATGTAGTGAAACAGCTTGTATATTCTGTGGCAACAGACCCCAGCACCACCTCTTCAGGCTCTGCCAACCCACATGGCTGCAGCTGTCTCTTTTACCATCCCTTGTGGCTGTCTCTCTCTCTCTACACCAGTCCACCCGAGTGACTCTTCACCAGCCCACTCAGCTGAAACTCAGGAGATCACTAGGGAAAGGCTGAAGACTTAAGCACACCGCTGTCTTCAAGGGAAACTGACTACATTTGGCAATCTCCCCCCCTTTGTTAGTCCCCACAGTGTTGCTCTACTCATTCTGTCCTCTTTTGCTCCCGTGCCTCCAGGAAAGACTTCCTCCCATGTGTAATGGCAGGATCCATCCAGCACGCGGGCCCTGGCCCAAGGCAGGACACTCCCATCTGACTAGGGGGCATCCCTGAGGGCCACCAACAGCTAACTCAACACTATCTCCATCTTCCACCCAAATGCCGCTTCTGGTATGGCTTGTGTCTATTTATGAAGTGGGCTCAGCCCCCTGACAGCCTACCTCTGAGGATTGGCCAAGGCTCCATAAATATTCAAGGCAGCTCCTCGCTACCTCCACCCTCTAGTTTTAAAGGATTCTCCAACCTTCTAGACCAGGGGGAGGAACCAGCTAGCTGCCCAGATGAGTCACCCAGACCTGAACCTTAGTAAACCCCTGACCCAGATTCAAGAAACTCATTTTACCATGAGTCAGTAAATGTACCTGTACTAACTCCTAGCACAAACTAGAGAGTGCTACAGTAACTTCATGAATTAATATGAGAAATAAGGTATGTGTAGAGTCATACAGCTGCAGAATAGAACAGAATAGCCTACATTTCTATTTTCCCGTTGGATGGGAGAGATTGCCCAGTGGTTGCATCAACCAGAAAGCACAGAGCCACTTCTAAAATCTAAACATTAGTATTACTGGCTGCTGCTTTGTTCAACATAAAGGAATAATCTGTGACATGTGGTATTATATGCATTATTTGTGCACATTGGAAGCACCAGAAGTTGCGTAGGTGATGTTTGACACACCTATCACATTGTACTGACAATATGAAACCTAAAAATATATTTTATTGGAGTAATAAACATTGAGTCAGAATATCACAAACACAAGCATGACGTGTTCGCAAAGAGGAAGATGATAAGAGACATTAACAAGGTTCACTGAATGACAAACAATATTTTAGAATGAAAGAAGATAAAACAAACACAGCACAGACATTGCAGTACTCAGGCATGGACAGACACTTACATTGACATGCTTTTCTTTTATAGGGTTAGCCAGCCATCGTTCCCAGCATGCAGTGCAACTTTTGATAATAGGATAGGGGTGTCTACAGTAGAGGAAGAACAGGCTTATTGTCATGCATGTCCTAAACAGGCTACATAAAAAACATATACTAAAAGTCGTAACAAACGAATATATATAATTGCATCTACATTTTAGCTAGGTGACATGCAAGATTCACGTTGTAAGCTTACTAATTTGATCATACCAGTAAGGTTTTAAATAGACTTTAAAATGTATAAAACGGGATAAAAAATGTGGTGCTCAGAGAGGGAGAGACAGGGGTCAGCACAAAGCAATACACAGAGGCCAATTAAAAACGGTCCAAATGCAGTGGATGGATGGCTGCCAGCTGACGAGTAGAAGCAACTCTGTGGATGAAGAAGAAAGAAGAGCAGCGCCATCTAAAAGGTAGTGGTTAGGTCAAAACAATTTATTCTGAAAGAAAAGCACTCACATGGGGGAGAACTTGTACATTGCATATCAGAAAACCATGCCGCCAAGGAAGCAGTCCCGCTGGATGGAGCCTCTGTCCAGGTAGAAGAACCTTAGGCCTCGTACACATGATAGGTTAAACAGAGGACAACGGTCAGATGGACCGTTTTCATCTGTCAAAACCGATCGTGTGTGGGCCGTATAGGTTATATAACCATCGGTTAAAAAAAAAAAGCCAACTTGCTTTAAATTTAACCGATGGATTCCTAACCGATGGCAAAAAACGATCGTTAGTAGGCACGACCATCGGTTAAAAATCCATGCATGCTCAGAATCAAGTCGACGCATGCTTGGAAGCATTGAACTTAGTTTTTTTCAGCACGTCGTTGTGTTTTACGTCACCGCGTTCTGACACAATCGTTTTTTTAACCGATGGTGTGTAGGCGCGACGGACCATCAGTCAGCTTCATCGGTTAACCGATGAAAATGGTCTATCGGTCCGTTCTCATCGGATGGACTGATCGTGTGTACGAGGCTTTAGCCACACTGGTGGATTCCAGAGCCATTGGACTCCCTTGGTCTTGGTGAGGACGCTCAGATGATGATGTCAAGTTCTCCCTCCCATGTATGTGCTTTACTTTCAGAATAAATTGTTTTACCTAACCACTACACTTAGATAGCACTGCTCTTCTTATGTAAATTCCAGGATCTTTCACCCACCCAGGTGCTGCATAAAGCTGTCCTATCATAAAACACAAGTATAATATATGGGTGTATGCAAAAAATATATATAAATTATTATATATATAGCATACATCTCTATGTTATACTGGTGATTTTGCAAGTACAGTTGTGCACAGCCCTTCATGTCTATGTGTAGCTGTATACAGCACCTGGGGTTTCCAGTGGGGGGAAATATACTGGAATTTACATTGCACAGGCTAAGGCGCCTGTGTGCAAGAAGCCCAAGGCTAGGTTCACACTTGTGCGGCTCGGTAAGCCGTGTTTTGTATGGGCACGTCAGCCCATTCATTTTAAAATGGGCTTCTGTGCCACTAGAAAAACACAGGGAAAAGGTCTCTGTACCTTTTCTGAAAAAGCAGCCTGCATGGAAACCGCAAGTGCAGTGCGGTTCTCAGTGTGAGGAAACCATGCTGCGTTTTCCAGTGTGTGGGGGGTGCCATTAGGATGTATGGTATCCCCACACATCTCCAGAGTATCAAAGTGTTTTTCTGTGCGGGTGGTTGCGTCTGCAGGAAAAGGTGCGGACCTGCATCGGCAACCACCAGCACAAGTGTGAATCTGGTCTTTTCACACTGGCTTTTCGATCAGGTCCTCCTGTCAGTTTTTCAGGCAGATCTGATCAACGCTCAACTGTGGGCAGGTAGATGTAAACGGACATGCGAGTCCAACCAGGTCCTGAAAAAAAAAAATGCAAGAGGACTGCAACCGCCTCCATTTTGGTAGCATCAAATGTGATAGATCAAAGGCAGCCTGATGTAAACAGACACAAGTCTGTTTTCATCTATCACAGAGCCAACACAGGTCTGCATAAGTCCAATTTCAAAATGCTGAAAAATCTGAATGGGTACAGATTGCACAAAAGTGGCATCCATCCATTTTAACTTAAAGGGGTTGTAAAGGTTTGTTTTTTGTTTTCTAAATAGGTTCTTTTAAGCATTGTTGGTTCACTTAACTTTTTCCTTCGATTTCCCTTCTAAATGTTTTTTTTCTTTGTCTGAATTTCTCACTTCCTGTTTCTCCTCAGTAAGCTTGCCCCCATCATCCATGGGAGTTAGTAAGGCCTCGTACATACGACCGTTTTCCTCGGCAAAATCCATCAAGAAAAATGCTGGCAGAGCATTTTTGCCAAGAAAAACGGTCGTGTGTATGTTTTTTGTCAAGAAAACTGTCGTGGAACTCGACGAGAAAAAAAAGAGAACATTTCTCGTCTGGGAGTCTTAATTTCCTCATCGTGTTTCTCATCGGGTTGGTTTAAGACGAGAAACACATTTGTGTATATGCAAAGAAACACGCGCATGCTCAGAATAAAGTATGAGACGGGAGCGCACCTTCAGTAAAAGTAGCGTTTGTAATGGAGATAGCACATTTGTCACGCTGTAACAGTCTGAAAAGTGCGAATCGTTTCTTACCAAACTTTTACTTAACACGCAGTAACATGAGATTAGCAAAAGCAGCCCCAAGGGTTGTGCCAGTGGAATCAAACTTCCCCTTTATAGTGCCGTTGTATGTGTTGTACGTCACCGCGTTTGAGAACGACGAGATTTTGTCTTGACAGTGTGTACGCAAAGAAAGCTTGACACGATTCTCGACAAGCCTGACAAGAACCTCGTTGAGGAAAACAATGTTTAATTTACGACGAGATTCTCGGTCGTGTGTACAAGGCCTCAGTCAGAACAGCTTACTGAGGAGGAACAGGAAGTGAGAAGTTCAGACAAAGAAAAAAAAACATTTAGAAGGTAAATTGAAGAAGAAGGTTAGTGAATCAACAATCCACTAGATTAAAGGAACCTATTTAGAAAATAAAAAACAAACCTTTACAACCCCTTTAACTCAGATTTTAAGATTTGTTAACAGATCCTTTGCTGAATGGACCAGAGGGCAGCTGTGTGAAAGGATCCCGACAATAAACCTGAGGATTTTTTGAAAATAATAAGCCCAGCACTCTCCAAAAGGGAAGTTAAAGAGTAACTCCACTTCTGCTGAGAAAACAAAAAACAAAAAAACATTCCACTATGGGCGATTATTTTACATTACATGGATTGGTCGATTAATATACATTACATGGATTTTTAACAAACTGTTATGCCCTGTACACACGATCAGTTCGTCTGATGAAAACGGTCCGATGGACCGTTTTCATTGGACGAACTGATCGTGTGTGGGCCCCATCGTTTTTTTTTTCCCATTGGTGAAAAAACGTAAAACCTGTTTTAAAATTATCTGATGGTTAAAAAACCAATAGAAAAAAACGATCGTCTGTGGGCAAGTTCATCGGTTAAAAATCGATGCATGCTTGGAAGCATTGAACTTAATTTTTTTCAGCACGTCGTTGTGTTTTACGTCACTGCGTTCTGACACGATCGGTTATTTAACCGATGGTGTGTAGGCGCGACAGACCATCAGTCAGCTTCATCGGTTAACCTATGACAACGGTCCATCAGAGCTATGACTAAGCATTGATATCCAATGCAAAACGCGTCAGCTGTTTTTCCCACTGTGTGCTGATACCTGTAGTGCATTTTTCCTTTACCAAATAAAGGGCACGTCTTTTTAAGAAATTGGAGTGCGGCTGTCCATATCTTTCCTCTTTTGCATAGACCGTTCTCATTGGATGGACTGATCGTGTGTACGCGGCTTTAGTACCAAGTTCTCGGCACTTGCACAAGTAAGCAGCCATTTGGCTTTTGTTTTTAATCTGTTTTACAATAAATCGCAGAACTTCACTATGGCCTGTTTTTCTTCATTATATCCATGGTAATTTCTTCTGTTGGAGTCCATTCCTGGCCAGTCCCATCCAGGTACCAGTACAGACCTTAGGCCACCAACTGTACTAAAGCTCCACCTGATCCTTTTTTTAAAACGAAGGGTCATGGTGGTCTGGTAAGTAGGCACTTACCTCTACCTCTCACCGGGTGTCGCCAGTTTGATATCTGTTCTGTGGTGATGATGTCTACTCTCAAGTCAACCATTTGATGCATGGACTTACCAATGCTTATCATTTAGTGACCATTGCTGCATTTTTTGATGTTGTTATTATATAAGCACTTGCACTTTAAATCACTATTGCATTGTTGACCTTATAGTTAAAGCGGGAGTTCACCCAAATTTTTTTTTTTAACATTAGATTAATGCTCATTTTGTCAAGGGGAATCGGGTAGTTTTAAAATCGAAGCTGTACTTACCGTTTTAGAGAGCGATCTTCTCCGCCACTTCCGGGTATGGTCTTCGGGACTGGGCGTTCCTATTTGATTGACAGTCTTCCGACAGGCTTCTGACGGTTGCATACATCGCGTCACGAGTAGCCGAACGTCGGTGCGGCTCTATACGGCGCCTGCACACCGACGTTCGGCTACTTTCGGAAAATCGTGACGCGATGTATGCGACCGTCGAAAGACTGTCAATCAAATAGGAACGCCCAGTCCCGCAGCCCATACCCGGAAGCGGCGGAGAAGATGTATCTCTAAAACGGTAAATACGGCTTCGATTGTAAAAAAAACACCCGATTCCCCTTGACAAAATTAGCCTCAAACTAATGTTAAATAAAAAAAAGGTTTTAGGGTGAACCTCCACTTTAATATATTGTTTCAAGCTAGAATTTGGAATGTATCTATCACCTTACCTACTATTAGCGCCCCCTTATTTTTATACTCCCCCCACAGAGATGGGTATAGAATGACCCTATACATGGACAGGGACAATCATGCGGACAATTCTAATTAGAAAATGTTTGGGATTTTGTAATGTTTTCACTCTTACACAGTTTCTGCAACTGTTGTTAGGTTTAAATGTTGGCTCTATCTCCATTTAAGAAAATTGATAATTCAATAAAAAATACAATATAAAAAAAAAAAAAGAAAAAAAAAAAGAAAATTGATAATTTCCTATTCCTGTTCACCCACCGTCTGAATTGGTGCAGAATTTCTCCAACGGGAACATAAACTATAATAAAATCCTGACAGAGGTCTTATGCCGCATACACAAGACCGTTTTTCATGACGTGAAAAATGGGCATTAAAAATTTTTCATGTTGTCTATTTTTTCATGTTGTCGTTTTTCACGTCGTGAAAAACGGTTGTGTGTAGGCTTTAACGACGTGAAAAAACGCGCATGCTCAGAAGCAAGTTATGAGACGGGAGCGCTCGTTCTGGTAAAACTAGAGTTCGTAATGGAGATAGCACATTCGTCACGCTGTAACAGACTGAAAAGCACAAAGACTGAAAAGCGCGAATCGTCTCTCAAGCTTTTACTAACACGAAACCAGCAAAAGCAGCCCAAGGGCTGGCGCCATCCGAATGGAACTTCCCCTTTATTGTGCCGTCGTACGTGTTGTACGTCACCGCGCTTTGCTCGAGCATTTTTTTTTTTACGATCGTGTGTAGGCAAGGCAGGCTTGACAAGAATCAGGTCGAAAAAAACGTTGTTTTTTTCCTAGATCATTAAAAGTGCACACGGCATTACACTTTCCTAACTATACTGGAAGATGTGTTTTTCAGATTTCTTCATGTCTTGTTCGATCAGCAGATAATCTAAGACCAATCAAATAGACAGGAAGTGAGGAGAATCTCCCAAATGGGAACACAGACCACTATAAAAAAAAAGTTGATAGAGCTTCTAACCATTTCCCACTCTTGCCAAAATAAAATCTTAAAAGCTGGGCTGTACTCTACAGTGGTAAATTAAAGGTAAAGTATGGCCAAAGCGCTGCAATAAAACTCAGACTCCTTGTATCTCCCATTATTTTAAGGGCTCTTTCACACGGAGCGGACCGTTTCTCGGTCCGCTCCGTGTGTCCGCCAAAGCTCAGCGGGGATCCCCGCTGAGCTGTCGGCGGATAGGGCGGTCCCCACACACAGTGCAGGGACCGCCCTGTCTCTGCTCCGCTCTCCTCTATGGGGGACCGGATGCAGACGGTCCGTCTGCATCCGTTCCGTTCCACCGAACGGAAGAAAAATAGGGTTTCTTCCGTTCGGAAAAGCGGAACCCGACTGATGCGGACGCTAGCGGATGCTCCATCCGCTAACGGACGCGTCCCCATAGGGATTCATTACAAGTCCGTTTACGGACTTGTAATGAACGGACAGACGGAGCGGACGTCTGAAAGGGGCCTAAAGGTGCCCACAAACCAAAGCAATCAGTCACTCAGTCCAACTCTGCAGTGATCTTATATGGCTGGCTTCTGGACACTTTTGGCTGAAGGCCTGTGGGTGAAATGATGATTATACATTAGGATATCTTGTCTGATTCTCTACAATAGTGAGTGGAGTGTTCAGTTGGGGCCCAAGTAACGTACTTGGTCTAAAGCTAAATACAGAGCAGCAGAGGGAGGTACAGGAAGTACAAAAAGACAGGAAGTACAGAAAGAACTCTTGTAGGAAGTCATAGGTAACTGGCAGGAGCTGTAATACACTAGCCATCAACCATGACTGTCATAATTGTAGGTAGACAACCTTTATTTAAAAAAAAAAAAAGTTATTATTTTGAGTAAGGTGTTTAAATTTATCTTCAGTTTGCTAAAAATTTTAAACAAAAATGTAGACTTGATTTACCATAGCCTTGATCTCCGTAGGCTAGAGAAGGAGGAATGACCACTTTCCTTTTTTCTCCAGGGCACATGTCCATCAATGCAATATCGAGGCCCTTAATCACTTGTCCAACTCCAAGAACAAACCACTTGGGGTGACCATCTTTTTCAGAGCGACTATACAGAAGAGATCGGTTATTAGTAAGTCAGTATATATTTGCTAAACATGGAAAGAAGAAAGATTAATGCATGCCTGCATTTTACAAAACAAAATGTACTACAAATATGGAATGGTACTATAGGAGAGAACCTATTGGTATTTACATAAAGGAGATGCCCGTAAACCTCTTAGACACTATCTATCTATCTATCTATCTATCTATCTATCTATCTATCTATCTATCTATCTATCTATCTAGATCTATATAGATATATCTATATATACACATACACACACACATACATACTTACACACCAGTGGTGGCTGGTGGAAACATTTTTTTGGGGGGGGGTGGCAAACAGTATGCCAACCCCCCCTCGGTCGGTCAGTAGCACTTTCCCCATCACCGGCGGCTTCCCCCTGCTCGGTGGCTGTGGCCTCCTATTCTGCTGCTTTCCATCACTGGCAGTTTCCCATTCTCCTGCTCTCCACATCGGCGGCTTTTGTTTCCTCCCTCCTCCTTGGCGACCAATTGGGAGTCTTCTCGTTTCAGCCAATCGGAAAACCAGTTTCACACCTGCTTCTGATTAGCTGGATTGAGGATCAGTGTTTTAACAGTGAATATTAATTCGCTGTTGTAACACACCTGGTATCTATCCACTGCACATATGGGGTGGACTGGAGAGAGGGGGGGGGGGGGGGCGGCGCCGGGCGCCCCTAATGTACATGCCGTCACTGATTCACACACACAGTGGGTAAAATAAGTATTGAACACGTCACACTTTTTTCAAGGTTAATTTATTTCTATAGGTGCTATTGACATGCAATTTTCACCACACTACATAAAACCAGTGGCGTCGCTAGGGGGAAACGGGGGGTGCAGGCCGCACCCAGGTGACACCCGCCAGAGGGTGACACCCGGCACGGCATTGGATTGAGAGAGGTGCCACGGGGGTGTTACATTAGTGGGATTGCACAGGGGGTTACATTAGGGGGATTGCATGGGGGGTTACATTAGGGGGATTGCACGGGGGGGCTAACATTAGGGGGATTGCACAGGGGGGGTTACATTAGGGGGATTACACAAGGAGGGAGGGTTACATTAGGGGGGTTACACAAGGGGGAGGGTTACAATAGGGGGATTACACAGGGGGAGAGAGCTGTGCTCATGCTCTAGCCTGCTCAGTGCCCTGGATTTCTCAGTGACCAGGAGTGGGGTGACACCAAATTTTACCGCACCAGGTGACACCCACCCTACTGACGCCACTGTATGAAACCAAACCACATTGGTTTCAGAGAAAGGAAATAAAGCTGGTAGGTTGACCCAGCCAATCACCTGACTTGAATCTAATAGAAAATCTTTGGAAGGAACTAAAGATCAGAGTTCATAGAAGAGGCCCACGGAACCTTCAAGACTTGAAGACTGTGTAGAAGAATGAACCAAAATCACACCTGATCAATGTATGCGACTTGTTTCTCCATACAGGAGACGTCTTGGAGCTGTCATTACTAACAAAGACTTTTGTACTAAGTATTTGCCCAGGTTCACACTGGGCTGCGGGAGTGAAGCCGCGCGAGTTCAGTTGAACTCGCATGATTTCACTCCCGCCGGCAGTCCCGTTTCGGCCGCGATTATAGAGACATCTGTGCAGGTTTCTGCACAGATGTCAATGTAAATCGTGGGCCGAAATCGCAAAGTAGTACAGAAACGACTTTTTGAAATCGGTGCAGCGCCGCAGATGCGGCGTCGCACTGATTAGGACGGTGCCATTGCCGGCAATGTGCGGCAAATACCGCTGTTTTGACATGCCAAATCGCATGTCAAAACGCACCAGTGTGAACCAGGCCTTATAAATAAATAAATTTCAGTTAGCGTGTTCAATACTTTTCCCTGTGTCATTCCATTTACACATAACCTTATTTTTGAACTTTTTTGTTTTGGTTTCTTTGTATGTATGGATTCCAAGGGTTCTTAACGACACGCGACATGTGGTGAAATTTTCATGTCAATAGTACTTTTAGAAATATATTTTACCTAGAAGAATGGTGACATGTTCAATACTTATTTTACCCGCTGTGTGTGTGTGTGTATATATATATATATATATATATATATATATATATATATATATATATATACCGTATTTTCCGACTTTTTAAAAGTCGGGGGTCGTCTTATACGCCGGTAACCTAACCTTACCTTATCCTAAGACATGCAGAATCGCGGCTGTACGTTTTTTCAAAAGCCGCGCCTCCTACGTCTTCTGTTCCGTGATAGGCGGAACACTCAGCTTCCCAGGAGACACTGTGTTTAGTGTCCGCCTATCACGGAGGCCCTCTCGTCCTGTGTTTAGTGTCCGCCTATCACGGAGGCTCTCTCGTCCTCGGACGAGAGGGCCTCCGTGATAGGCGAACACTGAACACAGTGCCTCCTGGCAAGCTGAATGTTCCGCCTATCACGGAACAGAAGACGTAGGAGGCACGGCTTTTGAAAAAA
Organism: Rana temporaria; assembly: GCF_905171775.1. NCBI lineage: Eukaryota > Metazoa > Chordata > Amphibia > Anura > Ranidae > Rana > Rana temporaria. Next base: position 158,136,427 of record NC_053494.1, on the reverse strand, counting down.
CGTACGGCCGAGATTCTGCATGTCTTAGGATAAGGTAAGGGCACAGTCTGGCATGTAATGGGGCATGGTCTGGCATGTAATGGGGCACGGTCTGGCATGTAATGGGGCACGGTCTGGCATGTAATGGGGCACAGTCTGGCATGTAATGGGGCACGGTCTGGCATGTAATGGGGCACGGTTTGGCATGTAATGGGGCACGGTCTGGCATGTAATGGGGCACGGTCTGGCATGTAATGGGGCACAGTCTGGCATGTAATGGGGCACAGTCTGGCATGTAATGGGGCACTGTCTGGCATGTAGTGGCATAGTCTGGCATGTAATGGGGCACAGTCTGGCATGTAATGGGGCACAGTCTGGCATGTAATGGGGCACAGTCTGGCATGTAGTGGCATAGTCTGGCATGTAGTGGCATAGTCTGGCATGTAATGGTGGCACCGTGAGGTGAGGCATGACTAGTAGGAAGGGGGTAGTCTTATACAGTGAGTATATCCCGAAACCAACATTTTGGCTGGAAAATTAGGGGGTCGTCTTATACGCCCAGTCGTCTTATACGCCGGCAAATACGGTATATATATATATATATATATATATATATATATATATATATATATATATATATATATATATATATATATATATGTTATTTATTCTTATACTTGCTCAGCTGTGACATCACCAATGGACAAATACATAGTTACTCACCAAACCTACAGCTGTATTTTACAGGAAGATACACACGTATACATCGTGGACATGTTACAACTAGAATACAGAAGTATGAGCCTGAAAAGCGTTCAAGAATTAAGTAACAGCACATTCCTCTATCTTAAAACAAGCGTTACTACTTTGTCACTTACCTGCAGAAGAATTTGGACATATCTTTGGCTAAATAGCCATCATAATGCGCATTCACCAGATCTCCTCGCTTGCTCTTCTGTGTGCAGACACTTGGGACGTGTACGACTTCCAGTTTGACTTTTTCTTCCTCAATCTCTGTTTTTTCACAGCGAATCAGGAGGCTAAAAGCCTGCAAAAGGAAAACATATCTAAGAGAGAAAGGCATTGTTGTCACTTTGATTTGTTCTTCCAGAAAACAAAAAGCGCCCAAAGCCCCCTGATCTTCCCACTTCTGGTGCTATACACGTGGCACTCAGCAAAAGAAACACTCCAGATAGTTGTGTCTTCAAAGTGAGAAGAGAGCTGTGTCAGCTGGGATCTTGGTATTTGTATGATGCTGTGTGATTGGCTCTCTGGGAAAATGGAACTCAGCCTCCTTTTTGGCAAACTCTTTTTTCGCTTCCTATGTGAAAACATTGAAGACACAAGTTCCAGATTTGCAGAGAACTGCTGCTGGGTCAGATTACTATCCTAGGGCATCTGTAATTCTTCCTAGGTGGAATGCACCGTCATTTAACCCCACTTGCTTCCTGATTGGCCGCAATATCTTGCTTCAACTGCTTACAAGGCTTTGCGATTATGATGTCTTTGCAATAGATACCGTTATATATTTATTAGAGCTGCACGATTCTGGAGAAAATGAGAATCAACATTTTTTTTTTGCTTAGAATAAAGATTGCGATTCTCGGCGTATCGTCATCATTTTACAAAAAATTGGGCCAACTTTACTGTTTAGTTTTTTTAAATCCAAAAATAATTTTATTCAAGATTTAACACCTTACATTGCCATACATAGCAACACTTTACATAACCAAATTTACACAGATCGGTCTAGTGGCACTGCGTCTGGGACACCGGATGTAAAGGGGCACTGTGATGGGCACACCTAAGGTAAAATGAGCACTCTGATGGGCACACCAGATGTAAAGGGGCACTGTGATGGGCACACCTAAGGTAAAAGGAGCACTCTGATGGGCACACCAGATGTAAAGGGGCACTCTGATGGGCACACCTGATGTAAAGGGGCACTCTGATGGGCACACCAGATGTAAAGGGGCACTCTGATGGGCACACCTAAGGTAAAAGGAGCACTCTGATGGGCACACCTAAGGTAAAAGGGGCACTCTGATGGGCACACCTAAGGTAAAAGGAGCACTCTGATGGGCACACCAGATGTAAAGGGGCACTCTGATGGGCACACCTGATGTAAAGGGGCACTCTGATGGGCACACCTAAGGTAAAATGAGCACTCTGATGGGCACACCTGATGTAAAGGGGCACTCTGATGGGCACACCTGATGTAAGAGGGCACTCTGATGGGGATAAATGATGTAAGGGGGCACACTGATGGGAGACACCCAGGGCCGCCATCAGGGGGGTACAGGCATTACACCTGTAAGGGGCCCAATGGTCCCCAGGGGCCCGGCTGGCCCCCTCCCTTTTTTTTTGCATTACACCTGTAAGGGGCCTGATGGTCCCCAGGGCCCCTTACAGGCGCGGCTGGCCCCCCTCCCGTTTATTTATTTATTTTTCGCATTACACCTGTAAGGGGCCCAATGGTCCCCAGGGCCCCTTACAGGCCGGCCCGGCCCCCCTGCGGTCCCCAGGCCCCCCCCCCCCGCTTATTATCTCGAGTCAGAAGAGAAGAGATTACACTGTTTGTTTTTTTTCGTTAGCATGCCCCCCCCCCCCTCCATTTCTCTGCACCAGGGGGGCCCTGCCTAAAGCTGCGTAAGGGGCCCCAAAATTTTACACAAGATGTAGGGGGGTCTTCTGATGAAGAAACCTGATGTAAGAGGGCACTTTGAGGGGAATACCTAATGTAAAGTGGCGCTCTGATGGGGACACCTGATGTAAGAGGATACTCTGATGGTGGCAACTGATTAATGGGAGTAGTCTGGTGGGGGCACATTACAAGTGCTGTGGGAGGTATGGGGGGTCAGGTATGCATCTTCCCTCCAATCAGCGCCAGCTGAGCGCTGTAGAGGGTAACTTCAGCTCTTCTCCTCTTGCTTTTTGAAAGCTCAGACAAGCTGTATAAATTCTGCACTTTGAATGAGAGCGGGCAGCAGATAAACAGGTAGAATTTACATGGGTCCGCAAAGTAGGGTTGCCACAGACAAAATCCCAATCCAGGACACACATTAATTACACAGATTCTGTGGCTGATTAAGGTGGTAATTAAACTTACTTGGTGCCTTATCTGCATTAAATCAGCCTCAGAACCTGTGTAATTAATTTGTGTCCTGGATTAGAGGGATGATGTGGCAGCCCTACCGCATGGGCACCCTGACTGGTCTGCAGCTACACTGCTCCATACACAACAAAATGCAATGCTGTGTTCTGACACCTTTCTATTGCGTGGCCGGATCTAGGGGGATGCTGGGAAAGGCTGTGCCCCCTCCCCCCTTAGATTTTTGTTGCGCTCCCCCACCTCAAACGCAATGCCCGCAGGAAGGATGACCAGGGTGGTGGCGGGCAATGACAGGACTGATTTCCTGACGGCAGGAGGGAGAGGAGGAAAAGCCTGCTTTCAGCTGCTGCTGAGTGAGAGAGCCACACAGGGGAACAGTTCTATAAATTGCCCCCCACCACCCTCATCATCCTCCCTGTCCACCATCCTCTCCCCCCTCCACCCCAGACACTGTGCCCACAGAAAGAATAATCGGGGTGGTGGGCAATGACAGGACTGATTTCCTGACGGCAGGAGGGAGAGGAGGAAAAGCCTGCTTTCAGCTGCTGCAGAGTGAGAAAGCCACACAGGGTAACAGTTCCATAAATTGCCCTCCACCACCCTCATCATCCTCCCTGTCCACCATCCTCTCCCCCCTCCACACCAGACACTGTGCCCACAGAAAGAATAATCGGGGTGGTGGGCAATAACAGAACTGATCTCCTGCCAGGAGGAGGGAGAGGAGGAAAAGCCTGCTTTCAGCTGCTGCAGAGTGAGAGAGCCACACAGGGGAACAGTTCCATAAATTGCCCCCCCACCACCCTCATCATCCTCCCTGTCCACCATCCTCTCCCCCTTCCATGAAGCGCTGCAGGCTTCACTCCTCTCCTCCCCTCCTGGCTGCTGTGGGGGATGTTCAAGGATAGAGAGCAGAAAGGTGGCCTGTAAATAAGTAATTTACCGACCCCTTCCTTTTCTTAATGAACAGAATGAGTGATTGATATGGTTCATTTATCACTGAAGCATAGTAAACTGTATTTACTATGCTTCAATTTGTGAATACACATGAAGAAGCTCAGCACAGAGCGCTGCCTATTCATTCACGGTCTGAGGCAGCTGAGGCTGCAGAGAAAGGAACTGGGCAATGTCTGTCCTCAGTCCCTTTCTATGTCTCAAAAGTGAGACATCTGGGTTCTGGTTAGACCCCTGATATTTCACCAAAACCCCCCTTCCCCCAAGAGAGTTATGAAAGATTTTTTTTAATTAACTCAATACAGTTTTATCTTTTAGACTCAGTGGGCTAGATTCAGATAGCCCTGTGTAATGTTGTGCAGGCGTAACGTATCTCCGATACGTTACGCCGCCGTAAATTAGGGCGCAAGTTCCGTATTCAGAAAGAACTTGCGCCCTAAGTTATGGCGGCGTAACGTATGTGCTCCGGCGTAAGCCCGCCTAATTAAAATTTGTATGATGTGGGCGTGTTTTATCCAAATTTAGTGTGACCCCACGTATTAGACGTTTTTTACAAACGGCGCATGGGCCGTTTGTGAAAGAATCCCAGTGCGCATGCTCGAAATTCTGCCGCAAATCGTCAATGCTTTAGACGTGAACGTAACTTACGTACAGCCCAATTCGCGAACGACGGGAACGACGTCCATACTTAACATTGCGTACGCCTCATATAGCAGGGGTAACTTTACGCCGGAAAAAGCCTAACGTAAACGACGTAAAAAAATGCGCCGGGCGTACGTACGTTTGTGAATCGGCGTATCTACCTAATTAGCATATTCCTCACGTAAATCGACGGAAGCGCCACCTAGAGGCCAGCGTAAAATTGCAACTAAGATACGACGGCGTAAGAGACTTACGCCGGTCGGATCTTAGTCAAATCTATGCGTAACTGATTCTAAGAATCAGGCGCATAGATACGATGCCGCAACTCAGAGATACGACGGCGTATCTGGAGATACGCCGTCGTATCTCGTACCTGAATCTAGCCCAGTGAGTTTTGTCGCATTTGTGTCCTCTAATAATAATAATAATAACCTGATAAGGTTTGATATTTTGGGAGGGCCCCTGTCTGACAGGCTAGATCTGGCCCTGTTCTATCAGAACCCGTTTTAATGTTTTCAGCAATTTCAGCGGCAGTAGCTCTGCTATTGTTTCACATAGGGAGCCTTAGTGAATTGTGGCCGCCCATGACCCTGTTGCTGGTTTTCCTTCCTTGCACCACTTTCGGTAGGTCCTGACCACTTTACACCGGGAATATCCTACAAGAGCTACAGTTTTGGAGTTGCTCTGACCCGGTCGTCCAGCCATTAAACTTTGCCCCCCCCCCCCCAGTCAAAGTCCCTCAAATCCTTACGCTTACCATTTTTTCTGCTTCCAACTTCAGGGGCAACATGTTCACTTGCTGCCTAATATTTCCCACTGACATTTAGGTTCCATTGTAAGGAGATAATCAATGTTATTCACTTTACCTTTCAGTGGTCCTAACTTTATGGCTGATCTTTGTATTTTGTATAGAGGAGTGGCCCTTCTGGCAGGGGCCCCATTGGCAATTGTCCCCTTTATAAATCCAGCACTGGTCTGCTATGTCATCCAAAGCCATGTTACCTTAGAAATCATCCTTAGAAATCATGGAGCCCTGTATAGCCTACCTCACAGGCCCCCTGCGCTTGGGGAAATATCAGGGGTCTAAACACACCCCTGATGTCCCATATTTGAGGCTGAGAAATTAACTGAGGATAGAGATTCCTCAGTCCCTTTCTGTGCAGCCTTGGCTATGCTGGACATGAATAGGAAGCACTCTGATGCTTCCTGTTCATTCACAAATCAAAGCATAGTAAATACATATTACTCTGTACTTCATTCACAAATCGAAGCATAGTAAACACATATTACTCGGTACTGATCGCTCGTTATGTTCATTCAGGAAAGGAAGGGGCCAGTAAATAGGGCATATTTACCCCCACTCTCTATATTGAAACAATCCCCCTGCAGAGGCAGCTAGCCAGAGAGGAGGGAAGCTGGCAGCGCTGTAGGGCAGAGGGGCACAGGCAGCTGGGTGACAGGGTCATGGGGGTGCAGATACTGAACACCCTGCAGCAAAACCAGACTGAAAAAAAGAAGCTGACAGCGCTGCAGGGGTAGCCACAACTATCTGCAATAATGCAGTACAGCCGGCCCGCCTGCTGGAGAGGTGCCCGGCCAGTGTGAACTGATGGGACCGGGGTAGGGTTGCCACCTCATCCCTTTAAAACAGAACACATATGAATTACACAGGTTCTGAGGCTAATTAAGGTGGTAATTAGACTCATTTGGTGCCTTACCTGCATTAAATTAGCCTCAGAACCTGTGTAATTCATATGTGTTCTGTTTTAAAGGGATGAGGTGGCAACCCTAGACCCGGGCCCTGTACAGGAGGGCTGGCTGTAATGCCACTGAGGCTCCTGCTGCCCCTGTATCTCCCCTACCATAGGTCACCATTGAGCCCTGAAGTCTCCCTGCTGTCTGTACTGAATACATAAAACATTTTTATTTGATGCTGTGACTTTGTATTTGACTTTGTATTTGTGTATTCGTAGCTGTGACTGAAGGACTATCCGTGACATTGTGTACACACAGTACAGTACAGTACAGGAGGTCGGAGGACTCTCCTCACACCTCTGACCAGGAAGTGAATGAGGCGCCATGAGGGCAGAGCGGAGGGGCGGGGCGGTGCAGTGACAGGAGGAGGAAGCCGCTACGTCCGGGCTGTGTATGGGGGCTCAGGGCTCCGAGTCCGGGCTACACGCCGGACAATCTCCCGGCACCATGAGCAACCAACCGGCCCCTCCGCACAGCTCAGACCCGGCCATCTAGTCCGTCCTGCTCCTCCTCCCATCAGCCCGAGGATGAGCACACCGACCCCGGACTGAGCCCAGCTATGGAAGGAGTTCTCTACAAATGGACCAATTACATCACAGGTCTGACACTGGAGGGAGGTCATATGTGATGTATACGTGTGTGATGATCTTATGTGGGGTATACGTGTATGTGATGATCGGATGTGATGTATTCGTGTGTGTGATGATCATATGTGATGTATACATGTGTGATGATCATATGTGGTGTATACATGTATGTGATGATCATATGTGATGTATACATGTGTGTGATGATCATATGTGATGTATATGTGTGTGTGATGATCATATGTGATGTATATGTGTGTGTGATGATCATATGTGATGTATACGTGTGTGTGATGATCATATGTGATGTATATGTGTGTGTGATGATCATATGTGATGTATACGTGTGTGTGATGATCATATGTGATGTATACGTGTGTGTTGATCGGATGTGGTGTATACATGTGTGTGATGAAAATATGTGTGTGATGATTGAATGTGATGTATACGTGTGTGTGATGATCATATGTGATGTATACATGTGTGTGTGATGATCATATGTGATGTATACATGTGTGTGATGATCATATGTGATGTATACATGTGTGTGATGATCATATGTGATGTATACATGTGTGTGTGATGATCATATGTGATGTATACATGTGTGTGATGATCATATGTGATGTATACATGTGTGTGATGATCATATGTGATGTATACATGTGTGTGATGATCATATGTGATGTATACGTGTGTGTTGATCGGATGTGGTGTATATGTGTGTGTGATGATCATATGTGATGTATATGTGTGTGTGATGATCATATGTGATGTATACGTGTGTGTGATGATCATATGTGATGTATACGTGTGTGTGATGATCATATGTGATGTATACGTGTGTGTGATGATCATATGTGATGTATACGTGTGTGTGATGATCATATGTGATGTATACGTGTGTGTTGATCGGATGTGGTGTATACATGTGTGTGATGAAAATATGTGTGTGATGATTGAATGTGATGTATACGTGTGTGTGATGATCATATGTGATGTATACATGTGTGTGTGATGATCATATGTGATGTATACATGTGTGTGTGATGATCATATGTGATGTGTACATGTGTGTGTGATGATCATATGTGATGTGTACATGTGTGTGATGATCATATGTGATGTATACATGTGTGTGATGATCATATGTGATGTATACATGTGTGTGATGATCATATGTGATTTATACATGTGTGTGTGTGATGATCATATGTGATGTATACATGTGTGTGATGATCGGATGTGGTGTATACATGTGTGTGATGATCATATGTGGTGTATACATGTGTATAATGATCATATGTGATGTATACATGTATGTGATGATCATATGTGATGTATACATGTATGTGATGATCATATGTGATGTATACGTGTGTGTGATGATCATATGTGATGTATACGTGTGTGATGATCGGATGTGGTGTATACATGTGATTTTTTTTTATTTGATCATCCATAGTTAGATTTCCAGAAGTGTACAATCGGATTGTATAGTGTATGGTCAGCCTAGTTGTGACTGATGCCCATATGATTTCCAGCAATCTCAGTATCAGATCTGTTGATTTTGGACAGTAAACCATGGAGGAGACATTCTGCGTTCTGATTGGGCAGACAGATAACCAGCTCTTCTTGTGGATTGGACATGTCAAAACCAAATCACTATTGTAATTCCTTGAGATCTCATGACAGCCCCTTCCTCTCCTAATAACATAACTAGAAATGATGGGCATAGCGGAGTGCCCACGCTTTGTGTATGGCACACTTTGTCCTCAGAGGGCAGTCAGGTCATGTGTCAGGTCTGCTACTAGGCCACATCGAGGATTCAGGGCCGCTGTGATTTGTAGCGGCAGGAACCTCCTGATCCTCTGGGTGCCCCTTTCTCTATAATGACAGGATGCCGGTGGCTCTCTGGGCAGCCAATAATGACCTGCGGTGATCACTGCTGGAGATGAACACTGAGTGCGATCAACAGCGATCACCGCAGGCAATAGCTGGCCAGAGAGCCACGAATGGCTGCAGCCACCGGCATCCTGTCATTATAGAGAATGGGGCACCCAGAGGATCAAAAGGTTCCTGACGCTACAAATCACACCGGAGTAAATGTGGCCATACTGATCATTATCCTCATCATCATCCTCATCATCCTCATCATCCTCATCATCCTCATCATCATATCCTGATTACTACATGTGGGGAAGATTTGTGATGACACTCTTCATATTATGATTTCTTTTGTTTTCTTTATTTCAGTCACCTTGATTCTTCTATTCTTCTCAAATTTACATACCAGACATAGGCCCAGATTCACAAAGACTTACGACGGCGTATCTCCAGATACCCCGTCGTAAGTCCGAATGGCCGCCGTCGTATCTATGCGCCTGATTCATAGAATCAGTTACGCATAGATTTGGCCAAGATACGAGTGGCGTAAGTCTCCTACACCGTCGTATCTTGGGGTGCATATTTACGCTGGCCGCTAGGTGGCGCTTCCGTTGATTTCCGCGTCGAATATGTAAATGAGCAAGATATGCCGATTCACGAACGTACGTACGTACGCCCATCACAATTAGTTACGTTTACGTAAGACATACGCCGGCGTAAAGATAAAGCAGGTCTCTAGGTGGCGCAGCCAATGCAAAGTATGGACGTCGGAACAAGCGTTTCTTTTTAAGTCGTACGCGAATAGGGCTGTGCGTAAGTTACGTTCACGTAGTAGGCAGTGTTCGACGTATGCGCACTGGGATACGTCCACGGACGGCGCATGCGCCGTTCGTTCAAAACGTCATATACGCGGGGTCATGCTTTATTTACATAAAACACGCCCACCTCTTCACAATTTGAAATAGGCGGGCTTACGCCGGCACATTTATGCTACGCCGCCGTAACTTAGGACGCAAGTGCTTTGTGAATACAGAACTTGCCTCTCTAAGTTGAGGCGGCGTAGCGTAAATACGATACGCTACGCCCAGCCACACTTACGCCGCCCTACGTAAATCTAGGCCAAGCTGTCTAACAAAAGTCTCAGTTGTGATTGTGACAAATTGTATTGGTGGCAACTGACAATTGAGATATACAGTGTGATATCTGTGTGTGTGTGTATATATATATATATCTATCTATCAGGGTGGCTTTGATTTAAATCAAGTTGATCCCGATTTAAATCACTAGTAAAAAGGCTTCATTTATATCAACTAGATTTTAAATCATAATTTTTAAAGAGCAACTCATCTCTGTCCCTCAGCGGCTCCTCCTCCTCTGACCCGCTGTTGACTCACTGACAGTCCCATTCACTTTAATGGGACGGCTGGTGATGCGGCAGTGACACAACAAGGTGAGGGACGTGGCGGCAGCAGGTGAGCGGATGCCCGCTAACGGGCGCTGCCATGATGGGTCTGAAACGACAGGTGCTCTTTAAATGTAAGGACTTATTCTTGGTAGTTAGTACTTGAAAAACAAAATGAAGGTTTCCTATTTAGAATAATAAGCCGTCAGGTTAGTAAAACGGCGATATCAGAACCGATCCAATCATACAGTTTGTAGTGTACATAGATTTACAAAACAATGGGATAAAGGAATATTCCTGAACTTTGTTTTATCTCATGGGTACTTTGAAATTGTGTGACTCTCGGCTTGCAGAGCTTGGATTAATTGAATGAGTTTACCAAAAAAATGTAATATTGCAGAATATACAGCCTCATGCTACATAGCTAAGCTCCATTTCATGCTGAATAAACAAAATGATTAATGTATCTTAAATGAAAAACTATCTTTAGATTTTTACTCCCAAAAGCATTTTATTAACCACTTAACGACCGCCGCATGTACATATACGTCCACAGAATGGCACGTACAGGCAGATGGGCGTACCCCTACGTCCCTGCCTTTCCGCGGGTCGGGGGTCCGATTGGGACTCCCCCGGTACATGAGGTGGTCGGAAACCCGCGGGGAGCGATCCGGGATGAGGGGCGGCTATTCGTTTCTAACCACCGCCTCGCGATCGCTCCCCGGAGCTGAAGAACGGGGAGAGCCGTATGTAAACACGGCTTCCCCGTGCTTCACTGTGGCGGCTGCATCGATCGTGTGATCCCTTTTATAGGGAGACGCAATCAATGACGTCAGACCTACAGCCACACCCCCCTACAGTTGTAAACACACACTAGGTAAAACATAACTCCTTCAGCGCCCCCTAGTGGTTAACTCCCAAACTGCAACTGTCATTTTCACAATAAACAATGCAATTTAACTGCATTTTTTGCTGTGAAAATGACAATGGTCCCAAAAATGTGTCAAAATTGTCCGAAGTGTCCGCCATAATGACGCAGTCACGAAAAAAATCGCTGATCGCCGCCATTAGTAGTAAAAAAAAATAATTAATAAAAATGCAATAAAACTATCCCCTATTTTGTAAACGCTATAAATTTTGCGCAAACCAATCGATAAACGCTTATTGCGATTTTTTTTTTACCAAAAATAGGTAGAAGAATACGTATCGGCCTAAACTGAGGAAAAAAATAAATACATTTTTATATATGTTTTTGGGGGATATTTATTAAAGCAAAAAGTAAAAAATATTGCATTTTTTTCAAAATTGTCGCTCCATTTTTGTTTATAGCGCAAAAAATAAAAACCGCAGAGGTGATCAAATACCACCAAAAGAAAGCTCTATTTGTGGGGAAAAAAAGACGCCAATTTTGTTTGGGAGCCACGTCGCATGACAGCGCAATTGTCTGTTAAAACGACGCAGTGCCGAATCGCAAAACCTGGCCTGGGCATTTAGCTGCATTTTGGTCCGGGGCTTAAGTGGTTAAAATTTGATAAAAATCTTTTTTTAAATCATTGATTTATATCCCCCCTGATATATATATATTCTTAAAAAAAGAGAATAAGAAAACTTCTGTGGCTTTAGCTATATATAGTGCCAAGGCAGTGTGTTAGTCCCATCCCCCATCTGCCTGCGGTTTGGCTGGCGTTGACCTTCATTCTCTTCTATTGAAACGCACCACAAGCGCACCTTGAACACACTGTAAATGCGCCTATCATGTTTACAGTGCGTCTACAGTGTGATTACAAAGCATCAAAAGTGATTATTTCCCATTTTAGACTTGTAAAGAAAAGAAAAACCACACAGGGCGTTTGAGAAGCGTTGTCTGAGGCGACAAGAGCGCCTGTACAACACATTCTAAGGCCCCATTCACACCTGAGCGCTTTGTAGCTTGAAGACTGAATAGAGCTGCATGATTCTGGCTAAAATGAGAATCACTATTCTTTTTGTTTAGAAGATAGATCTCGATTCTCTCATGATTCTCGCGGCGTAACATCATCTTTCACATTAAAACAAAACAAATGTGGGCTAACTTTACTGTTTTTTTAATTTATTTTTAATTTTTTATTGAAGTGTATTTTTTCCCCAAAAAATTGCATTGGAAAGACTGCTGGGCAACTACAGTGTGACATAAAATTTTGCAGCAATTGCCATTTTATTCCCTAGGGCACAGGTGTCAAACACAAGGCCCATGGGCTGAATCTGGCCCTCCAGGCCATTTCATGTGGCCCTCCTCCAGACCCCTATTTTCTGATTTCAAGCAATGCATCCAGCTTCTTCCCAACAGCAGCATAAGGAAAGGGGGGTGCACTGTGATGTAAGGGAGAGTGGGGGACACAACCTCTGATGGTGGGGTGGCTCTTGACATCTAATGTAAGGGGAGAGGATGCGCTGGACATCTAATCTTACAGATACAACTGGCCCTTTTGAGGGCAATCATAATGCTGATACGGCCCACAATGAAATTGAGTTTGACACCCCTCCCCTAGGGTCTCTGCTTAAAAATATATAATATTTGGGGGTTCCAAGTAATTTTATAGCAAAAATTATTGATTTTAACTTAAGAAATAAGTGTTGGAAAAAGATTTGGATTTTAAGTGGTTAAACTTCCTGCATTTAGGCCCCTTTCACACAGTCGGACCGTTCAGGTCCGCCTGTCAGTTTAGTCGGCTGACCTGAACAGCTGCTCCATTCTTCTCTGTGGAGCGTCGGATGTCAGCGGAGACATGATCGCTGACACCCGACCCCATCCGATCCGCTAAAATCAGACGGATGGCGATACGTCCCCATCCGTCCATGGCGGATCGGGTAAGATCTGATGAAAACTGACATGCTGTCCATTTTCATCAGATCTCTCCATAGGAGACAGAAGGAAGTTCGTTACAATGTTTCATGTTATTACAAACTTGGCAGACTGCCCAGATTTTTTCTTTACACAAAGAAGTTTATCCCTTTGATCTAAGACAGGGGTGTCCAAACTTTTTTCAAAGAGGGCCAGATTTGATTAAGTGAACATGCGTGAAGGGCCGACTATTTTTCCTGACATTCATTGAACCATTAAAATTCTGCCTAAGTATGTTCGTCTGAGCACTAATACACGGCCCAACAAGAATTCTCCTGCCTTTGTGGCTGTGTGTGGTGAAGAGATGAGCTCAGGCGTGTTATTTGGATCTACTGTATATATTTTATTTGTGGCCCCAACGAATCCCAGAGCGCTGCTTAGGACTAAGGATGAGCTTGGGCGTGTTATTTGGATATACCGTATTTATCGGCGTATAACACTCACAGGCTTACCATTGCCATGTATGCAGCCTCACCATTGCCATGAATGCAGCCTTACAATTGCCATGAATGCAGCCTTACAATTGCCATGAATACAGCCTTACAATTGCCATGAATGCAGCCTTACCATTACAACCAATGCAGCCTCACATGTGCCATAAATGCAGCCTCACATGTGCCATAAATGCAGCCTTACCATTGCCATCAGTGCAGCCTGAACGATGCCCATCTGCAGCCTCGGAGGGCAGAGGGAGGGGGCAGGATGAGTGCCAACAGATTACAAACAGGAGAATGCCTTGTTTATCCTGTGGCCTCTTTAATAGACAGAACAGTCGTCCAATGGCATCCCAGGAGACGGGACTTACAATAGAGACGCTGCTGAGTAAACAGGAGATTCTCTTCATGTAATCCGACGGCGCTCGTCCTGCCCCCTCCCTGTCCCCTCCAAGGCAGCGCCAATAAATACAGTATATATCTTTTGTGGCCCTGGGGGCCACAAACAATATATACATCCAAATCCCCAGGAGGGCCATATTAAATCAACAAGGGGGCCGCATTTGGCCCCCGGGCCTGACTTTGGACATGCCTGATCTAAGAAGAAAGCATTAGTTACAATATTTCCCGTTATAAACTTGGCAGACTGCCCAGATATTTTCTTTTGACAGCTGAGTGAGCAGATAAAGTTTCTCCACTTCTTATATGAAAGAATCGTCAATCTCTGCATTGGAGATGTCAGGGGGGTTGAATCGAGATCACGATTTTTTAACGATTAATTGTGCATCTCTATCTACAAAACGCTGGAGGGGAAAAAAATCTATTATTCTCTATAGAGATGGTTCACATGTCCACTCCAAAACGCCTGAACCTCAAGCAAGTTCTGGAACTTTTTTTAGGCAGATTACAGGCGTTTTTCTGCTTTTTACATTGGTGACCTTTTTGACCTGTACAAAATCGCGTCACAATCGCCTAAAAACGCTACGCTCAGGTGTGGCCTTCAATGCTCATTAATGCTATAGGTGCGTTAATGTGTTTTTGGGCTGCTTTTTAAAAAGAGCCCTTAGACCCATTTTACACTGCGAGCGTCGGCCGTTAGCGCTAAAGCGACGCTCATTTGACCCCATTAATGATTAGAAAAGCGAACAAATTGCTCTTAAAACAAAACATTTTGAATGCAATTAGACTAGTGTGTGGCCAGCCTTTACTAACGCTGCTTTACCATTGGCGGTAAAGCTTTTGCGCCGCTTTTCAGCCGCTAGCGGGGCGCTTTTAACTCCAAAAAAGGGGTTAAAGTGGTTGTAAACCCCCCTGAAAAAAAAAAAAACATCCTGCAAGATAAAGGCATAATGAGCTAGTATGCTATGCTATTACTTTCCCGACAACGAAGCCCCCGCAGCCGTCCTCGTCTCCCCCCTCCGGCTGGCGACATCTATCCCGGAGGTTGCTTCCGGGTATCACGGCTACGGCGCTGTAACGCAAGCGCGCTGGAGCCGCCGAGAATGGCACAGTACAACTGAAGCAACAGCACGTACGTACATGACGTCGGCACATGCAAATACAGGGATATCTCCTAAACCGTGCAGGTTTAGGAGCTATCCAGTGCAGCTACAGTTAAGCCTAATTATAAGCTTGCCTGTAAAGGGTTTACAAATCGCTTTTCAGGCACTTTAAAAGCACTGCCCATTTATTCCGATGGGCAAGGGCGCTTTGGGAGCTCTAAATACATCGCTTCCAACTAGCCCCAAAGATGCTGCTTGCAGGACTTTTCAGGTATGTCACACAAGTGCACTGTCCCAGTGTGAAAAGTCAACCTGGAATGAATGAGAGGCGGTTTTCAGGTGCTTAGCAGTGGCTATTTCCGGCGCTAAAGCACCTGAAAACCGCCCAGTGTGAAAGGGGTCTTACTGTAGCAGTCAGCTTCTCATAGACCCTTACAGGCTGCCATCAGCTGGGCTGGATGGTGTTCCTGTACCTTCACCCACACATAAACCCTGGGGTCTCATGCATCGGGGGCTAAACGTTCAGTGTGCACAAGGCCTATTTCTATGAGGAATTGTTGAGGTAAACTATATAGGCCGCATGCTATACCTATACGTGTGCACACTGTGAGACAGAACCAAAAGAATTTCTATTCTGTTTCTGTATGATATAATAATGCAGTATTGTTATGAATACATAATCCTTTATTAGAGTTGCTGACGGGTAGTAAGTGTTGGCGCTCTGAGGTATTTCCTGGTCTGATAACACATCTATCTGCCTTCATTGCTTTTTATAGATAGTGAGGAAGCGGCACAGTCTAGTCAGTCAGGACATGTCCTTCTAGTTTCTGACACAACATGGGCAGTAAAAAGTAGGCCTCATTCACACTGACATTGACAGACCTGCAATGGAATGCCTTTACAGGACATTTCTAAACTTGTATATATGCATAGAATTATTTTTGATGCAAAATGTATAACTTTTTTTGAAATGTGGTTTTCTGGATATTTTTGTTATTCTGTCTCTCACTGTTAAAATGAACCTACCATTAAGCCCTGGTTCACACTGGGTACGATTTGGAACGATTTGAGATGCGATTTGACATGTCAAATCGCATCTCAAATCGGCAGCAATTGTCGGCAATGGCACTGTCCTAATCAGTGCGACGCCGCATCTGCGATTTCAAAAAGTAGTTCCTGTACTACTTTTTGCGATTTCGGGCTGCGATTTACATTAAATTGCGGCCGAAATCGCGGCAAAATCGCAGCCGCGAAATCGAGGTAAAATCGCGCATGGGGGGGGGGGGATCTGATAACCGGCTTCTATTTAATCATTGGCTGCCAGCTGATCACATGGTAAAAGGCCGCTGTGATTGGCCCTTTACCCCATCTGTGATCAGCTGAGTCTGAAGGATTCGGCGATCACAGACCATGCTGTCCGAGCACATCTTTTAGCTATAGCATGGGTGGGAAAGAGTTAAAGGGCTCTAAATTATGAAAGTCTGGGTTATTGATCATGTGATAGGCAGTCACAGCAAACATATGATAAAAATAGGCAGTTCGGCCATGGTTCTTCCGCTCCCCTTAAAGGGGTTGTAAAGCCGACCAGCCGGCGCAGTTCGGCTCTCCTGCGCGAGAGCCCGTAGCTCTACGTCGGCAGTTGAACCGGCCACTAGGGGCACGCACGTGCGCCGCCAGCTCGCTCCTGCCCGGTCGTGATAACCGCCGGGCACCCGCGATCACTCATTATAGAGCGAGAACCGGGAGCTGTGTGTGTAAACACACAGCTCTCGGTCCTGTCAGGGGAGAAATGCCTGATCGTCTGTTCATACAATGTATGAACAGCGATCAGTCATTTCCCCTAGTGAGTCCACCCCCCCTACAGTTAGAACACACCCAGGGAACATGCCTAACCCCTTCCCTGCCCCCTAGTGTTAACCCCTTCCCTGCCAGTGGCATTTTTATAGTAATCAATGCATTTTTATAGCACTGATCGCTATAAAAATGCCAATGGTCCCAAAAAAGTGTCCGAAGTGTCCGCCATAATGTCGCAGTACCAAAAAAAAATCGATGATCGCCGCCATTACTAGTAAAAAAAAAAATATTAATAAAAATGCCATAAAACTACCCCCTATTTTGTAAACGCTATAACTTTTGCACAAACCAATCAATAAACGCTTATTGCGATTTATTTATTTTTTTTGTTTTTTTTACAAAAAATATGTAGAAGAATACGTATCGGTCTAAACTGAGGAAAATTTTTTTTTTTTTATATATTTTGGGGGTATATTTATTATAGTAAAAAGTAAAAAATTTTCATTTTTTTTTTCCAAAATTGTCGCTCCATTTTGGTCCGAGTCTTAAGTGGTTAAAGAGCAACTGTCATCTCTGACGCCCGCTGTTGACTCACCAACAGTCCCATTCACTTTAATGGGTCGGTTGGTGATGGAGCAGTGACACAACAAGGTGAGGGACGTGGCGGCAGCAGGTGAGTGGATGCCCATGAACAGGCGCTGCCATGATGGATCTGAAATGACATGTGCTCTTTAAATGTAAAGACTTATTCATGCTGGTAGTTAGAATCTTTAATATTTGCAAACAAAATGAAGGTTTCCTAATAAGCTGTCGGGTTAGTAAAACGGCGATATCAGAACCAATTCAATTATACAGTTTGTAGTGTACATAGATTTTCAAAACAATGGGATAAAGGAATATTCCTGAACTTTGTTTTATCTCATGGTTACTGTGAAATTGCATGTTATCTCAGCTTGCGGTACAATAAAGACTTTGAACTCCTAAAGATTGTTCATATGGTTCTCTCTGTGACCTATTACACTATTAAAAGCAATGGGAGGCTAATTGTGGCTGCTTGCATGTAATCGCTCATGGAGTGATTACCTGTGATGATTGACCCTGGACTCAGACTCTCAGGGCCAGATCCACAAAGAAATTACGCCGGCGTATCTATGGATACGCCGCGTAATTTCTAAGATCCCCTGTCGTATCTTTGTTTTGTATCTACAAAACAAGATATGACTGAATGAGGGCTCGATCCGACTGGCGTACGTCTTAGTACGCCGTCGGATCTTAGGTGCATATTTACGCTGGTGGCGTTTCCGTCGATTTCCGCGTTGAGTATGCAAATTAGCTAGATACGGTGATCCACGAACGTCCGGCCGGCGCATTTTTTTTATGTCGTTTCCGTAAGCCTTTTTTCGGCGTATAGTTACCCCTGCTATATGAGGCGTATACTATGTTAAGTATGGACGTCGTTCCCACGTCGAATTTTGAAAATTTTACGTAGTTTGCGTAAGTCGTTCGCGAATAGGGCTTTGCGTAGAATGACGTTCACGTCGTAAACATTGGCTTGTTGCGGGTTAATTTCGAGCATGCGCACTGGGATACCCCCACGGACGGCGCATGCGCTGTTCAAAAAAGACATCATTTACGTCGGGTCAAGTAAAATTAACATAAAACATGCCCACATCTTTAACATTTGAATTCCGCGCCCTTACGCCGGCAGATTTACGCTACGCCGCCGTAACTTTAGAGGCAAGTGCTTTGTGAATACAGCACTTGCCTCTCCAAGTTGCGGCAGAGTAGCGTTACTAGTATACGCTACGCCGGACTAAAATTACGACCCGCTACGTGGATCTGGCCCTCAGTGTCCAGGGCCAATCATCGTCGATAATTGCAAGTGTGAATGAGGCCTAAACAGAAATTTGCTTTTCACATGAGTGAATATTCAAACATTCTTTTTGTGTGAAGATTCCTTTAGTGAATCGTCCTCGTTCTGTCTAGGTATTGCTAGGTTGTCCTACTGATTTAGAGAAAGTATGATTGTATGTGTAAGAATTCTGTTTTTACTTTGAAATGAATGCCCATTTTGTACTTTATATACAATTATAGTGCCCAACAAAAACCTTTTTGTTTTTCGGTCCAGTATGGGAAAGGGTTAGAACCTCCGTAAAGTCTTCATTGTATCGCAGTCTCCAGCAAGGAGAACAATGAGCAGAGAAATAGTAACAAATCTTTTAAAACTAGAAATCGGAGGCAGCAGTGCCATAGATCTTACACCAGGGTTCGACAAATCCCGGTCGCCAGGTCGCCATGGCGATTAGAAATAGTGTCCTGGCGTCTTGGCTTGGAAGGTGGCGCCATCTGGTGGTGAGCCGTTGGTATTACAAGTTATTACCACCAGATGTGAGCTGGCGCCATCTGGTGGTGGCCGTTGGTATTACAAGTTAAGCATTACAAGTTAAACAGCAATTCTAATGTCATTTTTCACTATTTTTCAATGCCATCTTCTTCCCTCTAATTAGAACCCCCAAACATTATATATATTTGTTATCCTAACACCCTAGAGAATAAAATGGCGATCATTGAAATACTTTCTGTCACACCGTATTTGCGCAGCTGTCTTACAAGCACACTTTTTTGGGAAAAAATTACACTTTTTTTTATTAAAAAATAAGACAACAGTAAAGTTATCCCCATTTTTTTTAATATTATGAAAGATAATGTTACGCCGAGTAAATTCATACCCAACATGTCACGCTTCAAAATTGCGTCCGCTCGTGGAATGCCGACAAGCTTTTACCCTTTAAAATCTTCATAGGCGACGTTTAAAAAAATCTACAGGTTGCATGTTTTGAGTTAGAGGAGGTCTATGGCTAGAATTATTGCTCTCGCTCTACCAATCGCGGTGATACCTCACATGTGTGGTTTGAACACCGTTTACATATGCGGGCGCTGCTCACGTATGTGTTCGCTTCTGCGTGCAAGCTCGTCGGGACGGGGTGCGTTTTCTGGCTCCTAACTTTTTTAGCTGGCTCCTAGATTCCAAGCAAATTTGTCAAACCCTGTCTTACACTGCAGATATACAGCTATGAGGCACAGGGGAGCCTAGGCACACTCGCATACCAGGGAGTGCATTGCTTTTTTTTAGGAGAAATTCCAGACAAAATGTACATTTATCAGGGTACTGCTTGGGCACAATTTACATTCATGTATGTTCTCTCTAATATAGCAAAACTTTACTTTTTTTTTGTTCAGTTTCACATTAAATGGAGGCCCAGCCATGGCTGTGACCCCTGTCCCTTTAGCAGTAATTTTTTTGTCTTAACCACAGAAAAGTCTGCATTGTGTTCTTGAGTAATCACCTAATCTGAACAATCACCAATTTCCTTGTCTGTGAAATGCTTTGCATCAGCAGTTTTCAGAATCATTTTCAAGTGTGCATTTGACCTTTTACATACTACAGCCCTGACTTTTTTTGTTCACGTGTGTCTTACAACACCCCAGCAGAAACTTGGCAATGATGAGACCGCTAAGGGCCTATTTACATCAGCGCAGCCTCAACACAAAGACAAGGCAATTCTCAAAGTGGTTCGAAAGCTAAAACATTTCTTGTAAAGGCAGTTTTTTTTTTTGCATTTAGATAAAAAAGCCTTCTGTGTGTAGCACCCTCGCCAGCACCCCCTAATACTTACCTGAGCCCCATCTTTGTCCAGCGATTTCCACGAGTCCCTCGGTTGTCCGGGACCTTCTCTCCTAATTGGCTGAGACACAGCAGGTGTGCCATTGGCTCCCACGCTGTCAATCAAAGTCACTCAGCCAATCAGGAGAGAGAGAGGGGTTGGTGCCAAAACGGCAGCTCCGTGTCTGAATGGACACACAAAGCTGAAGCTCGGCTTGGGTGCCCCCATAGTAAGCTGCTTGCTGTAGGGGGACTCGACAGGAGGGAGGGGCCAGAAGAGCCAAAGAGGGACCCAAGAAGAGGAGGATCTGGGCTGCTCTGTGCAAAACCATTACACAGAGTCGGTAAGTATAACATGTTTGTTATGAAAAGAAAACGAGACGTTACAATCGCTCTAACGCATTCCATGCATTAAAGGGGTTGTAAAGTTTCGTCTTTTATTTTTTTTAAATAGGTTCCTTTAAGCTAGTGCATTGTTGGTTCACTTACCTTTTCCTTCGATTTCCCTTCTAAATGTTTTTTTTCTTTGTCTGAATTTATCACTTCCTGTTTCTCCTCAGTAAGCTTGCCCCCATCATCCGAGTGGTGGAAAGTCATTTAGAACAGCTTACTGAACACCTTACCGAGGAGGAACAGGAAGTGAGAAATTCAGACAAAGAAAACAAATATAAAAAACATTTAGAAGGGAAATGGAAGGAAAAGGTAAGTGAACCAACAATGCACTAGCTTAAAGTAACCTATTTAGAAAATATAGCCATCCAGTCTGTGTCTATAGACACATCTATAGACACAGACTGGGCGGCTCGGTCCTGCCCCTCCCCCGCCCACTCCCTCATCCTTGTGATTGACAGCAGCGTGAGCCAATGGCTTCTGCTGCTGTTTCTGAGCCAGTGAGGAGGGAGAGAGCCTCTGCTCTCGTGCTCGTTTCTGGATTGAGATCTGGCTCGGTAGGGGTGCACCGAATGGATATTTTGGTACCGAAACCAAAAATGCAGGATGTGCTTGGCCGGAATCCTGCAAAAACATTGGCATATTTTTTTTTTTTTTTTTTTTTTACAAAGGTGAGCTTATCCTTTAAATAAAACCTGAATATTAAATATCGCTTTAGGCTTGTTTTGTTATCGCTCAGCAAGTAAAAATATCTAGAATTCCATCTTATGTGGAAAGACCTAGCTAGATTCAGGTAGAGTTAACTCTGAATCTGCGCCGTCCTATCTTGGGGTGCAATATTTAGGCTGGCCGCTAGGTGGCGCTTCCATTGCGGTCGGCGTAGAATATGTAAGTCACTAGATACGCCTATTCATGAACGTACGCCCGGCCGACGAAGTACAGATATGCCGTTTACGTAACGCTTTATCAGGCCTAAAGATATTCCATCAAATAGCTGGAATAGTAATGTTAAAGTATGGCCGCCGTTCCCGCTTCGAAATTCGAAAATTTTACGTCGTTTGCGTAAGTCGTCCTTGAATAGGGATTTACGTCCACGTCGAAATCAATAGGCCCGTGCGGCGTACATTGCCGCAATGCACACTGGGAAATGTAGGCGGACGGCGCATGCGCCGTTCCAAAAAAACGTCAATCACGTCAGGTCAAGCCCCATTAACATAAAACACGCCCCCTCAGTCGAATTTGAATTAGGCGCTCTTGCGCCCGCCGCATTTACGCTACGCCGCCGTAACTTAGCAGGCAAGTACTTTGTGAATCATGTACTTGCCTAGCTAACTTACGGCGGCGTAGTGTAAACATGCTAAGCTACGCCGCCGCAAAGTTAGGACACCCTACGTGAATCTAGCTAACAGACTTTCCATTTCTGGAGCATTTTGCAGATTGAGTTTGTCTCGGTAAGTCTAACCTGCATTGCCCTGGATAGGAGGAATATTGGAAAATAAACCTGCGGCCGGCACATATATACATGGCATTGTCGGGTGCCTGTCAGACAATGAAAGGCTCTGTATCGCTTCTCAGTGTTGGGAGCCAAGATAATCTGTTCTATGTTAATATCATAATTGGATTTGCTGTGCTGTTTGCAGAGAAGGTTCTTTCCATTATTAGATTTTATCTAGAGGTGGTTTATTGACTTGCAATGCGATTGTGTCTTCATTTCATAATTAGTTCTTGTACAGCTTGTATGTTTACATTCCGAAAAATGCAACTTGTTGCTCCTATTATGCTTAGACAGCAGGGACAAAGATAGCAATTAAAAAAAATAATCTACGTCTTATTTTTGGGGAAACAGGGTAGCATATACAACTGCTAGACAAGCCATTATGGAAGAAGGTGGCCTGGTCTGATGAACCACCTTTTTTTATATCAGGGTTCGACAAAATCCGGGGCACCCGCTCGCAATTGCGACTAAAATTAGCGACCTGGCGCCCGGGGAAAGGAAGCATAGGCCTGCAGAAGGCCGCTAAAAGCCGCGGCCTCAATTACCGACACGATCGCGGGGGAGCACGGAGACGCAGGATACCCCATCCTGTGTCTCTGTGCGCTCCCACGCCGCGCGATCGCGTCAGGCCGCGCCGGACGGTAATTGAGGCCGCGGCCTTCTTCAGGCCTATGCTTCCTTCTGTGACCTGGCGCCATCTTGTGGTGGCCGTTGGCATGACAAGTAAACCAGCAATGTTAATGTAGCTTCCCCAGTGTTTTCATTGCCATCTCCTTCCCTCCAATTAGAGCCCCCAAACATTGAATATATTTTTTATTCTAACACGCTAGAGAATAAAATGGCGGTCGTTGCAATACTTTCTGTCACACCATATTTGCGCAGCGGTCTTACAAGCGCACTTTTTTGGGAAAAAATACACATAGCCCAATTTTTTTTATATTGTGAAAGATAATGTTACGCCAAGTAAATTGATACCCAACATGTCACACTTCAAAATTGCATCTGCTCGTGGAATGGCGACAAACTTTTACCCTTTAAAATTTCCATAGGCGACGTTTAAAAAATTCTACAGGTTGCATGTTTTGAGTTACAGTAGGGCTAGAATTATTGCTCTCGCTCTAATGATCGCGGCGATACCTCACATGTGTGGTTTGAACACCGCTTTCATATGCGGGCGCTGCTCACGTATGCGTTCGCTTCTGCGCGCAAGCTCGGCGGGATGGGGCGAGTTTCTGGCTCCTAACTTTTTTAGCTGGCTCCTAGATTCCAAGCAAATTTGTCAAACCCTGTTTTATATCATGTGGATGGCTGAGTGCATGTGTGTCACTTACCTGGGGAAGAGATGGGAACATGATACATTTATTGCAAGCTAGGGGAGGCAGTGTGATGCTTTGGGCAATATTCTGCTTGGAAATCTGTCTGCGATGTCTGCTGGCCACCGGCAACCGCTCCTCAGAGAGCCAGAATGGGGATCTGTCAATGTAAACAGACATCCCCCTTTCTCACAGGGGGAGGAGAGAGATCTGCGGATCCTAGTGATCAGGAACAGCAATCTGTCTCCTCCTCTCGTCAGAACACTGCCCTCACAGTTAGAAAAGTTAGAAACCCCTCCCTAGGGAACACGTAAACCCTTGATCGCACACTAGTGTTAACCTCTTCCCTACCAGTTACATTTATACAGTAAGCAGTGGCTATTTTTAGCTCTGATCGCTGTATAAATGTGAATGGTCCCAAAATAGTGTCAAAAGTGTCCGATCTGTCTGCCGCAATGTCGCTAAAAATTTGGCATATCATTTTTTTTGGGGAAGAGTGGGTACCTTCTTTTAGAGGGACTTCCTCCTTCCGCTTCTTGGCTGCCTAGACGACGACTCCTCTCCTCCTAGGTGGCCCCTTCTTCCCTGCAATCTTCTGGGACACATCACAGGTCCCAGAAGATTGCCTGGCCAACAGCAGACCGCAGCACGTGCCCAGAGCGCAGCACGGCTGGCTGGCTGCCCACGGCGTGACGGTGCCGTGTAAAGGAGTGGGGAGAAGAGCGAGGCTTCAGGCGGCCGCGTCGCTGGACCGTGGGTCAGGTAAGTGTCTGTTTAGTAAAAGTCAGCAGATACACTTTTTGTAGCTGCTGGCTTTTAATAAACTAAAAAACGGATGGAACTCGGCTTTAAGTGGTTAATGGGGATGATTGACAAAGACATATGTGAGTACAGATTATTGCTGTCGTTTGAAGCAAAGCTGTTGCTTGTAACAAACTGTTGCATTATGTTCAGAAAATAAAGCAAGCGCTATAGTGGGAACATTTTCTACTATTACTGCGGTTTTGTGCCACCTGGGACAGTCTGCATATTGCCACTTTCCAAAGCTACACTGTTTATGTATATTGATGGAATAATATGAGGGTAGATTGAAAGGTTCTTGGCCTCATCACCAGAGCGAGGATCAATCCACATGATTGTGATTAGGGAAGTCGGTAAAGTGTCTGTTACACGTGTGGTTTCATTATGATATACTGTATGCGTTATTTCCTCTGCTGCAGGGGCTTAGACACACCCAACACACATTTTTGAAAAATAGATGCTGATCCAGACATCATTGACTTACTAGTCCCATTTTCAAGCTGATCCTTCAAACTTCATGGACCTATTTGATGTCATGGAAGTCAGATAGGGCCAGATTCAGAAAGAGATACGACGGCGTATCTACTGATACGCCGTCGTATCTCTGAGTTCCGACGGTCGGATCAATGCGACTGATTCATAGAATCAGTTATGCATAGATATCCCTAAGATCCGACAGGTGTAAGTGACTTACACCGTCGGATCTTAGGCTGCAATTCCAGGCCGGCCGCTAGGTGGCGCTTCCGTATTTGTACGCGACGAATATGCAAATGAGAAGTTACGCCGATTCAGAAACGAACGACCGCCCGGCGCTTTTTTTTTTTTACGTCGTTTGCGTTCGGCATTTTCCGGCGTATAGTTACCCCTGGGTCTATGAGGCGCAGCCAATGTTAAGTATGGTCGTCGTTCCCACGACGAAATTTGAATTTTTTACGTCGTTTGCGTAAGTCGTTCGCGAATACGGATGGACGTAATTTGCATAAACGTCGAAAGCATGACAAATTGCCGACGTCATTTGGAGCATGCGCACTGGGATTCAGTCGCGGCCGGCGCATGCGCAGTACGTTCAGCGCAGGAACGTGCTTAATTTAAATGCTCCACGCCCCCTACCCGGCTAATTTGAATTAGGCGGGCTTGCGCCGGGTGATTTACGCTACGCCACCGCAACTTTACAGGCAAGTGCTTTGTGAATAAAGCACTTGCCCGTAAAACTTGCGGCGACGTAACGTAAATGACATACGTTACGCCGCCACAGAGTTACGCCGGATCTACGTGAATCTGGCCCATAGTGTCTTAAAACGCACACGTTGTTGATCAGCAGTCAAAAGCCATTTTTCAAGAATGTGGTGTGTAGGACGTGTCTAAATTTCTGCAGAGGCGTGAATAACGAACGTATCATAATTAAAACCAAGCACACATACAACCGACACTTTACTGAATTTCCATATTAATAATTATGTGGATTGTTCCACCCTCCATTGATGAGGCTAAGGATTTTCAGTCTACCATTGCATATGTCTACTGCCGTAGAGCATACAGTAGGTTGCCACATCTGTGGGGCAGCCAAAATATCTCAGAGCCACGGGGCCACTTATGTTATACTGTAATAAGCAGTGATGCAGTGTGGCCCAACCACCTGCATCGTAGCTACCAAGGATGCTGTGTGAACATTTGCCACACAGCATCCATTGTTGCTAGGACGCAGGTGGCCTTCGCCATGCAACATCCTTTGCTGCTAGGGTGCAGTCTGTCCCTGACGCACAATCCTTTGTTGCTAGGGTGCAGGCAGCCCTGTGGCACAGTCATTGGTTGTTATGGTGCAGGTGGCCCCCTGTGTCCTGTTGGCATCCTAGCAACCAACTTGACCAACGTCAAAAATAGCCTTCTTAGGTGATATTCTGCTGATGACGACTTTACCATCTCTCCGACAATACTGATATACATACAGTACTAGTTTTGTGCTAGTGAATCACTGAATTAGAGACTGTCAGTACAAAACAGAAAAATTCTGCATGTATGATATGCATGCGAGCTTCAGTACTGTCAGAATGGCCCAGCGTTTGGCAGCAATTTCAAGACATTGGAGGCTGGGGCAGGCAAATCTAGGCACCCTTTTAAGGCTGAGAGGTGATCAAATTAAAGCGATTTAAAAACAAATAAAAACTGCAAGGCAATGGCATAATGTGCTAGTATGCATCGCATACTAGCAAATGATAAAATACTCACCTTGGAATGAAGCCCTCCAGCTCTGTAAAATCACCACTGAGAGGACTGACATGTTACCCCATCTGTCTTTCAGGTTCGTGAGCTCCAGCTATGTGATTGGCCAGAGCCACGATGACATACATGCATGCATGGGAGCTGCCGTTTCCAGCACGGGCTCTGAAGGTCCGGTGTCCTGTCAGAATTGGCAACCCGTCAGATTAGGTAACGGAAGTGACATTCCGTCACCTGTGCATGCGTTCCAACACTACCAGGTTGGTTCATCTGACAGAACACCTGCAGTCAGAAAATGCGGCAGCGGACATCTTTCTACACCCAGCTGCGTCTTGAATTTCAGAGTAATTTTAGCAATAAAGTGAGCATATAGAAATAAATATAGTATGTTGACATCTGTGATGCTCTTTTGGATGTTACATATTGAAAGAAGCTGGAAAGCAGCAGTAGGAAGGTGGCAGGGGCCATGTTGTTACACCCCGCACTGCACAGCGCTAAACCTGTAAGCTTTCAATATTAAACATCCAAACGGCATCATAGATGTCAATATACTATATTTATTTATATACTGTACACTCACTTTTGCTAAAATGACTGTGAAATTCAAGATGTAGCTGGGTGTACCAAGATGTCCGCTGTCGCCTTCTGACTGCAGGTGTTCTGTCAGATGAGCAAACCTGGTAGCGGTGAAACGCATGCGCAGGTGACAGAGTGTCGCTTTCGTTACCTAATCTGACGGGTCGCTGATTCTGACGGAACAGCAGCACTGTAAGCCAGATGTTCAGAGTGCATGCGCCGATGAGACCATTGGCTGCATGCACTCTGAATATCTCCTAAACTGTTCAAGTTTAGGAGATATTCACTGTATTTACAGGTAAGCCTTATTAAAGTCTTATCTGTAGGTACAAGTGGTAGTACAGAGTTTACTACTACTTCAAACAGTCAATTAGCCAGGGTGGATTTAATTGAAATCAAGTAAATTTAACCACTTAAGACCTGGACCAAAATGCAGGTAAAGGACCCAGCCCGTTTTTGTGATTCGGCACCACTCCTAAATACACCACTCCTAAAGCCCCCTTCCCATTGAGGGAGCTTTTTTTTAACGCCAAAGCGCCTGAAAAACGCCCCAGTGTGAAAGGGGTCTTAGCGGCACTTTACCAGCGTTTTTC
The DNA here is from genome assembly GCF_905171775.1 of Rana temporaria. Classification (NCBI taxonomy): domain Eukaryota; kingdom Metazoa; phylum Chordata; class Amphibia; order Anura; family Ranidae; genus Rana; species Rana temporaria. Next base: position 158,108,452 of record NC_053494.1, on the reverse strand, counting down.
ACATTGGGATTGCAGATGAGGCTTCTTTCGGGTGCTTTACAGGCCAAAACGCCCAAAAAACGCTCCAGTGTGAAAGGGGCCTTGAGTTAGATTTTTACTCCAAAAGCATTTTATTAAATAAAATTTGTAAAAAAAAAAAAATCGGATTTTAAATAAAAAAACAATAACGTTTTTTTTTATTATTATTATTATTAAAAAATATATTTTTATTTGTATCCACCCTGCAACTAGCATTTTTAGAAAGTACTCAGTAATGCCAGTTTCACGTGCCTCATGACAGATTTACATTTATTGTACTTACAGTGGCATATAGTAAATACAGATTTGACTATTCCTGTCCCCAACAGTAATGTAGATACAGATTTGTCATAATCCTATTGCAGAGTTGTAAGGTAAATGAAGAGTTAACAATCAACAACATTTTTTTTTTTTTTTTTTTACAGTGGTATAGCATGTATTAATATTTGATTTTAGTCTTTTGGAAAAAAAAAAAACTTGCATATTCTGGAAATCCTCATAAAACTGTTTGATTGTTTTCAGGTTGGCAGCCTCGCTGGTTTGTTTTAGACAATGGTATTCTTTCATACTATGATTCCCAAGATGATGTCTGTAAAGGCAGCAAAGGAAGTATTAAAATGGCTGTCTGTGAAATTAAAGGTAAGAAATTCATGATTATTCTTCAACTTGCTGTGGAATACAGCGACAAAATGTAAAAATCATCGATTCATAGTAATCGGTCACATGTACTGTAGATGGGAAGTGGTTATAAAGGCTGCGGGTGATCAGCACTGAAGATGATGCAAAGGATAAAAAAGAAAAAAAAATTGTATTTTTATTTTTTATGAAAAGAAAAAAGCACAGTGGTTGTTTATGATAAACAGTGGTTTAGCAAAATAAATGCCAATTATTTAGGTTTTACACATTTTAATGTGCTTTCCCATGTGGTGAAATGCAACACGAAAGCATAAATATTAACATCCAACTCTGGGCCGCAAAAAAAAAAGCTCTTACACTGCCCCCCCCCCTGCACTGCAAGGGTTAAATTCTCAAGAACAATAAGGAGTAAAGGAAGAGGCTGTATTTTTTCCTCCAGCGCTTTCCTCTTCCCTGTGACTCCCCAATCTGTGGGCAGCCCCCCGGCGTCACCATGTGCAATGCAGGGCTTTTAGTCCTGCATTGTATGTGAAGAAGTAAGTGTGCAACTGGGGTTTGGAGTGCCTTGGAGCAGGAGTCTCCAACCCCCCCCCCCCCTCAGGCCACAAACCGGTAGTAGTCCACGGCCTGTTGATAGGCGGGTCGCACAGCAGTGGGTGAATGGCGACCGCGGTCCAGACGAGACTATCAATCTTGTACCATGGTGGCCACTCACTACCTGCTGTGCGGTCGTGCCACTTAACCTGTGTGTCTTCTCCTGGGTCACCTGCCCTGCCGATGATGTCATTTAATCAGCAGTGCATGAGACAGGAAGAACTGTAGATCTGGACAGAGAGCGGAGTCTTTTTATGTTACCAGTCTTGTCTGTTACCATCGCACACATTCCTGGATCACAAGGCTCGTCTGTAGTGGGTGCTGTAGTGACTGGATTAGCTTTGGACTACATTAGAAGATCCGTGGTGTGCTGGCGAATTTGTGCATTGTTCATATTAACAAGAGTCCAGATCTGCAGCTCCTCCTGCTCTGCTGATAGGATGACATTATTAGCGGGGCGGGAGACCTGGAAGAGGACACACAGGCTGATAACTGCCTCTGCACTGCCAAAGCTAGGACTGTGCAGGAGAGGCAGAGAATGATAGGGGGCAGTGAGGTTACAGAGGAAGTGGGGGGGGGGGGGCAATGACTGCAAGGGGCACTGTGTAGGGGGGACTGTGAGTGCTAAGGGAACTGTAATATAATGGGGACTACACTGCAAAGGGGAACTAATTATTGCAGTTTCCTTCACATCACAGTGCCCCTTTACAGTTCAGTCCCCTTCACATCACAGTGCCCCTTCACATCACAGGTGCCCCTTTAACAGTGCAGTCCCCTTCACATCACAGTGCCCCCATTACAGTGCAGTCCCCTTCACATCACAGTGCCCCCATTGCAGTGCAGTCCCCTTCACATCACAGTGCCCCTTTACAGTGCAGTCCCTTTCCCATCACATTCCCACTTTACAGTGCAGTCCCCTTCACATGTCAGTACCCCCTTTACAGTGCAGTCCCCTTCACATCACAGTGCCCCCTTTACAGTGCAGTCCCCTTCACATGTCAGTGCCCCCTTTATAGTGCAGTCCCCTTCACATGTCAGTACCCCCTTTACAGTGCAGTCCCCTTCACATCACAGCGCCACCTTTACATTGCAGTCCCCTTCACATCACAGTGCCCCCTTTACAGTGCAGTCCCCTTCACATCACAGTGCCCCCTTACAGTGCAATCCCCTTTACATCCCAATGCCCCCTTACAGTGAAATCCCCTTTACATCCTGATGCCCCCTTACAGTGAAATCCCCTTTACATCCTGATGCCCCCTTACAGTGAAATCCCCTTTACATCCTGATGCCCCCTTACAGTGCAGTCCCCTTTACATCCTGATGCCCCCTTACAGTGCAGTCCCCTTTACATCCCGATGCTCCCTTACAGTGAAATCCCCTTTACATCCTGATGCCCCCTTACAGTGAAATCCCCTTTACATCCTGATGCCCCCTTACAGTGAAATCCCCTTTACATCCTGATGCCCCCTTACAGTGAAATCCCCTTTACATTCTGATGCCCCCTTACAGTGAAATCCCCTTTACATCCTGATGCCCCCTTACAGTGAAATCCCCTTTACATCCTGATGCCCCCTTAAAAGTGCAGTCCCCTTTACATCCCGATGCCCCCTTACAGTGAAATCCCCTTTACATCCCGATGCTCCCTTACAGTGCAGTCCCCTTTACATCCCGATGCCCCCTTACAGTGCAGTCCCCTTTAATGTTGAGGGCTTGGGATGTGAAGGGGGGCTGAGGACCGACGTGAAAGCCCAAGGGTCCCTGGAAAAATTGGCTTGCACATAACCACTCCCTGGTGCCAAAAAGGTTTGGGATTGTGAGGGCAAAACTGTGGGAGGCCAGTTACACAGATGGAGGGTATTACTAATTATTCCTTTACCCCTAGACTTTACAAGCATTTTACCATTGCAGTGTGATTGGTGGATTTGATTTTAAAGTCCTCTAAGCCAAGTGAGTCGCTTGACTGGTTTGGCTCAGTATTTGTTATACTTGCATACAATAAATATTTTCTCATGGGAAAGGGTATAATTGTAATAGGTATTCCTTTTTGCTAGAGAACCTCTTCCTTTGTGTTGGTTGCTCCCTATACGCCTGATTATAGTTTTCTGCAGTTGGTCACAAAAGCTATAATAGGACTGTGGCTTTGGCTGGCTGTACATCTGCGGATCTCTCATTAAATAAATCACAAACTTTCCCCTGACCTGTACAGTTTCTCTCATGATTTTTGCTTATGGACTGAAAGAACCATTGTTGCCTAATTCTCAGGACTAACAGGAACAATTCATACAGTGATGAAAATAAGTATTTGAACACCCTGCTATTTTGCAAGTTCTCTCACTTGGAAATCATGGAGGGGTCTGAAATTGTTATCGTAGGTGCATGTCCACTGTGAGAGACATAATCAAAAAAAAAATCCAGAAATCACAATGTATGATTTTTTTAAACTATTTATTTGTATGATACAGCTGCAAATAAGTATTTGAACACCTGAGAAAATCAATGTTAATATTTGGTACAGTAGCCTTTGTTTGCAATTACAGAGGTCAAACGTTTCTTGTAGTTTTTCACCAGGTTTGCACACACTGGAGGAGGGACTTTGGCCCACTCCTCCACACAGATCTTCTCTAGATCAGTCAGGTTTCTGGGCTGTCGCTGAGAAACACGGAGTTTGAGCTCCCTCCAAAGATTCTCTATTGGGTTTAGGTCTGGAGACTGGCTAGGCCACGCCAGAACCTTGATATGCTTCTTACAGAGCCACTCCTTGGTTATCCTGGCTGTGTGCTTTGGGTCATTGTCATGTTGGAAGACCCAGCCTCGACCAATCTTCAAAGCTCTAACTGAGGGAAGGAGTTTGTTGCCCAAAATCTCGCAATACATGGCCCCGGTCATCCTCTCCTTAATACAGTGCAGTCGCCCTGTCCCATGTGCAGAAAAACACCCCCAAAGCATGATGCTACCACCCCCATGCTTCACAGTAGGGGTGGTGTTCTTGGGATGGTACTCATCATTCTTCTTCCTCCAAACATGGTTAGTGGAATTATGACCAAAAAGTTCTATTTTGGTCTCATCTGACCACATGACTTTCTCCCATGACTCCTCTGGATCATCCAAATGGCCATGGGCAAACTTAAGACGGGCCTTGACATGTGCTGGTTTAAGCAGGGGAACCTTCTGTGCCATGCATGATTTCAAACCATGACGTCTTAGTGTATTACCAACAGTAACCTTGGAAACGGTGGTCCCAGCTCTTTTCAGGTCATTGACCAGCTCCTCCCGTGTAGTCCTGGGCTGATTTCTCACCTTTCTTAGGATCATTGAGACCCCACGAGGTGAGATTTTGCATGGAGCCCCAGTCCGAGGGAGATTGACAGTCATGTTTAGCTTCTTCCATTTTCTAATGATTGCTCCAACAGTGGACCTTTTTTCACCAAGCTGCTTGGCAATTTCCCCGTAGCCCTTTCCAGCCTTGTGGAGGTGTACAATTTTGTCTCTAGTGTCTTTGGACAGCTCTTTGGTCTTGGCCATGTTAGTAGTTCACAGGTGTGGACAGGTGTCTTTATGCAGCTAATGACCTCAAACAGGTGCATCTAATTTAGGATAATAAATGGAGTGGAGGTGGACATTTTAAAGGCAGACTAACAGGTCTTTGAGGGTCAGAATTGTAGCTGATAGACAGGTGTTCAAATACTTATTTGCAGCTGTATCATACAAATAAATAGTTAAAACATCATAAATTGTGATTTCTGGAAAAAAAATGTTTGATTATGTCTCTCACAGTGGACATGCACCTACGATGACAATTTCAGACCCCTCCATGATTTCCAAGTGGGAGAACTTGCAAAATAGCAGGGTGTTCAAATACTTATTTTCCTCACTGTAAGTAAAATGTTGACATTTTAAAAAATGTGTGTTCCTAATGAAGAAAATGCTTTATCGTATTGTTCCAACTTGTCTTTGCAGTTCACTCAACAGACAACTCCAGGATGGAGCTCATCATCCCTGGAGAACAACACTTCTATGTCAAGGCTGTAAATGCTGCAGAAAGGCAGAGGTGGTTAGTAGCTTTGGGGAGCTCTAAGGCCTGCCTGGCTGATAACAGGACCAGGAAAGAGAAAGGTAAGTAGTTCAGGTTCATAGACTACAGTAACCCTCCATGCTGTCTTTTAGTGGGTAGCGTTCTGCTAAGCACATCAAGCCTCCTTCTACCTAATGTTAGTTTATTATCCCAAATACCTTTAAGGCTGCCAAGGAAAGTAGAGCTTCCTTTCTAAGGACACTTACACAGCTGTAATTTACAGCATATGGCTATCCAGAGTATAATACAGATGTAGTTGTCATTAGGGAAGGGCTTGCGTGTGTTTGAGATCCCACCAGGAAGCTGACACTGCACACGGCTAATCACGGGCAGTGAGACATTTCCCGGTCCGCAGCTGCACAGACCAAAGAAATGTCTCACTGCCTGTGATTAGCCTTGTGCAGTGTCGGCTTCCTGGCAGGATCAGGCAGGTGGGATCCCGAACATCTCTAGTTGTCAGCACTGTCCTCACCAGAGCCGATTCTACAATCCCCTTCCGGTCCAGGTGCTGGTATCTTAACTAAGGGAAACTAAGACATGTCCTGTGCGAATTTCCCCTCCGCGATTTTAGATGCAGTTCATATGTACATTTTTTGTGTCCTCAACAACAGATGACTCATCAGCGGAAAGGAAGGGGGGGGGGGCGAGTGAGTGCCCCCCCCCCCACCCCTTAGCACATTGTCCCCATAATGATGGGGACAAGGGCCTCTTCCCCACAACCCTGGGTGATGGATGTGGAGGTCTGCGGGCAGGGGGCTTATCAGAATCAGGAAGGGATCCCAGCCCCCTCCCCTATGTGAATGCATATGGGGTACATTGAACCCCCACTCATTCACCCAAAAAATATGTCAAAAAGAAATAAAAACACAGACAGTTTTTGACAATTCCTTTATTAATAACACAAAGGATGCTTATTATGAATTTTTTTTTCATTTACAACCCCTTTAAACTCGGCACAGCAGTAGATGCATTTTGGTACCTCTGCGTCTTGCTCAGTAATATGTCTTCCACTAAAAAGGGATCAGGGACTAGGAGCAAGAAAACAGCGCCGCCTGAGACAGGAGGCTCTGGCCGCACATGCTCGGTACCTTCCTCCCCTGTAACTATTAATTTACCAGTTCAGGAGGAGCCGTCGCCACGTTCAGGAGTTTCTCCAGTGGCACCTGGGCCTGCATATGCTACTAAAGACACTTTTTTTGCAGCAATGGGAAAACTTTATTGATCCTCTTTCAGACAGATCTGAAGCGGATGAGATTTCACCTGCAGAGAAGTCGGATGGATCAGGCTTTTCAGAGGAACCCTTCTCTGCATCTCAGATGCTAAAGTCGCAGGTACAATATTACGCTGAAGTCGTACATACTACATTCAGGTTACCTCCTTCAGGGTTAACTGAATCACCTGTCTCCTCCCTGGGCTCGTTAAAGACCCTGCAGAGTACAAACTCTTTTCCTATTCATCCCATGCTAAAAAAGCTAATGTTTGCAGACTGGTTACACCCAGACAAACATTTCTCTCCTCCTAAGAAGTTGAATATTCTTTATCCCATGGAGGAAGAGTTTACAAAGAAATGTAGTCTGCCTGCTGTAGATGCAGCTATATCTTCTGTAAATAAGAACCTGACTTGTCCAGTGGATGACGTTCAGATATTCAAGGATCCTTCAGATAAAAAGCTGGAATCCTTGTTTAAATCTTCCTTCCTGCTTGCAGGATCAGTTGCCCAACCTGCGGTTGCAGCAGTAGGCATGTGTCTGGTCATCAAACACCAGATAAAAGAGGGACTGAAGGAATTGACTCCAGAGCAGTCCAAGGCTTGGGAAGATTTGCCTAAAGCTTTATGCTTTACAATAGATGCTATGAGAGATTTCATCCTGCAAGCATCTCGTCTTGCACTCAAGCTGGTGCATATGCACAGAATCCTTTGGCTAAAGCATTGGTCTGCAGAGGCACCCTGTAAAAAGCTTCTGGCGAGTTTCCCCTTTCATGGAGAACACCTTTTTGGGGAGGATTTGGAAAAGTATATCCAAAAGATATCTAGCGGAAAAACTACCCTATAACCAGAGAAGAAGAAAAACAAGCGTCCTTGTTTTAATTGTTCTCTCTCCCCGGCTCCTGGTAAATCTACTTCCAGCAAGTGGAGACGGCATCTTCAGCCAGCCACAAAGACCAAGGAAGACCAGGCCCAAAGAAACAAGAAGCAGTGGGGCTCAAAAGCTAATAAGCAGAACCCCAAAGCCTCTGCATGAAGAGGCGCCCCCGCTCGGCCGAGTGGGGGGACGGCTTCGTCAGTTTTCAGCAGCATGGCAGACGAAAATTCAGGACAGATGGGTAGTATCCACAGTATCCCTGGGGTACAAGTTGGAATTTCAGGAAATCCTATCTTCCCAGTTCCGAAGCTCAAGACTCTCCAAGGATCCTCTAAAAAGAGCACCCTTTTTCAAAGGATTTATTCACCTACTATCCCAAGGGGTGATCACAGAGGTACCCCTAAAGGATACTCAAGGGTACTCAAACCTCTTTGTGATCCCAAAACCGAATGGAGACGTCAGACCCATTCTAAATCTAAGAACGTTAAATCAGTTTCTGAACATTCGCCATTTCCGAATGGAAACTATTCGAGTAGTAGCCGCCTCCCTACAAGGCGATTAATTTATGGCGTCCATAGATATCAAGGATGCATATCTTCATGTATCTATCCATCCCGCTCACCAAAAGTTTTTGAGGTTTGCGGTAGAAGATCGCCACTTTCAATTTGTGGCCCTACCCTTTGGGGTGGCCACAGCACCCAGGGTATTCACAAAGGTACTAGCTCCTTTGTTGGGCAATCTAAGAGCACAAGGCATAAAGATAACAGCCTATCTAGACGATCTGCTTGTAATAGATCAGTCCGTGGCAGGATTGGACCATGCAGTGCTCACCACTATAAAATACCTGGAGCACTTAGGATGGATTGTAAACTTACAAACATCCACTCTACAAGGCCAAAGAAGGGTAGAGTATCTGGGCATGATCATAGACACAGCCCAAAGCCGGGTATTCTTACCAGAATCAAAGTTCAAGTCGCTAAAGGACCTGATCCACAAGGTCAAGGCAAAGAAGAGACCTTCAATCCGCATTTGCATGAGGCTTTTAGGCAAGATGGTAGCCTCCCTTATGCACAGTTTCATTCAAGACTACTTCAAGGCAGCATCTTAGCTGCCTGGAACAGATATATCCAGGCGGTATACTTAGCCCTCAAAACCTGGATAAGCAGGTTAGATGGTCACCCAGTTCGGATTCAATCCGACAATGCTACAGCAGTAGCTTATATCAATCACCAAGGAGGCACCCGAACTCAAGGCGCCCAGAAGGAGGTGAATCGCATCTTAAGATGGGCAGAAGAACATGTTCCTTGTCTTTCTGCAATCTTCGCTCAAGGGGTAGAAAACTGGCAATCAGACTATCTGAGTCGCCAGCAACTTTGTCCAGGAGAGTGGTCTCTCCCCCCCGAGATCTTTCAGGCCATATGCTGGAGATGGGGGACCCCAGATGTAGACCTGTTGGCCTCCAGGTTCAACAGGAAATTGGACAACTTTGTGTCCAAGACAAGAGATCCTCTGGCCTACAGATCGGATGCGCTAGTGGTTCCATGGAATCAGTTCTCACTGATCTATGCTTTCCCTCTGATCGCCCTTCTACAGAGGCTACTCTGCAGGATCAAGAAGGAAAAGATTCCGGTACCCTTAGTGGCCCCAGATTGGTCCAGAAGACCTTGGTACGCCGGGATCATAAAGATGGCGATAGGAACACCTTGGAAGCTTCCGCTTCGCCACGACCTGCTGTCGCAAGGACCAGTGTTCCATCCTTCCTTACAAACGCTAAGTTTGATGGTGTGGCTGTTGAGACACACATTCTGAAGAAGAGAGGGATCTCAGGTCCAGTGCTTTCTACACTTATAAATGCCAGAAAGCCAGCCTCCAGACTTTTTTTTACTATAGAGTCTGGAAAGCATATGTTTCATGGTGTGAAACCAACAAATGGAATCCTCAAAGATATGACATTAGTAGGATTCTTGCCTTTTGCCAGCTAGGAGTGGATATGAAATTAGCCCTTAGTACCGTTAAGGGTCAAATATCGGCTCTATCAGTCTTTTTTAAAGGCCTCTGGCATCTCATTCCCTAGTGCATTCATTCAGGGGGAACTGTTCAACCCCCCTTATGCCCATGGGATCTGAATCTAGTATTGTCAGTGTTGCAGAAGCAACCTTTTGAACCTATTCGCCACATTCCGCTGATTCTCTTAAGCAGGAAGTTGGCGTTTCTGGTTGCTATCTCTTCAGCTAGAAGAGTATCTTAATTAGCAGCTCTTTCTTTCAAAGAGTGGGGTGTGTTTCCGCGCCAACTTACATAAGTATGTAACAATTAATCACAGGTGGAATAATAATATACACTTATGTAACAAGCTGCTCCTCTGTGTCAAAACATATATGTTGTGCAATAGGATCAATAGGTGGGGAAGAGGGCGCTAGTAAAGAATATATAACCTTGTATTGGGACACCCTCAGTGCGAGGATCCCAATGGTATAGGTGAGAAAAAATTTAATTGGTATTAAACACTCTAGTGAACATAAAAATCATATATGTATATATCTTAATTGTGTACAATGGTTGGTCACACACAAACTGTGATGCATGCCGCAAAAACAAAAACAAATATCTGATAAAAAAAATTAATTATATGCGACCAGTGATAGTGTAAATATGAATATCTGATAAAAAATATATATATGCGACCAGTGGTAGTGCAAGTAATAATATCTGATACAAAATAGATGCGACTGGTAATAGTGCAAACACCTCACTGTGCGATTAAGAGTCTCTGAAGTAAATCTTCAAAAACCGCAATAACAGAAAGAAACGAAAAAAACACAGTCCATAGGTGATTCTTTCCACAGGTGAGTTCAATCCAAAAGACCATCAAAACATGCAAAAGGTCTTGAGTGCTACTGCAGCCACCACCATCTAATACAGCTTCACCCGAAGTGATCTTGCCAAGAGATAGGCTTACCAGATGCAGCGGACCCCTTTCGTGAAAAATGGGTCTAATGAGCTGAGCAGGTTTATAGTGCATTACCTTTTATTAAAATAAGACCAAATATAGTGCATTAAGGTAATGCACTGGGGCTAGTCTCACATTCCTGCACAGCAGCTGATCCCATGCTGACACTCTGCAATACAAACGCGCCCTACAGTGACCCACAAGAGGCAGTCTGGGTCCAGACAAAGACGCATTCAGTCCTAGTGCCGGGCAGGCACCCTCCAAGTAAGGGGCCAATCAGCTTTTATATTTTGTCTTATTTTAATAAAAGGTAATGCACTATAGCTTTCTCCTGTTTAATTTTTTGGATGGATTCCTGGATACCATTGATTGAAAGATCGATAGCAGTCTGAAAGGTGGTGAACAGTGTGCAGGCACTTAAACCTGCTCAGCTCATTAGACCCAACGCGTCAGCTGTCTATCCCACTGTATGCTGTTGTGTGCTGTGCATTTTTTCCTTTTTACAATAAAGAGCACGTCTTTTTTCAACAAGACTTTTTGGAGTGCGGCTGTCCATCCACTCTAAAGGGGAAGTTCTATTCGCCTTTGGGCTACTTTAGCTGATTCCGTGTTGGTAAAAGACGATTCACGCTTTTCTGTCTGTTACAGCGTGATGAATGTGCTTACTCCATTATGAACGGTAGTTTTACCTGAACGAGCGCTCCTGTCTCATAACTTGCTTCTGAGCATGCGCGGGTTTAAAACGTCGTTTTAGCCCACACACGATCATTTTTTACAACCCGAAAAACGTCATTTTTTTAAAACGACTTTAAAAAATGCAGCATGTTCGAATTTTTTTTTTGTCGTTTTTCAGAAGCCGAAAAACGATGTGAAGCCCACACACGATCATTTTAAATGGCGTTTTTAAAAACGACGTTTTTTTTAATGCCGAAAAATTATCGTGTGTACGCTGCATTAGTCTCTGTGTCCCGTGGTGTACTCCAAGAAAAGGATTTTACAGGTAAGCTGTCTAAAAATCCTATTTCTTCCCGTTTGCATCCCATATTGATGGACAGACAGTTAACTGAATTTCGTTTTTCATAAATGCATCCTTTAGTTTCAGCCATTGTTTCATTTACAGCTAAATAAATGAGTTTTATTTACATTTGCAGAAATCAGTGAAACCAATGATTCTCTGAAAACCAAAATGTCAGAGCTGCGGCTGTATTGTGACCTGCTCATGCAGCAGGTACACACCATCCAGGAGTTTGTTAGTCAAGATGAGAATCGGCCATCGCCCAGTGCTGAGGTATGAGCTGTACTGCCTGTTGTGTACTTCAAACCAGATTATCTGGCATAGATCCTGCAAATCTATCTATACCTGAGTATATATTTATTAATATCTTTTCTTTTTTTTTAATTCAGAGTATTTATTGGCTGCTTTGCAGATTGCAGTGTAGCACCCTACATATGTATCTCGGAAAGGGAATGTAAAGGCAGCTACACACGGTTCGAATTTCGAAATAATTTTCTTTCGAAAATCGTATCAAAGAATTTTCGTACGAATTTCATTAGTGTGCTGCAGCAACAGACGATTTTCGTGCGACAATCAAATTTGAGGAATCCGACATTTTTTGAAAAACAAAAGATTTTCTGATCAATGATGAGAGAATTGTGCAAGAAATGTAATAGAAAAAAAATGCGCATGTGCAAGAAAAGAATATTCCCGGAAACATGAAGGTTTGGTCAGCAAAAATTTCGAAAATCGATGGTGGCATCATTGGATCACAAAAATAACAAACTTTCTGATTTTGAAAAGAAAATTAATTTGAATTTTGACTGTATATGGCCTGCTTAAGTCATAATTATTGATGCAGTAGAGCACATCTAAAGCAAACAGCACTGGGATGCCCAATAATAGGCACATTTCCTACCAAGAATTAAAATGAAGGAAAGACCAGCACTTTTTAAAATATCAGACCACCGTATACTGAAGAAGCCCATAAAATTGATTAATTCCCCCATCAACAGATTCAGTGTTAATGGAGGAAACCCTCCTGCAGCGCTATTTGTGTTCTGCCAGCTGGCAGGACATGATGATTAATGCTAGCGACTGTGGCTATCGCATGTAAAAAATCCAACAGGCTGGTTCTACCCAAGTTGTTTGAGGGATGAACTTGGGTACAATCAGCCTGCCCATACTTGGATCAGATCCCGGCCAGACTTCGCTGAGCTGGCCAAATTTCGATCCGTGTATGGCTGGCTTTAGTCAAAGCATAGTAAATCAACAATTCAATGACATGCAGGTCCTTTTTATTAAGCGTTTGCCGACCGCTGTCTGTACATATACTTTGGCAGAATGGCACGGCTGCGCAAAGCAACGTACCTGTGTGTTGCTTTGAAATTTCCGCCATGCGGAGGCCAGTGTCCCACGATCGTGTCACGGAGATGCAGAACAGGGAGATGCCTGTGTAAACAAGGCATTTCCCTGTTCTGCCTAGTGACAGGACAGTGATCTACTGCTCCCTGTCAGAGAGCAGTGATCACTGTCGTGTCACTCGTAGCCCAGCTCCTCCACAGTTAGAATCACTCCTTAGGACACACTTAACCCCTTCCTCGCCCCCTAGTGGTTAATCCCTTCCCTGCCAGTGTCATTTACACAGTAATCGGTGCATTTTTATAGCACTGATCACTGTATAAATGACAGTGGTCCTAAAATGGCGTCAAAAGTGTCCAATGTGTCCACCATAATGTCGCAATAAAAAATTGAAAGATCGCCACCATTACTAGTAAAAATGCAATAAGTCTATCCCCTCTTTTGTAGACGCTATAACTTTTGCGCAAACCAATCAATACACGCTTATTGCTTTTTTATTTTATTTTTTTAAGAATACATATCGGCCTAAACTGAGAAAGAAATTTGTTTTTTTTTTTATATATTTTTGGGGGATATTTATTATAGCAAAAGGTAAAAAATATAGCTTTTTTTTTCAAAATTTTCACTCGTTTTTTTGGTTTATAATGCAAAAACCGCTGAGGTGATCAAATACCACCAAAATAAATCTCTATTTGTGGGAAAAAAAGAACGTAAATTTTGTTTGGGTGCAACGTCGCACGCCTGCGCAATTGTCAGTTAAAGTGACGCAGTTCCGAATCGCAAACAATGGCCCAGTCATTGGGCAGACAAATTTTCCGGGGCTGAATCGATTAATGTTTGTTTTTAGATTGGCTGTCCAGTGACCTGCCAAACAGTGAAGGAAGGATAAGGATGGTGGCACTGGGACTTGTATCCTCAAGAACAATTCAGCATTGATCGTTTCAATATGCATATCCTAATCTCTGTAATGGAAGCAGCAGGTATTCTTATCAGGGTTTGACAAATTTGCTTGGAATCTAGGAGCCAGCTAAAAAAGTTAGGAGCCAGAAAACGCACCCCGTCCCGACGAGCTTGCACGCAGAAGCGAACACATACGTGAGCAGGGCCCGCATATGTAAACGGTGTTCAAACCACACATGTGAGGTATCGCCGCGATTGGTAGAGCGAGAGCAATAATTTTAGCCCTAGACCTCCTCTGTAACTCAAAACATGCAACCTGTAGATTTTTTTTTAAACTTCGCCTATGAAGATTTTAAAGGGTAAAAGTTTGTCGGCATTCCACGAGCGGACGCAATTTTGAAGCGTGACATGTTGGGTCTGAATTTACTCGGCGTAATATTATCTTTCATAATATAAAAAAAAATGGGCATAACTTTACTGTTGTCTTATTTTTTAATTAAAAAAAGTGCACTTGTAAGACCGCTGCGCAAATACGGCGTGACAGAAAGTATTGCAACGATCGCGATTTTATTCTCTAGGGCAGGGATATGCAATTAGCGGACCTCCAGCTGTTGCAGAACTACAAATCCCATGAAGCATAGCAAGACTCTGACAGCCACAAGCATGACACCCAGAGGCAGAGGCATGATGGGACTTGTAGTTTTGCAACAGCTGGAGGTCCGCTAATTGCATATCCCTGCTCTAGGGTGTTAGGATAAAAAATATATATAATGTTTGGGGGTTCTAATTAGAGGGAAGAAGATCGCAGTGAAAATAGTGAAAAATAGTGAAAAATGACATTAGAATTGCTGTTTAACTTGTAATGCTTAACTTGTAATACCAACGGCCACCACCAGATGGCGCCAGCTCACACATCTGGTGGTAATAACTTTAAATACCAACGGCTCACCACCAGATGGCACCAGCTCACAAAAAATCCCCCAAAAAAATACTTTTTTTTTTGCCCACCTTCCAAGCCAAGTCGCCAGGACACTATTTCTAGTCGCCATGGCGACCTGGCGACCGGGATTTGTCGAGCCCTGGAGTAAGAAGCAGCTGAAGTGCAGAGTTCTCATTACCTGAGAGTCATAAAGCTTAAGGCTCCATTCACATTTGTGTGTCTTCAGAGTCGCACGATTTCCAGTGCAGTTTTGGAGCGTGACTTTGGTGCAACTTTCAGTATGACTTTGATCCGAATATACACTCAACTCTAAGTTGCATCAAAAGTCGCACCAAAGTAGTGCAGGCACCTTTAAGTGGTACTGGTTTGAATGGGTGCCATTGAAAAGAATGGGGTGCATCTCGTCATGTGACTTTGCTGTCCAAAGTCCCATGACAGATTGCATAAGTGTGAATGGAGCCTAAAGTATTTGGCAGGTTTCTCAGCTGACTAGCTGTTCCAAAAGTGAAATGCACATTTCTATGTTTATTTCGTTTTGTCCAGCATTGGCATTTGTTTTTAGTGCTATTGTTTAACTGCCTATTTGTGTGTGTTCTTATTTCATATAGAACATGAATGAAGCATCTTCATTGCTCAGCGCAACCTGCAACACCTTTATCAACACACTTGAAGAATGTGTCAAGATTGCAAATGCCAAATTCAAACCAGAAATGTACCAGCTTCCTCCTCACGAGTCCTTGGTGTCTGCCGTGTCTCCTTCTCCTATACAAATGGTAAAGCAGAAATACCAGGCCATAGCAGTACCACACAATGATGGCAGAAACTGCTGGGTGGCCTTTATGATTTTATACGTATTTTCATAAAACTGATAATGCTTTTTATTCTCAATAGGGTGAGCTAAAATAAAGTCAGGGAATAACCTAGGACTACTCTCGGCTAGCTTTGCATTTGTAACATATGAGAAGGGTACCGTTTTAGTAAATTTCCCTCTATGTGTCTGACCCTTGAGTTATAAATGTGTTAAGTGTCATGTGACTTTTTTTCTAGGTTTAAATTTGCTGGCAAGGACCATTACACATTACTTTGTGCAACTTCATATTTAGAAATGGTAGATTTCTGAATTGTACCTTCCTATTTTGTAGATGAAGCGATCCATGAGTCACCCAGGCACCTACACTTTAGATAGGTGAGTATGAACATGTGTACTACTATATATGGATAGGGGGCCAGATTCAGAGAGAAATACGTTACTCCGCGGCGGCGTAACGTATGGCATTTATGTTACACCGCCGCAGGTTTACAGCGTAAGTGCCCGATTCACAAAGCTCTTACCTGTAAACTTGCGGCGGTGTAACGTAAATGCGCTTGGCGCAAGCCCGCCTATTTCAAATGGGGCGGGCACCATTTAAATTAGGCCTGTTCCCGCGCCGAACGTTCTGCGCATGCTCCGTGTTCAAATTTCCCGACGTGCATTGCGCGAAATTACGGCGCCCCGACGTTTTTTTGAAATGCGACGTGCGTTTCGTATTCCCGGACGTCTTGCGCAAAAAAAAAATATTTTCCGAAATTCGACGAGGGAACGAAGGCCATACTTTAACATGGCTGATCTAAAGATAAGCCATGTTAAAGTAGGTGTAACTTTGCGACGGGTAAAAACGACTAGCGACGACGTACGGGATTGCGACGAACGCGCGGATCTTCGTGGATCGCCGTAACTAGTCATTTGCATATTCTACGCCGACCGCAATGGCCTCGCCACCTAGCGGCCGGCATAGAATTGCATCCTTAAGATCCGACAGTGTAAGTCAATTACACCTGTCGGATCTTAGGGCTAGCTATGCGTAACTGATTCTATGAATCAGCCGCATAGTAAGGACGGGCGGATCACAGAGATACGACGGCGTATCAGGAGATACGCCGTCGAATCTGGCCCTAAGTTACCAAGTATAGGCTTCCTTCAGACCTTTGTGTTGCAGTAATATGTAGTTTACCACAACAGTAACACTGTGAGCAATACATTGCAGTGGTATTTATTTAGCATGGCACCCCAATGCATAAGTCCAGTAGGTGCCAACAGATTGCACTGCAGCATAAAAACAACGCATCTGTCCTGCAGTGTTGTGCTCTACATTAAAAAAGGTGCAGGTCTGTAGATTATTTTTCTTAATGCGATACATTGTTGGTCATTCCCAAAATTGCCGGCAGTATGTGCGTTCAGTATGTTGTTCAGAAACCTAAAGGTAATTAAGTCTGAGCAAATCTTGACAAACTATTTTTAAAATCTGAACTCCAGCTTGGACCAATGTGTAAGTACAGTGCCTTGAAAAAGTATTCACACCCCTTGACATGTTCCACATTTTGTCATGTTACAGCCAAAAACATAAATTTAATGTGATAGACCAACACAAAGGGGCACATAATTGTAAAATGGAAGGAAAATGATAAATGGTTTTCAATAGGGTTGTCCCAATACCGATACCGAGCATTTGCCCGAGTACTTGTACTCGGGCAAATGCTCAGATGCTTCACCCGATACCTGGGCAGTCAGGGTGATCAGTGCGGTGGGAGAGTTACAAGCACTCTCCCACAGCAAGTGAAATCAGCAGTGATCGGTGCTTGTAACTCTCCCACACACGATCACCGCTCACTGTCCCTGTATCCTCTTCCAATCCCCCTCCTTTCTGCTGCTCTGCTTCTCCATGTCGCCCTCTGTGCTGCTCCGTGTCCCCCTCTGTGCTGCTCCGTATCCCCCTCTCTTTTCCCCCTTTGTGCCGCTGTTCCCCTCTCTTCTTTCTCTCCTCTGTCCCCCTTGATCTGTCAGGATGGAGAGCCGGTAATTCCAGCTTCTACCTTTTCCGAATGTACAGAGTCCGTGATCACTGACTGTTCATTCACATATCTGAAACATCGTAAACCGTGTTTACGATGCTTCAGTTTATAAATGGAGAGGAGCCACTGTCTTCTCTCCATTCATTTTCAGCGCAGCTGAAGCTGCTGAGAAAGGGACTGGGGAATCTGTGTCCCTTTCCCTGTCTCAAAGGGGAGATGTCAGAGGTCTGTTAAGACCCCTGATATCTCACCAAAGCCCCACAACAGGGCTGATAAAAAAAATAAAATTGCAATAAATAATAAAAAAAATATTGTAAAAAATTTAATAAAAAAACACACCGACACTGTCCACCCCCCCCCCCCCTTTAAAAAAAAGAGAACATTGTAAAAACAAAAACTTAATAATTTTTTTTTTTTAAATAAAAGAAAATTGTAAAAAAAAAAAATTGTAAAAAAAATACTGACACATGGGATATATCGGTAATCGATATTGGCGAGTACTTGAAAAAAAGTATCGGTACCTGTACTCGGTCTTAAAAAAGTGGTATCGGGACAACCCTACCTTTTTAATATATATATATATATATATATATATATATATATATATATATATATATATATATATATATATATATATATATATATATATATATATATATATATATATATATATATATATATATATATATATATATATATATATATATATATATATATATATATATATATATATATATATATATATAATTGTCTTTTACTGTTTTTCTTTCTATAGTAGCTCTGCTATACATGTTTATTATTGATTAGCTCTGTGGCACAGTGCTTTGATTTTTGTTGGTGGCGCATTTTAAGATCTTATTGTTATTGTGATTACAAATGCGTACTTAACCTGACCATGGATAGATTTAAATTTGGCTGATTCAGCATGGACGGCTAAATTTTGATCTATCTATAGCTATTCTCGTTCCACAGACATCAGTCTACTTTTCTTGAAGTGGCTTGTTGGAACAGTTTCCTTCCATTAGCACTGCAGCCAGTTGGCTGCCGCGCTGATCAGTGTATTGTGACAGTGGAGGTGTTACTGCTGTCTGGGAGAGGATCCATCCATCCACCTCGCTTGTGTGGATGGTGGAATCTGTTTAGCTTTTTTTTTTTATCTGTCCGCTGACCGATTGGATGAAATAGATCTGTGTATGGCCAGTCTGACATTGTACCAAGCTTGGGTCAAAGCAAATACATCACCCCTGGAGTTTAGCTTTTAAGCAGTTTGTCGTTTAATACGTTGGATATTTTTATTGTTAACAGAATCATTATACAGTGTGAGCAGCGTCTATCAAAAGGTAATGTAATTATTGTATTTTGTAGGAATACCTATTCTCTAAAGGAGCATATATCAATTCATCGGGCATCTCACAGGAGGCGAAGTGCTTACTCTGATACAGAAGCAGCCAGTGATGGTCCTGTAGAAGATTCTGATAGTAAGCTCTCATATCTCTCTCGCTCTCACCTCTCTCTCGCTCTCACCTCTCTCTCGCTCTCACCTCTCTCTCGCTCTCACCTCTCTCTCACCTCTCTCTCGCTCTCACCTCTCTCTCGCTCTCACCTCTCTCTCGCTCTCACCTCTCTCTCGCTCTCACCTCTCTCTCGCTCTCACCTCTCTCTCGCTCTCGCTCTCTCCTCTCTCTCGCTCTCACCTCTCTCTCGCTCTCACCTCTCTCTCGCTCTCACCCCTCTCTCGCTCTCACCTCTCTCTCGCTCTCACCTCTCTCTCGCTCTCACCTCTCTCTCGCTCTCACCTCTCTCTCGCTCTCACCTCTCTCTCGCTCTCACCTCTCTCTCGCTCTCACATCTCTTTCGCTCTCACCTCTCTCTCGCTCTCACCTCTCTCTCGCTCTCACCTCTCTCTCGCTCTCACCTCTCTCTCGCTCTCACCTCTCTCTCGCTCTTATCTCACCTCTCTCTCGCTCTTATCTCACCTCTCTCTCGCTCTCGCTCTTATCTCACTCTCTCTCTCTCTCGCTCTTATCTCACTCTCTCTCTCTCTCGCTCTTATCTCACTCTCTCTCTCTCTCGCTCTTATCTCACTCTCTCTCTCTCTCTCTCGCTCTTATCTCACTCTCTCTCAGCTCTTATCTCACTCTCTCTCAGCTCTTATCTCACTCTCTCTCACCTCTTATCTCACTCTCTCTCACCTCTCTTATCTCTTTCGCTCTTTCTCATCTCTCATATATCTCCTCTCTCGCGCTCTCTCGGGCTCTCTCGCTCTCTCGTATCTCTCCCCTCTCTCTCAAACAAGCATTTGGGTAATGGCTTCTTACATGTTCTTTTTTTTTTTTTTTAACCACTTACCCCCCCCGGACCATATTGCTGCCCAAAGACCAGAGTACTTTTTGCGATTCGGGACTGCGTCGCTTTAACAGACAATTGCGCCGTCGTGCGACGTGGCTCCCAAACAAAATTGGCGTCCTTTTTTTCCCACAAATAGAGCTTTCTTTTGGTGGTATTTGATCACCTCTGCGGTTTTTAGTTTTTGCGCTATAAACAAAAATAGAGCAACAATTTTGAAAAAAATGAATATTTTTTACATTTTGCTGTAATAAATATCCCCCAAAAATATATAAAAAAACATTTTTTTTCCTCAGTTTAGGCCGTTACGTTTTCTTCTACATATTTTTCGTAAAAAAAAATCGCAATAAGCGTTTATTGATTGGTTTGCGCAAAAGTTATAGCGTTTACAAAATAGGGGGTATTTTTATGTCATTTTTATTATATTTTTTTTACTAGTAATGGCGGCGATCAGCGATTTTTTTTTTTTTTCGGTACTGCGACATTATGGCGGACACTTTTGACACATTTTTGGGACCATTGGCATTTTTATAGCGATCAGTGCTATAAAAATGCATTGGATTACTATAAAAATGCCACTGGCAGTGAAGGGGTTAACACTAGGGGGCGGGGAAGGGGTTAAGTATGCCTGGGTGTGTTCTTACTGTGGGGGGGGGGGTGGCCTCACTAGGGGAAACACTGATCCTCGGTTCATACATTGTATGAACCGAAGATCAGCATTTCCCCTGCTGACAGGACCGAGAGCTGTGTGTTTACACACACAGCTCCCGGTCCCCGCTCTGTACCGAGCGATCGCGTGTGCCCGGCGGCTATCGCGCCCGCCGGGCACACGCACGGGAGTCGGGGGCGAGCGGGGGGCGCGTGCGCGCGCCCCCTAGTGGCGGCTGGAAGAGAGGACGTCATATTACGTGCTCTCGCCCAGCAGAGCCACCTTGTGGACGTATAACTGCGGTGCGCGGTTGGCAAGTGGTTAAAGAAGGAAAGAACTTAATATAAAATAATTTATTTTTCCTTTTCCTTCCACTTCCTCCTCTGTTCTTGTTCACCAATTGGGTAATTACATTACGCTTAGAAAGTGATAAAATCTTATCTCCCTCTGCAAAAACCTTACATTCCGTCTGTAAACCCACAAAACCGTTCCTCTTTCCTGTCCAGCCCAAGATAGTGAGTGACAAGTCGCCGTAAATTATTAGCGAAAACCTCTGCCATAAACCTGGGCATTCCAAGCCATATGATGAAAATGCATAAGCAGCTGTTATCTCCATAAGAGATTCATGTTGAAATTATCCGAAGATTAATGACTCTTTCACACCGATGCATTTTTCCTGCATTTTTAGAAAGAAGAAAAAAAATGTTCTTTAAATCCTATAGGACTTTTCACACCACTGCATTACAGGTACAGGTTGAAAAGTCCTGCACTGATAATCATGACCCACCAGGGATGCCCACCTATGACAACCACTGCCAATCATGCCCATTAAAGATGCCAATTAATGCCCATCTGTGCTGCCTGCCAGTGCAACCCATCATTGTCACCTATAAGTGCCCATCGGTGCCACCTATAAGTACCCATCAGTGCGTCCTTTCAGTGCCACCTATAAATGCCCATCACTGCTGCATATCAGTGCCACCTCATTACTGCCGCCTTATCAGTACTCGTCAGTGCAGCCTCATCAGTGAAGAAGAAAACATACTTTATTTACGAAATTAAAGATTTTTGTTTTCAAAATGTTCAGTCTTTTTTTATTTAGCCACAAATAAAAAACCCATTGGTGATCAAACAGCGCCAAAAGAAAGCTCTATTTGTAAAAACAAAATAATAAAAAATTTGTTTGGGTACAGTGTTGCATGACTAAGTAATTGCCATTTAAAATGTGACACTGCTGAAAGCAAAAAATTACCTATCTCCAGTGCTATCCTCCACAAACTCGCTGATTCAGCAATTCAGCACCACTCTTCCTCTGGGTTAAATGACACCCAGTATCATTCAGTTCATGCCCTATATGGGTTTTTCTCTGGCCGACATTTAGAAATCAGGGGCAATGGTCGATATATGATGCCGATATTTTAGGCCTATTTTATTTAATTTTTTTTAACTCTCCCACTCCACTTCCCCGTGCTTGCTCTTGTCACTCTACCACACACTTAATGTGCTCAGTGCAGATGGCACTGGTTGGCACTGACAGGTGGCACTGATTGACACTGGCAGGTGCCACTTTCAAGCACTGATTGGCACTGGCAGATGACACTGGCAGGTGGCACTGGCAGGTGGCCCTTGCAAGCACTGATTGTCACTGGCAGGTGGCACTTGCAAGCACTGGCAGGTGGCATTGGTTAGCACTGGCAGTTGGCACTGATTGGCAGGTGGCACCAACAGATGGCACTGGTTTGCACTGACAAGTGGCGCTGATTGGCACTGGCAGGTAGCACTGGTTGGTATTGGCAGGTGGCGCTGGTTGGCACTGGCAGGTGGCACCCGTTGCCACCCATTGGCACTGGCAGGTTTGACACTGAGTGTAACTGTGTGTGTGAAATTGACAACTGAATGTAAAGAGAGGAGCTGTCAAAATTCAGTGGTGATGTCGGAGATGGGCGGGACCCGGGGTGTGCTGGACCCAGCAGCTATCAAACACCAGCCAATGATTGGGCTGCTTAAAGGGAGGCGTGGCAACAGATCACGTAGTGGCCCGCCCAGTTCCCATCCCATTGGCTGGTGCTTGATAGCTGCTGGGTCCAGCCCACCCCCGACATCAATGCCAGCGGAGTGTGGAGAAGAGAAGAACACTTGTGGGCACGGTGTTAAATATCGGCCTGATTTGGATAATTATCGGCCGATGTCGATTTATCAAAAATGGCCAAATTTCAGCTGATATATATCAGTCGACCTCTACCTAAAGTGTCACCCAATCAGTCTATGCTTTTAGTATATGAATATTAAATCAATTGTGTATTATTATTAAATTAGTATTTAATAATAATAATACACTAGCCTCGTCTCAAAATACCAACCTAATCGTTCTTTTCGTTCCTCCCAAGACCTCCTGCTCTTTAGCTCCCTCGTCACCTCCTCCCATGCTCGCCTTCAGGACTTTTCCAGAGCCTCTCCCATCCTTTGGAACTCCCTACCCCAGTCTGTCCAACCATCTCCTACTTTGTTTGCTTTTAGACGATCCCTGAAAAAAACCCATCTCTTCAGAGAAGCATGTCCTGCCCACACCTAACAACTTTACTTTTATTTTCTCCATCAGCTCATCCCCCACAGTTATTACCTTTTGTTCACTTGACCCTCCCTCTTAGATTGTAAACTCTAACGAGTAGGGCCCTTTGATTCCTCCTGTATGGAATTGTAATGTAATGTAACTGTACTGTCTGCCCTCATGTTGTAAAGCGCTACACAGACTGTTGGTCCTATATAAATCCTGTGTAATAATAATAATAATGATGAGTGTGAGGACACCTGTAAAAGCCCCAAGTTGGGATGCATTGACTGCATATTGAACGTTTTGATGATTGAAATGTACCTGTTTCCTAGGGTTCGTTCACTACCCCAGAGTTGGAATCAATGGTGATTTGCCTCCTGCATGCAGTCTGGCAGAAAACAAGATTAGAGCAAAGCAGCCTTCTGAAACGGAGGATTCCTCTGCATCTTTCTCTTCCTGAGCCCAAGATGACTTTTTAGGTAATCATAGACTTTGTAAACATCTTGCTATGCAAAGGCTGCCGGCATCAGACTCTTGTGATATAGAAACTTTCGTTGGACATTTTTAGATGGATTTCTCTGCACTTTATATAACAATGTCTGAGTAAACTTTGAAGTGAGTTTTATCTTTGTACAGTTTATTTGCAAAAGTATTTTCCTACTAACCTTTGCAGTCTGAATGTGTATTGTCCTTCAGTCAGCTGCACTACACACCAAACACAGAATATGCATTTTTTTTTTTTAAATACATTTGCAAAAGGTTAGCAGTTTAAAGCGAACCTATCAGCTGCCTCTATTATCTTTAATACCTCTGTTCTACCCCTTGATGCCGGAATACCGTCACTTACTAGGGTCTTGATGTCCACAATATCTGGGCTTGGTGCCGCCCTCAGAAGCTAAGCTCCACCTACCTACTGTCCCATGACCTTGAGAGAGTTCTCTTACTGAATATTGATTATAGTGTTATGCTTTGCTGTAGGGTTGGGGTGTAGCCCAGATTTTTTTTTTTATAGAACTTTATTTAAAGAAATATTTTTAAATTTTACAAAGAAGAATAAAATAATGAACAAAGAAAAATCCAGAAAGGTATACCATGAGTACTAGAAATCGCTGCAACATAAAATTGTACAGATGACAAACCTAGTAAAAAGAGTAGTGAGTACACTGCTTCTCATATAATGAAAATGGCAACTGGGATGACCCACTCGGAAGCCACTGTGTGGATCCCAAAGCGGGCCAGCCCATACAAGAACATGGAGTACTAGGACATCCAAAAACTCTGTAATGCATGATATTGATACAATGCAGTACAGTGTTGGGATAAGGTAATCCAGGACAAAGAAGCCAAACTGCGCCCCCCTCCTTCATTATGTGCAAGCTTAGGTTGATGTTACACCCAGCAGTCATCCACTTGTCAAAATGCCTTTATGATTCAGAATGAGCTCACTGGTGCCCCATTCATACAGTAAACTGCTGCGACCAGGGCAACCTTCCCTCCTGCCCACCACTTCTCCCAGCCCTGATGCAGTAACATGGTACATAAAAAAAAAAAAAATTCAAGAGCAAAAAGGATAGACAAAAGAGATTGGTACCAAACCCCAAGGAGAGAGGACAATTAAACCACTCTGTGTGCCATAGCCCAAGATGATTAAGGCGCATTAAGGGCTAAGTAGTCATCCCAAGCATCCCAAACAATAGTAAATTTAACTAGGGTATTGTGCGATCTGGCCTTAATGTATTTCATGGGTCTTACTTCTCTAACCTATTGTAGAAAGGCAAAAAACATTGGGGGAAATATCTGTTTCCATCGAGCAGTAATTAAACATCCAGCCACTGTGAAAATATGTGTCATTCATTTTTTTAAGGTTTTTCTCTAGCTCCCACAGAGGAAGGTACGAAAGATACGTCAGCGGGTCTAGGTGGACAGGTCTGCTAACTATCTTAGGAAGGAATGAGTTAACCTCCTCCAAAAAAGGTATTGGGAAGGAATGAGTTAATCTCCTCCAAAAAAGGTATATTTTTTGGACACATCATTAAAATGTGAAACTGATCCAACCACAAATTCACATCTCCGACATCTGTTGGAAATGGAAGGAAAAATAGTTTGTGAGAAACTCATGCCGCGTACACACGACTGTCGTTTTTCGGGTTCTAAAAAACGAAGTTTTTTAAGGGTCTAGAAAAAAATGTGTTTTTTTCAACCCGATCATTAAAACGGCCTTGCCTACACACGATCGTGAAAAAAAAATGCTCTAGCAAAGCGCGGTGACGTACAACACGTACGACGGCACTATAAAGGGGAATTTCCATTAGGATGACGCCACCCTTTGGGCTGTTTTAGCTGATTTTGTGTTAGTAAAAGACGATTCGCGCTTTTCTGTCTGTTACAGCGTGATGAATGTGCTTACTCCATTACGAACGGTAGTTTTACCAGAACGAGCGCTCCCGTCTCATAACTTGCTTCTGAGAATGCGCAGATTTTTCACGTCGTTAAAGCCCACACACGACCATTTTTTACAACCCTAAAAACTTCAATGTTAAAAAAGGCGTGAAAAAATAGAGCATGTTCGAAAAAAAATGTGGCTGTTTTTCAGAACCCGAAAAATGCTCTGAAGCCCACACACAATTGTTTTTAATGACCTGAAAAAAAAAATTAATTTTTTAGAACCCGAAAAACGATCGTGTAGTTCATCCAGAAGAGAAGCAAAGTGGGAAATAAAGTTAATTGGTACCTTAGAGTGGTTGCTCTTAAGCCTGGTACACACTATTAGTTACACACTAGGGGTTGAATAAAAAAAAAACTTGGCTCCGGTTAGAGCCGCTGTACTAACCATGCAAGGTTAGTTCAGTAATCTCCCCCACTGCGCTGTTGTGTTCTGACAGGGGATGGCCCCCTGCCAGAACACTCCGATCAGCGCTCTCAGCTATTGGCTGAGAGCGCTGATCGGAAGTCGGTCAAATTCTGGTTTTCCAGCATGACTAAACTGCTGGCTTCTATCGGCCAGACCTACATACACGTGGGCCAAATGTTGGCCGTTGTCACCCAACATTCGTCCCATGTGTACCCGGCTTTACACTGGGCACATTACTGTTAAAAGTTTAAAGGGCAGGTTCTCTTTAAAGTATAAGTTCACTTTCTGGAACATGTTACACATTCCACTCGTTTTTTGAATGGAACATGTAACATGTTCCTGATCCTGCAGCCGCTCCCCGCACTCCCTGTGACAGCAGGCTAGGGATCTTCGTCACGTACCTGCTCTCACTATTTGAAAAGAGTGTTGTACGTGCAGGACTCCGTCCACACGACTGCATCATTGATTCACAGAGCCCTGTGAATCCATGAACTGCAAGTACCGACAGCATTTATTGCTGTTGGCTTGTAGTTCTCAATGAACTACCAGGGTTCTGTTGAGCGCTTGAGTAGTTGATTAAGTCTTCCTGTCTTTGCGAAAGTTTCCCCCCCGTAGGATGTATGGGCAGAAAGCTTGCACTGACAGTCTATAGGAGTCCTGTATAACACCCGTGATCGAGTGATTGCAATGCTTTCTAGACTCCTACAAAAGAAATAGTAAATGCATATTTTTTTACTTTAAAAAAAAAAGTGCATTCATTTATATATTTTTAAAAGTAAACTTATTCTTTAACCACTTCCAGACCGCCGCATGTATATGTACGTCGGCAGACTGGCACGTACAGGCACATTGGCGTACCTGTACGTCCCTGCCTAGACGTGGGTCGGGGGTCCGATCGGGACCCCCCCCCCCCGCTACATGCGGCGGTCGGGACGACGGAGCGGCTATTCGTTTATAGCCGCCCCATCGCGATCGCTCCCTGGAGCTAAAGAACGGGGAGAGCCGTATGTAAACACGGCTTCCCCGTGCTTCACTGTGGCGGCTGCATCGATCGAGTTATCCCTTTTATAGGGAGACTCGATCGATGACGTCAGTCCTACAGCCACACCCCCCTACAGTTGTAAACACACACTAGGTGAACCCTAACTCCTACAGCGCCCCCTGTGGTAAACTCCCAAACGGCAACTGTCATTTTCACAATAAACAATGCAATTTAAATGCATTTTTGGTCCCAAAAATGTGTCAAAATTGTCCGAAGTGTCCGCCATAATGTCGCAGTCACGAAAAAAATCACTGATCGCCGCCATTAGTAGTAAAAGAAAAAAAATAATAAAACTATCCCCTATTTTGTAAACGCTATAAATTTTGCGCAAACCAATCGATAAACGCTTATTGCGATTTTTTTTTTTTTTACCAAAAATAGGTAGAAGAATACGTATCGGCCTAAACTGAGGAAACATTTTTTTTTATATATATGTTTTTGGGGGATATTTATTATAGTAAAAAGTAAAAAATATTGCATTTTTTTCAAAATTGTCGCTGTATTTTTGTTTATAGCGCAAAAAATAAAAACTGCAGAGGTGATCAAATACCACCAAAAGAAAGCTCTATTTGTGGGGAAAAAAGGACGCTAATTTTGTTTGGGAGCCACGTCGCACGACCGCGCAATTGTCTTTTAAAGCGATGCAGTGCCGAATTGTAAAAACCCATTGGGTCATTTAGCAGCATATTGGTCCGGTCCTTAAGTGGTTAAAGAATTCAACCCAGCACTGAATTTTCAGTATTTGGTGGAAATCGATGCAGTGAACAAATGCAGCTATTTTATTCTTACATGGGCCAACTCTATCTAAAGCACTTTCCTCTGCCAGCACTGAATTCATGTTGCTGAGTCTTCAGCCACTATTCTCCATGGCCTCACTGCTCCTTTCCCCTGACTCCTATATGGGTTCAGAGTGCACAGTGAACCCAATGTAGCAAGTACTGAAACAGAAAGGATAAAAGAGGATAGGGACCAATATACCCCCCTTCCCCAGGCCAGAAAAAAGATAAATATAAAAAGGGAATGCACACAGGAATTTAAATTCATACACCAGAGATGGCCAAATAATAGCTGTCCTATGGGATGGCTGGACAGCTTGTTCTTTAGAATAGTATCGCTCCAAACTATGCCACCTTGCCATTTCTTCTGTTATTATTCCCTCCTGACATTTTACGTGTCTGTCAATTCATTATATTACAACCTCTTCCATTGGAAACCTTTATTTCTACTAGTTATAAGTATATTTGGGAAGGGTTAGAAAGGACTGAGCAGCGTGCGAAGAATAGCATTGGAGAACACATAATAGAAATGGCTTGTGGACGTTAAAGCAAACTCAATGCTTTTTTCTCACTTCACTTTTCAATGTTTTAGATAATTCTTCTTTAAGTTATTTGTGTAATATGTTAGGTTTTTATGAACTGGGAAAGCAAATCAAACTTTCAGGTTAAAAATGAAGATTGCAGATCTGCACTGTTTTCACTTTTAGATGCAAGAGTCTAGAGGGGGGTGTAGGTAGAAAACATATATAAAATGTTCAGCTTTATCTTTCTATTGTGTGTTTTTTAATTGTAATTGTTTAAATGCACTGGATCGTTCATTTAGACCAAATGGTCAGAAAACAAACCAACACTAGTCCACGCACTCCGAATCCTGCCACATCTAACTGTTTTTTCATATCTACCCTGCATTGCTACTTCCTGTACATTCACCTTTCAGATCTGTGTATAAAGTTTTCATCTAGGCAGATCTATGCATATGTACATCTGTTTATTCTTACAGTGCCTTGTAAGGGTATTCAGACCTTTTACCCTGTTCTTTCATGTTACCGAATAAGAAGCAGCACACTGTAATTTTGTTCTGTAATCATTTCCTTGTATTTAATGTGGAACTTCAGTAATTTTTTCACCTTTCCATCTATTAAATCTTATGCCCTTGTTGTTTTAACTTTGGATAGTTTTTTTTTTCTTCTGCCAGTAAATACCTTATACAGCCCACTTCCTGTTTCTTGTCTGGGGGGAAAAAAAAGCCTAGGCTTAAGACATCATGCACAGCTCTCTTTCTTGTGAGAGTTTTCCAGGAAGGGAGGGGGGGCCAAGGAGAGCTGCAGATCTGGAGGTGTGCCGCTGTGTGTCTGTGTAAATCCAGGAAGTGAACAGGCAGCAGCTTCAGGTGCCCACAGTTAAAATGATTGCAGCCAGATTTAGTGGAATGAGATTTCTGCAGCATATTTGGCAAGTACAGAATCACAGTATATATAAAACAATATGCAAAGTGGTTGGAGGGAAGCTTCAGAATGGCAAAGATGTTTTTATTACAAGCTCAACACTTTTTAAAACTATTGTAGAAAAAAAAAAACAAGTAACTTAAAACAGGGTTTTGTAGAATTTGTATCCCCCCCCCAATTTTGTATTATGTTACCCACCTGCAATGTACTGCGGCCTGTACAGGCAAAGTGACATACTGATATATCGCAGGTTTAGAACACACACATGGAGTCTGTCAGCAGGTCCTGGACATTTTTTTTTCTTTCTTCATTATATGAATGAATGACTGAGTACCGTATATACTCGAGTATAAGCCAAGTTTTTCAGCACATTTTTTTTGTGCTGAAAATGCCCCCCTCGGCTTATACTCGAGTCATCTTTTTGCGCCTAATCTCCTGGACTTTGTGGACCCGGTACTGGCCGGTCGTAGGTCCTCTTGGCACACATATAGCCCCAGTTCTCCTCTACAAGTGTGCAAAGTTTGCTGTCTGGGGAACCTACAGCCAGGGAGCACCGATTTTTCAAAGCCGGGCACCCCTTCTATATACTCCCATGTTAAATGTAAGTCTAGTCATGGCCACAGTGAGGCATGGACACAGTGAGGCATGGGCACAGTGAGGCATGCACACGGACACAGTGAGGCATGCAGATGGAAACCCTAGGCTTATACTCAAGTCAATACGTTTTCCCATTTTTTTGTGGTAAAATTAGGTGCCTCTGCTTATATTTAGGTTGGCTTATACTCGAGTATATACGGTAAATTGTATAGCGCTACAAATGTGAACTAAATCGCCTCAAGGACATTATACGCCCAAAAATATCTCACAAAGCTAAATTAAAATTTCAGTGTAAGATCTAATATTCTGTAAAATACAGACACAATTGGTCATGGTTGTAAGCTTAAAGGGGTTGTAAAGTCAGAAGTTTTTTATGCTAATGCAGTCACTGCATTAAGATAAAAAGTCTTCTGTGTGCAGCAGCTCCCCTCAGCCCCCCTAATACTTACCTGAGCCCCATCTCTGTCCAGTGATGTCCATGAGTGTCTCGGCCATCGGAGACTCTCCCTCCTGATTTGCAAAGACACAGCAGCGATGCCATTGGCTCCCACTGCTGTCAATCAAAGTCAGTCAGCCAATCAGGAGAGAGGGGGCAGGGCCTTGCTGGGGCTCCGTGTCCACATGGACACTGGGAGCTTTGACTCGGCGTGGGTGCCCCCATAGCAAGCTGCTTGCTGTGGGGCACTGGACAGTAGGGAGGGGCCAGGAGCACAGAAGAGGGACCCGAGAAGAGGAGGATATGGGCTGCTCTGTGCAAATCCACTGCACAGGGCAGGTAAGTATAGACATGTGTTTTTTTCTTTTCTTTTTTTATATATATATATATATATATATATATATATATATATATATATATATATATATATATATATATATATATGTGTGTAAAAATAATAGACTTTACAATCACTTTAAAGCCTAACTCCAGGAATACTTTGACTTTAAACAGTATGGCCCAGATTCACAAAGCACTTGCGCCGACGTATCTCGAGATACGCCGTGTAAGTGCAAATATGCGCCATCGTATCTGTGCGCCGTGCCCACAAACTGAGATACACCTAAAAATAGGCTTCATCCGACCAACGTAACTTGCCTACGCCGGCGTATCATGGGCGCATATTTACGCTGGACGCATGTGGCACTCCCATGGATTTCCTATTCAAATATGGAAATGAGGGAGATGCGTCGATTCACAAACGTACTTGCACCCGGCGCATAATATACGCGGTTTGCGTAAGTCGTACGTCCGGCGTAAAGTTATTCCCCATATATAAGGCGCATCCCATGCAAAGATATGGACCAGGGAACACAAGCCGTCGTATCTTTTGTCGTTTACATTGTACGTGAATATGACTAGGCGTAGGTTATGTTCACATCGTAGGCAGTGATCCGGCGTATCTTAGGGAGTAGCTCGATGTGATTCTGAGCATGCGCACTGGATGCGTCCACGGGACGGCGCATGCGCCGTTCGTTATTCGTAGCTTTATGGCGCTCGGGCCATCATTTGCATGGGGTCACGCCTCATTAGCATGGCTCACGCCCACTTCCACTTACGACTTGGAAACCCAGCGCAGATTTGGCAGCACTGGCTTCGTGAATCCAGTGCTTGCCTCTATGCGCTGCGTCGGCGTAGCGTAAAGAAGATACGCTACGGCGGCATAAATATGTGCCGCTGTTTGTGAATCCGGGCCTTTGTTTGGGCAGCTTTGGCCCAGATTTTTTTTTTTCCCCCATTTCCTTTTCAAACTGCATTTAGCATCAGCTACATACAGTATACAGCGCTCTGTTTTGGCAGTGGTACTGGGACTTCCCATCCCGTTCCTGGAACTAAATTGAATCTGGCTGAGTGCTGCTAAGCCATTCATAGGGAGCCTTGCATTTTTATGAATGAATACAAGGCTTTCTTTGACTGGCTGAAGTGAAAAGGCAGAGGAATATCACAATCTCCTTCTTAGCAAATCAGAGGAAGCCTTGTATTCATTCATAAAAATACAAATCTTCCTGTAAAAGGCTGAGCAGCCTGATTTGATTTTGTACAGGGAATGGGACGGGAAGGCCCCATATCACTACATTCAACTTATACAGCTTCTGCATCGATTGGCAAAGGAGATGGTTCATTTGGTCCAGATTGGCTCAAGCAAACTATTTAAAGTCCTAGTATGCCTGTCTTTGAACAAAGTGCAATCCATCTCTGTCTTTTGTTGGTAAGTGTGTAAGCCTAATCATGAACCATAGATTACTACTTTGGTCCTAGATGCTCACATGCATTTTTTTTTTTTGGCATAGCGCACTAGACTAGACTAGACTAGAGCTAACCATCATGGCTGCCGATAAGGGGGTACCAGCGCTATGGAGCCCGGACCCCATCAGTTCAACAGGGGGGCCTGGGTAGCTGACAAGCAGAGAGAAGGGGAACCTGGACAGGAGGGGTGGCTGGGGTGGCATTTACTAAAACTGATGCCCAGTAGTTCCCCCTCTGCAGCGGCTGAAAGCGGCAGGGAGGAACTACAGGGGGTTCAGTTCTAGTAAATGAAGACCCTCCTGTGCTTGAACTTTCAAGGCTTAGGCGTGATAGGTTAAAAGAGAAGTACAGCCAGAGCTTGTTTGACTGTACTTCTCCTGTGGATCACAAGAGTGCAGTTCGTTCTGCACTCCTGTAAACCGGTTTCAGCAGACAGTGGGCTGAAGTCACAGAGCCGTTCCAGGCTTGAGCATGACAAGGAAGTTGGGATCCGCACCCAGCTCAGCCTCTCAGTGAGCTGCTGAGAGCCTGAGCCGGCCGCTCCCGTCCCCTTCACAGCCCAGTGCTCCAGTGAGTGGGGGGGGGGGGGGGTGTCACAGATCAGAGACCTGCTGTCTGCTTGGGGAGCTGTGAGAACAGAGTAATCGGTGGTGTTAGATCGCTTGGTTCTCAGTCTAAGGCCGGGTACTCACGACCAAACATGTATGGTGAAAGCGGTCCGTCGGACCGTTTTCACCATACATGTCTGCCAGAGGGCTTCTGTACGATGGTTGTACACACCATCGTACAGAAGTCCGCGCGTAAACAATACGCGGGGCGTGTCCGCGGTGTCGCCGCGTCGATGACGCGGTGTCGCCGCGACAATGACGCGGCGACGTGGGCGGCCCGCCTTTAAAATGCTTCCACGCATGCGTCGAAGTCATTCGACGCATGCGAGGGACGGCGGGCGCCTGGACATGTACGGTAGGTCTGTACTGACGACCGTACATGTCCGAGCGGGCAGAATTCCAGCGGACTGTTTTAAAACAAGTCCAGGAATATTTGTCTGCTGGGAAAAGGCCCGGCGGGCAAATGTTTGCTGGAATTCGGCCCGCTCTCGCCCCCACACGACCAAACATGTCTGCTGAAACTGGCCTGCGGGCCAGTTTCAGCAGACATGTTTGCTCGTGAGTATGGGGCCTTAGAGACGCCGGACCAATGCTGCATCTACCTAGATAAGTATGATTATTAAATACAAAGAAAATCTATACTTTTCTTTTAACATTACCTTCATATTGACTATTGTCAGTTTGAATAATCATTTGTCAAACTTTAATGGCTAAGATTTGCTGGACCTGTAGGGCCCTTTTTTATACAAGTCTGTTGAGGTAAATGTAATGCACATAGCATTAAAGTGGTTGTACACCCAAATTTGACACTTTTATCTACAGGTAAGCCTATAATAAGACTTACCTGTAGGTAAAATTAATATTTCCTAACCCTGTACGGTTTAGGAGATATACAGCCACTGACATTAGCGGCGCATGCGCTTTGAATGCCCGGCTGAAGGTTCGGCAGAGGGTGCCGGACCTTGCCGGGAAGAAAACTCCAGCACGCTTGGGTTTACTACCGCTTTAAAGAAGCCTGTTCCTTTTAATTGGCAGCCATTCATTTCAATAGGCTACCTAATGCACCACAGCGGACCAAAAGTTGTACCTGTAGCATTTTTTGGTATCGCAGTGCAACGCAATGCAGCATGCATTATAGCAAACTGCAGTGCGGGTGCATTAGGGTGCCATTCAGAGAGAACTTGTGTTGCTGCAGCGCAATGAGATGAACAGTCCCTTTGAACATTCTTTTTTTTCTGGACTAAGAAGGCTTAACCAATGGGAAACTGAGCGATCCAGTGCATTGCTTTCTCTGAAAAGGGTTTACACATTTTTATACATTGTTATTTTGCATCAAAATGACAAAATTTCGCTTATTTTACTTGCAAATCCATAATACAAATTTTTGTGTAAAATGAAATGAAAATATGTCTGCTAAAGATATTTTATTAATTTGCTTCCACTAATACATGTTTTTGTAAGCAATGAAATCAATTAAAATGACTGTACATACTTTGAAAAGTTTATAGGAAATTTTTTTTTTTTTTTTCAATTTCCATGTGACTGCCATAAAGTGCCTTGTGCAAAACTCTTTAATTATCGCTTATTTTAAGTAATGTGGTTATCAATGGGGAAGTAGACCCATGCTTGAGACCTCAGTGTAGCAATATAATCCGTTCTGTGGGATCCATGCTATTTCAGTTTAATTCTAAACTCCAGGCTTAATACACAAATACAATACATGTATAGGAGCTGTTTTGCCTGTGGAAGGGATTGTATTTCTGTTCAGCCAGTCCTGAGGTTAACACAGCACTGCTATACAGCACAGCCTCTATCTGGCAGGGCAGATTACCTAGTTTTTTCTCTGCTGTTAGGTAACACATACAGGTCCTGGCCCTACAACAACCTGCCACTTGACAGTGAAAAGAAGCAGACTGAAGAGTATATCTCCCTGTCACTCTGCCCTCCCTTATTATCAGTGTGTCACTTGTTAGCACATGAGCACTGCAGTTGATTAGCTCATTGCGCTGTTTCTCCCTCTCCCAAGCTGATATTTGCTAAACACGGACTAAAGGTTGATGCCAAGTCAGGTTCAGGCTTGTGGAATGGATCCTCCATCCTTCTGTTTTTTAGCAGATCGGATGTCGACGGGTGTCAACGGGCACATTCCGTTTACATCCGCCGCTCCTTGGAAGGCAATAGATGTCCGATTAAATCCACCTAAAAAACTGAGAGGCGGGACCCTATCGGTCCTCCCATGTGAAAGGGACCTTAAAGATCTATTTACTCTCCTGTGTATGTAGCAGTGTAAACCATTTTGGAATCAGGTAATGGGCACCAACACTACACCCATCAGCTCCGCCAGTCATAATCGTATGGGGATCTCCCCTTCCAGATTTTCCAAAAACTGTATACACACAGCAGGGCATTGAACGCTTTACCACTCCTCCAACAAAATGTCTGTTTTATTTGGAATTTCGTTTGTGGGAATGTCTTGAAAGAGCCTAACTGTATAAAGACTTTTGGATTTACCAAAGAGATAAATAAACTTGAAAGTTTGAAAAGTCTAGCCACAGTAGAACAGCCTGTGCACTGCCAGCATGCTGCATAGCAGGACCCATGCTCTTTTGAGGGGAAGCAGTAATCTCTTTAGTCTTCAATTTAAAGCAGTGTTCTGGCCAAAAAATTAAAAATTAAAAACCAGCAGCTACACATACTGCAACTGCTGGCTTTTAATAATAGGACACTTCCCTGTCTTGGAGTCCCTCGATGTCAGCACTGCAGCTGATGCTTCCACCAGCTGTCGGGTGCTGCCGCCGCCATTGTGGGTAAGGGAACCCGGCAGTGTAGCCTTTCGGCTTCATGCCGGGAACCCTACTGTGCATGCACGAGGCCCCACTCCTCTCTCCTATTGGCCCGGCGGCCGGAGGAGGAGGGAGCCCCACGGTGACGTCAAACTCCCGAAAGTGGGAAAGGATACCTGTCAAAGACAGGTATCCTGTCCCCCCCTCCCCCCGAAAGGTGCCAGTTGTGGCATCGGAGGAGGGAGGAATCAGATGAGCGGAAGTTCCACTTTAGGGTGGAACTCCGCTTTAAAGAGACTTACTTTTAGGATTCTAAAAGCTGCAGACTGGTATGAACTGCAGGCACCCACCCAGGGGTACCTGAACATTCCATAAATTGATTTTGGCATCATCCTTGCTCCAGTGCTGGCCTTTTGATTGGGCAAAACAATCAATACTGCTTCATGGTGTTGAACTTTACCCTCTTACATACACATTCCTATTCGCCAGTGAGGCACCATATTCTAGTGATGAACTAATGAGAATGGGTCTGTGGGCTTGGAGGCAAGCTCCAACACTAACTGAAAGCAGAGAATACTAAAAGCTGTTGCAGGTATACCCCAGAGGTGCCTGAATTTCAAATTTGTCGGCAGCTTTCAGTATTTTTAATGTAACATTCGATCTTAAAAAAAAAAAAACATCACTTTTTTTGCACTCTTCAAGTCCTGATAGGACATAATACGTGAAGTATTTTGTCTCATTCTACCAGATGTCCTGTTATGCTAGCTGCAATATCGGATAGCGCATCCACCTTCAGCACATGGCCACCAGCACAATAGCTATCATTGAGATGGTTTCTTTTCTAGTGAGCCCCGCCTCTCAATTGCAAGTGTCGGGAGCCCTATGAAAACAGCAGATCCTTGCTAGCTGCGTTGTCGGACAACTGAAGGTCAAGAGGGATGGGACTGTGCTCTGCACAGGGAGGTGAGGCATGCCTTGGGCAAGTGCTGGGTGCCAGAGACAGATGCTTGCTAGGAAAACAGCTGTCTCCTTGCTAACTGGTGTTGGAAGGCTGTGTACCAAGGGAGGGTCCCCTTTCCAACATTGCAGCTAGTGTTACAGGGCACTCAGGAAGATGGTATACATGTACTTTGTCTCATCAGGAACTGTATAATGTAACACAAATAAAGTAATTCTACTTAGCAGCTGTTTTATAACAGGAGTTCGCAGTTTTTTGCATTCAGACCTCCATAGTGTTAGTTCTGCAAGCCAAATGAGTAAAAATGAAATTGTGTTGCTTAATAAGCGCTGTACAGTATATCACCGTAAAATATGATGAAACAAACTGTGCCAGAGCTCCAAAATGAAAGTATTGTGAATCCATTTCTGAATGGCACCCTGTAAACCTTGCACATTTTCTGTATTTACAATTTACAGTATATTTATGGCAGTCACATACACTTGCCACATACAAATGCCAATGAAGTAATGATGTATGTTTAGTTTCCTTGTGCTTTTCTATTCATTGCCAATGAGGATGCCAAAAAGTAAACCTATTGTATTTGAAAAAATGAAACTAAAAATACCATGATTGTTAAGAAATTGTACTCTTTTGTAAGTCTGTTAAAACTGAGCCATCATAAATTGTAATATTTTTTTTTTTACTGTATACTATACAGTTTGCATAATAAAGCGAAACTATGTCAATGTGTTTGTGCTTTTGTTTTTATCTATCAACTAGTGATTTGATCTACATTTGCATGGATCTTAAAGCGGGAGTCCACCCGAAAACATTTTTTAACATTAGATTTAGGCTAATTAAGGGGAGCAGAAACGGGTATTTTTTTTTAAATCAATGCCGTACTTACCGTTTTAGAGATCGATGTTCTCCCGCCGCTTCCGGGTATGATCTTCTGGACTGGGCGTTCCTATTTGATTGACAGCCTTCCGACGGTCGCATACAGCGCGTCACCAGGTGCCGAAAGAAGCCGAACGTCGGTGCGGCTCTATACTGCGCCTGCGCACCGACGTTCGGCTACTTTCGGAAACTCGTGACGTGCTGGATGCAACCGTTGGAAGCCTGTCAATCAAATAGGAACGCCCAGTCCGGCAGCCCATACCCGGAAGCGGTGGGAGAACATCTATCTCTTACAACGGTAAGTACGGCATTGATTTTAAAAAAATACCAGTTTCTGCTCCCCTTAATTAGCCTAAATCTAATATTAAAAATGTATATTTTGGGTGAACCTCCACTTTAAAATTAGAGGTTCAACAGACGTTTTGAAGTCCTGCTTAATTTCTGGGAAAGAGCTTATTGAGCCAAACTGCTTTGTACAAACTTCTGTGTTCTATGGACATTGAATACACATTTTGTTTTTCTCTTGATTCGGGTTAATAGTGCAGGTCAAATAGAGCTGGCAGAACAAGGGTATTGTTTGATCCTCTGAAACCAGCAACCGTGTGAATGAAACCTTTA
Source organism: Rana temporaria (assembly GCF_905171775.1). Taxonomy (NCBI): domain Eukaryota; kingdom Metazoa; phylum Chordata; class Amphibia; order Anura; family Ranidae; genus Rana; species Rana temporaria. Next base: position 158,070,728 of record NC_053494.1, on the reverse strand, counting down.
AAGGATTTGTATAGACATAGTTAATCTAGTTGAAGAAAAAAAAAGAAACAAATCCTTTTATTTCAACCAACAGAAAAAAAAAACGCACACAAATTGAAAACCTCCATTATAAACTATCCTATACCCACAGTTAAACCAAAGGAAGGCAAAAAACCTCCAATAAAGCGTGATCCAATTTGCTCCAGCAGGGGGCCTAAGTCTACCCCCTAACCTCCCTCTCCCCCTGTAATATGTCCGCACTCGCTGACCATCTCATGTACTATGTCCGCAGTCTCTGACCATCTCCTGTATTATGTCTGCAGTCTCTGACCATCTCCTGTACTATGTCCGCAGTCTTTGACTATCTCCTGTATTATGGATGCAGTTTCTGACCATCTCCTGTATTATGCCCGCAGGTTCTAACCATCTCCTGTATTATGTCTGCAGTCTCTGACCATCTCCTGTATTATGTCTGCAGTCTCTGACCATCTCCTGTACTATGTCCGCAGTCTTTGACTATCTCCTGTATTATGGATGCAGTCTCTGACCATCTCCTGTATTATGCCCGCAGGTAATGACCATCTCCTGTATTATGGCGGCAGTCTCTGACCCTCTCCTGTATTATGGCCACAGTCTTTGATCATCTCCTGTAGTATTTCTGCAATAAAGGGGGCCTACAGGCACGGTAGGTGGTGAGGGAAGGTGTACCTAGGCATGGTGGATAGTGAGGGATGGGGGCTCAGGCATGGTGGGTGGTGAGGGGCGGGGGGCTCAGGCATGGTGGGTGGTGAGGGAAGAGGGTTGCAGGTGCAGTGGGTGGTAAGGCCAGGGAGGCTGCAGGCACAGTAGATAATAAGGCCTAGGCACAAGTGGTGGTTAATTAGGGCGGGGCTGTAGAGAAACTTTTAATTTAGCATACAGGGCAAGGGGCTTAATAATCCAGGGCCCACCAAAATCCTCAGCACCAGGGCCATGATGCTCTTAATTCCGGCCCGAACGACCAGGGTCACGAAGGTCGGCTGTGCAATCGGGCCCCTAGTGTTTTGCCACTAATATATTTTTTTATAATGGAACATAGTAAAATAATTAGAAAGTGCCATTCCATGCTGTATTGCTTTACTTGCACTGGCGGCCATGTTCTTGTGGCTGCATTGTATTGGCCTCTATCGACGCTCGGCGGCTATGTTTTTGGTGATTCCTGCTGTGTGTACTGCCTGCTGTATTTACTCTGCTGCACTGGACCGATCACTGTGGTTTTCTGCTAGCGGCCGCTCTGCCTCTGCATTTTGCTCCAGGCTCCCAGATACGGCGGCGCTGTAAACGAATGTTGTTTTCGGTGGCCGCGCTGGGTAGGCCTCTAGCCGCCGCTCGGTGGGCATTTTCCTGTAGGTCCCACACTCATCTACGCTGGCGTCCATGCTTTTGTAGCCCACTCGCTGTTGATCTCTAGTGTCAGATCGGGGGCCATTTTACCATCGATCAGACCATTTAAAAACGGCCCAGACAGACAGATACACGCTGCTGAAAAAACTGACAAAAAGTAGCAGCCCCACAAGCAGCCTTCGATCGTAGCTTTGAAGCAGCACAGATCGACAGACACATTCTGCTAGAGGAAGAAGCTCTGCTAGCAAACGACCTTACTACTGTTCCTGGGTGGTGAGTCCTCTGGGGGGGAACCCCTCGTCTCTGCTGCAGCCAAGAGGGTGGGTTACTTGTTTGGGAGTGCCTGTGTCAGGTGTTTGTGGACAGCATGGATTCAGAAGCAGACGTTTTTTCCCCAGACACCTGAGCTGGCAATTGATGCCCCTGCACCCGAGGTATCGGTGGACGCTATGTCGGCAATCCTAGATGCCATTGTTGCCAAGGTGGAAGCAGCGCGTGCCATCTTCTATGGACAACTCAGATGCGGAGCCAGGTCCAGTTAGTGCTCATGACCCTGGCTCTGAGGTATCTGAAGATGCGGGCCAAGATCGCCCAGACAGAGAGGACGACTCCGGACCCAGGTCAGCACGCGATAGGGCTCTAGTAAGTGACCCTATCACCGCAGTGCAAGATACTCAAAAAATAGAGGGGCAGAAGCAGCAGACGCGCCACTGCTAAGGTGTTTCCTTATGTGTCTTATTTAGACAAGCTTTTATACAAGGAGTGGGATAAACCACAGAAGTTTTTTTCAGTCCCTAAAAATCTGGCGGTGCGCTACCCTCTTGAAGAGAGTTTCTTGAAAAAATGGACCTCGTCCCCGATAGTGGACCCTCCTGTGTCCAGACTAAACAAGCTAACCACCATACCGGTGAAGGGGGCTCCTGCCTTCAAAGACCCTGTGGACAAGAAGGCTGAGGCGATCACCCACAACCTATACACGGTAGTAGATTCGGCTGTACGTCCAACCATAGTTGAAGCCCTGGTGTCCCAGGCACTCACGGAATGGGCAAAGATGCTGCTCAATGGGTTACAAGCAAATCAGGCTTCCCCGAACGAGGTAGCTCTAGCTCAGGGATCCTCAAACTACGGCCCTCCAGCTGTTGCGGAACTACATATCCCATGAGGCATTGTAAAACTCTGACATTCACAGACATGACTAGGCATGATGGGAATTGTAGTTCCTGAACAACTGGAGGGCCATAGTTTGAAGACCCATGCTCTAGCTGACCAACTGGAACAAGGCCTAAAATTCATTTGCGAATCAGCCTTGGACACTATTCCTCTGCTGGCCAGGGCTTCAAGTCAGGCGGTGGTGTTACGCCGTCTACTTTGGTTAAAGATTTGGTCTGCGGACCAATCTTCCAAAAAGGTCCCGATGGACCTGCCCTTTAAGGGCGACAGACTTTTTGGAGCTTCCCTGGATGACATAATTTAAGATGCCACAGGAGGTAAGAGCACACTGCTTCCACAGTCCAAAAAGGGGAAGGAGCCATGCCGTAGGCAAGGGCCCTTCTTCCCTGCACACAAGCGTTTCTTTCGTCCGCCCAGCGCAGCGGGTAAAAGACCTCAGGCCGATAAAGAGCCTGCTCAGGGACAGAGACTCCCCTGCGTTTCGCAAACCCAACAAACCTGCAGACAAAGCTACGTCTGCATGAAAGTTTGTCCCCACCCATCTCTCGGGTGCGGGGACAAATTCGCGACCCAGTTTGCGAGGTAATCTCTTCAGGGTACAAGATAGAATTTCTATCTTGCCCATCAAACAGATTTTTTCCCTCCAACCTCCAGCTACAACTGAATCATCAGGAAGCCCTATTAGGGGCAGTTCAAGACCTGCTGAAACGTGGTGTGGTTATCCCTGTCCCAGTACAGGAACGGTTTCAGGGGTTTTACTCAAATCTGTTCATAGTACCAAAGAAGGAGGGCGTTCGCCCAATTCTGGACCTCGGGGCCCTCAATTGCTTCGTGAAGGTACAAAGATTCCGGATGGAATCGGTTCGCTCTGTTCTCACTCCAGCCGGGGGACTTTCTGGCATTCTTGGACACCAGGGATGCCTTTTTACTATGCCTATTTCTGCGTTTTGTGGTCGGGGAAGACCACTATCTATTGGTGGCTCTCCCCTTTGGCCTGGCTTCGGCACCAAGGTGCTTGCCCCAATTCTCACCCTATTAAAACAGCAAGGCATCGCTATCTTGGGCTACTTGGACAATCTTCTGAAGGCCACTTCAAGCTCAGAATTAGAGGTGAGTGTGTCTATAACCTGTCAAACCCTCCAACACTTTGGTTGGGTACTGAACACTCAGAAGTCAGTAATGGTACCGACTCATTGCCTAGTATATCTGGGGTTGATTCTGCACTCCTCAGAGGCAAAGGGTTTTTTTTCCCTGTGGAAAAGTTCCAGACCCTTCGGACTGCGCTGCGGCAGTTGACATCCCAAAATGGTCATCACTCCAGTTTTGCATGCGAGTCCTGGGCCTCGTGGTGGCCTCCTTCGAGGCATTACCATATGCGCAATCTCACACGCGAGTGCTACAGAAGGAAATTCTGTCCAGATGGGACAAGTGCCCATCCCTGGATTATCAAATCCGGGTGAGCCACCTGGTCAGGAACTCCCTTGTTTGGTGGCTGACCTCACCGGCACTTCTGTCCGGGAAGTCGTCCTATCCCTTTCACTGGATAGTCATCAAGATGGACGCCAGCCTTACCGGTTTGGGGGGAGTCTGGGGGATTCAGTTGACCCAGGGTCGCTGGTCTCTGGAGGATTCCCCACTTGCCGATCAATGTCCTGGAACTTTGGGCGATCATGCTGTGCCTCTCCACATGGTCTCAGAGGCTACAAGGGCATCCAGTCAGGATCCAGTCTGACAATGCCACGGCAGTGGCATATGTCAACCATCAAGGAGAAACAAGAAGCTCGGCTGCAGCGTCTGAGGTAGCTCACATCCTAAGGTGGACAGAAAGGAGCGTACCGGCTCTGTCGGCCGTATACATTCCGGGCGTGGAAAACTGGCAGGCAGACTACCTGAGTCGCCAGATGCTGGACCAAGGAGAATGGTCTCTGACCCCAGATGTGTTTCAGCGCCTTTGCCAGAGATGGGGTACGCCAGACGTAGATCTCCTGGCGTCCTGACTCAATTGGAAGGTATTGAAGTTTGTGGCCAGGTGAAGAGACCCATGGGCAGACGCAACAGATGCTTTAGTGGCACTGTGGAGTCAGTACCTGCTAATCTATGCCTTGCCTCCTCTAAGGCTCCTTCCTCATTTGCTTATTTGGTGTCCAGAGTCCTGCCGTTCTTACAGCGTGGGGTGGACAAAAGGCTTGCGTTAAGTACAATTTAAGGAGCAGATATCTGCCCTGGCTGTTTTTTTTCAGCGACCCCTGGCAACTCACTCTTTAGTGAGAATATTTGCACAGGGGGTCGGCATGTGGCCACTCTGGTCCGTCCTCTGCTACCCCCGTGGGACTTGAATTTGGTACTCTCAGTGCTTCAGAAACCACTGTTTGAAGAGATCAGGGAGATTCCCTTGTTGACACTTTCTCAGAAGGTGGTCTTTTTGGTGGCGGTCACGTCAGTTAGACATATTTCTGAGCTGGCAGCCTTGTCATACAAGGCTCCCTATCTGATCTTCCACAAGGATAAGGTTGTGCTGCGTCCGCAGCCTTCTTTTCTTCCTAAGGTCATTTCGACCTTCCATCTCAAGGAAGACATTGTACTGCCATCCTTGTATCCTCATCTGTCGAATCCTAAGGAGACGACAAGGAATTCCTTGGATGTTGTCTGAGCTCCGAGAGTATACTTGTCTGTTACTGCTCCGTTCCGGAGTTCAGACTCACTGTTTGTTTTGGTGGCTGGTCCCAAGAAGGGCCCAGCGGTCTCATCGGCCACCATTTCAAGGTGGATCCGACAGATCGTGATCAGGCTTACGCCATAAAGGGTCGGGCGCCTCCCTGTCACGATGCATTTGACCAGGGCAATGGTGCCTCTTGGGCTCTCTGACATCAAGCGTCTGTTTCCCAAAAGACAAACTTTAGTTGCTGCTCAGGTAAAGAGGTAAAGTCCACCTAGACCGCTGTGAGAGCAGGCAGGGACAGGGAGCTCATCCTCATTTTATTGTTCCCCTCCCCAGCTGTTTATGCTCACTTCCTGTTCAAATGCATCGCCTGACTGCCAAACGATTATTCTTTGAAAGAGTAGACTTCAAACAGGTACGTTTACATCTGTGTGGTCGCCCGGTCACACTTTCACTAAACTTTACAAGTTGATGTGAGTGCATCTTCGGATGCTTCTTCGGCCGCAAAGTTTTGCAGGTGGCTGTTTAGAGTTACAACTCCTCAGTTGAGGAACTCTGTTTTGTTTTGGGGTGAAGTTTAATTTTATGCTGTTCCCACCCCTCATTTTTAAACTGTTTTGGGACGTCCCACTTTGTCAAGATTAAGGCTGTGTCCATGAACGAAAGAGAAAAAAAAGAATTTTATACTCACCTTAAAATCCTTTTCTCTGAGTTCATGGACGGACACAGCACCCACCCCTCTTTTTTTAAGTTTGTACTGCTTTTGACGAACTGAGCTGCTTAGTGCAGGCTGAGGGGATATAGCCGGTAGGACTGCCCCCTGGACGGAGCTGTTCAGCTTTGAAGTTAACACTTTCTGCCTAGTCGCTCCTAAAGGAAGGCTAATACCCACTTTGTCAAGATTAAGGCTGTGTCTGTCCATGAACTCAGAGAAAAGGATTTTATGGTGAGAATAAAATCCTATTTTTTGTCTGCATAGGTGACACTGCCTGATCTGCATTGAGACCTCTTAAAGTAGGAGCTTGTGGTGAGTTGCGATGGCAACAAGCTCCCCCTGGACACTTGAAGGGTCATACACACACAGTGGTATTCAGCAGAAGGTGGGGCAGAGTTACATGCAGGCATTTGACAATGGAGAAAGAAGGATGGGGTATGGAAATCAGACAACCTGGCTGAAGGGCGTATTGTATTGTCAAATTGTTAACTGTGTCAATGGGAAAGGGTCTCATTATTATGTTGCAGTTTATCTATAACAATTCTAATCAAAGGTCCTTAATACTCAGAATGACAAGATAAGCATTCATTTGAATGCATATGTCTTAACCCCTTAACGCCCGCCGCACGACTATTTACGTCCGCACAATGGCACGGACAGGCAGAAGGACGTATATATACGTCCTTGCCTTCTAGCGGGTGGGGGGTTCGATCGGGACCCCCCCCCGCGGCGGGCGGATTCCTTTGGGGAGCAATCCGGGACGACGGCGAGGCTATTCGTTTATAGCCGCTCCGTCGCGATCGCTCCCCAGGGCTGAAGAACGGGGAGAGCCGTATGTAAACACGGCTTCCCCGTGCTTCACTGTGGCGGCGCATCGATCGTGTCATCCCCTTTATAGGGGAGACACAATCGATGACGTCAGACCTACAGCCACACCCCCCTACTGTTGTAAACACACACTAGGTGAAGCCTAACACGTTCAGCGCCCCCTGTGGTTAACTCCCAAACTGCAACTGTCATTTTCACAATAAAGAATGCAATTTAAATGCATTTTTTGCTGTGAAAATGACAATGGTCCCAAAAATGTGTCAAAATTGTCCGAAGTGTTCGCCATAATGTCGCAGTCACGAAAAAAATCGCTGATCGCCGCCATTAGTAGTAAAAAAAAAAAAATTAATAAAAATGCAATAAAAATATCCCCTATTTTGTAAACGCTATAAATTTTGCGCAAACCAATCGATAAACGCTTATTGAGATTTTTTTTTTACCAAAATTAGGTAGAAGAATATGTATCGGCCTAAACTGAGGAAAAAAAAAATTTTATATATGTTTTTGGGGGATATTTATTACAGCAAAAAGTAAAAAATATTGCATTTTTTTCAAAATTGTCGCTCTATTTTTGTTTATAGCGCAAAAAATAAAAACCGCAGAGGTGATCAAATACCACCAAAAGAAAGCTCTATTTGTGGGGAAAAAAGGACGTCAATTTTGTTTGGGAGCCACGTCGCACGAGCGCGCAGTTGTCTGTTAAAGAGACGCAGTGCCGAATTGTAAAAACGCCTTTGGGCATTTAGCAGCATATTGGTCCGGGGCTTAAGTGGTTATAAGTTCTCGTGTTTTCCTTGCTCTACCTTTGTCCACATTAATAAAGTATAATCTCAGAAAGCCAGTCCAAAGGCCATTACTGTATGCTGTATTCAATTGGAATCACCGTGGAAGGCTGTCCCAGAAGCAAGGGCAACAGGACCAGATTGGCATTATGGACTTTCGCATTATTAGTATTGGACTGTTGAGAACAAAGATCCTCATGTTTTTTTTCCTTCTTGGTTTTTTTTGTGTGTTTTGTATCTTATGATTTTTATTATGGACTTATTACATCCAGAACAAGTGATGACTACCGAACCTGGGATCCAGAAATATGGACTGTAAAGATGGGGACTTTAAACGTTTTTTCTCTCAAAGAGTTTTATTTCATTTCAGAGGGCAAAGCCCAAAGTTCCAAATATTAAAGGAGATTAGACATAAACCATTATTTTAGGTATGGCCAAGTCTCATATTCTCAACTGGCCACAAGGGGCCATCTGTTGCCTTATGAGTTTATGTGAAATCTTCATTATTAGCTGTAAAATATTGTAATTATGAATATATTTCAATTGGCTTTGTGTCTATGTAACCGAGCCACCAAGAAGTCTAGGTTAGGCAGACAAGATGGTGCCTAGGCTTGTGTATACAAACAATGGAGATCCAAACCTCATTGTTTTACACATACTCGCTTCAAAGGATCCCATGCTGGGATATGCAATGAAGGGAGGCCAACCCTTATTCAAAACTTAACTTCCCGGGAAGTTTTATTTAATCTCCTGCCCAGAATAGTCACAAGGATTTGCATTAAAGGGGGCTGACTTATGCAAAGTATAGACATTGGAGAAGTAGCCAGTCTGTAACCAGTAATAGGGAAGCTCTCTAATCAAGAGCCACGCTATGCCAACCAATGAGGCATCAGCCTGTAATGATATACATGAACTAGATGGGGGGTAAATTCTCCACTCTTTGGGAGAGCAGCCATCAGAATGGAACAAAAGGGTAAATATGGGAAAGGTCTGCCTTTTACTTGTAACTGAATATGTTTGTAGATTAATGTTTTACGGAATATACTCTGTATTCCTTCATGTAATTCTTTTATTTTAACCTAATATGTTCTCCCTTGGTGTAGACTATAGATAGATGGTTGTGTATTAGATAGATTTTCAACTACTCCCCAATAAATGATATTGTGTTAAAGCTTTCACTCTTGGTCAAAGACCTCTCATTTAACCCACATCATATCTTTGAGATGTTTAATCTTAATTATAATAAACGGGTAACAAAGGTCTCCACAGGAAAAATTCCAGGAAAAAAAGAAGATAACAAAACTATGGAACCACAGGTCCCAACAGGGAACCAGGTCTTTACTCTAGGCAGAAATAACTGGCCTGCCTATAGCAGAGAGGGGGTTTATACCAAGCTAGAACTGCCCATAGGTGTTGCTGTGTTCTTTTTCTGTCTATTGTCCTACTTCTGTAGGTGGCGTTATAAACTCTATGGTCAAGAATAGAAGAGCTGTGTTCACCGGTGAATGTGAGGCTGGGTTCACACATGTGCAGCCGTGGGTTTGTGCCTGGGGTCCGCTGCGTTCCTGTACACTGGTTCAGGTGTGGTTCAGGTCCGAATTTTAGCCTGTATTCCCACCTGAAATTTACCTAAAGATGCACCAGACCCTTTTTCAATCTGGATTGTAGCCACCCGGACTTGTGTGAACCGGCTCTATTGAAAGCCGGTCACATTTGCCTGTCATGCAAATTGGATGTGGAGAAACCTGCATCCAATTTGCATATGTGTGACCCCGGCCTAAGAGAAACTAGCATCACACATCCCTGATTTGACTCACAGTAAAGAGCAAAGCAACAGGATCCAAAAAGACAAACTTTAATTGCTGCTCATGTAGAGAGGTAAAGTCCACCTAGACCGCTGTGAGAGCAGGCAGGGACAGGGAGCTCATCCTCATTTTATTGTTCCCCTCCCCAGCTCACTTCCTGTTCAAATCGCATCGCCTGACTGCCAAACGATTATTCCATGAAAGAGTAGACTTCAAACAGGTACGTTTACATCTGTCAAACTTTCATATTGGAAGGGAACAGGGAATGCTGTAGGTGCTGGCCTGTTACAGTGGACAGCAATGGAAATTGCATTCTGACCGATTAATTTTATTTATTTTGCCAAGTGGCCTGGTCAGGAGATATTGGGGGAAGGTTTATAGATATAGAAACAATTTACTGACAATAAAGCAGCTGGATTGGGTGAATGTCTCTGGGTGTACCAATTAATTTTTACCTCTGTGAAACTGTGCTGTTACCCATGTTCCTGCTTTAAACACCAGTTAACTCTTCAGACTAAAACTGTCAGATCTTTTTCAAAATTATGAATGAGGAGGAATATTTGTGTTATTGCTGACGTGATGCAGTGCCTCACTGCTGTAACCCTTGTCCCCCAATAAGGCCAATGTATGAAGGTGGCAACTAATGATATGTTGCTACTGGTAAAATACAGCAGTTAGTGCACCTTTGAGTATACCACTTGAGAGTAAACCAAAAAATTGCATTGTTTCAAGCACTTCTGAAATTGGAGGGGCCACATGTATCAAGTTGTATATGGCTGGTATAAGTCCATCGTTTTAATGTAAAGTGGGCTGCTAAAATTGACAATGAGCGAGGGGAAATTACCTCTAACACAGCCCTGGATAGCAGTAAAAACCTAACATGTATCCTAACCCCTCCCTACCCCATTTAGGACTTAACAAGAAAAGAAATCTTGACTAGACATACAATTTAAACCTTCCCACTACCACAATATGACACCTCCAGTGGCCTGACCTATTCATCATATTCATAGAATTAACAAAAAGAAAAAGCATCACAGAGTTTATTGGTGCAGATAACACGCTTTATTGCATTCAATGAACTATCTCCAAGAGGTTCAATAAATAGATAATTCTACAATCACAATAACTACTACATGAAAGAGCAACAACAAATTATTGAGCTTTACAGGTTTTATCAACAGCTTGCTTGACTGTGGTTCTTTGCTTATTTGCCCTGTTGTCATAACATGTAATGCTATCTACTCACACACAATCACTGCACCCATGAACCTCTAGGAGAGTTGCCACTGATTCTGCATGCGAGTCTCTGAACTTGCTTCGATAAGGGTATGGCCGGATGATGTTACTTTTTGGAGCAAGTTGAGGGAGTCGACATGTCAGAAAAAGGGCAGTGAAACAAATTGTGAACAAAGTGTTGGCCGTTAACACTTTGCTCAGCTTAGAAATAGTCTCTGTTGAACAGTAAACAGTCGTCTTTTCTCAATAATGTAAATATTGCAGTGGTGCCTACAGGAGGGTAGTTGCAGACAGCACCTTATATTTACTATTATTTCAAATATGTAATGTTTATTAGCATAGTTCGTGAGTAGCATCCTCTATCGGGTGTAAGTCTTCAACAGGGAGTTTCTCAACCTGCTGAGGTATACTTAAGTCATCAACATGGTGTTGAGGCACATCGTTTAATGGTAGACAAGGTATTCGCTTCCTAGGAAACTTTCTCCTGCCTACCGTTCGTTCCGTTGCATTTTCTTTAAAACGTCATAAAATATATGGTACAGAACTCCATAACCGGTCAACTCGGCTATATACAGTATGTACATGTCAAAAAAAAGGTTTTAGCCTCTTAAGTTAAATAAGAGCAAAATTCAGTGTAAATCTGTGGACTTTGTCTTATAAAGGTAGGTACAAAAATAATTCTCTATTTACAAATCAGTTCCAGTCCTTGTGAATCACCTGTAAGCATACAGGTGAATGTAAACGATCAATAACTTAGGGTGTTCGAACATTGATATTCACAGACGCAGAATCCGATCCGAAATCATTTGATAGCTTCAGTGTGTAACGCCCCCCGTCTCTCTTTTGAACATCCGTGATGGTTAGGGTGGTCAAGTCTTCAGATGTTTCGATGTGAACTCGGCCCTTCTGTTCTTCGGTAGGGACAGATCTCCCAGAATGAGACCATGCAACATCTGGGGTGGGTTCTCCAGCAAAGGCACAGGCTACCGTGAGAACCTTTCCTGCATCAATGCTGACATCAGATGGAAGCGCTTCAATCTTGGGTGAGCTCCCTTTAAATGGAAAGTAAAGTATAAACAGTTAAACCCATGTAAAAAAGAAAAAAACCCTGCAAGACAAAGGTATAATGAGCTAGTATGCATCACATACTAGCTCAATATGAAATACTTACCTTAGATCGAAAGCTGTTGCAGCAGTCCCTGTACACCGATGTGACCGGCGACATGTCTCCCAGGGTTATTTTTGGGTTTGCGGGCTCCGGCGCTGTGATTGGCCAGAGCCGCGATGACGTCACTTCCGCGCTTGTGAGTGGGAGCCGCCGGTCACTGCACAAGCCCTTTAGAAACTACACAATCAAACTGTTTCTTGAGTGTGCATGCGCCGATCACGTTGGCGCAAGCGTATATGGTAAATATCTTCTAAACCATGCAGGTTTAGGAGATATTTACAGTACCTACAGGTAAGCCTTTTTATAGGCTTACCTGTAGGTACAAGTGGTGTAACAGGGTTTACAAGCACTTTAATAGCAGTTTTTAGGAAATTACGCCCAAATTTATATATTACCTTTTTTTTATAAAGTGGAACTGAATTCAAAAAGTGAAATGCTAAATGTGTCTTAGCAGTACCCTTTTTTCTGAAATTATTACTAAAAAATAGCAGCACATTTTCTGGTGTGCAAGGGTGCCTATGTACTAGTGTCTACAGCAGCCTTTCTCAACCTTTTTCAATATGGAGGAACCCTTGAAATAACTTTCTGGACTCAGGGAACCCCTGTTAAAACTTACCATATCTACAACTCATGATACATCAGTCTGATAGTTAAAAGGGTTGTAAAGGTTTGTTTTTTATTTTCTAAATAGGTTCCTTTAAGCAAGTGCATTGTTGGTTCAATTACCTTTTCTTTCAATTTCCCTTCTAAATGTTTTTTTTTCTTTGTCTGAATTTCTCACTTCCTGTTTCTCCTCAGTAAGCTTTCCACCGTCATCCGAGCGGTGGTTAGTCAGCCAGAACAGCTTACTGAACAGCTTACTGAGGAGGAACAGGAAGTGAGAAATTCAGACAAAGAAAACAAAGAAAAAAAACATTTAGAAGGGAAATCGAAGGAAAAGTGAACCAACAATGCACTAGCTTAAAGCAGGGGTGCCCAACCAGTGGCCCGCGACCTCCTGCTCTGGAATGGATAGAATACTGTTATTAAAGGTAAGTGGCTACTGGGCTGCTTTTAAACTGATCCGCAGGTGCAGAGCAGTGCACCTGCGGGTTACCTGCACCGAGCCATAGACTTCTATTACCTGTGAGATTGGTGAGCTTTCTGAAAGTGCATCACACCTACAGGATATAATAGAAGTCTATGGCAAAGTGCAGCTAACCTGCAGGAAAGCCACAGGTGAACTGTGCTGCACTTGCCGTGCGGGTCAACAGTGCATCAGTGTGAAAGCAGCCTTAGGCCCCTTTCACACAGTCAATCCGACCCAATTGGACCCTCCATTCACCTCTAAGGAGTGGCAGATGCAAATGGCCCTGTGTCCGTTTACAAACCCCCTACCTCCAATCCGGTTCGCTAAAAAAAAAAGTAGTAGAGTATGCTCTATAGGAGTAGAGTGGGCTGCCATCCACCCGCTCCGCTCATTGTGGCCCACGACCGGTTAGCAAGTCGCTTAAGTGGCCCTTGCTCTTCAAAAGGTTGGGCACCCCTGGCTTAAAGGAACCTATTAAGAAAATAAAAAAACAAACCTTTACAACCCCTTTATTGGGAAGAATGCTCCTTACACTTGTGGTCATTAGGAAGAATGCCCCCCCCCCCCCCCGGGCGTATAGCTAAAAAGATCAATGATGTTAGTAGCTACCTATCTAAAAGGCACACATTGCTCAAGGATTCCCTAGGGTTCCATTGAGGAACCTTCAGGTTTCATGGAATTCTGGTTGATAAACCCTGGTCTACAGCCTCATAGCTGTACATCTGCAATGTGAGATTAAGCCAGGAGATTTGGTGATGTCACTACTATACTGCTCACTGTTGTTCTTGCTGGAGGTTCTGATTTGAAAAAGCAAAAGCGACATCAAGGTGACTACCTCCACATAAGAATGCAGTGCAGAACAAGGCATGGTAAATCAGTATCCGGGAAAAGATCAGCTGTAGACCACAGGAAATACCAGTGATGAGTCCTTTGCTCTTTGTGCTTTGTTTAGACCAGTTCACACTACCTTCAGAATAAAACACAGCAGAGCACTTTTCTTTTTAACTTTATTGAAATGTCACAGTGTAACATTTCATTAATTTCTATGCAGTGCCAACAAAAATAGAGCTGCATTTGAAGCCTGTGGTTTTCTCTGCACAACCCTCATGACAACCCCAGGTCATGAGACTGGGCTTCTTTTCCTCCCAAGACTTCTTTTTTATTTACCATTTATTGGAATGAATAGGGATTCACCTGTTTTGGATTTCTGAAAAAAAAACAGAACATAATGCATATCTGTAAAGCACATCACAGTGATTTATAAATGTGTCTCTATTTTTTTTTTTTTCATAAGCAGTAGTATGTTTGCAGTAAGACCATACTGCTGCGTTATAAAAAAAAAAAAAAATCCGTTCGAGCTGCTGAAGGAGGGAAATTCTGTCAGTTAATAATGTCTTAAGTTTTCATTTATATAATCTTATGGTCCAATTATTTTCAGGACCTGTAATAACTAATATTTTATTGGGATTTAGAAGAGAAGTTCTTTAAATCGCATGCCAGTATGACATGAGAGAGCGGTGTGTATGTTTTTCTAGTTGAATATGCAGTGTCCATTGCAATAAGAAGTCTGTATGACATTTTTAATGCTTTACAAGCATACCAAAGTAGCAATTTATAAGACATATTTAGGTACTGGTAATAAGTTCTACAATATACAAACATTTTAGTTGCAAATACTGAATTACAGTAATAACTTGGATTACGAGCATAATTCGGTCCAGAAGAATGCTTGTAATCCAAAGCACTTGTATATCAAAGCGAGTTTTTTCCATAGGAAATAATGGAAACTCAGATAATCCATTCCACAGCCACTGCTTGTCTATGCAGTACCACATGTGGCCAGAGGTGTGGGGGCACCGAAAACACTCAGAGACGCTTGGAGACACTCAGAGAGTGTTTCCGAGTGTCTCCCAGCATCTCCAAGCGTCTCCTAGTGTCTGAGTGTTTTCGAGCATCTCCGGCGCCCCCGCACCTCTGGCCACATGCGGTACTGAACACCCGAGTGGCTTGAATCTTGCTTGTCTTGCGAGACAACGCTCGAAAAGCGGGTCCGATTTTTTTTTTTTAAATAGCTTGTATTGCAGAATGCTCGTAAACCAAGTTACTCGCAATCCGAGGTTCCACTGCATATGATTTCTGGAAGTGTGGATGAACAGAACTGGGACTTTTCTGAGAAGTTCTCAAAGGAGTGCTGCATAGTACTCTCTATCTAGTTAGGCAGCTGGCACAGATCTATTCTTTAAGTCATCTGGGGCAGCTGATCACTTTTACTGTGCTTGCCATTCTTCAATCTACACTGCACAGTGTGAACCCAGCAGCACTCAGCTCTAAGCAGTGCACTAAAATACATTTTAGTGTATATTTGTTATAAACAGTTGCACTGATATTGTGCAAAATAATAAATTGCAACTACAAGCATTTTATTTTAAGTAAAGGTGTTAAAGGTTAAATTAACCTTTCAACCTGTATTTAGGGTGTAACATGTAGGATTTTTCAACACAGAACACTTTCCTATCTCACCCACCATGACAGCAAATCATGTGAATCAAGAAACTACAAGTCCCATCTCCAATCCCAGCAGACTGTTTATAGTTCTTAATGAACTATGAGCGCACTGATCAGCACACTTGTAGTTCATTCAGGCTTTCTCCAGCTTTCTCACTGAAAGCCCATACAGAGGTATGGGCAGAAAGCTGGAGGGAAAGTGTGCAAGAATCTAACATTGCACCAGAGATCCATTGATTGAAGGTACAATGCTTAGCAGGCTCCTGTAGAAAAAATTAAAATAAATGCAAAGTTATGTGCAATTATTATATTTATATATAAGGTAAACTTATCCTTTCAGTTATTTAATAGGGAAAATGTTGATTTTAACATGTGTGTGCAAAATGAAACAAAATGGCCCTAGAGGGGAAGTGGTTAAATACATAATAACACTGGTGTTTTCATCGTTTTCAAATCTTACAATCCCTTTGCAGTTAGCTGGTAAGTTTCCCACATTTTATTGGGATTACTGTTGAAGAAAAGTTCTTTAAATTACATGCCAGTATGACATGAGAGAGTGATGTGTATGCTTTGTTAGTTGAATATATAGGGGGTTATTTATGAAAAGGCAAATCGACTTTCCACTACAAGTGCAAAGTGCACTTGAAATTGCTCTTGGAAGTGCAGTCGCTGTAAATCTAAGAGGAAGATCTGAAATGAGGGGAAGCTCTGCTGATTTTATTATCCAACCATGTGCAAACTAAAATGCTGTTTTTTATTTTCCTTGCATGTCCCCCTCTGATCTACAGCGACTGCACTTCCAGTGCAATTTCAAGTGCACTTGTAGCTTGCACTTTTAGTGCAAAATGGGTTTGCCTTTAGTAAATAACCCCCTTAGTATCTATTGCAGTAAGAAGTCTGCATGGCACTTTTAATGCTTTACAAGCATACCAAAGTAGCAATTTATAAGGCATATTTAGGTAATGGTGATGATAAGTTCTACAATATACAAAACTTTTGAGTTGCAAATACTGAATTATATGATTTCTAAAAGTACAAATGAACAGAGCTGGGACTTTAAAGATTTTCTGAGAAGTTAAAAAATATATGCTGTATAGTGGTAAATCAAACTTAATATTGATTATGATAACATATCTCTTCTTTTGTAGCTGCTGACTTTTAATTTTCTTTAATGATATCCAATAAGGAAGAGAAACGTTCTTTTCCCTACACACCATCAGCCAAATTTAACAGTGGGGAGAAAAGTTTCAGCCATTTTGCAGTGACATTAAGGAAGGATAAGTCATTTATTGTCCATTTTTTCTTTTTGCAGCCTAAAAGAGGGAAACAGAACATTCATGCTGCGTGCTTACCTCTGAATCCTGCAGATAACATTCTGCTGGAGGAACTTTCCATATGTCTTATGCTGGAGGATTCCATCATGCTGCTAGAGTGCATTTCCATAAAGGACGCTTCTTTCATCGAAGACATACTGGAAAATTTTGATTCAGAAATACTACCACTGCTGCTACTGCTGAAGGAGGCTTCTTGTCTGGAGGCAGATGCTTGCATGGATTGAAGAGACAAGCTTTCAAGCAGACTAGCTTCACCACCAGTTTTCAGCATAACTTGCTTGGTAGGCTCTTCAACAAGACCTTTAGTTATGAATACAAACGCTATGTCAATGCAAGCACATTATGGATCAGTTATCCTGTATAACTGGCATAGACAGCCTGGCCCAGACAATTTTCTACTTTCAGCGTTGTTGCATTTTGAATGACAATTGCGAGTTCATGGATTGTTCCACCCAAACAAAATGTTTATCATTTTTTTGAGACAGATACCGTGTTTCCCCGAAAATAAGACCGGGTCTTATATTAATTCTGGCTACAAAAAAACACACTAGGGCTTATTTTCAGGGGATGTCTTATTTATTTATGGTATGTACAAAAAAGTTTCTCCCCCTGTCAGCTCTGGAGTCAGCATTGTGAAATTATGTAATCCCAAAAATAAACCTTTGTTTAAAGACCTTATAAAATGATGTAATCCGTTCTGTAAAAAGATAATATCATGTGCAGTGTGTCTCCTTGTGTAACATTATTGTGGAAAATACCTTACTTACAGTGCCGCTTGCCGCTCACGTGAGCCGCTGGAGCTCTTCTTCCCTACTCCAAATACTGCAGAGGGAGGGGCCAAGATCCCCAATGACGTCAGCCCCACTCTGAGTACTGCAGTGGGTAGGGGCTTAATAAAGTTTTATTGAAAAAAAAAACAGCTGACATCAGCCGGGAGGAGAGGAGAAGAGCTCTGGCGGGTCACGTGAGCGCCCAGCAGTGCTGTAAATAAGGTATTTTCCACAATAAAGTTACAAAAGGGAGACACACTGCACATTATATAATCTTTTTACAGAACGGATTACATGTTTTTACAAGGACTTGGGCTTATTTTTGGGGTAGGGCTTATATTGCAGCCATCCCAGAAACTCACCCTAGGTCTTATTTTCGGGTAGGGCTTATTTTCGGAGAAACAGGGTAGCTTTCTTTTGGTGGTATTTAATCAACACTGGGTTTTTTATTTTTTGCTAAATCACGGCGAGAGTGGGACATCATATGAGATCATCCCAGAATGAGAGAGCCACCTTGCGCCCACCATTTTACTATATGGCAGATTGGAGGTGGTGAAAAAATTAAAATTTTGGTTGTAGGATATATTTTTCAAAGTAACGTTTGTCTTTTAATGGATCAGTCCATCCAAAACTCATATTCTGGATTTGGGTAGATGCCAGCAAAATGAATTACCATTCAGCTTCTTTAATCAGGGACTCAGTTTGCAAGATTTTAAACTTGGGTTTCCAGACTGGGTACCTTCTATAGCTATTAAGAGGGGTTCTTATTTTCCCTCTTGGATTTTTACCGTAGACTCTATGAGAAACACTAGGAGATTCATGTAATCGCTCTCCATCTATAGTTAAATAATCAGATTGAACTCCCATCTGATGATTCGTGGATAGTTTCAGCACTAATATAATTTAGTAGAACCAAAGCTGGAAGTACTGGAGTAGAGTAACTACAAGCAACAATTATATGCTTGTCTAAATTCTCACTAATCACCAGTGTAATGGGTTACTCTATCACTAGCTATCAAAGCAAGGTGGACATTTTCTATTAACCACCAAAGTATGGGGGTGTTTCTTTAATGAACTAGTGTATGGGGCACATCTTCACTGTCAACAAATATAAAAGGGAACTAGACTGCCTGCGCTAAAGAGTGCAAACCGTAGACAATCTTCTGACTGCTGCACTCTGTTAGCTTTGCTGACCAGTACATACTCCTGCCTGCTGTACTCTAAAGCTGTGCTGTACATTAATTACGTACTCCTTACCATTGACCGTTTTTTCCTCTGTTAAAGTGATTGTAAAGTCTATTTTTTTTAAATAACAAATATGTTATACTTACCTCCTCTGTGCATTTGGTTTTTCACAGAGCAGCCCCGATCCTCCTCTTCTCGGGTCCCTCTTTGCAGCTCCTGGCCCCTCCCTCCTATCGATTGCCCACTCAGCCAGCAGCTTTCTATGGGGGCACCTGAGCTGAGTTAGAGCTCTGTGAATCAATTCAGATATGGAGCCCTGACCAGGCCCCCGCCCCCTCTCCCTCGATTGGCTGACTGACTTTGATTGATAGGAGCCAGTGGTGCCGCTGCTGTGTCTCAGCCAATTTAGGAGGAGTGTCCCGGATGGCTTAGACACTTGTAGACATCGCTGGAGAGAAAAGGGGCTCAGGCAAGTAATTGGGGGGTGCGGGATCTACTACACACAAAAGGTTTTTTTATCTTCATGCATAGTATGCATGAAGATGAAATACCTTCTGCCTTTACAACTCCTTAAATTGTTTCATTTCATGATTGCTCCTGAAAAAAATGGTGTTGTATAGAGGAGAAGGGATTTGATAAAAGTGGTTCTGTCTGGGTGTCCAATACAGTATAATAAATACGTCACTGTGGGAACCCAAAATTGTGTTGTAAGAGACTCAATAGTACATTAAACTCTACTCCAATTAAATGTATCAATTATAGCAACCCTACGGCAAGATCATGAACCATGAGAACTCATTTGGACAGCCATGTTCTAAATAACTCACCGTGGGGTGAGTTATTTGGTCCTGAACAAATAACAGACAAATTTAATTTTTCTGTTTGTATGGCATCATTGATAGAGAGCTTATCTTAACTGAGAAAAGTTAATGCATAAAGTATATTTTCAGTCTCTAAAGGTTCTACGATACTTACAGTGAACATTCAAAGAGACAGTAGCAGAACACTGTCCATGGTAGTTCTTGGTTTTTATTGTATATTTGCCACTATCCTTCTCGGTTGTATTTCGAATTTCTAGAGAGTAAATATTTTTAGTTCGAGACACTCTTATGTGTGATGAGACTGAAATCTACAAAAAGAGAAACAAATAAAATAACATTTATTTTTGTAGTTAAGTAAAGAGAAAACAACCGATTGAAAGAAAACGGATAAAGCTGACTTACCAGAATATTGTCTTT
Organism: Rana temporaria; assembly: GCF_905171775.1. NCBI lineage: Eukaryota > Metazoa > Chordata > Amphibia > Anura > Ranidae > Rana > Rana temporaria. The sequence continues at coordinate 158,050,899 of NC_053494.1, read as the reverse complement.
AAACCATTCAACTTCAGGAGATGGATTGCCAGTGATTTCGCATGTAAACACGACATTTTGACCTTCATTGGCATTTTGAGACTTTGGTTGGTAAACAAATGATGGTGCATTGGAAGCATCCTTGCTTAATGTCAAGTCAAACAGGCATTTGATTATTCCTTGGTCTGTTCTTCCCTCACAGGTCAGGATCCCATGATCTTTGCTGCTGACCTTTTTGATGGTTAAAGTTTGATCATTACCAGATACTCCATATCTGTAGTCTTCAGAGTTTTTTAATTCATATCCATTGAGCACCCATTTTACTTGAGATGCTCCCAACAAACTAGCCTTCAGAGTGACTTTCTCGCCTTCACTAAAACTAACACTACTATCTAAAGATTTAATTTCTGTATGAAGAGTTTTGGTTCCTTCAGTGACCAAGTCAGTCTTAGTAACCTCCTCTTGAACTACAGATTTTGATACCTGGAGAGATTTTGTAGATTCTCTTGCAACAGTAACTTGGGAGAAAATATTTTTGAATGTTTGACCAACAAACTGCAGGCTGGTTTTGGAGACTCCTCCTTCTCCAGTTATCTCACAAATGTATTCACCCTGGTCAGCTTCAGAAATACTGTAAATAGTGAGTTCATAGGTTCCATCAGAAGAATAATGGAAGCTGAAATGTCCATCTTCCCTCAGCTTCTTACCATCCTTGTACCATGACACTTCTCTTCCATTGAGTAATGTACTCTGAACCACACATGCCAGCTTAGCTTTGTCACCACTAGCTACAGCCTTCAGGTTCTGAGCTATTTTGGGGGGTGAAACAGCTGGTAACTGCATCTTATCTGCTGGTGATTTGGTTGCCGATTTGGTTTTTGGTGTTGTTGGCTCTGGAGACTTTACTCTTTTTGGTGATTTTATTGAATCGTGAGATTTTTTGTGTGGTTCTGGAGATTTTACTCGGGCTGGTGATGTAACACTTTTCTCAGCTGCTTTTGATCGTTTAATTGTCAGTGTAAAGTGTGCTTCTTGCTTTCCTTCAGAGTTTTCCACGATTACTGTATAGTTGCCCTCATCAGACAACTTGACAGAAGTGATTTCAAAGGTAGAGCTGTACTTTGTTGATGTTATGTGGTGACGTGTAGAGGACACTATAGCCTTTCCAGCAAGCTGCCATGTAACTGTTGGAGTTGGTTCACCATCAAAGTCACATGAAAACCTGACACTCTCACCTTCAGATACTGTCACAGACTGTGGCTTAGTGAGTATTTTGGCAGGCTCTGAACTCTTAAATTTCCTGTGCACAACTCTTTCTTCCAGTGCTTTTGCTTCAGATGCAGTGACTCTCTTTTCTTCAGATGCATAAGCCTCGTAAGATTCCGAAGATTCTCTTAATGAAGTTACTTGTGATTTAACTTCTCTTCTTGAAGAACTTGCCTCAAATTCAGATGTTTTCTTAAATGAAGCAAATGCATAATCTTCTGATTTAAGCAACTCTGGGAAAGCAGACTTAGGCACAATATCATCTTTCCTTTTTGGTGTATAGGTGGAAAAATCATCTCCTGTGACATCTAGTGTGGCATAGTCAGAGGCCTCACCTTTGTAGTTTGTACATATGGCACGGTATGTTCCACAGTCTTCAGAATGGCAGTTAATGATTTCCAGAGTCAAAACTCCACTCACATTACTAATGTGATATTTGTTGCTTTCCTGAATTTCCACACTATTATGATACCATTTAATATCACCTGTAGGCTTTGATTGCACATTGAGAATAAATCTTGTGTTCTGACCAATTGGTACACGATGAGAACGCATTCTCAACGTTATACGGGGAGCATGGTCCAATGTGAAGGGCTGTTGAGTTAAAACTTCATACTTTCTTTCTGAAGACTTTTGTGTTTTGAGAGCAGCTTTCATTGATTCATACCTTGACATAATATCAAATCTTGCAGTTCTTTCAAAACGTGAAAGTGATCTATCACTAGAAACAGGGCTGGGAGATCGAGGCCTTGTTCTCTCAGGTGTGGGAGATCTTCTTCTCTCTGGTTCAGCTGGTTTAGAACGAGGTCTTATTAGTTCAGATACAGGGCGCATAAGCTCAATATAAGTTGGAGAGAGTGATCTTCTCCTTCCAAGCAATCTTGTTACTTCAGGAGATGCTTGACGTATTTGTCTGCTGACTCTCCTGGAAGAAACTTCTTCCTGAGCTTCTTCAACATCAGTAATTTGTGTTATTTCTCTTTCTCTTCTTGATAACAATCTGCTTTTTTCTTCCTTCTCCATGTATTCAAGGTCTCTCGTATACTGAGAAAGCCTCTGGGTTGTGCTGTATGGACGAAGTAATTCTTCCTCCTCTCTCTCTTCAATTATTCTTTGTTTTTGTTTGGGTGGCTTGTATATAGCTCTCTCATAACGTTCTCTAAGATCTGCATAGCTTGTTGTGACCTCCTCTTTAGTTGGGATATGGTAAGTGGAATACCTGGATTCTGCTTCAGTTCTCTTCTCTCTGCAAACATGAGTTTCCGGTGTGGTATAACGAAGGGTTGACAGCTCAAATCTTGGAGGACTACGACTTGGGGGAGAGGCAGAATAGCCGAGTACCAATTCTTCTTCTAGTCGTAATCTTTCCTCTTCAACTCTTTTCATAGCCAAATAGTCATCAACTGAGAGAAGTAATTCATCATCAGATACATCTCCAAGAGAGCGTCGGCGTGGCCGGTAATAAAGTTCATAATCAGGTGATGGTGTACGACGACGAGCAGGTCTTACAGTTTCCAGGTCATCCTGTGACACTTTAGGTATACGCCATTTAGGTTTGTATTGATCAGAAATGCGTGGTAGTGGCATTACATAGAATTGCTCCCACCTTGAGAGACGAATACGTTTTGGACGTTTTTGAACTATGCGCTCAAGAGGTTCTGGCATTTCAAACTGGTCCCTCAATCTCTTGTACCATTTCATATCAGACATTGGTACAAACTTTTTAATAGACTGATCTTCTTCAAGTGCAGTTGCACCACGTACACGTGGTTGTGGAATCTCATATGGCATGCGGATTACTTTTACTTCTTTCTTCTTTTCCTCTTTTGTAATCTCATATTCTCCTTTTACAGTTTTGGTGCTCACTGCTGGTCTGTACAGAATTGCAGCCTCCCTTAGGGCTTGTTGTGCAACTGGTGTCAGTGGGACAGAATCAGTTCCTGCAAGGATTTCTGCCATTCTCAGGGTTTTGTCAATCTGCCTCTGTACATGTACTTTACGTTCTTCTTCAGAAGAGTACTCATGCTTGACATATCGCATACGCTCAACCTTTAGGTATGCTTGGCAGCTTGTTGATCCTGCACTATTGGTAGCAGTTATTCTGTAGTAACCCGAGTCTTCTGGCAAAGTGTCTCTAATGAAGAGAGCAAAATAATCAAGACCCTCATGAATAATTTCAATGTTGGTGCCTAGTGCCAAGGCCTGACCGTCTTTCTCCCATTTCAGTGTTGGTTTTGGAGTTCCTGATACTCTAATTTCAAAGCGGACAGACTGACCTTCTTGGCATTCAGCATTTGCAAGCAAACGCTTAAACATTGGTCGTAAGGTATTGTCTGCTGCTGCTGGGTGAGGAATAACTGTGAGCTTAGCTTTGCAACTGTCATCACCATATCTGTTCTTTGCCACAACAGTATACTCTGCATCATCATCTGTTGTCAGTTTGTGAATGATAAGCTGGTACAAACCTTTGTCAGATTCAAAAGTGTATTTCTTTTCATCTTCACCAGGTTTGATTTTTTGACCTGACTTGAGCCATGTCACCTGTGGATCAGGATGGACTGTAATTGTGACACCAAATCTGATATCTTCACCAATATAAGCTGTGCGGTTGAATAAAGGCAAGGTAAACTCTGGTGGTCTTTCCAAAAGTCTCATGGTATCAACTCTGCGTTTTACCTTCTTCACTGTCCTGCATCTGTAATATTCAGATTGTTCTCTGACACCTATTACAAACAATTCACCATAAGAACTGTCCTCTCCGTAGTCATTGACTACTTTGCATCTGTAGGTGCCATCATCTGATTTTCTGATGTCTTTGACATAGATTTCTGCAAGACCTTCATTGTTGTATGTGATTTCATACTTGTCACTATTTTCTAATTGACGGATGCCAAAGTACCAAGTAACTTGTGTAGACTGATCATAATTTTCAATCTTGCAAGAAAATTTGGCATATCCTCCTTCTTCTCCAATAGCATGTGTAATCTGTCCAGAAATTGGTCCTATTTCAATTGATGCGACCTTGACCTTAGCAACTGTTGTTGCTCTCTGGGATCTTATGGCACCACCGCAAGAGATGCGAGCTACAGAAACCACAAAGTTCCATTCCTTCTTAATCAAGCTTTGATAGTAACGCCTGTGTCTTAATGTCTTAATCACTTTTGTACTTTGCTTTTCTGTCTTCTGTTTAAGCCATGAGTGCTCAAGGGCTTCTGTGGCAGTCATGCGACTCTTTCTTTCTTTTACCAGAAGTCTGTCAATGAAATCCAAAGCCTCCAAGCTAACATCTTTAAAAGCTTCATCCTCAAAGTTGTATTCCGCATTGGTGATGTTCTCAATTATCTGCTGGTTTGTTTCAGCGGCAAATGGATTAAGACCACTCAGAAGTATATACACAAGAGAACCAAGAGACCACATGTCAGTTGCTGTACTGACCAAATCATGTTGGTGAACTTCAGGTGCGTAATATTCAGGGGCAGTAAACTGAATTCGGAAACTGTCTCCAGGAATTAACTGCCGGGCTTGACCAAACTCAGTAATTTTAATTCTTGAGCTGCGTCTTGTTGTGTATAAGATGTTTTCTGGTCTTATATCAAAGTGTCCAATGCTGTTCGAATGAAGGAATTCAAGAGCGTCACTTATTTGACGTACATAAGAAATGATCTCTCTTTCACAGAGGTCAAAGCCTGCTGCACCAATTCTTTCAAAAATGTCAACACCAGAGATAAATTCAAATATCATTACCAGTTCCTCAAGGCTTTCAAATGATTCATACAGGTACAAAATATTTGTGTGTCGAGCAACATTGAGAACAGAAATTTCTTTTTTCACTGAAACCTGGTCAGTACCTTTAACCTTTACAAACTTGGCAAGGAATGTTTTCTTGGAAGAATTGTGAATGCAACGGTGAACAATTCCAAATTGCCCATGTCCAAGCTCTTCAGCAATGGAAAATCTTTCATGAAGCACTTTTGTGGAAGAGTGTTCTGCTTTTGTTTTAGAAATTTCAATTTCAGACACTTCATCATCATAGTTCAACATTCTTGATTTATCTTCTTTAGTTAACACTGGATCTGTTATTTCAGATGGTTTACTCTGTCCAAACTTATTTTCAGCTATTATTCTGAATTGATATCTTGTTTTTCCAAATAAGTTAACAACCGTGTATCTGGTTTCACGAGATTGGCCAACACGTATCCATCTTTCTGCTGTTGTTGCACATTTTTCAATTATGTAGTTTATGATCTTACTGCCGCCATCAGTAGCTGGGGTATTCCAAGTGAGGTTAACAGAGTCTCTTGAAACGTCACTGACTTTGAGACCTCTTGGTGGATCAGGAACATCTGCAACATCCAGTTCTACTGTCTTTTGGTCAATGCCAAATCTGTTCTTTGCACAAACTACATAGAAGCCTGCGTCTTTCCTGTCAACTCCATTAGAGAACACAAGTGATGTGAATGAACGTGTTACAATGACTTGATACTGTCCATTGTTGTCAATAAGATCCTGTCCTTTCTGCCATGTAATCACTGGGTCTGGTTTACCAGAGAATGGAATTTTAATACTGACAACTTCACCTCTGAGGGCATGCACAGCACCCATTCCTTCCAGATTTTTAGGCAGATGGATTTTAGCTGGAACTAAAGGAAATAACAAGAACATTGGTTAGTTTGGCTGAAGGAATGCATTTATTTCTATAAGTTTTCATTTTAAATTGGTATGCTATGCTTACCTTCCACATCCAAGGAAGCTGTAGCAGAAATAGACCCTCCTTGGTTAGTGGCTCTGACTTGGTAGACTGTGGAATCATCCGCAAAGACATTTGTAATGACAAGCTGATAGTATCCTCCCTTGAATTCTTGCAGTTTAATCTTCTCTCCATCTGGTTGGATCTCTTTACCTTGCTTGAACCATTTCACAACTGGCTTGGGATGACCAACAATCTTGCACACAAAGGTAGCAGTGCTTCTGTACTTCACATTAAGGTTTCTCAGTTCTTCCTTAAACTGAGGAGCACGAATAGGTACATCAGATTTAGGTACAATAGGATCAGAGGTATCACTCCATTCACTTTCTCCTCCAAGGTTTTCACATTTGATGCGGAACTCATATTCAAGATCTTCAATAAGACCCATGACAGAATAAACTGTCTCACGAATGTCCTCTGTTGTTACAGAGATCCATTTGTTCTGCTTCTTCTCACGTTTCTCAAGGTAGTAATTTGTTATCTTGGCTCCGCCATCACTAGCTGGTGGCCTCCATGACACCACACAGGAATCTTTTGTGACAGCTGTAACCACCGGTTTTGCTGGTTGTCCTGGTTTTTCTGTAAAAAAAAGTAATCATTTAGTGTCAGTGTTCATTTTTTTTCTGGCAATTAACTGAACATAGTAACTTTCATTTAGTGGTGCTTACCAAATGGACTCTTGATTACAACAATAGATGGAATCTCCAATGGGTCACTGACACCATACAAGTTCTGTGCTGATACTCGGAAGTAATAGCCAGCATTTTCATTAAGGTTAACAATTCTGCAGGTGGTACCAGAAATAGCAGAAGACACTAGATGCCATTCTTCACCTTCCTTAGCTTCCCTGCGTTCAACAACATAGTTAGTCACCATTGATCCACCATCATCTTCTGGTGGTTTCCAGCTGATTACGACAGAATTCTTCAGCAAAGCATCAACAACAAGTGGGCCTGTGGGCTTGTCTGGTTTATCTGTAGACATGAAAATAATACAGTTGTGAGTAATATACCTGGCATGAACAAGTAGCTTTTTACAAGCAAATATTCACAAATAACTTTTTATGAGCAGATATTTACCTTGTATTTCTACATTTAGTATAGTGTCAACAGTTCCAAATGTGTTGCCCAGCTGTACCTTGTATTTGCCAGCATTGCTCTTGTGTTGCACATTCTTAATAACAAGGTGTGTATAATGTTCTGTATTCTCAATGGTGATATTTTCAGAAGATTTCAAAGGCTTCTTTCCATAATACCAAGTAATGGCGGGTACTGGACGTCCAATGTAAGCTACATGGAGGCGAAGAGTTGTACCTACACCAGCATAGTATTTCTCCTTCAGAGGGAATCCAGGATGGAACTGAGGAACAGCTTCCAAAAGAAGTTTACCACTGGTTTCAATTTCTCCAGCATCGTTGACGGCCACACAAGTGTACAAGCCTTCATCTTCCTGTTCTTCTGTTAACACTGTAAGTGAGTGGTTACGTCCATCTGAAGACATTTTATATTTGCGGCTTTGTACCAGCTCTTTGCCAAAGCGGAACCATTTGATGTCAGGTAGTGGTCTTCCAACAATCTGGCAAGTTAGTTTTCCACTTTCACCCAGTTTGGTAGTGACCTCCTTTATTTCTTGTCTTAGACCTGGAGCTTCTCCAGCTGTGTAAAGATGATTGCAAAATATTTAAGCATACAGAACATATTAAACTACAAATTATGATGAAAACTTTTTTTTTTAAATTTGAAGTCAAACTCACAGGTAAGTTTAGTCTTCACTGTCATTGCTGTTCTGCGAGGTCTGCTGATACCAGTTTCATTTTCTGCAAAAACTCTAAATTCATATTCAGCAGCTTCCAATAAGCCACCCATAGTAAACTGCCGGTCTTTGATACGTTCTTTATTACATTTCTTCCAAGCACTGTCTCCAGACTGGCGGTATTCAACCCAGTATCCAAGTATCTCTTTTCCCCCATCACACTCTGGTTTTTCCCATTGTATTGTTATACTGTCCTTTGATACAGATGTTACTTCAATTTCACCTGGTTGGCTTGGTTTATCTGTGGAAAATTAGAAACTTTCAGCATTGTGGCAATGGCTTACATTGCTTTGTTTTAAAAATGTTACCAAGATGTCATTCTGCTTACCAAATGGATCCTTGCAAACCACTGAGTCAGAGGATGGACTTGGCTCACTCAAACCAATGTCATTTTGTGCAATAATACGGAACTGATATTCAGCATCAGGTACAAGTCCAGTGATGGTGTACATAGTTGTAGTAATATGTGTCTTATTATGTCTAACCCATTTATCTGTAGTTGTCTCTTTGCGGTCAATATAGTATCCTGTGACACGAGAACCACCATCATCTTTGGGACGAGACCAAGACAAGCTGACTGAGCTCTTTGTGGCATCGACAATTTCTGGTGCATTGTTTGGGGGCTCTGGTACATCTGCAATTCAAATGTTGCATAATTACAATATGTTCATACATGAATCAGTACACATTTCACAGAGTTTTTCATTACTGCATAAGACTCTGCTACTAAGAAAACTTCAGAGAACCTCAGAAAATACATTTCCTTCCCTTTGCCTGTTCGCAAAGAGGTGGCTGGTTTTTCACATTGTTTGAAACACTGTGCACTGACCTCATTCTTCCTGTGATATTCTTGCAATCTAATCAAGGCAGATCGCCGTTCTAACAGGGAAGAAATGGAGATCTTGTGTTCCTGCTAAGCAGGAACACCGATCTCTGTCTTCATCCAGTCAGAACATCCCCCACACAGTTAGTAAGCATCAAGTAGGAACACACTTAACCCTTTGATCGCCCCTGATGTTAACCCCTTCCCTGCTAGTGTCATTGGTACAGGAGAGTGCATATTTTTAGCACTGATCACTGTAATAATGTCACTGGCTCCCAAAAAAGCATCAAAAGTGTAATTTAGTGTCCGATTTGGCTGCCGCAATCCCGCTGAAAAATGCTTATTGCCACCATTATTAGTAAAATAAATAAATAAATAAATTAAAATGGCATAAAAATATCCCATAGTTTGTAGACGCAATAACTTTTGTGCAAACCAATCAACATACGGTTATTGGGATTTTTTTTTACCAAAAGTATGTAGCTGAATACATATTGGCCACATTTTTGAAGAAATTAGATTTTTTTTTTTATTGGATATGTTTTATAGCAGAAAGTAAAAAATATTGTTTGTTTTTTTCAAAATTGTCTGTCTTTTTTTGTTTATGGTGTAAAAAAACTACAGAGGTGATCAAATACCACCAAAAGAAAGCTCAATTTGTAGAAAAAAAATGTATGTAAATTTCAATTGGGTATATCGTCGCATGACCGCGCAACTGTCAGTTAAAGTAACGCCGTGCCATATCGCAAAAAATGGCCTGGTCATTAAAGGGGTAAAACCTTCCCGGGGCTGACGTGGTTAAAGAAAACTGTATTTTGAAGAAGTCTGCATTAACGTTGCTGTTAAGGTATAATGATGTTAACATTAATACTTACTCAAAGGTGTTTTCGGTACAGCAGGTTCCTCTGATTTCAGTGAACGACTAATGCCAAACTGGTTTTCACATGAAACTCGGAAATGATATTCAAAATTTTCCTTAAGTCCCTTGACCACCAATGACGTTCCTTTTACTCTTGAATCAATTGTATACCAAGCTGCTTTTGGCACTTCTCGTCTTTCAACAATGTACCCAAAGATATCAGAGCCACCGTCATCAGCAGGAGCTCTCCAGCTCACTCTTACAGAGCGTGCCTGTATGTCGTCATATTCCAGAGGACCTACTGGTGGGTCTGGGCTTCCAATAACTTTAACTTTAATATAAACCACCTTTTTGCCACATTTGTTTTCAAGCAATAGGTCATAAGATCCAGAGTCCTCTTTGACAGCATCCTTAATGACAAGTTCAGTGTGTGTATCAGAAGTAGCAATCATAGCTCTCTTGCTTACATCCCGACCCTCCTTGGTCCATTTGCAAACTGGGATAGGCTTGCCTTTTATTGGTATTGTTATCCTAATTGCACTGCCTTGTCTTACAACCAGACCTTCCTGGTACTTCTCATCCAGTTCGTAGTCAGGATATGCTAGAAATGGAAATACATTTTAATGCAAATTTTTTACTGGCTTATTAAGCAAATTATTAAAAATGATCATGCAGTTTAAATGTCTTACCAAGCATTTCAGTGATTTTTACAGTTCCTGGAACATCAGCTGGTTCCCCTGGTCCTCCAGCATTGCATGCAAGTACATGGAACCTGTATTCTGCTCCTTGTGGAAGGTGCGTAAGTGTGTATTCACATATCTTGGTTGGAGTAGTATTACATTTGGTCCATTCGTATTGGTCAACCTTTTGCATTTCAATCAAGTAGCCAGTGACCTTTGATCCTCCTTCTTCTTCTGGTGGACTCCATGCAAGAGAAACAGATGTTCTTGTAGTGTCAGTAACTCTTGGATTCTGAGGCTTGGCAGGAGGAGCTGTAAAACATAAGTAAAAGTTACCAAATCGTAAAAAGTATTCACAGGGTTGTTATGATATAAAATGAACATTGTTTAAACTAGGCTGTTTGCGATATTGATCTTTTCAACATAATGTGCGTGAAAAGATAAGCTGCATATTTACATTTTCCATTTCATTTACCTATTGGATCCATTGCAACTGCAGATTTAGATGGACGACTTGGCTTTCCAGCTCCTCTTGCATTTATAGCTGTAACACGATGTTCGTATTCCAAGCCTTCAATAAGTCCAGTAGATCTGTAGCGTGTCATTGTCACTGGTACTTTATTTGCACGCACCCAACGATCAGCTCTGACCTCTTTGCGTTCAATAATGTAACCAACAATCTGTGATCCTCCATCTTCATCTGGTGGATTCCAAGTAATAGTCATGCCATCACGGGACACATCAAACACTTGTGGAGTCTCAGATGGTCCAGGAATACCTGAAAAAAGCAGACATAGTTATACAAGACATAACAAGCCTAATTTACAAATGATTAATGACAAATATATACTATTGCATTTGTAACTTAAGGGCATGTTAGAAATTAGAACTGTTTCTGTTACTTACTTATTCTGCTCTTGCACTCTACAACTTCTGACTGCAAGAAGGAACCAATGCCAAAGCGATTGGTAGCTGCCACTCTAAATACGTATTCTGTGCCTTCAGTGAGTCTAGTAAATTTGAACATTGTTCTTGTAACAGACTCAGAAACAGGTAACCATCCTGGACGGTGAGCATCACGTTGTTCCACAACATAGCTACTGATTGTAGCACCACCATCCATCAGTGGTGGTTCCCAAGAAATAGAAACAGAAGTGGCATCAGTTTCATCAATGACAATTGGTCCAATGGGAGGCCCAGGCTTGTCTGTAGTGACATAAACAATAATTATATTTATTACTGTGATCAACTTAAAACAATCAAAAGGTACAAGTTAATGTTTCTTGATATATACTCACCAAGAATGATTACTTTAATTGTCTCTGTAACTGTACCAGTTGTGTTCTTAAGTTCAAGTGTATAATCTCCTGTGTCATTGATTGTCGTCTCTCTAATTGTTAGTTTAGCTACCTTATTTACAGTTTCAATCTTAACGCGGTCAACCTCTTTTATCCTGGAACCATCAAAAAACCATGCAACTGCTGGAGGTGGACGTCCATGTATAGGTATGGCAAGCTCAATTGGTCTGCCAGATGGTACATGCAGAGTCTTCTGAGGTATTCCAGCAAGATCAATGGATGGCAGGACTATAAGAAGACAAAAAAAGTAAGTCATTTTACGCAATTAAATGCATTCATATGATATAAAATGTGACTTCTTTCTACTGTACCTTTCTGATCTTGTACAGTCACTGCAGTTACTATCTCCCGTGGTTCAGATACACCCTTCTGGTTTTGTGCTCTCACTCTGAACAAATATTGTTCACCATCATTAAGTGATGTGATAGTATAATCAAGAACTGTTGGTTTCAGTGTTGCCACCTTCATCCATTTCTCTGTCCCAGCTCTGCAAGCTTCAATTACATAACCTGTTAGTCTGCTACCTCCATCATGGAGAGGCTTCTCCCATTTTAGAGCTACTGTGGATTTAGTAATGTCAACTACTTCAAGTTTCTGTGGCACCATTGGAACTTCGGACACTAAAACTGCATCAGATGTTTCACATGGTTCACCAATTCCATAAATGTTCTCTGGCAAAACTCTGAAGTAGTACATCAGGCCTTCTTGAAGTCCAGTGATTCTGTAAATGGTCTTATTACATTTTGTAGTAACGGTCTTGAAGGCTCTCATAGCAGCTTCACGCCTTTCAATGATGTAGTTGTTTACTGGGGCTCCACCATCCAAGGCAGGCACATCCCAAGTAATTGTGATAGAATCTCTTGAAACTTCTTTGACTTTCACTGCACCACATGGGCCAGGTGAATCTATGAAGTGAGTAAGCACAAGTTTAAATTTTCTAGAACTGTAAGACATTTACACATGACACAGCTAGTTAGAAAACATATTATTTGCTTGGATATGAACAAATTAGAATTTGTATCTTACCATAAACTTTGACAACAACTGTTGCAGATTTTTTGCCAGACTGGTTAACTGCCTCAATAACATATTTTCCAGCATCATATCGGTTTACTTTCTCAACCACAAGTAGAGTATAGCTGTCTGTAATATCAATCATGGCTCGGCTTGCTAGGTCAACACCTTCCTTTCTCCATGTGATAACGGGAGATGGCCTTCCAGAAACAGATACCATGAGACGCAATGAGCCACCTGCCCTGACTGTAACAATCTTCTTAAGGTCATCAGCAAGTTCCAGGTCAGGAATTTCTAACAAAAAATAAGACAGCAATAAATGAAGGTCACCACACTACTATGGTCACAAAGTTGATCATTTATAAATGTACACATACCTATTCTTTCAACTGGTTCAATTTCAGCAGATGATTCACTGACGTCACTTGTGCCATTTGCATTGGAAGCAGCAACTCTGAACTTGTACTTATGGCTTGTCTTTAGGCCTGTTAGTGTGAATTCTGGATTTCTAAGTAGGGCAGTTGTATGTGGTCTATACCACTGCTCAGTGCCTTCTTCTTGTACCTCAAGAACATAGCCTAAAATATCAGAACCTCCATCATACAAAGGCTTAGACCATGCCAAGCTGATGCTAGTTTTTGTGGTGTCCACGACTCTTGGAAAAGATGGGGCTGCTGGGACATCTGAAAAAAAGTGAAAAACAATAACAATTGTACCTAAGTAAAATTATGCCTTTATAACTATCAATGAACTGGTCTATAGAGGGCTGGTCTCGAACAGAGATATTTGCCTAAGTTAAATAACTTTTTGAGTATTAGCTCTTATCTGTAATTTTGGATAGAAATTAACATTCCTGGCAGGCTTTTATTCTTACTTCCTGAGGAGATTTGGCTCATATCCCCCCTGTTATCCGTGCAAAAAAAATGGGGCAAACTGTCATCAATTGGACAGGAGGGAACAGATAATGATAAGAAAAACTGAAAAGTTCCAACCCTTCCTCACTCTACTAAAATGTGTTTGTGCTTTTGCCATTGGAGAGATTTCTCATCATTCCCTATCCTCTAATAGTTGCAGTCATATTTAGTACCAGTGTCAAGCAGGCCTCCATCATATTTGTTAAGGTGAAATTTCAACTTCAAATTCTATATGTGTGTGTCATAGGCATGCGCACAGGATGTGTCAGGTGTGCCTGGGCACACCCTAATCACCCTGTGTGGTGCAGGTTCCCCCTGTTTAGATCCCTGCTATTTCACTAAAGGCTCGTAATTGGGCTCCTAAAAAAATTGTAAAAAAAATAAAGATAAAAACTATTGCCACTGCCCTACTGACACAAATCTCTACCCTACTGACACCCTCTGTTGCTCTGCTGTCAGTATATATACACATCCAGACACATAAATATGTTTAAGCTTTGTGGTACACACCTTAATGCAATAGGCTGTGCACACCTATGGTGTGTGTACAGTATGTGTATTAAAGGAAACTTATACTGAGGAAAATGCTAGTTGCCATGTTAATTTAATAACATCCAAACTGATCTGAGATAAGCATGCTGATCGTGTTTTCAGACTTCACCCTGACTTTGCCTGCTGCATGCTAGCATTTTCAAAAGGAGTACATCAATGACAGTGATTATATTTCTCTCTATACAGGTTTTTGTTCTACATCTTCTGGAATCACTAGCAAGTGTTTTTATTTTCCAGACTTGTGATAAAAATATTTTTGTAAAGAATGTATACATGAATATACAAATAAATGAAATCTTACATGAAGGATCTTTGCACAGGATGTATGGAGAGGAATCGCTAGGTTCACTGTTTCCAGCAGCATTTACTGCACTGACACGGAATTGGTATTCACTTCCTTCGAGTAAGTTAGTAACTTTCAGACGTGTGTCATAAATGGTATAATCTTTGTTGACTCTTGTCCATCTCACACTCTTTTTCTCTCGCTTATCAACGATGTATGTGCTGATTTCACTGCCACCATCTGATTCAGGTTTGAGCCACTGAATTATTATATGGTCCTTTCCAACACCAACAGCCTCTGGTGCACCAGGTGGTGATGGGATAGCTGTTTCAAAAAAAGAATATTAAAACATTTGTAAATTCTAATGTGGAAAAAAAAGCCATGTATGTATTTTTTTGCTTGTTCCTACTTACTGAATGAATTTCTTGCAATGATGGGTTCAGACTCCAGCGGGACGCCTGGTCCATATTTGTTTACTGCTCTCACACGGAATATATACTCGTTGTTCTTAATCAGTCTTGTCACATTGCATGAAAGTGTCTGGCATTCAGGTTCCACAATTACCCAGTTGAGTCGGCTAGTCTCACGTCTTTCCACAATGTAGTGGGTGGTCTCCGCACCGCCATCTTCTTGTGTTGGATTCCAAGCAAGTGTGCATTTTTCGTCTGTTACTCTACTGATAGTAATTTTTCCTGCACATGCACCTGGAGAGTCTAAACAAAAGAATATGAACAAATGTCAATAAAATTATTTTTATTATGGTGACTCAGATACATACTATGTTAGGCATTCTGTAAGCATACTTACCAAGTACTTTGACAAGAACAGAAACAGATTTTGTTCCACTTGCATTCTTAACTGTCAAAGTATATTTGCCAGTATCACTTCTGTCACAGAACTTAACAATTGCTAGAGCACGTTTGCTGGTGTATTGTAGGTTGATCTTCTCACAGAGCTCAAGTTCCTTATCTCCCTTTGACCAGAAGACCTTTGGTTCAGGTTTGCCACCAATAGATGCATCAAGTACAAGATCAGAGCCAGCTCTTACGGTAACAATATCTCCCTGAAGTTTGCTGTCAAGTTCAGCTTTGGGTGGTGCTAAAAGTAACATTTAAAATGATTGTTAATAGAATAGGGATATGTACTTAGACCATTGACAATGTTATATAATATAATATGTATACTTACAGTATTCATCTTTGCAAGTTACAGCACCTGTAGACTGTGATGGGGCACTTATCACACCAGAGGCATTCTTAGCAAGTACACGGAATTCATAAACCTCTCCTTCACTTAAAGCTGTGACAGTGAAGCTGTTTTCTGAAATTGTGGTATAATTGCACTTAAGCCAGCGACCATCTCCAGTTTCATTGAAAGGCTTGCGTTCTACAATATAGCCAACAACTTTGCTGCCACCATCATAAAGTGGAGCAGTCCAGCTCAGTGAAACCGAGGATCTTGTAACATCTGTCACTTCTGGTTTTCCAGGTGGATCTATAAATTAAATAAAAAATGTTTATACTGCAGAAGAACCAAATGATGGTGTGAAGAATGATGGCAACATGGAAAAATATGTAAAACAGTAACCCACTCATGTTTATCCTTCTTTATATTTTAAGAAGATCACCAAAATAATGAACTCCAAACCCAATATCCTAAAAGAGTAGTTATTTATATTATATTAAACACAAAATAAAGCCCATTGGTAATAAAAGCAAATGCATGATATGTTTTCTGTTAAGATCAATGTTCCACAAATTCAGCTTTATTCAATAAAAACTAAGCCCTAAGTAAATCTGCAATCTCATTACTGTAAACTTACCAACAGGATTTTGTGCCATTACAGGTCTTGAAGCTTCACTGGCTTTGCTAATACCAGCAGCATTCAGGGCATAGACTCTGAACTGGTACTCCAGACCTTCAACCAATGATGTGACTTTGTAGTTACATTCAAAGCATGGGATTTTGTTATCTTTTACCCATAGAATGGTATTGCGCTCTTTCTTTTCAATCCAGTACCCTGTAACTTTGCTTCCGCCATCATGGTATGGTTCTTCCCATTTAATGCCCATTGCATTGGCAGACACAGAGTATACTTCTGGTCTTGTTGGTGGACTTGGTGGTACTAATAAATGAGAAAAGAGTGATGTGTCATTACTCTGATATTCAAATAAACAGAAAAACTAAGACAATGTTACAGGTAAGTAGATTAAACATTTTCTTACCGAAAGGATGTTCAGCTACAATAGGAGTGGATTCAACAGGCTTGCTGACACCAAATCTGTTTTCTGCACTGACACGGAAAGTGTATTCCATGTATTTTGTGAGGTGGGTAACTTTAATCTGTGTGCGTTTTACACTGGAGTTAACAAGTTGCCATGCTGTTGTACCGGATTCCCGCTTTTCAACAATGTAATTTGTGATATCAGTTCCGCCATCATCTTCAGGTTCAGCCCAGGTCAGTACACATGACTCAGCAGATACAGACGATACCTCAATAGGACCTGTGGCAGCTCCTGGTCTACCAATCACGATTACTGTGACAGTGAATGTTTTAACACCAGCTGTATTTTCAAGTGTCAAATAGTATTTACCGGAGTCACCTCTCATGCTGTCTTTAACAGTCAAAGTGGTTCTGTCCTTTGTTGTCTTGATGGTTACCCTGTCTGTTTCCTTGAGTCTCATTTCTTCAAGTTTCCATGTTACCTTTGGTACTGGACGTCCACTAATTGGAATATCAATTGTGAAATTGCTTCCTGCTTTGCAGGTTATCAGCTGTCTGGTGATGCCACTAAGATCAGCTGTAGGCTCAATCTGAGGCTCCTTGATAATAACAGATGAGAAGGCTTCCCTAGACTCACTGTAACCAGCATCATTCTTTGCACGAACACGGAACTCGTATTCAGTATTTTCTGTGAGGTTATCAATGGTCAGAGTTAAATGTTTTGTTTGCCCTGCTTCAATCCAGTGGTCAGATCCCTTCTGTTTCATTTCAATCAGGTAGGAAGATATACGACTTCCACCATCATGTTCAGGTTTTAGCCAAGCCAGAGTTACTGAAGATTTGCTTGTATCTACAATGTCTAATCTCTTTGGTGGTGCTGGTTCTTCAGTGGCTACAATAGGCTCTGGTGTTTCATAATGCACACCAACACCATATTCATTTTCAGCAGAAACTCGGAAATAGTATGGCTGACCTTCCAAAAGATCTGAAACCTTAATAATCTGTCTAGAGCATTTCTCACTAACTACTTGCCAGCTGCGTCGGCTAGCTTCTCTTCTTTCCACTACATAATGGTGGATACGTGCACCTCCATCAGTGAGTGGAGCATCCCACAGTAATGTAATAGATCCTCTTGTGACATCTTTGAATGTAATAGGGCCTGGTGGACCAGGAGAATCCAGCACTTTAACAGTAAATGTAATAGACTTGCTTCCACTGTTATTTTCCACAGTGAAAGTGTATTTTCCTGCATCATATCTGTTACAGTCTTCCACTGTCAAGGTGCTAAATGAGTCTGTAGTTTGAATATCAGCTCTCACACTAAGGTCAGAGTCTGGTTTTGTCCAGATTGCAGTTGGTGTAGGTCTTCCTTTAAAAGCAATGAAGAGACGGATGCTTGCACCAGCCCTAACAATATGGGTCTGCTTAAAGTTGGCATCAATATCAATTTCTGGGGATGTCAATCTATCTGAAGTTAGTACTGTAGCAGGTACTTCACAGCTGTCTCCTTTTCCTGCTCCATTGACTGCAGAGACTCTGAATTTGTAATTTTCACCAGCCTCAAGGTCAACAACTGTGTATTTTGTGGCAACCACAGCCTCGGCATTGACTTTATGCCATTCACCAAGATCAGCCTTGCACATTTCAATGATGTAACCAATGATCTCCATGCCACCATCATATGCAGGTTTGGTCCATTCCAAGCTTACGGATGTCTTTGTGGTATCGCTTACTTTAACAATGCTGGGTGCGCTAGGTGGATTCACAGGCTCTTTGCATTTAATTAACCTAGACACTCCACTTGGCTCACTAACTCCTGCATTATTTTCAGCTATTGCACGGAATTCATATTCATTTCCTTCAACCAGGCCGGTTACTCTGTATCTGGTCTCAGTGATGGGCTTCTTACTGGACACTTTAACCCAGCGCAGACTCTTTTTCTCTCTCCTTTCTAAGATATAATGCTTGATTTCATTGCCACCATCAGATTTTGGTCTTGCCCATGTTACAGTTATGCTGTCACCAGTGACATGAGTAGAATCTGGCACTCCAGGTGCATCAGGAACAGCTGTTGAAAAAGCAAGAAAGTGATGAATTATAATGGTCATGTATAATGATTCATCCAGAAATAAAATAATAACCTACTTACTGTATTGTATTTGTGCAATAACTGGATCTGAGTCAAGAGGTTTGCCAACACCAAACTTATTTGCTGCAGAAATGCGGAATTGGTATTCATTTCCTTTGATCAATTTTGTAACAGTGTATGAGCAGGCTTCACACTGGTCAGTAACTTGAGCCCAGGACAATCTGCTTGTCTCACGTTTTTCAATAACATAATGAGTTATTACAGCACAGCCATCATTGGCAGGTGGATCCCACCATAAGGTCAACTTTTCCCCACTGATGTTGCTGAATCTTATAGGTCCACCTACAGGTCCAGGTGTGTCTGTGTAAAAAGACATTCAGAAATATAATTAAAAGTTTTGAATTTTTTGGATTGTTTGATTTTAGATGTGTGTTAAAGCTGGTAACAGGCATCCTTGTACAGTATGTGGTAAATTACATGTTCATCTTGTAGACTATGGATTTTCATCTTACCTTGCACCCTTATTGTCATGTCTTCCTTCTTGGTTCCTGATGAATTCTTGGCCTCTACAGAGTATACACCGCGATGATCACGTGTTGCGTCTCTGACAAAGATTGTGCTGTATCCAATTGCAGTGTTTATTTCAACTCCAAGTTTCTTTTCAATCTCTTTTCCATCTTTTAACCAAACAACCTGAGGAACTGGACGTCCTTTAATCAAAGCTTTAGCTCGGATACTTTCTCCAGCCTTAACAGTAAGTCCTTCAAAATGCTCAGGACCAAACTCAATACTTGGAGCAACTGTGAAAAAAGAAAAATAATGTAACTTAGAAGATTGCTTTGAAAAACAAATCAAATATCATGGCAGACAACTGATAAGCTGAAAAAAAAAATCAAGCAGTTGACTTTTCTATAATTTACTTTGCTTTTTAAAACATATGTTAGATTGATTTGTTTAGAAAAATAAATATAACATTATATCTATTATGCTAGATATGTACTATTTGCTTATTTTGAGAGTCTTAAAGTGGAGGTCCACCCAAAAATGGAAATTCCGCTTTTTGGGAACTCCCCCCCCCCGGGTGTCACATTTGGCACCTTTCAGAGGGGAGGGGGATGCAGATACCTGTATAATACAGGTATTTGCACCCACTTCCGGGGAGAGACTCCCACGGGAGTCACTCCACTTCCCGTCCTCCCTGCTGCCTTCTGGGAAAAACACTGGTCCCAGGAGACAGCGGGGACCACTGGGAACACGCCGCACTACTCGTGCATGCGCAGTAGGAAACCGAGCAGTGAAGCCGCAAGGCTTCACTTCCTGATTCCCTCACCGAGGATGGCGGCGGGGGCAGCCGAGAGATGAGCGTTGGCTCATCTTCTGCTGCCGACATCGCAGACACCCTGGACAGGTAAGTGTCCATTTATTAAAAGTCAGCAGCTGCAGTATTTGTAGCTACTGGCTTTTAATATTATTTTTTTTCGCGGGACCTCCGCTTTAAAAGAACTGGTGATAAAAATTGTAAAATGCTTACTGCTTTCATCTCTAGTCATAATGTATCCAGAGGACTGTGAAGGTGGGCTGACTGTACCAACAGCATTTCTGGCGATGATTCTAAATTCAAACCGATCTCCTGGACTTAGTCCAGTCACTGTGTACTGGCATTCGGAAACATCTGTAAAGTTGCATCTAAGCCAGCGATCTTTGCCCTGGCGCTTCTCAATACTGTAGGCCACAATCTTGCTGCCTCCATCACGCAGTGGTGGAGTCCATTTGAGAGTAACTGTTTCTCTAGTGACATCAATATAGTCAGGTGTTCCAGGTGGATCTAAAAACACAAAAAGACAATTAGTTTTGCAAGTCATATTTTCCATCTATTGAACTATTATTCAAATGGTTAGCATTACTTACCAACAGGAGAGACAGCCAAAGTGAATTTGCTTGGCTCACTTACTGGGCTAAGGCCTGCAGTATTTTCTGCCAATACACGGAACTGGTAATCCAGACCTTCAATCAGTCCAGTAAACCTGTATTCCCTGTTAGATACAGGTGAAGTATTAACACGTTGCCAGAGTATGCTGTTTCTTTCTTTCTTTTCAACATGGAAGCCAGCAATTTCAGAGCCGCCATCATATACTGGAGCATCCCAGGTTATAGACATTCCATCGCTTGTAACGTTGTAAACAACTGGCTTTCCTGGGGGTCCTGGTGGTCTAAATTGATGTTTGGCAATAACATCAGGAGAGTTTAGTGGTGGGCTCACACCATATCTGTTTTCAGCACGCACTCTAAACTGGTACTCTGTTCCTTTAACAAGATTTGGAATCTTGAAAGTTGTCCTGGCAACACTGGAGCAAACCATTTTCCAGTTGGTCTGGGAAGTTTCACGCTTCTCAATGCTGTATGATGTAATTTCTCCTCCTCCATTATCATCTGGGACATCCCATGATATAATTACACTGTCAGCTCTTATCTCATCAAATCTTATAGGTCCCTTTGGTTTAGAAGGAGGACCAAGTGCTATTACTGTGATTACATATGACTTACGAGCGACGCCATTATCAAGGATTAAAGTGTACTTGCCACCATTTTCTTTCTTGACATTCTTGATGCTAAGACTAAGTTTAGCTTCAGTTTTCTTAAACCTGACTTGTTCACTTTCCTTAAGAGGAATATTGTCCTTCAACCAAGATATAGTTGGTCTAGGTTTACCCTTGTATGGTAGCTCAATATGTACATTGTGTCCAATGCGTACAGTGATTTGTCCTCCAAGTATTTCAGATATGTCAGCTTCAGGTGTAATAACATAATCTTTAACTGTTATAGGCCCAATAATAACACCATCGCTGAGGCCTTTCTCATTCTTAGCTGAAACTCTGAATTCCATAACTGAAAGCTCCTTCAGTTTAGTGACCTCAAACTCACATGCTTTGCTTGTTCCTGCATGTGACCAGTCTTTCTCATCCTTCAGTTTGCTTTCCACTACATATTCACTGATAAGGCTGCCACCATCATAATCTGGTTTGCTCCAAGCAAAAGTAACAGATGTTTTAGTGGAATCTCTCATTGTTAGATCTCTTATTGGTCCTGGAATTTCAGATGCTTTTACTGGCTCTGTTGTTTCACACGGTTCTCCTATACCATTCTCATTTTCTGCAAGAACTCTGAAGAAGTAGGCTGTTTTCTCTGACAAATTCGTTAACTTGAATGATGTATGAGAACATTTTGTTGTGACCGCTGCCCAGGCTCTCTTAGTGGCATCTCTCTTTTCTATTAAATAATTAGTGATTTCAGCTCCACCATTTATGAGTGGTGGTTCCCATACCAGTGTAGCTGTGCCGCGTGCAACATTCTTTATTTGTAGCTTTTGACACTCTGCTGGGGTGTCAAGGACCTTAACTGAAACAAATGTAGATTTAGGTTGTCCAACACCATTTTCTATTGTCAGAACATACTTGCCAGTGTCATGGCGTGTAACTTTAGGTATATCAACTAATGTTGAAGATTCTGTGTTCTGAATATTGTATCTTGGGTCATTGCCAATGTTTTTCTCTCCCTTTCTCCATGTCACAGTTGGAGTAGGTCTTCCTTTAAAGGGAATCATTAACTGAACATCTTCACCAGCCTTTGCCACAATAGAAGTTCTCAATGCAACGTCAAGATCAATCTCAGGCTCCTCTGTAAGCACAAGCAAATAAAACATTAGCAAAATAAAACATACATAACTGCATTACCAAAATCCACAACACTGAAGCATTGCATACCAAGTATGTCCTTTGCCTGGGTAGGTTCAGTCATCTCAATAGGCTCTCCTTTGCCTGCAGCATTTACAGCAGATACTCTAAAGTAGTAGTCAACACCAGGTTTAAGAAGAGAAACAACATATTCAGTAGTTCTGACTTCTCCTTTAGCACTAACGACAGTCCATTCTTCACTCTCTCCTTCCCTAACTTCCACAACATAGCTTGTGGTTGGGCTACCACCGTCATATACAGGCTTAGTCCAGCTAAGAGTGATTGATGATTTGGTACTATCCACAATCTTAAGTTTTGTTGCTTGTCCAGGTTTGTCTTAAGAAAAAAAGAAAACGTTTTACTTAGTAGTTAAGTATTTAGTGATAAATACAAAAAAGTTCATCAAAGATACTCATATGAATAATATTAATAATAATGCCTTACCAATAGGATCAACTGCTTTGTAGAAATCAGATGCATCTGAGAAGGCACCTTGGCCAGCTGCATTAATAGCACAAACACGGAACTGATATTCGCTGGCTTCTGTAAGTCCTGAGGCTTTCTGTCTGGTGTCACGGATGGATTCCTTAATTACTTTGAGCCATCTTAAGCTCTTCTTATCGCGTTTTTCAAGGTAATATCCATTTATGTCACTTCCCCCATCCACAGTAGGCCTGCTCCAGGTTACAGTCATAGTATTTTTGGTAATTGTGGCAACCTCAGGAATACTTGGAGGACCAGGTGTCACTAAAACATGAAACAGAATTATAAGTATCAACTCATATAATCATACAAAACTCACATTACATGAAGCCTAATTTGTTTTACATACCAAATGCATTTCTTGCTATTGTAGGTTCTGACTCCAGAGGATCACCAACTCCATATTTGTTCACCCCTCTAACACGGAAGATGTATTCATTTCCTTTAATTAGTTTGGTGACCGTTATCGAACATAATTCATGCTTTTCTGAGACTAATGACCACACTACTCTGCTTGTTTCACGCTTTTCTACAATGTAATGAGTTACTTTAGCTCCCCCGTCATCAGCAGGTGGCTCCCATGAGAAGGAAATCTTTTCAGCTGTCACTGTCTTGAACTGTATAAGTCCAGTAGGTGGGCCAGGTTTGTCTATATAGACAGAACAAAATCAGAAAGATCAAAAAAATAATTCAAGAGCACAGAAAACACTGAGAGAATGTTATAGAATAAAAAAACTTACCAAGCATTTGCACTCGGATACTAGCTGAAGCAGAACCCATGGCATTCTTTAGTTTAAGCTCATAAAGTCCAGTGTTGACACGAGAAGCATCCTTAATGAGGACTGATGAAAACTCACTGGTGTTTTCAATAGATATTTGAGCACTGGTTTGTATTTCTTTTCCATTCTTGAACCATTCAATAGCAGGCAATGGCTTGCCAGAAATGCCAAGTTTCAGTTTTACAGCGACTCCAGCCTTACATTTCACAACATCTGTGTATTCTGGTGGTACGTCTATTTGAGGTGCACCTATAAAACAATAATATATATACAGTATAATAACAGTGCAGTATATTGATCTGTATATCTATATATCAGACGTGATTATATGTACTATATATATTATATATACTGTTCCTTACAAGTATGTCTTAGCTCAACAATGAGATGGTGGTAAAAAATGATTCATAAATGCAGCATCTGAGTAATTCAGTCATAGAATCTGTAGAACTTTAAATTTCCTTACCGTATGTATCAACACAAGTGATGGGTCCTGCAACATCTGATGGGTTACTTATGGAACCAACTGCATTCTTGGCAAAGACACGGAATTCATACTGATTGCCTTGAGTCAATCCAGATACACTAAACTGTGTCTCAATAACATTGGTAAAGCTGGCCTTGGTCCAACGACCATTTGGCAGATCACGTTTTTCCACAATGTATCCAGTGATTTTGCTGCCACCATCGTATGCTGGTTTCTGCCATGCCAGGTTCACAGAAATTTTTGTAATATCAGTTACACGGACATTTCTAGGAGGCTCTGTAAAGGAAAGACAAGAGTTAAAAATCATATTTATTCTATAACATAAAGTAGGTAGCATGTTGCTATCTTTGTTTAAATGTTATGCTGTTATCATTTTGTCAGCCATTAAAATCAGCCATTGCTTGCTCTGTTAAAGCATATGTGATACAGCAGGCAATCTGTAAGTTAGTTAAATAGCACTTTAAATCAACTGATAACATTTATTGAATATTGCCCTACAAATACAAAAAAAAAAACATATGTTAATAACTCACCACAGGCATCAATTGCTAGTACAGGTTCCGATGGATGGCTGACTTTTCCAATTCCAGCAGCATTTACGGCATATACTCTAAATTCATAGATAAGTCCAGCACTGATATTGGTGATCTTGAAGTGACTTGTGCGAATTATTGTCTTATTAGCTTTCTGCCACAAGATGCTGTTCCTGTCTTTCATTTCCAAGTGATACCCAATAACGGTATTGCCTCCATTAGAGACTGGCTCATGCCAACCCACAGTAATGCTCTCTCTGGTAACATTGCTGACCCATGGAGTAGATGGTGGCCCAGGTATGGCTGAAAAAGGAAACATAGTGTAAGTAGTGTATAAGGTAAAACAAAAATTAGTATTTAGATACTACTATTTAGGTATTAATATAAACTTACTGTAAGGCAGCTTAACAGTTACACTCTCAGAATCAATATGGTCACTGATGCCAAAACGATTTTCAGCTTTGATACGGAATTGGTATTCTTCTCCTTTGGTCAGTTTCATGACCTTAGTGACATTTCTGGCCACTGTAGAGGAAACTTCAGACCAAGCAGCAGTGCTTGTTTCTCTCTTCAGGACAATGTAGTTAGTAACCTGGCTTCCACCATCATAGCGTGGAGGCTCCCACTGCAGTGTTACACTGTCTTCAGTGACATCACTAATGACCACAGGACCTACTGGTGGACCTGGTCTGTCTAATACAACAATCTTGAGTGTGGCCTTAGTGGTTCCACTGGAGTTGGATGCTGTTAATTCAAACGATCCAGCATCAGCAGCAACACTTTCTTTAAGGTTAACAATGATACTTTCAGCTGTTGTTTCAGTATTGAACCGTAAAGTGGATTTCACAAGAAGACCATCCCTGGATAGTGTCACTTTAGGAAGAGGTCTACCAGAAACTGGAATGTCAACTTTAAGATTAGAACCTGCTCTGACATATACAGTGTTACTTGGATATCCTCTCATGTCTATTTCGGGCGATTCTGAAAAATAAAAGCATGATACTTAGAATTAGACACATTTTAGTGACACATAAAATATAAATTATACCATGTACAGCTAAAGTATCTATATAATATAGAAAGATTAGGCATGATAAATAGTAACAAATGCTCTGTCTTTGTTTGTGGCAAAGTTGTATCTGTTTGGGTTGTAGCAGAATATAGTTACCTTGTGGCAACTTAAGCCCCATACACACTATTATATTTTTTGCAGATTGTTGTATTCAGATTTACCAAAACCATGAATTGCAAGGGCCTTGCCTGGTTCGACCTCATATTATATGGTTTTGGTAAATCTAAAGACAAAAATCTGCAGAAAATGTAATAGTGTGTATGGGACTTTAGTCTTAGTAAATACATAATGTAAAAGACTTGTTTTAGATAAGTGTACAGTATATTGAAGCTCTTATTCAATTGGTGGAATGTTAATTAGCCTAATAATGGAGCAGACAAAAGTCTCTGATAAAATGTGTAATACAAATATTTATATTATACAATTCACTAAGTGGTAATAGAAATGTGATATTTGATAGTCCCTGACTTGGGTTTGTTGAGAGGGGGGGATATTTTTTTATTCAGTTATTTATATTTTTATTATATATACTAGGAAATCAAGAATATGAATAAACAGAAACAAATATGCAGTTATGCATATTTATATTATATATACTGGAAAATCAAGACTATGAATAAACAGAAACAAATACTGATAATAAATACTCACCAAGCTTTTCCTTAACAGTTACAGGTAGAAGAAGCTCTTTAGGATCACTGAGACCAGCCTGGTTTTCTGCAAAAACTCTGAAGAAGTAGTCAACATTTTCTTTGAGGCCACGAATATCATGGTGAGTTGTCTTGACTACTGCACATTTGACCCATTTTTGTTGTCCTTTCTCTAGAGCTTCAACCAGATAACCCAGTATTTTGCTTCCTCCGTCATGTTCTGGTTTTGACCAAGCCAGTGACACACTGTCCTTTGTAACATTGGTTACTCCAAGTTTTTCTGGTGGACTGGGTCTCTCTGTTGAGCAAACACATAAAGGATGTTAGAATAGTATTTAACTAGTTTCCCTACCAAACATTGCTTTCAAATGACAGTAATCTAGTTTTAATCATGAATGTAATACTAACCTGTTATCTTTACGCCTTCCTTGGTTTCTGCAGATGCTCCAACACCGAATTCATTTTCTCCAGAGATTCTGAAATAGTAGACTCCACCTTCTTGTAGACCAGTGGCTTTGTATGTAAGGCGATGACAGTTATTTGTCACAGAGACCCATGCCTTTTTGCTTGCTTCACGTTTTTCAATGTGGTAATTCTTAACTGGTGCACCACCATCATTCTCAGGGACATCCCAGGACATGACAGCAGATTCCTTTGTCACTTCTTTTATAATTATATTTGAAGGAGGTCCAGGAGAATCAAGAACTTTCACAACTAGTGTAAGTGTTGCAGTGTTAAGAACGTTCTGCAGTGTAAGTGTGTACTTGCCAGAATCATTCCTTGTGGCCTTTTCAATGGAAAGTGAGGTTCTTGTATCTGTGGTATCAATTGTAGCTCTTGCACGTAGATCAGAGTCTGGTTTGCTCCACATAACATTGGGAACAGGTTTACCTATGTAAGGCACTGTCATGGTGAATGATCCACCTGCTTTGACAATCAATGTTTTTCGCATTTCGGTGTCAATGTCAAAAGCAGGCTCTTCTTCTCTGTCTTTCACTATCTGTGGCTCTGTGCTTTCACTTGGTTCACTTGGACCTACTTTGTTGACAGATCTAACTCTAAATGAGTATTCTGCTCCAGAAGTCAGTGCAATTACTGCATATTCAGTACCTCTCACATTTGTTATAGCTGTTGTCCATTCAGTGTCATCAGACTTTTTGTATTCAACAGTGTATCCTGTAACTGGTGAGCCTCCATCAAACAATGGTTTTACCCAGCTGATTGTCACACTTGACCTTGTTGAGTCTACAATTTTAGGCTTAGATGGTGGTGATGGCAGGAAAACTGGATCTGCTGCACGGATTAAAGGTGAGCATTCACTTGGAGCGCTAAGGCCAGCAGCATTTTCTGCATAGACACGATATTCATATTCACATCCTTCCCGCAAACCAGGAGATTTAACTCTTAGGTCATAAACAGGTTTTTTGTTCACACGCATCCACCTTAAACTGTTCTTCTCACGTCTCTCAATTACATACCCTGCTATTTCGCTACCACCATCACTTTCAGGTCTTGCCCAACAAAGAGTCATAGCATCTTTTGTTACACTTGTAATCTCCAGTGATTTTGGTGCATTTGGAACAGTAAATGGATCTAATGCCTTGATGGCTTCACTTTCCAGGGCTTCTCCCACTCCATACTTGTTAACGGCCATCACTCTGAAGACATATTCATTACCCTTGAGAAGTTTTGTTACCTTGCAGGAAGTGGTTCTAAGTTCAGATTCACTAACTGTCCAGGCAATGCGGCTGGTCTCACGTTTTTCAACAACATAGTAGTCGATCTCTGCACCACCATTTTCTTGAGGGGGTCCCCAGGAAAGTGTGCACTTCTCGGCTGTTACTCCAGCAATTTGTAGTGGACCTGCAGAAGGCCCTGGTCTATCAAGTACTTTGCAGTTTACTGCTAAGGATCTTGTTCCTGCAACATTTTGTAGTGTTAAGACATACTGGCCTGAATCTCTTCTTATGCAGTCTTTAACTACAAGCACAGTACTATTGTCTGTTGAGGTAATCTCTACTCTTGCTTTTTCTTCAATTTCTTTGCCATCCTTTGTCCAAGAAACTACAGGATGAGGCCTTCCTGCAATATCAGCATTAATTTTAAGAATTTCCCCTGCCTTGACAACAACAACATCTCTGAACTTAACATCCATCATAATTCTTGGGGCATCTACATCATCTTTAACTGTAATAGGTCCTGTGGATTCAGAAGCTTCACTAAAAAGCCCTGCAGCATTCTTTGCAATAACACGAAATTCATATCTCTGGTCTTCTGTTAGTGCAGTTACATCAAAGAATGTGTCCTGGATGTTTGTAAAGTTGCATTTTAGCCAACGTCCATCGGGTAATTCCTTTCTTTCAATAATGTATCCTGTAATCTTTGCTCCACCATCATACTCTGGCTTCTTCCATGATAGGGAAACAGATGTTCTTGTGATATTAGTAACTTCTGGCTGGCCTGGGGGGTCACATGGATCTCTTGCTGCAACTGGCTCACACGATTTGCTACACTTTCCAATTCCAGCAATGTTTTCAGCATAGACACGGTATTCATACAACAGACCTTCTTCAAGACCTGTTACTTTCATTTGTGTGTCAGATATAAGACTCTTGTTAACCTTAGCCCAGAGAATGCTGCTTCTTTCTTTTTTCTCCAGATGATATCCATTCACTTGACTACCACCGTCATTTACAGGGGGTTGCCATGTAACAAGCATATAAGCCTTTGTTGAATGTGCAACACGAGGTGTTCCTGGAGGTCCTGGTGGTTTGAATGGATACTGAGCAACAACTGATGAGCTGTCAGCATAATGGCTCTTTCCATATCTGTTTTCTGCGCAAACACGGAATTGGTATTCTGAGCCAGTTGTCAAGCGTCCAACTTTAATGGATGTTCTTGCCACTGTTGCTGATACTAGTTCCCATACTGTAGTAGTTGTGTCTCTCTTCTCAACAATGTAGTTGTTTATATGACAACCACCATCATATTCTGGGGCACTCCAAGAAAATGAGATGTTGTCTGCACTGACATCGTCAATCTGTATGGGTCCTGGTGGTCCAGGTTTATCAAGCACAATCACACCAAGAGAAGCTGTTGCAGAACCTGCACTGTTTGAAGCAGTTAATTCATATTGTCCAACATCATCTTTAGTTGCTTCTTTGATAGAGAGGAGTGTAGACGTCTTTGTAACTTGGACATTTACTCTAGTTGTTTGTTTTAAAGCTTGCCCATCTTTCTTCCATGTTATATTAGGCACTGGTCTTCCTCGGACTGGTACCTCAATCTTAAGATCACCCCCTGCTTTTACACTAAAAGTATTGAATAGAAGCTCAATTGTTGGTTGGATTTCAATATCCTTAGCTATTACTGGTACACCCAGTTGTCTTGGATCGCTCCTTCCTTTCTCATTTACAGCACTCACTCTGAATGTATACTCCTCACCACTAGACAAGCCTGTAATTGTTGTCTCTAGTGTTTTTACCTGAGTGCAAGTGCTCCATTTTTCACTTCCCTTGGTCTGCATTTCTACAACATAGGCAGTAATTTTGCTACCTCCGTCACTCTCTGGTTTCTCCCATGAAAGTGTTGCACTGTTACGAGTTACATCTACAAGAGTTACTCTACCAGGGGGGAATGGAGTTTCAGATACTTTAATTGGGTCTGTCGTACTTGCAGGCAGACCAATACCATGCTCATTGGCAGCCAAAACACGGAAATAGTATATGCCTCCTTCCTGGAGTTGGTCAATTTTAAATGTATTCTTGGTGCAGTTACTTGTTACTGTTGCATAAGCTTTTCTGGTAGCTTCACGTTTATCAACAATGTAGTTTGTTATTTTAGAACCTCCATCAATAAGTGGTGGTTCCCAAGACAAAGTCACTGAATCCTTTTTGATTTCTTTGACAGTCAGATTTATGGGGGCACTTGGTGAGTCAAGTACTCTAACATTAACAAATGCAGATTTTGAGCCACTGTTGTTTTCTAGTGTTAAGTTGTATCTTCCACTATCAAATCTGTTGACATTGTCAATAACCAACATTGTGTATGAGCTGGTAACTTCAATCTGTGCTCGTTCTGTAAGTTTGTCATCTGCCTTTTCCCATTTCACTTCAGGTTCGGGTCTTCCTTTGATTGTGACAAATAATCTTAGGCTTCCACCAGCCCGGACAGTAACAGTCTTTCTCAAGTCAGCATCAAGTTCAATTTCAGGAGGCTCTAATTTGTCAGCAGCAATAACTGTTCCTGGAACAGAAGCTGGTTCTCCCACTCCCTCTGAGTTGATTGCACAAATACGGAAGGAGTATTCTGTATTTTCCTTTAGTTTTGTTACTGTAAACTGTTTGCCTTGCAGTCCTGTTGGAGGAGTGGCAGCAGTCCATTCATCTGCTGCTGCTTCTTTGAATTCGACAACATAACCTGAAACTGGTGCACCACCATCATAAACAGGCTTGCTCCAAGCAAGAGATACAGATGATCTAGAGGTGTCAGTTACTTTTGGATTTCCCGGAGGTCCTGGAGGATAAATGGCATCACATGCTCGATAGAAAATAGATGGTTCACTTGGTTCTCCAACGCCAGCAGCATTTTCAGCTGAGACTTTAAATTCATAGAAATGTCCATCTGTTAATCCTGTTACTCTAAGTCTTAAGTCAGTTAATCGTTTCTTGTTGCACTTTGTCCATCTAACACCATCTTTGTCACGCTTTTCAAGAATATACCCTTCTATCTCTGCACCACCATTGTCTTGTGGACGACCCCATGTTACTACCATAGAATCTTTAGTGATTGCAGAAACTTCTGGTGTTGTAGGTGCACTTGGAGGCTTATATGGATTACGAGCCAGAACTGGTTCAGATTCGAGGGGCTCTCCAATTCCATACTTGTTCACTGCGACAACACGGAAAATATATTCATTGCCTGTTAGAAGTTTTGTAACTTTGTGGCTCAAAGCCTGGACTTCTGAAGCAACCTGGGTCCAAGAAAGTCTACTTGTCTCTCTCTTTTCAATGTTGTAATGTGAAATATTTGCACCACCATCCTGTGAAGGTGGGCTCCATGCCAAATAACATTTTTCTGATGTTACACCTGTGACCTGTAGAGGACCTTCTGGAGGACCAGGGCGATCAAGAACTTTAACAGTAATAGGAATAGACTTTGTTCCACCTACATTACTGAGGTTAAGAACATATTGTCCACCATCCACACGAATACAGTCTTTAACACTTAATGTTGTCTTTTGAAGTGAAGATTTTATTTCTGAACGTGCAGTTGTTACCTCAAGCCCTTTCCCATCTTTGGACCAGCTGACATCTGGAATTGGTTTGCCATGAATATCAGCTTCAAGAATGAAAGAGTCGCCAGCATTAACAACAATCACATCCTTGTATTTTGGATCAAGAGATGCTCTTGGTGCATCTATTTCATCTCGGGCAGTAATAGGTCCAGTACTTTCTGATGGCTCACTAAAGTTACCAGCAGCATTTCTTGCTATAACTCTAAATTCATATCTATCATCCTCTGTAAGTGCAGTAGCAGTGAACTCTGTTTCCAGTACATTTGTGAAGCTAGCTTTCATCCAGCGCCCATCAGGTAATTCTTTCTTTTCTACTATGTAACCTGTTATTTTGCTGCCACCATCATATTCTGGCTTTGTCCAGTGAAGTGTGACATAACTTCTTGTAATCACAATAGCTTCTGGACGGCCTGGTGGATCACATGGATCACGAGCAACATAACACTCAGACACTTTGCTAGGTTTGCCAATGCCAACAATGTTCTCAGCAAATACTCTAAATTCATACTCTAGGCCTTCTTCAAGTCCATTTGTTTTCAATTTTGTGTCTTGAAGGAGAGTCTTATTCAGTTTTGCCCAGAGAATACTATTTTTCTCCTTGCGTTCCACATGGTATCCAAGAACTTTGCTTCCTCCATCATTTACAGGTTCATTCCACTGCACAATCATATGATCCTTAGAAGCTGATGTGACAAATGGAGTTCCTGGTGGTCCGGGTTCTTTGTAAGGATATTGTACAACAACTGCAGTAGAATCTAGAGGTGAACTCTTTCCATATCTATTTTCAGCATAGATCCTAAATTGATACTCAGAACCTGTTGTGAGTTTTGTCACCTTAATAGTTGTTCTTGCGACTGTAGCTGACACAGTTTGCCATGTAGTGGTGGTTGTATCACGTTTCTCTACAATGTAGTTGCTTATCTGACAACCACCTGTATATTC
Organism: Rana temporaria; assembly: GCF_905171775.1. NCBI lineage: Eukaryota > Metazoa > Chordata > Amphibia > Anura > Ranidae > Rana > Rana temporaria. The sequence goes on along the minus strand of NC_053494.1, from coordinate 158,018,326 downwards.
TGGAGTATCCCATGAAAATATCACATAGTTAGAGCTGATCTCATCAAATCGAACAGGTCCTTTGGGTGGGCCAGGTTTGTCAAGAACAATAATGCTGATATTTTCAGTTGCTGTACCAGCACTATTTGTTGCTGTCACTGTATATTTGCCAAAGTCATCTTTGTTGCTTTCTTTGATGTGCAATACTGTTGATACAGCAGTGTCTTCAACATTAACTCTAGTTGTCTGTTTTAGCGTTTGCCCATCTTTAGCCCAAGTAATAGTGGGTTTTGGTCTACCTATTACTGGGATGTCAATCTTTAGATCTTCTCCAGCTTGTACGTTATAAGAATTGAACATTAATTTTAAGCTTGGTTCAATGGTTAAGTCTTTAGCTATTACTGGAAGGCCAAGAACCCTTGGATCACTCTTTCCTTTTTCATTGTAAGCAAGAACTCTGAAACAATATTCCTGACCAGGACTTAATCCAGAAACAACAGCACTACATGTCTTTGTTTCAGCTGCAATGCTCCATTTCTCTACTCCCTTTGGCTGAGATTCCACTAGATATCCTATAATTCTGCTACCGCCATCATGCTCAGGCTTCTCCCAAATAAGTGACACACTTCTTTGGGTAACGTCAGTAAGGGTAATTTTGCCAGGTGGCAAAGGTGCTTCAGAGGCCTTTACTGCATCAACTGTTTCAACAGGTAGGCCAATACCATATTCATTTTCAGCCATAACTCTAAAGTAATAAACTCCTCCTTCTGTAAGGTTTTCAACTTTGTATGTTGTTTTGTTGCATTTGGCTGTAACATTTGCAAAAGCTTTTCTGGTTGATTCTCGCTTGTCAATAACATAGTTCTTTATTTTGGCACCACCATCAATGAGTGGAGGCTCCCATGTTAGTATGACTGAATCTTTCTTTATGTCTTTCACAATCAGGTTTATTGGTGCACCTGGCGTATCAAGGACCTTAACTGTCACAAAAGCAGATTTGGAGCCACTGCTGTTCTCCAGTTTAAGAATATATTTTCCGGCATCATTTCTATCACAGCTGTCAATTGAAAGCTGAGTATAGTTGAATCCTCTTTCAATTTGTGCCTTCTCACTTAGTTCACCATCTTCTTTTGACCAGCTTATTTCTGGAGCAGGTCTTCCACTAAATGGAATTTGAATTCTAACATTTCCACCAGCTCTTACAAGTATTCCCTTCCTGAGTTCAGAATCAAGGTCTATTTCAGGAGCTTCAAGCTTGTCTTCTGGTTTTACAGTTCCTTGTACTGATGCAGCCTCCCCTACACCGGCCTTATTTATAGCACAAATGCGAATCTGGTATGGCTGATGTTCGATAAGCTTTGTGATCTCATACTTTGTAACTTGTAAACCTGTTTGTGGGGTGACCATAGACCATTCTTCTTCATCTCCTTTGCATATTTCCACAATAAAGCCTTGGATTTCACTTCCACCATCATAAATGGGTTTACCCCAAACAACAGAAATAGAATTCTTAGATGTATCCACTACATGTGGATTTGAAGGTGGTCCGGGTTTAAATATAGGGTCACATGCTTTAAAGTATGGTGTAGTCTGACTTGGTTCTCCAACTCCAGCAGCATTTTCAGCAGATACTCTGAATTCATATTCATGATCTTCTGTTAGTCCTGTGACTCTGAATCTTAGGTCTGTATTCCTGCGTTTGTTGCACTTGGTCCATCTAATGCCGGCTCTGTCACGCTTTTCTACAATGTAGCCTATGATTTCGCTGCCACCATCATTATCAGGTCGGCTCCAACAAACAGTCATAGAGTCCTTTACAATATTGGTTACTTCAAGTGACTTAGGTGAACCAGGAGGCACAAATGGATTCTTCATTAAAACTGGTATAGACTCTAGAGGCTCACCAACACCATATTTATTTACAGCCATTATACGGAAGATGTATTCATTGCCTTCTAGGAGTTTTGTTACTTTAAGAGATGTTGTTACTACATCAGATGCAACAACAGTCCAAGCAAGGCGGCTTGTTTCCCGCTTTTCAATGACATAGTGGGAAATATCACTACCACCATCATGTTGAGGAGGACCCCATGCCAGAGAGCATTTGTCAGATGTGACCCCAGTAACATGAACTGGCCCTTCTGGTGGTCCAGGGCGATCAAGTACTTTTACTTGAATAGGAATTGATTTTGTTCCTGCAACATTTGATGCTTGTAAAATGTATTGTCCACCATCAACTCTAATAGCATCTTTCACAACAATAAGTGCTTTGAAATCAGTATTCTTAACTTCGCACCTAGCTGAATCTTCAACTTCTTTGTCTCCTTTGAACCACTGAATTGTTGGAATAGGTTTACCATGGACATCAGCATCTAATCTAAATGTGTCACCAGCATTAACAACAATTGTGTCTTTGTATTTTGGATCCATTGAAATTCTTGGGGGTTCTACTTCATCCTTGGCAGATATTGGCCCTGTGCTATCAGAAGGCTTACTAAATGATCCGGCAGCATTTCTTGCAATGACTCTGAAATCATATCTCTCATCTTCCGTAAGTCCAGTTACTGTAAATTGTGTTTCAATAACATTTGTAAAGCTAGCTTTCATCCAGCGTCCTTCAGGAAGATCACGCTTTTCAACAATGTAGCCTGTTATCATACTGCCACCATCATACTCTGGTTTCTTCCAGCTTAATGTAATTGCATTTCTTGTTACAATTATGGCCTCTGGGCAACCTGGTGGATCACATGGATCTCGGGCACAGTAGCACTCTGAAACTTTGCTTGATTTACCAATGCCAACAATGTTTTCAGCATATACCCTAAATTCATACTCGATGCCTTCTTCGAGATTGGAAGTCTTGAAGTATGTGTCATTGATAATAGTTTTATTCACCTTTGTCCACATTATACTGTTCCTCTCCTTACGCTCAAGATGGTAACCAACGACTCTGCTTCCACCATCATTAATAGGTTCATGCCATTGTACAGCTATGCTGTCTTTTGTTATTGCTGCAGCTGATGGTGTACCTGGAGGCCCAGGCTCCTTATATGGATATTGAGCTACAACAGCTTCAGATTCCAGTCCAAAGCTTCTTCCATAGCGGTTTTCAGCAAAGATCTTGAATTGGTATTCTGTGCCTGTTTTAAGTTTTGATACTTTAAGTGTTGTTCTAGCAATAGTGGCTGAAACAGTCTCCCAAACTGTAGTAGTTGTATCTCTCTTTTCAACAATGTAATTTGTAATTTGGCATCCGCCAGTGTATACTGGAGGATTCCATGATAAGGTAATACTATCAGCACTTACTTCATCAAATTTCACTGGACCACTTGGTGGATCAGGCTTGTCCAATGTTATAACTTCAATGGATGCTACCTTCTGTCCAACAACATTGGATACTGTAATGGCATACATGCCAGCATCATCTTTGTTTGTTTCTTTAATATTCAATACAGTTAGGTGTGCTGTATCAGTAACATTAACTCTAGTTGTCTGTTTGAGAGCCTGACCATCTTTTGTCCACCCAATTGTTGGTTTAGGTCTTCCAGCAACAGGCACTTCGACCTTCAAGTCTTGTCCTACTTGAACACTGTAGTTACTAAATGCTGGTCGTACATCTGGCTCTATCACCAGATCTTTGGCAACCACTGGAACTGCAAGAGATCTAGGATCACTCTTTCCTTTCTCATTCACTGCAACAACTCTAAAAAGATATTCACCTCCTTGCGTTAAGTTTGTTACCACTGCCTCAAGTGATTTGACACGAGCACTGTCTGACCATTTCTCACTTCCTTTAGCTTGCATTTCCACAATGTACTGAATGATTTTGCTTCCACCATCATGTTCAGGTTTTTCCCATGACAGTGACACACTGTTCCTGGTCACATCAAGCACAGTTATTTTTCCTGGAGGCTGTGGAACCTCTGAAACCTTCACAGGCTCAGAAATTTCTGCCGGAACACCAATTCCATATTCATTCTCGGCTGTTACTCTGATGTAATAGCTGCAACCTTCTTGAAGTTGGTCTATTTTCCATGATGTCTTATGGCAGTTTGTAGCAACAGCAGCATATGCCTTTCTTGTTGTTTCTCGTTTTTCAATAATGTAATTTTTTATTTTAGCACCACCATCCAATGCTGGTGGTTCCCATGTGAGTGATACAGATTCCTTGGTGATTTCTTTTATCTTAAGGTTCACTGGGGCACTTGGTGTGTCCATAACTCTGACACTGATAAAGGCAGATTTGGTGCCGCTGCTGTTTTCTAGTGTTAGGGTGTACTTTCCAGAATCATATCTGTTAACATTATCAAGGACAAGTGTGGTAAAACTGCTGGTAACATCAATCTGGGCTGTTTCTCTGATTTCTCCATCAACTTTGGCCCACTTAACCTCTGGTGCTGGACGGCCTCTAATAGGAATAAATAGTCTCAGTGAACCACCTGCTCTGACATTAACAACCTTTCTAAGTTCTAGATCCAGATCAAGGTCTGGAGTCTCTAATTTCTCTTCAACAATAATTGAAGCAGGAACATCGGCATGTTCTCCAACACCAGCCTTATTTACTGCACATATACGGAACTTATATTCATGTTTTTCCAAAAGTTTGTCAACTTCAAGACGTGTCTCCTTAATGCCAGTTGCAGGAGTGCACATAGACCATTCATCGGTGCTGACATCACATTTCTCCACAATGTAGCTCTGGATTTCACATCCACCATCATATATTGGCTTGCCCCATGAAAGGAAAACAGATGATCTTGTAACATCCACTGCTTTGGGGTTGTTTGGAGGTCCAGGTTTGTAAATTGGATCAGAAGCCTTGTAGTATATGGAAGGTTGACTGGGCTCACTGAGACCAGCAGCATTTTCAGCAGAAACTCTAAATTCATAAAGATGTGATTCAACTAGACCAGTTACTCTAAAGCGTAATTCACTGACAAGTCGCTTGTTGCACCTCACCCAACGTATCCCTTCTTTATCTCGTTTTTCAACAACATATCCAACAATTTCACTTCCACCATCAAATGCTGGCCTTTCCCAAACAACTATCATAGAGTCTTTGGTAATTGCTGTAACTTCTGGAGCTTTTGGAGCTTGTGGAACAACAAATGGATTCTTTGCTAGAACTGGTTCAGATTCAAGTGGTTCACCAACACCATATTTGTTTACAGCTAAGACACGGAAAATGTATTCATTTCCTTCTAAAAGTTTGGTTACTTTGCAACTAAGTGTTTGAACATTTGAATCAACAACTGTCCATACTAAGCGACTGGTTTCTCTTCTTTCTACAATATAGTGGTCAATATCACTGCCACCATCTTGTTGTGGAGGTTTCCATGCTAATGAACATTTCTCAGCTGTAACACCAGAGATAGCGATTGGTCCTTCAGGAGGTCCTGGTCTGTCAAGAACTTTAACATTAACAGGTACAGACTTTTCACCTGCAACATTCTTTAGTAGCAGAATGTATTGACCACTGTCCACTCTAATTGCATCTTTTACACTTAAAGATGTGAAGAAGTCAGTTCCCCTAATTTCAAGACGAGCTGTGTTTACAAGTTCTTCACCTGCTTTGAACCACTGAACAGATGGTATTGGCTTGCCATGGACATCTGCTTCAATCTTAAATATTTCACCAGCATTTATTGTTATAAGTTCCTTGTACTTTGGATCCATGCTCACACGGGGTGGCTCTACCTCATCTCTTGCTGTAATTGGCCCAGTGCTTTCAGAAGGTTCACTAAAAATTCCAGCAGCATTTCTTGCAATTACACGGAATTCATATCTTTGATCTTCAACTAGTCCAGTAACTGCAAACTGAGTTTCAATAACATTTGTAAAGCTGGCCTTCATCCACCGCCCCTCCGGTAATTCTTTTTTCTCAACAATGTAACCTGTGATCTTGCTACCACCATCATACTCTGGCTTTGTCCACTGAATTGTGACTAAATTTCTTGTGACTACTATAGCTTCTGGGCGTCCAGGAGGATCACATGGGTCTCGGGCCACATAGCATTCTGATACTTTGCTTGGCTTGCCAATTCCAACAATGTTCTCAGCATAAACTCTAAATTCATATTCAATACCTTCCTCAACATTTGTTGTCTTAATTTTGGTGTCTGTGAGGATTGTTTTATTCATTTTTACCCACAGAATACTGTTTCTTTCTTTGCTTTCCACATGGTATCCAAGGATCTTACTACCACCATCATTTACTGGTTCATTCCATTGTACCACCATGCTGTCCTTAGTAACTGCAGTTACAAATGGTGTGCCAGGTGGTCCAGGCAATTTGTATGGATATTGAGCTACTACTGCTTCAGATACCAAGTATCCACTCTTTCCATATCTGTTCTCAGCAGCTACTCTGAACTGATATTCACTTCCTGTTTTGAGTCTTGCTGCCTTTATAGTAGTTCTTGCCACAGTAGCAGACACAATTTGCCAAACTGTTGTTGATGTGTCACGTTTTTCTACAATGTAATTATTAATTGAACTTCCACCATCATATTTTGGAGGCTCCCAAGATATGATGATGCTGTCAGCTGTTACTTCATCAATTTTAACTGGACCTGTTGGGGGTTCCGGCTTGTCAAGTACAATTATGCTGAGGTGTTCTGTAGCCTCTCCTGCAGTATTAGCAAGCTTGACTGTATACTGGCCAACATCTTCTTTAGATGCCTCTTTAATTGTAAGCAAGCATAAGCTTTGGGTATTTTCTGCATTAACCCGAGTTGTCTGTTTTAGTGGTAGACTATCTTTGTGCCATGTAACTGTTGGCTTAGGACGTGCAACAAATGGAACTTCAACTTTAAGGTCTTCTCCTGCTAAAACACTGAATGTATTAAACAGAAGCTTAATTGCTGGTGCAATCACAAGGTCTTTAGCAACTACTGGTACTCCAAGCTGTCGCGGATCACTAATTCCTTTTTCATTTTGAGCTGATACACGGAACATGTATTCTTCTCCTTGTGTCAATCCAGTTACCTTGGCTTCTGTTGTTTTCACAGTTGCACATGTTGCCCACTTCTCACTGCCCTTGCTTTGCATCTCTACAATATAGCCCACAATTCTGCTTCCACCATCATGTTCTGGTTTTTCCCAAGACAGAGAGACACTATTTCTTGTTACATCATCCAAAGTAATCTTTCCAGGTGGAAGTGGTCTTTCGGATACTTTTACTGATTCTGAGGTTTCAACAGGTAACCCAATTCCATATTCATTTTCTGCAAGGACTCTAAAGTAGTAGTTACAACCTTCTTGTAAATTATCAATTTTCCAGCTGGTCTTATGACAGTTAGCTGTCACTGTTGAATATGCCTTTCTTGTTGACTCACGTTTCTCTACAATGTAGTTCTTAATCTTAGATCCTCCATCAACGAGTGGAGGATCCCATGTCAATGTAACAGATGACTTAGTGATTTCCTTTATTTTCAAATCTTCTGGCGCTCCTGGTGTATCAAGCACTCTGACATTCACAAAAGCTGACTTACTTGCAGAGCTGTTTTCTACTGTTAGCATATACTTTCCGCTGTCAAACCTGTTTACATTTTCCACTACTAATAGAGTATAGGAGCTAGTTGATTCAATGGTTGCTCTTTCTATGGGCTCACCATTTTCTCTTGACCACCTAACTTCTGGAGCAGGTCTTCCTTTAATTGGTACAAACAATCGTAAAGTGCAGCAAGCTCTAATGCTAATGACTTTGCGTAGTTCAGCATCCAATTCAATCTCAGGTGGAAGCATTCTTTCTTCAGCCTTTGGTGATCCTGGAACAAGGGCAGACTCACCAGCTCCTTCTGAGTTTACAGCATATATCTGGATTTTATATTCTTGGTTCTCCTTAAGTTTTGTGATAGTAAAGGAAGTAGCTTTAAGTCCAGCTTGTGGTGAAACAACTTTCCATTCATCTTCTTCAGGTAAAGATATTTCCACATTGTAGCCAGTTATTTCTGAACCCCCATCATAGACTGGTTTGTTCCAAGCAATTGTAATGGAGGATTTGCTTGTATCTAGAACTCTTGGGTTTCCAGGAGGTCCAGGCTTAAACACAGTGTCACATGCCTTGTAGAATGGACTGCATGGGCTTGGTTTACTCATTCCAGCTGCATTTTCAGCCATTGCTCTATATTCATACTCATGGCCTTCTGTGAGCCCTGACACTTTGTATCTTAAATCAGTGAGGATTCTCTTATTGCACTTAACCCAACGGAGTCCTGCCTTGTCACGGCGTTCAACCACATAGTTTGTAATTGGACTGCCTCCATCAGAGTCTGGATGACCCCAACAAACAATCATAGAGTCTTTTGTGATTGTTGTTACTTCTGGTGTTTTGGGTGGATCAGGTGGTATGTATGGATTAACTGCAAGAGTGGGTTCTGACTCCAAAACTTCTCCAACTCCATACTTGTTGACAGCCATAACACGGAAAATATATTCATTTCCTTTCAGCAGTTTTGTAACCTTGAATTTCGTTACTTGGATATCTGTTGCCACATTTGTCCAAGCCAATCTGCTGGTTTCACGTTTTTCTACAATGTAGTGATCTATCTTGGCACCTCCATCATCCAATGGTGGCAACCATGTCAGCACACATTTTTCAGAAGTAACTTCAGATACAGCCAATGGACCTTCACAGGGACCTGGTCTATCAAGAACTTTAACATTAAATACATGTTTAGCAAGTCCTCCAGGGTTAGAAGCGGTAAGTGTGTATGCACCTCCATCTTTTCTTGCAGAGTCCTTGTTTATCAAAGCAGCGGAGAAATCTGCTATTTTTATTTCTAATTTAGATGTGCCCTCAAGGTCCTTTCCTTCTTTTGTCCATGCCAGTGTTGGAATGGGACGTCCAGAAACATCAGCATCAAGTCTGAATATCTCGCCAGCCTTAAGAATGATGACATCTTTGAACTTGGCATCAACCATTATTCTTGGCTCTTCAATATCATCTCTGCATGTTATTGCATCAGATGGTTCGGATGGTTGACTGACAGCACCAGCTGCATTTCTTGCATTTATTCTAAACTCATACTCTGCATTTTCAGTTAACCCACTAACAGTAAACTCAGTTTCTAGAATGTTACTAAAGTTAGCCTTTAGCCACCGGCCATTAGGAAGATCTCTTTTCTCAACTGTATAGCCAGTGATCTTAAAGCCTCCATTATATTCTGGTTTTGTCCACTGTAGAGTCACTGAATGTCTAGTAATATTCAGGGCAACTGGTTTACCTGGTGGATCAATTGGATCCAAGGCAAATGTTGGCTCAGAGGGCTTGCTTGGTTTACTCTTGCCAGCCATGTTTTCAGCTACTATACGGAATTCATAGGCAATACCATCTGTTAGACCTGAAGATTTATATATATTTCCTACAAATAAAGTCTTGCTGATTGTCTGCCACAGAATGCTGTTTCTCTCTTTTCTTTCAATATGGTAGCCTAAGATTGGACTTCCACCATCAGTAACAGGTTCATGCCAGCTGATGGTCATTGAATCCTTTGTAACAGCAATAATTTGAGGTGTGCCTGGGGGTCCAGGAACCTTAAATGGATAAGCAGCAACAACAGACTCTGAGTTGAGAGCTGGGCCAGTTCCATATCTGTTTTGAGCCTTAACACGGAATTGATATTCCAATCCTGTTGTTAATTTTGTTGCTTTAAATGTTGTGCGTATTACTGTAGAGGCTAGTTCAGTCCAAGATGTGCTGTTGGTTTCTCGTATTTCCACAATGTAGTTGCTTATTGGAACACCACCATCATTCTCAGGGGGATCCCAGGACAAAGTAATAAAGTCAGATGAAATTTCATCAAATTTGATTGGTCCTGTTGAAATTCCAGGAATATCATGTACCTGAACAGAAATTATATCACTTATTTCTCCAACAATGTTTTTAGCTGCCAAAGTGTATTTTCCAGCATCGGTTCGTATGCATTCATTGATATTTAAGATAGTGGCAGTTGCTGTTCTTTCCACATTAACTCTCTGAGTTTCTCTAAGAAGCTGATCACCCTTTTTCCACGTTACAGTCGGTTTCGGTCTTCCAAGAACTGGGATTTCAACTTTGATGTTATCACCAGCTTTGGCAAGGACAGTCTTTTGATAAATGCCACGTAAGTCGAATTCTGGAAGCATCTGCTGTTCTCTGACAACTACTGGTCTGCTTTCCCGTGGGTCACTTCTTCCTGCACTGTTGACAGCCATCACTTGGAACACATATTCTTCATTCTCATTTAGGTTTTTCACTACATAGTCCAGTGATTTTACTGTTGCAATATGTGTCCATTGATCAGAACCTTTCCTCTGTGCTTCAATTACATAACCTGTAATCTTGCTGCCACCGTCATGTTCTGATTTGGGCCATGCAAGGCTTACACTGTTCTTTGTAATGTCCATGATGTTTAGGCTTTCAGGAGGAGAAGGTGCTTCAGTGGCTCTTATTGGATCAGCGGTTTCAGCAGGTTCACCAATGCCAAACTCATTCTCTGCCTGTACTCGGAAGTAGTATTCACATCCTTCTGCCAAATTTGGAATTCTTAGAGAGCACTTCTGGCAGTTGGTTGTTATTGTTGAATAAGCTTTTCTTGTAGATTCCCGTTTTTCAACTATATAATTTGTAATACGTGAGCCACCATCTATAAGTGGCATATCCCACTGCAAGGTAATGCTGTCTTTTGTAATATCTCTTGCTTTAAGGTTTGATGGAGGTCCTGGTGAATCCAAAACTTTGACATTGACAAAGCCAGATTTCTTTCCAGCTGCATTTTCAAGAGTCATGATGTATTTTCCAGCATCATATCTGTTGCACTCTGTAATGATTAACAGAGAAAATGACTCTGTGTTCTCAATGTTGGCTCTTATCTTCAGTGGGACATCACCTTTCATCCATGTGACTTCAGGCGTGGGCCTTCCCTTAATCGGTACAAAAATACGAATGCTTAGTCCAGCTCTAACAACAAGAGTTCTTCTTAGCTCAGCATCAAGCTCAAAATCTGGAGTTTCTTCGCGATCCTTAATTTCAACATCATCAATTTGTGCTGGTTCACCAGTTCCTACAGCATTAATTGCACGGATTCTGAATTTATATTTTGCCCCAGGCTGGAGGTTTGCCACTACAAATTCAGTGATTCTAAGTGCTGTCCCTGTTGTATCTTTCACCCATTCTTCTTCGCCATCCTTTTGGTGTTCTACAATGTAGCCAATTATGTCAAGACCGCCATCATAATGAGGTTTGCCCCAGTGCAGCGTGGCAGTAGATTTTGTTGTGTCGGTGACTTTTGGATTAGATGGTGGACCTGGTGGATCTATAATAAGAAACAGAAACCACAACATTAATAATCTGAAAACATAAATCTCAATATTTTAGTCACTAAAAACATTCACTTTCTTCATAAATTTTTTGTGCACTCCAAAAAGCTTATCCTTGTATATAGTAGCTATATGTTTGCTAGTAAAACTTTTACAGTTGTTTTATTTTGGCAGACAAGATGTCTTTATCCTGGAGAGGGCCTTTTAAGGATAAGTTCATCTTTTGGAACATATTACATATTTCACCTGTATTTAGGGTGGAACATGTACCATGTTCAAGCAGCTTCAGCCTCTTCTCCTTGCCTTTAGGGAGCCTACAGTGAGTGCTCTGTGAATGGGAAACTACAAGTACCGACAGCATTTGCAGCTGTTGGCTTGTTGTTTTATTGAACTACCATGGCACTGTTGGGCGTTTTGGTAGTTCATTCTCTCTTCCTGTCAGTGTGTATCTGCCTGTGCATACGAGGTACGAGCAGTCAAATACACACACAAGTCTGCAGGAGTCCTGCATGTCACCAGTGATCTGCTGGTCCCAGGTGCAATGGTTTACAAGCTCCATGTAAAAAAATAAATAAAAAATTCACATTTTTAACTGCAAACATATATACATTATTTTAAGGCACGCTTATCCTTTAAGCAAAATTTATTAAACATAGCTTTGAAAAAGAAATGCCACTGGTTTTCAAACACTGAACCCCAGGCAGATGAAAAATGTTAATTTGCGTGGCTATTTGTTCAGTAAAAATCATAAATTATATGTTTTTTTAAGAAACTAGGGTAAGTACCCGAATTTGACATGATATAAGCTTCTAGCAACACCTATAAAGTATAACTCAGACTAAGGCCGCGTACACACGGGCAAACATGTACGATGAAACCGGTCCGCCGGACCGTTTTCACCGTACATGTCTGCCCGGGGATTTCTGTACGATGGCTGTACTAACCATCGTACAGAAACAATACGCGGGGCGTGTCCGCGCCGTCGCCGCGATGATGACGCGGCGACGTGGGCGGCCCTGCCAGTTAAATGCTTCCACGCATGCGTCGAAGTCATTCGACGCATGCGAGGGATGGCGGGCGCTCGGACATGTACGGTAGGTCTGTACAGACGACCGAACATGTCCGAGCGGGCAGGATTCCAGCGGGCTGTTTTAAAACAAGTCCAGAAATATTTGCCCCGCTGGGAAAATGCCCGGCGGGCAAATGTTTGCTGGAATCCTGCACGCTCGGGCCTACACACGACCGAACATGTCTGCTGAAACTGGTCCGCGGACCAGTTTCAGCAGACATGTTCGGTCGTCTGTACGGCCCATAAGAGAGCTAAAAGCAGAACAAGGAGTGAATCAATTGGGCCATGTGCTTAAAGGAGGAGAAAGAAGAATGACAGACAGTTATAATATGGGAAAGACACATATAGAGATGTAAAGGCTACACAGCAATGTAGCAAAGTCAAAAAAATAAATAAGTATAAAATTCTTTATTTTGAAATATTGCCAAGTCATGTTGAAATTAAAATATGACAAAACAAAAATATACAAAGCGTTACGTTACATAATGTTTGACTGTGTCAAACATTATGTAATGTAATGTAACATACACAGTCAAACATTATTTATTGAAACGCTGTGTATATTTGTGTTTGCATTGCTGTACTGTGGAATATGTTCTGTATCCTATAGCCAGAGCTCATTTTTTATTTGCAACATGACATTGGAATATTTCAAAATAAAGAATTTTATACGTATTTATTTTTATGACTTTGCTACATTGCTGCTAAAAAATAACCTTGGATGAACCTTTCTATATTAAGTGACAGACAGTTGAGCTCATTGGTCTGCTTTTTCGCATTAATTTTCCAGACATAGGCTGCATATAGTCACAAGAGCTAGTTTTAATTGTTGAAAAATAGTAGGGAACAGTAGGGAAAATTCGATTTGTAAATTTAAAGAATAAATGGACATGAATACAAATCCCTTGGCGGGTAAAACAGCTCTCTCATGTTATTGCCTTGCAAATAATGTATTGCTACAATTTATTTTTGACACGTGTACTAAATAATGTAAAAAATACTTGAAAAAATCTTGAAATTACTCACATGCAATATCCTTGGTTAAGACTGGTAGAGAAGAATCACTTGGTGGTCCTAATCCAGCTTTATTTTCTGCGCTTACACGGAATTCATACTCATTGCCTTCTGTGAGTCCAGTCACTTTAAGTCTAAGGTCAGAAACTGGTTTCTTTGATGCTCTCACCCATCTCAGTCCCTTCTTCTCTTTTCTCTCAACAATGTAACCTGTGATTTCGCTACCACCATCATCAACTGGACGTTTCCAAGCTATAGTTATTGTATCCTTAGTTACATTTGTTGCTTCTGGTTTGCCAGGAGGACCAGGAGGACCTAAGTGAGGAAATAAATGCATAAATAAGCATGGCTATTCTGTTAAGGATACATTTTATGTTAATTGTTACATTATTATTACTTACCAAATCTGTCCACCATCTTCACTGGCTCAGATTGTACAGGTTCACCCACACCATAGTGATTAACAGCAGACACACGGAAGATGTATTCATTGCCTTGGATGAGTTTGCTGACAACATGTCTACATGACTGAATATTTTCAGCCACCAAAGTCCAAAGTAAACGACTTGTTTCTCTCTTTTCAAGAGTGTAAGAGGTTATTGGTGAACCTCCATCTTCAGTAGGAGGAGTCCAGTTGAGCGTAGCTTTTTCTGCAGATACGTTGCTGGTTTCAATTGGTCCTGGAGGGCCAGGGACATCTAAAACTTTGACATGCACATGCTCTTCTTTTGTGCCAAAAGGATTGCTGGCTGTTATTGTATACTCCCCAGAATCTTTACGGGATGCATATTTAACAGATAGGGTGGATGATGTTGGACCTGTTTCTATCTGCACAATATCAGATGGCTTAAAGTCCTTTCCTGCTTTGGACCACACAGAGGTTGGAGGTGGTTTGCCAAGAATTTTTGTTGCAGTCATGACAATTGTATCTCCTGCTTTAACTGTTAAACCTTCTTTAACAGCTGGATCAATAACAATTGTGGGTGCCTCTGTGAAGAGAATTTAAAATCAAAGGTCAGGAAATATTTTAAGTGATACAACTATATATCAGAAAACATTAATAAAAAGGCTGCTTGACACATACCATACTCCTCCTTGCAAACAGTTCCAGTTGTCTCTGATGGAGGACTGATGGCACCAGCAGTGTTTTTAGCTCTTATTCTGAATTCATATTTTCCACCTTCTATTAGATCATTAACAGTATATGCACATTCCTGAACATTGACATGGTTGGCTTTCATCCAGCTCTTTGCTGGTAAATCACGTTTCTCAACAACGTATCCAACCAGTTTGTGTCCACCATCATATTTTGGTTCTGTCCAGATAAGAGTTGCTGAACTCCTAGTGACACTGATCACCTCAGGTTTGCCAGGAGGATCTAAAAGGAATCAAGAAATCAATATCATGTACTTAAACACATTACTGCATTCATTTAACAAGGACTTTTACACTTACCAATTGGATCAAGAGCCACAACTGACTCAGATGGTATACTTGGTTTCCCAACTCCAGCAAGATTGATAGCCATAACTCTAAATTCATATTCTAGGCCTTCAGTTAAACCTGCTACTCTGTAGTCCCGCATTCTTAGTGGACTGGTACTGGCTCTTTTCCAGAGCAGGCTGTTTCTTTCTTTGACTTCAATGTAATAGCCTAAACAAAAATGTAATATCAAAGTTACAACCTATATTGCAAAATGTTTTAGCTTTATAGCATATACATTTGCAATGCACAATATGCAGGTAAAAACATCAGACCATTTTTATTACTGTTGATGCAATGGTTATTCTAAAGCTACACTACACCCTTAGCTTAGCAATGCCTTAATTCAGTCTTTAGGGAACCTAAACCATAGGCACAGCTGTATATAGTCTCTGGTGGAGCAATATACTATCCTTGCAGTTTGTAGCTGGAATATGTTAACGTGTTAAAAAGTAAAATAAACATTTTAACGTGCACAATTTAACCTGTAGCTACATACACAATATATGAACACTCCTTTGACATTGCTTCCAATTGCAAGATATCTATTTTTAGTTTAAAAAAACGTACCTGTGATTGGTGACCCACCAGTCTTCCTTGGGTCGACCCAGGTGAGGTTTGCAGAATCGTGCCTTATTGTCACAATCTTTGGTGGCGGAGGAGCATCTGGTACATCTAAAAAGACATAGTTAACGTAATTAGTCAACTTAAATTCTAGATATCGGTGTGTATATTTTTAAATCACCCCCTTGTTGATGATGGCTTACCAAATGGATGCCTTGCCACAATTGAATCTGATTTAAGGCCTTCACCAACCCCGTACTTATTTTCAGCACTGACTTTGAAGATGTATTCAGTTCCTTCATGGAGTCTGGTAACTCTGAATGATGTCTTCTGTACAGCAGAAGCACAGGTTACCCACTTATTTGTCACAGAGTCTCTCTTTTCCAGGATATAATTTGTAATTTCCGAACCACCATCATCTTTTGGAGGAGCCCAGATCAGTGTGATAGCATCTGCAGTCACTTCATCAAACTTAACTGGACCTGATGGAATTCCAGGTTTTCCCACTACTTTCACAAAGATGGTAGATTCTTTGGTGCCAGCTGGATTCTTCAAAGTGATTGTGTATTTTGAGGCATCATCTTTCTGGCACTCACGAACTGTCAAGGTAGTGTTCACAGCAGTAAACTCAGCAGTTACTCTACCACTTTCAGTCAAAACCTTGTCTTCACCTTTCCTCCATGTAACTGTAGGTGGAGGCTTACCACTGACTGGGAGTTTGAGTCGGAAAGTGCTTCCCTCCTTGGCAATGTAGCATAAATCTGGCAGGTCCTTTAAGTCTAGATTTGGCGCAACTGAGGAAAAAACACTGGTATTACTAAAGGAATGCACAATAACACTGATTTGATTACTAAATGGTTATTGACATGCTTCAGACTGGGTAAGATACACATACCAATATCGTCCCTGGCTACAATTGAAATTTCATTTGGAGAACTGAAACCAGCATCATTTTGAGCGACCACTCTAAAGGTGTACTCCTTTCCTTCAGTCAGATCTTTCATTGTGTACTGAAGATTTTTTGATCTCATTACATCTTTCCACTTGTCCTCGGAGATCAATGTCTCTACAACGTATCCAGTGATACGACTTCCTCCATCACTTAATGGTTTCTTCCATGCAATGGTGCATGATGATTTTGATACAGCCAGTGCTTTCAGATCTAGAACTGGTCCAGGTTTTTCTAAAAGAGCCAGGCAAAAAAGCATATTACTTAATATTGCCAGAAATAAGGAAGCCATACCCAATATGTAAAAATCTCAATGCCATATCATCTCTGCTGCAGTATTGTTTAATAGCATATATGTACAACTAATTACTTACCAGAAGCTTTCACAGCATCATGAGTTTCACATGGCTCACCAATGCCATATTCATTTTCTGCCAACACTCTGAAGAAGTAGGCCTTGCCTTCTTCAAGGTTAGTAATCCTAAATGATGTTTTAGCACAGTCAGTTGATACTGTAGACCACGCTTTTCTGTCTGCATCACGTTTTTCAACAATATAATTCTTGATTGGACTACCACCATCAATAACTGGAGGATCCCATGAAATCATTGCTGAGTCCTTGGATGTGTCCTTAATGATGAGGTTTACTGGTGGTCCAGGAGTATCTATAATGCAAGAACAATTCTTTTTAAATATATGTATGCAGAAAATGTTTAAATGTTTGGAATGTGATAATCAGATTAAAACTATAACTAATCTATACAGATTACCACCCCCAACTGCACCTCATTTAGCTGCGGAGGTTGTGCACATGCTGTGACCATGACAGAAAGTATACCCCCAGGTGGATGGGGCCTCACTACAACCACAGTTGCGGCATGATGATGCTGCATTTAGTGGGTTAAAACAGGCATTAAGGAGGTGACATATTGCCTTTTCACCACCTGTAAAATGTTTCTGAAAAGCAATAGGTTACTTTTCAGAGGTGCAGCAGTTTGTGCTGCTATCGTGAAGTCCTAAAAAAGCAGTCCTGATAGTAAAGAATCAGGGGTCAAGATTAAAAGTAATGTAAGTACATACTGTACATGCACATGCGTGTGTATATAAACATACACAAACATATATACATGTGCGCACATACACAGCCTTTTTGAAATCTGCAGTACTATACCTGCACTAGCTGCTGGGTACTGCATTGCCGGAATTGCCCTGTAGGGGAAGGTGGAGAGCCCCGGGCTCTGAAAGACACCTCCCCTTCCTCTACTCTGCACATAACTATGTTGACTAAGCTCCAGATGTACTGATGTTTTTGCAGAAGAGCGGGAGCTCAGTCAGATCCGAATGCCTTTCTGTACCAGGATGCCCCAGCACCCCTAACAATCTCTGATGGTCCCCCGGTTGAAAAAAGGCTGGGTAAGACTAATGGAAATCCAAAAAAACTTTTTAAATGTGGACAAAGCTGGCACTTGGATGTGCTCTTTGTCCCCGATGTTGTTCTCTAAGAAGCACTTTTACCTTAATTTGTGCTGCACTGTTTGAACCTCTTAAAGTCTAAAACATTAATTTGACAGTAAATATCATTTACTTACCAAGCACTTTGACAACAATAGTATATGACTTCACACCACTGCTGTTCTCTATTGTCAAGATATATTTGCCAGCATCATACTTATTGACATTTTCACAACGCAGGAAAGTGTCATGATCTGTAGTCTTGATATCAAGCCCCAGTCTCTCTTTAATGTTTGCATTCAGTTTAGACCATGATATCTTTGGAGATGGGCGCCCTCTAACCGGTACATAGATCCTCAGTGTAACACCAGCACGGAGCACAAGAGCTTTTCTGAGTTCAGCATCAAGCTCTCCTTCAGGTGCAACTGTTTGATAAAAGAAAAAAGAATTACATTACATTCATGCAAACATTAACAAAATAAAGTAAATTGTAATAATAAATGTACTTACTTAAAATGTCTTTAGCAGTATGTTTGTCTGGAATTTCGCTGGGATCACTGTAACCAATTTTATTCACTGCTGAGACACGGAACTGATATTCAGTGCTTTCCATTAGGCCAGTAACAGTGTAGTGGGTGTCCTGCAGGTTTTTGGGCAAGTTGCATCGCACCCAGTTATCTGTGTCTGCTCGTTTAACTTCAACCAGGTAACCAATTATGGGGCTGCCACCATCATAAGCAGGTTTACTCCAGGACAGGCTTATACTGTTACGGGTTGTGTCAACAACCTTCGGGAAAGCAGGTGGTCCAGGTGGATCTAAAAAAAAAATCAAACTTTTAAAAGACTGTCAGTCAAAACAAAATCATAATTTGGATTTTATCCACTGGAGGTCACAACTTACACTGAGGATCAATAGCAATTACTGCCTTTGATGAGTTGCTAGGCTTGCCTGGTCCAGCTTTGTTCAAGGCAGTCACTCTGTACTCATATTCAGTACCTTCTTGAAGTCCTGTTGCTTTTACTGTCCTATCAATTACAGGTTTCTTAGTTACCTTGGTCCAATTGAAAGACTTTGTGTCACGCTTTTCAAGCACATATCCAGTTATTGGAGAGCCACCATCATCAGCTGGTGCTTTCCAGCTTACAGTCATGTGATCCTTTGTAATGTTACTTATTACTGGTGGATCACACTGTCCAGGTGCATCTGTGAAGAACAAGAAAACACTTTTAAAATCGAATGCTCTTGAAAACCTCAGTATACATTTAACATATACCTTAAAAACATCAGTATACATTTAACATATGTCTTACCATATGGGTTCTTAGCAATCACAGACTCAGTTAGGATAGGATCTCCAACACCATATTTGTTTTCAGCAGAAATGCGGAACTGATACTCATGTCCTTCAATCAACTTCTCCACGCTGCAACTGGTGATTTGCACATTAGTAGTCACTTGTGCCCAGTTAGGACGACTTGTTTCACGCTTGTCAATGACATAGTTTGTAATATCAGAACCGCCATCTTCAAGTGGAGGCTCCCAGCTAAGCATGGCCCGATCAGTATACATATGGTTTATCTTAACAGAAGCAGGAGGTCCAGGTTTATCTGAAGAAAGATTAACATACAGAGGTCTTGACATTTTGTAGACATAATGCATGGAGTTTTAGTTAATAACTGACATCTAAGGTAATATTTTTTTTTACATAAACCAACTATGCTCATCCAAGGGTCTTTAAAAATTCATCAAACATTAACATAATTGTAATTAAGATGATATAGAACAAGAGAAAAACAAAAGTAAGGGTGTTTTCTGGATGCAGTGGGCCTGTGTGCAACATGATAAGTTGGGGCCTCTTCCCCAAGAAAAAGAAAATGCACACCGCAGCAAAAGATTAGACATGGTTTGCATTGCATTGGATATTGAGAATGGCTTAAAATGGTGATGTCAGATAAACTCTGAGATGACTTGCATAGTATAGAATGAAACAATGTAGAATCGGGGATGTACAGAGCAGCATAAAGAATGAGTCAGTGCAGAATGGGGAATGTACAAAGCAGTGAACAGAATGATTAGTTACAGATTAGGGCATGCATAGCACAGTGTACAGAATATGGAACTGTGGAATAGGAAACATACAGGGCAGAGTATATAATCAAGTGTTGTGTAATAAGAAATGTACAGAATGAGACAGTTTGGAACAGAAAATGTACAGCAAAACTTAAAGGCACTAGCAATGTTGTGTAAATGACCCCTTATAAACAAGACCACCAGCCAGTCTGTCCAAACCAGCATCAGTTTAAAATCACTAAGGACACCTCAAGTAATAAAACTTATTTTAAAAGAAAAACCAACAAACTATTTGTAGATAGACACAATACTGCACAACAATGCCTTTATAAGTAAACTTTTTTCTGCAAGTGTGGGCAATTTCTACAATCCACTTTTATCCTTGTCTGACACCCTAAAGTATGTTCATGCTCAGTGCCACTGTGCATATCTTAGTGACAAGGATGAAAGTGGAAAGTAAAAAGTGCGCACATGCAGAAAAGTGTTAAGGCACACAAACAAGCATGTTCGGGCAGTTCTTCAGCTGACTCAGGCTCAACTGCATTCAGACTCTGCAGCCTGTGCTAATCAAGCCAGGCAAGCTAAATCAGAGCCTGTCATTACAATCTCTCTCCCTTATGCAGGCAGTTGCACTATCATTAGTATACATCACCCTCCCTTCATGGCTGATTGGCAGGGAATGCAGTTCTATTACAGAGGGGTTCCTTCTGTAGCAGCGTCACTGTCCATATTCATAGCAGGTCAACCACACAGGGATACTGATGTGTATTATTGAGGACGATGACCCCCACCCACATTGTGCTGTGCCCAAGTTGGCATGCACAGAATAGATCTCCTCTGAGCTGCAGCCATAAACAGCATGTGCAGTGAGTGAGTGCACAGTGGACGCCATTTGCCTTGGGGCTTGTGTGCAATGGACACACTGCAAACATTACCAATTCACAACTGGTACAAATACTGTGATCAAATTATAGTTATAAGGTAGTTAGTGATTACAATTTATGTTTTTAAAACCTACCTAAGACTTTGAGCTTGATGGTTGCAGATTTGGAGCCACTGGCATTTTCTGCCACAATACTATATTCTCCTGTTTCCTTGCGGTTAACACTGAACAGTTCCAGAAGGAAAAGATTCCTCTTGGATGATATTTTTATACCTTCAGCAGGTTTTACAACTTCCCCGTCCTTTTTCCAGGTGACTGTTGGCATTGGCTTACCAAATACTTGAGCATCAAGACATACATTTGCTCCTGCTTTGACAGTGATCAGGGATTTCATCTGTATACTGAGGTCTATCTTGGGTGGAACTGAAAATAAAACAATTAAAGAGTCAAAATCAGAACACTCTAAACTATTTTTATTTCTGGGTTTGATTTGAGCAGTTTTGAAATACTTGATTATGAAAGTTTTATGTTGTGTTAGCTTATGATTATTCATGTCTTAGCTAGAGAATATTATAAAGATGATGTAAATGATATGCTTGTCTAGTGCAATATCATTTGCTCCAGTAAGCACCACATTTGTTTGCTTTCTCTTAGAAAAATGGAATTGGAGTAATACCATTTTCTGCCTGAATGACAACTGGATCCGATGGTTCAGATGGCCTGCTGATGTTGATGGCAGTCTTGGCAGTTACTCTGAACTGGTATTTCTCATTCTCTTCCAAGTCAGTAACAGTAAATTCTTCTGTTGGGACTTGAGAAGCAGCAGTGTTGCACTTCACCCACTTTTCACCAGGAAGTTTGCATGCTTCCACAATGTAGCCGATAATTTTACTTCCACCATCATGCTTTGGTCTTGTCCATACAAGGGACACAGTGCTTCTTGTGATATCAATAACTTCAGGTTTTCCAGGTGGATCTGTAAATTAACATTATTTGTAAGATGTAATTCCAAATAAAATGGGCAGTTTCGTGGGGATAACATTGTCTTGCAATACATATTATACATACCAACTGGTGCTCTTGCAGTGACATACTCAGTAGGTTTGCTTGGTTTGCTTGATCCAGCTCTGTTTAAGGCAGAAATTCTGAAAGTATACTCCAAGCCTTCAATCATGCCAATGCATGGATATTCTGTTGAGCGCACTGCAGTATCATTGGCCTTGACCCACAGAAGGCTATTTCTTTCCTTACGTTCAATAGCATAACCTGTAATGGGGCTTCCTCCATCATTATCAGGTCTATCCCATGCAACAAATATGCAGTCTTTATTAACCTTGGTAACACGGGCATTCTTTGGTTCACTGGGAACATCTGAAATAATAACAAAATAATACTTTACATTTCATTTAAAGTGAACCTGTCTCACATTAATTTACATTTTAATATAATTAAACATTATAGGATGCTTTGGACCTTTGTGAAGCATGTAAAGATTAGGCAACATACTGAGGGCAATGAAGAATGTCACAAAAGTTCAATAACTGCAAACTTTCATTAATATGCTATGTCTAGATATATTCTAATGCATAGCATATATATTCGGTTTTATTTTGGGTTAAAGTGATTGTAAAAATAAAAAATAACACAGGTTTATACTTGGAATTTCACAGAGCGGCTCCAAACCTCCTCTTCTCAGGTCCCCTGTCAGCACTCCTGGCTCCTCCTCCTCCCCATGCGAGTGTGTGCCCTGTAGAAAGCCGATTTCTACAGAGGTACTCATGCAGATTCGCTCCCGAGCCTTGCTGGTACTCGGCCCCACCCACACTCCTCATCACTGGCTTTGATTGATAGAAGCGGGAGCCATTGGCCCTTTAGCAAAGCCAGTGCGACCAGAAAGTGAGGGGAGAAATGAGCTGCAGCTGGGCACAGTGCTGGATTGAATGAGGGCTCAGGTAAGTAAAAGGAGGGGTGAGGGGGGATACATTGCAATGAATGCATTAAGGTAAAAAAATGTTTAGGCTTTAGAATCATGTTTCTACTAAAAATTGGTAGGTATTTCAAAACAAGCTAGTGCTTTCAATGCAGTAGTAAAAGTTGGTTTGTTTACATACCGAATGGAAATTTAGCAACAACCCGACCAGATGTAATTGGTTCTGATACTCCAAAGCGGTTCTCAGCACGGACCCTGAAGATGTACTCTTGTTCTGGGATAAGTTTTCCGACACGGCAACTAGTTTTGGTGACTGATGTAACAGCTGTGATCCAGTCTCCCCTGCTTACGTCACACTTTTCAACTACGTAGTTGGTAATGTTACTACCACCATCTTCAAGAGGCAAGTGCCATGAGAGTGTGCAGGCATCAGAATCTATCTCAGAAATCTCAAAGGGTGGTTCTGGTGGACCTGGAATGTCTGTAGCAAACCAACAACATATTAGTGATCTTTTTTGTATCTGATTCCAGTAAAAAATGTAAGGCCTAAATAAACTTATACATACCCATAACAACTACACGGATCCTTTGAGTGGCAACACCAGAGCTGTTTTCTGCAGATAGTGAGTAAAATCCACTGTCTTTCCTTGTCACATCTTTTATTATAAGCACAGTGGAATTCTGTCCTTTGTGTACAGCCAAACGACTTGATGGATTAACATCAACATCCGCTTTCATCCATTTAGAGACAGGTGCTGGTTTTCCGTAAACATGGGCTTCAATTCTTAATTTCTGTCCTGCTTTGATGCTGATATGATCAGGCATTAGGATCTTAGGTGGCACTATAAATAAATAATTACATACATACATACATTAGGCAGATTTCCACATTATAACGTACCTAAATGATTAATTATTCAGCCTAAAATACTTACTTTAAAGGCTAAGTTCACCTTTTGCAAGTACAAAATGTGCATCACAGGGAAGGGGGAGATTGGGGGGGGGGGGGTGAGGTGGTGGATACTGAACATGCATACAGGTGTAACATTTGACAAAGGTGAACTTATCCTTCACAGATGCATTCAAATGGTAGAATTGAAATGGTAAATCAAGTGGAACATATAACTTACAAAGCTGTTCTTTAATCTCAAACATTCCTTCAGCTTCTCTTGGCAAGCTCACACCAACAGAGTTTCTGGCTGCCACCCTGAACTTGTATTTTGTGCCTTCTTTAAGTCCAACAACCACAATATTTAAATCTTTTACAACAGAATATTGGGTCCAGTTGTTCTCAGGTTGTCCTTCAACTTGGTAGCTAATAATGTAGCCATCAATCTTAGCACCGCCATCACGCAATGGTGGAAGCCAAGCCAGTGTGGCACTGTTCTTTGTGATCTCTGTAACATCAAGCTTCTTAGGTGGATCTGGCTCACCTGTTAAAATAAACAGTTAAAGAGGTTGATGCGAACAACAATACAGGAATGCATTATTAATAATATTAATAATTCCCTTGGGTTCCTAAACAATATTAGTATTATCAACTTAAACAGAAGCAGTGAGGAGTTTGAATTGGTTTGTTAGAACCTGGAATGACATTGATTCAGGTTGATTTGATCCCAGCCTTTGGCCCTAATGCTAATTTGTTCCTCTATGCAAAAAACTATTTTTGAATGTTTAGAGATAATTTGGTAACTCAAACTACAAGTTCTTCTGATAAAATTATAAAATTGGGTCACAGTTCTCACACCCCTGTGGTTGAATATATATATATATATATATATATATATATATATAAATATATATACTGTATATATAAATAATGTATTATATCATACATCTAACAAGGTAGAAAGGACCTTATATAATGTTACTGTGAAAAATGTGCAGGCTTATTATGTCAAGTGCAGAGATCTTACTGCCAGAGTCACTGAGTAAGAAATTGTTATGTGATTTTTTTAACTCACCAAAATCGGTGAAAAATTAAAATTTGAATTTTAATATAGAGAGAATTGGTAGTACTTACTTATTGGATCTGTTGCGAGTACACCTTTAGGAGAGTCTCTTGGAACACCAGAGCCATATTCATTGACAGCTGTGACTCTGAAGAAGTATTCAGTTCCAGGTACAAGATTGGCAACCTTAAAACTAGTCTTCTTCCAGTCTGCCACCACTGTTGCCCATGTCTTTCGGTCAACTTCACGCTTTTCTAAGATGTAGTGTGTAACAGGACTTCCACCATCATTTTCTGGGGGTACCCATGAGAGCTGACATGACATCTTTGTGACATCTGAGACTGTAAAGTCAGCCACAGGTCCAGGAGTGTCTGTAGACCAAAATGAAAACACCCATTACCGCAATGCACCAAAATAAGTGTATTTATTTATCGTTTTAATCTATTTACTTACCAAGTACCCTGACATTGACAAACACTGTTTTTTCTCCAGCAGCATTGACAAGTGACAAAGAATATTTGCCTGAATCATCACGTGTAGAGTTTTGGATTACTAAGAAAGCCATGGTATCAAGAATGTCAACTTGTCCTTTCCTGACAACATTATCAATTCCCATTCTCCTCCATGTAACTTTAGGTGATGGTCTTCCTCTCACCATTGCAAACAGTCTGATAGGACAACCTGCTCTAACAGTGACCAACTTTCTCATACTGGCATCCAGTTCAATTTCAGGAGATTCTGTGAAAAGGACAATAATTACATTTAATATCATCATTCTACAATAAACATGATATATTTGCACTTATTTTGTGAAAACAATATATACCAAGTATTTCTTTAGGTGACACAGGCTCTTTGAGTTCAGCAGGCCTTCCAATGCCAATTTGGTTCTGTGCAGAAACTCTAAACTCATATTGTTGCTTTTCATCAAGGGTGGTGGCAGTAAACTGTGTGTGAATCAACTGAGCAGCAACATTCAGTCTCTTCCATCCAGCCTCTGGATCCTTGTCCTTAACTTCAGTTTTAGGCCTCATTTCTACAATATATCCAATGATTGGAGCACCACCATCATAGACAGGTTTTCCCCATCCCAGAGTAATGGAGGTCTTGGTACTATCAGCCACCTTTAGATTTGTTGGAGGGCCAGGAGGTTCTGCAAAATAAACAACATTGATAAGCACTTTAAAATGAGCTTTTAAACAAAAAAAAAACAGTGAATAAAACTATCTTTAAATCTAAACTACAAATTACCTATTGGGTCTTTTGCAACTACAGGTCTTGTTGGTCCACTTGGATCTCCCAGACCGATTTCATTTTCTGCTTTTACACGGAACTGGTATTCATGACCTGGGATAAGGTTTGTGACTTTCAGACGTCTTTCTGGGATGGAACTCTTAGTTACAGCAACCCATCTCATTGATCTCTTTTCTTTCTTTTCTAGAATATATCCAGTGATAGACTTGCCACCATCATATTCTGGTGGGTTCCAGACAACTGTCATTTCTTCTTTACTTACTTTGGTGACCTCTGGAGGCTCAGGAGGTCCAGGCCTATTGTATTTTGTTTTAGCAACAATTGGTTTGGTTTCTGTGGGTGGACCAGTACCCAATTTATTTTCAGCACGTACTCTGAATATATATTCATTTCCTTCAATCAGGCGAGTGACGTGTGCATGAGTGAGAATCACGGAAGCAGAGTATGTAGACCAAACCATTCGCTTGCTCTCGCATTTCTCCAAAATATAATTTTGTATTTCACATCCTCCATCATCTTCTGGTGGATCCCAGCTGAGTGTACATCTGTCAATTGATACATCAGAAACTTTCAGATTTCTTACTTCGCCTGGCACATCAAGAACATTTACAGAACAATGTGCTGTAAAGCTTCCAGCAGGGTTTGTGGCTGTGACAACAAACTTGCCACTGTCGGATCGCCTAGATTTCTCAAGGATAAATTTGGTGTAATCTAAGCCAGTTTCAACTTTCAGCCTAGGTGATTTTGTAATATCTGTTGTATCTTTGTCTTTTGCCCAAGCAATTTCTGGCTGTGGTTTTCCTCTTACTCCAGCTTCAATTCTAATTGTTTCTCCTGCTTTCACAACTAGGACTCCAATTAATTTCAAATCTAGTGCAGGTTTCAATAATTCCTCCTTCACTAAAACTTCAGCTGTCTTTACCCAGTTGCTTTCACCTCCTTCATTCTTGGTCTGAACTCTAAATTGATATAATTGGTTTTCACTACATCTATCTATAAGGTAAGAAGTTTCTTTTATACTTCCTTTATGTACTCTTTCCCATTCATCAGAATCTTTTTGTTTTCTTTCAACGTGATATGATAGATTGGGACTGCCACCATCATAATCTGGTCGTCTCCATTTCAGGAAAACAAATGTCTTGCCTACTTCAGCAATATGAAGGTTCTCAGGTTCACCAGGTTTTTCAACTGGATTGATGGCCAGAATAGGTGTCTTAGTTTCAATAACTGGGCCAGGACCAACCTTGTTTTCTGCACAGACTCTGAAGAAATATTCATGATTTTCAATAAGAGATGCTTTTATCAACCTCTTTGTAAGATCAGAAGAGATGACATACCATCCTCTTTGACTTGGTTCACGGTATTCTACAATATAGTTTGTTATCTCAGAACCACCATTATCTTGTGGGTTTTCCCAGGCAACCATGCAAGAATCTTTGGTAACATAGCTTATCTTAAGGTTCTGACAAGGTCCAGGTCTATCAAGTACATTGACAATAACCACACCCTGGGCTTGGCCACTGCTGTTTTTCGCTACAATTGTATATTTTCCGTGGTCTGCCCTTGTTGCTGATTTTATCTGCAAGCCAACTGGAGGGAAATCCTGAGATATTTCAGTCCTATTGTCTTTAGTAACTACTTTGCCATCCTTAGACCATGTAATATCTGGGTCAGGTCTGCCCTTGACACGAGCAGTAAGGTTGATTGTTTGGCCAACTCTTACAGTCAGTAAGTCACGACAGATCAAGTCAAGATCAACTTCAGGTGGGTGAAGGATGTCCTTGGCAATAACAGATTCTGGAAGTTCTCTAGGTTCACCTTCACCTACTATATTTGCTGCTTTTATACGGAATCTATATTCATTCCCTTCAATAAGACCTGGAACCCTGAAAGCACATTGTTTGATTAAGTCATCTGCGTTAATTCTGCTCCACTGGGCTGATCCTGATTTTTGACACTCCACAACATATCCTAAAATAGGGCTTCCTCCATCTCTAGTTGGTTTTGTCCATACCAAGTCAGCAGTTTCTCTGCTCTTGTCTTTAAGTTTGGGATTTATAGGTGGACCTGGTGGAGTTATAGGGCGAGAAGCTTTTATTGGATCAGATATTGGAGATGGTTTACTTAGTCCAGCAATATTTTCAGCAAAAACTCTAAATTCATAGGTGTTGCCTTCATATAGACCAGTGGCACGGAACCTAAGATCGAGCACTGGAGTCTTGTTTACTCTGATCCATTTACCAGACAATTCCCTCCTTTCAACAATATAGCCACTAATTGGACTGCCACCGTCAGATTTAGGAATGGTCCATGAGACTGTTACAGCATTTTCAGTGATGTCAGAAACCACAGGCTTTCCTGGTGGAGATGGTGGGTCAAACACATGTTTGGCAACAGTTGGTTTTGACTCTAGAGGTTTACCAATACCCATCTTATTTTCAGCACTGACACGGAAAGTATATTCATAACCCTTCTGGAGTCGTGGAACCTTTGCTTTAGTTTGAGTGCTTCCAGAGCTAACTATTCCCCATGTTTCTTTCTTGCCTTCACATTTTTCCACAATGTAGTTCATTACTGCACTTCCACCATCATCCTTTGGTGGCCTCCAGGAGATAACCATGTGTTCAGGTGTAACCTCCAGGATATTTAATGGACCTGTTGGTGGCCCAGGGACATCCAAAACTGTTAGATGCAGAGCTACTGTCTTGCTTCCAGCAACATTTGATACTGTCAGCAGGTATTCTCCTGTATCTTTTCGTGTACAGTCCTTAATGGTAAGCACAGTTGAAAAACTGTCAGTGTCGATTTTGTAGTTGCCTTCAGATTTGATTTCTGTACTGTCGGTCACCCATTTTGCAGTTGGAAAGGGGATTCCTCTAATAATGGCGGGAAGTCTTACAGTTGTACCAGCTTTGACTACAAGACCTTCAATTAACTTAACATCAAGTTCAATGGTTGGAGCAGCTGAAATTAAAGATATAAAATTAAATTGTGTTCAATATTGCAAAGTAAATGTATATATTTTTATAATATTAATAATGATGATAATTACCCAGTTTTTCTTGACACTCTACAGGTAAAGTTGTGTCTGGTCGGCCTAATCCTGCAATATTTTGAGCTCTTACACGGAATTTGTATATCTTTCCATTGGTCAGACCAGTGACCACACATTCTGGTATAGAGACAGTCTTGAAGTTTGTCCAGTCCTCTGCCCCATCTTCCTGATAGTCAACTACAAATCCAGTGATCTCAGAACCACCATCACGGTCTGGATAATTCCAAGCAATAGATACCTCGGTCTTGTCGAAATCTACATGATGAAGGTTCTTTGGTGGTCCCGGTGGATCTGAATAATAGATAGAAATGTTTGTAATATTGCCAAAAACACTATATTTCTAGTGAAATTTTTTCATTTTCAACAAGACAAATTCAAAACAATGCTTACAAATTGGATCAATGGCCTTTATTGGTTTTGGTGTTTCAATGTAAGTGCTTCGTCCATATTGGTTTTCTGCAGCAACTCTGAATAAATACTGTGTGCCTTCCATCAGATGTTTGGCCATAATACTGTGTTTCTTAGATGTCGTTGAAATTGGCACCCAACGAGGATTGGCAACATCACGCTTTTCAACAATATAATTGGTAATAACAGAGCCACCATTGTCCTCTGGTTCTTTCCAGGAAAGATAGCAAGAATCTTTCCTAATTTCACTTACTAGTAGATTCCTTGGTGGACCAGGTTTATCTGAAAGATAAAACAAACACGTAGTTAATGCTCATCATTTATTACTTTACTTATATCAACTGATAAGACATAACAATACTGTATCTTACCAAGTACAATAACTTTTACTTCAACGGTCTTAGAGCCTGCTTCATTTTCTACTGTGAGAGAAAAAACGCCTGCATCTTCCTTGACACAGTTGCGGATTTCAAGCTTGCTTCCAACAGGTGTGACCACAATGTCAGCCTTTGAAGGTGCTTCTTTGTCTGCCTTCTTCCAGGTGACTTTTGGAAAAGGCATTCCTCTGATTATAGCACTGAGTGCAATGGTGTTTCCAGCTTTAACGTGCTGTTCTCGTGCCATGTTAGCATCAATTATCAACTCAGGAGGTTCTGAAATTAACATGTATGTGTCAGTATTTTTTAAGCACTATTGAAAATTTAGCATATAGGTGTTTTATTGAAATTAAGATCTCACCAAGTCTGTCTTTAACTTGCACTGGGTCTCGGACATAGGCAGGTTCAGATTCCCCAGCAGAATTCACTGCTTTGATTCTAAATTTGTATGTGTCACCTTCTGTGAGTCCCACTACTTTATGTTTTGTATCAGGACAGCCATCAGGGGCATGGTTAGATTTTTTCCATTCTTCCTCACCAACCTTTTGATATTCAACAAGGTAACCAATTATCTTGCCTCCACCATTATGTCTTGGAGGGTGCCAGGACAAATCAACTGAATTTTTGGTCTTGTCAATGGCTTCTGGGTTGACTGGAGGGCTTGGTTTCACTAAAAAGTAAAATAAAAAATTTGATCAAATTTAAAATTATTAATTTTAAAGACATTTTTTTTCATGAAATTGTGTAGTATGTATAAAACATTGTAAATTACATAGGTATCTTGTAAATTGAAAAAAGTATTTTTAACCGCTTGCAGACCACCCACCGTTCCTATACTGAGGCATGGCAGCCACTCTGTGCCAGATCACGTACCTAGTATGTGATCTGACACTTTCGTGTCTGGGACCCGCCGATCCTTTGGGAGACAGACTATGGGCCAGATTCACAGTCAGCTTACGCCAACGTTTCTGTTGATACGCCGCGTAAGTTCTGTGATGCGCTGTCGTATCTATGCGCCGTATTCAGGGAACAAGATACGCCTGAATTTTGCCAAGATACGACCGACGTAAGTCTCCTACGCCGTCGTATCTTGGGTGCATATTTACGGGGCGCTTCCGTTGATTTACGCGTCAAATATGTAAATGATCTAGATACGCCGATTCACGAACGTACTTGCGCCCGTCGCAGTAAGATACGCCGTTTACGTAAGGCGTACGTCCGGCGTAACGTTACGACTCATAAAGCAGGTGTAAGTCATGTTAGGGTATGGACGTCGGAACAGCCGTCGGATTTTACGTCGTTTACGTAAGTCGTACGTGAATGGGGCTGGGCGTAGGTTACGTTCACATCGTTGCCATTGAGCCGCCGTATCTTAGGGGGTAAATTCAACGTGATTCTGAGCATGCGTGCGCATGCGCCGTTCGTACGGCGCTTCATTTACATGGGGTCACGATTCATTATAATACAACACGCCCACTACCAGCCTACTTTGAATTACGCTGGCTTACGCCGGCCAATTTACGTTACGCCGGCGCACATATGGGAGCAAGTACTTTGTGAATACTTAGCTTGCCTCTCAATGTTACGTTTGCGTAGCGCATATGAGATGCGCTACGCCGGCACAAAGATGCGCGGAGCTGCGTGAATCTGTCCCTATGTATACAAGGCAGATCACTGTTCTGTGAGAGGGGAATGTACTGATCCTGCATTTCTGCTAAGCAGGGACACATATCTTTACCTTCCCCCAGTCAAAGCACCCCCCCTAAACAGTTAGCAAGCACTCCCTAGGATCACATTTAACTCCTTGATCGCCCCTGATGTTAACCCCTTCCCTGTCCGTGTCATATTTTTTTAGCACTGATCACTGTATTCGTGTCACTAGTCCCCAAAAATTTACAAAAGTGTCAATTAGGTGTCTGATATGTCCGCCTTAATATCACAGTCCGGCTAAAAGTTGCTGATCACCACCATTATTAGTAAAAAAATTAAATAAAGAAAAGTATCCCATAGTTTTTAGATGCTAGAACTTTTGTGCAAATCAATCAATATACGCCTATTGGGATTTTCTTTTACCAAAAATATGTAGCAGAACACATATTGGCCTAAACTGATGAAAATTTTTTTTTTTTTAAATTTTATTGGGTATGTTTTATAGCAGAAAGTAAAAAAATATATATTTTTTTAATTGTCTGTCTTTTTTGTTTATAGCACAAAAAATAAAAACTGCAGAGATTAATAAAAGAAACTAAAGAAAGCTCTATTTGTGGGAAAAAAAGGACAAACATCTTATTTGGGTACAGCGTCATACGACACAGTGCCGTATCGCAAAAAAAATGGCTTGGTCATGAAGGGGGGTAAAAATAGATACAGTTCTTAACCATTCGTTGTTTTTTGTGTAAGTAGATATGTGAAAATCTGACAAAAATTGTTAAAATACAAATTATTATTTGGTTGGGTGAAATAATAAAATTATTCTCATACCTATTGGATCATTGGCAAACATTGGTTTGGATGGTGGACTTGGATCACCGATACCAACTTCATTCTCTGCCGATACTCTAAATTCATATTCACATCCCTCCAGAAGGTCTGTTACCCTGAATTGTGTGTCTGGATAAATAGGCTCTCTTGACACCTTTGTCCACCTGTTGGCCATGGTTTCCTTCTTTTCCACAATATAGGCAAATATAGGTTTTCCACCATCACGGGGTCGGTTCCATAATACTAGAGCAGACTCTTTTGTAACTTCTTTGACAAGTGGTTGCTCCGGTGCCTCTGGAACTCCTACACAGAATAAAAATGTATTTAAATAAAACGGCATTATATCACTACATAAATGTGCATTTTAACAGTGTAAATGATAACATACTGAAGCGATCTTTGGCCTTCATTTCATCTGACAGAAGGGGATCACTGATACCATATGTATTTTCTGCACAGATGCGAATTATGTATTCCCTTCCTTCAATCAGTTTGGGAACCTTGCAGGTAGTTTTGTTGGTTGCTGAGGTTACAGGCATCCAGAGATCCCTGTTTGTGTCTCTTTTCTCAATGATATAGTTGGTTATTGCACTACCACCATCATCAAGAGGAGGCTTCCATGAAACAACCATATGGTCTTTATGAACCTCATCAAAAATGACAGGACCAACTGGTGGTTGTGGACGATCTATTCAAAACAAAGAGTAGAAATAAGAACCATTTAACATTTGGTGGAACAAAAAAACTTTCTTGTAAACATGCTTTTATAATTCTTTAATGTCGATTACATATTAATGAATGTGTTATCCTTACCAACAACAATCACTTCACACCGTCCCTTTCTTGCTCCAGTGCTATTTTCAACAGTCACCCCGTATTTGCCTGAATCTTCCCTTACAGATTTAAGTATTCCCAAGCAGAGTGTATTTGGAGTGGTCTTGATTTTTGTGCGGTCATCT
Source organism: Rana temporaria (assembly GCF_905171775.1). Lineage (NCBI taxonomy): Eukaryota > Metazoa > Chordata > Amphibia > Anura > Ranidae > Rana > Rana temporaria. The sequence goes on along the minus strand of NC_053494.1, from coordinate 157,985,146 downwards.
TCCTTAACTGTTATTTCATCTTTGAACCAAGAAACTTTAGGAGCTGGTTTGCCTGAGTACCGACCAGTCATTGCAAATGCCTCTCCAACTCTTACAATCAGTTTATCTCTGAAATCAAGCTCAATTGCTGGCGGAGCTGGTAACAAAAGAAAAATAAATGTATATTACCTAAAAGATCCAAAGCAATTTTAAAAATAATGTGAGCTTAAAGGGACCCAGAGGACAGCATACCTAGTTCATCTTTGCAAGTAATTGGCTTAGTGCAGAAGGACGGTTTGCCCTGTCCAACAATGTTGACAGCGCAGACGCGGTATTCATATGTGTCACCTTCCTTCAGTCCTTCGTGGACATATTTCCTGTCTAGCAGCTTTTCTTTTGTGGCTCTTGTAACTTGTCCTTGCATAAGGCGGCACTCCAGTATATACATTGTGATATCAGATCCACCATTGTATTTGGGTGGATTCCAGCTTAGGCTTATTGAATCTTTTGTAACTGCAGTTACTTGAAGATCTTCAGGACGCTCCGGTACAGCTTTATACAAAAGGAAACACCATGTTACATTTTAAGATAACAGCAGAAATTGTTAAAAAATAAATAAATAAATATATATATATATATATATATATATATATATATATATATATATATATATATGGCCTTTCTAACTTACACATTGGTTCTTTTATACAATTTCTCGTGGAGTCTCAACAAATGGACCCATGCCAATAATATTTTCTGGTGCAATACGAAGAAGTAAGCCACTCCTTCTATAAGTCCTTGCACTACTGCATTTTGCCTCGTTACAGTGTATGTCACTGGAGTCCATCCTCTGCGATCTGCTTCCCGTTTCTCAATTACATAATTAGTTATTGTTGAGCCTCCATCATCCTCAGGAGAGAACCATGTCAGTTTACAAGAGTCATTTGTTAGATTTTCAGTCTGGAATGGCTGGCTAACTGGTCCAGAACATCTGCAAATGATGAAAGAAGTTCAATGATATACTGATTTCACTTCACTTAATTAAAATTTATATCATATAAATATAGGCAAAAATGTTTAGGTGTGGATATTATAATGCTATTTACTATAGATAATGCACACATTGTAACACAAACATAACTTTTTTTAACTACTACTTACCTAATACATCAACAATGATGGTCTTTCTTCTTTCACCACCAGCATTCTTAGCAACCAGAGTATACATGCCTTGGTGACTCCTCAGGCATTTCTTAATGACCAAAGACGAACTGATAGCTGTTGTTTCAATATTAGCCTCTGGGGGCAAATCTCTTTCATCTCTGTTCCACAAGATTTCTGGAGCTGGCTTTCCCAGAAACATAAGCTATGATTCTGATTACTCCACCAGCATGGACAACAATTCTGTCTTTTACACTGGCATCCAACTGAATGTCAGGTAGAACTGTAAACATAAAAGAGAAGGAGTTTACAGGTAACTTCAATCGGATGCTGATATTACATATTGATAACAGATTTAATAATATAGTATTTAAATATATAAACTAACTAAAAATATTGACGCATGTCACATATACTGTAGGTCTGTAAATTAGGTACCTGTTCTGTCTTTGGCTTCAATAATATCCGTGACATCACCTGGTTCCCCAACACCAGCAGCATTAACAGCTCTTACTCTGAATCTATAGAAACTTCCTTCTTTCAGTCCAGGTACAACAACTTGGTTCCTCTGATTTCTTTATCTTTTGCCTTTAAAAATGTAAATGTCAGTTAATTGAGATAATGATATGAGTGATCTCTAAATAACATAAAACAAAAAATATTATAATGCAGCCACACAGGGCAACTCATAGGCCTCGTACACACGGCCGAGTTTCTCTGCAAAAACCAGCAAGAAACTTGTGGGAGATATTTTTTTGCCGAGGAAACCGGTCGTGTGTACATTTCTGTTGAGGACACTGTCGACGAGACAAAAAGAGAACATGTTCTCTATTTCCTTGACGGGAATGAAGAAAATTGGCTTGTCGAGTTTCTCAACGGCTTCCCAAGGAACTCGACGAGCAAAACGATGTGTTTCGCCCATAGAGTTTCTCGGTCGTGTGTACGAGGCCATAGTTATAGTTTAAAGTGGTTTTAAAGTTACAAGTTTGTTTTACCTTAATGCATTACCTGCATTAAGGTTTAAAAAAAACTTTCACTGCTTCACCCATCCCTAATACTTACCTGAGTCCTGTATCAATATAGCCCTGTGCCTGTCTGCAGCAACACTGCTCTCTCGCTTCCTGGTCTCCCATGGCAGATTGATAGCAATGAGAACTAGTGGCTCCTGCTGCTGTCAATGAAATCCAGTGAGGAGGGAACAGGGGTGGGGCAAAGCCATGCTGTGTGTGTCTATGTACACAAACAGCCCAGTTTAGGAGCAAGCCCGCACATCTGCCCCGACAGAAAACGGTTTGCTATAAAGGAAAACACAAGAGAGGGGAAGCAGAGAGCACCAGTGGGGACCCCAGAAGAGGAGGGGCCCCTCTGTGCAATACCAGTGCACCAAACAGGTAAGTATAAACATATTTTTTTATTTTAGGTAGGTCTTTAGAACCACTTTGTTATATGCATTTATATTACTGTCTTCTACCAACCTTTTCCCACTCCTCCTTTCCTTCTTCCTTGTACTCCACAAAATATCCTGTAATTGGAGACCCACCATCTTTAGAGGGTGGAACCCATTCTAGATCAGCAGTAGACTTTGTCCAATCAGTAACTTTTGGAATTGGTGGTCCGGGTGGAGCTACAAAAAAGATATATGTAAACATGTATGAATATATATATATATATATATATATATATATATATATAGCAAATCAAAAACAATAGTTAAATATCTGCTAAGGCTGAGTGCACTCACATATTGGGTCTCTTGCAGTTGCAGGATCAGATGGCATACTTGGAGGGCCAACTCCAGCTCTATTTATAGCCAGCACACGATACTGATAATCGCATCCCTCAATGAGTCCTGTAACTTTGTAAGAAACACCCAGTGTCATAATCTTGATTGGATCACGGTTTACTCTCTTCCATCTCTTTCCTGTAGTCTCTTTAAGTTCCAGCCAGTAGCCTGTCACAGGTGAGCCACCATCATATTCAGGCTCTTCCCAGTTGACAGTCATAGAATCTCGTGAAATACTGCTGACTGATGGCTTTTCACATTGTCCTGGAACAGCTATAAATAAAAGAATAAGTATGTTATGGAAATATAATTATCACATGTAGATATTTAAGGGTTAATGGCATTTTTGTCAGATTCAGGATTACTGCATTTAAATGCTAAGGGAGTTCCTATTCCCTTTGAAAACTTACTGTAGCTGGACAGTAAGTCTGGCTTTGGAGGAAACAAAGCTGGGTAAAAGAAGAAGACACCAGCAACTGCCTGTGCTCTATATGTGCATGTGAAATTGATCATTGACTGGTCTGGCCATTATAATTCCAAACTCCCTAATTTTAAATTAATTATTGTTTCATTGAGTGGGTAGATGAATATTACTTTGTGGGATACTTGAAGCAGGATATAGATAGATTTGATGTGACTGCATGTTACATAGTTACTTACTTAGTGAGACTGAATAAAGACACAGGCCCATCCAGTTTAACCTACTGTGTATATACGTTTGTGTGTGATTATATGTGTACATGTCACTACAGATTCCCAATAGTTACATAGTTGGTAAGCACATACCATTTATAACTGTGTAACTGGCATCTTTAATATTTTTTATTTAGATAAATAAAAATTTTTACATTTTTGTAAGCACGTAATTTTTTTGAAGACCACTGTAGTCTATAAGACAAATATTTCTCTATCCATGATCTGTATTGTTTGCATTAAAATAAATTTGTGCATAGCATGCCTGAATAATAATAAACTTACAATACAGGTTTCTTGCGGTTTCAGGCTCACTGTCAAGTGGAAGACCAACACCATACTTGTTTTGTGCCATAATGCGAAACACATATTCATGACCCTCAACCAGTTTTGGTATTGTGTAGATGCATTCCTTAGCTTCTTTAGTTACAGGGGACCAAATTTTCCGATTTGCTTCCCTCTTTTCAATAACATAATTTGTAATCTTAGAGCCTCCATCATCTTTTGGTGGAAGCCAAGCCAATGTCATGTTTTTCTGCTGTTATTGCTTCAAATTTAATTGGTCCCTCTGGTGGTCCAGGACGTTCCTGTTAGAAGCAAAAATAAAACATTTTAAAATTAACTTATTAAAACCTAAGAACTGGATTTAGTAAAAAAGTTAAATGAGCATCATTGTCAACTTGTTTTAAGAAACCCAATTTAATTTATTTATGATAAAATGTTGAAAACACATTTCTGGTTGGTTGCTTAAGTATACAGGACATCAATTTTTTTTGAACTAGCATTAATAAATAGCCAACTATTAACATTTGTGCCAAAAGCAAATACTAATAAAATTCATAACTGTCTGTATTTACCAAGTACATTCAATCGCATTTCCTTGGAATCAGCACCCAGATTGTTCTCAGCTGTCAGAGTGTATAAGGCTGTATCTTTCGACGAGACTGATGAATTACCAATGTGCAGTCATTTTCACCAACGACTTGTTAACATGCTGGTCATACTGCACTGGTAGTTTGTCATCTGGCTTGTTTGTAGATGCTTTGTACCATTTCAATGTGGGGAATGGGCAACCCTTAATCTTGGCCAGAATGTTGATATCTGTACCTTCTTCAACTTCCAAAAATTCTTTAAGCTCAATTGAAGGAGGACCTATTGAAAGAGAATGGAACAATAGCAATGAATATACAAGAATTGTATAATAATTTGCATATTAACATAACAGAATATTTTTTTTCTACATACATGTCTGGTCTTTTACAGCTACTGGGCCAGCAGTTGAAGATGGCTTGCTAATTCCAGCCTCATTCACAGCTCTGACGCGGAACTCATATTCTCCACCCTCCTTCAGGTCTTCAACAATGAATTTTGTTTCTTCCACATCCCGTTTGTTACATTGCTTCCAGGTTTCTTTGCCTTCTCCACTTGGATCCCAAACTAAGCGTTCAATAATATAATGGGTTACAGGTGCCCCCACCATCATTCTTTGGTGGCCTCCAGGTTAATGCAACAGAATTCTTTGTCACAAGGCCAACCTTTAGACGAGTTGGTGGTTCGGGTGGATCTATAGAACAAAAACATAAACTACTGTTAAGTTTAATAGAAAAAAAAAAAAAGTACTGTCAAGTTTAAACAATAACAGTATTGCTAAAATGTTAGAGACACAAAACATTCAACTCAATGAGCAAAGTTGTTAATATAACATCCTACATAGCTTTTATATATACTTACGGATAGGATCTCTTGCTCTTGTTCTCTGGATGGTTGAAATTGGAGGTCCAGTGCCAAATCTATTTTCTGCTGTTACCCTGAAGAAATATTCCTGTCCATCAATGAGGTCAGGTACAGTAAATGAAGTGCCTGCACAGTCAGTAGCAACCTTGCCCCATGATTTTGCTTCCACTGTCTTCTTTTCAATGATGTAGTTCCTAATTCTGTCTCCACCATCATTATCTGGGGCTTTCCATGTGAGTTTAGCAGTAGATCTAGTGACATCGCCAACTTTTAGATCCTTTGGAGGCCCAGGAGCATCTGTAGTGTAAAGTATTTATTAAATATACCATATCTTTTATGTACTTCCCTCATGCAAGATGACAAGAACTTCACATTACTCAATGAATATAATCTTACCCAGAACATTGACCCTGACATTGACAGTTTTCTGGCCAGCTTTGTTCTTGGCAGTGATGCTGTATTTTCCAGAGTGTCCTCTTTTACACTCAGGAATTATAATAACTGAAGTAGTGTCAGTTGCTTCAACCTAAAGAAAAAAATCAGAATAGTTTATTCTTAATATTTTAATATTTATATTATATACCTGTATATAACATTTGAAAAATGAGACAATAAATACTGAATACAAATATTAACTACATACTTGTGAATCAACTGGAATATTGTGGACTTGATCCTGTATGGGAAAAAGGATATAAAAGGATAAATATTTACTGAAATCCTTTACTATGTTTAGGATAATGGTGACTATATCCAAAAACATAGGTCTGTTTATAAATGTTTTCACAGAAGATTCTTGCAGGATTCACATAAGATTCACATACTTTTCAAATGGATTCAATTGTAAAAATGTTTAAACCTTTAAAAAAAATGTAATGGGACCCTATAGCATCTGTCTAAAGATTCAGCACAAACATCTACATGAGATGAACTGTTATGGATATTTTTTTTCACTCTGTATATCTCTGAATTATTATTTTTTTACCATTAGTAAAAATATACTATAGTTTCAATTATGTTCTTCCAATAGAATATACGGAACTGCCAACTTGTTATAATGTATTTTTGTTACATGTTAGAAGAAGGAATTAATGTGGAAGAAGGTGGAATGCTACTGTAAAACTGAGCATAAGGAAACAGTGGCATGTTAGCAAAGAAATAAAGTAATTTATAAGAAAATCTATTTCTGAAGCTCATTGTGCCTCATTTTACCTTTATTTCTTTCTGTGCCACTCCATCAAACTCCCAGGATGTTTTGGGTACAGGGCGGCCTCTGATGATGGCAGAAATTTTGATTTGGCTACCAGCACGACAGTTCAGATAGTCTTTGTGCCTTCAGATCAATTGAGATATCTGGCTCCTCTGTAGAGGGGTAAATAAAACACATGTTTAAAACTTGCACGTTAAAATGTATACTTTGCCAGTCAAATTGGTATAATACCTAGGGTCTGTCGTAACAATAGGTTAAAGATCTCAAGGCTGGGGTGATACATTGTATGTTCATGCATAAAAATAAACTGTCCCCACACCAGTGTAAATTTAGTCGACGAACACTATTTTAAATGACTATAATATGACTAAAATAGTTCAGATGACTGAAATACAACTAAAACTAAAATGGTATTTGTGCTGGGTACTCATATGGGTGGGTTAGGTGCGTTAAATGCACCACTCTGTATACTACCTAAAAATGACAGGTAATGGCTAGGATCATACGTTCGTCCTCTGTATGGTAGCTGAGCTGCCTTTCACACCATCCTGTCCCCTCCCCTACATTTGACGATACAAGGGATTTCTTATCTTCCTCAGAGGGATACAGAGTGGTGTCCTTAATGCACCTAACCCATGTGAGTACCCAGCATTGGGGTTTTATTTGTCTGCACAATAAAAAGTTTTAAACGATATCAAGCCATGGAGTTTCTTTTTACCATTTTCCATGTGAGGAGACAGCACCAGTAAGCAGCTTTGAAACAGACAGCCTGCCTAAAGTCATAAGCATGTTTGACTAAACTTAACTGTGAGATCACACACTCAGAGGTGAGTAGCCATTACCTGAGGGTGGGGAGCACCAGACTGTGAACACCGTAGCAAGTGTTTGTCACATTTTTTTGAAGTTACTAAATATATATCAAAAATAACTTTATATCAACTACATTGGACAGATTTTCCATATTGAATTAGAATATCACTGTTTTATGCACTACAGCACTTATGATTCACGTTTGTGACACTATAATTTTATGAATTATCTAATTATTATATCCTACTGTGTGGTGCTATATTTATATATTTGATTTATTTGCATGTTTTCAATAGTATAAACTTACATATATATTAATTAATATATTAATTAATATATATTTACAGTGGTGTGTGACATATATGACAGTATAATTTATAGATAAAAAAAAAATCATTCATTTTAATTTGGGAAGATTTTTGGGTGAGATAGTGCAGAATGTTTGTATATCACAATGGTTAATCTGTGCCTGCAGTGCATGTTCAACCTCAATACCATAAATAATAACATGTTATTAGATTTTTACTCCAGGAGTATATGAGTTTGGCAATTCTAGAGAAATGTTTAAATAATGCATTACAATTTAACTAAACCTATTAAATTTTAGTAGACTAAAATGTACTGGAGATTTTAGTCGACTAAAATGTGCTGGAGGTTTTAGTCGACTAAAACGTACTGGAGATATTAGTCAACAAATCAATTCAGATTACTAAAATACGACTAAAACTAAAATCCCATCTTAGTCAAAAGTCTATGACTAAAAGTAAATTGAAATTTGACGTAAAAATTAACACTATCCTACACCTGTCCCTAATTGCACGTTGCAAGCTATTCTGAACTATATCAAGGTGCCTATAGAGTCTCATGTAAAAACCTTCTCCAAAGAAACAACTAAAAGGGTAAGACATTTTTTTTAAATCATTATTTTAGGTATGCAGTGTAAAGGGGAGCACACAGCAAAGGTATAGTGGGGGTTTCTCAAATTTGAGTGTAAAATGGGAGGTTAGGTTAGGTTGACAATATGAAACAAAATACGGTTCAGTTACTATATTTGTTGTACCTTGTATTTCCTTGACAGGTATTTCTCCAGTTGCCAGGCTGGGCTCAGATTCACCAGCAGCATTAACTGCCTTAACTCTGAATCTGTATTTCTTGAGTTCTTGAAGGTTGGGGACCACACATTCACAAGTGGGAAAGAGCTTGTCAGGTTCATTGACCTTCTTCCATTCCAAGGTGCCTTCTTCCTGCATTTCCACCAAGTAGCCCTTTATTGGGCTGCCACCATCTTTTTCTGGTTTCTTCCAGGCAAGAGACACACTGTTCTTGGTTTTGTCTTTCACATCTGGGCAAGAGGGAGCACCTGGTGCAACTATAACCAAAAACACAAATATATATATTTTTTTACAAATGTGTTTTTTATTTTTGAATATAATGTTTTGTAACCATTTTTAATACAGTATACTTGAAAAGCATTTTAAATCAGCCTTATTTTTAAGGGCTGATTCACACAACCTGCAGAGAGACATGTTCAGTTTTCATCTGCAGGCTAGTGTCCGTGGAGGATGGTGCCTTGTGTTTTTACAATGCAAGGCACCGTTTTCCTCTATTTTGTAAATTATAGAAATGCCTCAACTCAAAATGTCATTCATTTATATGCCACCACAGCTTAGCAGTGTTGAAGAGTATTAAAATGGATTTATAAGAAAATAATAATTATTTTTTTCTTGGGGATATTCCACCCAGTAGTATAAATGTCTCCTGTTTCAAATTTTTATTTAATGGAGCCTGAACAGAAAAAATATAGTGGTTTCCAAAGCAAGTTTACCAGATTTTATAAGGATTGCAGCAGTCTAAACTGCTGATTTTTCCCATGAATACCATGGACCTATTGGAATTTTGATCACTCTGTATTACTACATAGAGGAGATCTAAAAAAAAACAGGATTTGAGTTTTTTTTTATCTTTAAAAGTGAATACTCTAACTTATAAATACTCCTTAATACTCTTAACTATATAGTCTCTATAGGCATCTGCTACTTTTATATTTGAATTCTGAAAGTAAACTGTATAAAAGTCATACTGCAATTGGTAATGCTGTTAAATTGATTATTAAAAGTAACACTTAAAAAAAAAAAGCATTCATTCAACAGTAATTCAATGGCAATGTTATATAGTGGTCTAAAAACAAGTTTAAAAATGTATGTGTTTAAAGTGTTACAGATTTTCAACTCATACTACAGATTGGATCAGCAGCCAGAGCAGGATCTGATGGCTCACTTTGGGGGGCCCACTCCAGCAGCATTGATAGCCATGGACCCTGATTGGTATTCCACACCTTCAATCAAGCGCAGTACATTGAATTCTAGACCTTTCACAGCAGGTTTAGTGACTGGTGCTCTGTTTACACGTCCCCAATATACTCCTCCAACTTCTCTCTTCTCCAGCCAATAGGCCAGTGATTGGAGAGCCGCCATTGTCCAAAGGAGGCTCCCAGGATACCAACATAGAGGATCTGGTGTAGTCAGACACTTTAGGTTTCTTTGGAGCTCCAGGAAGCCAAATGGATCCTTTATTACCACCTTGTCAGACAGGCAGTCATCACTGATACCGTATTTGTTAACTGCTCTAACACGGAATTGATATTCTCCATCAGTTGTGAGCTTCCAGATCTGAAAATAAATCATTTGCACATTTATTAGCTTTCCTCAGGTGTTGTAAACATTAGATTTCTTTAGTATATATATATATATATATATATATATATTATATAATATACACACCAGTATCTTACAAAAGTTGAGTACACCCCTCACATTTTTGTAAATGTTTTATTATATTTTTTCATGTAACAACAAGAAATTACACTTTGCTACAATGTAAAGTAGTTAGTGTACAGCTGTATAACAGTACATTTTCTGTCCCTCAAAATAGTTCAACACACAGCCGTTAATGTTAAACCACAGACAACAAAAGTTAGTTTACCTTAAGTAAAAATGTCCAAATTGGGCCAAACGTGTCAATATTTTGTGTGGCCACCATAATTTTCCAGCACTGCCTTAACCCTCTTGGGCATGGAGTTCACCAGAGCTTCAGAGGTTGCCACTGGAGTCCTCTTCCACTCCTCCATGACGACATCACGGAGCTGGTGGGTGTTGGAGACCTTGCGCTTCTCCACCTTCTGTTTGAGGATGCCCTGCAGATGCTCAAAAGGGTTTAGGTCTGGAGACATGCTTGGCCAGTCTTCTTCAGTAAGGCAGTGGTCTTCTTGGAGGTGTGTTTGGGGTCGTTATCATGTTGCAATACTGACCTGATCTGAGCACTGACAGGCTGACCCCCACCCCATTCAACCTCTGCAGCAATGCTGGCAGCACTCATACATCTATTTCCCAAAGACAACCTCTGGATATGACGCTGAGCAGGTGCACTCAACTTCTTTGGTCGACCATGGTGTGGCCTGTTCTGAGTGGAACCTGTCTTTTTAAACTGCTGTATGGTCTTCGCCACTGTGTTGCAGCTCAGTTTCAGGGTCATGACAATCTTCTTATAGCCTAGGGCATCTTTATGTAGAGCAGTTCTCTGCCATGAGGTGCCATGTTAAACTTCCAGTGACCAGTATGAGAGCGTGAGACCGATAACACCAAATTTTTAACACATGCTCCCCATTCACACCTGAGACCTTGTAACACTAACGAGTCACATGACAGCGGGGAGGGAAATTGACTAATTGAGCCTGATTTGGACATTTTTACTTAGGGGTGTACTCACTTTTGTTGCCAGTGGTTTAGAAATTAATGGCTCTGTGCTGAGGGGAAAACAAATTAACACAATATATATCGTTTATTTTTTCGCAATTTACGAAATCTACAAACTATTTGGTGTGACTGCCCTTTGCTTCAAACCAGCATCAATTCTTAGGCCGCGTACACACGATCGGTCAAAACCGATGAAAACGGACTGAAGGACCGTTTCATCGGTTAACCGATGAAGCTGACTGATGGTCTGATGTGCCTATACACCATCGGTTAAAAAAACGATTGTGTCAGAACGCAGTGACGTAAAACACATGACGTGCTGAAAAAAATGAAGTTCAATGCTTCCAAGCATGCGTCGACTTGATTCTGAGCATGCACGGCTTTTTGACCGATGCTTTTGCATACTAACGATCGGTTTTGACCTATCGGTTAGGCGTCCATCGGTTCAATTTTAAAGCAAGTTCTCTTTTTTTGACCGAAGGATAACTGACCAATGGGGCCCACACACGATCGGTTTGGACCAATGAAACGGTCCTTCAGTCCGTTTTCATCGGTTTTGACCAATCGTGTGTACGCGGCCTTACACTTCCACACTTTGAACACTTGCACAAAGTCAGGGATTTTAAAGGATTAGATTCAGGTATATGATTAACCAATTATACCATGCGGATGCTAATTATCATCAATTTACTATGTAGGTTGAAACACAGTCATTAACTGAAGCAAAAACTGCTGTGTAGGAGGCTTAAAGGTGGGTGAGGAACAGCCAGACACTGCTATTAAGGTGGGTTTGTGGAAGACAGTTTAATGCCACAGGCCATACATCATGGCAAGAGTGAGCACAGCAACAAGAGACAAGGTAGTTATATTGCATCAGCAAGGTCTCTCCCAAGCAAAGATTTCTAAGCAGACTGGAGTTTCAAGATGTGCTGTTTAAGCTCTTTTGAAGAAGCACAAAGAAATGGGCAATGCTGAGGTTCGTAGAGGCCGTGGTCGACAGCCAATGTCATTAAGAACTATCTTAAGCATACCGAAGAACAAGGAGTCCAGGAAGTGATTGTTTGACCCAGACAGAGCCCTGATCGCAACATTATGGAGTTTTTGAGAGACATAAAAATTTCAGGCAGCCTACAACGACAGAAGAACTGTGGCTAGTTCTCCAAGATGTTTGGACCAACCTACCTGCCGAGTTCCTTTAGAAACTGTGTACAAATGTACCTAAAAGAATTCATGAGGTTTGACAACAAAGGGTGGTCACACCAAATATTGATTTGATTTGGATTTCACTCATATTCATTTACTTTCCATTTTAATATATCTGTAAAATAAACTAGTAACATTTCCTCCATATAGTAGATTAACATTACACAGAAAAAAAACATGCTAACAACTAATTGGTGTATACAAGCAGCAGCTGCCAATATAGTTATTATCAAATATATTGATATAATCAATAAAATAAATTTAAATGAGGTCTGCTCATTACTATGGATATATACCAAAAGGATAAAGATGACCAATCTGTTGCCATGAATTATTAACTTACGCCATATCTTCTATCAACTACAATGTTGGAAACCTCTTCCCATTCTGACTTCTTCTTGCTTGCATCTCGTTTATCAATTATATAGTTGGTAATTTCACTTCCGCCATTATCCAATGGCGCATCCCAGATCAAGTAGCAGGATTCAGCTTTGATGTCAGTCACTTGCAGGTTTCTTGGTGGTGAAGGGCGGTCTAGTTAAATAAAGCAATTAAAACAAGTTTTATATGAGAAAAACATATTTAATTTTGTTTATAGAAACTGAAATAATATATTTACCAAAGACCTCCACATTGGCAGTACGATTTGCAGCTCCAAGGCGGTTTGAAGCTGTAATTATGTAGGTTCCCTTATCACCTCTCTGGGCATTGGGAATGCTAACTTCTGATTTAGCTTCACTTCTTGAAAGTTCTTGCTTTGCAATCTTCATGGATGGTGGTACTTTTTCAATAACTACATCATTTTTGGACCATTCAATCTTTGGCATTGGAAGACCAGTGATTTCTGCTGGGATGTTGACAGGTTCTCCTGCCTTAACTTTAATGGTGTCACCTCTGACAGCCAAACGGAGAGTAACTGTAGGGGCAACTGTGAAGGAACGATTGACTGAATGGTTAGTTGCCAAACATTTTAATTACCTTTAAAATTATTTTATTATAGCAATATATAAATCAATTTGCAAAGCATGTGAATATGTAACTTGCAATTTTTTTTTCATAATATTATGTAACAAAAAAATATATTTATCAAATCGCCAACAATTCATACAATTCATGGTTTGTCATTGATTAGATTTATGACCTTTGTGATTATCCAAAGATCAGACAGACCAGCAAAGATAATAAACATAATAACAAACTCCTATTTGACTATCACTAACTTCAACTCAAATTGTAGAATATACCTTCATCATCTTGAATAACCACATTGAGAGGCAGAGAAGGTTCACTTTCACCAATTTCGTTGACAGCTTTGGCACGGAATTCATACATGTGCAATTCTGCGAGGTTTTCCACTAAGAAGGAAGTCTCTGGAACCAGCCTTTTATTGCATCTTTCAAACTCTGTGGCATCATGTCGACGTTTCTCAATAATATAGCCTATAATAGGGCTGCCACCATCATTACGAGGAGGTTTCCAGTCCAGTGTGACTGATGACTTTGTTCTTTCAGTGTAGGTGAATCTTTCTGGTGAACCAGGAGGACCTACAATAAAAGAATGTGTGTGAGGCACTGTTTAAATACAAAACTGAGTCAATCTAACTTTCAGATAGTTGCTAATGGTAAATATACAAATAAAAAATCATATCCTATTTTACCTTGGGGATCAACTGCAAGAATTGGCCCCAATTCAACAGGTGGACCACAGCCAAACTTGTTTTTACAAATGACACGGAACATATACTCTTGTCCTTCTAGAAGGCCTGTAATGTCACACTTAGATCTTTCTGTATCAATTGGCTGTCTCCAAATGTGCATTTTAGCATCCCTCCTTTCAATTATGAAGCCTGTGATGTCACTGCCGCCATCATCAATAGGATCAGACCAGTTAAGCAAAGCCATCTTTCTGTTAACCACTACAGGTTTTAGCTCAGTTACTGGTCCAGGCACATCTGGAAAACAAGAACATTGTAAGCAATGTTTCATTGTATTAGCTTTTCATTTCAAGCAAAATTAAGACGCTTCAAAGTATTAGAGTTATATTCTTAGAAACAACATTTCTTACCAAATATTTCAACTCTTGTTGCAGCAGATTTGGTACCACTTTCATTGCTAGCAGTGATAATGTATCTTCCATGGTCTTTTCTTTCTGCACTTGCAATTGTAAGTACAGATGAGTTGCCCTCATTAATTATTTCGGCTGTCTCTTTGTTCAGTTCTCCATCTTCTACTGTCCATTCAATTTTAGGTGCAGGGCGTCCAAAGACAGTGGCAGGAATTTTTAGAGTCTGGCCAGCCAGAATCTGGATACCCTCTCTTACTGAAAGGTCCAATTCAACAACCGGAGGTTCTAAAGTTAAATAAAAAAAAGTTGTGGTTAAATTTCCCCTGAGCATGGAATACAGAATAGATTGCAAAACCGCCATTATTTATAATTTTCAATACATAACAAAAACATACCTTGTGGTTCTAGCACTGTAATGGGTTCAGTTACACCTGGAGGCCCTTCTCCAGCTGAATTTACAGCGCTTACACGGACTTTGTAATCTGCTCCCTCTCTAATACCTTTAACAGTGTATTTGCGAAGTTTAATTGGCCTGTCTGTGCAGCGTGACCATTCCTTGCTGCCCATAAGCTCTTTGTCAACAAAGTAGCCAGTAATCTCTCCACCACCATTATAAAGAGGAGGATCCCATTCTAACTCAATAGCAGATGAACTTGTGTCAATAATTCTTGGAGCTGGAGGTCCTGGCAGCACTATTATAAAAAAAAAAAAAAGAAAATATAAGGGGGTAAAGTACTACTTACAGCAAAAAAAATAATCTTTTTGATTTTGTGCAGTATGTTACTCACATATTGGATCTTGTGCAGTCTTTGGATCAGATGGTACACTGAACTTTCCAACACCACCTGCATTTTCTGCACACACTCTAAATATGTATGTAAGGCCCTCCAGAAGGTCATCAGCTCGGGTTTCAAGAGCATTAATCAGGTTTCTATTAACTCGAGCCCAGTGAGTGCTGTTAATTTCACGTTTCTCAATCCAGTAACCTAAAATTGGACTTCCATTGTCTTTGGGCTCCTTCCATTTGACCAACATACTGTTGGCTGTAACATCGTCAATTTCTGGCTTTTCTGGTGCGTCTGGAGGAGCTGTGGATAAATGCAAGCATTTAGCTAATCTCTGTTTTCTTGGTAAAAGCATATTTTTTTTTTTATAAATGTTATATAAAAATTCCTACTGCAGGCAGAAAACACTTACTAAATGGATCTTTAGCAAGAAGTGGCTGAGAGACACATGGAGGTCCGGGGCCAAATCTATTTTCAGCTGTTACACGGAAAATGTATTCCTTGTCTTCAATTAGTTTAGTGACTGGATATTTGCAGTGTCTCAATGTGGATGTCACAATCACCCAGCCAATTTCAGCCCTGGAATTATCCTTCTTCTCTAAGATATAGTTCATGATTTCACTACCACCATCATCCAGTGGAGGCTCCCAAATGCATACAACAGAGTTTTTCCTCACGTCTTCAAATACAAAATTCACAGGAGGTCCAGGTACATCTGAAAATCATAAAAAGCATGATAAAAACTGTTAGCAAAATGACCATAATATGACACACCGTACTGTAATATCAGCAAGGAGTAGCATTATTATTGACAATATATTAATGCTGCTTGTGATAGTCATACTTCAGGAAAACAAAGGTTTGCATACCTAGTACATTTACTTCACATGAAGCTTTGGCAACACCATGGTCATTTTCAACCTTTATAGTGAATGTGCCGTGATCCCCACGAATTGAGTCTCTGGCAGACAGCTCAGACTCTCCTTGTCTGCTGTTGTCAACACCCAAACGCTCCGGCAGGCTGAGGTGGAATGGCTCATCTACAATGGCTTCCTTTTTCCTCCTAGGTACTATTTTTTGCACTCTCTTCTTTATCTCTTCTGGTCTTATTACCTCATCATTTCTAAACCATGTAATTGTTGGATATGGTGAACCAGTAATATGTGCATTCACAACAATTTCATCTCCTTGTCTGACTGAAAGTCCAGACTGCAAGCTGCCTGAAAGGAAGACTTTTGGAGGATCTGATAGAAACATAATAAAACATAAATATACATATATTAGTGCTCATGTGGCCAGCTGTATGTTTAAAACGTTAACACATTTTCAAAAAGTTTTTGTCGTACCTATGGGATCTGCAGCTTTAATTCCTAGGGTTGCACGAGAAGGCTCACTAACACCAGCTATATTTTCTGCACGCACACGGTACTGGTATTCTTTTCCTTCTTCCAAACCTTTAACAGTGTAAGATAGCACAGGTACAAGAGATTCATTACATCGTTCCCACTTTTCACCATCTTTAGGTAGCTTCTCAATTATATATCCCATGATCTTGCAGCCTCCATCATACTGAGGAGGTTTCCATGTGATGGTTATGGTCTTTGAAGTTGGATTATGAGTGTCAACATCCACAGGTGGATCTGGCCGCTCTGTAGAATAATGCAGACAATGAATATATTGTTTAAAACTCCTGTGTATTTTAGTTTTTGCAGATAATCAAAACATGACTTACGCTTAGCATCTTCTGCAATGATGGGGTTTCTGAGTTCCAGATATTCTCCTCCACCAATCTTATTTACGGCTTTGACTCTGAAGTAGTACTCTCCATTAGGTATCAAATCTTTAACATTCCACGTTAGTTTGTTCTCTCCAGACATCACTGGTGTGTATGTTCTTCTTCCAGCTTCTCTGCGTTCAAGCACATAGTGCATTATAGGAGTCCCACCATCATATTCTGGAGGCTCCCAAGATATTTTACATGAATTCTTGGTAACGTCAGCTGCCTTGATCTCTTTACATTGACCAGGTAGTCCTTTAAAATGCAAGACATAACCTAATTATTGTGTTTTTTTTTAAACATTGATTATTCTATTGTTTATAAATCAGCAACAATTACCTATAACTTTAACATTGATTGATCCTGTGGTTGAGCCTATCTTGTTCTCCAGTGTAATAGTATAGACTCCGGCATCTCCACGAACAACATTAGAAACATCTAGAGTGGCAGAGGTATAGTCACTTTTAGCAGAAACTCTGTCAGCTATTTTGATTTCTTTTCCATCCTTATGCCAGTTGATAGTCGGTGCAGGCACAGATCTGAATGGCACTGGAATAGTAAGTTTTTCTCCTTCTACCACAACTATATCTTGAGTTTTCAGATCAATGGTTGGGTTACCTGTCAGTAAATTAGAGAAATTATTTAGAAGAAAATAACTATATTGTTTTTCAACATCAAAAATTAAGTAGAAGAGAAAAGAAACTTACAATCTGGGTCTTTAGCGAAGACATTCTCTGAAATTTCAGATGGATCGCTAGCACCAATAGCATTAACAGCTCTGACGCGGAGGATATACTCTTTATCAGGGATGATACCTTCTTCAGCTTTGTACTTTAGGTCCTTAATTGGTCGAGAATTGATTCTCATCCATTTTTCAGTGCCAACTGGGCATGCCTCAACATGGTATCCAATGATAGGACTGCCACCATTCTTGTCTGGAGTCTTCCAAGCAATGGAGATGTGGTTTCTACTGGCATCAGAAACATGTAGCTCAAGAGGTGGTGATGGGGGACCTTAAAAACAGCAAGAAATATTTATATATATAATAATTTTGATTGCTTACTCTGAGGAATCTGACATATCCTTCTGTATGATTACGTACTTGTTGGGTCTTCAATGGCCAATATGTCTGTAGGTTCACTTGGGTGACCAACTCCGGCTTCATTCTCTGCACGAACTTGGAACTGAACTTCTGTGCCCTCAATAACATCTGTTACTTTATAATGGCATTCTGGTCCAGTAGTTCTGCCAGCTTTTACCCAACGTGTAGCCAGCTTCTCTTTCTTTTCAATAACATATCTGAGTGTAAAACAAGATGATGAGTAAGCTTTGCAGTACACTTTAGTGAAAAAAAACCACATTCAAATATGTGTAATTTCCTGATAACTAACCTTTGAATAGGTCTTCCACCGTCATTCTTTGGGGCTTCCCATTTCAGTTCCACATGTCTCTTTGTTACATCTACCACTGTAAGTGCATATGGTGGTCCAGGAGTAGCTAGAAAGCAGATATGATTATTAAGATGTTAAAGTGTTTCATACACAATAATGCAAGTAAAAAAACTTTTATGAAAGTTAAAATAATAAATTATTTCTGCATTTGTTCCAAATGGAATAAATGCATTATGTTATGTAAATACAACAAAAAAATGAGGTAACTTACTAAATGTATCTTTGGCCAGTACTGAGTCCTCCAGCTCACAATAGTCACTTTGTCCAACTGCATTTTCAGCTGCAACACGGAATACATAAAGGGAGCCTTCAGACAGAGGGGTCACTGAGCATTTTGTTTCTTTCACAGTGGTGTCTACTGTCTGCCAGCCTTTGCGCCTAACATCTCTCTTCTCAACAATGTAGTTGGTGATTGGAGAGCCACCATCTCTTTCAGGTTGAGTCCATTTAAGATCTGCTGTATTCTTTGTTATGTTAATAACCTCAAGGAAGCGAGGCGGAGAAGGTGGATCTAAAATAAAAAGAGTAAATCATGAATTAAACACTGAATATTTTCAAATTAAAATGTAAAACAAATTGTAGTTTAGAGGGTAACAAAGGAAAACGTACTCAGTCTCTCTTTGCACAGTACTGGATCACTTGGCTCACTAGGTTCACTTTCTCCAGCCTTGTTTACAGCTCTTACTCTAAACGAATACTCCTGCTTCTCCATGAGGCCTTTCAAAAAGTGTTCTGGGGTAGGGACACCCTCTGCCACTCTGACCCACTCATCGGTGCCTGTCTTCAGCAGTTCAATAACATAGGATTCAATTTTGGCACCACCATCATGCTCTGGTTTCAGCCAGTTCAAGAAGGCAGATGTCTTGGCAACATCTTTAACTGTTGGTTTGCCTGGTGCCCAAGGTGGATCTAGAACACAAGAAAATAAAAAGTAAATAAATATACCATAGACTAACTGTAATAGGTTAAGTCAAGAGCATTTTTGTTAATGTGTACACTTAAAATAAACATACCAATTGGATCTTTTATTAGGATTGGCTCAGTTTCTCTACTTGGTTTTCCAGGACCAGCTAGATTTTCAGCCAGAACACGGAACTGATACTTCTTTTTGTTGGTAAGGCCTTTGACTCTGTTACGGAGTAGAATTTCAAGTTCACAAAATTGTTAAACAGACATTTCTAAATAATAATCTGCAATCATTTAAATATTCTGTTTTGGATAAAGTAATTGTGTTTGGCTTGCCAAAGATTGTGTACCTGTATGTAGGATCTTTCACTGCAGACTTGTTACATCTAATCCATTTTCCAGTTTCTGGATCAAGTCTTTCAACCCAGTATCCAGTGATGGGACTTCCACCATCTTCATCTGGCTCATTCCAGGTCAATGTAACTGCATCTTTACAAATATCAGAAGGTTCAAGGCGAGTTGGTGGGCCAGGTGGATCTGCAAAAAAGAATCAGTACACTATTGTGAGATTCTCACTGGTACTAAAAGCTTAGTTACTGGACCATGTCATATAAAATATCAGTATTTTCTTACCAAATGAATATTTAGCCACCATGGAGTGAGACTGGACTGGCTCCCCAATGCCATACATGTTTTCAGCACTGACTCTGAATATGTATTCCTTAAGAGGTGTCAATTTTGTAGCCTTATATCGAGTTTCTTTAATGGTTGAAGACAGTTTATTCCAGATTTCGCTTCCTACAGCTTTCTGTTCAAGGATGTAGTTTGTGACCTTGGATCCACCATCGTCCCTTGGAGGATTCCATGTCAACACACAAGATTCATTGGTTATCTCAGAAATATCAAAAGCAGCAGGTGGTCCAGGTTTATCTGTGTACATAAAAGCAAAATTATTATAAAGTATGCTGCAACTCACAAAACACACATAGCCTGTCACAGATTCTTGATTATAAAGTCAAAGAATAATTGTAATGGTTTAGAGGGAGCATACCTAGAATATTAACTTCAACAACTGCTGTAGCACGGCCAGAGGTGTTTACGGCTTCAATAATGTAAGTTCCAGAGTCGCTTCGTGTACTATCAGTAATGGTAACTGTAGAATGTCCAGGCTTGGATTCAATGTTTATCCTCTTGTCAACTCTTAAAAGACTGTCTGCTTTGTTCCATGTTATTCTTGGCTCTGGCTTTCCGTTAATTGTGGCAGGTAATTCAATTTTGGTTCCAGCCTTCACTGTTATACCAGCAAGCAGTTTAACATCCAGGAAAATTTCTGGGGCCTCTGTATGAGAACATGGATAGCGGTGTTAAAAAGAGAAATATATACATATAAAATATTTGTTTTTTAATTACATAACACAATATAGCATCAGATAATCATTGTGAACATATTTCATACCTTTGGGATCTGTAGCTAGTATTTCATCTGTTGGCTTGCTTGGTTTACTGGCACCAAGTCTGTTAAGTGCCTTTACACGGTAGGCATACCACTGCCCTTCCGTAAGATTGTCAACTTGGAACCTATAAAGAGGTGGGCATTGGAACATATTAGAATCACCAGTATCCACAGATTTCTTACAAATGTTCTAACTGATACTTTTGGCCACTCATTCTTACTTTGTTTCTATCACAGAATCACCACAAATTTCCCATTTGTCTGTGCCACGCTGGCATTTCTCCACAATGTATCCCTTAATACGTGAACCACCATCATATTTTGGTGGTTCCCAAGTGAGGAAGATTCCTTTTCCTGTCGGGTCTCTCCATTTAACATTTTCAGGTGGGTCAGGAACAGCTATATCAAGAAGTGTCAAACAGAGTAGGTTTTAGTAAACAGAGAAATATAATATCTAGGTACTTTAGGCATGTTTACTCATTGTGCCATCACATTACAATTGAATTGAAAAGTTATAAAACAAGCATAAGAAAAATAAATAAACAACCAGACATTTGTCTAGGACCCTGATTTTACTTGCCCATTGCTGTCTCCAGTATATAAATATATAGAGTATATAAGTAATTTTTTAAAGCTTTAGCGCAACAAATGAACTTCCACCTACTTGCTGGTGCAGACATGTTTACTGGCTCATCAATGTATGCGGGTTCTCCTGGTCCACACTTGTTACATGCAGACACTCTAAACAGATATTCTTTGCCTTGGATAAGGTCAGAAACAGTGAATTCTTGATCGATTACATTGTCCATAACCTATAACATAATGTAATATAATAGAATTTAGTAATATAGCAATATAGTGCTGTTATTCATAAAATCGTATCATTAGTACTCTACATATACAGCAATATTTGAAGATATTACTTATGTTATTTTGGGTCTGTGTCGATTAACTGCTTCTCTTCCCAAACAAGCATATGTGAATACAAAAGAAGCTTGCAGAAGGTCAAATGCAGGTCGAAAGGAGGTCAACTGTAGGTCAAATGCATCTTTCATTTGTGAAGGATTTTTGAAGCATCACAAACTAATCTCAAAAACAAGCTGCATTTACCCATTTATACAAGCCTAATACCTGTTGACACAGGTCCTTTTATCTGTTTAAAAGTCAACAATATTTGGACAATGGGAATGTTTTAGTGAGAAGTTTTATACACTATAGATATGCAATTAAATCCACATTAATACAGAAGTCAATAATACCCTAGCCCATGTTTTGCGGTTGACTTCTCGTTTCTCAATGAGGTACCCAGTAAGAGGGCTGCCACCATCATTCTCAGGAGCTTCCCAGGAAAGGCTGACAGAGCTTCTTGTAAGATCCCCGACCTTGAGTTCTCTGGGAGCACTTGGATGAGCTAAAATAATGTTTATGTAAGTTAGTTTATTTTAAATATACCAAAAAGTTAAATCTCCAAGAAATAACACTAGCTCTTACCAATAACGTTCACATCAATTTCTCCAGATACTGATGCTACAGTGTTTGTCAGCTCTAATGTGTAGATTCCTTTGTCAGGGCGTTCACTTGGGGAAATGACAAGCTCTGCAAAGGCAGCAGTGGTCTCTATCTTTACACGGTCATTGTTTTCCAAGATTGCTTCGTTCACTGACCATACTGCTGTTGGAGTAGGATAGCCTGTGATTGGAACACGTATTTTGAGGGGTTCGGGGACAATTACTTCCAGACCCTTTTTGAAGGCACTTAAGTCCAGAGTGGGTGGTGCTGCAAAAAATAAAATAAATGGAACAATTTTGCAAATTGCAGAACTCAAATAAAATTTCTCCTTTAATGGACATAAGCACTAAAACTTACTGTGAGGATCATCTGCGGTAAGAGGTCCCAAGCTTTCTGTAGGATCTGATATGCCAGCTGCATTTTCTGCAGATACTCTATAGTAATAGTTTGCTCCAGCCTTCAGACCAGTTACCTAATTATTTAAGATATACCATAATAAAGTTAATAATTTGTGCAAATTAAAAAACCTGAAAATATAATCTAAATTATCCAGTTAGATTTATATGTAATAATTCAGCTGATAGATTGGAACAAGCTACAGAATCAACAGAATTAAAAGTTCTCTATAACTCTTGGAATATTCTCTAAAAAGATCTTGGTGTATTTGGAATTAATACAAATACTCCAACATCATGGGGCGATGGTAATGATTGTGGTTTTAGTGTAATTTGCTTACTTTTTGTAAAACTTTGAGTACTACTGAAACAGAGAAATTAGGAATGTACCTTGTATGTAAGATCAGGAGCCAGTCTCATGTTGCAGCGTATCCATTTGTCAGTGCCTTCTTCACATCGTTCAATAATGTAGCCTAATACTGGGCTTCCACCATCCTCAAGAGGAGGTTCCCATGTGAGCTGAACAGAAGACTTGGTTTGATTTGAATGAGTCAAGTTGATTGGAGGGCTTGGTTTTTCTGAAAATATACATGGGGAGATTTAATAATGATATTACCACACATCTTTGGCCCCTAGTGGCCTGCACCTAATTCAGGAAAGCCTTGCAACAGTTACACACAGCTTTTCAAAACATGTGCCAAGTTCAGGTAAATCTTGCTACCTCCACTTTTAGAATCTGACAATATGGCTGTGGTAGATTCTTAAATAACACCAACTCTATGTTTGCATACAGAGATATGCTAGTGCTCAAAATGGGGCATTTTATGCTTGGAAGATAGGGTTCACTGGTTGCTATGATGCTGGCACCATACCAGTAACAACATAGCAACAGATGACTCATTCCTGGCCCCATTCAACTGTCAAGAGATTGCCCAGCAGACAGCTGAAAGTGAACAAAGGGGCGTTGATGCTAGTGACATTATTGTCCAATGACCATATGTATACAGTCACATCACCAGTAGTGTTGTACCTAACAAGGGTCTAAACATGAAGACTGATAGCACATAAGTACGTTATTAGCAAGAACATGCTATAAAAGGGATAGGGCAGGTGACACAATCTGCTTAGTTATTTTAGTAATGAAGGTTTTATTGTATTTTAGAAGTATCATGTTTGAGGCCCCATCTAAACTAGCATGCCATCCTACTGTTTGTCTGTGACTATGGCAACACAGTTAAGATAAACTTTGAAACAGTTAGGAGTGATACCTGTAGCTGCTATTTCACATCTAAGAATATCACAATTACACTAACCTTTTTGCAAGATGCATATTCAAAAGGGGTGAAATTTATTAAACAGATTGTGGGTTTAGCTGATTTGAGTGAATGGAGTTTAACCGGCATGAACAGAAGGGCTTAATATTACCCCTTTAAAAACTAGTAGCTGATAAAACGAGCCAATGAGCATCTTCCTCAACAGCCTCCCTGGCAGCACACCACCTTCTCCAATACTACAAATAATTTTGACACTTTAAACTGCAATACATGATCATAGATATATACATACCAATTGGATCTCTGATCTTAACAGCAGGTGTAGCAGCACTGGGTTTGCCAATTCCAGCTTGGTTTTCAGCTCTGACTCTAAAAATGTATTCTTTGTTCTCCACAACATCATTAAGAGTGGCTCCCAGTTCATCAGACTTAGTGATCATGGCTGTGTCCCATTTGATAGAAGCTCTGTCACGCAGCTCAATAATGTAAGCTGTTATTTCAGCTCCGCCATCATACTCAGGTGTCTCCCAAGTCAGCGATGCACCAAAGCGATTGACATTGCAAACAGATACATTGAGAGGAGGTCCAGGAACATCTGTAATATAGATAACAATCAATATTCCATTTGCAGATCAAAAAAATCCTTACAAAATCAATCAGATATGGTGTCGATTTTTCACTGTACTTACCAAACTTGCTTCTTGCTTCAACTGGTCTGTCTGTTTCCACAGGTTCACCAGCACCAACTCTGTTTTTGGCACTGACACGGAACAAATATTCTACACCTCCCTTCTGGAGTCCAGTGACAGTGTATTCACAGCTGTCTGCATGGTCAGTAACAAGGACCCAAGTCTTACGCTTGACATCTCTCCTTTCAACAATATAACCAGTAATTTTGCTGCCACCATCTGACTCTGGTTCTTCCCAAGCCAGACTGACTTCCCCATCATATGTATCAACCACTTCTAGATTTCTGACTGGTCCAGGGACATCTGTAATAAACGTAAAAAAAACACTTAAGCTGTACTGGCAGCAAATAAAATGTGGCTTCTTAAATTTTTGCTAAGGTACTGGCAGGTACAACATACCAATAACATCTAGGTTAATGTGTGCCTCTGCCTTTCCATGTTTATTTTGCAGGATGATTGTGTATTGACCCTTGTCTGCTTTCTTTGTTTCAGGAATCCTGAAGTTTGTTGCATTTGCTGTAGTATCCACGTGTACATCAGACAAAGATTCACCTTCTCTACGCCATTCAGCTTCTGCCTTTGGATAGGCATCATATGGCACAGACATTGTAAGTGGCTTTCCTGCATCGATTACAATGTTCTGATCTGCTGTCTTTATCTTTGGTACAGCTGTTAATAATGAAAGATGCATATATTAACGCAATGACTGATTTTTACATCATTGAAATAACAATAATTAATTAGAATTAACAATAATATGCTTAATTAAACTGGAAAAGAAAAAAAGAATAAACGCTTTGCATAAAATCTATACAAACATAATACCAGAGTTATGTGACTATGACAATGTTACATTTGTATTTTGAGCATGTTTGCATGCATAGATATAAAAATTCTGTACCTGCTAGTTCAAGTTTTGCTCTAGCATCTTTATCCTTAGCCACAAATCTGTATTCGCCCTGATCTCGGGGTCTGATTTCACAAACTTGTAGCCTATGGACCTTTCCTTCACTCATCATTTGATGTTTGTCTCCCTGGACAATGATCATGTTATTTCTGAGCCATTTCACCTCTACTCTGTCCTTATTTAGCTCAACCTCAAAGATAACATCAGAACCTGGAGCTTCAAAAATGTCAAGAGGTGGTCTGATAATCTCAATCGGTATTTCTGGAAATAAGAGCAAAGAATAAAATACATGTAGAAAAATCCCATTAGACTGAATTTGCACCATCACAAAGACAAACTGTTTTGTTTACCTTCAACAAAAAGTCTTGCTCTTGATTTTCTCTCGTCTACTCCACAAGAATATTCACATTCATCCTCTGGTCTGCAGTCTTTAATAATAAGTCTGTGGAGACTTCCATCTTTTTCAAATAGATACCTTAACAAAGACATATGATGAGTTAAGAAAATGAGATTATAAATATAAACAAGGTGACATAAACAAACAATGTGATTTAAAATGTTTCCTCACTTTTTATTCTCTCTAAGTTCCCGGCCATTTCTGTACCATTTCACAGCGGCTTTCTCTTTTGAGAGCTGGCAAGTGAAAACAGCATCCTCAAACTCAATAACAGTTTGGTCTTGGAGATGTTGAACAAAATCTGCTGGAGCTTCTGTGATCAAGAGCTCAGCTACTGCCCTGTCTTGTCCAGCAATGACTGTGTACTCTCCTTCATCCACAAATCCACAGTCCTTTATAATAAGAGAATGCTTGTACTTGTCAACCTTATACAATATTCTTCTGTCCAGAACAACTTCTTGGCCATTCTTCATCCACATGACTGTTGCATTTGGACGGTTAACTTTGCAGCAGAATGTGACTGATTTCTTCTCCATTGTTTCAATATCTTCAATAGGTTCAACAATTCTCAAGTCCTCCTCTGAAATAGAAAAAAAATTGTATAGTTTAGCTCAATGCCATCTAACCCCAAGGGATGACTTGTTACAATTCTGCAGTAGTAGTAGTTACTTACCTACTACTGTTAGGGAGGCAGCAGACTTGACATGTTCACCTCTGTGGTTTGCCAATGAAATTGAGTAATTGGCTTGGTCATCTGACTGAGCATCCCTGATTCTAAGAGTATAGACCAGATCTTTGTGTACCATAATATATTTTGGACTATCAAATATTGCTTCATCATTTTTGAACCACTTGGCTTTGGCCCCTTCTGTATTAACTTCACAGTTAAAGACAAGTTCTTGTCCTTCTTTAACTTGTTGGTCCTTTAGAGGAGTAATGATCCTGAGTCTCTCTGTAATGTAAAATTATGCATTAAAAACAACATACATTAAGTACATTCTTTTCATTAGTACGTCTTACATATGCAACAAAAGTAAAGCTTTTGTTATTAAAAAAATAATGTTTTTATATATGTGAAATCCTTTTTTTATAAAAGCTAAGAAGCAAAAACTCTCCCAAGAAACAGAGTTATAAACAGTAGGATGCTTTCATAAATATTTGACATTGAAGGCAATTAATAGAGCAATATAAAACAGAGCTTAAACCATATCAGAATACATTACAAATAATCTGATACCAGTTGTATTTCAGTTTTCGGTATCACATACCTGCAAGGGGTAATCACAAAGCATAGTGCTTATAAGAATAGAATCACTGGGCATCCCTATATTGGAATTTAAAGTGTAACTAAAGGCAAAACTTTTTGTTTCGTTTTGAAAAGAATGAAGAACCTCTGTCTTTATTGATTTCTGTTTTTATTGATTTCTGTGTCCCCGTTAGGGAGAGTCACCATTTATGTTATTATTACTGTTATCATTGAAAGTTAAAGTGAAAATATTCCCAAGTTTTGGGTTTCCCCAGAAAAGAAATAGAGGAGGAAATCTTCAAATAGGGACTATAGTTCTGGTGACACAAGTGACAACAAGGGAAAAAAACCCTGACAGGGCTTATAACTTTCCCTTACTATTCAAATTGAAAAAAAAGCTTTCCCATTAGTTTTACGTTAGGGTATGTTCAGTACTTAAACTGCACAACTTCATGTGCACCTTCTATGTGGACCTCCTCACAGTGTAAAATAACAGTGTACACCTATTGACACTTTTTACCCATTGCCAAATTTCACATATAATTGTTAATAATTTTTCAAGTAACTGACAAACCTAAATTAACATATTGGCTTTATATTAGCTTACCAATTACTGTCAATTCTGCCGGTGCCCTGGATAGTCCAATCATGGCAGCATAAACTCCTTCGTCTTCTTTAGGAACTGCATCTTTAACAACCAAAATTCGCTTTTTGCCATCAGATGTGATGTCATATTTATCTCCAGCTTCAAGAATTGTGTCATTCTTAACCCACTGTACTTCAAAAGCTTCTTTAGAAACAGAGCAGACAAACTCTGCCTTTTCACCCTCAAGTACTTCAAGATTCTGTGGTCTGGAAATAAACTCTGCAGCAAGTTCTAAAAGGAATCAACTTTGCATTAGTTGACATTACTAAATGACTGGTATTGGGCATTATCTTGCACAGTGCCATGATCTCTCTTACCTTTGATTCCAAGTTTGCCTGTTGTACGGGAGTTTGGCAGTCTACAGTTGTATTCACCGGCATCTTCCAAACGGATATTGTTGATTATCAAGATCCTCTTCCTGCTCTCAGCAATGTGTTCATATCTTCCACCATCTGGCAGCTCATCGTCTCCTTTAAACCAGGACACATCTGCACTAGCCTTGGAGACTTCACAGACTAGTTTGACAGATTCAGATTCACATGCTTCAATATTGGGTAGATTTTTGGTGAAAATAGCTTCTTCCTCTGAAATGTAATCAAATGCATGCAAACATAGTTAATATGTGACATGCATTACATTATATGCTTATTATATATAAAATAATAATTTTTTGTAGACATTACATATAACTACACAGAGAATCGAGTAGTAAAGTATAAAATGTAATGGTTTTGGGACCTGCAAGGCATTTTAATAAGGAAACACTCTGTGTTATTTATCGTTGGCCTTACCAATGACTGTAAGCAACCCTGAGGTCTTGGCCATTTTCGATTCACAGGTATATTCTGCTTCATCATCAAACACACATTTGTTCACTACTAAGGTGCGTGTGACTCCTTTAGAGATAATATCGTATTTCTTGCCCTTTCGAATTTCAATTCCGTCTTTGAACCAGTGGACCTGGCATTTGAAAAAAAGGGATCAGAATAATCCAAATGAAAAAAGTTGATGCTGTTTTACTTTTGCATGCTCATTTAAATCAACAGCATTAAATACATTTTAACCATCCTGGGTGAATGATAAATAATGACACAATGGAGTCTTAGAATTCCAAAACATGACCCTATGGCTTCACTTATCACCTGACACTGCTAGTTTCTGAAGCATGCAGTGACTGTATGACTTAAAAGTGGAACTTCCGCTCATTTATTTCCTCCCCCTCCGGTGCCACAATTGGCACCTTTCGGGGGGAGGAGGGACAGGATAGGTATCCTGTTCCTACTTCCGGGAGTCCGAGCCACGGCCCGTGACATCACTGCAGGGCTCCCTCCTCCTCCCTCCTTCTTCCCCTGTCACCGGCCAGTAGGAGAGAGGAGCAGGGCCTCTCGCAGATTCACATGCTTCAATATTGGGTATTTTTTTGGTAAAAAAATAGCTTCTTCCTCTGAAATATAATCAAATGCATGCAAACAATATGTGACATGCATTACATTAGACGCTTATTATATGTAAAATAATTAATTTTTGTAGACATAACATATTACTATACAGAGAATCGAGTGGTAAAGTATAAAATGTAATGCTTTTGGGTCCTGCCGGAGTAATGACAGCAGAAGCGAGCCGCTTACCTTGGCACTTTCACGTGAAATTTCACACTCAAACCGGGCAGTTTCCTTCTCTTTAACTTCAAGGTCAGTAAGAGGTTTGCTAAATTCCACAAATGGAGCTGAAATTTGAAAAAAAAATGGCAAAACTTTACTGATTGACTTTAATATTGTACTGTTGATTTTTTTTACGCTTTCTGCTAAAACTTTATTAACTTCTGTACATGTCTAAACAAAAAAAAGAAGTTGGAACTTACGTTCCACGTTCAAGAATGCAGATGTCTTGAAACCCTTGGCATCACATTTGTATGTTTTTGCATCATCAAGTGTGCAGCCATGGATGATAAGTTTTCTAACTCTTCCCTCAGCGATGATGTCATATTTTTTGGTTTTGTGGATTTCTTGTCCGTTCTTAAACCATTTAACCTCAGCAGTCTCTCTGGACACCTCACACTCAAGTACTGCAGTAGCTTCTTCCTCTACTGTTTGGTCCTCAAGAGGTTTAGTAAATTCAACTGGAGGTTCTGAATGATTAAAACATCCCATTAGAAAACATTCTACTGCAACGTCTCTTAAAAAAAAATCAAATGAAAAGTGTACCTTTCACAGTTAGGTTGGCGTGTGTCTTAAAATCTTTTGCAGTGAGTGTGACTTCTCCAGCATCTGATAATTGCACATCCCTCAGAGTAATTGTGTGAACCCTTCCTTCAGCACGTGTTACAATCTATGAAAAAGAAAACAATGATGTAAAAGCAACCTACATTTGCAATATTTAAAATTTTATTTTTTAATGTATATATAAAAATAACATTAAAATCAAATACATTTATTCTAAACTACTGTAGGCTATGCCCTTCTATTTTATGATAATCAAAGTGGTTATAAACCCATTTAAAAAAATAACAAAAACCTGCAAGACAAAGGAATAATGAGCTATGTATTGCATACTAGCTCATTATGAAATACTTACCTTAGATTGATGCTGTTGCAGCAGTCCCTGTACACCAATGTGACCGGTGACATGTCTCCTGGACTTATTTCCAGGTTTGCGGGCTCCGGCGCTGTGATTGACCGCTGTGATTGGAAGCTGCAAAGACGATTCTCCTGCGCATGCACGCGGGAGCCGTCTGTCACGGCACAGGCCCTTTAGAAATGGCATGATCGAGCAGTTTCTAAAATGTGTATGCACCGATGACGTCGGCGCAAGCGTGTATGGTGAATATGTCTTAAATGGTGAAAGTTTAGGAGATATTCACAGTACCTACAGGTAAGCCTTATTATAGGCTTACCTGTAGGTAACAGTGGTAGTACATGGTTTACAACCACTTTAAGCACTGTAATTTATACAGCTAAATTTGATAAAGATTTTGGATAGCTACTGTACTACAGTAAGCATACATACTTTACTTTCTGCACTTGTGTTATGTATATAATGTTGTTTAACTTAATGTTTCTGAAATAAATGTATAATTGTACACATTCTTTCTCTGTCTCATGTTCTTTAAATCATATACAAACATGAACAGATTCTGAAAAACATGAAGGTAAAGCGGTGTTGTTGCCCATGACAACCAGATGCTTTGTCTAACATAGAGCAGGTTTAGAGCAAATACTACCTCCACCCTAAACAGGTTAAATAACAATAGCTAACTCTTTTAAATCAGGATCATGAAACTATGTACATTATGTATTCATTTTATTTTCCATTATGTTATTCATGTTCCAAATACATTTCAGCAACAATAATAACCCTTTTCTCAATTTACCTACAAATATATGCTTTACAATTTTCATGATATGAGAGCTGAATGAGTGAATAGCGTTTGTATTACATAATATGGCATTCTACACTGAGAAGGCCTCCAATGTGTTTTATGCAATAAACACAGAAAAAAAAATAGCATTCTATTCATATTTAACACAATTAAACTTGATAAAGCAAAACATTTTAACTACAATGCATTAGTATTAGCCAACACATGCTTTAATTATTAAAAAGAGAATTCTAACTATAACAATTCATTAATTTATTTAAAACATAAATAAAAAAAACACATTTAACAATGTCAATAAGCATTCATAATTGTTTAATAAAATGATTAGCATGATTGGAAACATTTGATATAATAGATAATGTGACATTGCTGAAAGAGGCTGACAACCTCTGGTATCTTAAAAATGTAAAAGAAGCACTTGAAGCTGGGATATAAATAGCAGGCAAAGAGGACCTAGAGTGCAAATCTGCCTGCAAAGTTATGCTTTCAATTGCCTGAAATGGAATTTTAAGCCTGCTAATCCCCATATATGCACAATACTTTACTACAGTTATCAAGTGAATGAAAAACGAATCAAGAGAGGCATGCACCTCATCAAGAGAACATTATTAACAGTTCTGTCCTGATGTAGCATTATAACAGTTTTAAAGCAAAAATAATGTTTACATTTTGTCCCTGAAAATGCTTTTGTTTCAGTGCAAAAGTTGTTTTCAAGGTTTGTGTAAAAAAAAAAAATATATATATATATATATATATATATATATATATATATATATATATATATATATATATATATATATATATATATATTTAGAATCTATGCATTCATATGCATAAGATATACTCAGAGTTCTGCTATATGTGTTACATGTGTCTCTCACATTTTATTCACTAAAAAGACAAATTTTATATTTTGAAGTTCAAAAACTCTTACCTTATCGCTGGATTCTAGTTTTTGGTCTTTGAGGAACCACTCCACAGGTATCCCTTCATAGGAGAGCTCACAATCAAATGTAGCTGATTCCCCAGCTGTCACGGTCACATCCTTCAAGGGCCTTAGCAGGCCAATAAGACGGGCTTTTCCAAAAGAAGAAGACATTTTTCATTAAAGTCCTTGCTCCTAGGGAAGCTAATGCCCCTCACTCTCTAAAATCCATTGTGGCTGTCCTCCAGGGTGCAGAGAAGTGCACTGAAACTATTTAAGGGCTACCACTGGACTCTGGCCTCCTGGGATCACAAATAGGTGGAGCCTCAATTTGCATATGGTATCTCCTTACACCGAACAGAGTCAGCAGTACACAGTATGTGTGTAGAATCTGTCCACCCATCCATTAACCATATGCCTCCGGCTACATATAGCATATCCCTTCTAAAATAGTAAAGGGCCTATTGGACAGGGACAGCTGCCACCTTGTTACCCTATCCGCTGCTGTCAATCAATCTCTTGGCATTTTCCAAAATTGACAACATAATGCTCTCTCTATCAGCACTTAACATGCCAACACAGCAAGTCTTTCTTTGTAACAATCTTCTTTCGTAACAACTGGAGAGACATCCAGGCTATCCATGATGACGCATGATGATATTGTGAATATAGTTTATTAATTTAGCTAGCTAACTATTTTTTAAAACTATACCTCTAGTAAATTCCTAGATATAAAGGAAGATTTTTTTTTAATTTTAAAGCAATTAAAAAAAAAAATTAGACACATTACTCAGTTCCAGTGCCCCTTTTTGCATATTTGATAAATGTTTAAAATGTGTTATTTATGGACATATGCAAGCAATAATAAGGAGGGCAATGCATAATAAATAAAAAAATGAAAGCTGTAGTAACACATAGCAATTAAATGATTTCAGTTTATTGAGAAGCCTAAAAAAGTTATTACCTTTCACTTTGAGATGTGCACTAGACTTTGCATTGGCTGCTTGGAAATCCACACCACCAGCTTGGTCCATTCGCACATTGTAAAGGATAAGCAAGTGTCTTTTGCCTTCTTCCTTGATTTCACAGTCCTAAAATAAATCAATATATTGACTTTAACACCTGCAACATTGAACAGCCCAAAAAGCAAAAATTGCCTAGTAGCCTAGTTTTTACTCTCACTATTTGTTTTTGTCTTATTTATATTAAACCCATAGAAATATAGATAACGCAGAAATATAGATAATCTAAAACAGGCTCTTCTAAATTTGCTTGCAGATCATACTCATATAAACATACGCAGATAAACTCATCTTGTTAAAAAAAACTAATGAGCAAACCTCCTTGAAGTTCACAGGCTCTATGTAAAACTCTGCTTATATGGTTAGTTCAAAAAACTGTAAAGGTGACCTAACACCAGACTCCCTTCACACCCACACCCAGTCCCTGCTGTACTTACCTACAGTGATCCTCAACTGTAAGAGCTCCTGCAGCTGCTCCACTGGTCTTTTTTCTGTCCAGCCCTGCCAGGGTGGACTAGATAGATTCTGATTGGTTAGCACCATCACATGGACTGTGCTAACCATACAGAATCCATCTGTCCTGTCCCAGAAATTCTAGATGGAGAAGAGAGATAGCAGCAGGGATAATGCCTGGACTAGTGGAGTGGCTGCAGGAAACCAGACAGCTGAAGATCGCAGTAGGTAAGTGCAGCAGGGACTGGAAACGTGGGGAGGGGGTCTGTTGTTACGTCACCTTAACAATTTTTCTGTAAAGGATAACTAACCCTTTAAAGTGAACTTGTTTGCCAATTCAGGGCAATGCAATAGGTTCACTGATTGAAAGCACCCTTATACTTATCTAACACTCGCTTTCTCACAATATCTGTTTTCCATGTAGCACATGCATAGGCTAAAACCTAGAGCCACCCAGTGGTTTAATAGAGAGATGGGGGAGCAAAAGGAAGGTAAAAACAATAATCCTAGGGTTCTTCTATCTAGCACACTTTTTTTGCCCTGAATTGTTAAAGTGCAGGTTTGCTTTATGAAAACACAAAACTTTAAGGAAAGACTGTGGCTGCTGTAGATATATTTGGTTTATCCAGTAATTATTATAGTGATTTTTTAAAATATTTTAGTCCTCTGTGTTTCCATATTTTTGATACCTGTCAGTGCAGTATGAATCACTCATAGGAGTGACAAGTGTGACATTAATTTCATAAACTGGAAGAATGGAAAATGGAAGAAAAAGGATTGGGGAAAATTATAGAGAGGAGAGACATAGCTACTATCGGTGGGAAGGGCTTGACCACACCTTTCCAAAATACACAAAAAGCTTGATAATAGGAAAGTGCAGTGGTTTTCTTTTTTATATGCCTTCTCTGTAGCATATGTTTACCAAAAGCCCAGGTGCTATTTAAATTAAGTTATGTTATGACATCACACATTGCTATCAGTATAAATGGAGCTATGCTTACTGGAGAAGGATGTAATGCTTCTCCTTTGAGTTTCCAATTAGCATGGACATCTTCTTCAGATATCTCAGTTTCAAAGCGAGCAGTTTCTGTTTCTATAACCTCCACACTGTACAGCGGACGGACAACCTTGATGTCACGATCTAAGGGATAATGTAAGCAAGTTAAAGCTGAACCTTAGCCTCCACCATCATAATAATTTTTTTAAAACACCTCATGGATCATAAATCTTACCTTCAATATTCAGTCTGGCAATAGTTTTATCTGTTCCGCAATCACAAGCATATTCTCCAATGTCTTTCTTTGAAGCTTTCTTTATTATGAGAAAGTGTTTCTTTCCATCGACCTTAATGACTACATTCTTGGATGGAATTATCTCCTGTCCATCCTTGAACCATTTCACTGGTGCTTTGGCCTTGCTGACCTCACAATGCAAGACCACTTCGTCTTTCTCTACAGCAGTGTAATCTGACAGTTTGGTTGTAAAGTATGGATCACCCTCTGTGACAAATACATATAATACACATCAATAAAAAATATATCCCTGCGCAATCCAGTGAATTTTCAGATTTATGCACTTATATAGTTAGTCACAACTCACCAAGTACAGTAAGCTTAGCCTCGCTGGTTTTTCCCATGGCCTCAACTTTGATTAGTGAAGTGTCATCCAGAGTGACATCCTTGAACTTAATGGTATGGAATTTGCCCTCGTCATGTATTGAAACCAGCTTGCTGGGATGTAGACGCTGGTCATTCTTAAACCAGCTAACTTGAATGTTGTCATGAGATAACTCAATTGTAAATTCAGCTGTTTCTTGCTCTTTAACTGTCACATCTTTAAGTGGTGTCACAAATTCAAGACGAATACCTACGAAAGTGTACGCAAATTATTGTTTAAGTCAACCTCCATTGATTCTTTAAAAATGAAAACAACAGGTAATAATTTAACCAAATATTCGATACATATTATCAACGTTTGCCAAAGCAATATTGATAAAAACGATTTATGCTATTTTATAGACGACAAAGATATCTTAAATAAGAGTTAAGATTTATTTCAATTATTTATAAATTAATAATTGAATTAGTTATGAATTTATTTTGGTAGTGTGACGATTTGGGGATTGTTTAGCTCATTGGTAATGCAAAACAGTGAGTTTACTCCACGGCAGAAGTACATTTCGGAGCTTTTTGCTGCCCATTTTTATTTAAAAGAAAGCAAAAATCCACACATGGATATCTTCTTGTGCAGGGGGCTCTCACCATCAATATGAAACATAACAAAGGATTCAGGAATCTTTATCAGCCCTGTGGCTCAGGCCTCATGCCTCGGTCCATCTGACTGTCAAACACACAGCTCCAGTGCTCGTTTACAAAACGCTGTACCTCTGTCAGCCTGGCTTCTTATTCTGCAGTGCAAAACAACTACTTTGTCTGTCCTGACCTGGACAGTAAGGTGCAGATATGCACCTCTCACTGCTCCTTTCACACACTGACCCCCTCGGAAGGGTGGGGCATTGAGCTCTAATACTGGCTCTAATATAAATACAGCACACATCTGCACCATTAGTGTGCCTGTTTCCTGCAAAACCTGGCCTAGACTGCCATTTTAGACCGTGACATGGGCTCACCCTGCCACAATGTTTATTATATAAAACAGAAACAAACCTTCAATTATGAGTTTGCCACTGGTTCTCTTGTCCTCTGCTTCAAACATGTATTTAGCTTCATCTTCAAAGGCAACTGACTTGAGGACCAGAGTGTATCTTGTGCCTTCAGCAATAAGTTCATATTTGTCATCTCCTGTGAGTTCCTGGGAGCCTTTTAGCCAACGTAAAGTCTTAGGCAATCTTGAAGTCTCACATTCAAATCTTGCTTCATCCTTTTCGTACACCTTGACATCACTAAGTGGAGTGATGAAGATGAGTGGAAGTTCTACAAGACAAGGCATAAATAAGCATTTAAAATTTTTTATTGTTACTTATTAATTGTTATCTACAGGATAAAAATGTGTTATCTATAATTATTTTTCTGTCTAGGAATCAGCAAAATGCAGCCTTAATAAACAGTTGCTTGGATTACAGGGCAAACTGCATGGACAGGTTAGGTCTATCGGTAACATTACCATACTATATACATATACTGTATATTCTACATAGAAACAATGGGGTTGATTTAGTAAAGGTAAATAGGCTGTTCACGTTGCAAGAGAGTTTTTGCTTAACTTATTAAATGTGTTGAAAATGTACTTTGCAACAAATACTCAATTACGTGCAAGGGAAAAAAACAGTACTTTTTTCTTTTTACATGATTGGATGATAGAAGTCTGCAGGGCGTCACCTTATTCACTGTTAAGGGCTCACAAGTTAACCCTTGCAAAGTGAACAGTCTATTTACAGTCTATTTCTTGAGAAATCCATCCCCACTGTGTTTAAAGAATAATGGAGGCTGCCATGTTTGATCAATTGTCAGGAAAAATCTCAGAACCCAGTGGGGGCTGGGCACTATTAACATCTAGAAGTGTTGCATAGTAGTGGTACAAAAAACTCTGCAAAATTTCACTGGCCACTGAAAGTTATGTATGAAGCTTCTTCCTTCACAGTGTATTGTTGCAGTCAGATTTTACACCCCTGACAAAATTACTTTAACATGGGTGTTGCCTAAAGCACTACACCTATAGGTAAGGTTACATACAATAAACTGATCTTTTTCACATACACATCTAAAAAAAATCTTAAAAAAACTATAGGTTCCCTTTAATCAGCTCCTGTGTAGTATTCAAGTGCATGTGCGTGTCTGAGACTGTGGTAAGAGCATTACATTTTAAGATCCTAGATTGTGTAAATGTGAATGGTTAAACTTTATAAAAGGCTGCAAATATATTCCATGTGCCCATGCCAAGAATAGAATAGAATAAATAGGTAAATGCATTATGAAAAAGCAGTATCTGGATATAGTTAAAACAAGTTTTATAACTGTAAAGAGGGTTCATGTAGTAATAAAATAACATCATACCTTTCACTTTGAGATTGGCAGCATTTTTGGCATTGGCAGCCTGGAAGGAAATCTCCCCAGTCATGTCCATTTTGCAGTTATACAAGATAAGGACATGTTTCTTTCCATCTTCTATGATTTCACAATCCTTTGATTCCAAAAAGCAAAATGAATTAATAAACTATATAAAAGAGATAGTTACATAATGAAATGAACACATATAAGGAAGCATCTTTTGAAAACTAAAGAAAAGTACATTTTTTACTGTAAAAATTAAAATCAATATAGCATTTCAGTGTATTTAAGCAAACACAAGCAAACAGTTTATGGGTTCACACTATTCTAAGTTTCCTTAAAAATATCTATATAGGAACTTTAAGGATTTTTAAATAAATACATAAACAAGAGGAGGATAGACAGCTGATTGTATAGATGAATTGTACAGATCAACTTACCGGAGATGGAGATAATACTTCTCCCTTAATTTTCCATTGGGCATGAACGTCAGGTTCTGAGATTTCTACTTCAAAACGAGCTGTTTCACCTTCAAACACTTCCACTCCATACAAGGGGCGCTCTACTTTAATAATGCGTGCTGAAACCACAAAAATAATGGGGGACATTTATCAAAACTAGATCAGCTGTACATGGCAACCAATCGGTTTCTGCCTTCAACTTGTTCACTTAAAGTGGTTGTGAAGTCAGAAGTTTTTTTTTATTCTTAATGTATTAAGATAAAAAAAAACTTCCATGTGCAGCAGCCCCCCTCAGTCCCCCTAAAACTTACCTGAGCCCATCTCGATCCAGCGATGTTGCACGATAGACTCGGCTGGCCAGGACTCTCCCTCCTGATTGGCTGAGACATAAGCAGAGGAGAGAGAGGGGGCAAGGCTGGGCCACGGCTCAGTTTCTGAATGGACACATGGAGCTGTGGCTCGGAATTGCAAGCTGCTTGCTGTGGGGGCACTCGGCAGGCGGGGGGACAAGAATCACCAAAGAGGGACCCGAAAAGAGGAGGATCTGGGCTGCCCAGTGCAAAACCAGTGCACAGGGCAGGTAAGTATAACATGTTTGTTATTTTAAAATAATAATAAAAAAAACAAGACTTTAGTATCACTTAAAGCTTTGAAAATGAAGATAGAAGCTGATTGGTTGCCCCAAACAGCTGCCCCAGTTTTGATACATTTTAATGTGTTATAATGCAAGCAAACAGAAAGGATTTTATGGCCTTTAATTTAATAACTTCCTTAGCTGATAGTCTACCTTCAATGTTCAGGCTTGCTTTAGTTTTGTCAGTTCCACAGTCACATTCATAATCCCCTTTGTCCTTTTCTTCAACTTTCTTGATCTTCAGGATTCTGCGTTTGCCTTCAGTCTTGATAGTCACAGTCTTTGAGGCCTTAATTTCTTCACCTTTTCTCAACCATTTTACTGGCACATCTTTGCTAAGCTCACACTCAAGAGTGATGTCATCTTTTTCCACTGCAGTGTAGTCTTGCAGTTTTACAATGAAGTAAGGATCAGCCTCTGCAAAAAGATCACCCATAATAATTAATAAGGTGTATACCACATCAAAAGGAGAGAGGTAACATACCACCAAGCATGTAGCCCATTCCTGACTTTAAGACAAATGACAAAGTAACACATAAAAAACATGTAAAAAAAACACACATACATACCAACATAGATAGCATTCAATAAAGTACAAACATAGATAGCACAAAAACATAACTGCCATAATATAAAAGATACTTACAATCACCACAACAGAGTAAAGTAGACAAAATCAGAACGACAAAAAAAAAAAAACAGGTACATTTAAAAGTAAAACATACAAACATGTAAAATACATATAAAAAAGACAAAGACTGCACAAAAATATATAAAAAAATCCTAAAGACTACAATTAAAAGTATACAGATATAAAACAAAAAAATGACCTACAAACACTTTACATAGATATAGCCCTAGCAGAACAAAGCTATGACTTTTCAAAGCTTATTTGAAATTTACAGAAAGAGAACATGGACAAGGACATACTTTTAGACACTGTTTTTAAATGAAAGGGATTAGTAATTATGTTGTTTGTCAGTAGTGCTCAGTTATACTGTAATTTGTGAGTAATGCTCGGTTAGTAGAAAAAAGTACTAAATTGAAAACTTGAAAAATGTAATAATATCTATTAATAAAAAGTGTTGGGTTATAGTTAAAATTGTTAGCATAACTAGTCCTTAAAAGCTAAGTTAGAGTTTGCTTTTCTCAGAGAAGTTTAAGCCTAGGTTCATATATATGCGATGTGGGAACCAGTTCCCGCATCTCTCCCACAGGCAGTTCACATTACCCTCTGTGAACCGCTCCGGGTGTCAATACATTGTTAATGACACCCCCAGATCAGTTTACAGATCGCAGGGCGAACCGTGAACTCGCACATGAATGAGATCGCATGGGTGAGAACACCCATGCAATCGAATTCTAGTGCGGGGAAAAAAGTCCCTGCTCTATTTTCATGCAAATACAATGCCAGTTCAGCCATACAACTTTATGGCTGAACTAACACTGCACAAACATCGCATGTGATCGGTATGTGAGGTGCGGGAGCGAATCACATGCGATGTCTGAGATTGCACATATGTGAACCTGGGCTAAAGGATAAGTTTACCTTTTGTAACATGCATAGGTGTGCGCAGCCTATTGCATTAGGGTGTGCACCCCAAAGCTCAAACACATATGTGTGTGTGTGCATGTGTACAGTATATATACTGACAGTGTCCATAGAGCAGTGGACAGTGTCAGTAGGGCAGAGACTGGTGTCAGTAGAGCAGTGGAATTATCAGTAGCACAGTGGACAGTGTCAGTAGTGCAGAGTTTGGTGTCAGTAGAGCATCAGATGCTGTCAGTAGGGCAGAGATTGGTGTCAGTAAGGCAATGGGAGGTGTCAGTAGTTTTTATTTGTATATTTTATATTTTATTTTTACAATTTTATTTTTATTATTAGTTTTTGTTTTTTAAATCTTTTAGGAGCCCCATTAGGGGGCTTTGGTGAAAAATCAGGGATCTAAACAGGGGGAATCTGCACCCAGCAAGGTGATTAGGGTGTATTCATTGATGCTTCCTGTTAATGTACGGCCAAACAGTTTATACACATGCTTTCCATTCTCCCATTTAAAAAAAAAATAAATGCAAATTTTTTACCTGCAAAAAGATGTGCATTTATTATTATATATTTTTTAAAAGGTTAACTTATCCTTTAATATTCCCATTGAGGTTAATGCCTAAGTCAGAGGTCCTGACCTCCTGGTGACCTCACAATCTCCACTTCCTCTGCATCAAAATCTTAACACTGTGCCTCGATTTCTTCTTGATTTGCTATGACTACACTCACTGCCCCACCAAGTTTGTAAAAGACCCATTGGCAGGTCTTATTGATCTGCCCTGGTTTACAACTTCTGGCTCTCCATAAAACATCTACACAGGTCAGGTGACGGTGCACATGTGGGCAGCCGTGTCTCTCTGTTTTCTGAATACATTATGTTGACATACCTTGTTTGGGGAAGCCAGAGAGCAGGCATGGATTTGCCACATCAACAACAGATTAGGGCTGTCTTTGAGATATATGGATTGGAGTTAATTGAGCCCACATTACTGCCCCCTGAGACATCCCTCCCTGGCAGCCTCGCCTCCGCCATTGCTGACTGGACTCTGTTCCCCCTCCACATGAAACAGACACCCCCCAGATATCCCTCACAGGTACCTCTCCTCCTCCCTGCTGGTGGACAATTCTCCCCTTGCTGAATGACAAACCTACCCTCTCCCCCACCCCACACTAACATATTGTTGCCTTACCACCTGAAAGGCTGTCTGGCTGTTTTACCTACCACTCAACTCCCTG
This sequence comes from Rana temporaria, assembly GCF_905171775.1. NCBI lineage: Eukaryota > Metazoa > Chordata > Amphibia > Anura > Ranidae > Rana > Rana temporaria. The sequence goes on along the minus strand of NC_053494.1, from coordinate 157,943,662 downwards.
GTCAACTCACCTTCCCACTCACAGACAGACATCCCTCAAATGAAAAAAAAGTCCCCAAAGAGGCACTGGGACTTTGATATAAGTTTATACCAAGTCGTGAGAGGGCAAAAACATTTATATTTCTTCATTCTTGTCCTGCATATAATGCTCCCTGTCATACCCTGTGCACTTTTCTCCTGCACATACTGCCTATTCTCAAATTGTCTACACTCCTCTCCTGCACACACTGCCTCCTGTCACCCCTTCTAAACACCTTTTAGGCAAATACTGCCAGCTTTGTTTTTTCAATATTGCCAACGCTTTTGCTAGTAGTAAACAAAAACATACATGTTGGAAACATGTTTAGCCAAATTGTTTTTGATTAGATTCAGAATCAAAATCATTTTCAACAATGTTAATATTTGGGAAAACTGATAGACACACTGAGTGTATATTAGAAATTTAATAGGAATCCATAGGCAAGCAGCATCATTAAAATATCATACTAAGGGAATAGAGTAAATAAAGACCAGAAGATAAAGAATTAGGCTGAAAGCCTAGCTGTTGTCCCACATATATTGTATAGCCTATTCAGGAGACTGAAGGAAAGAAGCGCTAAAGGTTTAAGCTAACTACATTAAAAGCATTTTCATCTTCATCATGATGTTTGCAGTAGCTGATCACAGTTTCATTAAATCTGCTCCGATACTTAAGCTAAGAGTGGTTAACTGAGCACTGGTGTAACAGCTTATGCTGTACCAAGCATTAGAGAAGAGGAAAGAAAGCCGAAAGAAAACTTTTGTGCTTAACCAAAAAAGGATAGGAAGAAGTAATATTCAGTGGTTCTCGGTAATCTGATTTGGTGGCAGAGAGATGTATTATTTGTGCCAAAAGTAATGTAACTGTATAGTTGGATATAGTTATCAGTAACATTTGTGTGACTGCCATATAACATATATCATACCTAATACTTTTAAGTTTGCTGTTGTATGTAGACCTTTGACTTCAGCCTTAATCTGGGAGATGTCATCAAGAGTCACTTCTCTTATTTCCAGTTTATGGGTCTTGCCTTCTTCAGAGATAAGAACAGTCCTACTTGTGTGAAGCTTCTTATCATTTCTGTACCAGGTAACGGGCAGTTTCTCATGGGAAAGCTCAAAATCAAAGTGAGCTGTTTCTCCCTCTTTAACCGTTTGATCTTTAAGTGGTGAAATAAATTTAAGTCTGATGCCTGCAACAAAAGTATCACTAGTTAACACACTGTTCACTTTTTCACCATGTAAATATCCACTGCACTCTTGAGGCACCCCAAAATTATTATAGTGAGATGGAGAATTTTTATTTTTCCTATTACAGAAACCCGAATCAGGATCAAAACAATTATTATATCATTGATTTTAGGGGATTCATAAAATATAATTTTCCATAATTTTCTCATCTCTACTTTCAGTTCTGACTTGCCTTCAACCGTGAGCTTGGCTGTTGTCTTTTTGCCTTCAACCTCTGCAGTGTATTCCCCTTCATCATCAAAAGCAGAGTCATTAATGACCAAGATGTGCTTCTTTCCATCAGAAATAATGTCAAATTTGTCACCGGCCTTGATAATATCTGGGCCTTTTGACCATATGACATTTGCTTCTCGGGTAAGAGCACATTCAAATCTAGCCTGGCGCTTCTCTGGAACAGTAACATCTTTAAGAGGAACAGCAAAGTCGAGCTCGATTTCTGGAGACAAAATGTGGTTTATAGATGTTAAACAAAGGTAAAATATGTAGTGTATACGGACAACAATTTCACCAGGACAAGCATACCTTTTACAGTAAGAACAGCAGAGGTAACTGCATTCAAAGCCTGGAATAGAACTTCTCCAGCCTGTTCAACTTTGACTTTATGGAGGGTGAGGAAACGCTTTGCTTCTTCAGCCCTGATTTCACATGTCTAGGAAACAAAGACATTGATAATACATCTGAATATAAGGGCACATTAAAACTATATTTGTAACAAATTCTACTTCCTAAGTTAAACCATATATTTTTTTGCTGTTGAACATTATATTGGGAAATTAAATGTATCTTATGTTTAGGATTTTATTTAATGTGTATATAATTTTTTTTTTTTTACTTTTGAAATATTAAAGAGGTTCTAACCCTTTCATATTTCATCCAAAACAATAACATATGTCTTGGGTTTATTTTATTTACAGTATATAGGTACTAACAATTTATGCAGCACTTTCCATAATGTACATTCACATCAGTATTTGCTCTCAGGTAGCTTACAATCTATAGTGCCTTTCTCAGATAGACACACATGTAGGGCCAACTTAGGCAGGAGCCAATAACCCAATTAACACATCTTTAAAGTGTGGGAATAAACTAGAATACCGAGCTGAAACCAACAGAATCACAGAAAGTACATACAAACTCAATACATATAGTGTCCTATCTGGGATTCAAGTACAGCAAGGCAGACCACTAAGCCAATATGCTGCTTTACATATATTTTAAGTTAAGCAAGTGTGCTGGGGACCAGTACTGTCTCTAAAATGAGTCAATGATCATTATTTATGCAGCCTAGCTAAACCAAAGCAAACAAAACTGACTTATGATAAACTATTATGCATTTAGCACATATCTGCTTATTATACTGTTACATGTTGAAATATAGGTCTATTTGTAGTATCTTACAGGTGATGGCCGCAGAGTCTCTCCTTTCAATTTCCATTCTCCAGGAACATCTGCCTCAGATATCTCACAGTCAAAGGAAGCAGATTCCTTTTCATAAATCACAACATCTTCAATTGGCTTGAGAAGGTCAATTTCCCGCTCTTAGGTGAAGAAAAAAAAGTTCACTGACAGCACTACATGCTACTGTTCCACAACAATTAAACAAACTTTCTTGAATTTATAAAAAATTAATGTTTATTTACCCCCCAGGGTGAGTTTAGCTGTGACACGCTTTCCTTCAACCTCTACAGAATATTCTCCAACATCGTCTGGACCAGTATTTTTTATAATCAGATATATTTTATTCCCCTCTTTCTTCAGCTCAGTTTTGTCAGTTGGTTCTAGTGGAATCTCCTCTTCTCCCTTGAACCATTTGATGTTTGGTGTGTCCTTAACAATATCTGCCACAAAAGTTGCTGCATTTTTGGGTTTAACATGTTGGTCACGGATAGGCCTAACCAACCAGTCACGGATAACCTCTGCCAGGAAAAAAGTACAATTAAATGAATTTGTATTGTTGTTTTAAATACATAAGCTTATTACCAGCAATATGTGTTGCAAAAGCTTCTCTTTTTAATTTGAAATAATTGCTGACCTAATGAGAAAAAACTTTGTTGTACACCAATGCCACCAATCCTGATTTTTTTTGTAGGTTTAAAAGGCTTAGGCGTTTATTAGGCAATTGTATTTTCTAGGCCACTAAGTAAATATTTGAAATATGAATATTTTTTTATGTTTTTGACTTACCAACAACTTTGACATTTGAGGAGCATTTGATGTTAGCACTTTCTACAGTACAAGTGTATACTCCAGCATCTATATCATCTGCATCCACGATAGTTAGAGTACGGTTTAACCCAATAATATTTGTTTGGTATCTGCCAGGTGACGTCTCACTGAGCTTCTTGCCATCCTTTGTCCAGATTACGTCTCTATCTTTATTAAGTTCACAGCTCAGATACATAGGCTGCGTTTTCACAACAGTGACTTCCTCTTCCAGAGTCTTTACAAATTTAACAGGCAATTCTGTATGAATAAGGAAAAGCTTAGTTACATGTAAACGTGATACTATATGTATTACATAAACATGGCTTGAGAAAAGTACAAAAAAAGTCTTTGTTATGAAGGTTTAATGCTGTGGCACCAACACAATATTATTTTTAAAAAAATGTTAATTTCAAGTACAAGATAAACAAAAATTATTTACAAGTATTATTTCCCTTTTTAATAAATGTAATACCTTCAACAATAAGTTTGGCTGTAGATGTCTTCTCCTTGTTGCCAAGTTTTGCTACACAGGTATATTCTCCAGTGTCCGAAAGCTGCACATCAATAATATGAAGTTTCCTGTCTTTGCCATCAGAAATGAACTTATGCTTGGGGCTTTCTCTCAGGTTGCTGCCATCCTTCATCCAGGTGGTAATAGCAGTAGAGGGTGAAATAAGGCACTCGAAAATTGCTGAAGATCCAACAGACTCTGCTTCTGTTAACACGATGTCCTTCAACTCCTTGACAAACTTCAATGGCACAGCCTTCAGCTGGTAAGTGAATGCTGGTTCATCTGGAGGTTTGTCACCACCACTGCCAGGGCGAAGTTTCTTCTTGTCAGCATCTAGTGGTGAAGGTGTCTTTTTGACACCTAAAATTTAGATATGGACATGGAAAAAGGGAGACTTGGTGAAGCTGATGCTTGTATAAATTTTACATCTTTCTTCCAGTGAATTTTAAACACTGGCTATACTTTAAACTTGGTTAATGTATAAATATAACAAGTCACACATAATAAGTCACAGAACAGTGCACAATATAATAAAATTAATTTAAATATGAATGGTATATATAATTAGGACAGCTTTAGTTAATAAAGCAAAGAAGTAATTCACGTATTGTCTCTCGGATTTGTAAATCATGGGATGGTAGTTTCAAAAGTTGTTTATAGGAAACTGGCATGAGAAAATAATGTGGATTGTCATTTATTATGCCCCTTTAAACATGCTAGTTGCTTAGTTTTCATGTAGATCCTTTTTTTTGATTAACAGACTTGAAAAACTTTCTGCACTGAAGCTAAAGGATAAGCATGACAGCCAAGCAACCAGCATTTTATTGGAAGTTCATCATTTGCCACTCAAATATTCTCTCATAACAGTTTTACCTTAACAGCATTCATACAGACATTTTGCAAAGACAAGCATGTGAAATCCAAAGGCAAACTATTCTCACCTTTAAATGGAAGTTTACCCTTAGGAGCCTCCTCTTTTGGTGTTTTAGTATCTAAAGTGAAACAGTGATGTTAGTACATATAACTATTGTTCAATCCATTTTTTAATGTATTTTTTCTGACATAAATCTCTAAAGTGAGTTTCAGAAATAAACATTTATAAAAGTGCATACATACACAAGTGGCCTAAACTAGCAGTTGTGAGGAAGACTGGTGCAATCCCAATATGATGAATTTTACATTGATGACAAAAAATGCTTCATATGTAGCATGAATGAGATGACATAATACAAATATTAGGCTGTGGTACATGAAAATAGTGAAGTTAGATTATGAGCTAAAATGCAAAAGTGAGTGGATAATTTTCTCAAAACAAAATGCACACACATGAAGACAGACAATGAAACATTAGGAAACAAGTATGTTTCTATAACATGAAGAATGAAGACATTAAATGTTGAAATTTAATATGAGACAGATAACACATGGTCATGTTTCTTCTCCAAAGATGCTTATGAAAACACGTTTATGGTATGAAGCGGATGATCAGTTTCTTCCAACAAATATGGGACAAGCCTTCCATCCAAATTTATTTAGTGCATATGACGAATGAAAATGATGGATGCGTATGACATTTTAAAAGCAGACTTTTTCCGGAAGAGACTTCTCACCTCGTCTACCAATGGCCTTTCCTGGCGTTTCTCTGGCTCTCTTTCTTCCTTGTTCACTGTCTTCACTAAGTATATCTTCTTCAGAGCCATAGTCAGTCTGTTCAGAAGTACTTTCCAGTTCTTGCTCCCAGGTTTCATCTTCTTCTAATTCTTCCATGTCATTGGAATCTGTTTCTGTTTTCAGAGATGCGGAATCCTTATCTTTAAGTGGGCTCCTCAAAGGAGGTGTTACTTTGTCTGAGGATTTCTTTTGTTCTAATTTTTTCCTATCAATAGGAGTGCTAGTTCTGCTAATCACTTTTAAAGAGCTTTCATCTTGAGGAGTCTCTTTGTCTATGGATTTCTTTTGCTCCATCTTTCTTCTGTCCGTAGGAGTGCTAGTTCTACTAATCACTTTCAAAGTTCTATCATCTTTAGGTGAAATCCCTTTGCCAGGTAGAAACAGTTCCTCTGCAGGCAGAGGAGTTTTAATCCTTTGCACTTTTTTAAGAGCTGGAATTACAGGCTTTTTTTCTTCAGGTTGTACTTTTACTGATATTTTGTCTTTATCAATTGGGGTTTTCAAACGACTAATTTGCTGTATTGGTGAAAGACTTTCTTTTTTAGGCTCTGCTGCTGATTCTTGAAGGTGTGCCGTGTCTGTCTTCTTTTCAGGTTTTACAATCTTTCTGACTCTCTCTGTTGGATGCTCAAGGACATCTTCCACTGTAAATTTGGATTCCCCAAAAACCTTACTTTCCTGTTCTATCTCTTGTTTGGCATCGTATGAAGGAATCTCATCTACAGAAGGCGGTTCTTCAATTGATATTTCAACAGTGGGTATAGCAGCATGCACACCTGCTACTTTTTCTCCTTTTGCAATTACAACAGGTATTATTGGAGCCTTCCTAGTATCTTTAGGCGATCTTCTGGATTGAATTACATCCTCCTTGTGTGAAATATCTTCTGAGAGCAGCTCTTTTTTCTTAAGATCCACAATGCTCTTCTTATCAGGTACTTCTTTACCTAGGCCTGCATGTGTCTTTTCTTTAAATGTATCTCCCCGTTTTGCTACCTGGGTGACTTTTTTCTGTGCTATTTCCTCAACTTGTAAATCTGCCTTTTCTTCTTTATGTAATAGTTTTGCCCTATCTGGTTTTGTATCTTTAGGAATACTTTTGGGTTTGGCAAGAACACTGTCACCTTCCTTTAATTTTTCAGTAGGTTTTTGGCGTAACAACTCCACTTCCTCGGGAGCCTCTAAAGATGTCTTTCCTTCAACGCTACTTAGTTTATTTCTGTCATATTGTGCATCCTCTGGAGACGCAATAGGCTCTTTTATTGGCATCTTTTTAGTAACTTTTTTAATCTTCTCAAAGATTTTATCTGTTTCAATCTCATCTATCTTTTTTGAAGGTTTCTCAGCATGCTTATCTAGATCATCTAATAGCTCATCACTCTCTGCACTGATCATTTCTAATTGTTCAGTTGCTGTTTTCTTGGGTCTAACAACAGGTTCTTTAGTGGGAATCTTTGCTTGTTTTGCTTTCTCTACAGAGTCTAATTTAGACTCTTTTACTTTCCTGCTTGGTTTTTTAACATATTCACCTTGGATCTCTGGTAAATCATCACTCTCATCACTGATAATTTCTACTTCTTCCTCTTCTTTGTAAGAAACAACAGTTTTTTTTGTTTTACCCTTTTCAGTGACTTTCATAACGTTCTCCTTATTTTTATCTAATTGACCTTCCTTAGTTTTTTTAATGGGTATTTTTATTTTTTCCCCTTGAGCATATAATATTTCATCACTTTCAGCACTGCTATGTTCTTCGTCTTCAGAAGAAATGGTGGCCTCAGGCTGAAGAATCGTTTTATTTTTTTTATGCTTTTCATCCTTCTTGTCTACTATTTCTTTGTATTGTTCTTTTGTTTTATCTTTTATTAATTTTTCAGTTTTATCGAATCTTGTCTCTTTAGGTTTTTTGATAGGTGTTTTAGTTTGCTCAGTGTGGGCCTCTAAAATGTCATCACTTCCAGGACTGCTAATAACTACCTTTTCTTCCTTCTTAACTACTGTTTGTTTGTGAGAAACAACTGGTTCTTTTGTTATACCCTTTTTGATTATTTTTTCACTCTTCTCAGGTTTTTCTAATCTAGTCTCCTGTGGTTTTTTGATGAGTGTTTCAATTTGTTCCATGTGGGCCTCTAAACCCTCATCACTTTCAGGACTGCTAAACTCTACTGTTTCTCCTTCTTCTTCCCCAGGAGAAGCGGCGGGTTCATACCGAGGAATCTTTTTACTTATTTTTTTATGCCTTTCACCTTTCTTATCTACTGCTTCTTTGTAAGAAACAGCATATTCTTTTGGTATAGCTTTTTGGATAAGTTTTTTATCCTTCTTCATAGTTTTATCTAATTTAGCGTCTTTAATTTTTTGGGCTGGTATTTCAATTTGTTCCTCATAGATCTCTAATTCTTCTTCACTTACAGCACTACTAGATTCTGCTTTGTCTTCTTCCTCCACAGAAGAAATACTACGTTTATGCTGAGTAATCGTCTTCTTTTCTATTTTACCCTCTTTGATCTTCTCTGCTCCCTCTTCTGGTGAGACACCAATTATTTCTTTTTTCTTTTCAGCAATTTTTTTTTCTTTGCCCTCTACCTTTACCTCTAATTTTGGCATTACTTTGATGCTTGGCTTTTCAGGAACTACCTTAACCAAATTCTTTTTGTGTGTAATAATATTCTGAGGCTCTTTAACTTTAATTTCAGGCTGGTAGAATGTATCTCTTTCCTCTTGCTCTTCTTCAACAGAAATCTTTGCTGGTTTATATAGTTTCTTGTCCTCTACTATAACTTTTGTTTTTAAATATTTGTCTGGTTCATCTTTACCTTTCTTTTTTGTAATCTCTTCTGTATACTCAATAATTTCTTCAGACTCCTGTTGTTCAAAAATCTTTTCCTTAGAAGTTGCATGAATCTTTCCTTCTTCCTTTTTAAAAATCTTTCTTTCCTCTTCAATAACATCTGTAAACAGTCTTTCTGCCCTAAGGCTTACATCTTCTTCAATATGAATAAAAATGTCACCAGAGAAAAAAGGCACTCTCCGGACTGCTTCTACTTTGCTTTCTTCAGTCAGTATTTTACCTTTTTGCAATATTTTTATCGGCACACCGGGTTTCTCTGTGACTAAAGGTTTAACATTTAATTTAAAAAGTAAGATTTGTTTAAATGTTTATTTAAGACTGTATGCATAATACACAATAGACAAAAACAGACACAAAAAACATACACAAACCTTACTGTACAAAACAAATAAGACAATCACAACAATCTTACACTTTTAAATCTATACATACACAAAAAGACATACAAAGTAAGAAAAACACAGTATCCAAGCATCAGGTACAAAACAACACAGATAAAATAACAGTAATCAATTGATGACTGCTCTACTATATCGCTATATAAACAAACACTTAGTCCCGTAAGCATGATGTATCAGTAATGTCACCGATCAAGTATGCTGACATGATGTTATACATATACTAATGTCCCTTTCCCCATTCTTAAGTTACAGCACTGGCGCTTGATGACTGTTACACAGGCTTATGGGAGGAAGTGGAGTGTGCCACATGCTTCCCATTCACAGAATTACCAGGTTTTTCTTTTTACTCCAGTTGGCCAAATAGAGTAATGAGAAAGCAAAATAAGGGTAACTATAAGCAATTGGGGGGAAGTGGGAACAGTATTTAAGTAAGACTGAAAGAGAAGCGGTTTAACCTTAAGCTGCGTAGGGTTTTTTTCACTGTCAGGGCAGGAAGGATGTGGAATGCTGTTCCACAATCGGTAGTGTCAGCAGGAAGTATGGATAGTTTTAAAAGACTCTTGAACGTGCATCTTAGCGAAAACAATATACAGGGATCTGGGAAATTATTTTTCTACACACACACCTACACAGGTTGAACTGGATGGACAGTTGTCTTTATTTAACCTTACCAACTATGTAACTATGTAAGCCTGTTTATTTGTTCTGCATGAGCAAATACCAGGTTCACTTTAGAAGCAGTAAACAAAAGTCACAACATGGGCCCATGGAAACATGGGGCCACTTGCAAAACCCATATTTGTATGATACTATTTGTATAGTAAAAATAATTAAATCCTTAATTACTAAATACAGTTTCATATAATCTCAAAAATACATTGACTGACAGACTCAACATACTGCAATAACATCATAACTTTTTTATGATGTTAAAAACCACTTCAATCCCCCCAAAGATTTAAGAAACATATACTTGAATATATGCGAGTATTTACTTAACTATGTACAAATGAACTTGCTTTATATTTTCTGAATTTAAAACAAACAACACGGAACATGTACCTGCTTTCTTTCCAACAACTGGAGTTGTAACTGGTGCTGTAACAGCAGCTTCATCTCCTTTTGGTGATGGAACAGCTTTAAATTGAAATAAATTTAAGGTAAGTTAATGTTTAGTGCACATGATAAATAATGTTACTATGCAAAAGTTCTATACTTACAAAATACATTTAAAATGTAATGTATTTAATTATTAGATTAATAGCATTGCACAAAGCATACATATGCATCTTTCAGTACAGAAATCATTTTTAATAAGTCTGCCAACTGAAAGCAATATTTTGGTCAGTGACGGTTTAAAAATACATTACTAATGTATGCATTGATGTTATCATGAAAGTAATAGTAATCCAGAACTTTTATGGTTAACAAAGCCACCGGCTTTCTATAGTAATAAATCCTACCTTGTACAGGTGATGGCTCTTTTGGGGACACAGACACCGGTGAAGGTTTAGCTTCCGCTGCAACTTTAAATATATTATGACTGGTTAATTAAGTTACAGTATATGCAACATTGATAACACTGTTCATAGGTTCATTAGTGAGATATAGTGTTTAAAGATTAATATAGTTAGTGAAATACTTTCAAATTTAGGAAATTATACATTTTATTCAATACTAAAGAAAAACATGATTTAATAAATTTTTAGTAAAGATTTCTTTTTTTTCACTTTAAAGCAATTAAGGATAATTGTTAACATGGAAAAATTACAATTCAATTACAATTCAGCTTCTTGTTTATGTTTTAGGCAACACTTCAATGCCTTATACATTTAAAGAGGATTAGCCAGTTGTCCAAATTGCAGGCAATCCCATAATGCATATACCTTTAGCTGGTTCAGGCTTTATTTCCTCTTTTTTCACAGCTGGTGTGACCTCTGGTAACTTTTTCTTCTGAACTTCAGGAACTTAAAAATAATATTGATTTTTATAATCAGGGCCATTGAACTTACCTTGTGCTAAATGCTTTTTTAAGATAAACTAACAACAATAATACAAAAACACTACAATGTACAGAGTAACTTTACATGGATTTGTTTACACATAAGAGCTACACAACACACACAATGCTTAATAAAAAAGGACACACTGCTCAAAGTGTTATAAAGATATAACATTCATTTGTTACCTTCAGGCTTTTTCTCCACTGGAGGTTCAGACCTTTTAAACTTCTCAGCTGGTTTCACAACAGGAGGCTCTTCAGCATCTTTTTTGACAGGTTTTAGAACTTTAAGACAAAGAATTGCTTTTTTCACTCTGGACTGCTAAAGATATAGTATGTTGTAATACAACACATTCCAGAGCGTAAAGCATTAAGCACGACAAAACACACGCAACGCCGACCATCAAAGACTTTGGCACTTTTAAAACAACCAAAAGACACATAATACACAAATACAGACATTTTTACTAAGTTTGTTTGCTTTTTATGTTAACGCAGTAGGATTAATCTCTTTTCATTTTTGAGGCATATTAATGTAGACAATATAGCAATTTGCCAGTAAACTCCCCCAGTTAAAAAAGATTCTATTAGTAGTTCTTTAATGTTATAAAAAAAAATCAACGCTATTATTACATATTACTCTGTCTTTAAGCAAGCTTGTTCAATTATGGCAAATTTCTGGCTTTATCTTGATTGCAAATTTGAAAAAAAATTGTTTTTGCGTGTTATTTAACTTAACTATTAAAACAATAAGTGGAACATTCCATTAAGTGATTAATACTTTAGTAGCAGATTCCATAGTTAAAAAGCTGGAATACTATAATAGGAATACACTAATATACCTTTCTTAAAACTAATTTCTTCTTTTTTAGGAGGTAGAATCACTGGTTTACGTTTAGGGATAACTTTCTTTTCTGGTTCAGGTACTTAAAAAAACATACATTTTTATCTAGTGTTAACTTATTAAAAAAAATAGTATATATTAATTATGAACTTTAACACATTAAATAGATGTTTCAACTAAGTTAGAGTAATTTTGCCTCAATCATGATATTTTTCAGCTATTACATTTTTGTTGATTATCAGACATGTTAGGATAATAACTATTTAATTTCCTACATTCAAAAAAATACTAATAATAAACTGTGTATAGGGTTAATGATTTTTGCTTTTGATCTAGTATACAGGATGTCAATTAGTTGCAAATATTTTTTTTTAATTAAATATTTAGACAATATACTGCTCAAATTAATAGTAAAGATAAATATTAACATTTATACTGTACATATATTAAATAGACAGATAGGCTAAATAGAGTCCCAAGAAACCTGATAATAAATATGGCTTGCTGCTCACAATAAGTAAATTATAATTATTTGTCCTCTTCTGCAGATATAATCTATAAAATGTTCTACCTTTGGAAGGCTTAAGTTCCACTTTTTCAGGCTCAGATGGAGTTGGCTTTCCAGGCATAATCCTCTTTTTGGCCTCTGGAACTTTGAAGAAAATAAGGGGATATTTACTACAATTTCTTCACAGAAAGTGCAAGAATAACCTGTTTCAAAGTAATCTGTAAAGATTGTAAAGATGTCACACACAAGATAATGATAGTGAGCAATGGATGAAATGAAAGGAGAGGTTATAAAAAATAAATGGTGAAATCGGTGATGGTTCTTGACGAATAAGCCCCTTTATGAAATGGAATGAAGACATATAACATAAACAGAAAATTCATGCTAAGCCTTCATTTTATGTAATGATGGTTGGTAATGGCAAGTATGGTATTAATGCTGAAAGGAAAATCCCTAATACCTTCAATTTTAAAAGTCTCCTCTTTTTTCAGGGGAGATGGTGTCTTCTCAAATTCATAATCTTAAAAGAACAGGATTTCAATGTTTAGCAAAGAACAAAGCAACTGACTTAAAAACATCCATCCTTGATTTACTAATAAAGAAATATGTGAAGAATATATGAATATATAGGGCAAGATGAACAATAACATTACAGATAAACAAACAAAAACAAACTCAGACAAAGACAAGCAAAAAGGCCGATGCAATGGGAAGTTAAAATTTTAATTTAAAAAGTCTACCTCTTTAAAAAATGATTTGGACATAAAGAGGAGTGACTGTTTTATTATGAGTTCTATATGAGAGGGTATAACGTTCGACTTAAAAAGTCAGTCTTTAAAATTAGAGTTACTTGGAATACGCAAAATGTATGATTACCTCACAATTTATACTTATGAAGAAAACCATAAACATATTTTTCTGAAAAGTGAGAGGATGATTAACACTGATAATAGACCTATACCTTCCTCCTCTAGCTCATATTCCTCTTCTTCTTCCTCAGAAAGAATTGCAGGTACTTCCTCAAGTGGTGAAGCTGGTTTTACAATGTCTGCCACTTAAAAATATTATGGGAGTACATATTTATACCCATGATTTTTTTAACAAAAATGTCTTTTAAAATCTAAAATACTATATTCAAGATAAGTACCTGTCAAAGGAGAAGCTTTTGCATAAAGTTTCTCCTCATGGGTAGGCTTCTCATCGGGCACTTTAAAAGATATTTAAAGTATTCAATATAAGAAAAAAATGCATTGATAATGAAAAAAATCTATTTTATTTTAATTATTATACCTGGAACAATTTCTTTCTTGGCTATGCAAACTGATGTTTTTTCTTCAATAGCCCTTTTCTGTTGTGTTGGGACTTTAAAAGATAATTATTTTTAACTTTTATCTATGAATTTACTTAACATATTAAAGATAAATCTGAATGAAAGCTTTATAATATACCTTTCACAGAAGGTACCTCCTCAGTAGGCTCATAAATTGCTTTTTCCTCAACTGTGACTCCTTTCTTTTGTACATCTAAAAATGAATTTTACATTTGTTTTTTGTTTTTTTAATATTGGCTTAATTTTGAGTATATTTTGTAAAAACTGTACAATCATATGTTGAAAGAAAAAAAGAACATTAAAGGTCGTATACCTTTTACGGAAGGTTCTACATCTTTTTTGGTAACTGTGACAGATCTTTTCTCTTCTAAAATTGGTTTTGCTGGCAACACTGTGGGTTCTTTAAAGATATTAATTTGTTGTTAGATTTTCAACATTACAGACAGACAAAATATTTGTGAAGTAGACAACAGGATTTGACAGCTGATATTTAAAAAGATATTAGTTTTTTTACTCAGGCAACAAACCTTCACAAAAATGTATTGATACCCGATCTTAATAACTAGTATATATATGTACCTTCTACAGGAGGGACAATCTGTTTTTTAGTAACAGTTAGGTGCTTCTCCTCTGGAACAGGCGTCTTAGCCACTTCAGCTACTAAAGAGTAGTCTAGCTTTAGTATACATGGACTACATACAAGACAGACAAACAATTGTGATAGTATGAAGATATACCTTCCGAAGGAGCTGTTACTTCCTTTTTAGCAACAGGACTAGCTGGTTTATGCTCTTGGATTGGTTTCTTTGGAGCAGCAGGCACTTTAAAAATAGTTTTGTGTTATTTGCTTTTCTACAAAACAATATACATCGATCTGATATAAATCAATGGAGTAAGAAGATGAAGTACCTTCAGCAGGAGGCTTCATTACTTTTTTGGCTATGGTAGTGGGTGCTTTTTCTTTTAGTGGTGTTGGTTGTGGCAGTTCCACTGTTTTAAAGATAACAATACTGTAACTTAACTATTACAAGACAACACGAATAGGCAGACAGAAGGAACAAGACATATACTACATTTAATTAGTAATGTATCTTTGTACTCCCACTTTAATCTCCCCATTTTAAACATGATTATTTATAATGGTGTTGAGGTTAGTCAAATTTAAATTTCACAATAATATACCTTTCTCTGTGAAAATAACTTCTTTTTCAGATAAAGAAATTAGAATCTCATCTTCAGAGTCCAGTTGTCTTGCGAGCTCTTTAAAGATATTAGTTTAAGTTCAAAATGTACTCATAGAGATTGTTAATGGTTATGATAAAATGATAAAGAAGATGTCTTATACCTTCTTGATCCGTAACAACTTTTTTATCTGGCACAGTTATTGTTGGTCTGTCTTTAGTTATTGGCCTTTCTTGAACAACTGTTGCTTGAAAGATATTAGTTTAGGATTAGTATGTATCAAAAAACATCAATGAATATATAAATGACTAAGCATCTTCAGCTAAGAGCCATAAAGATCTACCTTTTTTGATTGACTTTGCATCACTTTGATGTAATTGCACTGGCATTTCTTCAGGAAACTGTTTTGTTTGATTCTCCATCTCTTTAAAGATATTAGCTTGTATTAATATTTACCTCTGTGCTAGTTGCTAATCCACAATAATGCTTGACATTATTGTGTAGTCAGTATAAATTTACCTTTAATATAATGAAATTCAGTTTCAAGAGTAGATTGAACATCAATCTGCAACCTGCCTTCAGGAATGTGCCCTTTCTGGACCCCTATTTCTAAACAGATTTGTTTTACATTGGTTAATTATTCTGATGTATTTTATGTCAGATTTTCTGTTAGCTACATAATATATGAATATACCTTCAATATGGACATCAGCTTCTTTTGGTTCAGTGCCAATTTTTTCTTCTTGGACAAGTTTCCCTTGTTCATCAAATACTAAAGATATTACTTTAAAATTAGTAATTGCCCAGCTACTAGAAATTACAATTGCTAGGTACAATATAAAGGTACAAGTTTTCGATACCTTTGCTATGAGTGACTTCTTTTTTAAGTATAATCTTTTCTGGCTTCTTGGCAGGACTCCACCTCTCTTGTACTTCAACTAATTAAGACATTTCAAAAAGCATCATTGAAGCAGTTCTCAATGTGAAAAATGGGTTGTTGATCAGAATTACAGAAACAAAGTTGTTTAATTACCTTCCTCAAGAGAAATAACTTCTCTTTTAGATAAAAAAGTTTGTTGTTTCTCCCTGGGGGTATGCCTTTTGTGGGAATCTATAGAAAAAAATAAATGTATTACTGTATAAACACTGTTAGGTAGAGCATTTGGTATATGGTGGACTGGAAAGAGAAGAATGATTTCATGAGAAGCCCTTTATGCCACAAACTGGCATAAAGAAAGGTGATAATGATGATGATCATAAAGCACCTTGCTTGTGTGAATTATATTTTGATTTAATTAAAGAAAGGTTGGGATTTCCTTCAGTCATATACCCAATTGGGAGATCTACCAGGTTAAAGATGTATACATTTCTGTTGCAATGTATGCTAATGACTGGATGGACATGAGTGATGAGACAAGAGTGACTAGTATACCTTTTACTGTAGAATAAGCATCTAGGTTTGGTACAGTGATTTGGGGTTTCTCATCTAGTAACATATTTTCAAGGACTTCACCTAATTCACACAGGTAGGTTTGTTATTATTGTTTCACTTTAGAATGGATAATATGTTTTCATGGATAGGTATAAAGACATGTGATGATGGTATACCTTCCTTGTAGAAGGCTACGTGTTCCATCATAGATGTTTTGGGTTTTTCTTCCGACATAATTTGTTTTAACACACCTAACAAATTAAATATATTAATTAAAATTATTACATTATGTACAGGATATTATTTTAATAATTGGATGTTTCAATTACTGGATGACATTGGTGATGAAATGATGTAGTGTACCTGTGAGATAAGAGGCAGCTTCATGTTTAGATACAGCAATTTCTGGTTTATCTTCAAGGCTTAGTCTTTCTGTACCATCTAGCATTTTAGATACAATGGTGCATATTTAGTATTTTTGTCAACGCTAATTAGTAACTGACTGGAAAGTTGCATTAAAAAGTCAGAATATGTTATACCTTTAACATAAAATCATTGACTTTGTTGAGCACATAAATGTGTTGATTCTCTCTAGGGTCCCTTACTAGATACTAAATCATATATATATATATATATATATATATATATATATATATATATATATATATATATATATATATATACTTCTTTTAGTACTATGAACTGTGTCCTTTTCTTCAGACAGCTAACAGTTTAAATATAGAGATACAACATTCTTTTTTGGTCTGGAAGTATTGTAAATGAATAGTTAATAAACAGGATTGATGGCTTATGGGATGGGTTACCTTCCATAGAGTAAAGTCATTTAGGTACACTAATATGAGGCCTTTCTTGAGGTCTGGGTGGTTTTGCTATATCTATCAATTGAAATTAATTATTGTCTAACTAAAATATAAATAGGACATTAATGCTATGATTTACAGAGTGAGTGGTTTAAATGACAACCACAGAGGTTCTATGTAATTTACGAAGAAGAAAAAAACAATCTTTACTGGTATTTGTTTATTTTCAAAATCTAGCAATTTTTTTTATAAAAAGTGTGGTGTACCTTCTAACATGGAATCAGTATCTTCTCTGAGTTCAGAGATTTGTGGTTTCTCTCCAGGGATCACTTTCTTGGAGACTCCAACTAAATCAGAGATTAAAATAATATTTTTATTTGGGTCATGAGTGTGTAATATGATTTAATGAAGTATTGGGATGATAAGGTTGAGATTGGGATGATGTACCTTCTGTAGCCGAAGCAACTTCTCTCTTACTTTTAGGAACTTTTAACTTTTCTTCAGACACCATTCTTTTAGAAACATCTAACATTTGAAATATATTGATATAATGTTAGTATATGATCAGGGACTAGGGAAATGTAAATTAATGAATAGCTAATATGAAGGATGACTTATGTAATATTGAGTTACCTTCCATAGAGGAAGGAATTGCTTTTTTAGGAACTCCTACACCAATATTAGATAGTTCTTCAGGTCCAGATGGTTTTGGCATATCTGTGAATCGAAACCAGTTATTTTCTAACTAAACTATAACTGGGATATTAATGATAACATTTACAAACTTGATGGTTTTAAATGACTACCACTGAGGTACTATATAGCTAAAGACAATCTTAACAGGTACTTGTTTTTTTTATATAATCTGGCTAGTATTTATAGCAATGGTAATTAATATGTGATTTGTGGGTTTTAATTAAAATACAAAGTGTGGTATACCATTCAAAATGGGATCAGTATCTTCTCTAAATACAGAGATGTGTGGCTTATCTCCAGGAATCATTTTTATAGAGACTCCAACTAAATCAGAGATGAAAATAAGATTTTTTATTTGGGTTGTGAGTGTGTAATATGATTTAATGTATTTCTGGGATGATAAGGTTGAGATGGTAATGATGTACCTTGTGTGGAAGAAGGAACATCTATTTTACTTTTAGGATTTTCTTCAGACACCACTCTTTTGGAGACATCTTAAAATACATTTTAAATATATTGATAACATATTAGTAAGTGATTGGGAAATAGAGAATGTAAATTTATGACTAACTAATATGAATGATGACTTATGTGATACCATATTACCTTCCGGAGAGGAAAAAGTTCCTTCTTTAAGTGCACCAATAGGAAGCCTTTCTTTAGGTCTAGGAGATTTTGCTAAATCTGTCAATTGAAATTAATAATTTTTATACTAAAACATAACTGGGATATTGATGATATGATTGACAAACTGGATGGTTAAAATGTTACTATGTTACTGTGTAACTTTCAAAGAGGAAAGAAAGTTTCTTTACAGGTATTTGTTTGTTTAGAAAATCTTCCTAGTATTTGCTATTATGATAACTAATAACCGATTATGAGTTTCCTTTAGAAGATTTAATAAGTGTTTGGGATGTGATGATCGAAATGGTCATGATGTACATTCTGCAGAGGAAAAATCTTCTCTCTTACTTATAAGAACATCAGATTTTTCTTCAGATTGCATTTGTTTCTGGCCATCTAACAATATAAATATATTGACACAGCATTAGTATTTGATCTGGAAATAAGTAGTGTGAATTAATGATCAATAAGATTGATGTTGTACAAGACAATGTTACCCCATAGATGAATGTATTGGCTTAGATACACCAATATGAAGATTTACTTTTTTTTTGCTACATCTATCATATAAAGGTATTATTTTCCAATTATAACTTTGGAAAACTAAAATAGTTTTTACACCTGATGGTGTAAAAGGTTAACTATGGATGTCACTATCATTGTAGAGCTGCAGTAAAATACAACATGCTATGCCTCCTTACTTGAAACTTAGATTAGAATAATATTTATTTTTATGTGGGTTATGAATATATGATTTAATGGAGAGTTGGTGTAATAGGATAAAATTATTGATGATGTACCTTCTGCGGAAGAGGGAACTTCTCTCTTATTTTTTGGAATTTTTAGTTTTTCTTTAGACACCATACTTTTAGAGACATTTAACATTTTAAACAGGGAAAAGGGAATGTAATTAAATGGCTAACTAGTGGGAAATTATGACTTATGTGGTGATAAGTTACCTTCCAGAGAGGAAGGAGGTCCTTCTTTAAATACACCAAAATGGGTCTTTTCTTGGGGTCTAGGTGTTTTTGATACATCTATCAATAAAAATCCATTATTTTTTTTTATGAGAGCATGACCAGGAGATTAATGATATGATTCATAGATTGTGGAGCTCAATAAGAAATATGAAGGTGACTATGTAACTTGTAGAAAGGAAGACAGCAAATAAATCTATTTACAAATGTTGGTTGCTTTAGAGCATCTAGCAAGTATTTTGGGCAATTGTTACATAGTTACATAGTTACATTGTCATTAGTAACTGACTAGAGATTTTTAGTTAAATGACAAAATATACTATACATGCTAAATTTGTAATCAGCAGGGTTACTTTATTAAAGACAAACATGCTGTTCACCTTACAAGAGAAGTTACACTATGCAAGGGAATTTTACCCAGAGCTTAGTGAATGCATTGAAATTTCACTTTACAAAGATTATCCAATTACAGACAAGGAGAATTTAAGAAAACAGCATTCTTGCTTGTACATGATACATGTCAGCAGAGCTTCACTCCATCCACTAAGCTTTGTGGAAAATTACCAAATTGCAACCTTCCTTGCAAGGTGAACAGTCTATTTGCCTTTACTAAATCATCCCCAGTATCTGCAATAGGCACAGAGGTTTCTGGCTTCTCACTGACAATCACTTTTCTAGGAACGTCAACTAAATATAGATTAAAATAAAAAATGCATTTATGTTATGAGTATTCAATATGATTTAATGAGTATTGGGGATGACAGAATCAAAATGGTCATAATGTATCTTCTACAGGGGAAGAAACTTCTTTCTTACTTAATGGAACTTTGGGCCAGATTCACAAATGAGATACAACGGCGTTTCTCCTGATACGCCGTCGTATCTCTGTTTCTATCTATGCGACTGATTCATAGATATCCCTAAGATCCGACAGGTGTAATTGTATGCAAATTAGGAGTTACGTCGGATCCACAACGGTTTTTCGCGTTTGCTACGTCGCCGCTAGTCTAGTTTCCTGTCGCAAAGTTAGTCATTTTTTTTTGGTGCCCTAACTTTCGTCAGCAAGCGTATTGCTTTCTAAAGTATGGCCGTCATTCCCGCATCGAAATTCTAAATTTAACGTCGTTTGCGTAAGCCGTCCGGGAATACGGAAGTACGCTACGCGCGTCGCCGTTAAAAAAAAATGACGTCACGGCGCACAAAGCACGGCGCGCCTAATTTAAATTGGCCCGCCTTGCGCCGGAGGCCGCCGGCGTAGTTTTCATCGCAAGTGCTTGGTGAATCAGGCACTTGCGATGAAACATTTTGGCGGTGTAACGTATCTAGGATACGTTACGCCGCCGCGATTCTACGTGAATCTGGCCCCTTGTGCTTTTCTTCTGGCACCATTCTTTTAGCTAGTATTTTAATATATTAATATAATATTAGAATTTGATCGATAAATAGATAATGTGAATGAATGGATAATTTAAATGATGACTTACTCTATGTGGACATTTTTATTTATTTTTTTCTAGTGAGGAAGGTGTTCCTTCTTTAGATGAATGAATATTGTGAGTTATGAATGTATAGTATGATTTCATGACGATATGGCAAAATATTGAGCGGGTTATGATATAGTGTACCTTCTGTAAAATAAGACATATCTCTCTTCCTTACAAGAACTCTGGGCTTTTCTTCAGATTGTATTTGTTCATGGACATCTAACATTATAAATATATTGATACAGTGTTATTATTTGACCTGGAAATAGGTGGGAATAAATCACTAATATGATTGATGTATAAGATAATATTACCTTCCAAAGAGGAAGGTGTTACCATCCTAGATACACTAATATGATTTTTTTCTTCAGGCTTGTGTGTTTTTGGCACATCTATCAATTAAAGGTATTATTTTAAAATTAGAACATGAAAAGTAATCACATGATTTACAGACCTAATAGTTTAAAGATAACTATAGATGCCCCTACCACTTTATAGCTACCATTCAAATACAAAATGTTATGCCTCCAAAATTGGAATAAGTGTATTTTCTGAATGCAGAGATTTACGGCTTTTCGCCAAGAGTCACTTTTTCAGGGACATTAAGTAAATCAAAATTAGATTAAAATTGTTTTATTACTGGTTTGCATAGTATGATTTAATAATATGTTAAGATGATGTAAATATGGTGTTAAAGTACCTTCTGAAAGGAAGGAACTTCCCTCTTCCTTATGGGAACTTTGGGCTTTTCTTCAGATTTTTTTTGTTTTAGGATATCTAACATTTTAATATATTGATTTGGTATTAGTACCTGATCTGAAAATAGGTAATATGAAAAAATAGATGACTAGCTAAAAGTACAGATGCCATAAAAGAATGGGATACTTTCCAGAATGGAAGATGTTATTTGTTTATGTTCATTGATATGAGGCCTTTCTTTAGATATAGGTGTTGCTGGTATCACTAGCAGCTAATTTGGGTCCAATTAAAATATTACTGGGAAAAGAGTGATGTAATTTCCAATCTGTATTTCAAAGTATGTTTTACTTTCTAACTTGGAATTAGTATCTCTACTGTGTGCAGTGATTTGTGACTTCTCTCCGGGGATCACTTTTCTAGGGAATCCAACTAAATAAAAATTAGCTTAAAATGGTATTTGATTGGAGTCAATAGTGTGTATGTTTTAATGACTGGGATAACATGACTGTGATGGTGATGATGTACCTTCAGTGGAGGAAGAAACATCTCTCTTGACAGGAGCCCTGGTCTTTTCTTCAGACACCATTTGTTTAGGGACAGCTAATATTTTAAATATATTGATATAGCATTAGTGTTTGACTTCTAGGTAAACTAGGTAATGTGAATGAATGAAAAACTAATAGGAATAATGACATATGACATAATGAGTTACCTTTCAGAGAGAAAGTTGTTGCTTCTTTAGAAGCATCAATATGTGGCATTTCTTCAGGTTTGGGTAGTTTTGGTACATCTATCAATTGAAATGCATTATTTTCTAATTGGAAAAATGCTAGTGAATAAGTGATATGATTAACAGACTGGATGGTTGCAGCGAGAACTTTGGAAGTCATTATTTACCTTCCAGAGATAAAGCAATATTTTTAGGCAAAGAATATTCTTTACAGATGTTGGCTGCTTATCAACATCTGTCAAGCATTTTAAAAACTAACTGGAGTGTTTCAGGCATACCTTAACTTGGAATCAGTATGTCCTCTGAGAAGAGGCTTCTCTCCAAGGATAATTTTTCAGAGCTTTCAACTAAATCAAAATTAACGTTAGCGTAGGTGTGATTTACTGAGTGGTTAGGATGATAAGATCAAACTAGTGAGAATGGTCTGATGGACTGTTTTCATCGGTCAAAACAAATCGTGTGTGGGCGCCATCAGTTATTTAACCACCGGTTAAAAAAAATCCAACTTGTTTTAAATTTAACTGATGGATTCCTAACCGATAGAAAAAAACGATCGTTAGTAGGCACGACCATCGGTTAAAAATCCACGCATGCTCAGAATCAAGTCGACGCATCCTTGGAAGCATTGAACCTTGTTTTTTCAGCACGTCGTTGTGTTTTACGTCACCGCATTCTGACACGATCGTTTTTTTAACCGATGGTGTGTAGGCGCGACAGACCCTCAGTCAGCTTCATCGGTCCGTTCTCATCGGATGGACTGATCGTGTGTACGCTGGAAATCAGGCTTTTCTTAAGACAGCATGACATCTAACATTTCAAATAAATTGATTTAAGAAAATAGGCATTGTAAATTAATGACTGATTAATAGGATTGATGACTGAAATAAGCTATCTTCCTGGGAGGTTGCGTAAAAAAAACAGGCTGGTATTTTTTACATATTTTGGCGATGACATTTGGTATCCGACTGGAGAGCTGCAGTTAAATGACAAAGTTTTGTATACATTCTAAATTAGAATTAGTATATTTATTTATTTTCTCTCCACGTATTCAATTTCTAGGAACTTTAACTAAATACAGGCATACCCCACCTTTAAGTTAGGAGTTTATATTGTAATATAATGGGTGGTTTTGATGGCAAGATAAAAATGCACATTTGAGGTCTGACTCTTTGATAAGGAGCTGTGTTTACTAATGGTGGCTTGTGTACAATAATGGTATCAGTTATGAAGATATAATTTCACTTCATGGTGGACTTTCTCTTTTAATTACTTTGGACTCGATTATTTGGGCATTTTTTTTGGTGACACATAACACTTGATTGATGATTATTGTTTGTAGTATTTAAATTGTTTAAACAGACAGTGCAACTCATCTATAGTTTATTAACTTAAATAAATGACTATATTAAATGGATTGATGATTTATCAACTAAGGCATAACCTTCTAGAGAATAGGTTAAAATTAACTTATTTAAGGCTTTTAAGATGTGAGGGTGTTTAAAACGGTTATCACTTGAAATTGTTTTGTAATAGTAACATAACTGGAAAAGGTTGTGATTTAAAGAGAGGCTGGTTTAAATGAAAACCTGAGAGTCCACTATGTATCTTTCAGTCGGGAGATCAAACTTTGAAAGCATATAAAGTTGTGATTTCTTTTGAAATTGGTTGGTTGATTTACATTTGGAAATTATTTCTGGCAATGCTAATTAGTGACTGTTATACAATCAAATTTGTAATCTGTATCTCCACTGAGTGCAGAGATTTATGTTGGAGAAAATACAATAATAATTTTTCTAGGGACTTCAAATAAAGCACAGATTACAATAATGTTTCTATTTGGGTAATGAGTTCATAATATGATTTTACAATGCATTGGGATGATAACATCACGATGCTGATGGATGTACCTTCTGTAGAAGTAGATACTTCTCTCTTAGTTTTAGTAACTTTCAGCTATTCTTCGGGCACTGTTGGTTTAGGGATATCTAACATTTTAGATATATTGATATAGTATTATATGATCGGAAGTAATGGAAATGAACAACTTATACAAAAAAAATCTGATATTACAATAATATATCTACTTAAATATAGAAACATTACAAGAAATATCCCTCTTAGTTTTAGGCTGGGTTCACACTATTGCGAATTGCATGCGGTTTTCCCCGCATTCAATGCGCATGACAGGAGAGTGTGACTGACTCTCAATTGAGTCAGTTCACACATCTCGGGGGGGGGGGGGGGGTATAGTGCACTGCAGAAGAGTCCTGTCCATCATTGGCTCAGTTTCAGGTCCGAAATCGGCCAAAAATTCTGACCTAATTCAGAATTGAAACAGTGAACGGTGATGCACCGGACCCCTGCTGCTAGCCACGTTGCACACAGTGTTAACTCAGCCTTAGCAACTTTCAGCTTTCCTTCAGGCATTGGGACAACTAACATTTTAGATATTTTGATAGTATTAATATGTGAT
The DNA here is from genome assembly GCF_905171775.1 of Rana temporaria. Classification (NCBI taxonomy): domain Eukaryota; kingdom Metazoa; phylum Chordata; class Amphibia; order Anura; family Ranidae; genus Rana; species Rana temporaria. Next base: position 157,918,959 of record NC_053494.1, on the reverse strand, counting down.
CTGGAGTAATGTAAATGAATGACTAATAGAAATGAAGCAGATATTACAATACTATTTCTATTTGAATAATGAATTTATATTATGAATGAATATGGATTTGGGTGATAACATCAAGATGTTGATGATATACCTTCTGTTGAGAGAGAAAATTCTCTCTTAGTTTTAGCAACCTTCAGCTTTTCTTCAGGCACTGTTCCTTTAGGGACATCTAACATTTCTAAACATATTGATACAATATTATTATATAATCTGGAGTAATAGAACTTAATGACTAATATAAATATAGCAGATATTACAACAACATTTCGATATTGGTAATTAATTTATAATATGATTTAATAATAGATCGGGATGATAACCTCAAGATGCTGATGATATACCTTCTGTAAAGGAGGTGATTTCTCCCTTAGTTTTAACAACCTTCAGCTTTTCTTCAGGCATTGTTCCTTTAGGGACATCTAACATTTTTAAACATATTGATACCATATTATTCTATGATCTGGAGTAATGTCAATGAATTCTTTATAGAAATTTAGCAAATATTAAAATATTATTTCTTTTTGGGTAATGAGTTTATAATATGATTTAACAATGAATTGAGATGATAACATCAAGATGTTGATTATATATCTTCTGTAAAAGAAAAAAAGTCTTCCTTAGTTTTAGCAACTTTCAACTTTTCTTCAGGCACTGTTCCTTTAGGGACATCTAACATTTTAAATATATTGATGTAGTATTATTGATCTTTAGAAGTGGAAATAAATGACTAATGGAATTGAAGAAGAGATAACAATAATATTTCTATATGGGTAATGAGTTTATAATATGATTTAATAATGGGTTGGGATGATAACATCAAGATACTGATGATATACCTTCTGTAAAAGAAGAAGTTTCTCTCTTAGTTTTAGCAACCTTCAGCTTTTCTTCAGACAAGGTTCCTTTAGGGACATCTAACATTGAAAACATATTGATATAGCAATTATTACATGATCTGGAGTAATGGAAATTAATGACTACTTTCTACTTTCATATTTTCTTTGGGCAGAAGGACATCTAACATCTTATTGATATAGTATTATTTTATGGTCTAGAGTAATGTAACTGAATGGCAATAGAAATGAAGCAGATATTACAATGATATTTATATTTGGGAAATTAGTTCATAATATGGTTTGTTTATGGATTGGGATGATAACATTATGTTGCTGATGATATACCTTCTTTAGAGGAAGACATTTATCTATGTATCTATTAGTTTTAGCAACTTTCAGCTTTTCCTCAGACACTGTTCCTTTAGGGACATCTAACATTCTAAATATATTGATATAGTAAAAGTGAAAAAATCCATCGGTCCATTTTCATCAGATGAACCGATCGTGTGTACGTGGCATTAGTTTTAACAACTTGCAGCTTTTCTTCAGGGAATGTTTCTTTAGGGACATCTAACATTTTAAATATATTAATGTAATATTATTATATGATCTATTTATATGATCTAGAGTAATGTAATGTAAATTAATGACTAAAATAAATGAAGAAGATATAGCAATAATATTTCTATTTGGGTAATGAGTTTATAATATGATTTAATAATGGGTTGTGGTAGTAACACCAAGATGCTGATGAAATACCTTCTGTAGAGGAAGAAATTTCTCTCTTAGTTTTAGCAATTTTCAGCTTTTCTTCAGGCACCAGGACATCTAATATTTTAGATATTTTGATATAAAATTATTATATGATCGGGAGTAATGTAAATGAATGACTAATGTAAATGAAGCAGATATTACAATAACATTTCTATTTGGGTAATGAGTTTATATGATTCAATAATGGATTGTAATGATAACATCAAGATGCTGATAATATACCTTCTGTAGAGGAAGAAAATTCTCTCTTAGTTTTAGCAGCCTTCAGCTTTTCTTCATACACTGTTCCTTCTAACATCTAACATTTTAAATATATTTATACAGTATTATTATATGATTTAGAGTAATGGATATTTTTGACTCTTTTTGGCGGATCAGATTGGATGTAGAGAAGAGCAGAGGTTCCGGGTCCGCCTTAAAAACAGACAGGTGGACCCGATTGGAACGGATGCCTTCAAGAGCGAAAGGGGTTGCTTGCCTACATTTGTTAATATGAGGCCTTTCTTCAAGTCTGGATCTTTTTGGTTTATCTGTCAATTGAAATTCATTATTTTCTAGTAAGAACATGACTAGGAAATAGGTGAAGTGATTTGGAAACTGGGTGAAGCCACTGGAAACTATGGAGAATCATTATACACCTTTCAGAGTGAAATCACATTTTTATAGTAACTAAAAAAAAAATGTCTTTCTAGATGTTGGTTATTTTACAATATCTGGTTATAAATATATGGTTTAATGATAAAACATGGACATTTATTATTTTTAAGTTGCAAAAAAAAAAGTATTTGCTGTACAGAGGATTATGTGACATATTACATTTTAGAAAAGTATTATTTGGATTTTGACTATAAAAGTTTACCAATTAGATTGTGGTAATGATGTTGGAAATGGAAATTATGTACCTTCATATTGGAAAGTATTTCCACTTTTAAATGTAACATCACCTTTGGAGACATCCACAACACAAATATCACCCAAAAGTGTCCACTTCATTTCTCCCAAGACCATCTTCTTTCTAGCTCCTTCGTCATCTCCTCCCATACTTGCCTTCATGACTTTTTCAGAACCTCTCCTATCCTCTTGAACCCCCTACCTCTATCTTTCTACTTATCTCCTACCATATCTCACTTTAGGCAATCCCTGAAAACACATCTATTAAAAGAAGCCTACCCTACCTCCACCTAAAACTACACCTAAAAACATTGACCATCACCATCAGCACATCCTCACAGCTATTACATTTTGCACCACTTTCCTCTCTCTTTTAGAATGTTCCATGAACAGGGTCCGCCTAATCTTTCTATATTGAATTGTATTCTTACTGTACTGTTTCCCTTATATTGCAAAGAGCTGTACAAACTGTTGGCGCTATATAAATCCTGTATAATATTATTAATAATATACCTTCCACATGTGAAGTAATTTCACTCGTAGATGCTTGTGCTTTTCCTTTTGCTGTTGGCTTTTTTTGTACTTCTAGTTATGAAGATATTAGTATAACATTAGTATTGTTCAATGAACATTGAGTTTTACATATACAATTATTGGAATGACAAGATAAGGTTGTGAATATACCTTCTGCAGAAACAGGCACTTCACCTTTGTGAACTGTAATCTGCTTTGTTTCATCTGGTGGGATCCTTGTTGGAATTTCGAGTGCTTTAAAGATATTAGTAGTTTTGTTATTGACAAAACAGTAACAGATTCTGAGCATAGTATACCTAAAATACATGACTGGCTTTGCTAAGATGTTAGTTGAATACCTTTTTTAAGGACAGCTGCTTTCTTTTTATGAACAGATTTGTATTCTTCTTCTACCATATATTTATCGGAATCTTCTTGTTCTTTAAAATATAAATATTTGTTTTTAAATAGGTTTTTATAGAACTTTTAGCTGGTAAATGAATGCTATACTCATGTTTAACTGTGGACATACCTGACACCCCCTGTATATATTTATTTTCAGGGACAGGAGCTGGAATTTCTTCCTCTTCTTCCTCTGACATTTCAAGTTCTTAAAAAAATATATTGATATTGATAACAACTTTCCTATTTTAATTTTTATAGTTGATATTTATCTGAGCAGAAAACAGTAGCATATTTTCTATATTTGCTCTTTTAATTGCAAACTGCTTCTTTTGTTTTACTAAATAAGAGTGGTAATAAAGTTTTTGTTTATTACAATATAGACAGCAACAATAGATGGGCATGTAACAGGTCCCATTATATAAATATTTACTTGGGTTTAAAAACACAGTTCATATACCTGTCACTGAAGGGATTACTTCTCTTATGTAATCTGCAACAGTTTTTTGCTTTTCATGTATAGGCTTCTTAGGAATTCCAGTGGGCACTTAAAAGATATTAGTTTTGTTTAGAAATTTTTGAATACCAGTGTACAGTCATATTCATAAAAACTCTTCAATAACTGTAAAATACCTTCAAGACTTGGCTTTACATCTTTAGCAGACCTTGTAAAAATGTTCTCTTCAGAGGTAAGCTTCTCAGGCACCTCAGAAACTTTAAAGATATTAGTATTAGCCCAAAACTTAGTGTGTGCTCTCAACCATAGCAACACATAAAAGCACAGGACATAATCTACCTGCCAAATGATGGACTACTTCCTTTTTGGTAACAACACTTGGGAGTTTTTCTTCTTTGTGGATCTCTGCTATTTAAAAGAATATTATCACTGATTTAGATAATCAAAAATGACGATTCTTTAATTTAAATCTAGATAACATTGTATTACTTGACATCTAGATACCATTATAATAATGATATATCTATAACAGATATACCTCCAACAGTGTGCATTGCTTCTTTCTTAGACTTCAGAATTTTCTTCTCTGGAACCCTTATCTCTGGAGCCTCAGGAACTTTAAAATATTATCAGCCAATTAGCTTAGGTTCCCAGCTATCTCATTATAAACATAATATTTAAAAAAATCTTCTACCTTTAGCTTGCTGGACTGCTACTTTTTTGTCAGCAACTCTTGAAGACTTTTCTTCTGTCTTTTTAGGGATCTCTGTCACTTGAAAAATATTAGCATTGCGTTTAATAATCATAAATTTGTTTTAAATTAATGTTAAATATCAGCAAATGATATACCTTGAGGGGCTAGAACGACTTTGCTAGTAAGTGGTATAGTTGTTTTTTCTCTTTGGGCCACACTTGGAAATGTGTCTTCTGTTTTAAAACAGATACAATTTACTAAATATATTAAATATAACAAATTTTAACCATAAAAACAGCTTTGGTGTTTTTATTATGTACCTTCAATGGAAAGTAGCACTGGTTTTGGGTGTGTTACAGTAGCCAATTGCTCTTCTAATCTTTGTGGGACATCTATTACATGTAAGAATTGATTATAGTTACTATCTGTCTAATAACTAATGCTGGCCTCTAATGTAAGAAGTTGTAAATAGGATTTACCTTCAGCTGCTAAAACTGTTTTTCTTTCAGATATTATAACTTCTTCTTCCTCTTCTCCAATAGCTTTTTTGTATGTCTCAACTTTAAAGATATTAGTCATATTTAAATTCTAGTAAGTAACTGATTAATGTAAAAATGTATAAACTAAATCTAGAGAATAAACTGTATACCTTTTAAAGGAGGCACAACCTTTTTAGGAAGTATTTGTGGACCTTTCTGTTCTTGAGTAGTTTCCTGCAAGGTCCTGGGCACTTTTAAGATATTAGTATAGCTTTAACATCAACTCTCAGAACATCTACAACATTACATACACATATATTAATGATATAATTATCAACACTTAATATACCTTGAGCTGGAGAAACAATTTCTTTCTTAGGAAGAGTGCGTCGCAGTTTTTCTTCTTGAATATGTTTTTAAGGGATGAAGATATTAGTAAGACTTTGAGAACAAAACACTTAATACAAAAACAACTGTAGTAAGACTTTAGACATAAAACAAAATAATAAACAAACTTTAGGACACTTACAGTATAGCATGAACAACACGAAAGTATAGTTGACCAAGAAGAATATTTATAATACCTTCAATTGGAGCAACTGTTTCTTTTTTAGGAATTTTACGAGGCACTTTCTCCTCAGGAAGCAGCTGTTGATGGATCTCAGGTACTTTAAAGATATTAGTATGAAGACATTTCAGAGAGCAACGACACATTTAAAAAAAAAAAGAGAACATTCACATACAGTATCTCATAAAAGTGAGTACACCCATTTGACTCAACATTAGCTAAACCACTGGCAACAAAAGTGTCACATGAAAAGATATATTAAAATATTTTCAAAAATATGAGGGGTGTACTAATTTTTGTGACATAATGTATATGACACATACATGACACATGAAAGATTGTATACCTTTCTTTGGTGGAATATGTTTCTTCTCTACAAGAGGAGGCAATACTTCTCTTTCTTCAATAACTTGGGTCACTTCTTCCACCACTTTAAAGATATTAGTTTTTTTTAAGATATTTGTAACATTACATAAACAAAAAAACATGTATGCATTGAAAACACACCTGCCAGCATAAGAAACATATCTAATGTGTGCATAAAATATTTAGCACATGGTTGAAGCAGCTAGCGTGGCAAAGATTGGTAACTACCTTCTACAGTAGTGATTATTTATTTTATCTGGACAAATGCAGGTGGTTTCTCTAACTCCACAGTTCCTGGCATTTCAGCCACTTAAAAGAAATGTGAATGTTGTCGTGGTTATTTACAACTGCTAAAATTAAATAAAATACTAATAAACTAATAAAATACTAATAACACTGCTATGTTGTACCTTTTAGTGGCAGAGTAATCTCCATCATGGGAGCAGGTGTTGGTTCCATTGGGAGCATTTTCTTTGGTAATTCTGCTATTTTAAGAGAGAAACAGGAAGACTGATCTATAGATCTTGTCAATGTTTTTTTTATTTAGCCTAAGTAAGGAGTTAATGAGAAGAATTGAGGGGAAGTTTCCTCTCATTATACTTATATAGCCATAGAAAGTAGGATACTCTTGTACTTTTAAACTATATATATCATATATATGTGTGTCACTATTTCAGGACACTACAGGGAATTATAGGATAAATATAAAAAAAATACACTTTAGGTAGTAAAGTACCTTTAGGTGGAGGTGGTGGAACAGATGGAACCTCTTTCTTAGAAATAGGAGTAGGTATTTTCTGCTCAGGAGCAACTTTAGGGGGAGCTTCTGCCACTTTTAAGATAGTATAATTATATTAGTAACTTAATTTTACACTGCATAGGATGTCTATTTTAAAACACAAAACAAACAAACAGTGTATAAGAAGACAATTACAAAAAATACCTTTGGCTGCTGGTGCTTCCCTTTTAAAGGGTTTAAGCATCACCTTTTCTTCAGGAACAGGCACTTTAAAAATATTATCAACAAATCAATATTTTCTCTTTCAAACACAAATACACACAAGACAAATATGTGTAGTTGCTGTGTACCTTCTACTGGCTTTGGTTTCTTTTGTATAGATGGAACCTTTTCCTCAAGAGTGGGCATCTTTGGTGGCTCTGGCACTAAAAATATTGTGTATATTTTACTAGCTAGCAAGTGACACCTTCTGTGTTGAGAATATATCATTATATACTTAATGGATCAGTAAGGTGCATATACGAAAAGTGAAATGTTAACACTGAAATTATTTATAAAGTGAAATTACTGTCTGTGCAGATCCACTGGTCCTCTAAGAGCTAGGAGGAGCCCTTAGTTCTCATTGGTAGTTTTGTCAATAATATCTAAAAAAATTGTCTACTGTATATATAGTATATATTATTAATACTATAAACTGTAACTATATTTATTAATATAATAAAATATAAATAACTTATTAGCAGGTTCTTCAGAAAATAAATTTTTAGTTACTGGGGGTAGTATCTAGTCAAGAATAAAGGTACAAAGAATGATATATTGTACTCTCCTACATATAATCTGCTGTTGATGCATAAAGACAGACACCACTGAAATGAGACAAACATACAGAAAATTTGAAGATGTTAGTAACACTGAGTCTAAAGATATCTCTGTGTTAATATCTTTCGTTGCTGGGATCTTTCTAGGTAACTCAGTAATCTCTTCCACCTCTTGTGACAAAGTCTTCAGTACTTCAGACACTTTAAATATATTGTGCTCATTTAGAAAGTGTAATTTGATTTTGCAATCAGCAAGATGATGTTATAAGAAGTGTTTTGTATTACTTGATTAAGGTGTTAAGCACTTGAATTTTAAGTGAATGCTATTTTACATTCAGGGATTTGGTTCTACCGAATACATACCCTTAGAGGTAATGCTATGTATGAATGGCAAATAAAACAAATCCAATATTTAATCATAATACTAAATTTGTCAGAAAATTGCAAATATAATGTATCCCAAATCTAAGACAAATAAAATATAAATATCTGTAAAATCTGATGTTGAAGGTGTAGGCCTTCTTTTAATACCTTTAGGGGTTGGTGCTTGTGGGACAACCTTTGGTGCTTTTTCTTCAGGAATAATCTTCTTAGGTGCTTCCGGCACTTTAAAGAACATTAGACTCTGTTTAATGATAGCTAACATATTTCACAGTGACAGAATACGAGTTTAATCACAAAACAAGGAAAAGATGACACAAATAAAACATAAAACGACATAAAAAACACTAAACTAATGTGAACCATTCCAAAGAAGATGCTAAGATGTAACATGCATATACGGTAAGTGAACTTAAGAAGCATAAAATAGTTTGACATAACAAAAGATATTAAATAAAGACAAATGGACAAGTACTTCCTCTACCTTTAACTGGAGGTGCTTCCTCTTTTTTAGGAATGACCTCTTGTGCCTTCTCTTCTAGGACTGACCTCTTATGTGGCTCTGGCACTTTTAAATATTTTAGATATTTTAAGGTATGGTCAAATGATCCACACATATCATTATTAACAATTACATAAGTAAACATACACAGATAAAAATGACAATATTCAACATACTGACTCTCTTTTTACATAAGCTTTGGACAATAAAAAAAGTAGAGGTATACCTTTGGGAGGTGCAACCTCTTCTTTTTTAGGGGTAGGTACTGGTACTTTTTCTTCAGGTACGGGCCTCTTTCTCAGCTCAGGGACTTTAAAAACAATTATTGGCTTAGCAGAAAGACCAACACAAAAGGCAACACACAGATACAATTCGTAGAATGTAAACAAATAAAAACTTCAAGAGGCACTAAGAAATAAAAAGATAACAGTAGTGCCATGGAAACATAAAATTATTATAACTATATTCCTTGCTAGTGCCATTTATATGCATTTATATGCAAAGGGCAAACAAAAAAAGGAGGTCACTTTGTCGAAAATAAAATGTGTAGTATACATAAAAGATATACTGTATTAAAGCTTTTAACACAGCATAATAACTTTTGATATTTGGCAAGTTATATATTTTTGATTAGTGTAGCTTTTATTGAAGCTTTCAGCCTCAGAACCTGCACTTTGATATTAGTTTAAGGATGCAGGCTTCAATTAACTTTTTTGTATTACCTTAAATATTATCATATTAGGAAGAATTACAAATATGACGTAATACATAGAAACAATATTATAAACATAACAATACAAACAAATATACTATAATGAGAGTGGTTTCAGAGTTGGACCAGAAAGTTGTAAAGTACCTTTGGCTGGAGGAGCTTCCTCTTTCTTAGCAACAGGAACTGGTACTTTCTCGCCTACTTTTTTGACCACTTGGGGGGCTTTAAAATAAAATCAAACTTTTTTTGTAAGAATGACTAAAAAAGACCCTGGCAAGAACATTATCAAGACATTTATTACACAAAACACTCAACCAATAATAACATTCCAGAAAGCACTAAATAGCACTGAAGAATAATAGGGAGTATATAGTTTAGTAGTTAGAGCTTAGCTTTATTCATTAGCACTGTCTGAAAATTTTAATTTTTTTAAGATGGTTAGGGTATAAAAGAAATAGGAAATAGACATACTGATACAAACACAAACACTGTACATATAAATAAAAGAGGACATGAATAAATAAGACAAAAAGAAAGTGAAGCAAAGATGATCCTTTATGACAAATAGTCTACCTTGGGGAGATGGTACTTCTTTTTTGGGAACAAATTTTTCTTCAGGAACAGTTTTCTTTGGTATTTCTGGGACTTTAAGAACATAATTTGGGTTTTAGGAATATGTATAAACTATAGTAAAGTACCAAGTAAGATTATAAATAAATGTACCTTTAGGAGCTGCAACCTCTTTTTTGGGCACAGGTGCAGGAACCTTTTCTTCAGGGATTGCTCTCTTATGTACTTCTGGTACTTTAAAAAGACAGCATAATGATTGGCTACTTAGATCTATAATAAGGGTAATAACTGCACACTAGACTACACAGCCTCCAGTACAACTGGTAGTTTTTTTTTTGTTTTTTTTTTAGTAATATACCTTTGCTTGGAGGAGCCTCTTCCTTCTTTGTAGTAGGAGTTGGAAGCTTTTCTTCAGGCACAGATATCTTTGGTTTTTCAGGCACTTTAAAGATATATTATTTTTGTTGGTTTTTGCAACAGATGGATTACAAAAAGTAATTGATAGGGACACATCACACAAAAAACACATAAAAAACAAGAGTATGCCAACAAGGATTTCAATTAATAAGGAAAACATAGACACATACAATAAGGTCTATTTTTGTGCAACTTTATGTAAACATTAAAATAAATAGAACTATAACTATATATAAGGATAAAACCCATATATAGCCATAGTGATAAATTAGGATTATCATAATTTATACTGAAAAAAATTTTGTTTAGCTTGAGCAGCACATGGCTCGAACTGCTGTCAGGATTTTTATTTGATATCTGTGTCCCATTGGTGTGTTCTCCCATTATTTCCTGTCCTACTGTCCCCTTTGTAAGAAAGAGAAATCTCCAGCGGGGACACAGATAGAAATAAAATGCTGTTAGGGGTTCTAGCCTTTCCCTATGTTTCCCCAAAAATAAAACCTACTGTGATTTTCGGGGAGGGTTGCAATATAAGCCCTACCCCGAAATAATCCCTAGTTTATAGTGGTTGTAAAATCCTAGAATGTACTGTATTATATAATGTAAACTGTGTATGTTTCTGTAATCTATTTGTGATAAATACCATCTTATAGCCCTGCTCAGCGCTCAACTAACCTCTCGCTGCTCTCCTCCTCTTCTCCCAGCTGTCAGCAGGGGATCTTGGCTCCCTGCAGTGCTCAGAGCAGGGAAGAGAGATCCGACGGGTCATGGAAGTGCCAAGCAGCGCTATAAGAAGGTAATTATTACAAAGACCCCTTTCACACTGGGGCGGTTTGCAGACGCCATTGTGCTAAAAATAGCACCTGCAAACCGACCTGAAACAGCGACTGCTGCTTCTCCAGTGTGAAAGCCCAAGGGCTTTCACACTGGAGGGGTGCGCTAGCAGGACCGCTCCAAAAGTCCTGCTAGTACATTTACTAAGATTCCATCACAGTTTTGCTCATTATGAGCTACAAGGTGTCTACATATACCAGGTACATTTGGTCTTCTAAGGACCACTATGCACAAAAAACATCCACGATACTTAATGGCTTGCTCACCATTTGGTTTGCAGATATGCAAGGTATGTATACCGCCGGCAATGCGCCTCTGCAGAGGCGCATCACAGGGGCGGTTTTAACCCTAATTCGGCTGCTAGCAGGGGTAAAACCGCACCGCTAGCGGCCAAATACTGCCACAATTCCAACGTTAAATCGCCGCCCCAGTGTGAAGGGGGCCAAATAGATTGCAGAATTTATACACAGTTTACATTATATAATACTGTAATACAGTGCATTCTAGGATTTTACAAGCACTGTTACTGAGTTCCACTGGCCACTGGGGATTCCTGACAGGCAGAGAGGGAGAGGGGGAAAAAAGACAGCACATGACAATCCCCTGAAAATAACCCCTACTGGGTCTTTTGTTGCCAAAACGAATATAAGACCCAAGCTTATTTTTGGGGAAAACCAGTACTAATAAAGAGTTTTTTATGGCCATTCTGCTTGTGTTAGAGAGATTTATTCGCATTTCTAAAACTGCTTGCGCAGGATCATGTACCTAGTACGTAAACCTGCACTTCCGGTTCTGGGGCGCACACGCATGCCGCCGGTGACCCACTCCTGCTGTGATTGGACACAGCGGGAGACAATAAGCTGATCGATCTGGACACAAGCAGAACGGTGGTCTGCCAATGTAAACAAGAGGGCAAAGTAATAATCTTGTTTTTCTGCAAAGCAGGAACACTGATATTTGCCGTCTCTTAGTCAAAGTGCCTCACCCACAGTGAGTAAGCACAACCTAGGCATACATTTAACCCTTTGATCACCCCTGATGTTAACCCCATCCCTGCCAGTGCCCTTATTACAGTGACAGTGCATATTTTTCTAGCATTGATCCCTGTATTAATGTCACTGGTCCCCGAAAGTGTCAAAAGTGCCACTCAGTGTCTGATCTGTCCACCCAAATGTCGCAGTCCCGCTTAAAGTCACTGATGGTTGCCATTATTGGTAAAAAATGTATAAATAAATAAATAAAAAAATCCATAAATATATCCCATAGTTTGCTATAACGTTTGCAAACCAACCAATATACACTTTTTATTTTACCAAAAATAGGTAGCAGAATACATATTGGCCTATATTTATGAAGAAATTAGATTTTTTAAATTTTTATTGAATGTGTTTTATAGCAGAAAGTATAGAATTTCAAAATTGTCTGCCTTTTTGTGTATATAGCCCAAAAAATTTAAACCGCAGAGATCAAATACCACCAAAAGAAAGCTCTATTTGTGGGGAAAATAGGACATTCTATTCTATTTGGGTACAGTGTCGCATGACCAATTGTCAGTTAAAGTAACGCAGTGCCGTATCGCAAAAAATTGCCTGGTCATGAAGGGGGGGGGGGTAAATCTTCTGTAGCTGAAGTGGCAAACAAGTGATTACACTGTCACGAGCGCAGGAAGTGAGGGAAAATCTGCCAAATGTGGACACAGAAAGCAATAAAAACAAGGGTTCTTACCATTCCCAAATTTCTGTCTATAGGTTTGCTTTAGCAGAGAAATACATATTGCACCATATGTAAATGTACAGTATGTACCCATACATGACGCAAACCTCAGAAAGACTCCGTTAGAAGATTTGGAATAAATAATTAAATGGTGTAAATTACTCTTTCCTTCCTACCATCCTTTAGAAGATCTGAGGTTGCCAATTCTTGACTCTAGATATTTCTGGTCAACGGTGCAATAAGTGCAGTATCAAATTTGTGCAGGGGGCACTGAGTTTTTTACAGCTTCAAATCTCCTGCAGGACACCAGGTAGGTAAGTAATTTACAGTATTTCTCCTAAATTGAAGTCTGCCAGGAGTTCTTATTTAAAATGTGGCAAAATGATAGCCTGAAAAAGTAATTTTTTACTTATTGCTTTAGGCAAACCATCAAGAAATCACTGCTACCTTTACGTTTGTACACAACACATAACATACTATTTATAAAGCAAATACATAAAGCCCTTTTTGGTTGTAATGACAGCATGTATTGCAGTGCTATCACCATTATTAGCATCTTCTTCAGAAAGCTTTGGGACAGAAAGAACATCCAACACAAGCCTGGTATAGCCTAGGGGGGAGTTCATAGTACATTTACTCTAAGATGCCATCACAGTTTTGCTCATTCTGAGCTACAAGGTGTATACATATACCAGGTACATTTGGTCTTCTAAGGACCACTTATGCACAAAAACAATCCACAATGCTTAATGGCTTGCTCACCATTTGGTTTGCAGATATGCAAGGTAAACACTTTTGGAATGTTCTTTTAGGAGCACAGTGAACTGCCCTATTATGACTGTGAAGTCTCCTGTAGCTAACATATTTGTCACATTAGCAACATTGACTATAAAAAACACATCTAGCCCTATCTGACGTTTAGCCAAAGCTATATCATAGAAAAAAATAAGAGACTAAAAAGTATTCTTCACTGAGTGCTCTCACAAATCATTTCATATCAAAGAATGTTAAACTAGCCTGTTGTTCTACAATTGCTGAAAACCTTAAGATATTTTAAATAGGCACACATTTTCACTTCAATTCTTTCAGACCAGCTCTGCAAACACAATATGTATATTTTCATTTGACAATTTATAAAAAAAAGAATCAATATCTCGTATTAAAATAAATAATTTTAGAGATTCTGACACACATGCCCTGCACCAAAATTCTAAACTGATGACCTTTTCTTAATAATCAAATTTTGCTACAAATAGACCAATAACATGTAAACATAAATATACATTTAAACAGATAGTACACTATATGGATGTATGATAGATAAGAATAATTTTCAGCAATATACCTTTTGCTGCTGGAACTTTAACTTTTGGTGCTTCCTCTGGTAGCCTCTCTCCAGGAACAGCTTTTTTAATGTCCTTGGAAACTTTAAAGATATTGTATAATTTAGACATTTAAGACTTTGTTTAAGAGAAGACAGACACGGAGAATGAGTTTTGCAAACGTTTTGCCTTGAATACAGAGAACAAAAATGGAATTAGTGATGAATATGGAAGTGTTTGAACACTGTAAGAGTTTCAGTGATATCACGGACAACACAGAACACAAAGATGGATGAAGATATGTAATGAGGACAATGCTGAGATGACAAGATGTTCTGCTGAAATCAAGATATATTATACCTTCAATATGAACAACTTCTTCTTTTTTAGACACAGTGATAGTTTCCCTTCCTTTGATAACTGGTTTCTCAGGTTCTCCAAAGCAATTTAAAGAGATTAGTTTGCTTAAGACATTTAAGATTTATAAAGAGAATAGAACATACAACACCACAGAATAGAATATGAAACTTTGTTCATAACCAAGTACTGCATGTGTTATGAATTTTATCAGATTTTGGTGGGATTTACAGCCAGTAATGGCTTAGGATCATAAAAATGACATCTACAAACTAGTACTAATGGTTGGACAAATGTAATTAATAATAAATGTAATAAAAAATATATATTAACACAATAACTGAAATATGTTTAAGCCTAAAAACACAGACTATTAGAATAAATAAAAGAAGATGGCACTTCGCTAAACAAAGCAAAATGAAAAGGGCAGAACTAAACTCCAGTTTATACCATGAAGCAGTTCATAAATTATTTTTTAGGTGATTAAAAAAGAGCCCAAATAACTGAGCATCTAAACTAACAATAATTTGATGAACTTCTCTGAACCTTAATGTGCATTTATCTAGATTCCAATTTTCACTAGTGGCCCCCACTTTCATTTTATTTTTAAAACATTTCTAAATGTCACACTATCTTTCTTTAAAGCTTTAATTTCATTCCAACAAGCTCATGAGAAATGAAATGATATTCTTACTTTTTTTTCTCCAGACATTTGATTATTAATTATTCATTATTTATGTATATATTTATTTGATAATTATGTGTAAACACACTGTTTTAAATGTAGTAATACTACCCAATTTGTATACAAATATTAAATGTAATGTTATATACCTTTAGCAGGTGTAACTTTTTTAGGCACTTCTACTTTTTTGGGAACAGGAGTGGGTGCTGGAGCAATTATCTCTGTTTCTGATTAGTAAAAAAGAAGGTACATTTTATGCGCTGACTTTCACAAACAGTAAACACATACAAAGATATACATTTAAAAACATTAAGAAGACTGGACAACACATATGAAGATTGCACATCATGGAATACCTTTTTCAAGAAATACTTTTTCTTTCTTAGTGACAGCGGTTGTTACTTTTTCGGCTGGAGTGACTACTTTAGGTTTTTCTGGTTCTTTAAAAATATGATGCAGTTTCAGTATTAAAGGAAGATATACAAACACAAACACATACACACACAAACACACACACACACACACACACACACAGATAAAAGACTACAATGTAGACACAATTCAACGACAAATACAATTTTAAAGCTAATCCATGTACCTTTAATTGGATGAACTTCTTTTTTACTTATAGTTACTTTTCTTTCAACAGCAGTAGGTTTCTTTGGAACTTTAAAAGAGTAATTATATTTTTGTAAGAAGATTTTATATATGGTGCAACAAATTGGATATGTATATATTAAAGTGTATCTAAAGCCAATTTTTTTTTATAAAGCAGGGAGGAGTTAGAACCTCTGTCAAATTCACGATGCTGTCTGTTTCCCCTCTGGAATGTTTCTCTCTCTCTATTTGTCCTGAGGATTATTGTCTTCAGGAACAAAAATAAATGGAAAATCTTCCAATGGGGACACTTGTTCCAGTAAGTGTCCAAGAGAGGATTTAATTTTTTTCTTTTTTAGAGACCTCCTCTCACTTTTTTGCCATGTATTAATACAGGAGGTAACTCAGGGGGAAAAATTCAAACATTTTAACTATTCCATACTCTACCCAAAAAAATGGCTTTAAAGGCACTGTTATGTATATGTTTATGATTTTTTTTTTCTAGGGGAATCATAAAATTGTGGGCAGAGCTGTTTATAATAGGACACAGTGGGATTGATTTACTAAAGGCAAAATTGCGCTGTTCATTTTGCAAGGAAATTGCAATTTGAGGTGGAATGTTTACCAGAGTTTAGTGAATGAGTATAAGCTATGCTAAACCTCCAACATCCAATCACGTGCCAGCAAAAATCTGTTTTTTATTACCTTGCTCTTGATTGGCTAATATTTGCAAAGACAACTTTCTATTTGCCTTTAGTAAATCAACCTCAGTGTAATATAGGGCATACTGTATAATATACACACTAAAGTCTATGCATGTATGTATATAGGATAATAGAGATGTTATCATAAAGTGCATTCCCACTGTTGCAGTCAAATTCAATATTACCCTACTATATGTTTGTTATATGTTCCCAATCATACAACATTCCTACAAAAAAAAATATTGTTTTACATTTTTAGATTTATTTTTGGAATCTCCAGAAATAAGCATCTAAAAAGTAAACTTCATATTTTAAAATGTATGCTATGAATGAAAACATGCAACAAATGTAAAATAGGTTTTATCACAATTTTGCTGCAAATGAAGAAATACATTTTAAGTGTCATGTCACAATAAATTATGTTAACAAGGCCAACAGATTCTAAGAGTGAAGTATGTACCTTTCTCTTCATAAACTACATCTACTGCTTGATAAAAGCTTTGTTTTTCTACTTCAGGCTCCTCATATTCTTCTTCTGGTTTGTAAATCTCTTCCTCATAGGCTGTTCGCCTGGTTTCATAGACAATTTCCTCATATCGTTCTTCTTCATGAGTGATCTCTTCTTCATATGTTTCTTCAGGAGCTTCCTCCACATAGAATTCTTCAGCAGCCTCCTCATACTGCTCTTCAGGAGCTTCTTCCTCATAAATATATTCCCTTGTTTTATTAGACTTCCTCTACTTCCCCATCAGGCTCCTCATAAATTTCTTCTTCAGGAGCCACAATTACTTGTTCATAGACTTCTTCTCTTTCTTCATACACACGTTCCTTGAAGGTGGCCTCTTTCTTCCTATACACTTTTTCATATACGTCTCTTTGTTTGTAAGCTGGGTGTTCAATTATCTCCGGCTCCTCCTCTTGTTTTACAGTAACTACCTGGGCTTCTTTTATTTTTCTGGACACCACTGACATTTTAAAAATATACAAGGGAATCAGTATCACTATGAATAAAAATATATATGCATTTAAGATGTTGTGTCTTTTATGACTAGGTAAATGTTTCACCTATGTTAATCCAACAATATATGAACTTAGTGTTTGTTACCCCAACATTTCATATTCCTGATATGTACCTGCTGTACAATGTATGAAAAAGTATCCTGTTCTCTTTGTATTGCTTCCTTTATGTGAAATCCCTGGTGTTCCTGTCAGTCCCTCTGTTTTCCTGTTAAAGACTGACTACACTAAAGCTCAGTGTACTGTTGCTTCTCCTTCCTCCAGCTATTATGCAGCTGAGAACACAGAGAATGTGATCACTTATAAAAAAAGGTATTTATAATGTTTTTTTTATATTTCTACAAAAATGTTTTGCCTTTATTTTCTATTTTTAAATGAATAGATTGTTTTACAAGGTGAGTGTTTACAATTACTTTAATGAATGGGCATATGTGTTAATATTTTTTTTTTATTTTTTTTAAGATAATGTACCTGAGACTGGAGTGGTGATTTCTTTTTTGCCAACAGTTATGATTTGTTTTTCTTCTTCTATTGGTTTCTTTGTAACTCCAGGTACTTTAAAGGGTAGATTAACAAATCAAAACACAGGTACACGGTACAATGTCAAAAAAGTACACATATAACCCCCAAATCATTAGAAGCTTGCAAGAGCATTATTAGGGAAGGCGAAAGCTACTTTCTTCAAAGCCTTAATATACCTGTAGGTTCTGCAACTTCAACCTTCTTGGAGATAATACGTATCTTTTCTTCTTGTTTCTTTTGAATTTCTGGCACTTAAAGGTATTAATAAGAAGATTTGTAACTTTTTACATGAGAAAATTGCTCAAAGAATTAAAGAAAGGTGAAGAGTTTAGTAGATGTTTATATACAACAACAGAGACATAATCATAAGAGACATGGAGACAATGGTACTTATTTGCAGTTTGTCTTTGAAAAGATGAGTATAACTGAATATAATTATAAGCTTTCAGTGAAAGCTAGGTTATATTTTCTGTTAAGCAGTTTGAAAAACATTGTGCTTTTCTAGGCACTAGACAAAGTTGCCATGCTATAGCAAAAGGTGTGCCTACTCAAATTTTGTTAGAAATTGGCCTTTGTGCTAGTTAAAATCACACGATTTCCCATATTTGCACAAGGAAGTGAAACTACCCAGAAAACTATAGTACAACAATCTTACATACGTTTATTACACAGAAGACAAACATTTTACACTTTCTAAAGGGATTATACCTTTGGATGGTGGTATCTTTGCTTCTGGAATTGGTTTTTGTGGTGCTTCTGGGACTTTAAACATAGGAGGTTTATATAAGATAATTGCAGACACAACACACACACAGTAGACAAACATTAGGACAATAAACATACAGCTGCACATACTGCATAGAGAGTTAAGTTTGGCATTGTATTAGAAAATATATTATTCAATTTACCTGATCAATGTCTCTAGCAGAATAAGACTATAATATATATTATGATAACTGTAGGCTTTACGCACTTGACAGTGTTAACTGAAGCACAGGAAATAGATTTCTATAATTTTAGTAAATTAAGCCAAATGCAGGCAATACACCAGCTTCAGCAAATAAAATATACAGAAAAAGAATAAAATTAAAATACCTCTTGCTGGAGGAGCCTCAGGTTTCTGAGGGGTAGCCATTGGCACCTTGCCAGCAATTTTTGGCTTTTTAACAAGTTCAGGAACTGAGACACAGTAACACAACAGAATTGTAAATTTCGAGACAAGCACAATAAAACATACAAAGATACAGTAAACATACAGTACACAAAACATATATGGGTACACTACCAAAGAAAGAAAAAAAATTGAAACTCAAGATTAAGAACGGTGTTAGCAAGAAATATATACCTTTAAGTGGTGTGACTTCTTCTGTTGATTTAATAGGAACGGGTGCTTTTTCAGGTATAGGTACTTTCTCAGTGATCACCTTCTTAGGCACTTGAGGAACTTTGAAATAGCAACAGAATGCTATGAGTGCCACGTATAATATAAGTAGCACATTATTAGACACAAACAATTAACAACTGCCAACTCAAAGGGCAGGAACAAAGTGTGCAACAAAGGAAAAGCTTTTATCACAAACATAACATACAGGAAACATGACTTGAAATAACAATTTCCATATATGTATGCATATATATTCTAAATACTCGGGGGTCAGATCAAGCAAAACTGTATGTCTGCTTTGGTAGATCCTGATAGACTGAATTAAAAACTGGCATCTTATGCCTCTTAATAAGTCTAGTAAAAAAACTTTCTTCACCACAGTTTTAAGACCAGCCTACATTCTCAGCTTGCTATAAAGTAAAACACTACATTTTACAGTTTTTATGTAAAATGTATTAACTGCTTGTCGACCGGCTCACGCACTTATACGTTGGCAGAATGGCATGGCCGTGCAAAGACAGTAATTAGTGCATTTTTATAGCACTGTTTGCTGTATAAATGACAATCGTCCCAAAATAGTGTCAAGAGTGTCTGATGTGTCCGACATAATGTCGCAGTCACGATAAAAATCGCTGATCACCGCCATTACTAGTAAAAAAATAAATGCCATAAAACGATCCCCTATTTTGTAGGCGATATAACATTTGCGCAAAAATATTTTACCAAAAATATGTAGAAGAATACGTATCGGCCTAAGCTGAGGATTTTTTTTATATATTTTTGGGGGATATTTATTATAGCAAAAAGTTAAAAATATAGTTTTTTTTCAAAATTGTCACTCTATTTTTGTTCATAGCGCAAAAAATAAAAACCACAGAGATGATCAAACACCTCAAAACGAAAACTCTATTTGTGAGAAAAAAAGGTTGTCAATTTTGTTTGGGAGCCTCTTGCACGACCGCGTAATTGTCAGTTAAAGCGACGCAGTGCCAAATTGCAAAAAGTGGCCCAGTCATTTGGCAGCCAAATCCTCCAGGGCTGAAGTGGTCAAATTGTATCTAAGCCAATTTTTTGTTTTTTTGCTTTGGACCGAGTGGTGAGGGGATGGAACCCCTGTCAAGTTTTTATAGCTGTTCCTGCTGTTTAGATGTCCTTCTCTATTTGTCCTGCTGACCACTGTTCCTTTTGCAGGAGGAAACTGAGAGAAAATACTAAATTCTGAGTTGTCACCACAACAGGAATAGAGAGAAAAACTTCCAATGCTGCGACTTGTTCTGGTGACAACTGTCTAAGAGAGAAATTACTTTCTCATAAACGCCCTGTTGTGTTTATTTATTTTAAATCCTCAAACTCCAGTGATGGGGGTCGCTAAAAGAATTAAGAAGCCAGGTCAGAAAGCAACTATAATAGATATAACAATTTAATTTTGAACACATATAGGGTTGTAGATTTATATACCCATCAAATGTTTAAGTATTGAGATACATACTATTATCCCACAAAGATAAAAGATTGGTCTATCCAAGAGTCTTAAACTTCTGAAAAAAATAATACTAAAATACAGTCAAACTACCTTTAGCTGGTGGAGCCTCTTCCTTTTTAGAAACAGGCACAGGCATTTTCCTTGGTGCTTCAGGCACTTAAAAAATATTATTTGTGTCAATTATTATGTAAAGAATAATTCAGCTAATTTTATGTTTATATTAGCAGCCATATTTACATATTTTTTTAAAAGGAAAAACAGCACAGGCAATTGGCAGTACACCATAGAAACGTATTAAAGTCATTCAGTTATTTTGCATGTAGAAATCCAATCCATTGCTATGGGTTACTGCACTTTGCACTTCGAACTGCTGTAGTAAATCCAGATGATGCAAATTTAAAATCACAAGGTTTTCAACAATTGTACAACTTCATTTTCTGTTATTGCTCTGTACCACTATGGTTCTTAAGTAGACTGCTTTAAGCCTAGGACACCTAATATAAGAGTGTGGATGGAAAAGAGAAATCTTTATACCTTTAGTTGGTACAGCCTCTTCTTTCTTAGGCACAAATGTAGGCACTTTTTCTTCTGGTGCGGGTTTGGCAGGCACTTAAAGAATATATTTTTATTTCAGTGAGTTGAATTACATGGTCGAAAAAAAAACACCAATCAGTTTTAGAAGCAAAAGAGCTATAGCTGAAGACTGAATATGATGTCTAAGTGAAGACACAACAAGAGTAGCTTATTGCTTGAAAGTTGTTAGCGATTTGTAATACAAAATCAAAATGTGGTCACTTTACAAACAAACTGGTAAAAAGAGTAAAGAGCAACTACACTTACATACACAGAACTAAGAAACAACATATTAGGTACAAAAGAAGAAACTTCTGCCAAGAATATCTAATACCTCGAGATGGTCGAACCTCTTCTACTGTCGGTTGAACTACAGGAACATCTTCCCTTGGAACAGCCCTCCTTGGCACACCAGGCACTTTAAAGATATTACATAGCTCAGTTTTTGTATTGAATAAAGTGTAGGTGAGATTTAATTAATCTGACTCTAAGCAGAGCACAGAAACAAAATGAATCCATACAGCAGAAATTACCTGCAGCAGGAGGTTCCTCCCATTTAGGCTCAGTGACGGGTATTTTCTCCCCTGGTATTGGCCTTCTGGGGGCTTCGGGAACTTTAAACACATTTCAATAATGTAACATGAAGTAGCATTGCACAAACACAGAATTAGAAGCCACAAAACCACAAAATTAAGAGCCACTGGCACAGTCCACGTAAAAATGGGAATACACATATGACAAGATGAAGCTACAGCTCTGGCTTATGACTACAAAAGTGAGTCTTGCAATATTGAACACTTATTAGTTTAAACATCAGTCTTTGCTGCCCGCACTTGTCCCTCAAAAATCTACTTAGTTAGAAATAGGTATTAAGTGCTTTAAAATAAAGAAAGCAAAATAAATCTAACAAGATTGAATTATTGTACACTAAGCACAACTTGTATGTAAAATTTGACAGTCATAAAAACATGCAAAAGCAACATTTGGTAATAGTTATACCAACATTTACTATATAAATTAATAAATACAATAAATATATATATATAAGTTAAGTGAGAGACAGACATACATTACAAGAAAAAAAACGACATAAAGACATTAAATAAGTGCTTATTTTTGCTGTTAGACTTTGCAAGGCAGGAAGTGCAAATAAGATATTATATGACATAGTTAATAAATTATTTACATATAAATATTCTAAAATACCTTTTGAAGGAGCAACCTCTGGCTTTTTGGGCGCAGCAACTGGAATTTTTTCCTCTGGGACTGGTTTCTTTCGTGCATCTGGCACTTTAAAGATTAACAATAGTATTTATGTACTTTAGCTATTTTGCACATAGGAAACATAGCTATGGTTTCTAATTTGGGTTAAATTATTAGGAATATATGCATTAATTAGGGATGAGTGAAATTTAAAGTTTTTAATTTGAAAGTTTGATTAAAAATGTATTGAGCAAAAATTATTCTGTTTATTCCTAGTCTCAATGCTTTATTTGATTTTAAATAAATAAAATAAGAATAACTTAAAGTTCTGCTCTAATATGGCATTGTCTTGCCGAAAATTATTTTTTTGGCCATAACCTCATCATTTTAAAATCAACTGTTTGTAGATCAACAAAATTCTGAAAAATTGTAAGGGATACACATACAGTGCCTTGAAAAAGTATTCACACCCCTTGAAATTTTCCACATTTTGTCATGTTACAACCAAAAACGTAAATGTATTTTATTGGGATTTTATGTGACAGACCAACACAAAGTGGCACATCATTGTGAAGTGGAAGGAAAATGATAAATTGTTTTTTAATTTAGTGAAAAGTGTGGCATGCATTTGTATTTAGCCCCCTTTACTCTGATACCCCTAACAACATTTAGTGGAACCAATTAACTTCAGAAGTCAACTAATTAGTAAATAGAGTCCACCAGTTTGTAATTTAATTTCAGTATAAATACAGCTGTTCTGTGAAGCCCTCAGAGGTTTTTTAGAGAACCTTAGTGAACAAAAAGCATCATGAAGGCCAAGGAACACACCAGACAAGTCAGGGATAAAGTTGTGGAGAAGTTTAAAGCAGGGTTAGGTTATAAAAAATAATCCCAAGCTTTGAACATCTCACGGAGCACTGTTCAATCCATCATCAGAAAATGGAAAGAGTATGGTACACCTACAAACCTACCAATACCTGGCCATCCCCCTAACCTGACAGGCCGGGGAAGGAGAGCATTAATCAGAGAAGCAGCCAAGAGGCCCATGGTAACTCTGGGGGAGCTGCAGAGATCCACAGCTCAGGTGGGAGAATCTGTCCACAAAACAACTATTATTTACGCACTCCACAAATCTGGTCTTTATGGAAGAATGACAAGAAGAAAGCCATTGTTGAAAGAAAGCCATGAGAAGTCCTGTTTGCAGTTTAAGAGAAGCCATGTGGGGGACACAGCAAACATGTGGAATAAGGTACTCTGGTCAGATGAGACCCTAAACATACAGCCAGAGCTACAAGGGAATGATTTAGATCAAATCATATTCATGTGTTAGAATGGTTCAGTCAAACTCCAGACCTAAATCCAATTGATATTCTGTGGCAAGACTTGACAAAAATTGTTGTTCACAGATGCTCTCCATCCAATCTGACAGAGCTTGAGCTATTTTCCAAAGAAGAATGTGCAAACATTTCGCTCTCCACCAGCAAAGCTGGTGGAGTCATCCCCAAAAAGACTTGCAGCTGTATTTGTAGAGAAAGGTGGTTCTACCAAGAATTGACTCAGGGGGGCTGAACACATATGCACGCCACACTTTTCACATGTTTATTTGTAAAATGTGGAAAACCATTTATAATTTTCCATCCACTTCACAATTATGTGTCACTTTGTGTTGGTCTATCACATAAAATCCCAATAAAATAAAGTTACGTTTTTGATTGTATCATGACAAAATGTGGAAAATTCCAATGGGTATGAATACTTTTTCAAGGCACTGTAGTCCCGATAATGTCGTAATGTATATAATGTATTATGTAAAGCATAAGCATTATACCTTTTGGGATCTCAGCTTCTGCAATTTTGGGTGCTGCCGGTTCACCTGGTTTCCTGGGTGCTTCTGGCACTTTAAAAAATACATGTTTATTGATTTATGTTTCTTTCTATTTTATCTATTGCATGTCTAAGAAGACTGAAATAATTAGCCAGCGGTAAATGCCAAGTTAAAAGCCAAATGCACTGAGAAATAAGATATAAAAAGCAATATTTAATCAAGCAAAGAAAAATAACCAAAGATATACTGTGATAAGTTTGTAAGAACTGCCATTTCTTCATTATTTGAAATGTATGTTAACATGCTACATGTATGCTGTTTTTGAACAACATAAAATATGTGCATTTTGCTGTTCTTTTCTTGTAAGTAATTTTTTACAAGAAAAAAAAACTATTTTTATAAAACATAAAACATGATACTTAAGAGTACAGAAAACATTGAAGTACTGGACATAAACACAAAGACAAAATATGGCAATTCACTGATAAAAGCTTTCTCTATAGCATAAGCACGGAAAACAAAGAGGATCAGCGCTGCAGCTATGCTATACCTCTGCCTGGTGGTGCAACCCTTTTAGGGACAGCCTCAGGTACCTTTTCTTCTATGAAAGGTCTCTTTGGAATTTCTGGTATGTTAAAGATATATTTTTTACAACACTAGTCATGTATATCACTAGCATTTCTACACATAAATGGACATGACACACATATAGAGGTATAGGTTTTTAAGATCTTTGCAGTTAAGAAAATACCACAACTTACAAAGAAACATAAAGCTGGCATTAAAATTGAATATCAGTGACAACAATGCAAGTCACATGCTCAGAGGTGCAAAGGTACCTTCTGCAGCTGGCAATTGCTTCTTTTTGGGAGCAAATGGAATTTCTTCCTCCACAACCCATTTTGGAGCCTCAGGCACTAAATACATTTTTTTTACATTACACTGTGTTCTATATTTTAAATCTAAATAAAATTAGACTTTTACCACTCAGGCCTCGTACACACGACCGAGAATCTCGTTGTAAATGAAACAACTAATTTCTTGTCGGGCTTGTCAAGAATCTTGTCAAGCTTTCTTTGCGTACACACTGTCAAGACAAATTCTCGTTGTTCTCATATGCGGTGACGTACAACACGTACGACGGCACTATAAAGGGGACGTTTGATTCCACTGGCGCCACCCTTGGGGCTGCCTTTATTAATCTCATGTTACTGCGTGTTAAGTAAAAGTTAGTGAGAGACGATTTTGCGCTTTTCAGTCTGTACAGTGTGATGAATGTGCTATCTCCATTACGAACGATACTTTTTACTGAAGGAGCACTCCTGTCTCATACTTAATTCTCGTTGTAAACCAGCCTGATGAGAAACACGACGCGGAAATTGAGACTCCCCGACGAGTCGAGAAAACAACAGTTTTCTCGATGAAAAACATACACACGACCGTTTTCCCTCGCAAAAAAGCTCTGCCAGCATTTTTCTTGATGGATTTTGTAGAGGAAAACGGTATGTGTGTACAGGCCTCAGGCTTAAACATAAGACACAACAATGTAACACTGTTATAACCTTTGGCAGGTGGAACTGCTTCCTTTTTGGGAACAGATACAGGCACTCTTTCCTCTGGAGGCACTTTCTTGGGAGCTTCAGGAACTATAAATATATTATGTCTATAAATGCCACTTTCTAGATCCTTCATGCAAAATCACTTAGCAGCAAGTGTGGTTGTTAAAAAGCAAGTTGATCCCACAAAACAAACATAAGTACTGCTTGAAAGTTATGAAAGCAAAATGTAAACACATAACAAACTGAAACAGAGATTAGAGAGGGTATTTGGAAGCAAAAGTCGTCACATGAAGTGTAAATAGAACAAAACATAGACCATAAACTTTTAGTTAAGAGGACTGAATTGTTGAAAGGGGTAAAAGACAAAGTCTAGTAGTAAGATTTACCAAAAAGTATCTTTAATAACAGAAAGACTGTAGACAAACACAGGGAAGCACAAGGTAGTGAATATGCAGGGTAGCGTAGGTGCTTTGATAATACAGAACACACATATACCTCTAGCTGGTGGAGCTTCCTCTTTTCTAAGAACAGGTATTGGTACTTTTTGACCAGGAACAGCTTTAAAATAACATTTTAAACATTTAGTATCATGTATCTTAAAATGTTGAAGACTAAGAAGAAGACTTTTAACATGACTGCACAGACAAATAGGTGAGTGTACAAAAGGACTAAAAAAGCATAAGGTAAAGTTATGTATATAAAGCAATGATGTATATAGACTTCATGCATGTCATATACTTTTGGTGTTGGAACAGCTTTAGGAACTGCTGTTGGTACTTTCTCTTCAGGAGGGGCTCTTTTTGGAACCTTTGGAACTTTAAAGACATTGACACACTAAACACAATATTCTTTGGACCCTATGTTATATTTTGAAGCAGCACACATAGGAAGCAAAGGCAATTTATGTTAAAGTAATGCCAAAGCAAATTTCACAATACCTTCAGAGATCTCTTCAGCGCGGGAGATGGACACCGCTCGTCTCTCCTCTACAACCATCTTCTCATGGACTGTAGATGCTACAGAATTTATAAGATTTATTTTATTAAGCAAAATATTCTTTATGCAATTAAAAGCACACACATACGACATTATTAATGTATTATCAAGCTACATTTAGTGTATGAAAACAGATAAGAAGAGTTATCAAACATAAAATATTCCAGTACTATTGTTATTTAAAAGTTGCTTAAATTGAAGCTATAAACACTCAAATATAGGTCTACAATCCAAAGTACTAAACCTTTCCAATCCTCATAAACATACACTCAAAATACTACAAAATAGAAAAAAGTAAACAGGTACTCATAGCCATATTAAATTGTTTTTCCTCAAGCAGTTAGTAAAATTGTAACAAATGGCCCAATGTCCAAACACTAAAGACAATTTTAAAAACTCCCATTCAATCACTTTTGATCCAATATTATTATATTTTATTATTATTATATTTTTAAATACATGTAATGGACATACAGTATTACAACTGTAACAATAACTGTTTTCCTATTGAAGCAGCTAAAGAGTACATACCTGTTACTACTGCAGCCTCCTCTACTTGGCGTTCATAATAGAACTCTCCTGTTGCCCTTTTGTCTGGCACTGAATATGACCAGATGGACAAGTATTAATTTATAATTATATTTGCCGATTAAACATATACATATACAAAGTTTATTTAATTGAACAGTGTTAGCATATAAGAAGACCCAAGATGGCACACTTTATTTTGGTAATGTAATGTCAAGCTCCAATCTGGGATAAGTTTGTAAAATGTAAAGGCTTTGGGTAAGATGAAAACTCTTCTCTAAACATGATTATAAATAAAGTTATGTTGTGCTGGAGTTTAAAAATGTTAGATGATAGGTTAATTAGGCAGAAAATGAAAAAACCTCATAGCCAGTTAGAGCATGAGGTTTTGTGGGTATTGCCACATCATATTATGATGTTATTTATTGCTGATGATTGCAATACCTAGAACCACCTTCATACCTTTCATAGATATCTGCTGTTTTCTTTGAATAAGCAAGGGAAACCTCATCTCTGCCTTTGCCCACTGCCGAGCTTGTACTTTAAAATAGTTTATAGCGATTATTTGTGCTATCTTTGTTTTTTAAACTTTTTTTTTAAGTGCAACACAATTAATATATACATTTAGAAAACCAGGTAGGGTCTGCTTAGTAGGGATTTGCTCTGTCATGATTAAAGTATTTAGATATATGTATAGATTATGTTATGTACTCACCCCTTCTTTCTTCAATTTCCTCATGCACTGGTACAGGCACTATAAAGAAGTTACAATTACAGTAAGTAACAGTGAGACAGTATAATCATACGTATAATGACAGTGGAAGGAATAACACAAGCATAATGCAAGTGTAAAAAAGCAGCTGTCACATTTGTTCTTCACTTTCTATATTTGGAACACAGCCTTCATATCCTACTTTCCACTCCTTCTTTACTGACTTTAGGATGTGTTTAAGGATTAGTCACTACATTTGAACACATTTTTAGTGTGGTTGATATATATTCTAATTAAATATGAACCTAGAAGTTACCAATTCAAATCAACTCAATAAGAAAAGCAAAAAAATAAAAATAATAATACATCCCTTTATACAGTTTTAATGCCTAGAATATAGTAATATAGTATAATTATCAAAACTACAATTAATGTTAGTTATTTAAACTCCTATGTCTATTGGGGACAATATTTTTTTCTAGTATTTAGGAGCAAAGAGGGAACCTTGTCTCCTTCTGCCTGCTTCCTCTTCTCTGGTGACAACCCGTCTTTCAAACTGCTCCTCAATAGGTTTCCTTGGTACTGTGAAACCATTAAAAATCATTTTACTTTGCTTTTATATCATATGCCTCTAATTCAGCTAAAGCCATTCCTTTTTTACTTGCAAGCATATGAAGTTTTTTGTTTTTTTGTTTATGTGTTAGTCTTGTAAAGCTTCTAAACATGATTACATTTTACAAAAGTTCAAAAGTAAAATATAATTACCTGCAGGAACGCCAGGCTTCTTATATTCAGCTTCAGAGATCCTCCTTTCTGGAATATCTTCTTCAATTACTTAGGGAAAAAATTAAATGTCAACCAGGTCCAGGTTTAAAAATAATAAAAATAAAATTCTGTTTTTAAAGATACTTCCAAAATTGAATAATTTTGTTTGCAGTGGATGGCAAGAGGTAAAATTAAAATTTAGGAGCTGTGGGGCTGTGATCTTCTGCCCATATTGCTGCTGTACCCTCCTGTGAAAATTATCTGTCGTCCCTGCAGACTTCAGTGGTGAATCATCTGACACCCAGATAGGCGGGGAATAGATTGAGCAGCAAGGAAAGGAGAGGAGGTACTGTATTTAAATAGCAGTGCTACGAAGGTAAATATAGTTTTACCCACAGCTGGTCCACATATGTCACCTAATTTGGAAGCGTTTCATGACTGGATATGTAACAAGAAAAACAAGAATACATCCTCACACAAGCTACATATTCACATTACACTGCTTCACGTTACTGCTATAAGATAGTGTAACACTCTTTAAGTTGTCTTAAAGGGCAAAAGTAAAACATGTACAAACTTTTAGGTAAAATTATGGGACGTGAGGATTGTACTGTTTAAAAAATATGTGAAGCAGAAAAGTAAGTCAGACACAAACGCAACACCAAACATATACCAAGGAGCCAAGATATATGGTACCTTCTTTGTAGTACTGCTCTTCTCCACCATAAACTTGTTCCTCATAATATTCTTTCTTTCTTTCATAGACTTGTTCTTCATAATACTCCTTTTCTTTTTCATAGACATGTCTCTCATAAACCTCTTCCTTCTGGCCATACTCCTCATAAGCTTCCTCCTCTTCAGCATATTCTTCTGCTTCATAAGATGGTTCTGCTTCACGAACCTTCTGGTAAATTTCTTCTCTCTTTTTGGCTATGGTAATTACTTTAACCTCATCCTCTTTTCTGGGTTTTGCAGGAACTTTAAAAAACATTTATTTATGTTAAATAAATGCACTTTAGTTTGGATTTATGATGTAAAGCTATGAACAAGATCCATGTGTGGTAAGAAATTATTCCCATGTTTAAGAAGCCATTATGTTTTAAGAAGCCACCCCAAAATGGGATAAGACAACAAAAAAGAAATATTAATTGCTGAACTTAACAAATACAACACAAGACAAGCTATAGACAGATGGGTGTCAGGCAGGAAGGCAAATGGGAAAGAGAAATATGGGGAAGGAAAGACAGAAGGATGGAAGGAAGGAAGGAAGGAATGAAGGAAGGAAGGAAGGAAGGGAGGGAGGGAGGAAGGAAGGAAGGAAGGAAGGAAGGAAGGAAGGAAGGAAGGAAGGGAGGGAGGGAAGAAAAAAGGAAGGAAGGAAAGAAGGAAGGAAGGAAATAAGGAATAAGGTAACTGAGAGAGGAAAGAATAGATGAAGAAAGAAAGGAGTTGACTTAATTGACAAAATAACATGACATAACGTATAGTTAGAAGAAAGACAGGACAATAACGTGACATTAGAATCTATTAGAACCATTTTAAATATAATCATGCACATAAAAAGAAAAAAAGATGAATTCCTTCACATAAGTAAGTACCATCACATATGATGATGTAAGAAGGCAGACCGAGAACACAATCATGAACACAAATACATACAAAAAAGCAGCAATAAGAACAACAAAAAAACTTACAAAAACACAGTCTACAGACTATACATACTAGACAAGCAAGGTCAATATTGATTAATGTGCAGAACATGATACTCTTCAAAGCAAAAATGATAGTGTGTTATGTAACCACCCTATTTTCTTCTTACATGAATCATAAATCAAGCAAAGCCTTGGATGGTGGGCAACAATGTATTTGTATTCACGTGCCTAAACATTTACCTTTAGCAGGGGGTGCAGGAACTGTAGGAGCAGGTGGAGCTGGGACTTTTTGTTTCTTGCCCACTAGAGCAACTTTAAGAAGAGAAGTAAGCGATGTAGCGCATACATAAAATAAAAGTATTTTGCTAGTCTCCTAATGTGTGTTCATACTCAGGGTTCTATGGGATCACTTTAACAATGGACTTTAGTGGACAAAAACACTAAGATGTAGGACATATAACACAATAAGATTCATATTTTGCACAGGATTATGACGCTAACATATAATGAAGAATACTAAACAAAGAATAAATAAGCCTTTAGAACACAGATGTGAAGACTGAAGAGCAACGGTAGCACAGTATAATAGCTTGATGTGTCCACTATTATTTGTTGTAAGAGAACTTCCCGTAATATCAAGATGTTGCTTGCATGTCACTGACTATTATCAAATAATTTAAATAATAAGGAAAATTGAACACACAAACAGATAGCACAGTAGGTTATTTACTGTGCATTATAAATAACTCACTTTTAGCTGGTGGAACCTCCCCTCCAATATCTGTTACGTCTCTGGGAACCTTCACACCAGGCTTGGGCACTGAAGAAATTTTGAATGTAAATGGGTTGTAAAACATTATCTCGCAAAGGACAATGAAAGAAAACAACAGTTAGGCATTCAGTAATATGTGATCATGGTTTTGATGACACAGGTGCTTTGCCTGTGCTCTGATGATAATGAAATACAAAGCATGTTTAGAACAGAAATATCTACAATGGTTAATTAGTGAGAACTAGCAAGAAGGCATGAAAGTTAAAGCATTCATAATAAATGGTACCCCTCTGTTATACCGTGCTTCACTAATACATAACAAATAGACCAAAAGCCTAGAATTAATAACCAATATATAATAATAATGCCCCAGTGGCAAAAACACACACACACACACATATAATATATATATATATATATATATATATATATATATATATATATATATATATATATATATATAAATAAGTAGTGTGAACCTTAATCATAAAAAATACCAAGTGAAAAAAATCATGACAGTAGGTAAATGCAAACACAATAAATAATACAAAGCCTTAGCTTAGTGATAACACTCCATGTGGTCAAGTTCAAAATATAAAACGGTGCCCAAAGTTCATATAATAAGCAAATTCTTCTGTGAGTCAAGTGTTTTGTCATGTCCCCCTCGGCTCTACAGCGACTGCACTGCACTTATAGTTTGCACTTGTAGTGCAAAGTGGATTTGCCTTTAGTAAATAACCTCCCCTGTGTACCCCTTCACCTTCCAAACTATGCGCTCACCTTTAAGTACAGATCTTCCACAAGTATCTGTAAGCCTTCCCCTTTAAGGGGTATATAGTTCAGCAGGTTGTTGCTAAGTCAGGTACACTTGTTCCAGTGTGCAGTAATCCATATGTAAGGTGCTCGTAAAAAATTGATAACTAGTGCTGAATCACTTAAAAAGCAATACTTTAATAAAAGCTTTAAAATACAAACTCACATTTTAGGGCGCACTTCCTCTAGTGCACCTAGGCATTACACTTGACACAATTGGGGTGTGTGGGCCAATTCAATATCACTTGAATGTTGCAGTAACTCAGCTCTAAAGAGATAGCAAAAACTTCCAGCTCATGTGTGATGACATCACTAAGCCCCACCCCGACGAGTTTCATCACTCGTCATATAACTTTTTCAAGGAGAGTACTCTTTGAGGAGGTTACGTTAAGAGTCACGAAACTCATCAGTGACTTTTCTTTATCTACTTAGAGCCGAGTTACTGCAAAATCCAAGTGGCGTTTGAGCGGCCCCAATTGTGTGGAGTGTAATGCCTACGTGCACCCTAAAATGTGAGTTTGCATTTTAAAGCTTTTATAAAAGTATTGTTTTTTAAGCAACTTAACACTATGTTAGTTCTCAGATTTTTATGAGCGACTTACATATGGATTACTGCACACTGGAATGAGTGTACCTGGATTAGGATCCTAGCAACCAGCATCTGGACTATACACCCCTTAAAGGGGTGACCTATGGAAGGTCTGTTCTTGAGGTGTGCGCATAGTTTGGAAGGTGAATGTGATGGTGATTTGTGACAAAACACTTGATTTTGCTTATTATATGAACTTTGGTCACTGTTTTATATTTTGAACTTCATCATATGGAGTGTTATCACTAAGCGGTGCTGTAACATTTGATGGTTTGCATTCACCTGTTGTCATGTTTTTTTTTTACTTGGTAGTTTTTATAATCACGGTTCACACTACCTATTAATATTTTTTTTTTTTTTGCTACAGGGCATTATTATTCTATTTTGGGTAATAATTCTAGGCTATTGATCTATTTGTTATGTATTTATGAAGCACGATATAACAGAGGGGTAATGCTTTACCATTTATTATTATTTATTACAGTCTGAGTATATGTGGGAACACATATACTACTGTATATGTGTTCCTACAAAAGTGAGTACACCCCTCACAATTTTGTAAATATTTTATTATACCTTTTCATGTGACAACACTGAAGAACTTACACTTCGTTACAATGTAAAGTAGTGAGTGTACAGCTTGTATAACAGTGTAAATTACTCTTTTATACAAGCTGTACACTCACGACTTTACATTGTAGCAAAGTGTCATTTCTTCAGTGTTGTCACATGAAAAGATATAATAAAATATTTCCAAAATTTGAGGAGTGTACTCACATTTGTGAGATACTGTAGGTGCACAGCAGCAACTGAATCTCTAATAAAGACCCATAACCAAGCTTCTCCTCTTATAGTGAAGAAGTGGCAGCTATCAAGCTTGGGAATTATAATTGCTGTGCTGTAACAGCAGCAGTGTAGGATGCTCCATTTCCAGCATTTTCTTTGTCCATATATTCCTTGTAAAAAGGACTATCTGTTGTAAAAATTTTAAAGAACGCTGCATTAATTCATAGGTTATCTATTTCTTCCCAGAATATTATTTATATACTGTATTTGAAACAGGTTATGCTGCTAACATTATGTTTATTCAGTTATAATGTTTGTATTTAGTATGATGATAATAAGCTGAGTAGCAAAGCTTAAATGCCTGTACATTAAAATGAGGAAGTTAATAAAGTTGACTACTTATTTAACTACAGCTCCCTATTTTTAATACCTCTCTTTGCCTTCTTCACTTCTGGTACACGAGGAAGAATTATGAATTCTTAGAATAAACAAATAAACACCAGTTTATTACATGAAATGCATCAATTCTTTACATATCTTTCTAGAATTTGTAAAATCAAATTGGCAGTAACAATGAGTGGACTGTAAATTAAAATAAGGATAATGGTTTAATATTTTGTTATATGTACACTCCTAAAAATGGGTAACTGCACACATATGTTGAGAAGCTGCTCACATCTTAGTACCACGGGTATAAAACATGTATTCTGACTTACCTTCTGTGATGAATTCTTCTTCAACTGCAACAGGTATATATGGTACCCTGGTATCTGGAACATCTGAAAGGGAATTTTAAACAATTATTCAAATCTTCATTCATCCACCTTAATATAAATTATAGTGCCAAAAGTATTGGGACACCTTTGGGATGAATTAGAGCAGAGACTGTGAGCCAGGCCTTCTCGTCCAAAATCAGTGCCTGACGTTACAAATGCGCTTCTGGAAGAATGGTTAAACATTCCCATAGACACACTCCTAAACCTTGTGGGCAGCCTTCCCAGAGTTGAAGCTGTTATAGCCTCAAAGGGTGGACCAACTCAATATTGAACCCTACGGACTAAGATTAGAATGTCATTAAAGTTCATGTGCGTGTAAAGGCAGGTGTCCCAATACTTTTGGCAATATAGTGTATGCTTAACCAATGTGCACACAACTGTTTCACAACATGATATCCTGTTGTGAAACAACATTAATCTACACTTTCCTTTCATAGCTAGAAGTGTGGAGCTGGGCATGCTCCCTTGCTGTTCATCTCAAAAAATCTAGATTTATTGTCAAGTTACTGGATGCATACTGACACTAAATTTGTTCTGAGCTTTTATACATCAATATCTTCTGGTAGAGGAAAAAGGAGAACTAGAACCCCTAGCTGGACTTTTAAGGCACTTGTGGTGAACAAATAGTATGTAAGAGAAAGAATTTTTTATATGATATTTATATCTAATAAATATATCTAATAAATATCATATAAATACATGCTTTCTCTTACATACTATTTGTTCACCACAAGTGCCTTAAAAGTCCAGCTAGGGGTTCTAGTTCTCCTTTTTCCTCTTTGACTTTCATTGGATGTGGCACTATGTAAGTTAGACACAGATAACCCCTTCTTTGCAATATCTTCTGGTAGGGAAGAATTTATGTTGTTATCACTTTCTGTGATAAAAACAGTGTTAAAGCTGCTGAATGCTGAGAACCTGCTTGCTTGCCTTGGGAAACCACTATGTACTGTAGGTGTAGCCCTTCCTGGAAACTGATCAGCTGCTTCTTTGAACTGAAAAATAATCTACCAGTTTGAAGCATTCCAGTATCTGCATAGCTGCCTTTTCAAGCGTAGAAGACAGCATAAAAGATGGGTAATCAGCAACATCCAACCAATATTTTTTCTTCCATACTAATAAAAATGGTGAACTCTTGTCCAGCAATGTAATTTAGTTTCACATTGTTTATAATGATTATTAAAACATATTAAAAACAAATCTTTTATCCTACCTGGTGGTCGGAGCTCCAACTTCATCTCTGAAAAAAGCACAGCATAATTGAGGTAAGCATAGGTTCCCATAATGAAAATATTTTATAAAAATAAATACTGTATTTATTGGCGTATAACACTCACTTTTTCACCTTACACCTTTTTCACCGTGAATCGGTTGCAAATAGTGTGTGCGTGTTATACGCCGATACTGCAATTTGGGCTGCCTCTGAGAGAACGGGGAGGCGGGTGGGACGAGCGCCGTCAGATTACATACAGTGAGAATCTCCTGTTTACTCAGCGGCCTCTGTAATAGGAATCAATGCCCATCTGCAGCCTCAAAATTGCCCATCAGTGCAGCTTGATTAATGCCCATCTGCATCCTTCCCATTGCCATGAATGCAGCCTGATCAATGCCCATCTCAGGGAGGGGGGCGAGATGAGTGCCGTCAGATTACATGCAGCGAGAATCTCCTGTTTACTTGGCGGCCTCTTTAATTCAAAGTCCTGTCTCCTGGGCGGGCATTGGACCAGTGTTCTGTCTATCATAGATGCCAGTCCAGGAGGCAGGACTTTGAATTAAAGAGGCAGCCAAGTAAACAGGAGATTCTCGCTGTATGTAATCTGACGGCGCTCATCCCACCCCCCTCCCTGAGATGGACATTGACCAGGCTGCATTCGTGGCAATGGGGAGGCTGCAGATGGGCATAAATCAAGCTGCATTGATGGGCATTTTTAAAGGCTGCAGATGGGCATTGATCAAGCTGCATTGATGGGCACTGACCCTTATTTTGCTTCAAAGTCCTTTATTTAAAATGTAAGTTTCTTTCCTGAAAATTCCCTCTTAAAATGAAAGTGCATGTTATATGCCGATAAATACGGTATATATACAGTATTCTAGAAATAACATAAACAAATGATTCCGTTCCAGTTCATTTCTGTTAATTAGTGTCTTGAATTTCCATAGATTAAAAAAGAACATCATGGCAGTGTGGCATCCATTTGCTTTGCTTTGAATGTTTATATTTCAACCAAGAAGCAAATAATGTAACTTTCTTAACATTCTATATTTGTGCAGACTGCATTATGATTTTTTTTCAACATCTTCTGAGTAAAATAATAAAAAATGATCTGTATCATTTCAGAAAATATTTGTCACTTTTATCACAGGGTTATTTCTATTAATATTGTGATGGTGATGATTATTTTTTTGTTATATAACAAACACATACCTTTGGTAGTCAGATACAGCTCAGCTGTGCTTGTTGCTTCACCTCTTGGCTCAAGGCTGGCAATTACTGAATAGACCCCTGAGGATTTAAAAATATAAATTATAATGATAAATGTATACAATATTGGTTTCTACTTCTATCTATAATAACACTTTGAATAGTTATTAGACTAGAAAAATGAAAAACCACTTGACCTCCAGAAGATTTACCCCCCTTCATGACCGTGCCATTTTTTGCAATACGACACTGCGTGGTCATGCAATGCTGTGTCCTCTTTCCCCACAAATAGAGCTTTCTTTTGGTGGTATTTGATCACCTCTGTTTTTTTTTCTGCCCTTTTTACCAAAAAAAGATCGATAAAGCATATCCAATAAAAAAAAATGAAAAAAATCGAATTTCTTCATCAATTTAGGCCAATATGTATTCTGCTACAGCTTTTTGGTAAAAAATCGCAATAAGTGTATATTGATTGGTTTGCCCAAAAGTTATATCTAGGGGATATATAATTATGGAATTTTTATTTAATTATTTTCCTTTTACTAGAAATGGTGGTGATCAGCGACATATAGCAGGACTGTGATATTGTGTCAGACAAATTAGACACTAACTGACACTTTTTACACTTTTTGGGGACCACTGACACCAATACTGTGATTAGTGCTAAAAATATGCACTATCACTGTACTAATGATACTGGCTGGGAAGGGCTTAACATCAGGGGAAATCAAAGGGTTAACTGTGTGCCTAGCCCGTGTTTGTGCACTGTGTGGGAGGTGCTTTTACTAGGGGAAGGCATTGATTCATGTTCCTGCTTTGCACACAGGTTCAATGCCTTCCCTACTGATAGAACGGCAATCTGCCTTGTTTACATAGGCAGATTTCTGTTCTGGCTCTTTGCTGAATGATTGGCAGGAGCTGGTGGACATTGAGCTCATGCTGTGTATAAGCAGAAGCGGGCCACATGCCACTCCCCAGACCCGGAAGTGCAGGATCACGTTCTAGGTACGTGATCCTGTTCAGGTGAGCCACCTTGCCACCACATATGTAAGTTATACGGTTGGCAAGTGGTTAAAAATGTTCACTATTGGTGATGCACACTGTATCTATGATTGAGTAAAGCATCTAATCATGTGCTAAGGAGATCCTATATTTATTTTAAATCTCAGCATAATGCTAGGTTTCAGAATAGAGACATGTTCGTTTGGCTATATGTGAAAATTGACTCCTTTAGCAGATTGGTCTGTCATGTTTACAGTCACAAGTTGTTTTAGGAAGATACATTTGAAGTTAACTGAAATGCCGCAGAATTTACCGCAATTAATTTAATGCATGAGTAGCTGTTTACTTAAATAGATTCCTCCATTCACACTGTTTAGACTTCTAGGCCAGTTAAATAACTCAGACAGCCTCAGAACCCACCTCTGTCTGAAAAACCAAACAGTGATTTAATCTGATAGACTTTAGTCACTGTTTAGCTAACAATTTTCCACCCTGCTTTGAAGTTTGTCAAACCTGGTAGTGGTGCCAACAGGGCCACCCACCGGTCAAATTGTAGCTAATTCAGCAGAAACTGGACAAACATGAAGCCATGGCCAGCTTACGTTTCATGTCACAATTATTGTACAGCATGATTTTCCATCTCATAAAATTATTTCCAAACAGAAGAAGGTATGTTTATAAAAAAAAAATCACTGGATGAATGTCACAAGCACTTATCCAGCCATCCTGAATTTGACTGTATTTTGCGTAAAGCGGTTGTATACCCTCTGATACTACTTGCACCTACAGGTAAGCCTACATTAAGGTGCTTGCAATATCTCCTTTACCTACATTGCAGAAAATCGGGGCACCGATGTCTACGGGGCATGCTCGCCATAGACAATGGCGCAGGCGCACTGAGCGTGCTGGGTATTGAATGTGAAAGTGCCGGAAAGTGCCGGTTCCAGACACATGCACGGTAGTGACGTCATCACCGCTCCGGCTAGTCACAGCAACAGAGCGGCGATAGCCAGAAGTCATTCCGGGTATCATGGCGGCGGCGGCGGAGGAGAGGAACAAGGGTCGCTGCGGGGGCTTCGATCTAAGGTAAGTAATTCATAATGAGCTAGTATGCTAGTCATACTAGCTCATTATGCCTTTGTCTTGCAGGTTTTTTATGTGTTTTTGGGTATACAACCGATTTAATATGTTGATTTTCTATTATCATCAGCTCCATCTAGTGACCAGAGTGCAGTATTTTTCCTGCAATGCTTCAATCAGGAAAATGCCACATCCCAGATAGCAAGAAATTGTGCTGCAAGTTTAAAAAAGACTTGCTAAGCTATTGCTAGACTTGCAAGTCTGCAATGCATGACTCTAGACCAACTTTCTTTGCAAACATTCTGCAAGTCTGCTGCAAGTTCTGGTTCAGCTATGTTGTGCAATAGTCATCCCACCACAGGGGTCACTGTGGCTGAATTTTCATGCTGTAGCCTTGCAGAGCTCTTGCTGTAGACTCACCACTGCAACTTTGCTCTTGCTAGACACTTGTCATGCACATTTGCTACAAACTAGAGCTTGTGCTTCAAGTGCACTGCAGGTGTACAACTTGCCAGTAAAAAGATAACAGACTTACAATTCAACGCTGACACAAATTTCTGGCAAGTTATCATTGCTGTCTAGGATTATGGCCACTAGATGGAGTTGTCGTTCAAAGGAAATCACCTCATTAACTAAAATACGGCCAGAATTCGTGATGGCTGGGCAAATCCTTGTAACATTCGCCAATCAAACTTTTTATAATTAGCCCTCATAAAGTTATATCCAGTTCATGCATAAATTCTGGTGCATGTGTAGTATAAGCATCCAAATATAATAACTAAAAGTACTTCTGGCAGCTATAATGCATAAACATAACTACGTTTCAGTTTTGTCGGTCCTTTGTTTGTTCAGAAGTTACAGAAGTGCCTACCTTCATCTTCTGCTGTTACATTATGGATGGTCATGTAATGCCAGCGGCCTTCACTTCTGAAGCTGTACTTTTCACTTTCTTCTAACTCCATGGTTCCTTTGTACCATGTGACCACAGCATCATCGAAGGATACTTCACACTCAAAGGTGGCAGATTCATGCTCACTAACAACAATGTTCTGAATTGTTTTGGTAAACTGAATAGTTTCAGCTGTATAGGTAAATTAAAACAGCAATAAATTACTTTAAATTAATACATTATCATCTATTCCTGCAGCCTATAATATACAAACACTGCTTACAGCATTCAATGATATACATTTATAAAGAAGTACAGTTGCTTTATTTACAGTCGTATCTATTAAACAAGAAGGTTTTGTTTTAAAGTGATTACATTTCATATAAAAGTGCAAACAAGTCCAAGAAAGCCTACAAGATCATAAACTTGTAGAAAATGCTAATGGCCAGCAAATGTTATATCTGAATTCCCTGCTACCTTCCACGTCTGCATTGTGTTGTTCCCTATTGATCTCATGGTGTGTGTCAGCGGGTCAGTATGTGATTCTTAAAGTGGACCTATCATCAGAATTTTTTTTTCATGTAAAGTGCAGCACTTGCAGATATTTATTACATATCCCAGATATCACACATTACCCTCCTGAAACTGCCTTTATCTGCTGTTCTCTCCAGAAAGACAGCACCATCATGGTTCAGACACTCTCCGGGGTCAGCATCTACTTCCTAGACTGAGATGCAGGTCCAGAAATAGAATGATAATGCAAATTTGGCTTCCTGTGTGGTTCTTTACTGAGGAAGAAGAGACTGAACAGCAGACTGATGATGGCGCTCAAGTACTGCTTTTATTTATAAAAAGTAAAACAATTAAATAATTGTTGTTTATATAGTTGCTGTATTTTATGGAATGCCAGAAATGTATTAATTGAGGTTTATTGGTTGAACTAGATGGACCTGGGTCTTTTCAACCTGGCTAACTATGTAACTAAGTTACTGAAAGGTCCACTTTATCCAATATCTTCAATCCTAGGAACTAAGCTGGGCAATATAGAGTATCACTCACTACTGCCGTGTAAAGACAGCAAACATTCAGTTACTAGCAGTCAATAGATGTATCACTGGAAGTAGCATCCTGTGGGTTTTGCGCTATTTCAATCATATAATGTATATGGTTCAACTTTAACAAAAAAATAAGATTGAATAATGCCCATGCTATAAGTGTAGGCCATTAACAGTATGCACCTCCTGAAGCCTGGCTGAAAAACTCCCAGAGGTACCCTGTCCAGCCTAGTTTCTATGATGTTGCTAAGATGCTCCCAGCCACTACAGGTTTAATATTCCTCACCCTCCAATATGTGGGTCAATATCTCCTCCATCACAGCAGCACCGAGCTCAGAATTTGAAAGAGAGCGCACAACTGCAATATTGGGGATGAGCAGTAACAGCTGAAAGCATCTTATCAATGTCCTAGCACCTCTGGGAGTTTTTCAGCCAGGCTTTGGGAGGCACAAAAATGGCCTACACCTATAGCAAGGACACTATTAAACTTTGGTCAAAGCTGCACAGTTTGTTTTTTGTTTACAGGTACCCCTAATCTGCATAGAATTTTTAGTAAATATTAAATAACCCTTTAAAAACCCTTTTCATGTCACAACACTGAAGAAATTACACTTTGCTACGATGTAAAGTAGTGAGTGTACAGCCTGTATGACAGTGTAAATTTGCTGTCCTCTCAAAATAACACAACACAGCCATTAATGGCTAAACAGCTGGCAACAATAGTGAGTACACTCCTAAATGAAAATCTCCAACTTTGGCCCAATAAGCCAGTGTAAAGGGGAAGCAAGTGTGTTAAATTTGGTGTTATCGCTCTCACTCTCTCCTACTGGTCACTGGAAGTTCAACATGGCACCTCATGGCAAAGAACTCTCTGAGGATCTGATAAAAATAATTGTTGCTCTACATAAAAATGTCCTAGGCTATAAGAAGATTGGCAAGACCCAAAAACTGAGCTGCAGCACGTACAGCAGTTTAACAGGACAGGTTCCACTCAGAATAGGCCTTGCCATGGTCGACCAAAGAAGTTGAATGCACGTGCTCAGATTCATATCCAGAGGTTGTCTTTGGGAAATAGATGTATAAGTGATTTCAGCATTGCTGCAGAGGTTGAAGGGGTGGGGGGACAGCCTGTCAGTGCTCAGACCATGCGCCACACA
Organism: Rana temporaria; assembly: GCF_905171775.1. Taxonomy (NCBI): domain Eukaryota; kingdom Metazoa; phylum Chordata; class Amphibia; order Anura; family Ranidae; genus Rana; species Rana temporaria. The sequence goes on along the minus strand of NC_053494.1, from coordinate 157,877,029 downwards.
TTGCATCAAATTGGTCTGCATGGCTGTCGTCTCAGAAGGAAGCCTCTTCTAATGATGATGCACAAGAAAGCCTGCAAACAGTTTGCTGAAGACAAGCAGACTAAGGACATGGATTACTGGAACCATGTACTTTGGTCTGATGAGACCAATATAAACTTATTTGGTTCAGATGGTGTCAAGCATGTGTGTCAGCAACCAGATGAGGAGTGTGTCTTGCCTACAGTCAAGCATGGTGGTGGGAGTGTCATTGTCTGGGGTTGCATGAGTGCTTCCGGCACAGGGGAGCTACAGTTCATTGAGGGAACCATAATTGCCAACATGTACTGTGACATACTGAAGCAAAGCTTGACCCCCTCCTTCTGGAGACTGGGCTGCAGGGCAGGATTCCAATATGATAACAACCCCAAACACACCTCCAAGATGACCACTGCCTTCCTAAAGAAGTTTAGGATAAAGTTTATGGACTGGTCGAATAGGTCTCCAGACCTAAACCCTATTGAGCATCTGTGGGGCATCCTCAAACAGAAGTTGGAGGAGCGCAAGGTCTCTAACATCCACCAGCTTGGTGATGTTGTCATGGAGGAGTGGAAGAGGACTCCAGTGGCAACCTGTGAAGCTCTGGGGAACTCCATGCCCAAGAGGGTTAAGGCAGTGCTGGAAAATAATGGTGGCCACACAAAATATTGACACATTGGGCCCAATTTGGACATTTTCACTTAGGGGTGTACTCACTTTTGTTGCCAGCGGTTTAGATATTAATAAAATTACACACAGAAAGAAATGGTGTAACACTCAGCACTACAACGTCTGATGATTAGGATTAGCAAGGAGGCATGCATAGGTATGTTAGTTTGTCAAAGTAACTATAAAAAATGAAAATTAAAATGTAAAAAATTTAAGAAAATTGTAAAAATCAATCAAAGTCCTGAGATAAAAAAAAGAGATGAACATAGAGTTCTAGGGAATGAGCCCCTGTTTGATCTGAGTCTCTGAAATGAATGCTGCAGAGGGAGCAAGTCTATTTCAGGAGTGGGCAGGAAAACTTGATCACTGTGGGAAAAAGGAAGACAAAAAAGAGAGAGAGAGAAGCGCCAGGCAAATCCTAGTGCAGCGATATTTTATTCAGTTGAAATACAAAAAATGGAAACAGTGTGAGGTGCACTTACAGAGTGCTAAAAAGGGTAGGTGCTTTCCACATTCAGCATCACAGAAGAGCCACCGGGGGTCACCAGTTTGACAGTCACTGATTACTTCCACACAGAGTTACTCAGCCACATCCTACTGAGGTCCCTCGAGGCTTCAGCTTCCCGCTGACACGTGGTGCTCGTGAACTATCCCTAAGGGACACCCCGGCAGCTCTTCTGTGATGCTGAATGTGAAAAACACCTACCCTTATTAGCACTCTGTAAGTGCACCTCACACTCTTTCTATTTTTTTTATTTTAACTGAATAAAATAATGCTGCACTAGGATTTGCCTGGCGCTTCTCTCTCTCTCTCTCTTTTTTGTCTTCCTTTTTCCCACAGGGAATTTTTTTGGGCTTTAATTTCTAAATTAAAATAAATGAGTTATTTTACAAGGTAAGGGTTTACATATACTTTACTCAGGTCTGTAAATACAAACCTTCAATAACAAGATCTGCAGTAGTTTCCAAGTTTTCATATCTGCAGGTATACTGTCCTTGGTCCTCTGTTCTTACATCTTGGATAGTAAGTTTGTGAATTTTCTCATTGACCTCTGTTCTATATCTTCCTTGAGGTTCAATAACTTTTCCATTTCTGTACCACTGAGACTTCACATTTGGAACTGAGATCTCACAAATCAGAGTGCTACTGTGTCCTTCCTTGATGGACCGATCGTGGAGAGGCTTTATAACTATCGGTTCTGCAAAGAAATACAAATCACTATTTTAGAAGGATAGAGAACACAGATGGGGTCATTTATCAATGTAGACAAATAAAGTAATTACCAATCACAGTTAATTTGGCGCTAGCAATGTGTGGTCCACACACTACGCGATAATTTCCTTGATCCTCCAACTGACAGTTCTTGATTCTGAGATAATGACGATCTCCTTCGATACTAATTTCATATTTGTCATTTGTATCCAATTTTACTGTTCCTTTGTACCAGGAAAGTTTGATTTCAGGGTAATTGATCTTGATTTCACACTCAAACAATGCTTCTTTCTTTGTTTGCACAGTTTGATCCTCAATATCTTTGACTAAATTAATAGGCTGCAAAAATAGTAATAATAATAACATAAGTATATCCCTTTAATTATAGCTTATACTGAATTAAAGCTAAACTCCAGGCAGATATTAAAATGCACAAATAATGCAGCTCTTTACTTGTCAATACATCCTTACAACGTATTTTATATGCAATCAGTGTAAATACCTGAATGTGAGGGTGGGGGGTGTAATTGAAAGAAAAACTGCAGATCAAAAGATCAGGTCCATTTACCTGCTAGACGGGGCTGTGCTGCATACACTTAAGGCTATATGGACATAAACACAAATCCGTTGGTAGGTACAACAGTGTGTATTAATTTGTGTATTTGGCTGTTTGCCTGCAGTTCAGCTTTAAGAATTAAGAAATCATTTCCTACCTCAGCTTGGCTCATTCTTTGTTGAATAAATGACACAAGCTCATCAAATTCTTGCTCTTCCGTTTGAGAACGTTCCCCAAATTCTAACTCCTAGAAGATGAAAATAAAAACATATTTCATTTTAACTGTAATCATGGCAGCATGACAACAATTGTATTCTATAATTCGAGTCAGTGTTCCCAGGAACTAAATATTTGTTCTTCTTGATAAGATATTTAAACCATGTTGCAAATGACATATGTCAACAAGAGGTTGGTTTAATACTATATAATACTCTGGGATGTGTGTATAATGCTATTACTGACTTCTGAAAATGCATTCTGTGAGCCATTCTAATCATTGATGCAAAACACTTATGCAGATAGGAAGCTCTAATTTCACTATGACATCACTTGCTGAATGCTTGTTCAAGAGGAGTCAAGAGGAGTCAACCAGCAGTCACCAAGGTGATCAGTAATGACAGCTTCCAAATTCTTCTCAAGTTCTCTGTAAAGTCTAAAGCCTTAAGCCAAATGTTTGTGGCTAGAAACTTGGTCGGGTTTTTTTTTTTTTTTGCAGTCTGTGTCTCAACTTGTGGAGACCCCTGGGACTGAAACAATGCAACATTTTGAGTCAGAACACAAATATGTCTTTCTACTGGGTACCTGGACTTAACTTTGGAGAGAAAATAAAGAAAGATCATCACTCAAACAGAACACAATTTGCAAAAAAAAAAAACTTGATGGGAATTTGAATCTCTTCTCTATTCAAAATGAAAACATTTTTGTTTTTTGTTTTAGATATACTGTCCTTGCAATGGTTTCAATTTCAAATGTGCACATGAAATACTATTATGTTAAATGTCAGCAACTGGTCATATGCCCAACTGAACTATTGTTGTGATTCTTCGTAGAGCAAGCCAACTGAACTATTTTTGTGATTATTCTTATGGCAGCTAAAATGTATAAATGTGGCTGCACCAATCATTAAGCAACCATATATAAAACAAGCACTGCAGAGGAAACCTGAAGACGGGTTTGGGAGTACAATGAAACTTGTTTTGTGCAACAATAATCCTAATTTTACAAAGACATAATTAGGAATCAGACGTACCATTCTGCGGCTTTCTTCTTCTCTGCTGGCTTTGAGAAGCTCAAACGCCTGAAGAAGACCACGGAAATCTGTGATTCCATACATCCGGGCATATTTTTCATACTCTTTAGGATCAACATTTTTCAAGAGTTCCATTATATCAATGGCTTTCTCTTCTTCCTCCTCCTTCTTCTTCGTTGGAGTCCTAAAATGACATTTAGGAAATAAGTATCACCCTGTATGTACAGTATGTTTTTTTTACAGCATATTAATGTGTGTTTATTTACTTTTTAAGTTTAGCTCTGAGGTCACCCTCAAGGGACTCTTGTTTCCTTTCCTCCACTGACAGGTTAGGACTGCACTCAATTTCACCATGTTTGTTGACAGCCACACATCTGTATTGTCCAGAATCAGTCTTGGTGACATCTTTGATTTCCAGTTTGGCTTCATCTCCTTTTTGCTGAACCACAATGCGGCCGCCGTGATTGATCTGCCGCCATTTACCCTTCATCCATTTGACATTAGGAATTGGATCACCTCCGACTTTAGCAATGAATGTTGCAGTGCCCTCTGCAAGAGTGGTATAACGTTAGTGACCGTGAGCAGTTTAAAGGTGGTTGGAAGGGTTGAATTCATAATTATAATAATAAACACTTACTCTCTGCAACTTTTACACTTCCTGGTTCAGAGACAAAGAATAGCTTTCCTTCAATTGCTGCTTTTTTCACAGGTGCTGCTGCAGGTGCTTTTTCTGAATTAAAAACAAAGAGTTATTAAAATGTTTGCAAAGGCAAAACTTTGGACTTTGGATAGAGTGGGGAAGAGTTAGACCTTTTTACTCTGTCCCTGCTGGGGAGGTTCACACATGAATTGGTCCTAGTGACCATTGTCATCAAGGCAGAACGCCTTGGAGAGGCTAATGAGGGCTTATCAAAGCAAAATTGACTACTGGTAAAATGGATTTGTGATTATGTAAATATACGCCGGCCTAACTCTTTATGAATCTAGCTACTAGTTATCATTGAGATTTGGTTTTCAAAAGTTTGATTACAGCTTTAATATATATTCTTTGCCCACCATTCAGCAGAAGATAAAAAAAATCTTTAAAATAATATACATGGTAATGTGAACTTTGTTTATTTATGTCCTCCTATGGAAAGAACACTTTAAATATTATTTAAAAATGAGCTTATGATATTTCATGCACAGGGAAAAAAGTTTTTTTTACCTTTAAGTGTGACTTTAGACGTTGTTGATTCACTTCCTGCAGAGTTGGTGGCTTTGCACACATAATCTCCGACATCTCCTTTAGCAGCTGCTTTCAATTCTAATGTTGCAGTTCCTCTAACAAAGGTGACACTGCAAGTATTTGAAGACTTGATTTCACGTCCACCCTTGATCCACTGAATCCTGATTGGTTGGGATCCCTCAACATGGCAGCTAAGCTGTAAGCCCTCTCCTTCTGCGACAGTTACAGGTGATAGAGGAACATCAAATACTGGAGGTTTCTTAGGTTCTGTAAAGAAGACAACTTTTGTTTAATTTACAAATTTTTACAAATTTTGTGATTTTGTAATAATATTTGACAACATGTAAAAACAAACCTTTAATAAGTACCGAAGAAGTGCAGAGTGCACTTCCAGCTTCATTTGACACCTTGCAAGTATATAGCCCAGCATCTTCCTTGTTGGACTTCTTAATCTGAAGGATCACCACATTGTTCTTGAAAGAGATTTCACTGTTTACTGATTGCTGGACTTCCTGGTTATTTCTGGACCAAGAAACAATAAGTGGCTGGGAGCCGGCAACACGACCTTCCAGTTTAATTGAGTTACCCTCTGTCTCCTCAACAGTTTCAGAAAGCTTTTTAGTGAAACTTGGAGGCACTTTCCGTTCTGTATATGAAGATATAAATATTATAAATGCATATAATAAAAATAAACCTTATTTAGGAGGCTATTTAAACAAATGGCTTTCGCTACACAAAAATACACCAATCTCCAAAAAAATGGTTGGTATTTTAGGTGACCCAAACAGATAAAGCTATTGTGACCACCAACCTGCAAAACTAATTTTATTACACCGTTAACCTTTTTCGACACTGCATATCCCTTTTGTCACTGACTTAAGCCCTTCCTCCTATACTTAGTATTACCAGTAATTTTTTGTCTTTCCCACTGAGGTGCACAAATCAAAAATAATCTTGAGACCTAAAAAACTATAGATTACCCCAGTCTGATATGTAAAATACTTACTATAATAGTAAATATAATAGTAAATTAAATGGGTTGACTCCCTTTTATTATTTAACTAGGCACTAATTAGTTCCTTAAGACTTTTTGTGTAGCTGTAGAAATCATCATTCCACTGCTCACTATAACAGTATTATTGATAACAGCTAGGATGCTAAAGCGGTAGTAAAGCCTGCTTTGTGATTTTTACCTACAGGTAAGCCTATAATAAGGCTTTACACAGTTTACAACCGCTTTAATACACGTTAGAAACAAAAACACTTTATACTTATTAGCCCAGGGACTGCAAAAAAATATATATTATTTTGTATGTGGTTTCAGCTTCATTGTTGAGGAACAGAAAATTAAATTTTCTCAGTATAGGGTCACATGATACACATGCTAATATTAAATTGTGCCATTTCTGAGAGACAACTCGGTTGATTTACTAAAGGCAAATAGGCTGTTCACCTTGCAAGGGAATTTTCACTTTGCAAAGTAATTTTCTTTTATCTGAGTGAATGAAGTGAAGCTCTGCTGACTTCCATTGTCCAATCACGTGCAAGCAAAAATATTGTTTTCTTTCCCCTTGCATGCATTTGGATATTGTCTGAAAAAATCAATTCTCTCCACATTCACTAAGCTAAGGGAAAATGCATTTGCAAAGTGAAAATTCCCTTCTAATGTGAGCAGTCTATTTGCTTTTTGTAAAAAAAAATTGTTGACGCTGGCTACATAAATAGTGCAATATGTGTGTAATACCTGAACACAGTGCAGTATTACTTTTTTATACAGCCCCCAATTTTTCTTTGAAATTGGGTGTTTCAATAGAATACAAAGTAACCAGAACTCCCCTGATCACAGTGCTGTCAGCCCTTTCTTATTTCCTTGACCCTCTATTGGCTACAGAGTGTGCTGCGGCCAAAAGCTTGATAATAGTAAAGGAAAGTGGTGCAGACATATAAAATAAATAATAATACCTTGTACATTGAGCTTGACGTTGCAAGAATCTTTTCCAACATCATTGGTGGCAGAACATGTGTATTGGCCAGAATCAGCCTTGTCTGTCTTCAAAATTGTAAGTTTTGTTGTATTCTCCAGTTGGGTAACCTTGTAATTTCCTCCAGTTTTGATTTCTTTGTTTTCTTTGGTCCAAGTCAGTTTGATAGGATGTGTTCCTGTCACATGGCACTCAAATTCTGCAAGGTCTCCTACAGGTACATCCACTGGTGATGGTTTTGTGTCAAAGAATGGTGGGTTTCTGCCCTCTAAAATGGGTTGAGTTTAAGAAATTGGTGTTAGGAATATTGCAATAAATCTGACACAGTTGATAAAATATAGAAATAGACATCCCACAAACCTGTCAGAATGAGTTTGGCATTAGAAGAGGCAGTTCCAACAAAATTAGAAGCTTTACAAGTATACTGCCCAGCATGGTGTCTGTCAGTTTGAAAGATCTGAAGGGTAGCAGTTTTATCTATATATGATGTTTGAATATTATAGTCATCTCTTAAAAGTACACCATCTTTATACCAAGAAACCTCAATAGGTTCTGACCCAACTATTTGACATTCAAATGACACCGATAAGCCAACAGTTTCCTGTATGTCCTTCACTTTTCTTGCAAAGGAAGGTGGAACGATACGTTCTGCAGAAAGATGCAGTAAAAATTGTTGAATTGTTTCTGTACATAGTATTATGCTAGTTTATCAGCAGGAAGCTTTAATAGTTAGGCGGAACAATGCAAATGCACTTTATGTTTTGCCATTGTGTATCGACTAAATAGCCTCTGGAAAAAGCAAAATACAAATTTATTGACAAGCACTTTATTAAACTTTAAAATAAGTTTACCTGTTACTGTCAGAAGAGCTGCAGAGGAGGCAGTACCAACTGGATTTTCTGCTTTGCATAAATATTCACCAGAATCATGCACATTTGTTTGAGTGAAAACAAGCGTAGCCACATTGTTCTTAAAGTGTGTTTTACAACCATCCGTTGGTCTCAGTTTAGTATCACCTTTGTACCATGCCACTTTAATTTCTGGTGTGCCTTGAATTTGGCATTGTAATGAAGCAGCATCACCTGCGATGATCTGCACTGGTTCCAGTGGTGTAATGAAATATGGTGGTTCTGAGAGACAAGATATTTCAGTTAGTATAGATAATTTAGCGAATGTATGCTTGAAAAATCACATTAAAGGGTCCCTTTTTTAAATACTAATTATAGAATGTCTGCTGACCCTTTGTACCACATGTTGATGTGATGCCACCAGTATGCACATAAAGCCTCATTTCAGATTTCTACCCAATTTCCTGTTATGAAGTATGTAGTAATCTCCCCAAAGATAAAAACCTGAGAGATGTTCTAATCCCCTATCCACTCTACTCTAGAAAAAAATACTTTTATTGCTGCTACAAGAGAAAGTCTACCAACTTCCTGTCCAGAAAACATAGAGAGAGGACATATCATAGTGAAAAGCGAGAAGTTGTAATCTTTTCCCATTCATTCTATAGTTTAAACCTAACAGGGTTTTTAATCATTGCCCTATTATTCAGTTACAACTTGATACAGTACATACTACATACCTAAAACTTTTACTGTTGCTTGACAGGTATCATGTCCGACTTCATTTTCTACATGGCAAGTATATACACCATCATCATCATTTGTGCAGCTTGAATATTCCAGTATACAAGATTTGTCTGTTGTAGTAATGCTGCAGCGTTCAGACTGAGACACCTCAGCACCATTCTTCTTCCATGTCACATATATTGGAGGAGTTCCAATATAAGAGCACTCAAGAATAATCGGTTTTCCAGTATCTGTCTGATAGTTGTCGAGTTTCTTTACAAATGCAGCAGGTTCTATTAGAATTTAAAACAACACGTATAAAGATATCATGAGCATACATATTTAGTATAACTGCACATGTATGAATGATTTAAAAGATTTAAGTAAAATGTAAATAATTTCTTAGGCTAACCTAAAGTGGAACTATGGGCACCATCATTTGAATACCTTTGGAGGGGTTTTGGCTGGTTACCTCTGCCTTGTGTAAATTCAGTATTTTATGCATCTGAATAGTTTAATAGTTTTAATTGATCTGGATACAGCTTTCTCTGTACTTCCGCTCCCCAACCAGGTTAAGTGCTGCAGGTATGATAGACCTCATTGCTGTTATGTCGTTGCCCTGTCTACTGTATGCTTGCCTTTTCTCCATTTCAAAAATGCAGGTAATGATGAAGCTGCAGCTATGGAGTTTGTGAGTGGAAACAATTAGAAGGGCAGAGATATGACACCAGGGCTAGTGTCTATCATACCTAGAGCTGTCATGTTGATATGGGGGGAATCAGAAGAACAATGGGAGCTGTAGTGTCTAGGCCAACTAAAAACTGTGTTTTTAAGCTATTCAACTTAAATATAAAAAAAAGACTCAACTGATACATGGCAGATTTAACCAGATACAAACTCTTCTAAAGTTTTTCAAATGATGAATCCCTAAAGTTTAGCTGTACAAATTAGAAAAATAAGCAAAACAAAATATTTACCACAGGTTAAAAATTTGGAAGTGCACATTTACTAAGTTAGATAATACATTACTGATAACATTACTTTTATTGATGGGCACCATGTTTCCCATTGTGCTGCAATTTTCAATACATTATTTCTATATCTATTTATTGAACTAACCTTTTACAAAAATGTGAGTAGAACACACGTCCTTTCCAGCATCATTACTGACATGACAAGAATATTCCCCACTTTGTAGGCTATTGACATTGTAAAGCTCCAAAACTGCCAAGGATTCGGTTAGTGTAATATTGCAGTTACTTCCTGGCAAGATTTCTTCACTTCCTTTATACCAAGAAATTTTGAATGGTGGAGTTCCACGAAGCACTCCAGCAAAAGTAACTGTGGCACCTGGGAGGACTTCCACAGGTTCTGGCTTCTCCACGAATGATGGTGGCTCTAAAAAGCAAAAACTGTAATTAGAAGCAGAGCAGAGAATGCAGGCATTAAAATCAATAGGATTCACATACTTCTTATCAAACTAACCTTTAACAGACAAAACAGCACTGCATTCATCAGATCCAGCAACGTTGGTAGCATGGCACGCATATTTTCCAGTATCTGATTGTGTTAGATCACTGACTTTTAGTGTGCAAGTGTTGTCTGTAAGGGCAGTCTGGTACTTGTCTCCACTGACAATTTCACTGCCATTGAAAGACCAAGAAACTAAAATAGGTGGAGATCCAGATACTTTACATTCCATGGAGGTTGTTGACCCAAGTAAGCCATATGTTTCCTTTAGTTTTCTTGTGAAAGATGGAGGAATAATTCGGTCTGAGAAATAGAAAATAAAAAAGTAAATACAGAAAATGCTTTAAATTAAAGCAAAAAGCTGGAGTGCCCATTTGAACCTTAAAAATACTTGAAATGCAATCTATATAGACAACAAGACTCTAATGTGGTTCAACTGAAGCCTGAATCATAGCTCATTATCTGTCAATAGCAAAATTTAGAGGGGCATCAAGAACTTCTTGTCCTACATCACAAAAAATATTGATATTGGCTGCTGCTTGTCTGCTTCATCACTTTACACGTTTTCTGGAGTATTAAAATTGCTTTTTTAGTACAAAGCAGAGGGGTGAGCAAGAAGGTAAGGCTAAGAGCCTTTTCACACTGCCAGCGCCCGAAAAACGCCCGAAAAACGCTGGTAAAGCTGAAACTAGCAACGCTTTACTGCGTTTTTCAAGCTCAGCAGGGAGCTTTTAATCCCTGCTAGTGGCCAAATAAAGGGCCCACAAAGCGCTGCTGCCAAGGCGCTTTGCAGTTGCTTCCCATTGAGTAATAAATCACATCAATGGAGATTAATACAAAGAGAATACTTTTTTTAATTGTATTAAAGTACATTGTATTACCAACCTGAGACATCAACAATGGCTGTACAGCTGCTCTTGCCAACATTGTTCTTCACCTCAAACACATATTCCCCACTGTCATCTGTACCAGTGGAAAGAATTTTCAGGCTAGCAACTTTGCCAAAGAAGCTAATCTTGTATTTCTCATCACTTGTCAGTTCTGTCCCATCTTTAAACCAGGTGGTTACCAACTCTGGGGTTCCACCAACAGTACACTCCAGGGTGCAAGAATCACCTGCAGTGACCTTAGTTGGTTGTGGCTTTTCAACAATTATTGCAGGCTCTGAAAAACAGTGGTGCGCATATTATAAAGACTTTCAATTTATTTGTATGGTATAGTATTTATATGCTGTTTCAACCATTCTCATAAATATATATAGGACACAGGATAAAGTGTACACACAGAGACACTACCAACTAATAAAAACTACAGTAAACAATTATTGCCCTTCCCATGTGCACCTTGCTTTACTAGTTGATCTGAGTGGTTACTATTTTTTCTTTGCCTTTTTGGATTTGTAGAAGATACACACTGAAACTCTTCAACTAAGCAAGTTTGGGCTCCTGGTGTGTTTGTGTACCTTTAGGGAGGGTAGCGGCTATCTCCAAGGCATGCCTTCTTTCAGTTCAGTTCTATATACAGTATGTCCCAGGCTAGGATCTCATTTAAATAAAAATTAGGTACCATACATTATAGAAATACTTTGGCATGGCAGTGTGGCATCATGTACAGTATTGATTAAAAATGTATGCAACAAAACCCATGTATTTAATGCACATTATTGAAACATATTAAACTTTGTTTTACATGAACTATATAGAAAATCTGATTGGAAAGTACTTTACATTTCAGTACTTAGTTTTAAATAGTCTACCACAATACAATCTTATTCTTATGTTCTCCTGAATCAACAATATAAACTAAAATTAAAACGATGAGGGAAACACAATAAAGACTTGGTTAAGTTAAAATGAAAATGTTCTTTACTGAAGCGATACTGACCTAGCACTGATAAGCTAGCAAAGCATTCCTGTGCACCAGCTTCATTCTTGATCTGACATGTGTATTTTCCTGTATTCTCTGGATAAGTACTTGCAAAGGTAAGAGTTGCAATGCTATTGACAAATGAATAACTGATGTTTTCACTTTCTCTAACAACCTCTTCCTTGTCCTTGAGCCATGCAACAGTGATGGGTGAGGTGCCATCGACTACAGCTTGAAGCTGAGCTGGCTCTCCAACCACTGAAGTAAAGTTCTCAAGTTTTTGGACAAATCTTGGAGGTTCTGTAAAAAAAAAAAATGTTTTAAAAAACAAAAAAAACATGGAAAACAAAAACAATGAAACTGATATTATTTTGCATAATTAAAAAAGAAAAATGAAAGTAGATGAACTATACAAACCTTTAAGCTTAATGGAACATAAGCAGGTGTCACTTCCAACATCATTCACTGCTTTGCATTGATATTCACCAATGTCACCAGCATCTAGTTTAAGGATATGTATGGAGGCAAGGTAGTTTTCTGTTATTATCTTAAATTTTTTACTGCTCTTAATCTCCCTTCTGTCTTTAAACCAGGAAACTTCAAACGGAGGTGTGCCATTCAGCTGACATTTAAGAGTTACATCAAGTCCTTTTAATGTTAGCACAGGTTCTGGCCTTGCAATGAAGATGGGAGGCTCTGCAATAAAGAAGAAGAAGATACATTTCATGAGTACATTTTTAATTATGATTGCTGCAAACTAGCATTATTATTAATCTTATTTCCTGCCTGCTAGAAATTGAGTTTAACTAACTTGTTTACTGCAACTAAGCTGCAGCATGACTACTAAGACTCAGTTGTTCCGCTACTGGGCACAACCATCATGTCTCTTGCAAACTATAGAGAAGGTGTAGCCAGGTTTTTATTTACAGACTGCACAGCAAACATAAAACTCAGTCCATCCTGTGACAGTCTTGTCTCACTGCTTTGGACATATAAATAAAGGCTTAGGGCCAGATCCACATACATTTCGATCGGCGCAGCATATCAGAGATACACTACGCCGCCGTACCTTACCTGGCGTATATTCGAATCCTCAGCAAATTTGCGCCGTAAGTTACGGTGGCGTAGTGTATTTCTGGCGGCGGATTTCAAATTGGGCGGGTTGGGGCGGGTTTTATTTAAATGAAGCGCGTCCCCACGCCGAATGAACTGCGCATGACATTTCCCGCCTTGCATTGCGCTAAATGACGTCGCTAGGACGTCATTTTTTTAATTTAGACGTGAGTTACGTCCATCCCTATTCACGGACGACTTACACAAAAAATAAAAAAAAAAAAAATTTCGACGCAGGAACGACGGCCATACTTAACATGGCAAGTCTATATATACGTCGCAAAATACCAGCTTTAACTATACGCCGGAAAAAGCCGACTACAGACGACGTTAGAAAATGCGACGGCCGCGCGTACGTTCGTGGATCGTCGTAAATCGCTAATTTGCATACCCGACACGGAAAACGACGCAAACTCCACCCAGCAGGCGCCGAAGTATTGCATCTAAGATCCGAAGGCGTATGAAGCCGTACGCCTGCCAGGTCTTACCCAGATGCCGTCGTATCTTGGTTTGAGGATTCAAACTAAAGATACGACACGGGAAATTTGAAAGTACGCCGGCGTATCAGTAGATACGCCGGCGTACTTCGTCTGTGGATCTGGCCCTTAGTGCCTAACCTTTTACAAAAAGTAAAACATCTGCATATCAGTAACGTGGGCTTTTTATTCTGTTGAGTAATCATTTGGTTAAGGAAGGAACACATTTAAAACAGGATACAGGCCAAATTAAGACACTTTTACCATACTATACATGAAAGGATTTTTTAAGATATAATTTTCATCTAATGAGACCTTGTAAACTTGAAAACATTCATCATAAATCTGAAGCAGCCTATTAGGGACTGTATGGACCAAGAACAATTATGTATTATTCAGTTTCCTTTCAGGAACTATTTATTGTAGTATATTAAACACGACTCTTACCTTTCACTTTTAGAGAACCACTGCAGCTGACACTGCCGGCATCATTGTGTGCTTCGCAAGTGTAATCTCCACTGTCATTAATGTTGGCATCAGTTATTTCCAACACTGCCACAGAGTCAACAAAGGACATTGCATATTTAGCACTAGGCTGGATCTCAGCATCATTCTTGAACCAAACAACTCTAATCTCAGGCGATCCACTGATTTTGCATTCAAACCTATCAGAATCTCCTTGCTTGATGACCTTTGAAGACTCCAACTTCTTTACAAAACGCGGTGGTTCTTGTGAAAAGAGATCAAAATGAATTAGCATGTTCAATAGTGTATATGAAGGCTTAGTGTAAACATTTTAATCATGCCAAGTTAACCCTTTTGTGATCAGAATTCATTGATGCTTGTACGCCTCTATTAAGGTTGCAATGATTATGACTAATGTGTGGCCCTAAATAATATATATAAACATATGGTTCCAAGGGTAGCCACTGCACTCTATGATTGAAGTAAATGCCCAGGTGCTCACCCACAAAAAAATCCATATAAATCCAAAACTGGTTTAGAGGCACTCGCTGGTCATGCAGAGGAAAGAAAGATGGACTAAGCTTTATCAACACATTGATAATAAAAAGACTGCTGTTTTTGATCTTCCTCCTATGCAACACCCGTGAGTGCCTCTAAACCAATTTTATATATATATATACAAAGCAGGCTATATATATATATATATATATATATATATATATATATATATATATAGCCTGCTTTGTGTTTTTATTAATATTAATAGCAAAGCTAATGCAAGAGAATCACACATTTCACATTAGGAAAATATTGAGAAATACGGTTCTATGTTTACTGTAGAATAATGCTATTTCACAAGCCATAAGATAAGGATAAGATGTTTGACACATTAAGCAAACTAATATTCTGTTGTAGCTTTTTTTGTAGCTTTACCTTGCACATCAAGAGAGGCTGAGCAGGAGTCTTTTCCAACTTCATTGCTGGCATAGCATGAGTAATTACCAGCATCGACCTTACTAACTTTCAGGATCTTTAATTGTGCTCTGTTTTCTGTAAAAGTGATCTTGTAGTTTCCTCCGGGCCGAATTTCTCTGTTGTCTTTTGCCCAAGAGACTTTAATTGGCTGTGTTCCAGTGACATGGCACTCAAAAACAGCAGATTCGCCAAGAGGAACATTAGTAGATTCGGGCTTTATGTCAAAGGCAGGAGCTGATTTGGGTTCTGTAAGTGAAAGATAATTAAGATTATGTCTATATGTTTGTAAAATAAAGTTCTTCTGTGTTGTTAAAAAAAAAAGAAAAGATAATAATGGAAAGCAATGGCACTCATAATTTAACAAACCTGTGAGGATAAGTTTAGCGTTGGAAGATGCAGAACCAATGGGATTTGTAGCTGTGCAAGAATACTGACCAAGGTGGTCAACACTAGTGCTCAGAATATGAAGAGTAGCAATGTTGTCTATATATGAAGTTTGCACATTATTGTCATCTCTCAAAAGAACACCATCCTTATACCAAGAAACCTCAATTGGTTCTGAACCATTTATTCGACAGTCAAAAGTAACAGGTAAGCCAATAGTTTCCTGAACATCTTTAACTTTCTTTGCAAATGAAGGTGCCACCTTACGCTCTGTAAAAGAATAAGGTTTATTGTCAGAAGAATTTTTCAAACCCCAAGCAGTTTTCCCCCCATGCAAAAAAATCTTGCATAGTGTATAAGAGTGGTTGTAAAGATATTAATTTCACCTTGCACAGTGAAAAGAGCACTGGAAGAGGCAGATCCAACTACATTTTCTGCTCTGCAGATATATTCACCACTATCTGCCTTTTCCACCTTGTTGAAAACTAATGTGGCAATATTATTTTTGTACTGCATTTTGTAAGCAGGGGTGGATCTTAGCTTAGTGTCTCCCTTGTACCAAGACACTTTTATCTCTGGTGTTCCTCCTACTTGACATTGTAAAGATGTAGATTCTCCAATGGTAACCTCCACTGGTTCCAGAGGTGAAATGAAATAAGGTGGTTCTAAAGAACAAAGAATTGGAATAAGAAGCATTAAAAGACATTTAGCAAAAATCCTATGTTTTATTATAGTCACCTAAATAAGTACAAACCTAAAATGGATAACAAGGCACTACATGTGTCTTGGCCAGCGTCATTTGCCACCTGGCATTTATACTCTCCATCATCCTCCTGTGTGGCATTAAAAATTTCCAGCAGGCAAGATTTTTCTGTGGTGATTATGCTACACCTTTCAGACTGGCTTATTTCTCTACCGTTCTTTCTCCATGTGACCACAATGGTTGGAGAACCCACATATGTGCATTCCAAAGTGATAGCTTTGTCTGATTCAACACTAGTGTCATTCAGTTTCTTCACAAATGTTGCTGGAGCTATTAAAGTGTTGCAAAGAAAAAATAATTTACATGAGTATGAACTGTACTATATTATGGTTGAAAATATGAACTAACTGTGAAACTCTTTTTAGTGGTACAACTAACCTTTCACAAGAAGATGTGTTGTACACGAGTCTTTGCCGGCATCATTGCTTACCAAGCAAGTATAATCGCCACTCTGTATTGAATCTACATTGTACAACTCCAGTGCAGCAAATGAATTTTGCAAGGAGATATTACAGTTAGGTCCTGGCACCAGTTCACTGCTTCCTCTAAACCAGTTAACCTTAAACGGTGGTGTTCCTTTTATCACACTGGTAAAGGTAACATTTGAGCCTGGTAACACTTCCTGTGGATCAGGTTTCCTCACAAATGAAGGTGGTTCTAAATACAAAGCAATGATATTGAAAATAACATTAGATAAACTCTCTCCAAAAGCTGCAAGTTCAAGACAAAGATTGTTAGAAGAAGAGGTAAGATATTTGGTATGCAATAGCAGCTTTTAAGGAGTGTTTTTCCATCAAGATTACAATTTCTACCAACCTTGGACTGTAAGGGATGCAGTGCATTCATCAGTTCCTGCCACATTAGTAGCTTCACATGTATATGTTCCGACGTCTGCAGCCCCCAGTGAGTTCACTGTTATGGTGCAGGTATTATCTGCAAAGGTGATATCATATTTGTCACTGCTAACAATTTTGTTGCCATTTTGGTACCAAGAGACAGAAATGGGAAGAGATCCAGAAACTTTGCATTCCAATTGTGTAGAAGATCCCAAGACACTGTAGGTATCTTTCAGTTTTCTGGTGAAAGATGGTGGTATGGCACGATCTGTAGGAGGACAGTATGCTATAAGTAAAACCAGATACCTATAATATATAAATAGCTAAAATGTTAAATAATGAAAAAAAATTGTGCTAACCAAGAACATCAACTGAGACTGTACAGCTGCTTTCGCCAACATCATTCATAACTTCGAAAGTGTATGCTCCGCTATCTCCCCTGTCAGCAGAGAGAATCTTAAGCGTTGACCTCTTGTTAGAGAAAGTAATGGAGTGCTTATGATCACTCCTTATCTCCCTGGCATCTTTATACCACTTAGTTATTAACTCAGGTGAGCCAGCAACGGTACACTCAAGAGAACATGTATCACCAGCTGTGACTCTCATTGGTTCTGGCTTCTCCACTATTCTTGCTGGTTCTGAAAAAAATGTATGTGCAGGGAAAGAAAATATAGGTTTATTTTTGGCAACTATATGGTTTAAACTAAATGCTAGCTAACACCTTGAATTTAGTGATGCTACTAAAAAAAAGTATTTGCATAAGTTACCAACCTATTAGAGAAAGTAAAGATGCACATTCACGAGAGCCCACTTCATTTGTAGCCTGGCACGTGTATTTTCCTGCACTTAGGGATTCTGTGCTGGCAATTTGCAATATTGCAATGTTGTTTACATAAGAAATTCTGATATTTTCACTCTCTCTGACAATTTCTCCTTTGTCCTTTAGCCAAGTAATGGAAATGGGCTGGGAGCCCTCAGTAACTGCCTGCAACTCAGTTGCTTCACCAGAAAAGCAAGTGACGTCACTGAGCTTTTTCACGAATCGTGGTGGTTCTATAGAAGAAGACAAGTGTCCAAGGAGACTCATGAAATAAACTTTAAAGGAGGAAGGCAGAACATACTTTCAAAGATAAGTTAGTTTACAGTACCTTTGAACTTGATAGCACAGACACAGTTGTCACTTCCAACTTCGTTGACTGCCCTGCACTGGTATTCACCAATGTCAGCTGGCTCCACATTAAGAACATGAATGCTAGCAAAGGTGTCTTTGGAAGTGAGTTTGAACTTTTTACTGCTTCGAATCTGTCGCCTATCTTTGAACCAGGCAACTTCAAAGGGTGCGGTTCCCAAAAGTTCACACTCAAAACTGACATCAACGCCTTTCAGAACCTCCACTGGACTAGGCTTTCTAACAAAAATTGGGGGTTCTAAGAATAAAACAAAAACATTTTTTTTTACTAAACAAATGTTTAGGAAGCTGCTTTCTGCTATGAGAAACATTAGCCTATTCCATACTGCCTCCTTTTTACCATCATATTAGGTTAGTAATCAATAATTACTAAAATGGTACAGATAAAACAAGGCTCTAAAAAAAATTATATCTATATAACCGAGACTTGAAAACACATCTCAGCTGACCTCAGGACTGGATTTCCATTAGTGGAGCCTGGATCCATCAGCTTTGGGCACTCAAAGCAACACCTCTCTGCTAGAACCCTTCTATACAGAACTTTTTTTTACTGGTTTTATTGGTCCTCATCCACCTTAAAATATTGTGATAGTATATAAATAGGCTCACATGAGATGACTATATTATTACTGATAAAGGGAAAAATGTGTAACCAAAGACATACAGGCCAATGTCTGTCTTGTCCTTTCACAACATGTGAGCTAATAAGCTATAGGGATGTGGGAGAGGATCTAAAAAGCATTACTTTGTTTTCCATGTGACTAATTTAGACTAATATGGATTATTAAGAAAATCAGAAATGGCATTTTAAAAGCATTTGAAATTCGGAAAAGAAGGGTAGGTTCACGCTCGGTTGATATACTTGGATTTCTACACCTGGAGTAGTGAATACTAAAACAATACTAAATACAACACACTTATTTTTTATTTAGTATTTTAAATAAATGTATTTGTCCTTTCCATGTCTTCACTGTTACTACATAATTATAACTTTATGCTGCATTTTAATAGCATTTTTTTTTTTACATGGACAAAATGCTAATTTGCAATCTTTTTATCTAATACCACTCGATTTACATCAATGTCTAAGTCAAGTGCCTATACCTTAGATAACCAGTTATTAGGAACATTAACTAGCAAGACTATTCTTTCAAAACTCTATTACGTATAATTGATGTACTTTGTATATTTTAAAAAAATGGTATAGCTCTTTTTAAAGCTAATACAAAGTAATTTGATTGTACTGACTAAAATAATAAAGATACAGAAAAGATAATAATAGTAACTTGGCACCTTTTACTGTGATAGATGTACTGCAGCTTGCACTACCAGCATCATTATGAGCTTCACACGTGTAATCCCCACTGTCTTCTGGGCTGAAATCATTAATATCAAGAAGTGCCACATTCTCAGCAAAAGATAAATTGAGCTTTTCACTTGGTTGAAGTTCTGTGTCATTTTTGTACCACACAACTCTAATTTCTGGAGATCCACTAATCTTGCAATCAAAATGGGCAGAGCCACCAAGTGCCACAATCCGTGAAGGTTCTAGCTTCTTTACAAACTTTGGCGGTTCTAGAGAAGTAAAGGAGAAAGGTAACTACCTGTCACATAAAATAGATTGTGTAATTTAATGACTAATATGTACTGTTGTACTTGCTATGTGTATATGCTTTCATATAAGTTTGTGTTTTAAGAAGTTGTGTGCAAAAAAGTAACTCTGAGAAAGAAAGTAATTATGAATGCTGTTTTGTATCTAGGTATCCCTGAAGAATTATTGATTGATCAGCTTATTTAGTTAATAATAAAAGCTGTATGATATAGCCAACATACCCTGAATTTAAAAACAAGAAGATGCACAAAAAACAAAGAACATAATTCTCATTCCCTTTACATTTGTTAGGCTTCTTAGAAGATATACGAATGTATGTAAGACTTTAAACATTACATGTATGACAGAATACCTTTCACACTCAATTCGGCTGAACAAGATTCTTTCCCAACGTCGTTGGCTGCAAGGCAAGAGTAGACGCCAGAATCACCTTTGCCCACTTTTATAATTCTCAGGTGAGCTGTGTTGCCAATGTATGTGATTTTATAATTTCCTCCTGTTTTAATTTCTTTATTATCTTTGGTCCATAGCACCTTAATTGGCTGCGTTCCAGAAACCAGGCATTCAAAGTCTGCACTTTCCCCAAGCACAGCACCTACTGATTCCAATTTTTTATCAAAGAAAGGTGGTTTCTTTGGTTCTATAAATCAAAATAAATAGCAAAATAACTTAGTATTCTAAAAATGTTAAAGATTTATGCTGTGAGCCAGCAAGGAACCCAGCAAAGTCTGACCACAATCAGATTATGATAAAGGCACAAACCTGAGACTGTCAGCTTAGCAGAAGAAGAAGCAGTTCCGACTGCATTGGTTGCTGTGCAAGAATAGAGACCAGCATGGCCCTTCTCTGATTCCAGAATACGAAGAGTAGCTACGTTATTCACAAATGACATTTGAACGTTACTGTCCTCAGTTAAAGGTACACCATCTTTATACCAGGACACCTCAATAGGTTCTGAACCATTAATACGGCAATCAAATTTAACTGGCTGCCCAAGTGTGACCTCCAGATCCTTCATTTTCCTGGCAAATGAAGGTGGAAGTTGACGGTCTGCAAAACAAAAGAGTATTTAAGGAAAAGTTTTTCCCCCTCAACCAAACTAAAGATAAGAGGTAAATGTATGAATTTCATAAGAAAAATCACCTTGAACTGTAAATACTGCCTTAGAAGAAACAGATCCTACAGAATTTTCTGCTTTGCAAATATATTCACCACTATCATTTTTGTCAACTTTGCTGAAAGCAAGAGTAGCTACGTTGTTTGAAAAGTACACTTTGCAACCTGGAGTTGACCTGAGTTTTGTATCTCCTTTGTACCAAGATACCACAATTTCGGGAGTGCCACCAACTTGACATTGCAAAGATGTTGAGTCACCAACTGTCACTTCCACATCTTCAATACTTGTAATAAAGTATGGCGGTTCTATAAAAAAATAATTCCAGTAACAAAATTGTTACCCAACCTTAAGAAAAATCTGTAAAATTATACAGCAAAAAATTTCAAACACAAACCTAGAATGGTGACCATAGATTGGCAGATATCTTGCCCAGCTTCATTTTCAACCCGGCAAGTATATTCGCCATCATCTTCTTTGGAGCTACTTAAGATTTCCAGGATGCAAGATTTTTCTGTTGTTGTTAAGTTACATCTTTCGGTTTGTACTATCTCTACGCCATTCCTTTCCCAAGTAACATAAATTGGAGGTGTGCCAGTATATGTGCTCTCCAAAATAAATGGTTGACCAGTTTCTACATTGTAGTCTTTAATTTTCTTCACAAAGGTAACAGGCTCTGATTTAAGAATACACAAAAGCATTAGCAAAGCTTTTGAAAATTAAGTGGCTAAAAAGAATAAGCACAGCTGAAAAAAGAAAGTTACCTTTTACAAACAGTGGGGTAGTGCATGAGTCCTTTCCAGCATCGTTAGAAACCACACACGTGTAGTCTCCACTATGGGTAGTGTTCACTTCATATAATTCCAAGATGGCAGCTGAATCTTTAAATTTTATAAGACAAGTAGTTCCAGAAATAAGTTCACTGCTTCCCTTAAACCAGTGTACCTTAAAAGGAGGTGTTCCCCTAATAACACTTATAAAAGAGGCATTCATTCCAGGTAAGACTTCAAGTGGTTCAGGCTTTGTCACAATGGAAGGCGGTTCTGAAGAATTACAACACATACCATAAGATTTAAAGCAATAAGAATATGTTTTGATTCGCTGCAGCGCATCTTTAGACTAAAGATACTTTGCTTTACAATTATAATAGACAGAGGAAGAAAAATGTAATAAATAAATAGCAAAAATAGGCTAAGATTTTTAAGAAGTAAAGAAGATTACACTCCATCTCTGTAACTGAACAGTATTACTGACCTTGGACAATTAGAGTAGCACTGCACTCATCAGTCCCAGCAATGTTTGCTGCTACACAAGTATAGCTTCCAGCATCTGAGGATTCCAAGTAATTCATTTTTAAAACACAAAGACTATCAGAAAATTCAGGCTCATATTTATCGCCACTGAAGATTTTGCTTCCATTGTGAAGCCAAGTAATAGAGATAGGCAGTGATCCAGTGATTTTGCATTCCATTTGAACAGATGAACCTACTGCTGCAGTGGTTTCTTTCAATTTTTTGGTGAAAGAAGGAGATAATACACGATCTAGTCAACAAAGGCAAAAAAAAAATGTTTTATAAAAGAACTACCCACAGACATTATTATTATATAAAGCCCAGAAGATATAACAACTAACCAAGAACATCAACTGTTGTAGTGCAGGTGCTCTTTCCAACATTGTTTTTCACTTCAAAGGTATATTCTCCACTGTCACTTTTGTCTGCAGAGAGGATTTTAATTGAGGCTACCTTATTGGATAGACTGATTTTATATTTCTGACTGCTGGTCAATTCTTTGCCATCTTTAAACCAGCTGGCTGAAAGTTCTGGTGTGCCTGCCACTATGCATTCTATTATGCAGACATCACCTGCAGTGACTCTCACAGGTTCTGGCTTTTCTACTATTATTGCAGGTTCTGAAATAAAACAAAATGACAAACGATGATTTTTCAACTGATTTAACATGTGTGTCAAGTGAACTAGTTCCTATCTTCTTTCTTTTCATAGTTACCTAAAACAGACACGTTTGCTATACACTCCCTCATTCCAGCATCATTTTTAATCTGGCATATATATTTTCCAGCATTAGCTGGTTCAGCCTTTCTAATCTGAAGAGTTGCAAGGTTTTCAAAGTGAGAAATCTTAATGTTTTCACTCTCCCTCACGACTTCCTCCTTGTCCTTCAGCCAAAGAACCGAAATAGGTTGTGAGCCCTCGATCAGTCCTTGTAATTCAAGGGGTTCACCTTGAATGACAGTTATGCTTTCAACTTTCTTCACAAATTTTGGTGGTTCTGAACAGAAAAGTAAAGCAAAGATGAATAAAGAATGGTTTGTGAGCAAATTGTCTTTGACATCAGCTAGCAATTGAATGAATTACCTTTAAGTTTTATATTGCAAATGCAAGTATCACTTCCAATATCGTTGGAGGCCTTACAATGATAGTCTCCAATATCTGGGGCCTCAACATTAAGAATATGAACAGAAGCAAGGTGATTCTTAGAAGTTACTTTGTACTTTTTACTGCTTCTAATTTGTCTGCGATCTTTGAACCAAATCACGTCGAAAGGTGGGGTTCCCAAGAGTTCACACTCAAGACTAACATCCACGCCTTTTAAGACTTCTGTTGGACTAGGCTTCTTGCTAAAGACAGGAGGCTCTATAAAAATAATGAACATATATTACTAAATCTTCTCTAACTTATTCTAGCTCATAAAGTGTTGCCAGACAGCTTATCAATGCAAAGCCATATATACAGTTTATGTACATGATGATTTTTTCTTTATATTTTTACCTACTGAAACCTATAAGAATAATCAAATATATGATATATTGCATTTAATTATCACAGGCATATTTTTAAGGCAGTGAATCTGATATTCAGCAAATGTTCCCTGTTGGAGGATCTTTCAGGTCTATGTGTTTTAAATGACAGTGATTCATTATGCACTAGAGAATGTTTTGAGAAAGTCACATTCACTGCTTTATAAAAAAGATCCCTAAAGCCTACTACACACTAGTCATTTTTTTGTTCAACCCAGCGGGTTTGACAGGGGGACATCCCCCCCACCAGAACACGCCAGTTAGCACTCTCAGGCCCCGTACACACGACCAGTTTCCTCTGCAGAATTCAGCTTCCGACCGAGTTTCTGGCTGAATTCTGCCGAGAAACCCGGCCGTGTGTACACTTTCGGCCTAGGAAGCCGACGAGGACCTCGGCGAGGAAATAGAGAACATGTTCTCTATTTCCTCGTTGTTCTATGGGAGCTCTCGTCCCGCCGAGCTCCTCGGCGGCTTCAGGGCTGAACTGGCCGAGGAACTCGATGTGTTTGGCACGTCGAGTTCCTCGGCCGTGTGTACGTGGCCTCAGCCATTGACTGAGAGCGCTCATCAGATGCCACTCAGCAGCCTTTTTCCGGTCATTCCCCTTGGACAGAAGGCGGCCAAACTTCTGTGGGCCAAATATTCGGTCCATGTGTATGACCATTTAGTCTTAGTTTAAAAAGTTAAGTGTCTATGTACAAATGTTTTCACACAATATTCACACAACTTGTATCCAGGATTTACACATTTTCTGATTCAAATGCAGCTAAAAATGTGAAAATCTTTTGTTAAAACATTTATAAATAGAGGTTTACAATTTATTTTAAGCTTGTTAATTATGTCCCTATAATTTGCAAACCATTGTAATTATTTTGTTATTAGATTACTGTTGGTCTTTCCATCATGCCAAAATGTTATACATATACATTTGTTTAAAATAGACTTCTCAACAGATCCTAATTTTCTTTCTAAAACAAATATTAACATAACCTTAAGGTAGGGTTATATACTTTATCTTGTATAATCCCTAAAAACTATATAGGATATTATACAAATATGCAATAATTAAGCGCTCATTCACACGCTTTGTGGTAGCCTGCATTTTTCTGTACTGGCCACCGAGCAGCACTGGACTCTGGTGTAGAACAACGGCATATTGTATAATGCCTGGTCACCCATGACCATTCAAATAATATTGGACATTGCTTATGATGCCATACACTGTACTGCAGTACACCAGCAGATTGCATTGTACTTTTAATTACCGTATTTATCGGCGTATAACACGCACAGGCATACAACACGCATCCTAATTTTAAGAGGAAACTTTCAGGAAAAAATCTTTCCCCAGCTCCCTGTGTATAACACACAGTCACAGTTTACCCTCTATTTTCAGGGTAAAAAGTGAGTGTTATATGCCAATAAATACAGTAATTTTAATTGTATTTCTTTTATCTAATTAGAATTATCTATGCCCAGTTTAATAAATTATTATCATTATATACTATATACTACATCATAAATCATACTTTTGATTATACCTGGCTATTGGTGGTGTGCTCTCAGCAGTGCTATTATCCTTTATTGTGCATATCACACAAGCAAGAAATTAAATTTCTTGGTGGTGTTTTGTACACTATCTATTTACAAAATACTTCCAGGTTGCCAAAATTGCATTTTATAAAAAAAATTACAGCACTGCAGATTGAAAACAAATGTAATTTATAATACTATTCAAATGCAATATGACTTATGTAGCATTTGTATATGCTATATTATTTATTGTTTATGGGTGTGTACTATGCCAAGTGAATAGTGTGAATACTATGCAGTATTCTCTAGCAGGGGCATACGGATTACAAAATTGTCAGCATGGAATTGCAAATCTTTTGGAAGGCTAATTACCTGCTTGACTAGAGTTTAGCATTGACATTATGACCCATGGCTATAAGATATTTAAATCCAACTATAAACAAAACATTAATTTTGTCCCTGCAGGACTAAATTAGAGCAATGGGTTTCCACAGAAGCAGTAAAAATACAGGCTTGAACCCATCCCCATTTTATTGCCAGTAGGCACAGTTTTTTTAAAGAAGAAAGTTTGTATATCTCTTCTGAAAAAAACATTTTTGGTAAATGAGCATAGCCTGCTGAGCAGTTCACTCTCAGGATCTTTGGAGCCCAGTATCAGGATGAATTTGCTTGAGCTGTATTATTGACAGGTGCAACATGGCTGAAGAAGAAAGAAGCCAGGAGCAGAAGAAGTTTTAGCGAAGATGGCACTAGCTGTGGAGTGGTGAGGGAAAGTATGAAGCTGTCATGACTAGTACACTGTATACTCAGAGATACCTCTACCGCAGCCCTCATTTCTCCTTAAGAGAGGAATGCAGAAAAAGGCTTTGGAATTTACCTTTTGTTTGAATGGAGATGGCGTATGTAACTTATAGACATGTATGTGTGCCAAACTATGGGCCATATCCTAAAAAGGGATACGCCGGCGTAACTGCTGTTACGCCGTCGTATCCCTGTTTCTAACTATGGAACTGATCCACAGAATCAGTTTTCCATAGTTAGCCAGAAGATCCGGCATGTGTAAGGGACTTACACTGCCGGATCTTAGGATGCAGTACTGCATCCGCCGCTGGGGGCATTTTGTGTGGAAATGCCGCCTCGGGTATGCAAATTAGCACTTACGGAGATCCACGAAGCTTTTCAGCTTCGTTTTTTCTCCGTAAGTTTTAGTTTGCAAACGCAAAATTAGGGCTGCTTTTACAAAGTGTAAACTGTTTACACCATGTAAAAGCAGACCCTTCTGTCCAGCGACGCAATTTTTTTTTTGATTTGAATTTTTTTTTCGCGCCGTATCTTTTTTTTTCCCGACGCAACTTTATTGACCCGTCGCAATCCACAAAGCTCGGGGTAACGTAATTTCGTGCTATGCACGTTGGGAAAATGACGTCACGAGCATGCGCAGTATGGCCGGCGCGGGAGCGCGCCTAATTTAAATGGGAATCGCCCCCATGAAAATAGGAACGCCTTGCGCCGGCGGAATTTAAGTTACACAGCCAAAAATTTCTAGGTAAGTGCTTTGTGGATCGGGCACTTAGGTAGAAATTTTAAGGCAGTGTAACTTAAATGGGAAAAATTAAGTTACGCCGGACCTTTGTGGATTACCCCCTATGTTTTGGCCAAGTAAGCAAATCTTAATTTTGTGCCATTCCACTTGCAATGCCTAACTAGAAACTAGCAAGGTAAATATGCATGATTTCATAGTAAGCTTTACGTTTTATGTAAGCCCATTCGCTTCATATGTTACACACTAACAAGAGTTTGATTCAGACAGCTCATTGAAATCAATGTACTTCTGAAGCATAAAATCACCCCAATTATCGGACACATCACAAAGTGCACTATGGTGCAACACATGTGTTGTCCTAGAGCATTGGGTGCTATTTAAAATGAATAGCACTACAATGCATCAATAAATGAAATGTTCATTTCGGTAATATGTGCTTTGCAACAACACATGGATATAAATAAGTCCTAAATGAGGATACACACTAAAGATGCATGCACAGCATAAGCCATGTTGGTGAGTCCATAACTCTAAAAGTCAGCTGAGCATACTTTGGAAGGCATTTCTGACCTTTGACTACAATCTTGATACTGGAGCTGGCACTGCCAGCATCATTGTTGGCTTCACAGGTGTAGTCTCCGCTATCTTCGATGCTGAGGTTGTTGATTTCAAGAACTGGTATAAAGTCAATGAAAGATATGGTATACTTCTCATTTGCCTTAATTTCACTGTCGTTTTTGTACCAGGTGATTTTGATCTCTGGGGATCCACTGATCTTGCACTCACAGCGGACAGAATCACCTTGTTTGGTTACTTTTGTTGACTCTAACTTCTTGATAAACTTTGGTGGTTCTATAAAACCAAAATGGAAAAAGAAAATTAGAATTGAATTCAACAACAATGGTAAGTGGAGGTTGAACCTGAGGAAGTGGTGGTTACAGATGTGTAGTGATACAAAGTAGTCAAGCTCAAAAGAGGAAATAAACACTTAAACATGAAGTAAGACAAACATAAAGATGACAAAATTAAAGCAAATCCTCGCACCTGTTACAACCAACATTGCACTACAAGTGTCGCTACCAACATCATTGGTAACTTGGCATGTATAGCGTCCAGTGCTTGAGCCATCCACTGTGAAAAGATTTAAGAAACCTATTGACCCTTCCATTCCAAGGAAACACTTAGGTCCAGAAAAGAGTTCCACATCTTCTTTAAACCATTTAATTGCAAATGGTGGTGTTCCTTTTACTTCAACTTTGAAATCCACCAAAGAATCCGGTATTGCCTTTTGACTCTCAGGTTTTAAAGTGAAGCTCGGAGGTTCTATGATGTTGGAAAAAGAGTGTTTAAATATTTTTGAATTGTATATTTTCCTGAAATAATTGACTTTTAGTAAGACGTTTTTACACCACTGCACACCATGTTCTATTTACAAAAGCCTATATTTTAAGATTGTTGTTATAATTCAAAAGTGACGAGAATATTAAATGGAATTAAAGAAAAAAGAAAGAAAAATTCACTTCAAACCTTTTACAGTCAAGATAGCACTACATTCAGCGCTTCCTGCCACGTTCTTTACTTTGCACTTGTAGTTGCCACTGTCAGATACATCTATGTCAGCAGTGGTCAAAGATACTACATTTTCATGACAAACAAGCCTGTGCTTTGCGCTGTGCAAGATTTCACTCCCATCTTTGAACCATTGTGCATTTATAGGCAATGAACCAGTAACTTTGCATTCCATCTGAATGGATGATCCAAGAACCTTATCCATCTTTGTTAACTTTTTTGTAAAAGATGGAGGAATAGCTTGATCTGTCCAATAAAAGAATATAGCCAGTTATTTATCTGCACGGGCTAATGGAATACTTTCTGGCAAGTGCAATAAAAATAAATTATAATACAAACCTAGAACAGTTACAAAAGCTGTACAACTACTGGTTCCAAAGTCGTTTTCAACCTTAAACATATATTCTCCGCTATCATCCTTGCTTGCAGATTGAATCCTCAAGCTGGATACGTTATCCTCAAAGCTTAGGGTATAAAATCTGCTTGGCATAATCTGTCTGCCTTCTTTGTACCACTTGACTTGGAGCTCTGGTGTCCCAGCCACAGTACTATACAAAGTCACTGGATCTCTTTCGGTTACATTTACTGATTTGGGTCTCTCGACTATCTGTGCAGGCTCTGTTTCAAATTAAATGTAAAATAATATAAAAATTAAAAAGGATTTGTTTTATCATTTCAATAACTAAATTAAGTACAATTTGATATTTAATAGCCTAGCACTAACCTTGAGCTATAAGAGAGGCAACACATTTTTCTGTCCCTGATTCATTGGAAGCTTGGCAAGTATATCTACCAGTATGACTGTCATCAACAGTCCTGATATAGAGAGTAGCAACGTTGTTCTCAAAGGTAATTTGGGTATTGTCATCTTGCTCTACAACTTTATCTCCTTTTATCCAAGACACTGTTATAGGGTCAGAACCTGCTATAGCACATTGAAAAACAGCAGCACTTCCAAGGATTGTGGTAGCATTTTCTATCTTCTGGACAAAGGTTGGGGGATCTAAATAAGACAAAGCCATTGAAATGTGGTTCAAATTAGTTCTCTGAGTATAGAGAAAAAAAGAAATAGAGAATAACCTATGGTATTTTTTGCAACTAACCTTTCAAATGTACTGAAGCACTGCAATAACAGCCTCCAGCTTCGTTTGATATTGTACACTGGTATTCACCAGCATCTGAATAGTCAACATTGAAAATGTGCAGCTCAAATACTGATTCCTTTTGAACCGATGAGTACTTTTTACCACTCCGAATCTCCTTTTTGTTCTTTGAAAAAGTTACATCGAATGGTGGTGTGCCCAGAACTTCACAGAATAACTTCACATCAGAAGCTTTCACTGCTTCAACTGGCTCAAATACAGTTTTAAAAGTGGGGGCCTCTACAATTTAACAAATAGAGTGACTTGTTAAAAATGTGAAAACATATAAAGTATTGAAAAAAAGTATTAAATATATAAGGACTATTAACTAACCTTTTACTTTAACATCAATGCTGCAGCTCTCACTACCTGCCTCATTGGTGGCCTCACAAACATATATTCCAGTGTCTTCAATCGTAGAATTGATAATATCAAGAGTAGCTATTCCGTCTACAAATGAAATACTGTATCTGCCACTTGTCATAATGTCATTTCCATCCAAGTACCAAGTAACCTTGATTTCAGGTGTGCCAGTTATTTGACACTGGAAAGTTGTTGACTCTCCTTTCCTTAACAACAAGATTGGGCTTGGCTTCTTAACAAACCGTGGGGGCTCTAAATATAGATAACATATTTAGGTTTATATCAATAACATTCTAAAATAAGATGAACTAAGCTTAGGTATGATAGAAAAGAATGCAAACCTTTTACAAACAGCTTTGCTTTACAAGTTGCTGTGCCAACATCATTGCTAGCTTGAACTGTGTAACTTCCAGAATCGGCAACTTTAGCCGATAAAAGTTCTAGGATACTTGAAGATTCATCCTTCCAAACTGATCGATTTGCTCCTGAAAGGAGTTCCTTGCTATCCTTAAACCATTTGATTACCATTGGAGTGGTGCCATTCAAAACAGTTTTAAACTGAACTCTAGACCCTGGTAGAGTGTCTTGTGACTGAGGCTTTTCAATAAAATATGGAGGTTCTAAAATAAGTAAATAAGAAATTGTTAAACAAAAGTTTCACTAAATTAGTTAAATAAGGGGCTCTGTCCAAAATGAAATAATAAGGAATGCAAACCTTTCACAGTTAAATATCCACTGCATTGACTCTTCCCTGCTTTATTTGTAGCAATGCAAGTGTAGGTCCCACTGTCTAATCCTTCTAATTCATTAATCTCCATGAATGCTATGTTATCGTGGAAGGAATATTTGTGCTTTCCGCTAGGCTGAATTTCTTTGTCATCCTTTAACCATTTCAAAGTTATTGGATGTGAGCCAGAAACTATACATTCAAGATTAACAAAAGACCCTTTGACACTGTCCATTTTTTTCAGTTTCTTTGTAAATGATGGTGGGATTATTAGATCTAATTAACAAAGAAGAAATAAACACCAAGTTAGTTGCAAATCAAATGTGTTCAAAGGGACACATATATATAATTAAGGTAAAGTATATCTCTATACTAACCTAATACATTGACAGAAGCAGTGCAAGAGCTTCTACCAACATCATTCTGCACCTCAAATGTATACTCTCCGCTATCATTTTTGTCCGCTGATGCAATTTTTAAAATGGATACATTTTCAGTAAAACTAATCTTATGTTTTGGACCAAATTTTAGCTCTTTTCCATCTTTGAACCATTTGGCAGTGATTTCTTTAGTTCCAGAAAATTTACATTGCAATGTCGCAGGGTCACCTTCTGTGACATCGACAGATGCAGTCTTGTCAATAATTGTGGCAGGTTCTGTTGTTAAAGAAGGATAATATTATTTAGAACTTGTTTACAGTTAGATTTTTTTTAAGTTTTTAAAAGCAGAGAATGAAAGGGACCAACCTTTAACTGCTAGAACCGCAGAGCATCGTTGAACACCTGCATCATTTTTGGCTTCACATGTATACTTGCCACCAAGGTTGCTTTTAACAGAAGTTATGTGTAGTGTGGCTACATTGTTTTTAAATATTGCTTTTATGTTTTCTCCTTCCATAACTTCATCATTGTCTTTCCACCATGATATGGAGATGGGCTGTGAACCTTTAACAGAACATTGGAAGGCAACCATTCCTCCAATGAGGGAACTAAGATTTTCAATCTTCCTTGTAAAAGTGGGGGGTTCTGACAAATAGATGGAGATTTGTAAGACAGAATTTACAGCTAAGCTACATTTTTAAAACAAAATTTCTTATTAAATGTTTTTGGCGCTACTAACCTTTTAGAGTCACAAGTGAACTACAAAGACAGCTTCCAACGTCGTTAAACACCCTACACTGGAATTCTCCTGTATCCATGGAGTCAAACCTTAGAATGTTGAGGCTTAGTAAATTTTCCTGGAAAAAGGTTTTGTACTTCCTACCACTCCGAATAGGTTTGTTGTCCTTGAACCATGAAACCTCAAATGGAGCTGAGCCTACCAATGCGCCTTCCAAAGTAACATCGGAATCTCTCATTACTTCAATATTTTGAAACTCTTTTACAAAAGATGGAGGTTCTGTATTTTAAGAGAAAGGCCTTTCAGTAAATAAAATGTTTTAAAAATAAATAAGAGTATATAAAAGAAGAGTAAAGAAGAAGTAGTGACTTTAACACACCTTTAACTATGACAGCACAGCTGCATGTATCTGTACCAGCCTCATTTTTAGCTTGGCATAAATATTCGCCAACATCTTCAAGACTTATGCTATAAATTCTAAGAGCTGCTATAGAGTTCAGGAATGACATACTGCACGCGTCACTTTCTTTAATTTCCTTGTCATTTTTAAACCAGGTAATACTAATTGTTGGTGTTCCGGCTACTTTACATTCAAGTTGTACAGCATCGCCCTTTTTGAAAAGCTGTGATTGTTCTAGCTTCTCAACAAATGTTGCTGGCTCTGTAGAATTTAAATAATAGTTAAAAAAAGAGAAACTCGTTGTAAAAGAGTAAAAGAAGATATGCGTAGCTGTAAAAACAAAGAAGAAGTCAAACCTTTCACAAATAAGTTTGCACTGCATTCCACAGCGCCAGCCTTGTTGCTGACTTTGCAGACATAGTTTCCTGAGTCTGATGTTTTAACAGCATAAAGTTCCAAAGAGCTGCTGGTGTTTTCTTTAGCAATGTAGCAAGAACCTCCAGTTTTAAGTTCATCCACACCTTTAAACCATCTTATAGACAAAGGTGGTGTTCCCTTAAAAGTGGTCTTCAGACACACAGTTGATCCTGGCAGGGTATCTTGTGAATCAGGTTTGGTTAGAAAGCTTGGAGGTTCTAAATGTATGAAGAACAGACATTGTAAAAATAAAAAACTTAAAGAAGCATTACGGAGTATTGAAACTAAAGGTAGCAAGAAAACGCTTATGAACCAAACCTTTAACAGAAAGTGTTCCTTTGGATTCCTTGCTTCCTGCAGAATTTGTTGCTTTACAAGTATAACTTCCGGCGTCACTCAGTTCTAGTCGACTTAGCTCCAAAGATGCAGTACCTTCCACAAATGATATCTTATACTTGTCTGGAGTAAGTTCTTCCCCATTTTTAAACCATGCAATTTTCATGGGCAAAGAACCAGAGACTTTGCACTCCAATCGACATGGCACATTTATTACATTGTCAATATCTCTTAATGCTTTAGTAAAAGATGGGGAAATAGTTCGATCTGTTTATGATAGAAATATATAGGTTTATCACCAAATTGTTCAACATACTGAAAACTATGGCAACTGTACTGATTCTAATTTTAAGAACTATGTGTCATACTAACCTAATACTGTAAAAGTGATCTTGCAGCTGTTACTACCGACATCATTGGACACCTCAAATGAATATTCTCCACTGTCCTGAATTTCAGCAGAGTAAAACTTCAAGGTGGCAACATTATTTTTAAAACTGATCCTATACTTTTTGCCAGAAGTTATCTCCTTCCCTTGCCTTAGCCATTTAACTTTAAGTTCAGGTGTGCCCGATACGGTGCAATCCAAAGTGGCAGGATCTCCCGCAGTCACTTGGATTGATTCAGCTTTTTCGTCTATCTTGGCTGGTTCTAAAATAAAGTTAAATAATGTCATAAACAAGTCTCAGCTTATTGGAAATAGTTGTTGATCTGAAAGATATAGTAGAGGAATCACTAACTGACCTTTTACCAATAATTCTCCAAAACAACTTTGGCTTCCTGCATCATTTTCAGCCACACAAGTGTATTTTCCAGCACTGTTAACTTGCACACTGCTGATATGAAGAGTGGCAATGTTATTGTCAAATGTGATTTTGACTTTGTTATCTTCTCTGACAACATCTCTTCCTTTCATCCAAGTTACCGTGATGACCTCAGAGCCTTTTAATATGGCTTGTAGGGAAACATTGTTGCCAACTATAGCACTGACATTTTCAATCTTCTTCACAAATGATGGTGGTTCTAGTTTGAAAGACAGCAGTAAATCTGAGAATTCCTTCATTTTTAAATAACTGCTATGGTCACATGAATACTAGTACTTTATTGACGTTAAAATGTTAGTACTAGTCTTATTTATTGACAGGTGAAGTCAGGGCTTAGTTCAGCAATTAGAGGGATTAGTCTGCTCTTCTATTAAGTTATGTTTGTACATTTGCACCCACTCTAAGGAGTTATTGGAATGCTAAGTATTAGCAACATGTCTGATGCAGAAGTGAAATTTAAAATCTCAACTCCATTCAAAGCATTTTTCTGCTGGGAATGGTCAATCACTAGCAATTTTTTATTACTGTCTGTGTCACTACTAAATTTTTCAAGCTGCACACCATACAGTGTATGAACTTAAGTAGTATTTGGTGCACAAAACAGCTAGTATGATAAACCAACAAGGCAACAACCAACATAAGACACCAGAGCACACCTTTGTTTTTCATTCATGAGACTATATTGACATATAAGTTACTAGTAAAATGTCAAGGTTTTAAGACTAAAAGGTTGCTTTGCATTTTTACTAGTTGAATGCATTCAAATTATTTAATATATGAAAAATGAAGATGTGCTGATAACGTACATTTCTATTGGCTAGGGAGAGTTCATCTTACTTTCTGCACCAATAAAACCCTGATAGAGGTTCCAGCATCACTATTCTCTTTTAAAAAAATACAACTGCCTGCATCCCTTTTGAATACCCCTCACCTCCTTCCACAATGACACCATTAGCAGAACAGGCAGTAATAGCAAATGTCTCCAGTGAGAACACAGACAGCAATAAAAATAAAAATAAAAAAAAGTTTCTGCTATTTCCCCTATCTTTAAAAAAAAAAGACTTTAACCACATAAAGACTGGCCACTATATACTTTGGTGGGGTGGCTTTATTTTGCATAATGACGGGTGCAATAGATACTGTGGCTTGGATTGGCAGACGCAATATTCGCCGGCTACCCACGATTGCTCCCCAGATAGATAGAATGGTGGTCTGCTGATGTAAAAAAGGCAGACCGCCGTTCTGTCAAAGATGAACAGAGTGATCTTGTGTTCCTGCTAATCAGGAACATGGATCACTCTGTTCATCTAGTGAGTCTACCCCCCACACAGTTAGAATGCATCCCCTAGGGACACACTTAAGCCTTTGCTCTCCCTTGGTGTTAACCCCTTCCCTGCCAGTGTCATTGGTACAGTAACAGTGCATATTTTTAGCACTGATTACTGTAGTAATGTCACTGGTTCCCAAAAAAGTGTCAGTTAGGTGTCTGATTTGTCCGCCACAATGTCGTAAAAAAACCTGATCGCCGCCATTACTAGTAAAACAATTTATTCAATTTAACCAATCAATATACATGTATTGGGATTTTTCTAAAAAAAAAAAATGTAGTAAAATACATATTGGCCAAAATTGATAAAGAAATTGTATTTAAAAAATAAAATATTGGACATGTTTTATAGCACAAAGTAAAAAATATATATTTTTTCAAAATTGTCGCACTTTTTTGTTTCTAGCACAAAAATAAAAACCATAGAGGTGATCAAATACCACCAAAAGAAAGCTCTATTTGTGGGAAAAAGGGACATAATTTTTATCTGGGTACACCATCGCACGACTGCACATTTGTCAGTTAAAGTAACGCAGAACCGCATCTCAAAAAATGGCCTGGTCATTAAGGGAGTAAAACCTTCTGGGGCTGAAGTGGTTAAATGTAGCTTTAATGAGTGAAAGCCTTGTGCATGTGTCAAAACAGATCCCATGCAGGAGCAATGATGACCCTGAGCAAGAGGTAATGACATGTCACTGATCAAATTGCCCCTAATTTTTTTTGCCGATCAAATTCTCTGTAATGTAGTAGCACAGTATGGAAAGCAGCAACCCACGTTTTTCTTATAATTAAAATTAGGCAGGTTTGGTTCCTTGAGCTTATAAACTTGACCTATAGTTTGCTAAAAAAATATTTGTGAATTAAAATTCTTGTATAGTCCAGAGGTAGGATATAGAGCACAGAAAAAGCTTGATGGTTTCACTTCTCAAGTAGTAGATATCTAACTACGTATTAGCTGCAGGCGGTAAGATAAGAGATATTAGTAGTTAAAGATACTGAAGATATCGGTTGGTCATTGAAGAGGTCATTGAAGAGGTATAGAGGTGTTAGAAGCAAAAAGAATCTTTTTTTTTTTTTTAAAGAAGAAGATGAAAATTTATACTAGCTCAATACTAACCTTTAAGCCTGTATGATGCACTGCAGTTGCACTTGCCCACTTCATTGGCAACAACACACTCATATTCACCAACATCTGCACTATTAAATGATGAGATTTCCAGACAAGCAAAAGACTTTTGATATATGAGCCTGTACTTTTTACTGCTTCGTATCTGTTTCTTATCTTTATACCAGCTAATTTCAAAAGGTCCAGTACCAGATACTTCACACTGAAGAGTAGCACTTGATCCTTTTACTATTTCTGCTGGTTCAAGTGTTTTGATGAAAGAAGGAGGCTCTAGAAGAGTATTAGATTATCAGACGATTATTACAGAAACAGAATACATTTATTAATATTATCTACCAACTATGTAGAATCAACTAACAAACCTTTAACAATAATTTCAGAAGTGCAGCTTTCGGAGCCGGCATCATTTAGAGCTTCGCAAGTGTAACTTCCACTATCATCAACTTTCATGTTTGTGATATCTAATACAGCATTTGAGTTGTCGAAAGCCATTCTAAACATTTCACTTGGTGTAATTGCTGTGTTGTTCTTGTACCAAGTGACATGGATATCGGGTGAACCTTTAATTTTGCACTGTAAATGTGCTGACTCTCCCTGTCTTAACAAATAAGAGGGTTCCACCTTCTTCACAAAAGATGGTGGCTCTATAGAAAAAAAAACATTACAAATAGAATAAGTTGAAATAGAAGAAATGTTTTTTCTTGCTAACAGGTTTTATGAAGAAGATGAAGAAGAAGACGAGGAAATAGATGACTTCTTAGATCTTGCAAAGTTCAGCCATTTGGTCCATAATTTTGTTCAGCCATAAAGAACATTCACACTTGCTTGAATAATATTTGATAAACCTAATTCAGTCATACTGTACATACATACATACATACATACATACAGTGTATTGCAGACAAGACAAGTACAAGACAGTTTACAAGAAGCTTAAACTAACTTAGTATATGGTATGTTAAAACAAATGTTTTGGAAAAAAGATAGCTATGGGTCCCTTGGTCGCACACTTTTAAAGCTGTGGTATGAATGGTATGTGTAGGTGTATTTTTATTGTCTTACCTCGTATTGTAACACTTGAAGAAGAAGAGCTGCTTCCTGCATCATTTGTTGCAGTGCACATGTAATTTCCAGAATCCTTTATCTTAGCCACTGGTATTTCAAGAGAAGCCACTTTGTCTTCAAAATAGATTTTATAATCCTTTCCTGGAAGGAGTTTGTGGCCATCTTTTGTCCAGGCTACTGTCACTTTTCTGTCTTCGTCTACCTGGCACTCAAGGCGAATAGTTTTGTTCACAGCAGAACGCAAAGGTTCCAGTTCTTTAATGAAGTGTGGCTTGTCGATAACTATCAGTTCTGCCTGGCAGTTGTCTGTTCCAAACTTGTTAGATGCTTTGCAAGAATAGATGCCTTTGTCTGTTGTGGCAAGATTCAAGAACTCTAGAACATGCTTGTTGTTTATGGCTGAGACAAGAATGTTCTCTGAAGAGGAGATGGGAAGTCCATCTTTTTGCCATATTGTATCAATAACTGGTGTACCTGACACTGTTGCTTGGAATTTAGCTTTTTTACTCACAAAAGAGGTAACAGACTCTGGTCTAGTTATAAAAGATGGAGGGAAGGCTTCTGCAAAGAAAACAGAGGTTTCAGTATTTCATCAGTATGTTAAAACCACAGAGTTTATGCCAAAAAGTAAGAAACCTACAAATGGAAATTCTAAAATTGCATTCATTTTAAGTAATAATAATTATTAAGAATTTAGAAAGTTGGCCAGAACATCATATGATAATGATATCCAAGATAGCAAGGATAACTTGCCACAAATTTGTGGCAGTGTTGAATTGTAAGTTTTGTTAACTTGCTGCACATTTTCACTGGCAAGTTGTACACTTGCAGAGCACTTCAAGTACAAGCAAAAGTTCTAGTTGACACTTTTCCAATTTGTAGCACATTTGCGTGGCAAATCTCTACAGTAGTAAGAGCAAAGTTGCAGTCTTGAATCTACAGCAAGAGCTCTGCAAGTCACAGTGACCACTGTGGTGGGATGACTATCGCACAACATAACTAAACCAGAACTTACAGCAGACTTGCGGAATCTTTGCAAAGAAATTTGATCTCGAGTCATGCTATGTGGACTTGCGGCAATTGTGCAACAAACTTGAATAGCCTCGCAAGTCTAGCAATAGCTTAGCAACTAATTTTTTAATTTGCAGCACGATTGCTTGCTATTTGGGATGTATTCAGCCACTATTGAGCCACTGCATGGCTACACAGTGTAATTTAAGCAATTGTTATACTTTAAAAACCAAAAGATCGCCAATGGAGACGTTACTATTTGAATTAAATGAAGCTCGAAAAGCCTAATTTATGAAACATACCCAAACCATATTTAAGCTTCTGAACTTAACAGTTCAAATTCAGATACAGATATTCTTTTAAATACCCCAAGTTTTTTTCAAGTTTATTAAAGAGAAAAAAAATGAAATAGGAGTAAAGACTGAGATTCAGGAAAAGGATATTTTTTATCAACTCGAAGAAACCTTTTTCCAGAAAATAAATAGCACTCACTTACCTTTATTGTCATGAATATTCCATAACATAAATGTATGCTTAAAAGAAAACATATGTGTAAATGTATGTGTGTTTTTTCATGTAACTGACATTTACTCACCAGTCACAGTTAAGGTTGCAGTGGTGCTTATGCTACCAAACTCATTGGAAGCTTTGCATGAGTATTCACCACAGTCAACAACCTGTGGTCTAAAAACCTCAAGAGTTGAAATGTAGTTTGATGTCTTCAAAGAGTATTTTTCACTTTCATAGATTTCCCGTCCAGACTTGAACCACTGGAATCTAACGTTGGGTGCAGGTTCTGTCTCACAGGTGAAAAATGCAGAGTGCCCAATTGCTGCTTCTACAGACTCGAGCCTCCTCTTCAGCACAGGAGCTAAAGACAACAAGGGAGAAGAAAAAAAACTAAGTATTTTCTGGAGGAACTGGTACATTTAAAATAAAACTTTACTTGAAAGTGGAGTGCTTATTTCAGGAAGTGAAGGGAAAATAGCTGTGCGGATGAAAGGTAATTGTTAGCAGTTTACATCATATTACATGGAAGCACCAGTTTAAAGAAGTGTAATCAAATTCTACTGCAAAATGGTGTACACATGCACAAACGATGTGGCTTATCAAAAGGAAACACATCAGCTGAAAGTGAAAAGTAATTTATTTATTATTCCTGCAAGTGGTAACTAATACAAATTTAAAAGAAAACAAATAATTTAAATTTACAGCATGCATTTACCTATTTTAAATGAGGTAGGAAATAAAAAAGGAACAGAGAATTAAACTGTCATAGTGAAGATAAGATGTGCCAATAATATAACTGAGTGGATTTGTGGCTATAGGGATGGATATAAGAAAATAAGTAAACAGGTAGTACTGACTGTGACTGTATAGCAAAGGGATATGGAATTAGCTGACCTCCAGCTGTTGCAGAACTACAAGTCCCATGAGGCAGAGGCATAATGGGACTTGCATATCCCTGGTATACCGTAACATTGAGTTATCAAAGGTCTCTATCTCTCCACAAATCATAAAGAATAAATACGAGAGGCTGGTAAAAATTGGTTTTAGATTTTTCTCTATTGAGATTTTATTTGCAAAATGTCAGTTATTTTGAGGTCTGTCTTATTTTTAGCATAATGCATTTTGTTACTTCAGCTATTAAGGATACAATATAAAAAAAACTTTGATAAACACAAGTCAGTTGAACATACACATACAAAAAATTATATAACATATACTGTAACAGTTAAAAAAAGGTAGTACATGAAAGGATGATTAGAACAGCAATGGCATCTACATTTTACTATGTGGTAAAGTGAAGTTAAGAAATGAAAACACATTCTTTTCAAATATCCAGTCATGCACAGGGCATTATTTTGTTCTTTATCTCCAACCTAAAATGATGTTGCTGCTTAAAAAAGGAATGTCCAAAAAAACGGCTCTGAATACTTATGTCTCTCTTGGAACCCAGACGTCTTTTTTTTACCCCCAGTTGCATTTTCAGCATTCACCTCTTCTGGTAGTGTTAAATGCCTGCTTCCCCGGTAAAGCACTGTGGTTCTATCTGCTAGCCGTATGTCACTACAGGACATATTAATGAAGAAGGGGCTTGCAAGATAACAGCAGGAGATCAGGCATCAGACACACCTGGAAGTAAGTTGAATGGCAAAACTCTGCCAGAAGTTGTAGTATTTAAAGATAACAAATTCAGACTTTCTGCCTGATGGAGAGAGGTATTCAGAAGGTTGTTTTGCAAGTGCCTTTTAATGGCAAATTGTCTGCAAAAGTAGCAAGCCTCAACATGCTTGTGGTTTTGTTATATTTGATGATTCAAGTTTAAAGTCAGACTTGCTTTTGTCTACTAATGGCAAAATGGAAGTCTCCAATGTAAATACAATGTTTTTAAAGTTTCCAACTCACTCAGGTATCCCCCTTTCATTAAAAAAAACACAGCTCAGCTATAGATTATATGGGATGGCTTATATTTAAAAGAGTAGAAGGAAAACATAATAGTATGCTAATAAATAATGATTATGGACTGACTATTTGCATGAGGCGTTAGTCTAATAAAAAGTGTCATTAGATCAATGGTGCAGCATAGGAAAAGGCAACATTCTGAAATTCAATTTGTGGAACAAATTTCAAAAGTTTTTTATTGGCTTGATAAAGAATTTAGCATTTTATGAGTTATCACGTGTTGCCTTCTCTTGCATTAAAACACTGCATAATGGTGTTGTTAGCAGAAAAGTGGTACATTACTATCCCCATAATCCAACCTCTTTTAACCACTGTAAGTTGAGCTGATGTTGTTGATTTGCCAGCGTCATTCAAAGCCTCACAGGTATAGTCTCCTTGATGTATATCCATTTGTACTTTGCTGATTACTAATATATAGGTATCATTATGTTGCGAACACTTGAACTCTATGCCTGAAGACAATAGTCTATCATTAAAGTACCAGTTAACAGTCTTAGCACTGTTTATAACTGTGTTGAAGGTAACACAGTCCCCTTCATTAGCCATATAATCTAATAAACGTTGCCTAATTATTGGAGTGGAAGATTCTTTTAAGAGCTCATCCTCATATATTTCTTCCCGTGTCTCTCTCTTCTTTACTATTTGTACTTGTTCCTGTATAGATACAGCTGAAAATGTAACTTCATCTGTGCAGGCTGCTGCACCAATGTCCTTAATCTCCATATGTGTCATGACAGCACTGGTCACTTGATTTGCTAAGCTTGGCTGAAATGCTTCTGACTCAGTCTTTACATTGACAGAATTATAGGCATCAGGGAAATTAGGTTTATCGGCTATTGTAGCTTTTGACATTTCCTGTTGTTGTTCTATAGCAATCAAGGCTTTCTCTTGTCTAGTGATGATACTTTCTGGTCCGCTGGCTTCCAATATATGTCTTTCTTCAAATATAACAGCCTGAAAAGCTGCTTTAAGTTCAGTTTTAAGGTCAATGCTTTGTGGATAAACCATTGGAAGAGACAATGTTACTTCTTCAATAGAAAAATTACTTGTTGTGATCACATAGGTGCATAAGGTGTTCTTAGGTTCTTTGGTTACTTTAATGCTTTTAACATCTATGTTTTGTATGTTCTTCAGTATTTCTGCAGACAAAAGATCTGATTTATTTATCAAGGCAGAATACAAAGCTCTTCTAACATGACCTTTAATTTCTAAATTGAAGCTTCTTAGATCTTCTGAGGCAATTAGTTGTTCTTTGTGAAGGATAGCCGGATCAATAACATCATGTGAGCTTAGAAGCTCTTTCAGTTGAGTTTTTACTTTTAAAATTTCTGGCCCTGGTCGTTCTGAGATGTTCAAATGTTCCTCTGGTATAGCTTGTTTTTCCTCTACAGCTAAGGGCAAACTTACTGACTGACCTTCCTGAATTCTTGCTGCATAATCTTGTTGGGCTTCATCTGAAGGAATAACACTTTGTATTGGTATACCATGATTCTCAATGCATGTTATTTCTACAGGACGAGTTAATGCTTTAGTAATTTGACAAGTATTTATGTCAATATCTGGCACAAAATCCGCATGACCTTCAACAATAGCCCTACTTTCAACTGTAGTACATAGCTTTATAACAGACTGAAAGTCATCTTTTTGTACTACAGCCCTTTGTTCCTTCTCTGTTGCAACTAACTCTTCTTTTGGCAATAAAAGAACATCTTTCATTGTGACAGCACATTTGTGTTGTTGACGTTCAATCACAAGCATAGGTTCTACACCTTGAGGTGTTATTTGAAGTTCTTTTATACTCTCTCCTGAAATAATATGTTTGTCTTCAACATGGAGACTACGTTTGTAGAATTTCTCCATTTTGTTTAACGCAGTATTTAAATCAGTTTTTTTGAAAATAATTTCTTCTTCTTTAGGTAACAAAAAGTCTGACTGTAAAGTTTGCATATTTAAAATTGGGGGAGGTTCTTTTGAATAATTCAGATTCACTTCTGCACTGAAACCTTTTATATTTCCAGTATCTTCACATAAAATAGTATGGCGGTCATCATACAATGAAGACAGAAGAAAGACTGGACTATTTGTGATATCAGCTTGGTCTTCAGATGGCATAGTAGAAAAAATATTTTCTTCACTTGGTAGATGTGTGTGAGGTTCTACAACTTGCATGACTTGTCTCAGTTCACGGTCATACTTAGCTACTTCTTCATCATCTCTGTCTTGAATAGACAGTGCATGTTCACATAGAAACTGATGTTTCTCTTCCAACATCAAACCACTTTTCATGGAGTGATCTTTGATGAGCATAGCCTTTTCTTCCTTTGCTTTTTCAAAATTAAAATTCTGTTCTCTTAGCAAAATATGTTTGGTATCTATCACTGGAGTAGCCATGTGTTCTAACAAAACCATATCTGATTTTGAAGCTAGATTCTGCTTTTCCATCTCTAAAAGATGTTGAGCTTCTTCTCCAAGCAACTGCTCTTTTGTGAATTCCTCAACAATCTCCACATTGTGGGTATGTAAAACGTCTTTGGTACCAGGTGTGGATACTGCTGCAATGGTCTCCTTAAGTGAAATTGATGCCGTTGTATCACATGATATTAACTGTTTTTCTTCTGTTATAAAAGAAACAGGCCTTGTTTTTTTCTCATGTGTGAGACCTAACTGTAAACCGCATGGGTAGTTATCATTTACTTCTCTTTCTTTATCTTCTAATGTAATTTCTTCAGTGACAGGTACATTAAGAGATTGTGATTCAGGCACTAATTCTTGAAAAACAGGACTTACAATTTTCCTGACATTCTGCTCACTTACATCTACAAGCTCTGTGATTACTGATATAGCTAAAGGGATGGACTCATTAGGTTGTGGCTCAAGTTGAACCAACTGTTGTTCTAAATTAATCACTTCCTGTAGTGAATCACCTTCCTCACTGTGTGCAGAGTACTTTGCTTCTGTTCCAATTGTGTACAACATGGCAGAATGTTCTTGTTCAGATTCGCCTGGTAATTTAACAGCATATAGGCGTGTTTCAGTGCTTTCTTGAACAGAGGATTTCTTGTAGGACTTGGTAACTTTCATCTTTGATTCCTTGTTGGCTATACTAGAATTGGATACAACCTTCAGCTCTGCAGTGCAGGATGTCTTGCCAAGACTATTGAATGCTTTGCAAGTGTAGAGACCACTGTCTTCTTGTTGGCATTTGTGAATTGTTAAAAAGCCTATTCCATCCTGCTTAATGCAAAGGGTGTGATGCTTCCCAGCCAATATCTGCTTATTATCCCTGAACCACCGAACTTTTGGCTTTGGATTGCCTGTGACTTTATATTCCAAAACTGCTTTATCATTTTGAGTGCAGCAAACAGATTGTAAAGGCTTCACA
Source organism: Rana temporaria (assembly GCF_905171775.1). NCBI lineage: Eukaryota > Metazoa > Chordata > Amphibia > Anura > Ranidae > Rana > Rana temporaria. Next base: position 157,833,115 of record NC_053494.1, on the reverse strand, counting down.
AAGGTTGGTGCAAGAAGTTGTTTATTGTCTTTTGACTGACCACCTAGAGTAAGGGATGTCTCAAGATGTTTGCTGATATCTATACTCTCTCTCTTGATCACTGTGATATATGCACTGCAAATGGTTTGGCCATGCTCATTCATTGCAATGCATGTATACTCTCCCTCATTGCTTTCTTCCACACATGGAATAAGGCAACTGTATTCATCACCATCATATAGGAATGTGTAAACCTCAGAGGTGCTAAGCTCTTCTCTGTTGTGCCACCAATGGATACTGGGCTTTGGGAAACCACTAACGATAACAGACAATTTGACTGCATCTCCTATTCTAACATCTAGTGATGAAAGCTGCTTTGTGAAAACTGGAATACTAGCTTCCATTTTAAATTCTAATTTGTTTGAATATACTGATGATTCAGGCATAGACTCAAGTGTTCTAGTTTTAGGTTGTAATTGCAGGTCACTGCTGAAGGTTTCTGTTGTGTCTTCCTCAGTAGATATTACATAAGAGCTAGACACATCTGTGCAAACAAAAACAGTTGGTAATAATATATTAATATATAACCAGCACTGGTTTGTTTAAAGTGGTATTAAACCCCAAACCAAAAATATAATATATTGCAGCTTACCAATCATAAGATGTGGTGGCTGCATTAGTATTCTTTTCTTTGCCCCCCCCCCCCCCCTGATTTCACCTGGTGATCTGGCCAGTACTAGTATTAGTGAGACACAACTCTGGAGGAATGAGTACAGGAGGCATGGCAGACAGCAGCATTGTTGATATGGGGAGGGGGGCGGGGTATAAGCAGATTTAAATACACTAAGTAATTGAAGCCAAACTCCAGCTCACACTTTATAATCAATTACAGAAAACATTTTTTTCTTTTAGGGTAAAAGGGTTTACATGAATACATAAAAGCTGACCATTTAACCACTCCTGTCAGTGTAATATGGTTTGTCTCATCTATGTAACTTACACATTCTGCTGGAGAATGTGAGCTTTTGAAAACAACAGACTTGCTGGCTGGATCACCAGATGAAAATAGAAGAAACAAAGTCTAAAAAGAAAACGAATGCTGCCATCACATTTAAGAATTGGTAAGCTGCAAAATAAAAAATGTTTGCTTTAATACTGCTTTAAGTCAAGAAGGCAAGTGTAGCCTATTCATTTGATGAGGAAACAAATTAAACATTAGAATGCTAAACACAGTTATTAAATAAAATGTAACAAGTCATGTAAAACAAAGGTCCCAGAAATATTTTTTAGTAAAGAGCTTTTTCATAATGATGAATTACTGTTTCATGGAAATAACTAATATATTAAAAAATATATATAATATATCAATATTATAAGAACCCCTGTAAACATGTTTTGAAGCAAAACTAAAATTGAGTTTGGAAAAATGAAGGCAGAGAAACTTTTAATTACAGAAGATTTTCTAGATGTCTCCTCTTCCATAAGTTCTACTGGCCTTTTAGGAAATGTTTCTCTGATTGCACACTGATGCCGCGTACACACGATCGTTTTTCGGCTTGAAAAAAATGACGTTTTTAAAAAATGTCATTTAAAATGATTGTGTGTGGGCTTCACATCATTTTTCGGGTTCTGAAAAAATAAAAAAATAAAATTCGAACATGCTGCATTTTTTAACGATGTTTTAAACAATGTCGTTTTTCGGGTTGTAAAAAATGATCGTGTGTGGGCTAAGACGGGAGCGCTCGTTATGGTAAAACTACCGTTCGTAATGGAGTAAGCACATTCATCACGCTGTAACAGACAGAAAAGCGCGAATCATCTTTTACTAACACAAAATCAGCTAAAGCAGCCCCAAGGGTGGCGCCATCCGCATGGAACTTCCCCTTTATAGTGCCGTTGTACGTGTTGTACGTCACCACGCTTTGCTAGAGCATTTTTTTTAAACGATTGTGTGTGGGCAATGTCGTTTTAATGATGAAGTTGGAAAAAACAACGTTTTTTCTAGATGCTGAAAAACGTTGTTTTTTTCATGGCGAAAAATGATCGTGAGTACGTGGCATGAGCCATGCATGCACAATTCAGTGTACATTGTTGTATGATTTTGTTCTGGGACAAAGTTATGGCATCCCAGGTCAGCCAAACAAGATGGCAGACAACTTCAAACTTGGAAAAAGATAGCGGGAAGATGAAAGACCCGGCAATGGAGTGACACAAGGGAGCGCAGTATTTAAAAATCTATTTAAAAAAATAAGAGGCTCCTGCACTGTGCCGACACATCTTCTTGAGATATTTCAGGTAGTTTCAATGTTTCCAAGGACCTCCCCCGATTCCTCCTCACATTGGTTTACCCCCTGGGAGAAGCGCTCTCCCGGGGGGGTTACCTTGTGGGCGCTCTCCCGAGTCCAAAATTTGCGCCGATAGTGATAGAATGCGACTCGGCCAGCCCCCAACGCCCGCATCATTGGATTTGATTGACAGCAGCGGAAGCCAATGGCTGCGCTGCTATCAATCTGTCCAATTAAGAGCCAAGAACCCCAGGCAGAGAGCTAGAGCACATCTCTGCTGAGGGATCGAAGGGCTCAGGTGTGTAAAACGGGGGCTAGGGGGCCTGTCATTCTCAGAAGTTTTTAAATTTATAAAATACAGTTATTATTAAATCTGTTTTTAAAAGAGCTGTAATGTTTTGCAACAGAAGATGCACACAAAAAGATGTAACGAGAAAAAATTATAGCCATATGTCATCTACTTTTCATGTTATTTTATTGAATTAATACATTTATACAATGATAAAATAAAACAGCTGCATAACTTTGACAAGACAAAGTTTACCCAGGTGCATAATTACATCTCACATTCAGAACTTGGTTTCAAGAGTGGGATATAAGTAACATTTATGAAGACTTACAATTATACAGTAGATTTGCAATATTTACAATATGCTGTCGCACAGTGATGGATTGAATGAAGCTACAATGATAAGCCTAATGTGAAGTAATTACATATACGTCCACCATATATAACTTATTTATTATGAGTAAAAAAACCAAGGTGTAATGACAGATGTGAGATGAACACGTGTATACTCTATCTAGCACTCTCCCCACGTGTAGTGCCAATAAAGTTCTACCCATCTAGCAGCAAATACAGCTCAGGTGAAGCTCCGAGTTGATGTATAAACTCATTCATGGAGCATAAATCCTGATTTTCACTTTAAAATAAAAACATTTCAATTAATCTATTTTGAATAAAAATCATCTGTGTGAAAAGACTCAGATGAAAGTTGCAACCACCAGATTTCGGTAATCTAATATTTTGTGAGCGGTGAAGCTGAAACTATCCTTTTTTGCTCTGAGTGATGCCACCCCCCAGAATCTAGCATTTAGGAGACAGAGTTTAGAAGTTTGCATCAGTAACTTCTCACACATGTATTTGGTTATGCAGTTTCCTTACCAACTACAACAGCTATAATAGTTTTCAAAATCAACTTTTTCAAGGACATGTGTTAACATATGGGATTACATGACTTTTTAAAACTAAGAACAAATGACAACTAGCACATTTCACAAAAAATAAATCACACGGATATTTTATGCTATTCATACATAACAGAAAATGTAGGTTGCTAAAGCAGCACTGTTTACTTAAATCTTACCTATCAAACAAAAATTATGACTATTTTTTTCTTTAAAAATTAGACACTTTGGGGAAGTATTCACTTCAAGACTTTTAGACAGGAAACATGTATTGAGAGAGACATATGGACTGACAATAATGATTCCAACGCAAATAGGAGAGCAACAAGTGGTTAAAAATATATGTGGGGCAGCCAGCTAGGAGACTTAATCCTCCAAAAGCTGCACAAATCCATTTTTTGTAGTGTTTGACAGTAAGTTTTTGTAGATTAATGGACTGATGCACTTACTGGTCTTACTTCTTGAAAAATGCTGCTTGCTTGGCTAGTGGGTTGATCCAATGATTTTAATACTTTCTTATTCTGAACATCACTAACTGAAAGTCTTGTGTTAGTAACTCAGAAACTTTAAAAGGTACCGTATTTATCTTGCTATAATGCGCCCTCGGCGTATAGCGCGCACCCCCAACCTAGAAGGAAAATTCCTTAAAAAAAAAAAATACTTACAGTTTGGATGCCCCTCGTCGGTGTCTTGCCCGGTGTCCATCGTGTCCATCGGCGGCCTTGTCCGGTCCGGCGTCTTTCTGCGGCCATCGTGGTGTCCTCCCCGCTGTGTTTTTCAGCCGATCCCCGCTTCCCGCACTGTGTTTGAACCACTCCGCCGACATATCCCGAGCGCAGCACACTCGGGTATAGTCGGGCAGGCTCGGCTCCTCTCGCGTAAAGGACGTACAGGACACACAGGACGTAACCGCGAGCGGAGCCGAGCCTGCCCGACTATACCCGAGTGTACTGCACTCGGTATATGTCAGCGCAGTGGTTCAAACACAGTGCGGGAAGCGGGTATTGGCGTATATCGCGCACCCACGATTTTACCCTGATTTTCAGGGCAAAAAAATGCGCGGTATACGCCGATAAATATGGTATTTAGTCAACATGGTAGCCAAGCAACAAAAAAAATTTAAAATTTCATAGGTTTCCTTCAAGTTAATGTCTGTCCATCATCTACACATAGTAAAATAGCCATTTCACATAATCTATTACTTGTTAATGACATCACTAGTGCTGAAAGCATTCAGTGACATCACTGATTTATAATAAATTAATGTGGCTTGGTTAAATATATAATATTTCCACGTTTGCAGAAGATAAATAGTATTAGGAATAATAATAAATAATGACAAGAAAAAATAAAAGTTGATTTTTCAAACAAAAAATAAGTCATAGTCCTACAACATATGTAAATATATTTTCAACATTACTTTGTTTTGCTAATATCTATTTACAGTGAAAACATGTAGCAATTTAAATAATGCCTATGATTTTTCAAAGGAAATAACTAAGAAATATATCTGTAGCAGAAAATGGCAGTGATTATTTTACTGACACCATAAGGCATTAGCTTTAAAAGTGCAAATTTTTAGCTTTCAAAAGTTGCAGCTGGTTTTGAAGTTGTTTTCTACTTAATTTTCAACAAGGCAACACTTTCTGCAGTTCCTTCTTTATTTGTCGCTGTGCATTTATATTGGCCTTCATCATCTGAGTTAACATTTTCTATAATTAGCTTATGGCTACCATCTTCTTCATCCTCAAGTACATACTTTTCCCCTTGAACCAATATTTCATCTTTGTACCAACTAACTTCTGGCACTGGAGAGCCATCAACAACACACTGGAAAAATCCTTGTGTTCCTTTGGATATAACAGAGTCCATTGGTGCAGTTAGAAATTTGGGTGGGGATTCTGTAACTTGAAACTCAAAACGACAACCTTCAATGTTCTCTGCTCTAAATTCTATATCACTTTCTTGAGAAGGCTTATCAAAAACATCAAAGTTTATATTCAATTGTGTCTCACTACCTTCTAGACATGTGCTGGCAGTATTAGCTATAAGTTCAAGGGTTTTATTCACATCATTACCATTATTTTCAAACTCAATTTCAACTTCTATTTCTTCCTCATTGGGAAATGTCTCATCTGCAATGATATCAGATCTAGGAACTCCATCCTGTATAGTTTTTAAAGGAATATCTTCTGATTTATTTTGTTTTTCTTTTGTAAAACTCTCTTCTGAATGTATTACTGCTAAAACAGCATGACTTGATACCTCTCCAAAATGGTTTTCTGCTTTGCAAATATAACTTCCAGCATCCGCTTCAGTTACTTCACATATAAAAAGACTGTGTTCTTCACCATCCAGTTTTATAATATATTTGTTAGGATCCGGGACAATGCATTGTTCTTCTTTAAACCATTTCACAGCTGGTGATGGAATACCAATCACTGAACACTTAAATTCTGCAACTAATCCTTCCCCAGTATTTGCATCTGCAATTGGGTGAGTAAAACAAGGTGGTTTTTCACTTACTTCAACATTTATTTTAACATCATCACTATGTTTAGTGTCAGAAGCAACATTTTGGTCATCATAAGCCAAAGGAAGGACATCAAGTGAGATGACCATACTTTTACTATCTAGGGAAAATTCAGGAAGAGTTACAATCTTCACTTGCTTTTCAAAATCTCTAACTTCACTTTCATCGAGTTCAACCTCCAGAAGAATTTCTTGAGGAGAAGGTGATCTGGATGTTGTATGCTGTTCCATGTCAAACTCCATAACATGCTGATGGGTTACAGGAGGTGGTAAAGCAACTGATTTTCCATCCTGTGGTAAAATTTCCACCTGGATAAAGCTTTTTGCGTTTCCTAAAGAATTTGTAGCAATACATCTATACTCCCCACCATCACTCATTTTAATGTTTTTCACCTCTAATATATGCACATTTCCTCGTTGCTCTATTTTTATTCTTTCTTCTTTCTCAAGTAACACTGAGTGTCTGTACCATTTTACTTCTGGAACTGGAAATCCCCCAACTTCTGCAGCAAAACTTAATGTATTGTTTTCAAAAACCCTTTTTTTCAGCAGAGGTTTAATAAATGATGGAGGCATTTTAGATTTTTCTTTATCGTCGCCTTCTGTATTTTTTACTGATTCTAATAGAACTTCTTGAACATCTGAAGTTTCAGTGCATCTAGGATCAGGAGTACAGGAAGATACATCATGACTTTCAGTTTCGCTAGCGTCTAACATTTGCTGTACAGGTGTAAAAAAACGGTCTGGTGAACTTGCTGGTGTGAGAAAGGATTCACTAAATGGAGAATAGGATTGCACAGCAGAAGATGGTGGAGTAAAAAACTGGTCTATCTCCACAGCGTCATCACTAAAGACACTACCAGCTTCAATTGACATCTCAGACTCAGGAGAAAATGCACGAGAAGATTGATTCTTATAAAATTCATACACAGTATCAAATGTTACTTCTTCAATTTCCATTGAGGTTATACGTTCATCTTGAAAATCTCTCAGATTTTTTACTTTTTCTGGCTGGTAATTTTCAAGTTCTGGATTTACTAGGGATTGGGGCAAAACATCTTCAAGTTGTCCCCCAGTTTCTTTTCTCCTTTCAGATATATCTTCCACCTGGTAATAATTCTCTCTCACTTCAAGTACTTGATTTTCTTGTCTATCCAATATGTTTGGAGAGCCTTCCCATTCAGAATTATCACTGTTTATTGACATCAGATAATCCATGCTTAATAACTCTTCCCCCTCAAAAATGCCAAGATATGAAATATCTTCTATTTCATTAAGATTTTGCACACTATCTGTTATAACACTTTCACTCTGGGTTTCTCTGTGATTTTCTGGGGATTGTTCTTTTGAATATTCAGATTTATTGCTATTTTCTGTTTCTATGCATATTGCCTCCTTTTGCAGGTCCAAATTTTTTTCTTCTGCAGGTCTGGGTTTTACTACAGAGCGTTTTCTTCGTGGAGGAGTTGGCGGGGGTGTTGGTGTTGCCTTTTTAATACTGACTGCTTTTGTGTCTGCAAAGCTTTGGCCCTGGTTAACACTGATGGTTTCTACTGTGACAGTAACGGCCTTGCTTTCCACATCTGTTCCAGATTTATGTTTTATAAAAGAACGCCTCCTTTGTGGCGCAACCGGAAAAGTGTTTTTATTGTCTATTTTTCCTGCATTTTCAAGTGATGAACAACTACCTAGTTCAAGACCTTTAGCTTCCACTAAAGAATCAATGCTAGATTTACGTCTAAGCAATGAGTGTCTTCTTTTTGGTGGCACTGGCAAATCCCTCTTTATATCTCTTTTGTCAGATCCTCCAGAGGGACCTTGTTCTAAAATGCCATCTTTTGCCGCATTAAGTTTAATTTCAATTTTCTCATTGGTCTTGAACTGCAAAATTTCAATCTCTGAATCTTGTCTTATGTTTTGATTAACATCTCCCATCAAATTAGAGAGAGATCGAGTTATTCCTTCGGTTGTAGTTATAGTAGCATTGGCTTTAGGTTCTTTTTTCTCACTCTTCAGTAAACAGCTCTTAACATCAATTGTCTCAGTCCTATTGATTTCAGCAGTATTCATACTGTTATCAACTTTAGTTTTCTCAGTGGTCTTTGAAACTTTGTCTATATCCATTTTGTAACTAACATTTTCAATTTCAACCCTCTCAATATCACAAATATCTACTTTTTTGTCAATGATAATGTCAGGACTGTCAATAACATTAGCAGTGTCCACAGTGCTTTCTATATCTATTTTGTAACTAACATTTTTAATCTCAACCCTCTCAATATCAAAAATTTCTTTTTTGTCAATGATAATGTCAGCACTGTCAATGCTATTAGTAGCGTCCACATCATCAGTGGTGGGAGATTTCTCCAGATTGTTCTCCATTTCCTTTACTTTAGATATCATACTTTCAAGTTTAGTGGTCTCATTAGAGGAAACCACCTTCTCCATAATGATATTGTATTCTGGCAATTCACACTGTATTAATGTGGTCTTATCCTCAACTTTTTCATTCCTAGCAGTTATATTTACATCCATGCTGTCTTCTACATGTTCAGTATATAGCTTGTCCATGATTTGATCATATTCTACCCTGCCAGCAATATTTTTTTCAACTGTACTATCAACAGCAGTGAGATTGTCTGTAAAGAATGTGTCTATTATATTTTCTTCAGCACTTCCATCAAACCTTTTTTTAACTGACCTGTCTTTATCAGTTATGCCTTCAGTATGTAGCCTGTCCATGCTGTTTACTTTTACTTCTGTACTTCCAGCAATAACGTTTTCAAATACAACATTTACAGCACCAACATCTTCAGCATGTAGTTTGTCCTTGCTATCTTCGTCAACTACTGCTTGGATAGGAATAATTTTTCCAACCATGCTGTCTGCAGCAATGACAAATTCAGTATGTAGTTGGTTAATGTTATATCCTTCAGATGCTCTGCTCCCATCAAAGATTTTTTCAACCACACCATCCATGGCAGTGACATTTTCAGTATATATTTTCTCCATGCTATCTGCCTTTTGAAAGCTACTCCTTTCAGTCTCCAAATTAGCACTACTACTTCGGTGCCATGTTATCTGTGGTTTATTGTTATCTGATATAATGCATTCTAATACAGGACATTCCTCCCCACTGATAACTGCTTGTTTTTCATTTTCCTGGGGTGGCTTTGATGCATTACTAGTAACATCAAAACCAAAAGTAAATTTGTGCTTTATTTTCTGAATGTTATTTTGAGATTCTACCTTTTGTGGAGCCTCAACTGGCTGACAAATTTCTGTAAATTCTTCTGCATATTCTGGAACAGGAGTAGGAGCAGTGACTTTGATCTCAACAGGCAGTGATAATGACGCATCAGATTTGCAAGGAATGTCATGTGGGGCCTTTGGTATTTGTAAGCTGAATGTATCCACACCATCTAAAGCACGTTTTTGTTCAGCATTAGCAAAGAGGGATACAAGTTCATCTTCTTCGTCCTCCGTTAAATGTTTAGAAATAAGCACCTCACATTTTTTTAAAGTTTCGGCTGCAACCTGGTTTTCTTTTTCTTTTAATTTAACTGTAAGTTTTCCAAAGGTGGTATCAGTTCCATATTGATTAAATATTACACATGTTATAGAACCTGCATATTGAGGTTGAACAGATGAAAATGTTAAAGTAGATTTTGCATCTGTGGTAACTATTAGAAAGTTATCATTGCGAGGTATTGATTTGTCGTTATTATACCAAGAGACTGTTGGCTGAGGGTAACCACGGAAATAACAGGTAAATGTACACGTGTCACCTTCAAATGCTTCTTGAGAGTCAATATCACATGTAAACATAGGAGAACATGGATATGGCTGTTCGGTCATAGGCTTTTCAGATTCATCATCAAGATCCTCATGGATTTCAGGTTCTATTTCACTAACAGCTGTAATTTCAATGTCTTTAATAACTTGCAATTTTGACTGCACATTCTCCTTTCCTACAGGGAAAGTGCTACTTTCATTAAATGACTTGCTAAAGTAATTAATTGATTCATCTATGTATTCTCTGTTTTTGATTTCTGAAGCAAAATATTGTGTCTTAATTTCCTGAGAAGTGCTATCTTTATACACTTCTTCAGATTTCTGGTCGGCTAACACTTCTTGCTGTGTTATTTGTTTAGACAATCTTTCAACATTTTTCACTTCAAATTGTTGTTGAGATTCAGACAAAACATATTCACCAGTGTTCACTTGAACAATTTCTGGGTATTCATTTTGTTTTTGGAACCTATCATCTTTTAAAAGGAATGGTTTAAATAAAACATCTGATGATTTTAAACACACTGGTTTATCTTTAATATCCATGTGCATGAAATCAAAATTTTCTCCCTGTAAATCTTGTTTCCTCACTAATCCTAAAACTGTTGCCTCTTCATTTACTTCATCACATTCCTGAAATTGTATTACATCCTGCTGCTTTTCATGAGTTACTAAAGTTGCCTCCTTGGTTTTTTTAAATTCTTGTAATATTTCAGCTGTATCAAGTGGATTAGTTTGAATGGAAAGTGGAAGCTGTGATTCAACATTATCTTTTTTTGCAATTAATTGACCAGTGGTTGGAGTATCTCCAACTATCCCATCCCTGGTTTCCAAAGTGAGAGGTTTCTGTAATTCTTCCTTTCTAAGGAGTTGCTTTATTTCATTTGGTTCAATTTTCTGCAAGTCATTTTCTTGTTCACGTGCAACAGATCGATTTAAGTCAGATTGAAGAAGCTCTTGCAGGATTTTAGATGTACAGTATGCATCTAGAGGTTCTTTTCTTTCTTGGGCTCCATCAATGCTCAATAATGATGCAGCTAATAATTCTGTCTGCTTGTCCTCTAATTCCTTTAGAGAAGATAAAGTCAAGTGCACATTTTTCTCTTTTTGAAAAGCTTCATCAACCCATTCAAACTCCAGATGACAGTTTTCTTGTACTTGTTGGTGTGTTGTTATTTCAGTTAGACTAGCTTCCAAGGGCTTTTGAAGCACTTTAGATGCCACAGCTTTATTTATTTGAACTGACTCAGGTACAAGTTTAGCTGTAATAGGTTCATGCATTTTTACTGGTTCTTTAAATCCTAGATTCCTTTCAGCTTTTTTACCTTCAGCACTCTTAATAGCACTAGTTTCTGCAACTGATAGATTGTCATCCTTTAGCTGCAAATGTTCTTTCTTTTCATTTATAAATGTCTTATTTTTATCATAAATGGAAATTTCACTCACTTTAAATGATCCTTTATTTTCATTTTGTTTCTCCCTTCCTGCTGGTAAATATAAGAACTTAGATTCGGAAGACCCCTGCAAAATCCTAGATTTTACAGATTCGTTGAAAATCATTAGTTCTGAATTGCTTTCTGTTTCCGTTTGTAGATCATCAACATGCACTACTGACTTTTCAGGCCAGATTTTTTCTTTACGTTTTGATTTATCTTGTTCTTGTAAATGCAGCTGTTTGCTACTAAACTCTTTGTTTAAAATCTGTTTTCTTTTTTCAGTCACTGCCAATGAGGGGTTCAGTTTAGGATATATTGCCTTTTTATCTTGAATTCCATATTCTTTATTAGGTTTAGAAGACTCACTTAGTAATACTGAAGTCATAGGTTTATAGAATTGAACTGATTGAAGCAAATGTAACTCATCCTGATTGTTAGCTTTCTGTACACTATCAATGTTAGTTGATGACATCACCTCCAAAATGCTTGATGGCTTTTGAAGTTCTTTAGATGAACATTCATTCTCCTCCTCACCTTTTCTGAATGGTTCCTGGAAGGAGCTCTGACTAAATCCAGTCATTCTATTACATTTCTGTAAGGTATGCTCTTCTTGCACATTGCTCTGACATCTTAAATAGGATAAACTGGTTTCAAATGGTCCTTGTCTTATTTTGGCCCTAACAGGTTCATACATTTTAATCGGTTCTTCGTCTAATTCTGTAATGTTCCTATCCTTGTCTTTTTTAATTGTTTCAGGTACATTTTTATCAATTATATGTTCTGTTCTTGTTGGAAAGTTTATTTCTGCTTGTATATCCAAATGCTCTTTGCTGGCATCAACCTCATTTTCATTTTGAGGCATTTCATTCATTATGTTAGTGTAAATCTCACTTTGAGATTGATGAACTTTATTTTCACTTTGATTGAATTGTTTTGTTAATTTACACACATAACTAATTTCAGAACGATCTTGGAGTACTTTAGATTTAATAGGTTTATTTACTTTAATAGGCGCTAACAACACTGTTTCTTCATTGCTTATTTCTTTTGGCTTACTGATATCAACAATTGATGTCAGAATGCCAGTGCCCGATTCTGGGGAAAATGTTTGCTCTGTGTTAGTTTGACATTCATTCTTCTGTTTACCATGTTCTTCAACAACAATTTCTCCTTCTTTCAAGTTTTGGGCCACATCTGAGGTGTAAGGTTCAATTGTGTCTGGTACTAAAGCATCTGAAGAGCCAGCTTCTGATGCTTTTTGTTGGACACTGCTGGTGTCAAGCTCTTTTAATTGTTCAGTATTTTCTAGGAGCTTTTCCACTCTTTTAACCCCTTTTGCTTCAAACGCAATATCTTTAAAAACCTCAGAGAAAGTGCCAGATTTATATTTTTCTCTCTCAAAATGTAAGCTTACTGAACATGTTTCACTTTGAAATGACTCAAGGTCTATATCAGAGCATATATCCGAAGAACAAATAGAACTGCTTCCTCTTGCTCTTTTAAGTTCACGCAACTTTTGTAATTTAGTCTGTATTTCTTTGTCTAACAGCTTCTCACTCTCAGAAACTTTTCTAGTGTGACCTTTTTTACATTTGTCACCTGAAAAAATCTTTTCAAAGCTTATAGTTTTGTATATACCTTTCTTAGGATATTTGCTTTGTAAAATTTGTGTTTCCCTACGTTTATCATGTGGAGATCCAACACACTTGAGGTCAACTTTCAACTTGCTTTCCCTTTTCTTCTGAACTAGAGTATCTATGCTTTCATGAGTTTTTTCAGAGTATCTCACAAAATCTAAATATTTGGGGTTCTGCTCTTCTCTTAAGGCTACAAGCAATGATGCTGTGCTCTCAGATGATCCTTCACTATTTATAGCAAATATGCGATAGCTGCCCGAATCTCGATCCTCCACACTTTTAATTAACAAACTACAGTTATGAATGTGCATTTCACTTTCAGTTTTAATGACTCTCCGTGAATCTCTACCAATAGATTTGTTATTGTGAAACCAAGAGATTTTTGGCAATGGGCAAGCAACCAGTTTACAGCGAAAAACTGCAGGCTTTCCTTCCAATACTGATCGAAATGTCAACTTTTGCGTGAAGGAAGGCTTTATGAATTCTGACCAAGAACCAATAGAGGATGTTCGACTTGCACATCGATTAGACGAAATTAGTCCATGATCCAAATAGTCTTCTGTATCTGAAAAGGCACCTCGTAATGCTCCTCTGTTTTCATTTTCACTTTCAGCTTCCTCACTGAAGAATAATTCTGTGAAAGATGAAGTCTATGGTTTAATAATAGATCACCTCACCAAATATTTGAATTTAAATATGTATTTTTTAACTATATTTAAAAATCATCTATACTCATGCTACATAAACTACAAATCCAGAAAAATATTCACTCACCATATTTGTTCGAATAAACGCAACGCCTTGTTCTTTTTTAAAGTTTCTGACACCAAAATCGCTTGCTGTATGTTCCTTCTTCAACTGTAGAAATTTCTTCATTGACAGACATGTAAATCTCAAAATTGTTTTTTAAATAACATTTTTTTTGTGTATGCATAGCTGTCCGGAAGTTTTAGTGGGTTTAAAATTGCAGATAAAAGTCTTACCTGACTTGCAGACAGCAGAATAAACGCCCTTTCTGATGCTTATTTGGATGTGACTACATTTTTTTAAATTAATACAAAATTGTATTTGTTGTATCCTAAAAACAGCTACATTTGAATGAGAAGGCGTTTATTCGAACTAATACAGCCAAAAAATTATTATGTTATGCAATAAAAGCAAGCAACATTGATTATGCACAGTACTAGATGCCATCTGCAAGCCATGTAAGGCATTTAATGCATTGTGTTTTAACAAAAAAAAATTGACAAAATAAAACACAAAGCAACAAAATAACAGTGCATTTTTGCACATACCACCTTTTATTATACTTTTTATCATGCAAAAAATGCCAAAGGTTGGAAATTGTAGAAAATCTTAAGAGAAAGTTTTATGATGATGTTAATCGATTTCTGAAATGTTTAATTCATAAATGTAATTATATCCACTAGAAAACTAACTTCATGCACATTTTGCAACAATAGAAATCTCAATTACAAGTTTAAAAGACTTTTATATATATATATAAAAAAAAACAGAAAACAATACCTTTGCTTCACAGATGCTCCCCGAAACATGGGCTAGTTTATAAACAATATGACATTTAGAATATGAGTTATCTTTTAACATACCTTTTACTTCAAGTTCAATCTGTTGTTCGATCCTTTCTTGAAGAACTTTCTCCAGAGCTATGTAAAAAAAAAATATATTTTCAGTTTTTGTTTTTATTTTTAAGGTTTTCTTATCATTTCAAGTATAAGATTTATACTTTTTTAAGACATAGACTGGATTGACAATACAGCAATGAGCAAATCAAAAAACATCTAGTTTCTAATGTCCATAATGTTGCAAAAATAAATGTAATTTATTGATGTTTACAAATAATTAATCCTGCATCATAAGACTACTCAGGCTTTTATTCGCTTGTGAACTGCTTCTCTCTCTATTAAAGTCATATTTTATATTATTTAGTAACCGTTGTATGGTAACCGTAAAATCTGCCTTAAGTTTAAAAAACGCTGCGCAAACTGTTATCATTATATAAATCCTGTATAATAATAATAGTAATTTCAGAATGATCTCAAATGTAAGACAAATGCATTCTACATTAATGCAAGCCCTAATGTAGTTTCTACTTCACCCCTAGCTACCGGTAATTCATCATAGGAATATATATGAAATGCATTCCATAGAGAAGAACTACAGCAGAGCTTTGGCTGCTACAGGTAAACTTGGCGAAAGGGGAAATCTTCATGCTGATTTCACAGATAGCAATGAAGCAATGTTCATTGCACCAAAAGCTAAAAAATAAATGGTTGGACTGTCTTTAACAAAAAAAGTTTCAAACAGAAAATTAGATTTGCCCATTCCTGTTACATACAAGTTACACTCACACTAACATATAAAAGACATGCCATAGGAGTCTTAAAGGAGTGTTGTATTGGCACCCAAATATCAAAGGTGGATGTGTCAGTCTCCAAAAATACTATGCTGTGTATGTATATAATGCATCTGAACGTGCCTTCACATGTCTCATACTGAAGTGGAAAACAATTTAATTAATTGTCACATGTAACTATTTTTTATATTGTCGTCCATTGCATACAGTGATATGCAAGTATTCATAGGTGGAAAGAACATGCAGTTGCCAACCTGTCACTGTCAGATGAGTGCTGCATTCAGCTTGTCCTGCTGCATTAACTATTTTGCATGTGTATATGCCACTCTGCTTTGGAACAATTTTCAACAGTTTTAAGCTGCAAAGCGACCCATCATTTCTTAAAAGACATGTTGCCGACTCATCAACTAGAAGTTTGTTGAAGAGCCATATAACACAAGGAGCAGGAATGCCCTTTATAATGCAAAAGAGGGAGACATCTTTGCCTTCCTTTACAAAAGTTTTTGGGGGTAGTTTTTCAAGAAACGCTGGCACTACAGCACAAGAGTCTATGAGTTCTTCATAAGGTATGACATCAGGAAAGTATTCTTTGCTCTTTTGCCTCTCAGGTCCTGGTGGCCTTTTTGATGGAGTTATTGATAGGCTGGAAGTTTTCATGGTGGTCTCCTGTTTGGCTTCATAAGAACTCTTAATCTGAATTTCTTTATGAGTTGTAAAGCTTTTTCTATCTGATTCAATGGTTATTTGTGCTACTGCCTTGGCGGTGGCTTCTTCTGCTAGGCAAGAATAAATTTATGAAAGTGTTAGTTGAGATGGTTTGGGAATACAGTGCATACTAGTACAGACAAAGATCGACTAGATTGGCTGTTTCTGGCAGTTGTTAGTATTGTAAATTTGTATATATAAAAAAGAAATCAATGGTTCCTAATATTTCCATTTGCTGTCGTTACTTTGTGTATATTCAATGTAAAGTCAAGTTATAAGTATAGGACTGGCCATTTTTTAACTTACATGTATAATACTTAAAGGGGTTGTAAAGGTAAAAAGTCCTCCTTCACTTACCTCATCCTTCGATTTTGCTTTTAAATGTCCTTATTTCTTCTGAGAAATCCTCACTTCCTGTTCTTCTTTCTGTAACTCCACACAGTAATGAAAGGCTTTCTCCCGGGTGTGGAGTGTCATGCTCGACCCCTCCACTGGAATACAGGAGAGTCAGGACATCACTAACACACAGCTCCTTTCTCTATCTGCAACGTAGAGAGCGTCCTGACTTTCCTGTAGTCCAAGGGAGGGGGCGAGCACAACACTCCACACCAGGGAGAAAGCCTTGCATTACTGTGTGGAGTTACAGACAGAAGAACAGGAAGTGAGCATTTTCAGAAGAAATAAGGACATTTAAAAGCAAAATGGAAGGATGAGGTAAGTGAAGGAGGATTGCACTAAGGTAAAAGAAGCTATTTAGGAAAAAAAAATTCTACCTTTACAACCCCTTTAAGAAAAAATAATAATAAATGGCTAAATTGTTTGAAGGAGCTAATGTGGCTTAAATCATGCTCCTATGGGAAAAGAATAAGTAACTGAGAATAAAACTTAAAACAAATTATATATATAAAGTGGATATAAAAAGTCTACACACCCTTGTTAAAATGTCAGGTTTCTGTGATGTAAAACAATTAGACAAAGATAAATAATTTCAGAACTTTTTCCACCTTTAATGTGACCTGTAAACTGTACAGCCCGGATTCACAAAGCACTTGCGCCGACGTATCTCGAGATACGCCGCGTAAGTGCAAATATGCGCCGTCGTATCTATGCGCTGGACTCAGAAACTAAGATACGCCTGAAAATATGCTTCATCTGACCGACGTAACTTGCCTACGCCGTCGTAGAGTGGGCACATATTTACGCTGGACGTATTTGGCGCTCCCATTGATTTTCTATTCACATATGCAAATGAGGGAGATACGCCGATTCACGAACGTACGTCCGGCCGACGCAGTGCGCGTAAAGTCATACGTCTGGCGTAAAGTTATGCCCCATAAAGGAGGTGTAACTCAGCAGCATCCATGCAAAGGGCTGCAACAGGGAACACAAGCCGATGTATTTTACGTAGTTTACGTAGGACGTGAATATGACTAGGCGTAGGTTACGTTCACGCCGTAGGCAGTGATCCGACTTATCTTAGGCAGTTGTTCCGATGTGATTGTGAGCATGCGCACTGAGATGCGCCCACGGGATGGCGCATGCGCAGTTGGCGATTCGTATCTGTCTGGCGCTCGGCCCATCATTTGCATGTGGTCACGCCTCATTAGCATGGCTCACGCCCACTTCCACTTACGTTGACTTATGCCTTGGAAACCCAGCGCACCTTTGGGAGGAAGTGCTGCGTCGGCGTAGCGTAAAGGAGATACGCTACGGCGGTATAAATATGCTCCAGTGTCTGTGAATCCGGGCCTACAACTCGATTTAAAAACAAACTGAAATATTTTAGGGAGGGTAAGTAAAAATAATAATAATAATAATAATTAAAAAAATGTGGTTGCATAAGTGTGCACACCCTCTTGGAACTGGAGATGTGTTCATTAAACAATCACATTCAAATCCATGTTAACTAGGAGTCAGTACACGCCTGCCATCATTTAAAGTGCCTCTGATTAACCCCAAAGAAAATTCAGCTGTTCTAGTAGGTCTTTCCTGACATTTTCTTAGTCCTATCCTACAGCAAAGGCCATGGTCCATAGAGAGCTTCCAAAGCATCAGAGGGATCTCATTGTGAAAGGCTATCAGTCAGGAGAAGAGTACAACGTAATTTCCAAGGCATTGGATATACCATTGAACACAGTGAAGACAGTCATCATCAAGTGGAGAAAATATGGCACAACAGTGACATTACCAAGATCTGGATGCCCCTCCAAAATTGATGAAAAGACAAGAAAAATTGTCAGGGAGGCTGCCAAGAGGCCTACAGCAACATTAAAGAAGCTGCAGGAATATCTGGCAAGTCCTGGCTGTGTGGTACATGTGACAACAATCTTCCGTATTCTTTATATGTCTGGGCTATAGGGTAGAGTGGCAAGACAGAAGCATTTTCTTACGAAGAATAACATCCAAGCCGGCTAAATTTTGCAAAAATATATCTGAAGTCTCCCAAAAGCATGTGGGAAAATGTGTTATGGTCTGATGAAACCAAGGTTGAACTTTTTGGCCAAAAGATATGTTTGGCACAAAAACAACACCGCATTTCACCAAAAGAACATCATACCCACAGTGAAGCATGATGGTGGAAGCATCATGTTTTGGGGCTGTTTTTCTTCAGCTGGAACAGGGGCCCTAATCAAGGTAGAGGGAACTATGTACAGTTCCAAATACCAGTCAGTATTGGCACAAGACCTTCAGACTTCTGCTAGAAATATGAACATGAAGAGGATCTTTCAGCATGACAATGACCCAAAGCATACATCCAAATCCAAAAAGGAATGGCCTCACCAGAAGAAAATTAAAGTTTTGGAATTGCCCAGATAGAGTCCAGACCTAAATCTGATTGAAAATCTGTGGGGTGATCTGAAGAGGGCTGTGCACAGGAGATGCCCTCGAAATCTGACAGATTTGGAGTGTTTCTGCAAAGAAGAGTTGGCAAATATTGCCAAGTCAAGATGTGCCATGCTGATGGACTCATACCCAAAAAGACTGAGTGATATAATAAAAGCAATAGGTGCTTCAACAAAGTATTAGTTTGAGAGTGTGCACACTTATGCAACCATATTATTTCATCTTTTTATTTTTACTTCCCTCCACCTAAAAGATTTCAGTTTGTTTTGCAATTGAGCCGTACAGTTTATAGGACAACATTTAAAGGTAGAAAAAGTTCTGAAATGATTTATCTTTGTCTCATTTTTTTACATCACAGAAACCTGACATTGTAACAGAGGTGTGTAGACTTTTTATATCCACTGTATGCAGTATATATAGATAAATAAATAAATAGCTAATCTAACTTTATAATTATAAAATATATTCAAAAAGTATTGGAACTCAAAGTAATTTAGTCTTTAGTCCAAAGCTATAGTAAAAAAAAAGAAGTGAAACTAAAATTAAACATGATTCTTTAGTAAGTTTTGGCCCTAACTGTTACAACAGTCTAAGTAAGTTGATTATTTGCCATGCAGTTATTATCAGCTAATTCTAAAGGTATCAGACATGTTTAGTAATTGCTATAGCTTTTTCATTCTACAAATAAATTAAGTTATAGGGGCCTCCTCTATACAGATCTTTTCGGTTTGATAATTATTTGGTATTTCATTGTAAGAATAACCAAACAAAGTCAAACAAGGTGACAAGAAACCATCATCATTTTTATCTGGAGCATTCTAAAACAGCAATATTAAAATAGCCACCTTCTACGGTTAGTACTGCAGTAGTTGTCTTCTCTCCAAAGGCGTTAGAAACTGTACAACTGTATGTGCCTTGATCTGTCAACTGAACATTCTCTATAGTAAGCAACATAACATTTCCATTTTGAGATGTTTTCACTCTTGTTGTGTCTTCTATGGTTTGGTTTTCATGTTTCCAGGTAACTTCCAAATTGCCTTCTTGCACAGCACAGATAAACTGGGCTACTTCTCCAACCTTCACAGTCATGTCATGGAGTTTCAGCAATATCTTTGGTGCTTCATCACTGTCTTCATGCACCTCAGATTCAGTTTCAGAAACCTGTTCTTTTGAAGTTTGGGTGATGGTCTCTTTGAAGTTTTCTTCTGTTTTCATTAAGGATGATGCTGTTACAGTAGAGCTTTCAGAAACGCTTTCAAAAACCTGTACAGCTTCTGCTTGAGCTGATTTAAATTCTTTTAAATATACTGTGGCTTCTGATACTGACTGGGTGCTGACAGATTCTGTTACACTTTTCGCAGAACTTGTAAAGCTTTGACTAACTACGGATTGCACTGTGTAATCAAGTAAAACAAAAAAAGAAAATTAACAACTAAATTGTCCATTGGTCCTTATGATAAAAACAAATAGGTTGATCAAGAAGACGTAAACAGATCACTTGAGAATAACGCATGCCAACTTGCATGCTGGTTTACAAAAAAATGACAAAGGATGAAGAATTGGAAATTCATGCTGACACAGAAGGTTGCATCTTCTTTCGTTGTCGCTTTCCAAAATTCTGACAAAGAATGTTCTTTATTGATCCAAAGTAAGAGTGACACCTGCTTGACTACTGGATTGAAATAATTTTGATATGTTAGATAATTTAACTAAAGTTGGCTCGTTTGCTTAACTTTACTGCACCGTAGGTTCAAATCAAAAATGTTTTCCAACAACAGTGCAGTGATATGCTTTAGGTGATGTTCTAGATACTTAGAAATACTAATGCAGGAAAGGAGGCTTGTGAAGTGAAGAGGTTAAAAATGTTCTGTAGTACAATTGGTGGTATGTAGGTGATAAACTAGGCAAAACAAGAGGTGACATAGTGCAAGTAAAATGGAAAACTTCCCAAAACAGGAGGTGAACAAAATAGAAGTAGAGTGGAAAATGTTAGTAAGAGTGTATACGACAGTCTCAAAATAAACTGCACTAGAAGGCAGGGCTTTACCTTCAGAAGTTACTGTTAAGGTAGCTGCACAGGAGACTTCACCAGCACTATTTCTTGCTTTGCAAGTATAAATCCCAGCATGCTCTATGAATGCATCAACTATAATAAGTATAGCAGTATTTGTAGACTCATCAAAATGAAAGACAATATTTTTTGATGAAAAAATGGCCTTTTGGTTGTGAAACCACCGAATTTCTGGCTTTGGCAAGCTGGAAACTCTTGCTACAAAACGTACTGTTTCCCCACTCTGTACAGCACAACTAGAAATAGGCTGGATGAAGACAGGAATTTGAGCAACCACTTCCTTCTTAAATGACCCAGGCGAAGTAATCTGCCACTGGGAATCGGTTGTTATATCCACATAATGTTTAAGGCCTAAAAAGAAGCATGTCAAACTTTATTTAAAACATTAGATTTTATTCATGTGTAAATTATTGCAACAATATGGATTAAAATGTATGTAAACTATTATGACTGAGGCAACCCTAGTATACCAAATTACAATCATACAAAGTATGTGTAGGCAAACATAGCTAAAAATGTTGTTCCAGAGTACAGAAAATAGTCCAGTTCCAAGGCATTCAAAAAAACATTAAACTTTTCATGAAAGAATAAGTTACCAGCAATCATCACAAAATGCCTTGATTTATTTTGCACATTTGTGCTTACTGATAAGGGGCCCTATGTGTAAGTAAAAATATGTGAAAACTGTGAAGGCGATTTGCAATGATTGTTGTATAACTTAAAACTTCAATAAAGACCTCCGGATTTCCAAAATCCCATCACACTGGAATGTTTTTTCTGCTCCATGGAGTGCTCTGCAATCAGGCAAAGACTGAGGTCAGAGAGGAGATATGCAAAGTTTTCCCATGCAGTAGCAGCGTATGAGTAGAATTGATCTAAAAATGTTGATGTTGACACTAAGGATGGAATTTCCTTTAACATTATATTATGTTTTTTTTAGCAAATCATTTATAAATGAGTTCCACGTTTGCCTTTTTGTTTTGGCTTTCGTGTGACACAGAAAGACTGCACCTTTGATATATACAATCAAGAAGATGTGATTAAATGAGGGATAAGAGTGCATAGCAGAGAATAGAAAAGAAAGGAAAATGAAATGAAATGAAATGACAGTAGACAAGAAAAGTAACACTGACAATGGAGAAGGAAAATGATGTGACTATTCCATATTCTGGACAAGAATATGTATACTTTAACTAAAGACAAAGATTCCATTAGTGGACTTGGTTGTCAATGAAAGACAAAGACTATATTAGCACAGGTTGTTAAATGTCTACATATATACTGTATATATTACACTAATAACACCTGTCATGTAATTACCTTCCAGTCTCAGATTTGCAGTGCAAGAGACTTGACCAAGAGAATTGCTTGCTGCAAAAATGTAGGTGCCTTCATCTTCGGCATAGGCTTCTGCAATCCCAAGTTGATACGTGTCTTCAAACTGAGTCATTTTAAAGAAGCGAGATGGCTTGATCTCTTTGTCTTTGCTGTACCAGGAGACCTTCAAATCTGTGTTATGGCAAAAGAAGAGAGCATTACAAAAGATATAAAACTTTAGCAAGTAATAATCTTATAATGCAATTCATAAGTAAATTGTAATACCTCTTCTTGAATTCTGAAGTAATTGCATCACTCACCACATAATAAGGCTATAAATATTAGGTATTATTATTCTGTTACTGAATATTGAACAAACCTGTGCCAGAGACACGACACTGGAAGATTGCAGGCTGGCCTTCAGCAGTGATTGTATCCCGAAGAGGTGTAATGATCTCGGGGGGGTAAGCTGGTGCCTCTAGATCTGGGGACACAACTTCTGGAACTAAAAAAAATGAAGCAAAATTATTCACAACACATGTACTGTTAAGTCAAGTGTATACATATTTGCAATTCTGATAACATGTAACAGATATTTTTAATCAAGCTTGATTTTATAATGTAAGAAACCACCACTATAATGCTATTTATGTCATTATAAGAACAGAAGGAATAAAAAAGACCAAAGTCACATGCTGATAAAAAAAATTGGAGGGACTTTCTCAAGGCTAAGTTTACATTTTACGGAAACTGGCTCAAGCAGACAAGGGGTGGCAGTAGTATAAAAGCACCATGCACTTTGTCACATTATACTCAAATGAACATGTCATACCTGCATTTTTGTCCCCCAAGCAGACTTAAGCCAAAATACTCCATTGTTGACATTCTTACATTCTGTATTCTGCAGGACACAACAACCATTGGCACTCACCTCTACCAATGCAGGAGCAAGAGTACTTCCTTTTTCAAAAGCCAAGCATGCACAGTGAGTGCTCACTCTCCACCTCTCTCCAAAGCTGAGCTCAGCCGATGCTGGGATAGGCAGAGAGAACATGCATTGTGCATGTGCAGCTTTTGAAACAGCAAGCACATTTGCTCTTCAGATGCTAGAAGGAAGTGTCCTGCAATTAACCCAGGATGTAAGGATATCAACAATGCAGTCTACATGGCCTAGAGGTATAGCACCTGCATCTAATTACATTTTAACAAATGCATCTAACTCTATTTTAACAAACCTCACAGTACATTAAAAAAGTACGAGGGCCCCCTTTCTGCATAAAATCCACTACAACCAAATCACATTAACCAGGGTCTGATAGGAATGGAAAAAACACAATCACTTCCAGCGCTAATAGGTCTTCCAAGGTGTGATGTAACAGATATCAGATAAAATGGTGGTATAAAAGGTATATATGGTATCCAAAAACTAGGTGGATGCTTCCTTCCTCAGATGGGGTAATCCAAAAGGAACTAAAAGAAAAACAGAAATGGAAGGCGCGCACACCTAGTGCATTACCAGAGATAATTTAATAATAAAAATGTTTTTAGAATAAAAGTGAGTACTCACAAAATGCAACTGACAAAGGGCCATAAACACAGTGCATGGACATGCACAGAACACAGGGTACAGCTAACGTGTTTCGGGGGCACACCCCCTTCCTCAGAGCTAGCTGTACCCTGTGTTCTGTGCATGTTCATGCACTGTGTTTATGGCCTTTTGTCAGTTGCATTTTGTGAGTACCCACTTTTATACTAAAAACATCTTTATTATTAAATTATCTCTGGTAATGTACTAGGTGTGCGGGCCTTCCATTTCTGTTTTTCTGATAGGAATGGCTTTAAGGATGTCTTAATTCAAGACAAAATCTACAACAACTAGGATAAAAATACATACCGAAAATACAAACTGGTGCTTATATATTTTATTTTATAATTTTTAAATGTACCATACCTTCAACTGTAAGCGTTGCAGAGGTGCTGGCCATTCCAGAATCATTACTGGCTTCACATGTGTACAGAGCAGCATCTTCAGGGAAAGCCTCAATGAGCAATAGTGTATATTCTTGTCCATCATGAAGAAACTTGGACTTGAAACCAGGAGACAGCTTTGTTGAATCTTTGAACCAAGCGACGGTTGGTTGTGGCTTACCAGTCACTACAGTACAGAAGCGAGCTGGTTTGCCAGATTCCACTTGCACATCCTCCAGCTTTTGTATTATAACAGGAGGCTCTGGAGCTGTTAACAAGAGCAAACCTCTGTTAATGAGTCATATAGTGACAACTGATTACTGACAACTGACACTACTATTATTGTTTTAAATGATTTATTTAGCAAAGTTGAATGCTTCTTCATTGACCTAATATTTATTCTTAGGAAATTATGTGAACCATACCTTTAATAGCCCAACAAAAATGTTTATTTCCCTAAAGTGGATATTCATTTTTGAGATACATTATTACTCACCATTCACATACAGTGTTACGGAGCTCCTATTTCTTCCAGCCAAGAAAGTGTATTCTCCACTGTCACTGATCCTGGTTTCGGTGATGCTTATGCGATGCACGCGTCTTTCCACAATGTACTCATACCGTTCCTCAACATGGAAGTTTATATCGATGCCATCCTTTAACCAGCGGCCATCTACATCATCCTCATTGACCTCAAACTCAACCACAGCTCTCTGTCTCTCAACAGCCTGAAAATAATAACATTTAACTAAATATAAAAAACATTCTAAAAAAAGAAATTTGTTACAGCTTTGCAATCGCTAGGAAATGTGACTTTTAACATTAAAGTATTATCTTGTGTCATGTGGACAAAGTATTGTTTTTTGAGGTAATATAATATTGATAAATGCCTATAAAAACAATTACCTGAACTTCTCTGCGAGTGGATGTGATGCGGACATCACGGCCTTCAACATGTAAGCTCGCTGTGGACATGTTTCCACCAGCAACCACAGAGTACTGCCCAGCATCAGACATGCGAGCAGAGGAAATCACAAGACGGTGAACATATCTTTCACTCTGAATCTTCACCCTGAATATAAAAAATAAATAATAATAAAAATAAAATTCTACTGCACTGAACCTGTTGAAAAGTAATTGTTATATCACCACAGAATGATTATCACATGTGGAAAGAAAACACATACCTGTCAGTAATCTGAAGTTCTTGGCCATCTTTCATCCACTGAACAAGCAAGTCAGGTTCAGAAATTTCACACTCAAATGTTGCTCTCTTCTTTTCAAGAACTTTAATTTCCTTAATTGGTTTCCTGAATTCAATATGGCGAGCTAGAGAGCAACAGAGAAGATGAATTAATTTTCAAAATAGTTGATGTTTGTGGGTAAAGTGAAACAAGATCATAGATGGTTAGTCATTTGTTTTTCTTATAAAAATAAATATACAATGTTTAAAAGTTTTTCTTTTTGAAAAGTATTATACCTTCAACATATAAGGTAGCTTTAGAGACTGCATTTCCGGCAACAAAGCTGTATTCTGCAGCATCACCAAAGTGGACATTTCTTATAGTAAGGGAATGAGAATATTGTTTGGCTTTTATCTGGCAGCGGTCTGTAGATTTGATTTCAACACCATTCTTTAACCATTTAAAAGTGATGCCTTCATGGTTTACAGTCACTTCAAAGGTAATGGTATCTTTTTCTTCAGCATTTATATCTTTCAACATGGATGTAATCAGAATAGCTGTAAAAGTCAAACAGAGATTTCATTTTAGCATCAAATCTCATTAGTTCAATTCAAATAACACTTCTGGGTTCACATTAAGCCAGGTACACACTATAGTTGCACAAAAAAAACTGACAGCTCCAATTGGAGCCACTGTACCAAGAATGCATAGTTAGTCCAGCGATCTTCCCCACTGAGCTGTTGTGTTCTTACAGGGGGACGGCCCCCTGAAAGAAAACTCAGATCAGCGCTCTCTGCTATTGGCTGAGAGTGCTGATCGGGAGTCGGTTGGATGCTGGTTTTCTGAACGGCCAGCTTCTGTCGGACAGACTGACATACACACGGGC
The DNA here is from genome assembly GCF_905171775.1 of Rana temporaria. NCBI lineage: Eukaryota > Metazoa > Chordata > Amphibia > Anura > Ranidae > Rana > Rana temporaria. The sequence continues at coordinate 157,806,914 of NC_053494.1, read as the reverse complement.
CGAATGTTGGCCGTTTTTTTTTAACCAACTGTTGTCTCCTGACATTCGGCCTGTGTGTATGGGGCTTTAGTGTAAACGCTAAAAGCATGAGCTAACCAGTTTTCATTAACCCACTTTCTTTAAGCAGCCAAAATAGTTAGGCATTCATATTAAAGCTAAACTCCAGTCACATACAAACACCATTTAATCCGATTATGCATTCTCTAAAATAAAATTCTCTAAAATATCATTTGTTTTCTTTTACCTAAAAGTAACCTAAGTACATTAATCTATCTTAATAGCAGCTTCTTGCAACCCCTTAGAAAAAATAATGCGACTAGAAAAGGAAGGGACAGCACTTCAAGCCAGTCAGGGCTCTTTTTGCTTTGCACAAAACAGCTTACAGGAGATAACAGCAAGAGGATAACCTTATCAGTCTGTGTTCTGCTCTTTCATTAAATACCATAGTCTGGGTGAGTACGGAAGTCGGGACTTTGCTATATTGCCCAGATGGTTTACAATCTTGCTATACTGCTCTCTGCAGCAGCACCTATCACAAGACTGGCTGAACAGAATTACAAATACTTTACCACCTCAATACCGCATGCTGTCATATGATGTCCTGGTATTGAGGGGGGATATCTGAAGGATACCTGCAGCTACAGGCATTATTCAGATATCCTTCTTTTCAGCCGGCGATTCTGCGCACCATAAGAATGATCATAACGGCAGTTCCACCACTTGATCATTCTTATAGGCGATGGGAGGGCACATCCCCCCTCCCGCCGCCATCCGGTGCTTCTCCGGGCTCTCCCGTGCCATCGGGGGGCCGGAGAACGAACCGGCCTGCCCCGTATTACGAGGATAGAGATTTTCTATGACCGTCGGAGGCCCGGGCGCAGCGTTATGACATCACACCCGGGTACCTGGAAGTAAACAAAGTCGCAATCGCGGCTGTCGGCATGAGATCGGTGATTTTTTTCACAATCTCATGCTTTCAAGCCTGGAGGAGAGATGTGGGGTCTTATTGACCATGCATCTCTCCATAAAGAGGACCTGTTACAATGATTCCTTGATTTTTTTGATCAATTTTATTCCTATTACAAGGAATGTAAACATTCCTTGTAATAGGAATAAAATTGATCAAAAAAAATGTAAAAAACGTTGTAAAAATAAAAAAAGTAAGTAAAAAAAAAATTATATTTTTTTTAAAACGCCCCTGTCCCCGGTAGCTCGCGCTCAGAAGCGAACACACACGTAAGTCCCGTCCACATATGTAAACGCCGTTTAAACCACACATGTGAGGCATCGCCACGTGCGTTAGAGCGTGTGCAACAATTCTAGCACTAAATCTCCTCTGTGACTCTAAACTGGTAACCTGTAAAAAAAATTAAATGTCGCCTATGGAGATTTTTAAGTACCGAAGTTTGGCACCATTCCATGAGTGTGCGCAATTTTAAAGCGTGACAATTTAGGTATCTATTTACTCGGCGTAACATCATCTTTCACATTATACAAAAAAATTGGCCTAACTTTACTGTTTTGTTATCTTTTAATTCATGAAACCGTTTTTTTTTTTCAAAAAAGGGCATTTGAAAAATGATTGCGCAAATACCGTGTGAGATAAAAAGTTGCAATGACCGCCACTTTATTCCCTAGAGTATCTGCTAGAAAAATATATATATATAATGTTTGGGGGTTCTGAGTAATTTTCTAGCAAAAAAAATATGATTTTTATATGAAGGAGAGAAGTGCCAGAATAGGCCCAGTATTGAGGTGGTTAATATGTAAAGCAATCAATGTACTGTATATGCATTCAAGTTTATTTGTTAACCTAATGTTTAGCTTTAAAAAAAACATTATTTTTTATCACCTTGTGACCTCCATAATTTGATAAAACGGATTTACAGTTTGCCTCTATCTGAGAACGCTAGTTAGCTGTGTTCGACTTCTATACTTTTAAGTAAGACCCAGACCATGCATGCTATAAATGAGTATCATAATTCTTTATTATTATATATGCTCCTGGCCAGTGACTCAGACAATGCAAAGCATCTTCTAGCGACTAGCATTTTCAAAAGAAGCCCAGCAATGGCAGCCTACATCATTTTTTTACACTTAGTGCACTAAAATTCTGTTTCAGTTACAAACAACAGATGCAATAAATAATGATAATGGTAGTAACAAGTGTTGAATAGTATCATTATGGCTATTAGAATACAATTAAGCATTTGGTTGACAATGTTTTGTTATTGTGAAATTGTATAAGTATGTAACTAAAATGGATATTAGTTTCCTTTCAAATCATACATACGTTTCACAGTTAGAGTTGCGCTGACTTTGTCATTTCCACAAACAAAGGTGTACTCAGCAGAATCTTCACTACTTGTGTTCATGATGATCAATTGATGAAGTTTACCCTGAACCACAATCTTAAACTTCTCGCTTATTTCAATTTCAACTCCATTCTTCAGCCATATGGATGGAACATTGAAATGAGACACCTCACACTGGAATGAGGCTGTTTTGGTTTCAGGGACTTCAATGTTCTTCATAGTCTTTGTAATATGTAATGCTGAAGGAGAACAAAAAAAATGGATTAATTTAACATGGCAGAAAGTTCTGGAAGTCAATTTCACTTACACAGAATATTTGAGAATTCCTTACAAGGGCAATATTCCTGCAGCAAAAGGCAGCACAGAAAGGGTATCAACTGATTACAAGACCTGATTACAATCTCTACACACATGAAACATTTGGCTTTTTAAAGGTTTGTGTTACTAAAGATAGCATATTAGAGAAATTGTGACGGAATATAATAACTAAAATGTGCTTACTCTCAACAAAAAGTTTAGCTTTGCATTCCAGCTGTCCGACCACTGCAATGTATTCTCCTGCATCTTCAGCAGTTACGTTCTGGAAGACGAGTTTGTGGACTTTACGCTCTGATACAATCTGATGCTTATCACTTGGTTTCAGCTCCACATTCTTGAAAAGCCATTTCACTGGCACAGTGTCATGGGAAACACTGAGTTCAAATGTAGCTGGTGTATTTTCTAGAGCTGTTACATCCTTGGGTTTTTTAATGATTTTAACAGCTGGAAAATAAAATATAAAGCTTAATTACAGCATGCACTAACAATTATTTTTTTAGTCTTTTACATGTAGACAAATGAATGGACTGAATTCATTTCATCAGATTGTGCTGTTCTATTTGTAAAAATGATCTAAACTTTTAAAAAGAATTTCAAGAAGTATGGAATCTCCTGTTTGATTGTAGCCTTTTCAACATAGTAATCTGAAAATATTTTCACTCTCCTCAGCATCAATTAGATAATGGTGAAATAAAAATAATGGGTATTCCCGCGCTAGTATGGAATCTAGTATAGAGGATACTATATATATATATATATATATATATATATATATATATATATATATATATATATATATATATATGTATATATATGTATATATATATAATGGTGGCATCCCTTCTGGTTGCATTCTTTACATAGATTGGAGGACTGGAACACAACCGATATGTTTTGCTTTACAGTCATTCAACACACCCTATTAAGTAGCAGGTGATATCTGGAAATCCCTTCTCTGAAGTTGAGAGAGACCTAACAGACAGGAGATTTCCATTTTTTCAGAACACTCCCTTGAACTTAAGTGACTTACTTTCAACATGAAGTCTTGCATTTGCTCCAATTTTGCCAAGCTTGAAGCTGTAAACGGACTCGTCTGGGACAACACATTTTTTGACTCTTAAAGTGTGCACTGTTCCATCAACTGTGATTTCATACTTGTTATTGGATTCCAGTTCAATTCCATTTTTAATCCACTGGGCACCCTTAACATCAGGGTGAGTAAGTTCCACACTGAATATAGCATCTTGTGTCTCTGTCACAGTCTGGTTTTTAAGTGTCTTCTTGATTTTGACAGCTAGAATATATGATACAATAGTCATTTATAAAATCAAATGCAAAGATTTTCCCTGCAAATGTTCTGATCATTGAAATCTATAAAATTGTCTAGCCCTACTGCTATTTTCTTCCCTTAAACATATATAATTTACATATTGAGACTTTATAAATTATGTTATGTACACCATATTGCTAGGGCCCCATTTTAAATCACACGCTTTTCTAGGTGCACCCTATGGCTATGTCTTTTTTTGTTCAGTCAGCCACTTCATAGTACCATGTATACTATGTATGCATGTATTTTACATGTTATAAAATGTATAAATAGTTAATGAAAATGTATAGCATATTATGACCTATTTTCTATGCCTTCTTATTATGCGCAGGACAAACAGAAATAGGTAATTTATAATATGTTTTTAATTAAAAAATTGTACATATGATATATTTATTATGGCCTTTTATATTTATAACTTCCAGCTGGCAGATACAGCTCTAGACTCAAGTTCACATGTCTACATTGTCAGCCGCACAATGTGTATACGCTCCCTGCACATTGATCAAGCTGTCACCAACAGCTATTGGCCACTACTTCTGATCCAGAGCATATCGGACAGACTCCTTGATAATGTGACTGTCATTAGAGCCAATGGCAGCGGTCACATGATATTGAAAGCTTTTTACCCCCGAGGTAATAAATCCCACTGGTGTTAAGGGGTTAATGAAAATGCATAATGTTTACAGAGCTCAATGCTTGATGATAAGATTACATACACAGCTAAATGAGTCAGTGGGGTAAGTTTCCCACCTCTCTTCTTACTATATTTTGCTCTGTACAAAATAATAATACAATATGAAAAGCGACAGTGACTGCTCTGACCCCTGTTTAGAAAACCCACAATGCCTCGGCTACCTTGTTGATCCTGCCAGTAGCATATGCTTGACTCACAGATTAAGCTGTGCAGGTGTAAGTACACATGGCTAGCACTGTGAAACTGTAATTGGCTCATTAAATCCGTTAGATAGCCGTTTTCCTATGGGTGTGCCCTGTATTCATTTATTTGCAAAATAATAAAGTGTTTAAAAATTATGAACTTAGTTCTTATCACAATAGACAAGTTTTACCCTATTTGTTTTAATATTTTGTAGACATTTTTGTATATGTTTTGCTTCACTAAATACATGATAACACTTTATACCTTTATTACTTTCCTATTTTCTGTTTCATTTTGTTTTGATATTTAAAAGTGAAATAAGGAATTCAAAAAATATATAAACTTGGAAAGATTAATTAGTTAATCAATACTGACCTAATAATCTAATAAAATATTTTCCTGAAAATTTGCATGGGAATGAAATCATAAAAATAACAAAACAATGAACAATTTCGATACTTACCCTCAACCTTCAACTTTGCAGAAGTCTTTGAGGTTGCTACTTGGTAGGTATATTCACCTATATCTTCAAGCTTGCTAATAGGAATTATAAGCTGTCTTTTTCTGCCTTTAGATTCACTTTTGATGCTGTCAGTAAAACTTATTGGCTTTCCTTCTCTCAGCCATTGTCCTTTAGAGTCTGGGTTAGCCACCTCACACTCAAAAACAGCTTTCTGAGATTCAGCTACTGTGAGATCCACGAGTGGCTTGCTTATAGCTCCACCTATAGAAGCAATAAGGAAGAGAAAAAAGTAACTCAACTCTGAGGTTAAGTGAATATATATACTGCATTGACCTATAGTTCTAGAATTCTGTCAATACCTGAAACAGTAAGTTTCCCACTAGTTTGCTGTTCTCCAGCAAAGAAGGTATATTGGCCTTCTTCATCCTTCATCATGTCTGTAATTGTCAGAGTGTAAATCTTGCCCTTGGACTCAATCTTGTATTTGGGGCTTGGTTTGAGTTCTTCATCTTTGAAAAGCCACAAGGCATCAATTCCAGAATGGGACAGCTCAACTTCCATTGTGACATTTTGTGTCTCAGTGCATGTTTGGTCACTCAGTCCTCTGATAATGGTAATTTCTTAACGAAAATAAAGAGCAGTGTTAATGTATTACTTTCTATTCAAAAAGCACAAAATGTGACATTCTGGAATTTATTAGAACAAAATAGGGACTTAGTGTCATTACTATGGGTAACACTTGTTTGCCATGCTTTAACCACTTGCTGCCAGATCACAAACCTGTGCATCATTTGGCTTCAAGTGGCTGTACCGGAGTGAAGCCTGCAGCTGCAGACATCACCCCGGCACTGTTTGTTAGAGCTGATGGTCTGCTTTCTTGTGATAACAACCAATGTGGCTAAGCAGCCACCTGGCTGTTATTACAAGTGGTGGGAGGGGATAATCCCCCCTCCTGCTGCCTTTCGCAGGTTGCCCGGGCTCTCCCATCCCACCGGGAGGCCCGAGCCACCAGCTGGCTCGTCTGCCAGTTGCTCAGAGATCTTCGATCAGGTCTCGGATGTAATAACCCGGAAGCGTCATCGTGACATCACTTATGGTTTACTGGCACCCTAAAGGCACCAGTTTTCAAAAATCTAATGTTAATGTTAAATATTGGCATTTTGAATACTTTAAAGCGCAGAGGAGGGGTTTGGGGTCTTATAGACCCCAGATCCCTCTATAAAGAGTGTCTGTTACTGCCTATTAGTAAAAAATCTATGTTTGGTGTTGCGCTCCTAAATAAATAATAAGTGCTACAGAATCACACTAACATATATATATCAAATATAAATAAATAGATGAAGTATGTTAAAAGTCCATGACTGAGATTGCAAAACATCTAAAAAATATAAATAGACTGATTAAATCAATAAAAGTCCATATAGTAAAATAAAGTGCAAATGGTGCAAAATAATGGAGCAATAAACAATTCCTACAGAGGACATAAAGTGCAAATGTAATAATAAGGTGCTGTGTAGCATCAATAAGTGATGTTGAGACTTCAATGGAATGAAATCTTCAGTGACTTCAGTGAATGAAATCTTTGGTGTGTAAAACACCTGTAGGTGTACTGTTGTAAGGTAATCAGCGTGTCAGAGTGTAAGGGCTAGATGATCGCTCAAGGAGGAGGGTCCTCTCCACATTCCTATCCAGGGGGTCCCGGTGTATCTATAGCCTGATATCTGCTTCCTCTAACATCCCATCTCCTAGGGCTAGGTCAGTCAGTGCAGATCCACTCAGGTAAATAGACCGGGGATGTATGGAAAAATTCACAAAGGAAGAAACCTCTATAGTGTAGTAGGTTGAAGCTATTTATTTGTAACCACAATAAAGAACACCCAATCTTGGATAGACGGAACCCGGAAGTGACGTCTGGCCGCGAGCTCGGTGCTCGTTTACTTTGTGCATGCTTTTATTATGTTAAATGTGAGTACCTCTATGCTTTTTATTGTGGTTACAAATAAATAGCTCGTAAAAATAGCCTGCAAATATAAACAGTGTGCAAACCACACATGTGAGGTATCTCCGCCATTGTTGAAGCAAGTGCAATAATTCTAGTGCAAGACCTCCTCTGTAACACTAAACAGGTAACCATTAAAAATGTTTAGAGCGTCGTCCTATGGAAAATTTTAAGGAACATAGTTTGTCACCATTACACGAGTCTGCACAATTTTAAAGCATGACATCTTAGGTATCTATTTACTATGCGTAACATAATCTTTCACATTATATAAAAAAATTGGGCTAAATTTACTGTTTTTTTTTAATTAATTAAAGTGGATTTTTTTGTAAAAAATGCGTTTGAAAGACAGCTGCACAAATACAGTGTGACATAAAATATTGCAACAACCGCCATTTTATTCTCTAGGGTCTCTGGTAAAAAAAAATATATATATATGTTTGTAGGCTCTAAGTAATTTTCTAGCAAAAAATACTGATTTTAACTGGTGGTTAAATACTCGCTTAGTAGGAGTATGATTTTATGAAGTTGAAATGTGTATGGGATTTCCAGTAAATTTTGATAATTAATTTATTATTTCACTTGTCCACAAAAAGACTTACTTTCCACAGTAAGGTTGCAGCTAGTTTCTACTTTTCCAATTATAAGTTTGACTTGTCCTTCATCAGAAGCATGGACTCTTGAGAATACAAGTCGTTGCTTGGCTCCTTTGGCAATAACTTGCACACGATCATCAGGTTTGACTGGAAGATCATTTATAGACCATTTAGAGGAGGTCATATCAGGAACTGAAACTTTACATTCAAGTACAGCCTTTGTTCCTTCGATGGCATGAACATCTTTCAGAGGGATGACAATCTCAACACCTTTAAAGGGAAAGACAACAGTCAGTAAAAGAAGGGATACATAGTAATATTTCCTTTGGACTTGTATACTTACTGTAAACAGACAGCCGCCCAGATGTGGAAAGATCATGATCTGGGACTGTGAAAGTATATTTTCCAACATCATCAGCAGTAGCATCTTCAATAAGTAACATTTGAGACTGTTTGTCAATTACAATATGGATGCGATCACTAGGGTTGATCTCCTCTCCATCTTTAAGCCAGACGCCTTCTGCATTTTCAAGGGACAGTTTGACCTCAAGCTGAGCAATGTCACCTTCACAAACTTTCTGGTCTGACAGTCCTTGCAGAATTGATATAGGACGAGCTATGCATAAGAAAAAGAACCATTAGAACTAGTTGGCATCTATGGCAATAAAAAGTACTTAAATCTGTAACGCAAACTACTTACGTTTGACTTTGAGCTGTGCAGAAGTCTTCTTCCCAGCAACCACAAAGCTATATTCTCCTTGATCTTCCTTTGTAACATCTTTAACAGTAAGAACATGGCGCCCCCTGCGGGAGGTAATCACATATTTGCTATCGGACTTTATCTCAGTATCACCATGATACCATTTACCCTCTGTGTCTTCAAGAGAAACAATGCATTCCAGTTCTCCGGTTTGTGTTTCTGAAACTTCAATGTCTTCAAGCTCTCTGGTAAACTCAACAGGGGTACCTGCAGTACAAGGACACATGTTCAATTTCATGGCTTAAAAGCATCCTATGTTATCAATTTCTTTAAGCAGTTTAGTTAGATTAAAATAATGTTTTTTCTTACCTTCAACTAAAAGTTTGGCAGTTGTTCTCACAGATTCATCTTCTTTAAGGACACAGCTGTAATCCTCAGTATCTGACATATCAATTGTGAGAACAGAAAGGAAGTGGGCCTTCCTGTCAGAATGCATTCTGTACTTATCACCAGAGTGAATCTCCACGCCATTCTTGTACCATTTCACTTTTATAAATGGCTCTGATGTTTCACACTCAAAGGTGGCCATAGTGTCTTTTTCTTTTGCTGTCAGATCTTGTAAGTCTTGTGTGAACGTTACCAACAGTTTACCTTTAGGTAGAAAAAAGATGTCATACCACAGACCAGACTCTAAACTATAATGTTAATAATATAATTAACACTTAGATAAATCTTACCTTGTACTAGCAAAAATGCATGGCTTGAGGTTTCTCCAGCTACATTGATGGCCTTCACCATGATACTTGCAGAGTCTTCAGCCACAACATCTCTAATGACTAGTTCACACACATTATCTTCTGGCCAGTACCAGTAGATACGATCAGACCTTTCAACTTTGACACCATTTCTAAACCACTGGCATTCTGGGTCTGGTTTTCCCACAACCCGAACACGAAAATGAGCTTCTCCACCTTGGGCAACTGTTTGACTTTGAATTCTCTCAAAAATCTTAGGTGCTTCCATACTTGGGGAAAGCTCAATTCTGTCTGGTTTGAAAGTTGGAATAGTGATTTTGCCTTCAGCTTCAAGGGCTTTCTTTTCTTCCTCAGTTAGTTCTTTAGCAAAATGAAGAAGGTCATCTTTTGTCTTTTTAAGCATGTCTTCATATGCTTCATCTTTCCTGCGAGATTTCTGTTCAACTGCGGTAATAGCTTCATAGTACCCTTCTTCGGTTCTACGCTTAAATTTACTGCGCAGTTCTTCTGATTCTTCGGATACCTTATCATGGGTAACTCTTTCGGACCTTTTAAGTTTTATAAATTCTTTTGACCCTGGTTCAGTCGCTTTTTTAACTTCAAATGGAAGTTTTCCTGCCTCAGTTGCAGGAGGAGCAACTTTTGGCTCATGTGTTCTCCTAAGAACTGATCTGAAATCTTCTTTCTGTTGAATTTCTAGTTTCACAATATGTTCAGTAACGCCTTCAGGGTTTTCAGCTGTGACCTTTACCTCCCCAGAATCATAGGATTTACAGTCAACAATTTCAATGTAGTATATGCCATCATAGCGGAGTCTGAATCTTTTGCTTTTACGGATTAGCTGTCCATTAAGGTACCAGTTTACTTTTGGTTGAGGGTATCCAGTAACACGGCAACGGAAACGTGCAATTTCTCCTTCATAAACTCTTGCGGGTTCAGGGGTCAAAACAATTTCTGGTTTTTGTTTTTCCTTTACATCTTCTGTGACTCCTGCAAGTGCACCTTCATGGGCTAGCCTTTCCATCTCTTCAATTCTCTGCATACCTCGCCTGCCTTCTGGCAACTGAGACTCTTCAACAAGACTCTTCTCATCTTTTACAATTAAAGTTGCAGAGGTGTGGTCTGTTCCATATTTGTTAGTTGCCCTACATGTAATAACACCACTGTCTCTAGGGTAGGCTACCTCAAAATCAAGACTACAGTATCCAAATTCATTCACCATACGAAGCCTGTTGGCAGCCGCCAATGGCTTGCCATCATGGAGCCATTCAACCACCATAGTTGGGTCTCCAATTGGTGTAAGACGGCATTCAAAGTGTGATGGTCCAAAACGTTTTAGCCTTACTGAAGTCAGCTTTTTCTTAAAGAATGGTTTCTGTTGCTTTTCTTTGTCATACAGATCTCCTTCTTCCCACTGTTCTTGGCCATAACGTAGATGAAGTGGCTCTAGCTCTGGTGCTGCAATCTCCTTAGCTTTGTAGGTGCCCTTAGGAATGATTAGCTTTCTTTCAGGTTCAGGTTCGGCAAACTCAACTTCTACATTGACTTTGCATCTAGTAGTATCACGTCCAGCTTTGTTAATGGCAGTGGCAGTATACCATGCAGCATCCCGTGCGACTGTAGATTCAATCTTAAGTGCTGCTTGTCCTTTAGCTCCTTCAATTCTGTAATGAGTAAAAGAGAGTTCATGTTAAACAAATCATTCATTCGTGTTCTCTATAGTATAAAGGTCAATATACTGTATATTATATTGATCAATAAAGCATATGATTTTTGTACTTACTTTATATTAGGAAATTTGTGAGGAGCAACAATGTCACTGTTTTTCAGCCACACAATATCTGGGTTGGGGTTACCAACAGCTTTTACTGACATTTCCAGTTTAGAGCCTTCTTTTACACTCATATTCTTCAGTTTCTCCACAAACTGTGGTCTTTGCAAGTGTTCCTTTGCTGCAGAGAAAAATACATTTTGTATTAGACTTTAGCAATCTCTTTATCATAAAATTAATGTCATTTACAGTTCAGAAATAATCTTACCATCTACAGTCAATGTCATGGAGACTGAAGTTTTTCCAGCTCTGTTTTGAGCAATGACTGTCCATTCTCCAGAATCGGTTGGCAATGCTGGGACTACAATAAGGGATTGAGTTCCATCTTCCTTTATAACAATTTTATGTGTATAGTCGTTGATTATTTGCTGACCTAAAATAGTCAAAGCAAAATAATTAGTACATTTCAGGATTTCTTTCAATACCACCTCCATTATATACAGAATATAATTATTATCCGGGCACTTTGTGTTTAACTAATAATAATAAATATTATGTGATATCCTTGCAGATTAGAGACTCTATTGATAATATGCTGTCACTTTGAAGATTATTTTGAGGAGAATATCTTGAGCTGAGTTAGTTACTAAATGCTGCTATTTATCTAAACCTGACTTAAAATAAATGCCCTATTTGTCAAGAACAAAAGACGATAAATGTTAGGATAGACCACATTGTTTTTTGGTACAAACTTCAGACAAAAGCCAGAGGAAGTTCTGAGAGTTTAAAGGCTTAGAGGAATTTAAGGTGTCAGGACTTGCATGGTTAAACACTAAAGATAACCCCTTCATGCTTAATGCTAGTAATGCAGCCTTCTGCTTGAAGGGGTTGTACCGGGGTGATGCATTCAGCTGCACGCATCACCCCAGTACCGTTTATAGAGCTGACGGTTGGCTTTCTTATGATAACGGCTAAGCAGCCGCTCAATTGTTATCACAAGCAGTGGGTGGGGACGCCCCCCCTCCTGCCAGGGGGGGCCACCAGCTGGAACTTCCATTGGCCGGAGACCCAAACAATGCCGCAATTGGCTTTGATGGGGTATCTCTACAAAAATGAGTACCTGTCACTGACTATTAGGCCCCATACACACGAGAGGATTTATCCGCAGATACGGTCCAGCGGACCGTATCCGCGGATAAATCCTCTCGAGGATTTCAGCAGATTTCTATGCGATGGCGTGTACACACCATCGCATTGAAATCCGCGCTGAAATCCTCTGGCGATGATGTGTCGTGCCGTCGCCGCTATTATGACGCGGCGACGGGCGCGACGCTGTCATATAAGGAATTCCACGCATGCGTCAAATCATTACGACGCATGCGGGGAATCCCTTTGGATGGATGGATCTGGTGAGTCTGTACAGACGAGCGGATCCATCCGTTGGGAGGAACTTCAGCAGATGGATTTGTTGAGCATGTCAGCAAATATTCATCTGCTGAAAATCCATCCCAGGGGAGATTTATCCGCGGATAAATATCCGCCGGAGTGTACACACCATAGAATCTATCCGCTGAAACCCATTTGATGGGATTTATCTGCGGATAGATTCTATGGTGTGTACGGGGCCTTTCTGTCACAATGGATGTTTACAGTTGGTCAAAAGTGATCAATTTTTTTTAAGGGGACAGTGTAAAATAAAATAAAAAATAAATAAACAAAATAAAAATGTAAGCGCCATATCCCTCCGTGCTCAAGCGCAGAAGTGAACGCAAATGTAAACAGTGTTCAAACCACACATGTGAGGTGATGCCACAATCATTAGAGCAAGAGCAATAATTCTAGCACTAGACCTTCTCTGTAACTGTAAACTAGTGACCATTAAAACATTTTAAAGTGTTGCCTATGGAGATCTTTAAGTACTGTAGTTTGTTGCCATTCCACGAGCGTGCTTCATTTTAAAATATGACATGTTAGTTATCTATTTACTTGCCGTAACATCATCTTTTACATTATACAAATATATTGGGCTAACTTACTGTTTTTTTTTGTAACTAATGAAAGTGTATTTCTTTAAAAAAAATTGCATTTGAAAGACTGCTGTGCAAATACAGTGTGACATAAAATATTGCAATGATTGCCATTTTATTCTCTAGGGTTTCTGATAAATAAATATATATATATATATATATATATATATATATATATATATATATATATATATATATATATATATATATATATATATATATATATATATATATATATATATATATATATATATAATGTTTGGGGGTTCTAAGTAATTTTCTAGTAAAAAATACTTATTTTAGCTTATTTTAACTTGTAAGCTACAAGTGTCAGAAAAAGGCTTAGGCAGACAGGGGTTAAATTCTTAAATGTTGACTTTGCCATAATTCCAGGATATATTATTTACCATTGTGGAACCAAAATGTTTCTGGCATTGGTCTTCCAACAACTTTCAGGTCAAATCTTGCAGTTTGTCCTTCAGCACATTTGAAGGAGGCAGGTTTCATCACAAAGACTGGCTTATATAATCTCTCCAACTGGGACTCATCAGTTTCCTCCAATCGGCGAGCAGGCGAGCGTGCAGGAGAGCGTCCAGGGGAGCGGCTTGGTGAACGTGGAGATACAGACCTATTTGATGTAAGTGTTAGAAATCGATATTTATTCATCTGTATTATATCTAAACTAGAACTATTGTTTGTGCAAGTAATACAGTGGTATATGGATAGCAAACATTCAGACATAGGTCAGAATAAAGGAATTAGTACTAACCAGGTATACATCATCTCACAACTGCAGGAAAAGGTAATAGACTCTACACAACAGTAATTTATGTCAAGGTACTATTAATTATACTAAGTCAAAGAAAATAACAGAAAACTTCTATCTAGTTCAGTGGAGATCAAGTGTGGCTCCTGATATCACCAAGTAATTTTCATTGAATGTAATGTACAGAAAGCTGTCAGATACTTCAGACATGTGACATGGGATGGTAGAAACAATAGACATGCTAAAAGGTTGTTGGAGACTGGGTCGATTTACTAAAACTGGAAAGTGCAAAATCTGGTGCAGCTATGCATAGAAACCAATCAGCTTCTGGGTTTTATTGTCAAAGCTTAACTGAACAAGCTGAAGTTAGAAGCTGATTGGGTACCATGGACAGCTGCATCAGATTCTGAATGCTCCAGTGTTAGTAAATCTCCCCCGTTGTATAAATATGCCACATTTGATATTTTTCTTGGCAAGATGCATTATAAAACATGTGAGGGAAAAAATAAAAAGGGATAGAAAGCACAGAAAAAAAAAGGATAGTGTGAAACAAATAAAACAAATCATTTAACTACAAGAAGCCAGTCTTAAAAGCATCCAAAAAGGGGAAACACAAACTAATGTTTGCAGGGGGCTCAAGTGTCACAAAATAAGTGCCAAAGGGCTGCCAGGATCTTGTTATACTTCACATATGAGAAAGAATTACGTCGGGCAACTTTGTAAAAATGCATGATGTGTGCAAGATAAACTATGGGGTTGGTTTACTATACAAACACTCTGTTCACTTTGCAAAGGAATTTTCAATTTGTAAGGGATTTTTACCTTAGCTTAGAAAATGAGATGAAGCTCTGCTGACTTTCATCATCAAATCATGTGCAAACAAATATAATGTTTATTTTTATTTTCCTTCCACGTGATTGAGTATTCTTTGCCAAATTAATTTTAACCACATTCACTAAGCTAAACAACATTTTTACTGCAAAGTGAAAGTTCTCTCACAAAGTGAACAGCCTGTTTACCTTTAGTAAATCAATCCATGTGTATTATATTTTTTTAAAAAAAAGACTATGGCCCCTTTCCGATCAGATCTGCCTACCAGTTTTTCAGGTGGACCTGGTCAGAAGGTCCATGCATTACTTTAGTCAGGCAGATGTAAACAGGCTTGTGTCTGTTTACACCTGTCTACCTTTGGGTACCTCCAGGCAAATAGAATTGGAGGCAGCTGGATGTAAATGGACAGCTTTACACCTGGCTGCCCATACAGCAGAGTAGGGTATGTCCATGTCTGCTCTGAAGAAACTGAGTGGACATGGATGTGTCATCTGCCCCCCTCTGATCCGATCAGCAGGGGATCAGCTTTCAGATCCCCTTATGATCGGAAAAGAATCCACCCATGTCAATGGGCCTTAAATCTTAGAAACACAGTCAGAGACTGTTTAGAACCTTTCACATCATCATCATCATCATCATCATCATCATAAGTTCAGCCACATGTTGTGCTAAGAGAAAACTGATGAATATGGATTTTAATTACATCAGTTTAAACAGCCATCGTTGATTTGGTTCAGTTTGCACTTTAATTCTGTTCAGTTCCGTTTACATCAGTTGTTGCATCCCTTTTTTTAGTTGTTTCATAAACCAATTATAGGTGACAAAAGTATGAACATAAAATAGTTATATCCTAAAAACATACATAAATGGAATGGAAATAAATGGAAGCCATCTGTTTACATCCATTCAGATCTATCTAAACAGAAAAGGATGCAGCCTTGTTCCATTTAAAAAAAAAACTACCTGAACAGAAACAAATATAGGCAGATGTAAATGGATGTGTTTACATCCACCCGTCCACTCACATACATTGTGGTTCAGTCTGGATCCGTCTGGAAAACTGACAGAAGGATCCAGACTAAACGTCAATATGAAAGGGCCCTTCTATGGAGTAACAATTATATTAGTATTTGTTGTTTGTAGTCTTGTTATATTGCTAAGTTGTACTATAATTCTGGAAATAGATGAATAGTAACAGTATTCATTGTTTTATGATTATTGACGGCCAAATGTTTTGAATGTTGAGTATTCAATGTTATTTCTGAAGTGGTTTTGGCAGTGTTCTTGTGTTGTGTACTTCATTTGGGTTGAGTATATCAATATTATGTTTGGATGATTAATGTTTGCATTGCTGTTTTGCATTTATTATCAACAATGCCCATTGAGAAAATATGGGATCCCTGGCTGAATACTCCAGGGCTGGCACCACTGCCGCTGATGCAAAGTAGAACCCCTGAAGATAGAGCTGCAGCGGCCACTAGGCCTGCGTAGAACAAAATAGGTTTGAAGGGTAGTGGAAGGAAGGTAGAGAAAAAGTAGAGAAAAAGGCGAGGAATGGAAAATACGTATGAAGGGTACACTCGAGGTTCTTAGACATAATGTACCCAATATAGTGCTGAAGAATACAGAGGTGCTGAAGGGTTATGTATGTGTTCCTGAATACACGTGAAACCTGTAGTGCAATATAACATGTAATATTTTGAATTGTATTTTAAAGAAAAATGATTTTTCCTACCAAGTATGTTTTGTATGTCAAAAACTTAATAAAAAAAAAGTATCTGATTAAAAAAAACAATGACCATTATATTCTATGCCCAGGATATTCTTTTTTTAATCTACAGTATTATTGGTGTGCATTCCTTCCATACAGACCCTAGAATGTATAAAAGGAAAATGTTGTAGTGTAATAGTTCTATGTAGCTATATCTATTATGCATAATAATTCTGCTACCTGAGAATACAATCCTTTAGCATTCCATAACAATCATATAGGTTAATTGTGAATATTATTTACCGTATTCTTTTAACAGCCTCTGGAGTTGGCATGTAAGATGAAACTCCAGTTGGTGCAGAAGGCTCCACATACAGTTTTCCTGAGCATATGGCGTTCCCTTTAACATTGCTGGACAAAGCAGTGTAAATACCCTCATCTTCAGTAGACAAAAAGGAGATGCGCAGACTAGCCCTGCCATCTTGCAAGGTTTCCATCTGGTAGCGGCCTCCTTGCTTAATGCGTTTCCCGTCTTTGTACCATGTAATCTGCAAAATTGACATTACACAATATTCTCAGTAAATCTGTGTGAGATACACAATATCAATATCAAGAGATGTTTTTTGTAGAACAGCTATAATGAAATCTCTTCATTTGAAAGTGAAGTCTGATGTAAATTATAACTGGCATTAATGACAGGAGATCTGATGCATTTGATAAAGACATTAATCTGAAAATGTATGTTGTCACTAAAGTTTACAGAATAAGATAAAGCAGTTGCACAATCAGATTTAAGGGGAAAATAACGTTTTATTGACATTTTTAGAGGTACACATTAAAGTTATTATTTTAATGTAAATAATTGTACCAATGGAGGTTATTTACGAAAGGCAAATCCACTTTGCACTACAAATGCAAACTACAGTAAATCTGAGGGGGAGATCTGAAATGAGGGGAAGCTCTGCTTAATTTATCATCCAATCACGTGCAAGCTAAAATGCTGTTTTTTTATTTTCTTTGCATGTCCCCCTCAGATCTACAGCGACTGCACTTCCAAGTGGACTTTGCACTTGTAGTTTGCACTTGAAGTGCAAAGTGGATTAGCCTTTCGTAAATAACCCCGACTGTATGTTAGTAGTTCAAACACCTTATTTCTATGTATAATCTGTAACTGTACATGTACAAGGGGTTAGCACTATTTGCTCCTTACATACTGTACATAAATGTTTAATACTGGTTGTGCCTTGTTTTCTTTTTGGTTGTGCCTTGTGATTCTTTTATCTCATTGTACATCTACCAAATCACTAAATTTGGTAGATGTTTGTAGGATTACAGTATACTGTATCTATACTGTGTTTTAAATTGGGCACCGAACTCCGCCCCTGTGCGTCACGCTGCTCGGGAACGGAGCTCAGAGGCACTCGGCCAGTGTGTGAATCGAGCGAGATGACAGCTCGCACACACAGCAGGGACACATGGCAGGATCCAGGGACAAGGTAAGTAACTTCCCCTGTATCCTGCAATACGTTCCCGAGTCTGGCTCGGGTTTCTCATTTTGGTATGTAAAACTCACCCAGAGCCAGACTCGGGAATACTGCTAGGCAGGTTAAGTTACACTAAAGAGCAATTTATTTATTTATAGCAAGAAGTTATTTTTTTCACTCAAAGCAGTGTTATTTGGGTATGTTAAAGAGGAAGTTAAACCCTCCTCAAAAAAAAAACACCCTGCAAGACAAAGGCATAATGAGCTAGTATGCATAGCATACTAGCTCATTAAATATTACTTACCTCCACTCAAAGCCCCCGCAGCGGTTCACGTCTCCCCCTCCGGTTACTTTCGGATATCGTGGCTCCGGCGATCTGATTGGCCGGACCCGCGTTGACATCACTCCTGCGCTTGCACGCGGGAGCCGCAGGTAATGGCACGAAGACTGAAGCAACGGCACGTAGGTGCCATTGCTTGAGTTTGCCCCAGTGCGCATGTGCTGATGACTTTGGCACATGCAGACATGGGGGATATCTCCTAAACCGTGCCTGTTTGGCTCCGCTTGGCTCCCCCACCTCAGGCCAAACATGGTGCTGCACACCGCTTTGGCCTGAATCCTGCTAGTTTTGCAACTGTATTGCAAAATGCTCGTTAACCACGTTACTCGCAATCCGAGGTTCCACTGTATTTTTGATCTGTATATATATATATCACTGTTGTTCATTTGTTATGCAGCTATGACTAAGCACCAGTAAGAGTGGGGTGAAACATGTTAACTGCTGTACATTTTTATTCTGATTGTATGGACTTTTTCTTCAATAAAGATATTTTCTTGGAGTGCGGTCATCTGGATTATGATCACAATGTAAACAAAACTGTTATGAATGAATTCATAACACAGCAGCGGCGCCATTGGCTCCCGCGACTGTCAATAAAAAAGTCATTCAGCCAATCAGGGGAAAGGGGCGGATACAATTGGTAATTTACAAGATGTATGAGATGTCAGAGCATGTGGGATAATATATATTAATATGCTGACATCTCATACATCTTGTGAGTTACCAATTGTCTTTTATGAAATAAAATGTCTTAATAAAGCTGCACTTAGATGGTGCTGCTCTCCGTCTTTGCCTTCCACAGAGTTACTTCCAGCCTGTCACGAGCTGGCAGCCATCCACAGTCAACTTATCTAAGAACACTTTAACTGTCCTTGGGCCACAAATGTACCCCCTCCATATTAAATTGATGTGAAAGAGCGTTCTTATTACCTACTCTCTCTTTATTCAGCTGATCGAGCGCACATGACCGAGTGTACTTACAATCACCTTTAAGACTACTGAACCACAGCCCAATTTGTAATATACAATAGGAGAAGGTTAGTGTTCCATGCATCTTTTTCATGATGTCCTGTATGGTGTAGTACAGTACAATACTGTAAAGTACAGTATAGTGAACAAGTGTCATCATTCTAGGACCACAAGTGTGCTACTGACAGAATTACCAGATAAAACCAAAGGAAAAGAGCATGAAAATAGAAAATGTTTGGTATTTGCTGTCTACCAGGCAAAATATTTTGTTTTATTCTACTGGCACCTTTAGGATGGGGAAGGGCTGGAAACTGAACTGAGTTGAGATCAATAAAAAAGACAACATATATGTGAATAAAAATGCTGCCTTTTGCTTACCTTTGGTAATGGGTATCCAGACATTTTACAGTGGAACGTGACTCCCATTCCTTCAAGAATCTGGTAACTCTTAAGACTTATGTCAAATCTTGACTCAATTATTTCAGATTCCTGAACATCGACAATCATTTCCTCCCCATCTTCTTCAAGTAATTCCTCCAAGGTAATCCTAATGATTCTGTATTCAATTTCTCTGATGAGTTTCTCTTCAAATGCAGTCAGCTGATATTCCTACAAAAGGTCATGGATATCAAATAAGCACACTGTATAAATGATGCTTAAATATAGCTACAATTTTAGTAAAACTACAAGATTATTTGTAGCCTTTTAATATTGTGTCCCTAATTACCCCTGATAACATAAGCAAAGGTGGTGCATGTTTTCCAAATGACATGTTATTTACCTCATGAATTGTAGTCTTAACTAAAGTAGTATCCTTGGCCATCTTCCTTCTGATAAGGGCTTGTTCCTTCTCATATTCCTTATCATACTCTGACCGATACAAAGTTGGTGCGGCTTCAGCTACTTTGGGTTCAGGTACAAATGGAGTTGGCTCTTCGTGCATCCTCATGTAATGGTCATATTCAGCTGTTATTAGAAATATTCAAATATAATCCATATCAGTTAGCCATTTTTACAAACCATTTTATGTTTGCTAAGTTTGTTATCTGTATTTTTGTTTACCTTCCTCCAAAAGACTTGTGGTCTCAGTAGCTTCTCCGTATTTATTTCGGATAACAATGCTGTAATCTCCAGCATCATCAGCAAAAGTCATAGAAATCTCAAGTTTGCATTCTCCGGTATCCTTGTTATGGGACACCTTATATCTGCAAAGAAAAAATATAGATAGGTTATCAATTACACATATATCAGTTTATAAAACAACAAAGTATTTGGAACCAAATGATGTATATAAAAAAAATGTAATGTAGCAAACTGCAATGCTAAAGAGATTAAGCTATCCATGATTTTTTATTTTTTTTTATATATCTTCAATCTCTGTAGATGAATCTGTGAATTAGATTTTTGAAGTGCAATATCTACTTTAAGGGCCACCAATAAGGGAGTACAGGCAGCCCTCTCATACCAGATATGGGCCCCATAGGATCAGCAGGGGACCTGGCTACAGCTGTAAGTCCCATACGGTGTAATACTGTAAAGGCACAGGGTGGGCAGGGCTCATTTAGGCACGTTCACTGCAGCTGTCAGACTTCCAAGGGCATATGTTCCTAGAGTCCCGGATTATGCATGATAGCTCAAGGATTTTGTACATTCAGCACACCGCAGAGCACTGCAGTATTCCCATAGCTTGGTATGCTATGTCCTTCAGGCTGTTGCTCATTAGAATTGCCCTATTATTTTGCACCAGTTCTGTGGAGAGCACTCTGCAGGGACCTTTCTTGCTGCTCTGAGTTAGTCTGTAATTCATGGTATACTAGGGTCCCTTCTTTGCCACCCTCTGCCATCACTAGGCATAAAGTTCAATGCTAAGGCATTAGCTCAGGGGTCTGATGTTATAAATAAGTGGTGTTCTTGTTGATCTTGTGTTATTAAGGAACATGCATTTCATGTTACATTTTTCAAATTAGGGCAGCTTTATTTCCAATCGATTTTTTTGTCACCTTGTTATTAATTTTACATAATTTATGCTGTTATAATTATGCAGCTGAAATCAGTACCTGATACTTTGTTTAATTGATTATATAGTAATTTTTATTATGCACAGCTGCTTTTACAATTACCGGGGCCGGGACAAGGGGTGGGCAAGACAGGCAGCTGTCCATGGGGTAGTGGTAGAAAGGGGGTGCCCCCAAATAAGCCATTTAGATCTGCTGGTACACTGTACCATGCTCACTTTCCACCCCATCCACCCACAGCTGACACGAAAAACTCAGTGTGCATGTGCAACTACCTTTTAATTGCTAGAAAGCAAGCGACTGACCACGCATGTGCAGTGCACACTCTATGCCAACCATGGGCAGCCAGAGCAAAGGGGGCAGCAAATTGGTGCAGGGCGGTACACCCATTCTGTGTAATGCATTAGCAGTGGGTGAAGGGGGCACAGTTCTGCATCCTTGCCCTGGGCACTGGACGAACCTGTCCTGGTACTGACTATTACTATATGTACATATGTACGCATGCTTTGCCCTTAAAACAGTATGATTCATATGGCCTGGTAATAGGTGCATTCTCTTTAATATACTTTCAGAGCCATAAGTTTGTCCAACACATACCAAAGTATAGGGGAAAGGTGCAAATCTATGAGCAATATACCATAAATCAATGACCGCTCCCATTTTTTTGTCATGCCCTACGTGCCCCTTTTCAAATGTTGTCAACCATTCAAGGGAATGTTGCATGTCCACCTAATTTGCTGGCCCTCTCCACCTCTCCAGTGACATACTCCTTCATTAGCCAATCAATCTTGTCATTGTTTTGCTATGCTGTAGGCAGAGGGAGTTGGTTTAGGAGGGAGCCTTGGGTTCTGATTAGTCAGGGTTGCCATTCATCATACCCATGCTTGCCCTGTCTACCGCTTTTTGCCCATCAGTTTGCATTGCCTCAATGAGTGGTGGAGGGCAGCTGGGATTAGCAGAGTGGAGCAACCCCATTCAGGGATGAGAGTGTTCCCCTAGAGTGATGGAGAAGGGCCCCTAGGCTTAGGCTCTGGATATGTAGTAGGGTCACCTTCAGGTCTTCCTGTGATTGGCTGATCAGAGTTTACCTTCTGTGTACCCCTGATTTTTTTAGCAGGTCTTTAAATGAAGTGGGGGTTCTTCCTGTTCTCACGTAATTAAGTTGAGCTCTGGATACCTCTTATCAACCTCCTGATTGACTTAGAGAAAAAGGAAACTGCCGCTCCAGATGAGTGCACTCAGCAATCAGTGTCCTCTCAGAAGCGTGGGTGCAGGCAATGCACGGAGCAAAGACTGGAGAAAAAGACTGGACAGCCGCACTTCCACGAAATTCTTAAAATGTTGCCTTTAATAGTAAAAAATGGAAACAGCACTAAAAACTTTTAGCTATGACTAAGCGCTGATACCCCAGTGCGAAGCGCGTCAGCTATCCACCCCACTGTCTGCTGTGATTTGTAGTGCTGTTTCCATTTTTTACTATTAAAGGCAACATTTTAAGAATTTCGTGGAAGTGCGGCTGTCCAGTATTTTTCTCCAGTCTTCGCTCCTGATTGACTTAGCTGGGCTTGAAATGTATTGGGGTCACCTCCTGTTGTTTGAGCAGATGTCTGCATGGATGTTTTGGTAATTTAAACTGTCCATTTACCCCTGACACAGATACCCACCCTTACATTGATCACACAGAAAGGTTTATCAAATCATGCACAAGCCAAAAACAACTGTGCAATAAAAACACAGAATTGTATCTTGACACTTTAACTTTCTGCTAATCCTTATCACTGGATAGCTGGGTGGAAGAGATCAGCCCTGTCATGTATGTAGTACAAAACAACATCAATTCTAATGGAGGCCCTGTCTAGCTTCTATAAAAATGTGATTGAACTAGAGATTTGTAATAAGTACGTAGTGGTTCATAACATGGATGCACTCAAGTACCCCACGAATGCCAATCATTTTGCAGAGATAGAGAATTAACTAACAGAAACCTCAAATAACCCATCAGGTAAAGGAAATATATTCCAAGAAATCAAGTGAAAGCTACCATAAGTAGAAATACAAGAAGGATAAAAGTATACTGGAAAAAGGCATGAAAAAATATTGAAATTTGTTTACAACAAATGTGTAGATGAGGGGCATGAAAATAGCCCACATGGGAATAGACCTGTATTGGGCCTACAGGGTCTTACAACATATATGTGCTCCTGTCTCTACAAATGTACAGTACTTCATTAAAAAAATCAATTACTTGACCTGTATTTAATTACCTGTATCCAGTGCTTAGAGGAACACCAGCCTTTTTCCAGTAAATGTGTGGCTTGGGGTTGCCTCCAATCTGACATTCAAATATAACACGGCCTCCCTCGACCAACTTCTGAATAGTTAGTTTTCGAATGAAGAAGGGTGCCACTCCTTCTCCTGTTTCAGCAGGAGCAGACACCTCTATCTCCATCTTCTGCTCCTCTGTGTATCTGCAAAAAGATGTTCAGTTAGGTAAGTAACTAAAGCTGTTCTTATTCACTGGTATCTCATTGTCTAATATATTATGTTCTGTGTTGGACCCATATAAATGTGCATCTATAAAACAATAATTTGGCCACACTTTATTTTACATACCACCATCAGAGTTGTGACTCTAGAAAACAGGTGCACTTCGGATTAGAGGGACCCTATTAATAATTTTTCCAAGTTCAATGTATTTTTATTTGGCTATGTTTAGTAATTACATAATTTAAATTTTTACTAAACATTGCTATGAAAACAAGATTTGAAATGACCTTTTTTAGTTAGTTGCCATTTCATATTTTATATAGTGTATATCATAAACAGGTCTGTAAATTATCCTTTAGCATGTATCTGTATATAAGGCAACATAAACAATACTATTTAAAGTAAACATGCAATTACAGAAACATGGGAATCGTAATGCTGCATTCCCTCTGAAAATGCTACTTGCCTGGTTGTTATGCTGACCCAATGAGGTTGATTTACTATATACTGTGCAATACAAGTGCAAATGCTTTAGATCTGAGAGGAAGCTCTGAAATAAGGGAATTTTATTTTCCTTGCATGTTGCCCTCAGATCTAGAGCAACTTCACTTGCGGTGCACTTGCAGTGCACAGGCTATTTGCTTTTAGTAAATCAACCCCATTGGGTTCACTTTGTAAGTCATGGATCTGGAACAAGTGTGCAGCTTAGAAAAGTCTGTAATAGATCAGAAGTCCTTACCCTAGTACTCTCAGGCCTCGTACACACGACCGTTTTCCTCGACAGAATCCATCAAGAAACTAGGTGGCAGAGCTTTTTTGCCGAGGAAAACAGTCGTGTGTATGTTTTTCATCAAGAAAACTGTCATGGATCTCGACGAGCAAAAAAGAGAACAAGTTCTCCTTTTCCTCGTCTGGGAGTCTCAATTTCCTCGTCGTGTTCCTCGTCGGACTGGTTTACAATGAGAAACACGTTCGTGTGTATGCTAAGAAACCCGCGCATGCTCAGAATAAAGTATGAGACGGGAGCGCACCTTTGGTAAAAGTAGCGTTCGTAATAGAGATAGCACATTTGTCACGCTTTAACAGACTGAAAAGCGCAAATCATCTCTTACAAAACTTTTACTTAACACGCGGTAACATGAGATTAGTAAAAGCAGCCCCAAGGGTGACGCCAGTGGAATCAAATTTTCCCTTTATAGTGCCGTCGTACGTGTTGTACGTCACCGCGTTTGAGAACGACGAGATTTTTTCTTGACAGTGTGTACGCAAAGAAAGCTTGACAAGATTCTCGACAAGCCTGACAAGGAACTCGTCGAGGAAAACAATGTTTCATTTACGACAAGTTCCTCGGTTTTGTGTACGAGGCCTAAGAGTAGTTCTACATTATTTCCAGGTCTATGACTTGAAGTTTTACATCACTAGGTCACTTTGGTGGCAATGC
Source organism: Rana temporaria (assembly GCF_905171775.1). Classification (NCBI taxonomy): domain Eukaryota; kingdom Metazoa; phylum Chordata; class Amphibia; order Anura; family Ranidae; genus Rana; species Rana temporaria. Next base: position 157,781,716 of record NC_053494.1, on the reverse strand, counting down.
AAATAAATGTTTTAAAGAGAGGTTCAAACCATCTAATTTTACATATTGTTAAATCAAGCATTGTGATAGTAACACATTGGGGGGGTTATTTACGAAAGGCAAATCCACTTTGTACTACAAGTGCAAAGTGCACTTGAAATTGCACCGAAAGTGCACTTGGAAGATCAGAGGGGGACATGCAAAGAAAATAAAAAACAGCATTTTAGCTTGCACATGATTGGATAATAAAATTAGCAGAGCTTCCCCTCATTTCAGAATAACCCCTCAGATTTACAGTGACTGCACTTCTAAGTGCACTTTCACTGCAATTTCAAGTGGAATTTGCACTTGTAGTTTGCACTTGTAGTGCAAAGTGGATATGCCTTTCATAAATAACCCCCACTGACATGCTACTTAGCAGGATGCAGAATTTTTTTATCTAATGAGCCTAAATGTTATCCTCATACACAAAAATGTTTTTACAATTCTTAGATTAAACTTTTTGCATTGTGCACATGAGACTGACAGGCATAAAAACATGTTCAACTCTTTATTATGCTGTTAGATTCCATTCGGTGCTGAAGATTGAAAATCGAATCATAGAAACCTATGATTTGCGATAGCCATGTTTTTATCTTAGCACGCTGTTTCAAAAAAGTCTTGCATATTAACAACTGATAGCATACATCTAAGGCCACATTCCCAAAGGTGATGATGTCTGTATAACATGAACAGGCTGCTTTTTGCAGTTTCTGTCATTTCCAGGTGCTGCGTTCAGGCAGCCTATTAAAGGGTCCAGTTTTTAGCGCAGAAAAATGCACACAAAACTGTATGGAACTGCGTCTGGTGTGAACTGACCCTAAAAATGCATGCACAGTGTTTTCCATGTATTCCAATGGCTCTAGTTGGCTCTTGTTCACACCATGCAGTCAGTTTCCGGTCAGTTTCAGGTGCAGAAACTGACCGGAAACTGACTGCCTTGTGTGAACTAGAGCCAACTAGAGCCAACTAGAGCCAACTAGAGCCATTGAAATCTACGGAAAACATTGTGCATGCATTTTGTTCAGAAAAAATGCACACGGAAATGAACGAAACTGCGTCTGGCGTGAACTGGCCCTAAGTGTCGGTTCACACTACAGCGACGTGGGTTCCGACTTGTGTCGTCCCAAGTCGCGCGTCATGAGAAATTCTATTGAAGTGAATGAGAGCCGTCTTAATGTACTCTACTGAAGTTGAGAAAAAAGAGGATCACCGCTCCAGGTGGGTCGCTATGTAGAGTAGACTGACTCAGGATACCGTGGGTGCTGGCAATGCACTGACCATGCATGAGATACGAAGAGAGGAAATGGATAGCCGCACTCCAATAACCAAAAAGGTTGTCTTTTTATTTAAACGAACAGCAAATGCATCACTTCACAAGGTCACAGCAAAGGAACAGGGGAACAGCCGACGCGTTTTGCACTGAGCTAGTGCTTAATCATGGCTAGCCATGATTAAGCATTAGCTCAGTGCGAAACGCGTCGACTGTTCCCCTGTTCCTTTGCTGTGACCTTGTGAAGTGATGTATTTGCTGTTCGTTTGAATAAAAAGACAACCTTTTTGGTTATTGGAGTGCGGCTATCCATTTCCTCTCTTCATACACTACTGAAGTCGTTCCGACTTCAGAAAAGGTTCCTGTACTACTTCAAGGCAACTTGTAGACAACTTGTACCAATTGATTTCAATGGAAGTTGCCTCCAAAGTCGGATCACTGTCTTAACTGAAGCAACTTTACAGGAAGAGAAAATATTTGTCTCAGGCAAACCCCTCCCACAGAGCTGATTATTGTTTGATTGGCCACTGGCAAAGTCGCCTGTCCTGGAGGCAACTTCAAGTCGCGTTGTAAGTTGCTCCAAGTCGCACTAAAGTCACACTGAAGTCGTGCTGTAAGTCGGGTTGCTCCTGTGTGAACCAGCACTAAGTCTATTAGGATGTGCGGCGACACAGTTGCTCGTCCCAATGTCACAGGTTTGTGGGTGCAGGTGAGTGGTCCCGAATGCACACTGTCTGTGTTCAGGGCTGCTCACCCACACCTGCATGCCTGTCATATTGAAACAAGTGTCTGTGTCTGTGCAGCCTACATGCAGCACCTGGAAGTTACAAATAGCTAAAAAAAGGCTCATTCATGCTATATGGGTATCATTGCCTATATGAACGAGGCTAAACTCAAATATTCAAATTTGAAGTTGAAATATAAAATATAAAAATATATTTACTGTTTTTCTTCTATCATTTTTTCAGTAATAGTTTCTCTGGCTTCATACTCCTCGGACACTAAAATAAAAAGAGAAAAACATATTCAGCCTATTGTAACTACTAATAATTACATTTCCAAATTATATAAAATTATTGTGACTTGTGCCCCCATAATGTACACACACTCTTTAACAATGATCATGATGTGCATGAGCTCAGTCCTAGTTTTACTGCAGTTTAATTATAAGTACAAGCTGCAATGCGCATCAAGTTTCTCGCTGACAAATAAAAGAACCAAATGCAAATTTAGCATTGTGTAATATAACATAAATATGTAAAATATAACATTAACATCGGAAATGTACACTACATAGTATACAAGAGACTTAAGTTTTTCTAGGAGATAAAAACATCTTTCAGTGACATGACTATCAGTTCTCCTCAAGGCCTCGTTACCTGATTTACTTTACAAAAAAAACAGACAGTTGCCATGACAATCAATAACTTTTGTCTTTTTATTCACATTCAGAAATGAATTTCTTATACCTGCACTGAAGAATGAAAAAAACGTGTTTGTGCAGGAATGTTAAAGCGGTGGTTCCCCCTTAAAAACAACTTTTTTTTATTCCACTGGCCCCCCACATTACAATCGAATTAAGGCTATTATTTTTTTTTTGCTGCTGTACATACCTTGATACAGCATCTTCACCCGTGCATCCGGGTTGCGAGTCCCGCGGGAGTGGGCGTTCCTCACATGTGTTTGATTGACGTTTTTCCCAAAAACTAGCTCTCCCCCCGTCGCGTAAGCCGCATCACGATTGGCGAAAGGAGCCGAACGGCGATGCGCATGCGCAGTATAGCGCCGACTCGCCGTTCGGCTCCTTTCGCCAACCGTGACGCGGCTTACGCGACAGGGGGGAGCTCGTTTTTCCGAAAAACGTCAATCAAACACATGTGAGGAACGCCCACTCCCGCGGGACTCGCAACCCGGATGCACGGGTGAAGATGCTGTATCAAGGTATGTACAGCAGCAAAAAAAAAATAATAGCCTTAATTCGATTGTAATGTGGGGGGCCAGTGGAATAAAAAAAAGTTGTTTTTAAGGGGGAACCACCGCTTTAAGTATACAGTATATGAGCTAATTTTTGCCATTTTGAATGCAGTAGGGAATTTTCAAAATGAGGGAACTTCCTTCGTAAAACAGTTGTCACCAAAGCAAGTGTCCACATTTGAAGATTCCCCCATATTCATGTTTGGTAACTGCTCACAATTTGGGATTTTCCTAACTTTCAGTCACTGTGACAATACTCCCATGACAAATAGAATGAGGGAACCTCTCCAAAAGGGTCACAGACAGCAATAAGACATGTCCTACCCCTCAACAAGTAAAAGACAAAAATAATATTGGCGCACAGAGGCTGTAGGAGGAGTAGGGATGCACTGTAATAAACAAAGCACAACTGTAGGTCTCTAAAAGTCTCTAATGGACAGTCTTTAGGATAAACTGCAGGAAAGAGCTGGAAGGATACTCTGTAGATACACAAGCAAGGAAAAGAGAGCAACGCCATCTGAGTGCAGTATGCAATTTTTTTAATGGCAACAAAAGAATATACACACTCAGAGTGTAAATATGAGAAGGTCGGCATGGTGGAGACACTGAGGAAGGAGCATGCATACTCCGAACATGCGCACCACCCCCGCCTACATCCACGTTAAACATGGAAGTGATGTGGCGGTGCTCCTCTGCATGTACCCATGGACTAGGAAGTGCTGGGAGCCATACACTCTGAAGGGAGGATGCGCTGCGGCCTGTGGTGGTGTCAGGCCGATCACGGATGGTCATGGCTGTGCTGGTGGCTCCCAGCACTTCCTAGTCCATGGGTACATGCAGAGGAGCACCGCCGCATTACTTCCATGTGTAACGTGGATGTAAGATGGAGCTGGGGTGGTGCGCATGTTCGGAGTATGCGTGCTCCTCCCTCAGTGTCTCTACCACGCTGTCCTTCTCATATTTACACTGTGAGTGTGTATATTCTTTTGTTGCCATTAAATACTTGCATACTGCACTCAGATGGCGCTCTCTTTCCTTTGCTTGTGTACCTACCCCTCAACATGCTATACAAAAAAAAAAAAAAAACACTGGCTTTAGATAAACTAGTCACAATAAATGATGGGGGTGCTGCAGAACATCACATACCCTAGCTCAACTTCTTTTAGCCTAGCCTCAGCCATGAATGAAATATTTGTGAAATGGGGGAAGGAAGGTGCAAGCTTTACCAGGAATGGTTCAACTTAGGGTAAACCATGGTTTTCTAGCCTTTTTGAAAACTTTTGGGTGAAGAAATCAACAGCTGCCCATAGACATAAGCTTGCCTATCTATCTGGCAAGAAATGGATGGATTGGGAGAATCTCACTATTAGAGAGACAGAGGAAGAATGCCCATACACTAAAGCCCTGTAAACACGGGCCAGAATCTCGTCAGGAAAAAAAAACGTAGTTTTTCCTGACGAGATTCTTGGCAAGAATCTCTTGCCGCCCGAGTGTACAGACACTCTTTTCAAAAGAACCGTGGTTCTTTTGGTAGGCAAGAACGCGGTGACGTCATCGCGTACGACAAGCATGCGCCTGTCACATTCGATGCCGTCGCCACCATCTTGCTGCACCCTACCTATGCCTAGGAAGCTACAGCGCATGCGTCAAAGTCATTTTGAGCATGCGCAGGTTTCCACGGCAACAGGTAAGTATACACACTTTCGGGTTTCTCTGCAAGAAAACACTGCCGAGAATTACGACGAGAAAATAGAGAGCAGGTTCTCTATTATTCTCGTTAAGATTTAAGGCAGTTTTCTTGACGAGAAACCTGAAAGCCTCATACACACGCTCGGTATACAAAACAATCATAAGTTATATGGCGTGCATACTGATTTCTTTCTATGATATTTATGATTATGTCTCAGAAAAACACCTGATTATAGATGCTTTCCTAAAATCTCTTCTCGTACACACGCTCGGTTTACTCGGCAAGAACCAGCAAGAAAACCGCTGGCAGAGCTTTCTTGCCGAGAAAACCGAGCGTGTGTACGAGGCTTAAGAAGAGATTTTAGCAAAGCATCTATAATCAGGTGTTTTTCCGAGACATAATCATAAATATCATAGAAAGAAATCAGTATGCACGCCATATAACTTATGATTGTTTTGATATAATATGAAGTTCTGCCAATGTATGGTGTGTGCTCTGATTACTTTCTATGGTATTAAGAAGACTTATATTTATGAGCACTCTACCAACCATGACAGAATGAAAAAATGATGGCATGATCATTTTTTTAAACTTTGCATACATGACCGCTAAACTACCACCTCAACAACAGGATTAACTATAACTTAAACATAACATAAATAACACCAAAAAAATGCCCCAATTTTTTTATTTTACACCCTTTTAAAATGGTTTAACTCCATTAAACACAAAACCTAATTCCAAATGACAGCCTCTGCTTTGCTATATATATATATATATGTAGGCAGCCACACAAGGTCATAAACATGAAAGGCACACTGTGAGGCCTCGTACACACGACCGAGTTTCTCGGCAAAAACCAGCAAGAAACTTGCTGGGAGATATTTTTTTGCAGAGGAAACCGGTCATGTGTACATTTTCGTCGAGGAAACTGTCGAGAAACTCGACGAACCAAAAAGAAAGCATGTTCTCTATTTCCTTGACGGGAATGGAGAAAATTGGCTTGTCGAGTTTCTCGACGGCTTCACAAGGAACTCGACGAGCAAAACGATGTGTTTCGCCCGTCGAGTTTATCGGTCGTGTGTACGAGGCCTCACACACAAACATAGCTTGCTACATCTTGCAATACATGCAAGTTTAACTCACTCGATAACGTACACCCAATAAAACTATCACAGTGTATATAAACAATTTTTTTTTTACATGTCATGAAACATAAAAAACATCAATGAAAATTATAAAAATTATAAAATATATTATTACATAACTATGATGATGTATAAAAAACAACCCCCTACTTTGCGCTACCCAATAAAGGCAAAAAAAAAGATATATATACATATCAATATTGTATACAGTATCTCATGTAAGTGAGTACACCCCTCACATTTTTGGAAATATTTTATTATACCTTTTCATGTGACAACACTGAAGAAATTACACTTTGCTACAGTGTAAGGTAGTGAGTGTACAGCTTGTATAACAGTGTAAGTTTGCTGTGCCCTCAAATAACTCAAAACACAACCATTAATGTCTAAACTGCTGGCAACAAAAGTGAGTACACCCCCAAGTGAAAATGTCCAAATTGGGCCCAATTAGCCATTTTCCCTCCCCAGTGTCATGTGACTTGTTAGTGTTACAAGGTCTCAGGTGTGAATGGGGAGCAGGTGTGTTAACCACTTCCCTACCACCCATAGTCATATGACATCCACAGATGGGATCTCCCATCCTGGGTGGACGTCATATGATGTCCTGGGCTTCCCGGCCGTCTAGGTGGCGCGCACATGCCACCGGCATTACGCGGGACACAGTAGGCGCGCCACGCGGCCGCGATGTCCACTGGGCACCCGCGATTCCTCGCAATCACGGCAGGACACAAAGATGTAAACACACAGATCCATGGTCCTGTCAGGTGAGGAGACTGATGTGTGTGTTTCCAGTACAGAGGAACACACATCAGTCTCCTCCCCTTGTGAGTCCCTTCCCCCTACAGTTAGAATCACACACTAGGGAACATATTAACCCCTTCAGCGCCCCCTAGTATTAACCCCTTCCCTGCCAGTCACATGTATACAGTAATTAGTGCAGTTTTATAGCACTAATCGCTGTATTAATGTGAATGGTCTCAAAAATGTGTCTGTCAAAAGTATCCGATATGTTCATCGCAATATAACGGTCACAATAAAAATTGCAGATCGCTGCCATTTCTAGTAAAAAAATTAAAATACGATAAAACCATCCCCTATTTTGTAGATGCTATAACTTTTGCGCAAACCAATCAATATATGCTTATTGTGATTTGTTTACCAAATATATGTAGAAGAATACGTATCGGCCTAAACTGAGGATTTTTTTTAATATAGATTTTTGGGGGAATGTTTATTGTAGCAAAAAGTAAAAAAATATTGCATTTTTTTTTTTAAATTGTCACTGTATTTTTGTTTATAGCGCAACAAATAAAAACCGCAGAGGTGATCAAATACACCAAAAGAAAGCTCTATTTGTGGGGAAAAAAGGATGTCAATTTTGTTTGGGAGCCACATCGCACAACAGCGTATTTGTCAGCTAAAGCGACGCAGTGCTGAATCGCAAAAAGTGCTCTGGTAGGAAAGCTTGGTAATATCTTCCGGGGCTGAAGTGGTTAAATTTGGTGTTATCACTCTCGATCTCTCTTACTGGTCACTGGAAGTTCAACATGGCACCTCATGGCAAATAACTCTTTGATGATCTAAAAAAGAATTGTTGCTCTACATAAAGATGGCATCGGCTTTAAGAAGATTGCCAAGACCCTGAAACTGAGCTGCAGCACAGTGGCCAAGACCATACAGCAGTTTAACAGGACAGGTCCCACTCAGAAGAGGCCTCGTCTTTGGGAAATAGATGTATGAGTGCTGCCAGCATTGCTGCAGAGGTTGAAGGAGTGGGGGGTCAGCCTGTCAGTGGTATTATCTAAATTTGACTAGAGTATATTTCACACAAAAAAATCTTGTCACAGACACATCTGTAAATTTCACATCGCTTGATCTGCAGGACACAAGCTCCATATAAATAGATAACGGGCTCTTACCACCGTATTTGGCCACCACTACTGCCAAGCTTTCTTACTAATTACACGAGTCACAGCCCAATATGTTTCTCCATGTCCGACTTTATCTTGATAAAAAGTTATCTATTTGTGCGTAGAGTTGATTTTGTGTACTGTAGGTCTAGTTATGTGGAATTTACAGATATGTATGTGACAAGAAAGTTTTTAGTGAGATTTACTCTAGTCAAATAAAGATATTACCTAAGTTTTATTGCATTATGTGGAGCGCTTTTTCTTTTCATGTGATCCCTGGCAAATAACACCAGCTTTGCAGATGTGGAGTGGAATAAAGGTAGCACAAGGTTCATTAAGAAGAGGTGTGTGGAGACTTCTTGTATGCTTGTCTGAAAAATATTGCTTGTTTGAAAAATGACAAGCAATATTGTCTGGTGAGAGTTCTACCTTAATTGGCATAAGGAGTTCTACCTTAATTGGCATAAGGAGTCTGCACTATTGGTATGGTAGAAGAAGACATCCTTGTTTATATTTGAACTTTCAATGCTTATTGTATTATTAGACTTAATGATACACAATGGTGTTCTGAGAACGTTATTATTACTTTTCTAGCACAAATATGTTTACAGGCATTACCCACTTTTAAGTACACAATGGGGTTTATTTACTAAAGTGCAAAATCAGGCTCACTTTTCATAGAAACCAATGAGCTTCCAGGTTTTCTTACCAAAGCTTAATTGAACCAGCTAGGGTTAGAAGCTCATTGGTTTCTATGCAGAAGTGAGCCTGATTTGGCACTTTCCAGCTTTAGTAAATAAACCCCATTTGTGTACTTAAAAGTGGGGTATGCCTGTATTGGTCTATATGGATCACAGTTTTTTTGGATATTTATATTTATACTTATATAACATGTATGTTTCTAGGGTTTAAACACAGCTCTTCTAGCAACTTATTAATATTGGTTTCTTTTTGATTTATGATGATTTATGATTTATGAACATTTTCAACAAGATATTTTAAAGTTCCATACATGTTCATAAAGATATTAAATATATCATAGGTCCACATCCAATTCATCTTTCTTGTTTACTTGTTTATTGACCACATTTTTATATACATGTTCTGTGGCTCACTGATATAAACTTAAAAAAACGTAAAAATGTGATAATCATACGAAGAAATTAATAGTCACACAGCATGATTTAGCACAGTGACCATCTGTCTGCCATATTTAGAGAGGAGTCATAAAATGCAGCTGTTCTTCATATTCAACTGCTTCGTTATTTCAATCACTAACCAAAATAACGCAAACAAGTGGTGTTGGCTTACCTTGAACAAGGAGGTAGCATGAAGTGCTGACTGTGCCTGCCTCGCTGTTAGCTGTGCAAGTAAATTTTCCGCTGTCTTCAGCAAATGCTTCACGAATTACAAGTCTTACAATTTCTTGTTCATAGGTAATTTGGAAATCAATTGAATTTTCAATACGGTAATCTTCACGATACCAAACCACAGTTGGAGAAGGGTGACCAGCAATGTGACACTCCAAAGTAACTGACTCGCCTTCAAGGACTGTTACATTTTTTAGACCCTAGTAATAAAAAACAAGCATCTTAGTATCGTTGAATTTATGGCACATGTGACAGGCTACACATGACACCAGTCTTGATGATGGCCATTGCATGCTTGCACTAAAATACATTAAGTTAGCATTTTAAAAGTATTGCTTATATATTTACTTTCCAGCTCAACATGTAGAAGTGTAAAGACATTTATTCTAAATCTGTTCCCACAATATTTAAATTAGGATTTTAAACATCTACAATTCCTTATTGGGAAAAAAAAATTCTCACACAATTTAAACAATATGAGCTTTTTTTAAATAGTTACAGCTATTCAAAAAGACCAAGGTTTAATGCACTTTTAAGGCTACAAAAGGACGGTTTTGAGAGATAAAAAATATTGGCATGTAATGTATACAAAATGAAATACAAATTTGCAGGATAGATATTAATGACCACAGCCATATACTGAGTCTTTTTTTTTTTTTAATTTTTTTTATACACACTCACCTTAGACTTTATATATATATATATATATATATATATATATATATATATATATATATATATATATATATATATATATATATATATATATATATGTATGTGAATATATTTTGACTATTTACGTGTACAATAAATAGACTCTTTGGGATTGATTTACTAAAACTGGAGAGTGCAAAATTTGGTGCAGCTGTGCATAGAAACCAATCAGCTTGCAGGTTTTTTTTTGTCAAAGCTTAATTGAGCAAGTTGAAGTTAGAAGCTGATTGGCTGTCATGCACAACTGCACCAGATCTTGCACTCTCCAGTTTTAGTAAATCAAACCCTTTGTGTATACAGAATACACACACATAATACATAATTATTAAATATAAACAAAGAGTTATTAGCTTTCTCAGCTACTGATATAAAACTAAAAAAGTAATTTGTTATTTTTATTTATAAAAATAACTAAGACAAACTTCCTCAATGCAAAGATATTTACACATTTCTGGATTAAGAACTAGATAAACATGGGCTCACTTCCAAATGTTGAGCCTTTAATCCATTAACTATATTACTTACAGAGACTATTGTTGGTGGAGAAACGGGGACTTCAGCTGCCTCCGGTACATGGGCTGCTTCTTCAGCCTGAAACATATGGAAGAGTGTGAGCTTTTCTATAGGCAAGGTGTCTAAAAATAAGCATCATGCGAGAACGGGTGTATAGTATTACTCCTGCATATGGTCATGTTAGAAGCATAGTAAAACACTAATAATACACCCACATGTAGAGAGCAGCAAGTAGGAAGGAAGGGAGGGTTGATGAGAAGCTAGTAGATGCCTACTTTGTTATAGCTTGTTGTTATGAGAAGAATCAAAGAAGATGAATTGAACAAGAGTCTTTTGATAACCAACCTCATACTGGTACTGAAATCTTTCGTCACGCGAATAACCACTTGTAATGGTCAAACCTATATCTCTTTTCTGTGTAACATCGAATTGGGTTTTGTAAGCATCAGCTGGTTCTGCCAAAGGATAGGGTTGAGAGACAATTTCTGGTGTTGCTCGTGCTTCAGCCGGTTTTAAGTGTGGAGCCTCCACATGTTTGGTAATCTTTTGTGAAGCTGCTGTTGAAGTGAATTCTTTTTCCAGGGTGGCAGCGGCATATCCTGCAATTGATACCTAGCCCAGCCAGAAGGAAATGTATTATCATCATTTGATCACGAAGCTGCATATTTTAAAGATGCCCTCTATATTTACTATATATTTTTTCTTCATGCTGCGCCTACATTTTGGAGGAATGCCATTATCCAGGAAATCAATGTTTCTTTGATTTAGAGGTTCCCTTTTGCATTTAAGAATTGTTAGATGTGCTTCTCTTTGCTATGCATATCTCGCAAGCACCAAGGCTGTCTTTTTTTATACAACAACAAATAGGTGCCCTATAAAAGTCTGAAACATGTATTTAGTACTGCAATACATTTTTCTAGCTTGGTTTTATTAGGTAGACTTTTGGGACTTTAAAGTGAATCCAATGAATGGTTTCAATTCTTGAATATTGGCTTAAAGCCTATGTATAGTCAAAACTTTCTTTAATTTTTTTTTACATTTTTGATGGAGTACGGAAACGTTAAACCTCTGTCAGTTTATGTTTTGCTATTTCTGTCCCATCAGTGATTTCATATCACTTTCTGTCCTGAAGATGCAACAGGTAGTGGGAGAAAAATTTCTGAAAAGTGAGAGAAATCCCATTCTTAGACAGTTGTCACTGGAAAATATGTTTTTATTTTTTATCACTTTCTCTTCCTATGACAATAGTCATTAGAACAAAAAAAGGGAAGGTGAGTAAACCCATTGGGGACCCAGCCAGGAGAAATCCCCCAAAAAAAGTTTTGACTGCACATACACTTTTATAGGGGGCCTTAATTTGAAACAATTACACTTCAAACATAACTCTGGGGGTGCAGCACCTCATCCAGCCTGGACATTTTGTGATAGCAATGTATGCTATTCATGTTTATCGAGCACAAAGGCTCACTATAAACAATATTAGCAAGCATTTCCATCACAAAATGCAAAGGCTGTCAAGGCACTGCACCCCAAAAATTCTACTGTATGTTTCTTAATGTAATTTTAGGAAAAGTATTGCAATACTATTATTTTTGATTTATTTGCACTGCATTATTAAATAATCTATGCATAGCAAAACTGGCCATCAACGTTAAAAAGAAAGCCTTGTGACTTTTGAAATCCCCTGCATCAATATTTTCAAACTGTTCTTTTACAGTTTGCCAGAAAAAAAAGAAACTACGGAGCATCTTTAAAACCAACAAAGATGGAAAAAAGCTGAAGATTGCCTGCTGCACACAGAAAAGACTGGACGGCACAGACACCGAAAACAAATGAGCTAAAGACACAAAGCATAGTGATGTTATCTGCAGAAGATGTGGTAAAATGTTTGAAAGTTTCTGTTTATGCATTAACTACCACAGTGAAAGTATTTAAAATAAAAGTTATGTTAATGAATAACTTTTTTAGTAAGCAGAAAAAACAACTGCAAGTGTTAAAAAAAAATGTATATATTATTACAGTATATTTTAAAAAAGGGATGTTTTAATGACTTTATATTTTTGTGGTGCATATCAGACTAAATATTACAAATATCCATTTGTTAACATGAAAATGGTAAGAATAAATTCCAGAGCAGATAATCACTGAAGAGGATTTTTCCACAACACATTCATAAACTGCCAATGTTGTATAGAAGAATTGGATGGTTTTACCAGCAGTATCAAGCAGCCCAGTTCATTTGACAGCTGTCGACTTTCGTTGGACTGACTTAAAAAGCTTTTTAATGTGTTTCCGAGGCCAGACTGCATATATGAACCGGTGGGTTCCAGTGGCCAGCTGGAATGCCTTAAAAATAACATTGATAACCAATAATGGCCTTGGAATAGCTCAGTTGCGTTGGGAAAATAGCTGACCTACTGTATGAAAAATTGCTAAACAAATCAGCAGTCAAACTTTTTTTCCTCTTTCTCTAGAAGGGAATACCCCTTTAACCCCACTTAGGTCTATTTACTGCGTAGATACTCTTAAATTGAATATAGTACATATTGCATTCGACTCAGATTTTTAACATTACATATATATTAAATGGATATTTGTAATTAGGTGATAAGAGTTTAGTGAAGCCACAAAACCACCAATTTAGTCAATGTAGTATTGGCAGTTGTGGTAATAATAAATGCCTTGCCTGACATACAGGCTACTCAGCTCTTACCTCATGTGTTTGCTCAGCTTTAGGGACTGTGACTTTAGTGACGGAAAAATGAGGAATAGGTGTATGTGATATAGTTTGTTCCACTTGGACAACTGGTACTGTTGGCGGTGCAGGAATCCTTTTAATCTATGTTAATATATAAAGTTTTATTGACTTTGAAATCATATACAGTATGGAAAAGTAATCAAATCATAATGGACATGTTTAGAGCCTAACCTGTGGTACAGGTGTTGGAACATGTTCAACAGGGACAACTTTTGGTACTGTTGGGACGTGAACTTCTGGAGCTTTTATGGGTTTAGTGACAACTTGACGCTCAGGTGAGAATTCAACTGTTTTCCTAGCAGAAACATGCTCTTTGTACTCATACTGCAGAGCTGTTTCTTCAGCATAGCCTTCTTCTGTGTATCCAGGGTGCCTGACACGAGCCTGGTCAACTGCAGCAACAACTGTAGCCACAGCTCCTGCTTTTTTGCCAGTTCCAATCTAAGGATAACATTAACAAAATTTATACATACCTACATATTGAAAGGGCAAAAAAAAAAAAAAAGACAAAATCCACAAACATAGTAAGAATCAACAGTATTAATTCTGTTGGCCTATGGCTAGTGGCCATTTTGCTTATTACAGCTGCGTACAGTAGTAAACTGATTATACACTTCTGCTGTGTCCTTCATCTTAAATAGGTCATTCAATAATAAATATATAGCAGCCAATACAAGGCTGCCACGTTGTGGGCTGAATGAAAGCTGTCTGAGAGAGATTAAAATTAGCTAGACTAAGGTTAGATTGAGTTGGCCATCCTAGGAACAAGAAATCTTATAAGACTTTGTTATAGATATTTATGAAGCGTGACTTTCTTTGTGATGCCCTGATCCCTTGTGAATTGGTATAAAACATGGCCATCTTTATGTGTTACATATACAAAATGGTCACTGTTGTATACAAACAACAGCTAAATCCTAAGTCACCAAGGTTACAATGACCTATGTTTCCTTCATCATAATGCTTTTAATTATGATATCTTCTATATCAGGGGTCTCCAAACAATATTCACACCTGGCCCACTACAAGATTTTACCTGCCCTGTATTAGCAGCAACGTGTTCCGTATTTGTGTAATTCGTTTTACCTGCCCTGTATTTGCAACGTGTTCCGTATTCGTGTGATTCATTTCCATAGAGCACTATTGCAACCAATGGCACTGAGTGGCTATGGCATGCAGCATCATTCGTGTTATGGTACTGGTGACTCGCCAAGCCATACCATAAAACCGAATGATGCTGATTTAGAGTGGAAGCATCCAATGTATTCAGAAGAGGACTTGCTCTGCCTCCTGCTGTCCATCAAGAACTACTTTGCCTCCCATCTCATGGCATGCCACTGCTGTGGTGAAGATTGTAAGATATTGGGGAGGACAGAGGGCTCTGATGTGAAGAGAGGAATCTGAAGTAAAAAGAGAGCTCTGAGGTGAAGGGAACTCTGATGTGCAAAGAGAGGCACTGATGTGAATTGGGGACTCAAGCATAAAGGGGGCTTTGTTGCGAGGGGGGCTTTGATTTGACAGGTTTACTCTGATGTGCAAGAATGTTTCTAATGTGAAGGGGGAGCTTTAATGTGAAAAGGGGGTTCTAATATGAAGGCTGGGCATTCAAAAAGAGGATGATGCCAAGGGGGATTCTGATGTGTAAGGGGTGATCTCATGTGATGGGGAACTTCTGATGTGATAAGGGGCTTCTTGGAGCATGTTGATTAATATAAATTGTATTCATTTATTTATAAAACTAATTTCAGGCCCACAAATATTTGTAAAACATACAATGTGGCCCTTGTACTGAAAAGTTTGGAGACCCCAGTTCTATATAATATGTAGAAAATGTCCACAATTAATAGCAGGTTGATCAAATTCCTTGGTAAAGCTTGTGTGATACATATGTTTTGCATTTGAATGGTTTATTGTGCTATTGCTACATATTCTAAATGTTTACTTTTATGCATTAATACACATGGCCTATAAGTCTTAGCTTATACTTGAACTCACCAAAATGATAACATGTATACATATATAAGACACAGAGGCTCAAACATATCGATGACAAGCAAAGACGGCTCATATAAACCAGGAGATTTCAATACCTCTCTGTTTTTATATGGCCCTACAACTTTAACATGCATGCAGTTGGTATGTGCCAAATTTAAAGTGACCAAACAAAGAGGTGATAAGTAGAGAATAGATGCGGTGGTAAAAGAAAGAAGTGCTCAGTGACTAAAGATGTGCCCAGTGAGGAAGGATTCCATGCTGAGGATTTGATCACATGGCTTGTACCTCCTCTTTCTTGACAGGCATCTGAGTTATAGCTGGCAAATCGGGGCCTTTAAGAGTCCGGGTTCTTGATTGCTCCACAGCGGCCAGAACAGTAGCCACTGCCATTTCTATCTCAGAATTGTAATTCATCTGTTTGGCCATTAAATGTACAGGATAACACACCATTTTAACACCAGAAGGTTTGCTTGACTAAAAATTCACACAAATGCTCTCAAAACGTTATAGTAAAAAATTTAACTTGCATGTGTGACCAATGCCATGGCTTTTTACTTCAATATTTGTTGGTGTTCTTTTTAAGATAATATACTGATTTCATGACGATTTTTCGTAAAGCCAGTGGTACTGGTCACAAGACTTTAATTAGTAAACATTCTTAAAATAAGTAGAAAAACAAAAATAAGTTAGGTGTTAGCATTTATGGTGTAAACCAGAGGTGCATCATCTGCAATTTGGGACCCCACATGATTTGGAGAAACTATTTTGGGGGTTTGGGGTTCCCTCATAGGTCGATATATATATATCTGATATTTTACTGGAAACCTTTTCTTTTCTATGACATTCACAAACTTTTGGCTTCCCGTTGCAAAGGCATACAATCTCCTAAAGTCCAATGTTTCAGCATTACTGGTTTAGACCATAAAAGTACCGGTTTATGATTATGACCTGCAGATCGCATAAATTCACCTGTTCTTGTACTGCGTGCATTTGTTCACGCTTGGCTGCAACTCCTTGTACAGTTCTTGTAACAGTTTCTTGTTTGCTTTTGTCAGTGGACACAACTACAGTGCTTACACTTTTTTCAGCTTCTTTTTTAACCTGGTGTTTATAAAAGAAATGTTTGCTTACAATAAAAATATGTATGAATGATAATGCGCAAAAACAAAAAGAATGAATGAAGTGGGTAAGCTGAAAGCATGGTGATGGTAGGTTTATTTGATGAAGATGATAGCACAAACATGAGAGTCAATAAAGCATATAGCAAGCTCTTATTATATGTATGCTGTTGAATCAGGGACAAGCTGGACTGGGTGGTACTAAATGAATGTAAGGGCAACAGCTCTAGTTGAATGTTTGGCTTGACATATCAGCCAGTATTTAAACTTAAAAGGTCAGTCCACAGAAAGTGAAATTTTGGCTACAGGTTGAATCTGGTGCACTGTTACCTATTAGGTTTGTGTAGGACTTGAAGGCTTTAGTGGCTAGATCTCACCCCTCCTGCTGTACTCTCTGCAATATTTGTTTACAATCCTAACAGAAAAAGTGAATCTCTCTCATAAGTGACATAGCACACACAGCTGTGCAGACTTAGATATCAGTTATCAGTGGACTGATTTTTAAAAATGTAGTCTAAAGAAATGTCATAGATAGTCTCAAAATGAACTGCAGCAATTGACATGATGCATTCTACTGCATCATGACACCCAGGAAGTTCTGTTGTATATCTAAACTAAATTCGATATAATTAAAATAGTTGATAATTTACTCTCTTCTCAAATATGTCCAGCTTGCCCCTGGTTTAGATGCATTTGTTCTCTATTTGCCACTACAGCTTGGCATGGTTTTCTACCTGTTCATGGACAGGCTGAATGTGCACGGCAGACATTGCTGTCCTTTTAGCAGTCACTTCAATGGCACTTGGAGCAGGCTCTCTCACTCTGGCCAGGTCAACAGCAGCAACTACTGTAGCAACAGCTGCTGTTTTCCCTGCTCCGTAGACCTATATCAGTCACATCAAAATACATGTTTCAAAGGTAAAAACTTAAAAAAAGAATCTTTAGTCATACAGTGTTATCAATTTAAATGAATATTTGCTTGTGATATTGTTTACCATCAGTTTTGTTTCAAATAAGCATAGTTTAAAGTTGTAATATAATAGTGATTCCTTCTCCACTAATGCTTCTTGATACAAGAGGGAATGGTTCTCACCTTCTGTGCAGTCGTTACAGCCCATGTCATACGTAAGAGAAATAGGTGATATGGCTTTTACATGCAAATATAATGTTCCTCATTACACAGGAACATTGCAGGCATACCCCACTTTTAAGTACGCAATGGGGTTTATTTACTAAAGCTGGAAAGTGCAAAATCAGGCTCACTTCTGTATAGAAACTAATGAGCTTCTTACCAAAGCTTTTTCATTTAAGCTTTAGTAATAAAACCAGGAAGCTCATTGGTTTCTATGCAGAAGTGAGCCTAACTTAGCACTTTCCAGCTTTAGTAAATAAACCCCATTGTGTACTTAAAAGTATAGTTATAGATATAGTTTAGATATTGTTTTTATTCTTACTATTTGGGGAGTTGCACAAAGAATGACCTACGGGGGAATAATGTACTACTACACTAGGAGGTCATAAACTGACATCTACTTTAAGATTACAACAGCAAACCCCTTACATTTAAGAACCAATATCTACACAATTACAGTATTTAAAAATGTATATTTTTACCTCTCTCTGCTCTAATCCAGTGACAGTCACCTGCTCCCTTGATTCCCACTTCTGCTCAGTCTTTATCTGTGAGGTTGAGGAGGTTGAGGAGGACACAAATACTTCATGCTTCCATGGAGGTGGAACCTCAACACCAGCCGATGTAATTGAACTCCTTGAAGGAGATGGAGATTTCACAGATCTAATTGGAGAACTGGACAGTCCTCTTCCAGCCGGAGAGACAGCCCTGAAGGAAGACAACATTTTAATTACATCACTCACATGTGAATACATAACATTTTTACAAATAATTATTTCGAAGAAGGAACTCACTGACCTAAGTTTACATTAAGTGAACCCTTAAAAATGTATTTGTTTTAAATGTTTTTTTTTTATAGGAAAGTATTACCATTTTTGACCCTGCTGCATTCTGTATACTAGCCGCATGATGGCACTATTGCACTGTCTGAAAACTACATGACAAAACGTTGGTATAGGAAACCAGACATACTCTGCTCTAAATGCAAAAAAAACATTTTGTGCCGTGATACTTTTTGTTATTTGTACTAACTTTCAAATTTTCAGGCCAAGCTTTCTGGGGTTACCCCCTTCTTCTAAGGTCCAAGCAGTACTCACTTGGACCTTAAAAAAAGTAGGTACACCCTAAAAGCTTTACCTGAAAGTTTGAATGTTAGTGAAAATAAAAATAAAAAATCACAGACAGTACCCAATTGTTTTTGTTACAACATATGACTATTATTATCTCAAGCCTGTTATAATTCAAGCAGAGAGCATTACCATGTTCACCACATTTTACATCAAATTCTACATATGTTGGATTTTGATCAAAATACTATTAGTCAACATAGCTGAATTCAAAAGGATATTTTGTACTTGTAAACAACTTTGTGCCAAAATTTACAGTGGGAAATCAAAAAACGGCAATGTCTGAAAAAAGTATCTTTGCTTGCGCAGACTATATATTAAAAGGGTATTTCCCTTCATTATTTCAATAAATGGGTGGATGATGGTAAGCATTGTGTACGTGTGCGTCTTAGGCCTCGTACACACAGAGCTTTTTTGCAGAGGAAAACAGTCGTGTGTACTTTTTTCATCGAGGAAACTGTCGAGGAACTCGACGAGGAAAAAAGAGAACTAGTTCTCTTTTTCCTCGACAGGAGTCTCAATTTCCTCGACGTGTTCCTCATCGGGCTGGTTTTCGACGAGAAACTCGAACGTGTGTATGCTAAGAAACCCGCTCATGCTCAGAATAAAGTATGAGACGGGAGTAAAAGTAGCATTTGTAATGGAGATAACACATTTTTCACGCTGTAACAGACTAAAAAGAGCAAATCGTCTCTTACCAAACTTTTACTTAACACGCAGTAACATGAGATTAGCAAGGGTTGTGCCAGTGAAATCGAACTTCCCCTGCCATTGTATGTGTTGTACGTCACCGCGTTTGAGAACAAGGAGATTTTGTCTTGACCGCGTGTACGCAAAGCAAGCTTGTCAAGGTCCTCGACAAGCCTAACAAGGAACTCGTCGAGGAAAACGATGTGTCTTTTCCGACGAGTTCCTCGGTCGTGTGTACAAGGCCTAACATTTCTTGCTGCAGTTAGAGATTCTTAATCCTTCTGTATTCTTCACAATGTAAAATAAATGGTAATGGCCACTGTAGATATTTATATGTCAAGTCGCAAGGCTAGTGCTGGTGTGATGACCCATCAGTATTTTTCAGAAAGTAAAATATAACATTTAGATATTTTAACACTTGATAAAGTACAAAAGCCAAACTGACTGTACCTGACAGGTGAAGGAATTGGGGCTTTCACATGTCTGACAGGAGAAGGAGATTGACGTATAGGTGATGGTGACTGCTGCCTCACCATCTGGACCTTAGTAGGAATCACTGGCGGAGTCGGTGATTTTGATGAAGGCTTTGGAGGAATTCTGGGAGGAGTTTTATGGGGCAGTTGCCCTTCAATAGTCATCTCAACTGTGGTACTGGATCTTGCATCAAAATGAGCCTCTACTCTCTGTAAGGGTTAAATATTCAGCAAATGATGTTCACAGGCATGTTACAATAATTTATATTATAAACATATATGTGCACTAGTATAGCAAGTACAATTCATAGTTAAGTACTATAAAACAAAATTGAAAAGTAACAGATAAAGAACAAGCAGAAGGGGAAGAATTTTTGGGATATTTCAAGACAACAGATTTCAAGATGTAACTTTAACTAGTGTACCTTTTCGAAACGTGCTTGTCTTGTTTGGGAAATCTGAGCAGTCGATACAATTGTCTTTGTCTTTTTGGCAGGTATTTCTTCATCAGCTTGTTTGGAAATAAAGAGGTAGTGTTAAAATTAGAAATTTAAAACAACACTTAAAAAATCTATTACTTTGACAAACAGAAAGATTTGACTAATATTTCCCCGTGAAAATATAAAGCTTCAATAGGACATCCAGTCTTGACAAGCAAGTCATCCTACCTATTCAGTTCATTCAGGTAGCAACAATATAATATATGAAGTGCAGTAGCCCATGACAGGTAATCAGATATAATTATATTGTAATCAAATCAATAAAAGAGTTAGGCTGTCCACACATGGAGCAAATTTCTTTCCTTCAACCGTGGGATGCAGGAAATACATTTGCTTGATCCCCCATCAACACAGACATTGTTGATGCGGCAATCCCTCCTCCCAGGCCATTGTCTTCTCCTGGTTGAGAGGCGGGTGGGGGAGAATCCATCCCCCCCAAGAGAAGGCAGTGATTATTACTAATGGCTATAGCAGCCACTCGTGATAATTGCAGGAGAATCCGGAAGGCTGGTTGTACCCAAGTTGATTGATTGATTAACTTGGTACATTCAACCTGCTCATTAATGGTTCAAGCCGTATTTGGCCAGCCTTAGTCAACCAAAAAATGATATTTTAGTTATGTGTTGAACCTGGTGGGTTTCTGGATCCTTATATCTCTCATGCCCTGTACAGACGATCGGTCCATCCGATGAGAACGGACCAATGGACCATTTTCATCGATTAACCGATGAAGCTGACTGATGGTCCGTCATGCCTACACACCATCGGTTAAAAAAACGATCGTGTCAGAACGTGGTGACTTAAAACACAACGACGTGCTGAAAAAAACGAAGTTCAATGCTTCCAAGCATGCGTCGACTTGATTCTGAGCATGCATTGATTTATGCGTCAAATTTAAAACAAGTTTTTTTTTTAACTGATGGTTAAATAACCGATGGCGCCCACACACGATCGATTGGAACTGATGAAAATGGTCCATCAGACCATTCTCATCGGTTTAACCGATCGTGTGTATGCGGCCTTAGTGATTTCCCATTAATAGTTCCATATTAAATAATACACAATAGATTAAAATTCCAGCAGGGAGTCTGGGTCCTTAAAAGTGGCCACAGCAGAAGTAGAGACCAAGAAGTACAATTATTTATTTTGGGTGGACCGCTCCTTAAATAAAAAAATAAAAAGAATATGGATGGTTGGTTGCTTGATTGCTTGCTGCTACTTCCTTTAATTGTTTTTATTATAAATAGGAGATATAGGGGTTGATGTACTAAAACTGGAGAGCACAACATCTGATACAGCTCTGCAAAGAAACCAATCAGCTTGTTTTTTTAAAGCTTAATTGAACAGAAGCTTAGAAGCTGATTTGCTACCATGCACATCTGCACCAGATTTTGCACTCTCCAATTATAGCAAATCAACCCTAAATCCACCCCATACAGTTTATTTGGTCACAGGTTTTAAAATTTTCAGTTGGCAGTTGGGGAGTTGCGTTGAGACAGGGCAGAGGGAAAGAGTTCCTTGTCCATGCTACAGAAGAATGATCTACTCTACCCAGGTAAACCATCATCTTCATGTTCCCATAAGTGGAAGAACATGTTAATGGCAGTCATGTTCACCTAGGTATCTATGCATTCCCAAAAAGCAAAATTGTGACTTAAGGTAAGAATTAATGAATGCTACAGAATAATCTGTTCCTCAACATTGCAAGAATCGAACATGCACAGTAAGTACGTAACTGGGCATTTTGACGTGATGCAATGCCGGTGCACTGACTTGTATTAGTACGTTAAAGTGACATTCAAAATGAACATAAGCCATTCAACACACCACAGTTCATAGTTTGCCAGTTGTTGTAGCAACGCCCATTAAAAGCACATATTAATGTGTGTTACTGCAACAAGTAGATCTAAGTGGGCCCCAAAAGAATGAGTGTTCTTTAATGTGGTTGCAAAGCTGAGTTCAATATGTCAAAATCTTTACCAGGAGTGCTTGGTCCTGGGTGATTTATATGTGCACTTAGGTGCACTGACTAAAATATGATCCTGGAATTAGTATTGGAATTAGTACTACAATGTAGTATAATGTAATGAAAGGCTCTCTCAAAAAATGTAATGTTATACTAACACATCGGTTTCTTATCCCATCGTTACATCATCACTGAATTTGCATTAAATATGAATGAAATTTCATGAACTCCATATATTAATATGCCAAACACTTTGAAAAATGTACAGAAAGAAATGTGTATGTTTTAAACCTGTGTAGATTGATTCCTAAAAGCAAACCTATACAGTATAAAATACTGTATATTGCACTATAATATATCTATAAGACATTGATATTCATCTCAGTCTAAAAAATAAAATGACAGTGTTAGTGATCGGTATTTAAACTCTCAAGTTTCTTCCTAGAAATACAAGGAATACCTTGAACGGTGAGTTCAGCTGTTGAAGTAGCACGTCCGACATTATTAGTTGCATTTACAGAATAAGTTCCGGAGTCTTCGGGGTATGCTTCTGCAATGATTAAACTGTAGAGGTCTCCATCTTGAAGGATCTGAAAATCTGGGGAGCTGTGAATTTCAGCTCCCTCTCTGTAGAACTTCACCACAGGTGTAGGGATTCCACTCACTCTTACGTCAAGACGAACTTGACTGCCTTGTCTTACTGTTGTAGTCTGTAGTCTTTGTGTAAAATTTGGGGGTGCTGTTTCAGCTACAACAAAGGAAAGAGATATTCCATTATCACATGTAATCCCTTATTTGAATTGGTCCCATATGTTAAATAATTGCTCTTGTAAAAAATATTGGTTTTAATAAGTCCCTTCAAAACATGTCATCTAGTACCACCATACTGTATGGTCATGTTACAAATTTCTTTCTTTGTGGGAATGGTTATTGAAATAAGTGATCTATAAAGTCATGTAATCAAAAAACATGCTTGGGGTATTTAAGGGATATAGTAAGAGAGTATAACAGAGGACCCCTGTATTTTTTGGTCACACTGCAGTACATGATTTCACCATTTGGTGGCGCTGCAGGTAAAAAAAACAGAGATTTTAACACTTTTATCCTCAATGATGAATAAGGGACTTGTAAACACTTGTTCATGCAAACCCCAAAAGGGGGAACTTGTTGCTAAGTGCCCCCCTACTGCTTGCTGCAACTAATTTGAGCATCTTAGTGATGTTATCATGAGTCCTTAAAAGACTTACACAAGCTGTAGGCTCATAACATGCTGTCACAGTAAGGGTGATCAATGAACTACATCTTTTTATTAAAAGTTCATCATCACATATCTTACCTGTAACAAGTAGCTCAGCTGTGCTAGTTGCTTGTCCTGCTCCATTGGCGGCTCTTAGGGAATATCTTCCACTGTTTGTTGCTGTAACGGCGGGGATTACAAGTTTAGCGCGGCCATCGCTAAACGAGATCTGCACGCCGGACAGTGTTGCAGCGGAAATAATCTGGCCATCCCTAAACCAGCTCACCTCAGGAACTGGAAAACCTATGGAGAAAAGATAAAACATGTTAAAATCATTTCTAGTATAATAAATATATCCTAACAGTGAACAATTTAATAGATAATTTAGGGCCTGTGTCACTAATGTATGGGCTTTTGATCGCATCAGACAAGTCTATGGGAATGCAAAACCTGCTTAAATTAAGTGAAATGCAGGTTAGAAGTAAGTCAACTGCACTTTTTGCCATCAATAAATTCCTAATTACCTCTGAAGTGTCTCAAACTGATGCTATCGACCCTTAGTAAGTGATACTTTTCTATAGTATAGCAATTGCATTAGGTATATGGCAGTGTTCCATATAAATAGTACATCTTTCATAAAAATTAGCAAAGCAAAATAAAAATCAATTTGCTTAATTACAAATAAATGATTGCATTTTTTTTAAATATTTCATAGTCACGTATTTGATAGTTTAGAAGCACCTTGTAATGAAAGTTCTATACATTGTCAATTTTATTAGAATAAAATAACACCTAATTGGTTGCTTTGGACAAAGCCATCCTATTTCTACCTAATTTCTAGTCACAAATTTAATTGTCTAAAATGGCTACATTATATACATAAGAAGGCAGGATTCCCTCATCTGAAGGTTACAATAAATGCAGTAATTATATTGCATAGTGTTTATAAGGTAGATGTAACAGAGCTGTGCTTTAGGGCTTCAGTGCATAGCCATGGTCATGTTTTGTGGCCACATAAAGCCTTTCAACTGCAACTGTACGTACATGTTATCAAAAAAAATCTAATCCCAGGCTAATGCTGGCTGGCTACTCCACGAAAAATCTTCCGAACGAACTTTCGAAAAACGAACGTTCGGTCGTGAGCGCAAACGATAGTGCCATCATGTAATGACCAATAAATCGTTCAGTGGACATAAATAAAAAAAATTTGGTTAGTTTTTTTTACATATACCTAGTACAGAAAGTTTGGACGGGAAACGCATTAACCTTCCGATTCCAAAAGTGTCCTTAGTTTTTTCGGCTCAGAAAGCGTCCCAACGATTATCGATTTTGTGCCCATTAACTGGCCGAAAAACGAAAGAACTGTCTGAACGACCGATTTTCGGCCAAATTTTCATATAGTGTATGGCCAGCATAAGTCTAGGTTCACATTGAAGTGATTTGTCATGGCATTTGAGAGATCAAATCGCATGACAAGTCGCAGCATATTGGAGGCAATGGCACTGTTCCAATCGGTGCGACAACGATTTTGCGGCGCCGCACCGATTTGCAAAAGTAGTTTGTTTACCAATTTTGTTGATTTCAGTTGCGACTTCAATAGACAACTGTGCATGAAGCCACACAGATGACTATCAAGTAGCACTTTAAATCACGCTGACCTTGCTACTTTGAAAGTGCACTACTTCAAGTGAAGTAGCGTGCTTTCAAAGTAGCATCAATGTGAACCAGGGCTTAAGTTGAAAGATCTGTTCTCCTAAAACTCATAATCAGTTTGAATCCCCCAACAGGCAGAATAAATTTAATAGTAGAAGGAATGATACTTCATGGTATGAAGATGAACCTAGAACTTCAGTAAACTTGAGTTCCATTGAGAGGTGGGTGATTTAATCAATCAGCATCCACCAATTAATAAAAAAACTATTTTAGGTAGGCTAATTCTTTTGGAGCTTCTGGTTATACTCACATGAAATATTATCCAGATGTGGAAATTACCACTTATGTTAAAGGTATTGTATAGCAATTTTGCATTAAGGTCAGGACCAAAGGATAATATTTTACAATAATCTTTTATCTTTTCCATCTTAAGCCAGCAGGTGAGGCTCAAGTGCTTTATACTCCAGACTCTCCTTATCTGCCCTGCTAAAATGACCAGTTTACAGAGCTCAACAGTTGAAGGTCACATTTACAGTCAGAACTTAATGAATCACACAGTGACACCTCGTCCTCCCTAATCCCTCCTGATGTGTACAGAGGGCTCCATACAAAATACATACAAAGAATGCCTTAATTTCACAATAATGGTTCAGAAAACTGGAGTGCATGGCTAAACTGTGTTGTCCTGTACAGTATAAGAGGACAACACACGCTATACATATTAAGGCTAATATTCACACCTGGTGTTTCTGGGACATGCGTTTTGCCATGCCTTTTTTTTAGAAAAACACTGCAAATGTGCTGCAAATGCGTGTCATGCTTGGGGTGCCATTAATTGTTAATGGCACCCCAAGCGTGGTAAATGCATGGCAAATGTGCCAAAACGTGCTGTGAAAAAAGCACCACGCTCCACTCCAAAAAAGGTTCTGGAGCTTCTTTAGGGTGTTTGTTATGCTTAGAGCAGCCAAATCAAATGAATGGGCTGCCCTATGCGCTACAAGTCAAAATGTGCAAAAAAAACACAAAATGCAAGTTTCCACTATGCTCAGGTGTGAATCCAGTGTAAATGCCATTTTGCAACATCATAAACGGTAGAATAGTACTTCATTACATAATAGGTCACACGTTTAGTTATTACAGTTTCAGGAGCCATATATATTTTTTATGACTTAGAATATTTTTATATATAAGTAAATACAATGTGTTAGATAGCCAAAATGCTTTTAGAAAACTGCAAGGAGACTCCATGACGTTGAGCATCTCACATAACTACTGCACCCAAAATAAGTTAAAGTTATGTCTAAAGCTCTGGGTTCAATTTATACTACTCAACTGAAAACTGATTTCTCAGCTTTGCGTGATCTTTCCTTTGATTACAGTGACCCTTTAACCATGAACTCCTAATGCTATCAAGTGGAAACATTTCCAGAACAAACAAACTTCCATAAAATTCCAAATTTTGGTTTCTCTCCAAAAAACTAATTGGGGATTTCTTCCAATGGGGACACTAGTTTTGGTGATCTGAGGGTCCCTAAGGAGGTACCTTAATTTGAAGGGATTTCTTCTCATTTCCTGTTCGGCTAGGTAGAGAAGAGAGGGGAAATCTCTGCAATGTGACAAGGAAGGAGCTTATAACCCTCCCTTAGGCCTAGTACACATGGGCCAAATTTTGACCCGTGTGTAGGGCAGCAGGTCCGACAGAAGCTGGCCATTAGGTCAGCCAGTCGGCTCCCAGTCAGAGTGTTCTGGAGTATTCTGGTGGGGAGGCTGTCCCCCTGAACAATAGAACATTGCATAGTTAGTACAGTGGCTCTGACCTGTTTTTTTGTCCTTCAGCACACTGGGTTGAATGGAAAAAAACTAGCAGTGTGTACCAGGCGTTACTCTATCCAAAATAGAAAAAAGGTTTTGCTTATAGTTTTACTTTGACCCTAACTTTTATATTTCAATTTGGGATGAGTAGAGGTTAAATAGTCTACTAAGGTCTTGTACCTCTAAAGATTCTAGTGACACAATTTCCATGCAGTTATTCATATCTCTACCCTCTACCACAATCACTTTCTCACAACTGAAGTTTACAGTTATTTATTTATGACACGCTATCAAAAAATCTATTTGGGAAGCGTGACACCATCTTATGGTTTTGTAATGGCCACAGCACTTGGCCAGAACTGGGAATTGTGATGTTTAAAAATATCTTGCCCCTAGAGCCATTGAGAACTATAAAAGGATAGGCAAGGCAAGGAAAGGCACGTGATAAATCTCTTTGGTGAGTATTAGAATTTGAACACTAGTTTTGGGAGAAGTTGGTCTTTTTGTCCTTACGACATTCCAAGCAGGGTAAAGCCAATCACAGACTGTAGCATGTGCCACTCAATTTTACTTGTTACAATGGGGGCGATTTACTTAAACTGGAGAACACAGAATATGGTGCAGCTGTGCGTGGTAACCACAGGTAATCAGCATGTATGTAACATGGTAATCAGCTGCTAGGTTTTATTGTCAAACCTTATTTAAACAAGCTAAAGTTAAAAGCTGATTTGTTACTATGCATAGCCACACCAGGTTATGTGGGCTCCAGTTTTAGTAACCCCCCCCCCCCCCAATGCTGGAGTGATTGAACTTTTGTTAATAGAACGATTGTTGAATTTAGATCAAGCAGCAGCTACCTGTGGTTATAATTATTGTTTATTCATTTTCTCCAGGAGCGCATAGTATTCTGGATATACAGAGTTTTTAAATCCACCCCCCAATGTCTACAAAAATCTGCGGGGAAATATTTGCCAACTGTGCCCATGGATTAGCTTGAACAAAAAACTGGCAACGGCTATTAAACTTAATGCACTGATATTTTTGTTGTATGTTTAAGATGGCTTCTATTTTGATAATAGTTTAAAGATACAAAATGTATGCATTTTATTAGCTAACAGAAGATATTTATTATAACAGCTTTAGGCTGCATTCACTTTTAGCATTTTGGGAACGTGCACAAAATAGCGCTGCGTTTTTGTGCCACACAATTAGGGCAGCCCATTGATTTCACACAATTTTTAATGCCAAGTAAGAATACAGTCTGAAACGTCATGTGTGCTGTGAAGGGTTTCAAGTCCAGGTGCATTGCCCACTACTGTAAGAGTCTGTTGGGAACCTTTCAAAATGAATGGATCTGTAACAAACCGTGTGCCGCCTGCTATATTGTGTCGCTGTGACTTGGACCTCTGGGCCTAAAACACATACATGCACAACTTCAGAAACACCATATCTGGCACCAACTGCCATAATCAATGCTTGAAACAGTTTCCTTTCAGTCTGTGACCCCCATGGGGGCGGGGATTTCAATTCACTGCCTGTCCTAATTACCTTTCTGGGACAGGAAATTAGATGTTGATTAGATTTGGAATCTAACCTTGGCATGGGCAAAGGTTCTAAACCTTTTCCGCTCTATCAACAACAATAAAACATAAAAACAAAAAAATGTGAGCAGATTTCTACTTTAACTTTAGCTGACAATGGAGTACAACACAACTCGGCATACTGAACATAGTGCAAAGATAACAAGTGATGCTCAGCAACATATCACATAAAGTTGTGATTTATTTCATAGCCATCAGATCATGGAAAGATATGTTTTTCTTGGTTGCTATAAGTAGATGACCATTTCCTATTGCTTTATTGTTAAAATCCAGTTGAGACCTGATCCACGTAGCAGTGCGCAACAACCTATGGTAATCACCAACTAACTTCAGGCTGTCTACATTTACTGTATTTAACTGAACTATAGTTGTTTGTCATAACAGTAAAATCAATAGTGCTCACACCATTCTATCAAAAAAAGTTCTTTTGAATGCACGCCAAATAATTTTCACAAATTAAGCTGACCATTTAAACACTGTGGTGAAAAAAACTATTAAATGCAACAGTACACAAAATATATATTTGAATCAATCAAATGCATTCGAAAAAATTTGAACATGTTTAGCATGAAAACGTGCTCACAGGAAATTATTTAGAGACAGTAAAAAAACATTTAGGACCAATCAATTTTGTATTGTGGATTTATGGAATTATTTTGACAAAAACTACCAACTTTCAGGCACTTCTAGCTTGCAATCAAGAGTATGTAGCCAAAACAGGTGAAAGTCACTAACCCAGCTGCTCAGACTATTCCACTAGGAGTTGGGGAATGATAATCCAAAAAAACACACAAACCAGAGTGCTATATAAAAAGTGACCACAAGATGGTGCTGTAATGTATAGATATATCAGTTCATTGTAATGGGATCTCAGAAATCAGTCATCATATATGAAAATAATCCAAAAGTAAAAAGTTTAAGAACAAAGAATGGCATCATCATATCGGAAATTCCGACTGTGTGTATGCCCCATCGGAGTAATTTCATCGGAAATTCCGATGAATTCCATCGGAGAACATATTCTCTTTTCCTCCGATGGAATTTCCTGCCAAGAAAAACGGTCGTCTGTATGCGTACCTGTTCCATTGGAAACCCGCACATGCTCAATAAGAGTTTGACGCATGCGCGGTAGCATACAAGTTTAGTGAAGGGTGTAGCAAGATGGCGGCGACGGCATCGAATGTGATGAGCGCCGGATCGTCGTAGTCGATGACGTCACTGCGTTCTTGCCAATCGACGGTTCTTTTGAATGGCTGTCTGTATGCACGGCAAGCTTGCCAGGAATCCCGTCAGGAAAACCATTTTTTTCTTGACGGGATTGACGGCTGTGTGTACAGGGCTTTAGACTTTTAAAGCCATTCTTTGTACTTAAAGCGTTTGTTAACCTAACACTTCATATTCCTGATAAGTGCTTGTATGAGAAAGTCTCCTATTCTCTTTCTATTGCTTCCTTTATATGAATCTCTGGTGTTCCTTCCAGTCCCCTTGCTTTCCTATTAAAAACTGACCACAATAAGTAGGACAGCACACAGTGGCCAGTTCTTTAGCTGTACTGGGAACTCAGTATACTCTCCTCCAATGATCAGACTTGTCCTGACACGCCTCCACTGCATAGCCATTCACTGGGAAGCTCAATGTGCTGCTGCTTCTCCTTACCTAGCTCTTATACAGCTGATAACAGAAGGAATGTAATCAATTATAAAAAAGGGAAAAGGGTATTTATCATGTTTTTTTGTATCTATACAAAAATGTTGTGCCTTTCATTTCTATTTTAAAGTGAATGGCTTGTTTTACAAGGTGATCATTTACAATAACTTTGGATAAAAGTTTTACCCTTCGGATCATTTGCATATAGGATTGATATGTGAGGTCCTTTTGCAATGAACTGATATATATATACATTACAGCACCATCTTGTGGTCACTTTTTCATATAGCACTCTGGTTTGTGTATTTCTATGGAGTTATTTTGACACATAGGGACATCAATAGCAAAATCTAATTCCCCACCCCCATTCAACAGTCTCACTCCCACTGCAGTATTTTGCCTTCCAAAAAATACATTTAAAAAATCCAACAGAAAAAATAAGATCTTAAAATAAGCTCACATGCACAGATACGTCAAGTGTATATAGAGACAAAAGTTAATTTTTTGTTTATTTTTTCATAACCTTAGCATGAAAAAGGTTAGAACTTTTGCTATGTTTTAGTCTGTTACAACGTGACGAATGTGCTATCTCCATTCCGAACGCTAGTTTTACCAGACCGAGCGCTCCCGTCTCATAGCGTACACATGACCGTTTTTCACTACATGAATTAGAACGTCGTGAAAAACAACGAGAAAAATAGAGTAGGTTCTAAATTCTTAACAGCCATTTTTCTCATTCGAGAAAAAGGCTCTGGAGCCTACACACAACCGTTTTTTCACGACCAATTTAAAAAATTTCATTTTTCTCATCATGAAAAACATGTGTGTACGCGGCATAAGTCTTCCAATGAGAAATCCTATTTTGGAGACAACTATCATAGAAGGAAATTCCATCAACTTTAGAGATTTCCTCACACTTCCTGTTCTGCTTCTAGAACAGAACATAAAGGGAAATCTCCCCAATAGGACACAGGGAGCTAGAAATAAACTGACAGTGGCCTATCTCCACTACTATAGCTTGGGCTATACATTTACTTTAAAGTGGAGTTCCACCCATTTTTTTATGTTTGTCTGTGCTGCATGCTCTAATCTCATAGTGTTCAGAATGGACAATTTTTATTTAATTTGTTGCTTGTAAATACCTTTATTTTGTAGTCCTTCATTACTTCCTCCTCCTTATTAGCCTAGGCTATTTGCAAGGGTTTCTGGGATAGGCATCATGTTTCCCAGTAGTCCTTGCAAACCTGACTGAAACCTATTACATTGCTTGTGCACTGAGCAAGTGCGAGATATGCAAAGCTGAAATCCAGGAAGTCATACAGTCTGGCTTCATGATGCCCACACTTAAGATGGCCACGGTCTATTTCTAGATTATAAACTATCTAAATGCTGTAACAACCTAACAAAACGGACCTTAGTTTACAGACTAACTTTACTAGAATACATTAAGCTTGTGTATTACAGGGGTATTTATATTTAAAAAGTGAAATTGTGGCCGGAACTCCCCTTTAAGATCACAAAAGATTTAAAATGCATGGCTCGAGTGATCATTTAAATGGTAATAAAAAGCATGCATTTGAATTGAAATGCTAAATAGTTTGTGCTTGACAGACGCCTTTGTATGTATATTTTGAGCAGTGGTTGACATTTGGAACCAACATTGTGGCATGCCTTAAAGTGGAATTAAACGCAAATATAAAAAAAAACAAAAAACAATGAAAGGCCGGGTTTTTATGATGGAAGAGACCGCATTGATTTCCTGCCTGTCAGCAGTATGTACACTTAGCCGTGCATGCGCAGCTTAGAGTACATTTATGGCACCGCTCTGTGATGTGATGAGATGACTCCGTGCCCAATAGTGACATCATCCAGCCTAGCCATTTCAGCAGTTGAACAGAGCCAATGCAGTAGAAAGACCAGGTGAGGATGTATGCACCCAAGCACTGACAACACAGCGCTGGAGGGTATCCTTTGTCATGTAAATCTGTTATAATGTGCTAGTATGCAAATACACGAGTACACTAGCACATTATGGCATTAACCTCCCATTTATAATTAGTTTTTTTTATGGAGTTTAATTCCGCTTTAAAATGGATACCATGCGCCATTCAGCAATCTAGGCCCTTTGGCACCTCCAAGGCACGTCGACAAAATGTCCACAAAAGATCAGCAGGGGACTTCACTTTTCCTAACCACTTGTGGACCTCCCACCATACATATACTGTGGCAGGGTGGCGGCTCTGCACCTAGTACGTGATCACACAATTCTGGGTCTGGTGCGCTCGGCGACCCACTACCGCTATGGTTAGACACAGTGGGAGCTGATCTGCAGGTACCACGGACTCAATATCCACTGGCACCCACCGATCATTAGGCAGAAAGCCAGAGCCGAGATCTGCCTATGTCAACAAGGCAGCTCGCCGTTCTGTCAGTAGGGAAGGCATCGAACATGGATCAATGCCTTCCCCTAGTAAAAGAACCTCCCACACTGTTAGAAAACTCTGGCTAGGCACACAGTTAACCATTTGATCGCCCCTGATGTTTAAGCCCTTCCCAGCCAGTGTCATTACTACAGTGACAGTGCATATTTTTAGCACTGATCACTGTATTAGTGTCACTGGTCCCCAAAAAGTGTCAAAACTGTCAGTTAGTGTCCCACCTGTCCGCTGCAATATTGCAGTCCAGCTATAAGTCGCTGATCGCCACCATTACTAGTAAAATAAATAAAAATATCCCATAGTTTGTAGATGCTATAACTTTTGCGCAAACCAATCAATATACGCACAGTATATAACACAGTTTACTATGCTTGAGTGACAAATGGACGCAGACATGATTGGTACCAATCACTCATTGTGTTCATTCAGGAAAGGAAGGGATCAGTAAATGACATATTTACAGTACTGACCCCTTCCTCTGCTCTCTGTTCTGAAACATCCCAATTTCAAGGCAGCAGCTGCTGGCAGGAGAGCAGAGGTGGGAAACCAGAAGCGCTGTGGGGGAAATGGGGCACACAGGGGGGCCCAGACAGCAGATGGAAGGGGCACATGTGCTAGAACCACTCCCCCTGCAGTGCGGGAGGGATAAAGAGGAGGAGAAGCTGGCAGTGTGGCAGGGGGAGATCAATGTCTGCAATAAGATAGTACAGCAGGACCTCCTGCTTAGCAGATGCCTGGACCCCCCTGTTGAACTGATGGGGCCCGGGCCCAGTACAGGGCTGGCTGTACTGTCTTATCAGCAGCCCTGGTGTTGAGCATACAAGTTTGACTGTTGTAAGGCTTATTTAACCATAGATTCTTTATGGCTTTTGTTTTTCTATTGTACTTCTGAGCCAAAGTATGCCCGAAAAGGCTCTGTTTTGTAACCTACATTTTGAAAATTTAAATAAAAATAACTTAACCACTTAACTACTTCATATCTGCAGGCCGTATATATACGTCCTGGGCTTTGTGGTGGTATATCTGAATGATTGGGGCAGCTACAGGCATCATTCAGATATTGCCGGTTTCAGCCAGCGATTCCCTACACCATAAGAATGATCATAGCGGCTGTTTTGGCATTTGATCATTCTTACGGGCGGCAAAAGGGGACGTCCCCCCCTCCCGCCTCCCTCTGGTGCTTCTACCGACTCACCTGTGTGTGAGTCGGTGAAGGGATCCGCCGGCCCTGGATGCTGATCATAGAGATTTCTGGCGGACCAGATTGTTGTAGGAGTCTCTATAATCGTCGGAGGCAGGGCGCGATGTTATGACATCACGCCCGGCCTCTGCATTAAAAGAAAATGCGCTGATTCGACTAGGAAGCGGTGATCGTTTTTTTATTTTTTTTATTTTAGGCTTCCCAGCCTAGAGGTGAGATGTGGGGTCATATCTCACCGTAAAGAGGACCTGTCATGTCATATTCCTATTACAAGGGATATTTACATTCCTTTGTAATAGGAATAAAAGTGATCACATTTTTTTTTAAAGTGTCAAAATATAAATATTTAAGGTAAAAGTAACAATAAATATATATCATTTTTTTTAAAGTGCCCCTTTCCCCGTGTGCTCGCACACAGAAACGAACGCATACATAAGTCCCGCCCATATATGAAAACGGTGTTCAAACCACACATGTGAGGTGTCGCCGTGAACAATAGAGTGAGAGCAATAATTCTAGCCCTAGACCTCCCCTGTAACTCAAAACATGTAACCAGTAAAAAAAAAATTAAAGCGTCGCCTATGGGGATTTTTAAGTACCGAAGTTTGGCGCCATTCCACGAGCGTGTGCAATTTTGAAGCGTGACATGTTAGGTATCTATTTACTCGGTGTAACTTCATCTTTCACATTATGTAAAAAAATGGTGCTAACTGTTTTGTTTTTTTTAAAGCACAAAACTGTTTTTTTTTTCCAAAAAAAATGCTTTTGAAAAATTGCTGCGCAAATACCATGCGAGATAAAAAGTTGCAATGACTGCCATTGTATTCTGTAGGGTCTTTGCTAAAAAAAAAATGTATAGTGTTTGGGGGTTCTATGTAATTTTCTAGCAAAAAAAATTGTATTTTTACATGTAGGAGCGAAGTGTCAGAATTGGCCCGGATGGGTCACATAACATTTACATAAAACACGCCCCCCTGTTCCACATTTGAATTAGGCGGGCTTACGCTGGCCTATTTACACTACGCCGCCGCAACTTACGGAGCAAGTGCTTTGAGAATACTGCACTTGCCCGTCTAAGGCCTAGTACACACAAGAGGATTATCCGCTTGAAACGGTCTTCCGGACCGTTCCCGCGGATAAATCCTCTGGCGGATTTTGATCTGATGGTTGTACTAACCATCAGATCGAAATCCGCGCGGAATATATCCGCGGTGACGTGTCGCGGCGACGTGCGCGACGCTGGAAGGTAAAGACTTCCCACGCATGCGTCGAATCATTACGACGCATGCGAGGGAGGGGATCGGACGGATTGATCCGGTGAGTCTGTACAGACCACCGGATCAATCCACTGGACAGCATTCCAGCGGATAGATTTCTTAGCATGCTAAGAAATTTTTATCCGCTGGAAATCCATCGGCCCGAAAAATATCCATACACACCACAGGATCTATCCGCTGAAACCGATCCGCGGATAAATACCAGCGGATAGATCCTCTCGTGTGTACGGGGCCTAAGTTGCGGAGGCGTAGCGTAAATAGGATACGCTACGCCGGAACAAAGATAAGCTCTTCTACGAGAATCTGGCCCTATGTGTCTTAGAACATTTATAAACTATAAAAGTAGCCTATTTTGATCACGCTACAACTCATCAGAATTTGATGGCCTGTCGTCTGTCAAGCAGCATCACTAATAGACTTCACCATCAGAGTGAATATAAAAGTATTCAGATCCAGTACAATGTAACTATGTATTCCTAGTTGTACTGCACTTGTCAGATTCCTTTTATTGTTTTCAGCCTCATTACATTTGAATTAGTGTGACAGAAAAAAAAAGCGAATACAGTAGTTAACACCATTGTGTTTTTCTTCCTCATTCACATCTCATTGTTAATACGTAAAATCCGCAATCTCAGTGAATTTCTATTTTAGAAAAGACAGCTGGAGTCGAGGCATTTGATTGACAGGACAACTTGTTGGAGCGCTGACAGGGCTGGGAGATGTGGGCAGATGATCAACAAATCAAACCTTTTATAGAGGAACAGCTGTCTGCCATGTAGCTTTAGAGAGGATCAGCTTTCCTGAAATAGTAACCGACAACCTCTTCCAATATCATCTGATCCTTTGAAGTGAACTTTAATGTGTCATTATTTCGCTGTGCTGCCAAAGTCAGATTATTAGTCATCCAGAGGGCAACCAACATGAAGCCAACAGGCAGGAGTGATCACCCAAGTGGCCAGAGTAAAGCCTCGTACACACAACCGAGTTTCTCGGCAAAAACCAGCAAGAAACTTGCTGGGATTTTTTTTTTGCCGAGGAAACCGGTTGTGTGTACATTTTTCGACGAGGAAACTGTCGAGGATCCCGTCGAGCCAAAAAGAGAGCATGTCTTCTTTTTCCTCGACGGGAATGGAGAAACTTGCCTTGTCGAGATCCTCGACAGCCTAACAAGGAACTCGACGAGGAAAACGATGTGTTTCGCCCTTTCGAGTTCCTCGGTCGTGTGTACGAGGCTTAGGAGCCCAATTCTGGGAGTCACATAAACAACACCACACTGACAAGTGAGCATTTTTTTATATACATCTTAATAATTAGAAGTAAGAAAATAAAATAGACTATGGTTTACAAAAATTGGAGCTTTAACAATGATTGGCCTTAAACAATTAAGCACTGTGGGGTTGATTTACTAAAACTGAAGAGTGCAAAATCTGGTGCAGCTGTGCATGGTAGCCAATCAGCTTCTAATTTCAGCTTGTTCAATTAAAGCAGTAGTAAACTGCAGTTAAAAAAAAAAAACGTCCCCTACAAAGCAATGTCATAATGTGCTAGTATGCGTTGCATACTAGCACATTAGGAAATACTATGGCCTCGTACACACGATAGGATAGCCAGAGGACAACGGTCTGAAGGACCGTTTTCATCGGTTAAAACCGATTGTGTGTGGGCCCCATAGATTATTTAACCTTCAAAATAGGAACTTGCTTTAAAATTTAACCGATAGACGCCTAACCGATAGGTCAAACCCGCGCATGCTCAGAATCAAGTCGACGCATGCTTGGAAGCATTGAATTTCTTTTTTTTATTAGCACGTCGTTGTGTTTTACATCACCGTGTTCTGACACGAACGGTTATTCAACCTATGGTGTGTAGGCGTGACGGACCATCAGTCAGCTTCATCGGTTAACCTAAGACAACGGTCCTTCAGACCATTGTCCTCTGGCTATCCTATGGTGTGTACGAGGTCTAAGAGCCGGTTCACACAGGGGCAGCACAATTTGCCGAGCGACTCGGCAAGGCGATCTGCCCACGACTTCAGAAGCGACTTGCAAAATGACTTCTGTATTGAAGTCAGTGCAAGTCGCCCTGAAGTCGTTCCAAAGTAGTACAAGAACCTTTTTCTAAGTCGGAGCGACTTGAGTCGCTCCTATTAGAATGGTTTTATTGTACAGAACGGAGCGCGACTTGTCATGCGGCTAAGTCGCCTGACAAGTCGCACCTGTGTGAAGCGGTACTGCGCTATTTTAACTGGCAATTGCACGGTCATGCAACGCTGTAAATTATGCATAAATGTTATGTAATTTTTTCCCCACAAATAGAGCTTTCTTATGGTGGTATTTGATCACCTCTGTGCTTGTTATTGTTTATGCTATAAACAAAAACTGACAATTTAAAAACTATATATATTTCTGCTATAAAACATACCAAATAAAAAATAAAATAAAATAAAATGTATTCATACATTTAGGCCAATGTATTCTGCTACATATCTTTGGTAAAACAAATCCAAATAAACATATATTTATTGGTTTACGCAAACATTATAGCGTCTACAAACTGTGGGATATGTCTATAGAATTTGTAGCAATTTTTTTTTATACTAGTAATGGCGGCGATCAGCGACTTATAGCAGGACTGCAATATTGCAGTGGACAATTGGATACTAACTGACACATTTGACACTTTGCAGGAACCAGTGACACTAGGACCACTTTTACATTGGGGTCATGGGCGCGTTAGCGCTAAAGCTCTGCTTGCTTTAGTGCTGTTTAAGCAGATCTTTCCGGCCGAAACTTTTATCCTCAAAGAAGGGGTTAAAAACTCCTGTGTTGCGACGCTTCCGAAAAGCTTTTCAGGTGCTTGGGAAGCGCTGCCCATTCATTCCAATAGGCAGGGCGTTTTGTGAGCGCTAAATACATCGCTCCCGAACCGCCCCAAATATGCTGCTTGCAGGACATTTCAATACGTCCCGCAAGCGCACCACCCCAGTGTGAAAAGTCACACTTGAATGAATGGGAGGCGGTTTTCAGATGCTTAGCAGAGGCCATTTCCAGTGCTAAAGCGCCTGAAAACTGCCCCAGTGTGAAAGGGGTCTAAGACAGTAATCAGTGCTAAAAATATGCACTGCCACTGTACTAATGACACTGGCTGGGAAGGGGTTAAACATCTAGGACGCTTAAAGGGTTAACTGTGTGCCTAGCCAGTGTTTTTGGGTAAACAGTTGCTTTCACTAGGGGAAGAGATGTATCCTAGTCCCTGCTTTGTAGGAACACAAAATGCAGTCCCCCCCCCCCTGTCAGAATGGCGATCAGAGGGCTTTCACACTGGAGCGGTGCGCTAGCAGGGCGGCAAAAAAGTCCTGCTAGCAGCATCTTTGGAGCGGTGTGTATACTGCTCCGCCAGCCCGCCTGCCCATTAAAATCGATGGGGCATCGCAGCTATACCGCCGACGCTTTGCAGTGGCTTTAACCCTTTCTCAGCCGCTAGCGGGGTAAAAGCGCCCCCTAGCGACCGAATAGTGTTGCGAAATTGATGCTAAAGCGCCGCTAAAAATAGCGGTGCTTTACCACCGACGCCGCCCCCACCCCAGTGTGAAAGGGGCCTAAGGGCGATGGTTTCATAGTTCACCTGCAGACAAATCCTGATATCATACCCACATTTGACCTCTGTCAGTGAACACTGGACTTTACTTTGTCAAGCAATCAAAAACAACAGCATGATGATGAGGATCCTGCTGTTTAAAGAAGTCATTTTGGAACATTACATGTAATTTATTAAGTCAATTAAGTCTGAATTTTTTCTGTTACCCTGGGAAACCTCATACAAAGGTGTTGGTTTACTAAAGGCAAATAGACTGTGCACTCTGCAGGTGCAGTTGTACTCACTTTCCCCAGAGATTAGTAAATGTGGTGAAGCCCTGCTGATTCCCATCATCCAATCATGTTCAAGCAAAAATATATTTTTTTTCCTTGCACCTGATCGGGTATTATTTACAAAGTGAAGGTTTACCTAATTGACATTTAAGATAAAAGAGTGCAGCTGCACTTGCAAAGTGCACAGTCTGTTTTTAGTAATTCAAACCTAAAGCATGATAGAAAAGCCATACATGTGTGTAAATAACACAATTTACAATACAAATGCTTGGCATTATGTGATATTATTTTTTCTCCAGTACTTCTTTAAGAAAATCTCTGGAACTCTGGAAAGTGCTAACAGCGTGTGTTTCATAGACATTACCTAATGCAATGAATTGTAATGTCCGTACTTTGCAAGGGTATTAAAAGGCGCTGTGGCCAAAAAAGGGCATGATGCCACCAGCCAAGAGCAATAAAACTGTGCTTAAGAAAGGACTCCATTTTTATCCATGCCATGGATTACATTACACAGCAAGTTTCTAACTATGAAACCTAAGGAACTGTATTTTATTTTCATATATAATGGATTTTATCACAACACAGCAATGTACCGTATAGTACATAATAGAATATTCCAGGGCTGTTCAACTGTAGTCTTTAAGTTGTGCATACGTAAGGACTTGGGGCACAATAATTTTCATGGTCATATACACCTAATTGGGGTTTATTCATTAAGACCGCACAAACATCAGTGTTGCTGAACATGCGTAAACTCACAGCGACCAGGTCATTTAAATTTCACCTGTTAGGAGCTGGATTTCATTGCTGACCCATGTAGCACATTTAGGCCGGGTTCACACCTATGCGAATTGTTGCGGCTTAAACTGCATCCAATTCGCATAACATTATAAAATACATTGTTTTCAATGAGGCTGGTTCACATATGTGCGATGCATTCGCACTGCGCATTGGCGAAAAAACGTGTGTGTTTTTTAGGCATTGCGGTGCGGTTTAGGTGCAAATTCAGGCCCATTATCTTCTATGGGCACGCATCTGATTCGCACATGTGTTCAGTTCTCTTCAGGGTTTCTCTCATTCAGCTCAATAAACTTTCCCCCTCCCCCTCCCCTCTCCCAGGTCTCCAAATTCGCATCTAAAACAGAGCTGATCTGCTGAACAGTTGTCTTATCTCTCTGCAAGGATAAGAGAGCTGAAATTCGCACTGCACAAGTGTGAATCCGGCCTTAATCATTAACCACTTGCCTACTTGGTATTTTTACCCCGTTCCTGCCTACGCCAATTTTCAGATTTCCGCGCTGTCACACTTTGAATGTCAATAGCGCGGTCATGCAGGGCTGTACCCATACTGTATGACATTTTTATAATTTTTTTCATACAAATTGAATTTTCCTTTAGTTGTAATTAATCACCACTGGGGTTTTTAATGTTTTACTAAACAAACTAAAAAAGACCAAAAATTTTGGTAAAAAAATATTTTTTCTTAGTTTCTGTTATAAAATTTTGCAAACAGGTAATTTTTCTTCTTCACTGATCTGCGCTGATGAGGCTGCATTAATGGGAACTTATAGACTGCACTAATGAGCACTGATAAATCGGCACCGCTAGGCACTGATACAGTACTGATAGGCTGTACTGGTGGGCACTGATGAGGCTACACTGATCTGCAGCACTGATGGGCACTGCAAGGCAGCAGTGATGAGCACTGATAGGTGGCATGGATGGACATAGATGAGGAGGCACTGATTGGCAGCACTCATGGGCACTGATAGGCAGCACTGATGAACACTAATGGGCACTGTTGAGGCTGAGATGTGGCACTGATGAACACTGATAGGCAGCACTGATATGCAGCACTGATGGGCACTAATAGGCAGCACTGATATGCAGCACAGATGGGCACTAATAGGCAGCGCTGATGGGCACTGTCACCACTGACATATGCCGCTCCATAGGAGTGAATAGAGGGTCTGATCAGGTCCACCTGAAAAACTGACAGGTGGACCTGATCGGGGTGCCCGTGTGAAAGGGGCCTTTATCTACTAAACAAAATATTTCTGTCTGTGTTGCTGGTGAAGATTGTCTTAGGATAAAGAATC
The DNA here is from genome assembly GCF_905171775.1 of Rana temporaria. NCBI lineage: Eukaryota > Metazoa > Chordata > Amphibia > Anura > Ranidae > Rana > Rana temporaria. Next base: position 157,740,513 of record NC_053494.1, on the reverse strand, counting down.
AGAATCTGTGTCATGTTTTTACTGCTATGACAGGTTATATCTATCTATACAATATATCCTTCTGTGTTTTTGGAGATTTGCCCTCACTTCCTGTTCTTCTGATTTTTACCAATCAGGAAGTGAGGACAAATCTCCAAAACCACAGAAGGATATATAGATAGATATAACCTGTCATAGCAGTAAAAACATGGCAGAGGTTCTAACCATTCCTCCCTCTATCCTAAGATAATAAAGAACTTGACATACACTTGAAGCTGTGTTTGGTACTAGGCTACTAGAATAGAAAACAAGGTGAAGCAACCTTATGTGCACTTCAAACATCCAATCAAGTACAGGGAATAAAAAAAAAAAACATTAAAAAAGTTACTACACATTACTTCACCATTTAGTAAATCCGGTCAATTTGTTACATTGCACTTCGCCTCAATTCATCACAATGTTTGCTAAACATCCAATCATTCAAAGTAGAAACTATGAGGTTGATTTACTAAAGACAACTAGACTGTGTACTTTGCAAAGTGCAGTTGCTCCACAGCTTTGTAAATGAGGTAAGGCTTCACTTTGCAAATAATACCCAATCACATTCAAGGAAAATAAAAAAAAAAAACAGCATTTTGGCTTGCACATGATTGGATGATGAAAGTCAGCAGAGCTTCTGCTCATTTACTAAGCTCTGGAGCAACTGCACTTTGTAGAGTGCAAAGTCTCTTTGCCTTTAGTAAATCAACCCCTATATTATCAACTTTTCCTGCCTATAGTGAATGCTTGAAGAGCACATCGCTGCAATTCACTTCAATGCCCTTTTTTCAATGCTAACTATTTCAGGCTCAGGTACATTTGATTTTACCTAGTTTCACACTTTGTTAAATCAGGCCCTTCAAATGCCAGATGTCACATGTCTACACTTAAAACAGATGCATTATTTGGACAATGAGTGTTAGACATTATGCACATTGGCATAAAAAACACCACTTAAACAGGCGCCAAGTATATATATACATATATATATATATATATATATATATATATATATATATATATATATATATATATATATATATATATATATATATATATGTATATATATATATATATATATATATATATATATATATATATATATATTTATACTTTTTTTTTTATAAGCCTTTAAATTCAGTTCAATGTTAGCCTATGTGGCCATGCACATTAAGCATTTAGAACCATATTTTAATAACAAATTTTAGAGACATTAAAAAATGCCCCAAAATGTAATTGTAGAGGAGCTTATGAGAATAATTTAGGCATGTACGCCCTTAAACCTGCTTAAACATGCCAAAATGTATATATATGCATGTAAATGTATTCATGTGGATGGAAAAAAATTATATTAAGGCCAGTTGAAGCTCATATGCTTTTAAAAGCCATATACCTGTAAACGCACATAAACACATGTACATACACACCAAAACAAGCATTTTTGTATGCTTAAAAGGCAGAAAGGCCCAGTGTAGATAGGAGTATTTTAATACACCCATGTGTATGAAGCCTTAATAGTAAGTATAGGGACCCATACACTGACTTATTGTCATAGGTATCAATATTCCCATGAAATTCAAGCTATCTATATCTGCCTTTGTTTACCAGGGATTTTTAAAGTGGTACGAAATATACAATTCCATAAAAGCTTATTTTTTTATGCATGAATTTATTTAAAATTGCAAAAACACATAGCCCAGCACTTTTTTTTTAAAAAAACATATAGATCAATGCCTCCTAGCTCCTATGCCACCTCTATATAACATTGTCTATTCTTTAGCTCTGGCTCACACAGGCACAGGGCTGTCTTAATGCATAGGCACCCCTGGTCATTGCCCAGGGGCCCCAGATGCATGAGGGGCCCCATGATAATCTTGCATTACATCATACTTGCCAACTGTCCTGGATTTGCTGGGAAAATCACACTTTTTACTAATGGCTGTCCGGGATGGCTGTGCCCCAGACTGGTCCCAGAACCCTTACTGTGCCCTCCTGTCTCCCCCATACTGTGTTCTTTGTGTTGTATTGTCTTTGATTTGTGGCATGTTTTTTTTTTATTGTTTAAAATTTTATTGACAGTACTAATAAATACAGTGGATCCTTGGATTGCGAGTAACGCGGTTAACGAGCGTTTCGCAAGCACTGTATAAAACTTTTATTGTTTTGCTAGTGTTGTCTCGCAAAATGAGCAGGATTCAGGCCAAAGCAGTGTGCAGTACTGCGTTTGGCCTGAGGTGGGGGGCGCAAGAGCCATTTGGAAATGCTTGAAAAGACTCGGAAATACAACGTTCCCGAGCCTTTCTGAGGTTTGCCGAGGTCAGGCAAGCTGTTCTCGGGCCTTTCTGGTTGTTTCCGAGACTCTCTGGCGCCCCCCCCCCGCCTCTGGCCGCATGCTATTGAAGTCAATGCGGAACAAATTATTTTCGTTTCCAATAACTTCTATGGGGAAACTCGCTTTGATGTGCGAGTGCTTTGGATTATGAGCATTCTCCTGGAACGGATTATGCTCGTAATCCGAGGTTCCACTATATATGCTTAATTCTATTAACTATTTATACTTTGTGTAAATTGGGGCAAGCTAGAGAATTACTTTGCCCAGGGGCCCATGATGCGATTAAGACGACCCTGCACAAGCGTGGCTTTGAAGTGCAATTTGAAAGCCGCCAATCAGTGCGATTTCATGTGTGGCTTGCTGACATCTGTGCAACTTCATTAACACAGATGTCAGTGCAAATCACACATGAAATTGCACAGAAATAAAGCAGGAATCATTTTCAAAGTCGCTGCCACATGAGTCTATTTGAATAATTCCATTGCCAGCAATGTTGTGTGTCTTGTCATGCAATTTTGAACTGTCAAATCACATGACAAAGTGCACTGGTGTGAACCAGGGCTTAGTAAAGCTGGCTATGCACTAGTAGAATTTCATTCAAAATGTTTTGTTTTAAGAGCATTTATTCGATTTTCTAATCATTAATGGGACCAAATTGACATTTGTTTTCGATCATTGTAAGGATAAAAATTTGAATGTGCAGGATGGAACATCTATATTGCACAAATTCATTTCTAACAGTGTATGTGGTTTCTGTTCGGAAAAGTCAAATAATAAAAACAAGCTAAATTTTTATGTACATTCTAATGACATTTGTCAAGTCATCAAATGAACTGAGAATTTTTATTTGACTGTTTGTATGAATATTCCTAAAATATTCATACATACGTTAGTGTATAGACATCTTTAAAGATGTTGTTTGTATTTATACATCAACCAACTAAACAAAAGGCAATGCTATATAGATGGTGCGATATGAGCTTGGAGGCATCAATGTAAATATATTTTCTTTTACTTATTAAATTATTCAGCCATGTGTTGGGTATTTTATATGAATTAATGATAATAATAATTAGAAACTTTTAAGGATTTAGTTTGTGTTTTGTTTGCTTTAAAAATATTTGGAAAACAAATGGTAGCATTATTTGCACACTCATTTCTATTAAAAAACAAATAATACAATCCATCCAAAAGCCGGTTCACACAGGGGCGGCATGACTTTGGGGGTGACTCGGCAAGGCTATACTTGATAGGAAACGAACTAAACCCAGTTGAAAATTAGTTGAATAATATAATTTCTTTGCATCACTAGAAATCAGTAGAATTTTTTTAATTTACATTGTCTAGATATATTCATTTTGTGCTAAACACCTTTTTTTTAACAGAAATAAGTGCTGTACACCTTTAAACGCGAGCAAGCAGTTCTATTAGAGCAAGTCAATGGTAAAAGAGTCACAAGTATGTCACTACAATTTTTTCATGTGGCATGTAACAAAATATGATATAAATGTATTTAAAAACTACTTACCACTAATCTGAGCCTCAAAGGTTGCGGTACTACCCTCCAGTACCACAACACTTTGTAAAGGCTGTATAAACGTCGGTGCTTGTAAAGCCATGATTATAGGCACTCTGAAAAGTTAATAAAAAAAAAATGTGATGTACAACACATTCAGTAGATAAAACATAAACATTTATTGCTGCATTACATACATAGAGCATGTAATGCTGATTTAATTAATGTATTAATTTGTTTATGAATACTATATCTACCGTTCTTATTTTTAGATAACAACTAAAGATGATATATTAAAAAAAATAATGAATTTAAAATTTGTTAAGATACCGATAGAGACTTGAAGAATGGGAAGCCGAACTATAGGCGATATGTTGAAGGACCGCTTAAGCCTTCAAAAATGGCTTTAGAAGTAAAAAGTGTGTAAAAGAGCTGTTAAAATTGCTTCAGTTTTTTAGCCAACTTTTATAAAAGTAGTATGTGTTATATTTCAATATCTATCTATCTATCTATCTATCTATCTATCTATCTATCTATCTATCTATCTATCTATCTATCTATCTATCTATCTATCTATCTATCTATCTATCTGTTACTTTTTAGGCATTTATGGGTATAGGTATAATACATTTGGGGCCTAAACCAATTATCTCTCTAATATTTAAAGTATTTGTAAAGCTCTACTGCAAAATTCTTAAAAAAGTTGATGCAATTTATGTCACATGTAAAGCTGATAATGTTGATTTAATAATAAAGGCTAATAATTAATAATAACATTAACTATATGTAGCTGGATAGCATGTAGTGTGCAGCAACATAATGTGTTGAAGGACCACTTAAGCTTTTAAAAATGGCTTCAAAAGTAAAATAATTTGTAAAAGAGCTGTAAAAATTGCTTTTATTTTTTTAGCCAACTTTTATTAAAGTAGTATGTATTATATTTCACTATATATCTATCTATATATCTATATATTTTTTTAATACTTTTTAAACATTTATGGGTTATAGGTATAATACATTTGGGGCATAAACCAATTTTCTCTCTAATATTTAAAGTATTTGTAAAGGGTCTACTGCAAATTTCTTAAAAAATGAGATGCTATATAAGTCATATGTGAAGCTGATATTGTTGATTTAATAATAAAGGATAATAATGTAACATTAATTACATGTAGCTGGATAGTATGTATTGTACAGCAACACAATATGTTGACGGACCACTTAAGCTTTCAAAAATGGCTTCAGAAGTAAAAAATGTGTAAAAGAGCTGTAAAAATTGCTTTCATTTTTTTTAGCAAAATGTTATAAATGTAGTATGTGTTATATTTCAATATCTATCTATCTATCTATCTATCTATCTATCTATCTATCTATCTATCTATCTATCTATCTATCTATCTATTTTTTTTAATACTTTTTAGGCATTTATGGGTTATAGGTATAATACATTTGGGGCTTAAACCAATTATCTCTCTAATATTTTTTTAAAAAAACTTAAAAAATGAAATGCTATATAAGTCATATGTGAAGCTGATAATGTTGATTTAATAATAAATGATGTAACATTAATTACATGTAGCTGGATAGCATTCGTTGTACAGCAACACAATATTTGTGTAAAAAAAATGTGTAAAAGAGCTGTAAAAATTGCTTTCTTTTTTTTAGGCAACTTTTAGAAAAGTATTATGTGTTATATTTCAATATCTATCTCTCTATCTATCCTGTTTTAAATACTTTTTAGGCGTTTATGGGTAAAGGTAAAATATATTTGAGGCTTAAACCAATTACCTCTCTAATATTTAAGGTATTTGTAAAACCCTACTGCAAAATTCTTAAAAGATTAGATGCTATATAAGTCATATGTAAAGCTAATAATGTTGATTTAATAATAAATGATAATGATGTAACATTAATTACATGTAGCTGGATAGCATGTATTGTGCAGCAACTTTTTTATTGTTGGCAAGAAAATAATTTGACAAAAAAAAAAAAAATTCAAATGAAAAAAGTTAACATCAATATTTAATTTGTAAAAAGAGATTTCAAATACATATGTTAAATGTTTTACATAAGTTAAATTAAAAATAGAAATGGAACATTGAAAAAGTGAAAAAATAATCATGTCTTTTAATCATATGTGGTGTATCGTGTATTTTTTTTTTTATAAGGATAATCAGCACAGATCACAAAAGGGCATGTGCTAAAATTAGAACCAAGAGCTTTGATTGACAGGAGACAAGTGGCAATGGCAGGAATGACATAGATATGGGAGCAGATGATTCCCTTAAAAAGACATCAGTGCCTAGCTGATACCTCATGCATCTTATCAGAGTTATTTCTGGCATTGTGCTGTCTGAGTAACATAACCTTGTAAGTTTACATGACTACACAAAAGTACAACATAATTAAGGTTTCTCTTTTAACACATTCTTTAAGCTAAATGTGTTAACACAATACATGTATTAGTATCGTCAGTGTCTAAGTGACCATTTGAACAGACGTTTGTATTTTTTTATTTTGTTGTTCCTTACATCAGATTTAGTAAGTCAATACATACACGTATGTATGAATTAATCATACATACCTGCACACACATACACACATCTTTAGAAATGCAAATACAGGCATACCCTACTTTTAAGTACACATTGGGGTTTATTTACTAAAGCTGGAAAGTGCAAAATTAGGCTTCACTTCTGCATAGAAACCAATGAGCCTGGTTTTATTACAAAAGCTTAATTGAACAAGCTTTGGTAAGAAGCTCATTAGTTTCTATGCAAAAGTAAGCCTGATTTTGCACTTTCCAGCTTTGGTAAATAAACCCCATTGTGTACTTAAAAGTGGGGTATACCTGTACAACTCATTTTAAAATGTAGTTATATTTTTTTTTTAATTAAGTACATATGAGTTACTCTATTAACAAACAATAATTTAACTACTAACCTGATGTTTCCAGAGTGCCTAAAAGGGTTGGGACTGAGCCCAACAGTTGGAAAACGACGTCCTTATCCCAAACAGTATTGTTAGACAATCCCAGTGCATAAATGGTTGCGCCTCTGTGCCTAGAAAACAAAACTACACAGTTGTTGGTTGTGTGTAGTTTTGTTTTTCTATGCAATCCCTACACCCGAGGTAAGGCTGGGGATGCACGAACTGCTCAGAAGTGCTAACATGGTGCTTTTACCTTTTATACCCCTGATCTGCTCACAGCCCTGCTTCGTCACTTCATGGGTTGACTCTATTCGTCGGCTACCACGTGGGATACTGCAAGAGGGTGGTCCATTTTATGTAATGCCACACCTGTCACTATGACTGCTGGTGCTAAATTTGTCATTCTATAAGTTATCTTCACAGCAGAGACTCAGCATGTGCTCTGGGTGGGGGAAGTGAGTCTGTTTGTTCTAGGACTTTTTGGTAGAAAGACATATAAGACAGCGATCATTAATGTTATGACATCAATAATAGCATAAATTGGTTTAAACTAATAAGAGCTGATTTTGTAAAGCTGTAAGAAAATTTGTGTTCAATCCAAAGTCCTAATAATGTGAAATGTAGTTTGTAAAATAGAAATCTTTTACAAGAATGAAAATTACTTCATTGATAAATCTGCCCCACAATCTCTAACTTTGAATGGTAGTGGAATAATTATCAATGATACCAAATTAGGAATTTTAGGTGTTATTACTTCCACTAATCATTTTAAACAGCTATTCATTCTAGCACAGTTTACCATATTTTAATTTTTTTGCTTGGGTTAACTATTTTTATTATATTGATTTTAGGTTTTTCATGCTGTTAATAATGCATATATTTAGAATTTTTTAAATTAAAAATATTAATACATATTTAAATAACATAAATAATATTTTAAATAGAGTTTTTTACACTTTACTATACAATTGTAATAAAATAGATTTAGTGTCTGTAACATGATGCCACACTACCTGTGTAAAATGGACAGATGAATTAAAGTGTACCTATCACTCTAAAAATTACTAAACATGTGCACACTGAAATATTTTGTTTCGGAATTTCGTTTTTTTCTGAAAAATACATTTATTTAGTTACTCCCGAAATTAGTTTTTATTTATTTTGTTTTGTTAAATAATGCATTCATTAGAAAATCCGAATTAATTAAGGTCGAATCTGTCATTGAAGGCTTATGGTGTTTGTCGAATGTTCTAAGAAGATTCGTTGGAGCAGCCATTTCCGGTCGAATGTTCCGCCTACAAGCTATAGAAGAATTCTAATGTTGTATGACACTGGTAATAATTTATTTATAAATTATTACTACTAGTCAACCAACATTCAAATTCTTCTATAGCCTTTGGGCCGAGCATTTGACCGGAAATGTACAATTGCGGCGTCGTACAGTTTAGCTGCTCGTGGAATCTTCTTAGAACTTTCGACAGACACCATAAGCCTTCAATGACAGATTTGACGTTTGTATGTTTTTCGCTGCTTCGTCGTTCATGTCGAATGGTCTACCCCAACACTGTCTCTATAATGTCGAATATTTTCTCTCTGTGTCGAATCTTTCTTCTCTATGTAAAATAATCTTGGACTAATAAAGTTAAGGTTAGGCACATTCGACCACAGGTTCAATAGACACAGATTGCTATTGTCACTGTCATGTCGAATCTCCTATCGAACTGTTGTAGCAACGAAAATGAAAATAAAGCATGATTTTATGTCGGATCTTTCGGATTTCGAATTCTGCGCATTCGTTTTCGTTTGTTAAAAATACCCGAAATTCGGACGAAAATGCATTCGGCCTAAAACGAATGCACATGTCTAAAAATGACTAATCTTCCATTGGGGGACACAGGAATTCAGAAACAGGTGGGATATTCAAATATAGTACAACTAAGGGGGCGAGCCATAAAAAAATGACTAGGAGCTGTTTGCAACTCGGAACTACCTAAAGGATCAACACCCAAATCTGAAGCAAATAAGGTGAAGCCCCCTGCAAGGCCAGGGGAAGATGTCAATGACCAAGGGAAGGCCACAGAGGAACAACCTGATGTTTAAGACTCGGATAGAGGAATGACTCCACCCAAAGGAACACTAACTCTAAACCAACGAGATGCTGTGAAACCAAAATACCCCCAGAAAAGGTGAAATGGCATAACTAAACAAAAATAGCAAATGCCATTTTTATAAAAGTATTGTATAGGTGTAGTGGAAAGGTCTTTGCAGCTGTAGGAAGGCCTGGAAGAGCAGAATGATCCATCAAATGCAGTGCAATGTACAGTGCATCAGTAAGGGTTGAAACAACTCCCTGTAAACCTGAGGCCCCGTACACACGACCGAGTTTATTCAGCCAGAAACTCGGTCGGAGCTGGATTCTGCCGAGAAACTCGGTCGTGTGTACACTTTTCAGCGAGGAAGCCGACGAGGAACTCGTCGGGCCGAAAAGAGAACATGTTCTCTATTTCCTCGTTGTTCAATGAGGAAAGTCGGCCCGCCGAGATCTCGGCGGCTTCCACACTGAACTCGACGAGGAACTCGATGTGTTTGGCACGTCGAGTTCCTCGGACATTAATTGCTGGTGATTGTGGTGCCTTAAAAACAGTCTCTTGAGAGATGGACTGCTGGTCAGGTTTGCCATTAGAAATCATCAGGCTCTGTACTGCTTACCTGAGAGGACCTACCCCTTGATCACCCAGAGGACAATATTGAAGCATGCACTATGATGAATTGTGGGTGTGGTAAGCTTGCTTTACACATGCACGCAAGGCACACACATACACACACTTAAAAGAAAAAAAGGAAATATGGAAATGATTTTCCCAGTAAAAGACCTTGAATTTTAACACAGTTTAGCACCATTATTACATTCCTGTTTTAAAATGATACATTCTCTTGTTGCTGTTAGGTAAATGACAACATTGTCCTTAAATATTACCATAAGTACTTGTGACCCTAAAATATACAGTACACAAACATATGTTATATTGCTGCTTGAAACCTGGATGGGTGCAAGAATGCAGACATGCAAGAGTCAACGGATAGTTTGGAGGGTAACGGAATGGAATACACTGTAAAGGCACAGTCAGTGGTGAAAGGAAGATATGCGAGTGTCAGTCATAGAGAGGTAGTAAGTAAAGTAGCACTTGTGGTGGCTGGAGTGATGATAAAGAAATAAAATGGAACCTGCAGACATATAGTATACTGTAAATCAGGGATATGCAATTAGCGGACCTCCAGCTGTTGCAGAACTACAAGTCCCATGAGGCATTGCAAGATTCTGACAGCCACAAGCAGGACATCCAGAGGCAGAGGCATGATGGGACTTGTAGTTTTACAACAGCTGGAGGTACGCTAATTGCATATGCCTGCTGTAAATGATCCTAACATAAACAAATGAACGCAAACTGTATGCATCTTCGGTCCTGGGAGGACTGTAGCTACAAGTCAGGAAAATCGAGAAGCAACAGTCTAGCTGGCAAGTATTCGCTAAAGTAGTCTTCTGGGTGACAATCATGCATTTTGCAATTAGGCAGGCCTAGTCATTGCATGTATGCTCCTTCTATTTCTTCTATGTAATAATAATATGATGTGCCCACCATTTGAGCCTTCATAATACAATAATTCTGAAACATGAACAGCTCAATTCTGCTGTGAACAGGCTCCTAGAGAAAAGGACTTACAGTTGCATTCAGGAGTTCTACATGAGCAATTCATTGAATGCAATTACCAAATGTTTACAAGAGGTTTACAAGTTTAGGCATAGGAAATAAAGATATTCTGAAGGCATGAGGCAACAGCAAAGTGCTACTTGATGTGACACTAATGGTGCTCCAAAGCGCTTGGGATGCCACTATATTTCCTAAATAACTGACAACAGAAGTGTAGTGATGAGTATTTAAAGTATATGTTACCTTAACCACTTCAAGACGGCGATATGTATATATACCTTGCAGCTATGAAGTGGTTTACCAGGGCAATGGATGAACCTATCAGCCATAACCCCCGGGATAATTTTTTTAGTCGGTGGATGGCTTTATCACAAAAGCATTTCGAGTGGCTCACGAGCTTATGGAATGCTTTCAGAAGCGGCGGGAGGGGACGCCCCTCCCCTACTCCCGCCCCTTGCTGGTGTCTCTTGGGCTTACCATTTCTGCCGGTGTTCTGATGAGAAGTGCCCCCATCGAATAGTGCCGGGGCGTACTGCGCATGCGCATCAGAACAGCTGAGTTTACAATCAGCTGTAGTGATGGCGAGACGACACCTGCGCACAATAGCAGACGGAAGAATTTTTCTGTCAGATTGTACCCTGTGCTGCAGCGGTGTGTTCATGTGGGTGAGGGGCGGATTATTACATGATGGGGCTTATAATTAAATGATATGCAGTGCTGCAAAACACATCCTTTTCTGCTATTCTTCCTGGACGCTTGCGGGGCATGTTTAGTAAACTGAAGGGTGATTTTTTGTATCAGAAAAATATGTGTTTTGCAGCACTGGACATAATTAAAAAACCTCCCCCATTTTAGCAGCACTGTCCATCATTTAAAAATCCGGCCCCAACGTGTAAAAATCCACCCCTCACCGACATGAACATGCCTCAGTAGCGCGCAGTGTTCTATCGAGAAGTGGCCACTATAGTGGGCAGGCACCGTCTCGCCGACACAATAGCTGATCGTCAACTCAGCTGTTGTGATGCACACGCGCAGTTCGAGCCGGGCACTTCTCGATGGAACACCGGCTCACCATAGAAACGATCCGAAGGAGTGGCTGGCTGGTCTAGAGGCGATTAAAGACTAGATTGTCTTTGATCACCTCTATGGCCCTGGAGGACCGGAGCAACGTTATGGCATCACTTCCGGTCCAGACTAGAAGTAAACAGTTTTTTTTCTTAAAACACACAATAAATAAATATATACATTTTTAATATTTTGCTTTTAAAGGTAAAGGAGAGATTTGGGGTCTTTTTGACCCCAGATCTCTCCATAAATTGGCCATGTTATCCTTAGCTCTCTTACAAGGGATGTTTACAAATACAAATTTAAATAAATAAGAGAAAATTTATTTAAAGTGCCCCTATCCCTCCATGCTCGAAGTGCATGCATTCATAAGTCACGCACGCATATTGTAAATGGTATTCGCACAACACACATAAATGGTATTCGCACAACACATGTGAGGTATCTCCGCAAACGTTAGAGTGAGATCAATAATTCTAGCACTAGACCTCCTCTGTTACTCTCAACAGGTACACATACAAAATAGTTGAAAAAAGACTAATGGTCTTACCAAGCACAGGGAAATGGGTCTCCCCAGGAACCTTAATAGTATCTGGAAACTCTGTTTTACTAGTAAAATTGAAAAAAACACCTTTAATGTTGTGAGTGCCATCTGTCTGCTAGCTATCTGTTCAGAGAAGCCAAGCAACACATGTGAAATGGAGTCACAGATATAGCAGAACACTGCAGCAAGGAGAATCTGCCTTCTGAACTACATAGGTGTTGAGAAGAGGAGTTTCAGGAGGAGGAGTCAGTACAGGAATCACTGCTTGCAGGCAGCAAGGTACCATGGGATATTTAGTCTTTAGATTTTGAAAGTAAACAGCGGAGAAGAAGCAGCAAAGCATTCAGAAAACCTGGAAAGTTTCAGAATGAGATAGATAGCAGGATAGCAGACAGATGGCACTCACAACATTAAAGGTGGGTTTTCAATTTTACCAGTAACATACCTCCCAACATTTTGAAATGAGAATGAGGGACACCTACTAGCAAACGTATGTAGGAATAGGACACGCCTCCTGCCACACCCCCTTAAAGGAGAATTAACAAGACAAAGGTTAATTAAATCCACAATTGCCTTGTTTTACTACTACAATTCCTTTATATTGGCTTTTAACATTTACAAAAGCAGCAATTTAGAAATTGGATGAAAGGTTTAGCACTGGGAAACACTTTTTGAAAGATAAAAAGTGCATTTTATATATAGATCAGACCAAAATGAGGGACAAATGAGGAGGACAAAGGGACATTGCTTTAAATCAGGGACAGTCCCTCAAACTCAGGGACAGTTGGAAGCTATGCAGTAAAGCAGTTTCCAGACACTATTAAGGTTCCTGGGGAGACCCATTTCCCTGTGCTTGGTAAGACCATTATTCTAATTGTCACGGAGAGCTGGTAAGCAGGCTACTTACTCTCACTTGGGTGTGGAGCTGGATGCATACTATGTGAAGGAGTGTCACGTTTTCCTCACCTACAGCTTATCATTAATACAAAGCACAGATTTTTGTTTCACTTTCATCTATGGACTGAAATTTTGGGACTCTTCTTTAGTCTTTCTTTCTGATGTACACGATCAGTTTTCTCATCGGATGAGAAAACCGGCCATGTGTACACGGCGAAAAGGGACCAAGCCGGTCCTCGGTTTTCCTGTCGGGTTTCTCGGCAGTGTTTTCACCGCCGAGAAAGCCGATCGCGTGTACGCGGCATTAGTCTTTTCTCTCTTGTAATTTTGCAATATCACTAGCGCTGCATCTATTTTGTAGGTTTATCTGTTTGAGTTTGTATGAGACTTTGTGGTGCTAGCAGCACCGTTCATACCTTTCAATTGTTTTTCTAGTGTAGCATTAGCCTTTGGGCTGTTTTTTTACTCTCAACAGGTAACCTGAAAAAATGTTAAAAGCATCACTTTAAGATTTATAAGTACCGTAGTTTGTCGCAATTTCATCAGTGTGCACAATTTTAAAGTGTGATATTTTAGGTACCGGTATCTATTTACTCAGCATAACATCATCTTTCACATTTTACAAAAACATGAGGTGTGTATTAAAAAAAATGGGGTGTATATAAAAAAACATTGCTGAGCTAATAAATAATTGCAAAAATTGCCATTTTATTCACTAGGGTCTCTTCTAAAAAAATATACAATGTTTGGGGGTTGTAAACACTTTTCTAGCAAAAAATACTGAACAAAAAGTGACAGAAAAAGCCTGGTCTTAAAATCTAATATACAGTATGCTTTCACATGTTAATGTAATTTCAAAATAGATTTTTTATATTTTTAAGCCTGCAGCTTTCATTAAAATGATACCTGGTCATCCAGCCGTGAAGGTTCTTGTTTAAATACTTTCTGTTATAGGTTGAGAATGCTCTGTCTCTTGTCTCCCAGTTTTGATTCTGCATTGTCACATTGTGAAATGAACTTCCTATTAAGACTACAAGTGGATGTTTAAATACGCATTACACATGCATAATGCACTGTTGTCACCTTTAGGAAGTCCACCCTGAGAAATGTCATGCAACCTTCACTAGGGTGTATAGATGTATACAGAAAGGCCTGGATTCACAAAGCACTTACGCCGACGTATCTACAGATACGCCGCGTAAGTGTAAATATGCGCCGTCGTATCAATGCGCCGGACTCTGATAACAAGATACACCTGAAAATATTCTTCATCCGACCGACGTAACTTTCCTACACCGGCGTATCGTGGGCGCATATTTACGCTGGACGTAGGTGGCGCTCCCATTGATTTCCTATTCAAATATGGAAATGAGGGACATACGTCGATTCACGAACGTACTTGTGCCAGGCGCATAATATACGCGGTTTGCGTAATTCGTACGTCCGACGTAAAGTTATTCCCCATATATGAGGCGCAACTCATGCTAAGGTATGGACCAGGGAACACAGCCGTCGTATTTTGCGTCGTTTACGTAGTACGTGAATAGGGCTGGGCGTAGGTTACGTTCACGTCGTAGCCAGTAATTCGTCGAATCTTAAGTAGTAGTTCCGACGTGATTCTGAGCATGCGCACTGGGATACGTCCACGGGATGGCGCATGCGCCGTTCGTTTTAAGAACTTGTATGGCACTCGGCCCATCATTTGCATGGGGTTACGTCTCATTAGCATGGCTCACGCCCACTTCCACCTACGACGGCTTACGCCGAGGGAACCCAGCGCAGTTTGGGAGGAAAGTGCTTTATGAATTCGGTGCTTGCTTCCCTGCGCTGCTTCGGCGTAGCGTATATTAGATACGCTATGCCGGCATAAATATGCGCCGATGTATGTGAATCCGGGCCAAAGTGTCTGCAAAGAGACCTCAGGAGATCAAAGGCAATTGTTTATGCAGTACAATGCTTTAGCAAAAAGAAAGTCCTTTGGTTAGGTATGACATCAAATAAATGCAGATTAAAGCAAAGAAGTACATTTGATAATTGAACTTAGCTAAAAGTTTACAGATTTTCTTTATATATAATGTGATTAAAAATAGTTTACATGTATTTTTGACAATATACAGTTACAGGTATATATATTTAAATGGTGTGTCCTTTAAAAAGTCCTATTAATATTGACGAAGATGGCATTACACATGGCTCCATACTTAGACAATTGGAACCCCTTGAAGCATAGATTACAAACCTATAAAGAACTATTTCTAACCTTGTTATGGCTGTTAAATACTTATGATCAGTTGGGTCAAAAAAGATATGGGTCAAAAGTCACTCTGGATGGAATGATCAGGCAGGCACCACAGTAGATGAAGAATTGATAGATGAGTATGTCAATAAAACTTTTCTCCAGAGGGAACATATAGGTTTCAGTATCGTAATTCACCCTCACCAGCCACGTTATTAGGTACACCTTGCTAGTACCAGGTTGGACCCCCATTTGCCTTCAAAACTGAATCAATACTTTGTGGAATGGATTCAACAAGGTATTGTAAACATTCTTCAGAGATTTTGGTCCATTTTGACTTGATAGCATCCAGGGGCGGACTGAGAACCAGGGCCGATACGCCCTATAGGCTCACTATGCAAGCCGCTTAGGGCCCCGCAAAGCTGCGGAGGGCCCCCCAAATTACTAGAGGCCCCGCCTGGTGAGAGGTCATTTTCGAATTTTCGGCCCCTCTCCCCGCTTCTCAACTCGCTGGCTTCATGGGAGAAGAGGTAAGAAGTCAGCACCCCCCCCCGCTTCTCACTTTAATGTAAGATGTCATTTCCGACAGCAGAACACCCCCTTCCCCCGCTTCTCAAAAAGCACGGTCGAATTTCGAAAAAATTATTTTCTCTCCGGGAATATTCTTTTCTTGCACATGCACATTTTTTTTTCTATTATATTTCTCGCACGATTCTCCCATCATTGATCAGAAAATCGTTTGTTTTTCAAAAAATGTCCAACATGTCGGATTTCTCAAATTTGTTTGCCACACCAAAATCGGCTGTTGCTGCAGCCCACTAACGGTGCGAAATTCTTACGAAAATTCTTTGATACGATTTTCGAAAGAATATTCTTTCGAAATTTGAACCGTGCATGGCCGCCATGACATGCCATTTTCGGCAGCCCCACCCCCTCCGCTTCTCAACTTTAATGTGACATGTCATTTTATTTTGCTTAGGACCCCAGGGAGGTCAGGATTGGCACTGCTGACAACTCATGGGGCCCCCGGGCAAAAGAAGATTATGGGGCCCCCAGGCAATAGGAGATTATGGGGCCCCCAGGCAATATATTATGGGGCCACACAGTATACACACACATACAGTATACATACACAATACACGCACACACAGACACACAATATACACACACAGTATACATACACAGAATACACATACACACACTGAAAAGGTACTGGAGAAGCAGCTATAATCTTGGGATTTTATAAAAAACACAGGTTTTTACATACTGTCCCTGGTTTTACTGAGGCTGGCAACCCTGACGGGGCCCCCTAGTGGCTTGGCAGTGCCCGAGGGCCCAAATGGTCAGTCCGCCCCTGATAGCATCATGCAGTTACTGCAGATTTGAAAAGGGGTGTAACCGCCCCAGGTAGATCAGATTGAAATGAACCTCTCCTCCAGTTTAGAAGCCGCAGATGCTGGCAATGCGTATAGCAATGAGGATGACAGAAAATTCTAGACAGCCGCACTCCAAAAATGTGCCTTTATTCGTAAAAAAAATATGGAGTGTGGCTTTCCAGAATTTTCTCTCATCCTCGTTACTGCGGATTTGTCGGCTGCACATCCATGATGCAAATCTCCCATTTCAAAGCATTCCAAAGGTGCTCTATTGGATTGAGATATGGTGACTGTGGAGGCCATTGGAGTACAGGGACCTCAATGTCATGTTCAAGAAACCAGTTTGAGATGATTTGAGCTTTGTGACATGGTGCATTATCCTGCTGGAAGGAGCCATCGTCCACCATAGTCATAAAGGAATGGGCATGGTCAGCGACAATACTCATGTAGGCTGTGGCGTTTATAACTTGGTTAGTGGTGATTTGCATTACTGTTGCCTTTCTATCATCTTGAACCATTCTCCTCTGACCTCTAACATCAACAAGGCATTTTTCATCCACACAACTGCAGCTCTCTGGATGATTTTCCTTTTTTGGACCATTCTCTGTAAACCCTAGAGATGGTTGTGCTTGAAAATCGCAGTAGATCAGCAGTTTTTGAAATACTCAGACCAGCCCGTCTGGCACCAACAACCATGCCACATTCAAAGTCATTTAAATTCCCTTTCTTCCCCATTATGATGCTCGGTTTGAACTTCAGCAAGTTGTCTTCACCATTTCTATATGCCTAAGTTGCTGCCATGTGATTGTCTGATAAGCAATTTGTGTTACCAACCAATTGAACAGCTCTACCTGTTCAATAGTGAACAGTGTCACTATGGTGACATTGTACTGCTGTGGCAATGGTCATGTACAATGGCTAACTGCTCGGATATCTTTGCCTCCAGCTATTTTCTCTGATTACAGTGTCACTAGACCAGTGCTGCCAGTCCCTGTCCCTAATACCTGTTGCACCAGTCAGGGTTCCTAATCAACGCCAGCCACTCACACATTGTGTTTGTAATTACCGCCAGGGCCAAAACTGGGGTGGGGGGGCAGGGGGGCATCTGCTGACAGGAGCAGTGACAGCAGTATCACTTCTCCTGTCAGCCGAGCGGTCAGGACTGTGTTCTCTGTTCTCCTCCTATCCTCCGCCAGGGCAGCGCTTCTGTACCTGCAGTAGAAGAAACTGCAAGCAAGCATACAACACAGGAGGAGGGAGGTGAAGATTCCTTCCTCCTAGCCAGGGCCAGCACAAGGGGGGAGGAACACATTAGGAGCTTCTGGCTTTTCCTGCCTTACTAACAGGCAGGGGATTTGTATTGATGCTGTCCCTGAAGCTATTTATTTTTGGGTCTGCTCACAACCTGTAGCCAGGGGCGAACTTTGGGCACTGCCTGGTGGGAGGGTGAGGGAAGCCAGCATAGGAGTGGAGTAGAGGGCAAGGCGAGCAGGGGACTGGTGAGGGGAGCAGAGGAGGTGGTGTCACCCTACCTGATTCTGGAATAAGCTCAACTTTAAGCACTACATACAGCTGCTGATGTACCACGGATAATGCAGTGATCAGGGAATCCTGCTGATAGGATCCAGGTACTGTACATTACAGGCATCTGAAAGCTGTAATTTTGGGGGGATGGGGGGTTTCCTGGTGTAGTATGGGGGATATGGGAGTCCTCTGCTCTCTCTTACCCCTCCCTCTCTCTCTCTTTCACCTCTCCTCTCTTACCCCCACACCCCTTCTCTCACATCTCTCTCTCACCCCTCTCCTCTCTCACCCCTCTCTCTCTCTCATCTCCCTCTCTCCCTCTTACTCCCACTCTCTCACCTCTCTCCTCTCTCTCTGACCCCCTCTCTTTCTCACCCACTCTCACCCCCTTTCTCTCTCCCACCCCATCTCTCTCACCCCTCTCACCACACTTTCTCTCTCACCACCCTTTCCCTCTCACCCCCCTTTCTCTCACCCCCTCCCTTTCTCACTCCCTGCTCACCAGTTTATCAACTTTCTCTCTCTTACCCCGTCTCGCTCTCACCCCCTTTTACCCCATCTCTTTCACCCACCTTTCTCTCTCAAACCCCCTCCCTCTCACCTCCCCCTCTCTCTCTCTCATCTCCCTTCACCTCTGTCTCTCTCACCCTCTCTTCCTTTCTCACCCCCTCTTTCTTACCCCCTCTTTTTCTCTGTTCCCCTCACCTCTCTCTTTCTGCACCCCTCACCTCCCTCTCTCTCCATCACCCCCTCTCTCTCACACCCCTTCCTCTCTCTCTCACTCACATTCCGTCCCCCCTCACCTCTCTCTTTCTCCCTCACCCCCCTCTCTCTCCAATCCCCCTCTCACTCCATTTCATTCCCTCTCCCTCACATCCCCTTTTACACCCCCCTTCCTTTTCCCCTACCTTTTCCCCCTCTCCTCTCTCTCCCCTTTATCTATCTCTCTCATACTTCCCCATCTCTCTCTTACCCTCCTACTCCTATCTCTTCTCCTTCTTCTCTCTCTCATTTCTCCCACGTATGCTTCTCTCCCTTCACCCCCTCTTCCTCTAATAGGAGTTTATGTCATATTTCAAGTAAAAAAATGTGTTCTGTCAGTAGATTTTCTATGTTTTGTACAAAGTAATTAAATTACTAAAATTAAAAGCTACTTACACTGTTCACTGCCCCACTGATAGCAACCTCTGCCCTATTGACACTGTCCTATTCGGAGGGGGGTCGTCAAAAGGAGTCTTTGCCTAGGTGAAAGAATGTCTAGCTTTGCCACTGATTCCTGACAAAACACTTACAGTGTCATTATTCACTGGGACACCAGTCCCAGTGTCACCAGACTAGTGTATGCCAGCGACAGTGTTCCTTATTGCCACCACACCAGTTGCAGTGTCACCACACCAGTTTAAGCCAGCAACAGTGTCTCTGATTGTCTCCATAGACCAGTGTAAGTCAGCATCAGTTTTCCTGATTGCTGACACTAGTCCCAGTGTCACCATACCAATGTAAGCCAGCAACAGTGTTCCTGATCAATGCCACACCATTGCAGTTGGGTTCCAGTCAGTCAGTGCAATAGCTTATTCTTTTTTCTTTGGTATCTAAAACATGTATTGCATGTTACAGGAATTAAAATAAGATAAAAAAGGTAACCAATGTGATCCCTGCGCTACCCGAGTGAATGAATCTGCTAAAATTTACAGTGTAGTGTGTAACAGTAATCTACAAAATATAATGAAAATAAAGGTTGTGTCAGAGAATTTCTAGAAGACGTCTTGCCAATAGATATGCACATGCGCACAACAGAAGGGCGTACGGGAATGCCCATGCATGCGGGAATGAGGCATCTTGGTGCAAGGCGGGCTATTTAAGGAGGACTCTTGGATTCTGTTACCTGGCTCCTCCTCCAGCTCGTCCCTGACTTGGCTCCATTCCTGATTCTGTACCTCGCTGCCCACATGTTGATGACCTTGGCTATCCCACAACCACGCTCCTGTCTGCTGACTCCAGCTTCCCAGCTCACACGAGTGCCTGCCCAGCTGTCTGCGATTATGGTCCTGCGACCTGCTGCAAGTTCCTGCTGCAAGCCTGCCAGAAGCTCTACATCACCAGATTTTCCAGTTCCGCAGTACAAGCAGAATGCCTCTTTCAGGGCCGCCATCAGGAATTATGGGGCCCCTTACACAGCTTCAGGCAGGGGCCGCTGGTAATTGAGAAAATTGAGAAGCAGGGGGCGCCCTAAATTGAGAGGCGGGGTGTGCCACGAATTGTGGGGGTTGCCCTGGGGACCTCTGGGTCCTTTACAAAAAGAAAAAAAAGGGGGGGGTAGTCATCCGGGGGGCCCTGGGGACCTCTGGGCCCTTTAATAAAAAAAATATATATATAACAACATTTATTTTTTTTATAACAAAAAAAAAGGGAGGTTGTCATCCGGGGGCCCTGGGGACCTCTGGGCCCTTTACTAAAAAGAGAAAAAAACGATATAAAAACATTTAAAAAAAATGTTTTATAAAAAAAAAGGGGGGGGTTGCCATCCAGGGCCCTGGGGACCTCTGGGCCCTTTAATAAAAAGAAAAAAGAAATTTAAAAATATATAATAAAACATTTTAAAAGGGACCTCTGGGCTCTTTAATAAAAATATATATATATATATATATATATATATATATATATATAAAAAAAAATCTTATTATTATATTCCTTATTTATGTGTATGCATATGATGATATTTATGATTACTCTTAATTATATATTTTTGTTAAGTGACACATGACTATGGTATAGCCTATGCAAACCTCTTGTTACCTCTTAATTATACATCCCCCACATAACATATTAAATAACAAAAAACAATATTCCCCCAGATACATCTTAACCAATGTTGAGGATCCTTGGAGGCACTAACCAAATTTATCACTGTATCAGCGTGTCCACACAAGGTCCCCAGTCTCAGCCGCGCCGACTCTGGGACAACACCACTCTACACCTTCCAGGCTGATACCCATCTCCCGATGTCAGTTAAACCTTGGTTAACTGGCATCAACCGAGGAACCCATACCAAGATGGTTCCCCACTTCTGCCATGTTGTTCTTAATTCCTAATCCCTCCAAAAATCTCCAACCGCCACACCATTCTTCAAAATCAACATAACACATCACCAATAACCTAAAAACAAAACATTAAGGGCAGGAGGGTGGGCACTGCTTCTTCTTCTTCTTCTTCCAGGGACAAGAGATGGAGCCTAGGACCTTTGCCCTTACTAACCCCCAGGGATAACTTACAAAGCCACCCCCTACTCTGGCCAGTACACTCCCATTATTTTTAACTCCTCTGCTGCTGGTTTCCCCTGCTGCCTGCGTCCCACTCCGGGCTTCTCTTTGGCTGTGCAACATTGTCATAACGTTAACAAGATAAAAAGGGTAAAATTCATAATATGACCATAATCCACCTTTAAAAGGAACAAAATGAAAGAAGGTAAGGTCAGAGTGACAAGTGGAGTTCAGAAACAAGCACAGTCAACAAGCCGGGTCTGGAAACAGAAGTTTGCGGGATTAAGTCACAGGAAGAAGTAGCTGACGAACACTCAGCAATAATTCAGAGGCCTCTATTATTATTATTATTATTATTATTATTATACAGGATTTATATAGCGCCAACAGTTTACGCAGCGCTTTACAATATAAGAGAGAGACAATAATGTTACAATACAATAAAATACAAGAGGATTAAGAGGGACCTGCTCAGAAGAGCTTACAATCTAATAGGGTGGGACAGGTGGTACAAAAGGTTGTAACTGTGGGGAATGAGCTGATGGAAGTGGTAAAAGATTAGTTGGAGACATGATAGGCTTCCCTGAAGAGGTGAGTTTTCAGGGATCGCTTGAGGGTAGCAAGAGTAGGGGATAGCCGGACAGGTTGAGGTAGTGAGTTCCAGAGGATGGGAGAGGCTCTGGAGAAATCCTGGAGACGAGCATGGGAGGAGGAGACAAGAGAGCTTGACAGTAGGAGGTCTTGAGAAGAGCGGAGATGACGGTTTGGGATATGTTTAGAACAAGATTAATATGGCTTTATATAGACCACTGGGCCCCAAAGCAGCAAAAAAGCATATTTTTTTTTTTTTTAGTTTGAGGGTAGTGCAGAGAACAATTTGTGTTCTTTCTTACTCAACAGGAACTAAGCCTTCTCAAAAACGCTATCAAAACCCAGAAACTATTTGATTGTGGAACTGAGAATGTGGTGGGTAATTGTCTGTTAAGTATGCCCACTCAATCTTTCTACACATATACATGGCTTAAATGGCCAGAGCAAGGAGTGAGGCTAAGGTCTCATAAGAAGGAGAATCCTTGCAAGTGGCAGAACCTGAGTAATTTGCCTTTGAGAACAGGGCTAGAGCACAATGCCCCTACCCCTTTATCTGAAGCTGATGAGTCTCTGATGATTCTTATCTGCCAATGGGGAAAGGTCATTCTATCACAGTAAATATAAAAAAAAGATATAGGCTAAAGCTAGTAAGTAGTTCCCGAAAAATCCCACTTCAGCTTGTAATAGAACAAGGTCACTGTACCTTTTAGATGATGTATGGTGTCCCGGATATGAATGAGTGGGGGAGGAGGGTCATATTTTTAGGACATACAGGAGTCTCTGATGCAGATAGCAGAGTCAAAACTCCCAGAGAGAAAAAGTGCTCATACACGACCTACGACCTACGTACTATGTTTAGACTTCTGGAGTTCCAGACACCCTAATGCTGTTTAGTTAATTTATCCAGTGTGGTAGTGTAGCTTCTTTGAAAAGCTGCCCACTTTCTGGAGTGCTTGCCCCTTTACAGAATAAACAGGAAACAGAAATACATCCAAAAATATAGTTAAAGTACATATAAACCACTACTGAATGGCAATTGGTTTTACAAAGCACTGTGTATCAAACAACTGGGATTCATTTTTTGCAATACGGCACTGCGTTACTTTAACTGACAATTGCGCGGTAATTGCGACACTGTACCCAAATAAATTATATATTTTTATGTAAAATGTATGGAATTTTTTTCCCACAAATAGAGTTTTCTTTTGGTGGTATTTGATCGCCACTGCGTTTTTCTATTTTTGAGCTATAGACAAACAAATACTATATTTTTTACTTTCTGCTATAAAACAGATCCAATAAAAAGAAAAAATCGAATTTCTTCATAAATTTCAATCAAACGGTTACCAGTGTTTTTAGCGTCAGTTAGGGTCTGCGTCGCCCCAGGCAGTGTCACATTAGTGCCAGTACCGCTAACACCCACGCATGCACAATACACCTCCCTTAGTAGTATAGTGTCTGAACGGATCGATATCTTTGATCTGATCAGAACTATATTAGCGTCCCCAGTAGTTAAGGGTTCCCAAAAATGTGGCATTAGCGGGATCAGCCCAGATACCTGCTAGCATCTGCGTTTAGCCCCTCTACCCAGCCCAGACCACCCAAGTGCAGTATCAATCGATCACGGTCACTTACAAAACACATAACTGCAGCGTTCACAGAGTTGGGCCTGCGAACGCAAACAGTTTATTTGGTAGCATTTAAAGCAGTCGCTTACAATAAGGTGATCTTTTTTCCTGTGAGTTTCACTAGTTGTACCAGTAAATTTAGTAGTGAAGAGGCCTACACGTTTCTGAGCATGACAGATGAGAGTGAAGAGAAAGTCACTCACCTGTCAGATTCAGGCGTACTCAACCCTGTTCTTCTGCTGTTGTTGAGGTGCAAGAACCGCAGACATGAGTACTGGCCCTCGTATGAAGCAGAGAGCCAGTACTAGTACCTCTCAGGCCTCGTACAGACGGCCGAGGAACTCGACGTGCCAAACACATCGAGTTCCTCGGCCAGTTCAGCCCTGAAGCCGCCGAGGACCTCGGCGGGCCGAGAGCTCCCATAGAACAACGAGGAAATAGAGAACATGTTCTCTATTTCCTCGCCGAGGTCCTCGTCGGCTTCCTCGGCCGAAAGTGTACAGACGACCAGTTTCCTCGGCAGAATTCAGCCAGAAACTCGGTCGGAAGCTGAATTCTGCCGAGGAAACTGGTCGTGTGTACGGGGCTTCATCCTTCTGTTTAACTGGCAAGCACCAGTGGCCTAGTACATCCTGGTTGTACATCCAGCACTGCAGTAACACTTGGTGACGTGGCGAGTCCCAAAAGTGCAGTTTAAGCTGGTGTGGTGGCTAGCACAACTAGTGTGCCACAGCCACAAAGAAGACAAACACAGGCCCGTCGAGCCCATAGTTCCCTTCCCGCTGCATTTGCCAATCCGAATTGAGAGCCCACCACTTCTGCAGCGCCCATACTTCCCTCATTCACTGGCCAACCTGGATTTCAGGTAGAAACAGTTGATTTTACGTCACTTGAGTTTTATTCGCTGTTTTTCACGGAAGATATCTATAGATCTATTGTGGACCAAAGCAATTTGTATTCTGGTCAATTCATCACCGTTAATACCCAGTTGACCCTTGCCAGAGATTGGAGACCTATTACGGTCGCCGAATTTAAGAACATCCTGAGCCTATCCCTCCTTATGGGCATAACTTAAAAAAGTGAGTTGTGGTCATATTGGTCCACTGACCCAATTCATCACATGCTCATGTTCTCTGTTGGCAGAATGGCTCCAATCGTCTCTATGGCCTAAGAAACTGGAAGCTGCGAGCATTTCATGACTTAGGTTTCGTCAGATATAAACAGCGCCATTGGGAAATTAGGAAAGCAATTTATCACATGATCTTGGTGTGGTCAGATGCTTTGAGGGCAGAGGAGAGATCTTTTGTGTAAAAGACCCCATTTTTTTCAAAAAAGATTACCTGTCACTACCTATTGCTATCATAGTGGATATTTACATTCCCTGAGATAACAATTATAAAAAAAAAATTCTGTGTGAAAAAAAAAATTTGCAACACCCACCATTTTAATCTGTAGGGCATTTGCTTTAAAAATATATAATGTTTTGGGATTCAAATTAATTTTCTAGCAATTTCTAGCAATTTTTTTTTTCCCCCATGTAAACAAGGTGTCAGAAAGGGCTTTGTCTTCAATTGGTTAGAAGAGTGGATGATGTGTGACATAAGCTTCTAATGTTGTGTATAAAATGCCAGGACAGTTCAACCCCCCCCCCCCAAATAACCCCCTTTTGGAAAGAAGACACCCCTAGCTATGTGCTGATATGCTGATAGACATGTTGAGTCCATGGAATATTTTATATTTTGCCATAAGTTTCAGGAAAATTACAAACTTTTTTTTTGCACAAAGTTAAATTATATATTGCTCAAACATGCCATGGGCATATGTGAAATGACACTCCAAAATACATTATGCTGCTTTTCCTGAGTACGGGATACCACATGTGTGAGACCTTTTGGGAGCCTAGCCATGTACAGGACCCTGAAAAACCAATCACCGCCTTCAGGCTTTCTAAGGGCGTAAAATTGTGATTTTACTCCTCACTACCTATAAGGCCCCGTACACACGACCGAGTTTCTCGGCAGAATTCAGCCAGAAACTCGGTCGGAGCTGGATTCTGCCGAGAAACTCGGTCGGGGGTACACTTTTCAGCGAGGAAGCCGACGAGGAACTCGTCGGGCCGAAAAGAGAACATGTTCTCTATTTTCTCGTTAGTCAATGGGAAAAGTCGGCCCGCCGAGTTCCTCGACGGCTTCCACACTGAACTCGACGAGGAACTCGATGTGTTTGGCACGTCGAGTTCCTCGGTCGTGTGTACGGGGCCTCACAGTTACGGAGGCCATGAAATGTCTATAGCACAAACCCCCCCAAATGAACCCATTTTGGAAAGTAGACACCCCATACTCAGGAGAAGCAACAGAATGTATTTTGGGGTTTAATTCCACATATAACCATGGCGTGTGTGAACAATATATCATTTAGTGACAACTATGTGTGTGAGCCCAGGTTCACACTGGGTACGATTTGGTACGATTTGAGATGTGATTTCACATGTCAAATCGCATCTCAAATCGGCGGCATTTGCCGGCAATTGTCGGCAATGGCACCGTCCTAATCGGCGCTGCACCGATTTAGCCCTGGTTCACACTGATGCTACTTTGAAATCGTGCTACTTTACTTTAAGTAGCGCAATTTCAATGTAGCAAGGTCAGCGCGATTTCAGGTGCTACTTGATAGACATTTGTGTGGCTTCATGCAGAGATGTCTATAGAAATCGCACCTGAAATCGGCAAAAGTAGTGCAGGAACTACTTTTGCAAATCAGTGCGGCGCAGCAAAATCGGTATCGCACCAATTGGAACAGTGCCATTGCCGTCAATAGGCTTTGACTTGTCATGCGATTTGATCTCTCAAATCGCATGACAAATCGCTCCAATGTGAACCTAGGCTTAAATGTTAATTTTTTTTTTTTAATTTTTCAATCACTTGTGACAAAAAAATTAAATATTCAATGGGCTCAACATGCCTCTCAGCAATTACCTTGGGGTGTATTTGGGGGGGGGGGGGGTTGTTGTACTGCTCTGCCATTTTAGCACCTTAAGAAAAGAGATAGGCAGTCATAAACTAAAAGCTGCGGAAATTCCAGAAAATGTACCCTAGTTTGTAGACTCTATAACTTTTGCGCAAACCAATAAATATACGGTTATTGAATTTTTTTACCAAAGACATGTGGCTGAACACATTTTGACTTACATGTATGACTAAAATTGAGTTTACAGGCAGTCCCCGAGTTACGAACGACTCCTACTTATGAATGGCCTCAAATGCCAGCCACTTGTGCTCCATGCTGGTCCTGGGTACCTCCGAGCACCTCCGGACACATCCCACACTGCAGTACTATATGCAGTATTCCGACCGGAAGTTACACTTACGAATGCAGTGTTGCGACTTACGAGCAACTTTGACTTATGAACAAACCTACAGTCCTTATTTTTTTCCTAACTCGGGGACTGCCTGTATTGGATTTTTTTATAACAAAAAGTAGAAAATATCATTAAACAAAAAAAATCAGTATTTTTTCCATTTCTATTGCAAAAAAAAAGATCGCAGAGGCAATCAAATACCATCAAAAGAAAGCTCTATTTATGGGGAAAAAAGGACGCAAATTTTGTTTGGGTACAGAATTACATGACTGCGCAATTAGCAGTTAAAGCAGCGCAGTGCCAAATTGTAAAAAGTGCTCTGGTCATTAAGGGGCCAATTCTTCTGGGGCTGAAGTGGTTAACTTTAAACTGCAGCTAAAAAATATTTTTATCCTCTAAAAAATAATCCATGAAATATCCACTACCCTGTCATCTATTTTTCATTAAAAAACCTTTCCAATTGCATTTTTCTGCCCCCTTTCAATGTCTTCCGTGAGCTCTTGAACCTCTCATTTTCCTCCGTCACTTCTGTTTGGTGTATAGTTGTGGTCATGTGCACTATTCTATGCACATTACACACTCCATAGTCCATAGTCCCTGATCCATTTAAGGAGCAAGCAAGAGAGGGTTGCTACGTTATTGTAGGTAGGGTTGCCACCTGTCCAGGTTTTGAATCATGTGTCTGGGTTTCAGTCCACCTAAAACCCGGACAAATTATTCAGACAGGAGTGTGGCTCGGAACAGGGCTTTGAAAGGAGGGTGAAGGGGCAATATGTGCACAACATTACTATTCTCTTTGTAGTGCCCAAAGGTGTCCCAGGTCTGTTACAATTCTATAGTGTATACTGAAACAAAAAAAAATTACTGTGCGCCGCTAAAGTGTTCGGGTTTGGTTTGAAGAAAATTACTGTTCTCATACATACTGAAACCTAAGTGTACAAGCCCTGACTTTGCTGATATGTATATTAATCATGGGTCATTGACTAAATTGGTCCTGCCATTTGCCTAGAAGTTGGCATTGGCTTTAACTTAGATGGTTGTCTCTTGGCCAACTGAATGAACATTATTTTTCCAGGTAACTTGCACAGACATGTTAGTTTGTCCTCACCTCTTCCTGTCTATCAGTGTCTGTTCTGTGTCTGTTCAATGTATAATACTGTATAAAATAATTGCAGTTCAATGAAGATGTCATTCAGCTGAATGTTCCATGAACTTCATCTTAATCACGGCACTTCTGTATGATTACTCATGACCTCAAAATTTGCAGTAGGAGATATGTTATCCTCAATGAAGATACTTGTTGCTATTTATTTCCGTGTATGCATTTATTTCAATGCATCATGTTGCACAGAGCAATGGGCAGCTGCCTAATGTCAAATGCTTTTCATGCCTCTGTGTGAAACAAAGTGTGACATTTAATGATCCTTTATCCCATGGAAATAGAAGTCTCTGCACAGCAGGCATTAGATTTTCTAAAATGTATTTTGCCACATTGTTATTTTCACTATTTATGCTGTGTGCATATGCTTGAATGTATATGTAATATATATTTATTGTAGCCCTCATTTGGGGGGGTTATGACAAATGGCCCTCCCCACACAGGATATTGTACTAAATATTTAGGTAAGAAAACCAGAACCTTCGCTAAGAGAAAGAGTGGGTTTGATAATCAAGTTAGCAGTGCATCCAGGACAGGGCCTCTGTAAACAGAAGGGGTTCCCTTACTGGGAAATTAACTTTTACTCTAATCAAAGTAGTTGGGGGCAGAGGAACTACTATAACCAGCATATAACATTAACCATGAGTATATAGATGCACACCAGTATGGAAATAATACAAGCTTTATATATGTAGTGTGTGTGCTAGATGTAGCATAGGCTCAGGGTTAAGCTTGAGCTGTGAATCTGGGTCAGGGTTCAGTGACTTAGGGCTGGATGACTCATCCTAAACGTTCCTTTGGTGCCTCCCCCAATGGGACATTGGAGAATGTTCTAGAGCTAGTGGGCAGGAGGTTGGGAAGACCTGCCTGGAATATTTATGAGGCCTCGGCCAATCCCGGGGCTGGGCTGACAGGGGGCAGAGCTTACCTCATAAATAGGCATAAGCCAGGCCAGCGGGTACAGTCGGTGGAAGATGAAGATATAGTATTATGGAGGCTGTCGGTGGAAGGATCCTGCCACAACACACATGGAGGAAGCCCTTTCTGGAGGCACGGGAGCAAGAGAGAGGACAGCGTGAGTAGGTCAGCACTACTTGGGACTTACAAAGGGGGGGAGACTGTCACATGTTAGCTAGTTCTCCCTGAAGACAGTGAAGTGCTTAAGTCTGTCAGTTTTGTTTCGCCTTTTGACCACTATCAGGGTGCTTTTTACCCCCAAAAAAGGGTAAAGATTCCTGTTTTAGACTGGAATACAAGGGAAGTGGTTTTCAGGTGCTTAGCAGACGCTAATGTTCCTGAAAACCACCCCAGTATGAAGCTGGTCTAAGGCTTAAAACATTGCAGCATTCAAACTTTGTCTTTGAAAAATTAAACATTTAGTCCAGAGTTGGAGGCTACCCTTGAATGTACAGCAGATAAAAAAAGAATCTTTTAATAATAATATAGAAACTCTTTAACCAAGTTCCAAACACCCAGTTTCAAGACAGCCAGGATTACGAGCCTAAAAAGCACTGGACAGGCTAGAAGGGTAAAGAAAGTGGCATTTTTAACTCTCCTTACCAATACTGCACATTGCAATGGTGCACTGTCTTCTGTGAGAGAAAGAAAAGGAAGTTTTCTTTCACAGTGGACTCAAGCAACCTCCGATACTTTGATTGTGGAACTAGTGGACAGACAGACCCCCAACCTCAAGATTTCTTTTTACCAATCAACTGAGGGAGGCAGATACGTAGGTGCATCAGATTCTGTGTGCACATGTTTTAGTAAATCTCCCCTTGTATCACAAAATGTTGGCTTTCGAATCTAGGGTAGCTAATCAAAATGTTTCCTGAGATATTCTATAGACTGCCAATTTATCTGCCAGGTGACAAAATTTTCTAGCTCCATATTTACTTAAAGTGGAGTTCCACTCAAAAATGTAACTTTTTTTTTGGAATCCTCCCCCCCCCCCCGGTTTTACATTTGGCACCTTTCAGGGGCGAGGAGGGAGCAGATACCTGTGTAACCAGGTACTTGCTCCCACTTCCAGGCATAGGTCACTGCAGCAACCTATTCCACGTCTGGCGCCTCCCCCGCTGCCCCCTTGCTGTCTTCTGGAAGGCACACAGGTCCCAAAAGACAGCAGGGACCAGTGGGATCACGCAGTGTGACTCGTGCATGTGCAGTAGGGAACCAGGAAGTGAAGCCTCCACCCGAGAGCCAATGGACAGTTTGGCTTCGGGTGCTGACATCGTCTAGGACAGGTAAGTGTCCATATAATAAAAGTTGTTGTAGTATTTGTAGCTGCTGACTTTTATTTTCTTTTTTTCAGCGGAACTCTGCTTTGAGTCAGTTGCAAACAAACTATCCAATGTGCCTCAGGATGATTATGTCAATCCTCAGTTTTTATGAAGGTGAAATCACTTCTTGGAATCACTAGTTATGCAATTAAGACTAAGATTAAATGCAGTCTCTAAGAAATGAAGAACTCATCCACGACTGACCAAGGTGTATTTTCCAACATCAAAAAGACTAAGCTCGGATGCTAATACTTGGGTCTAGGTAGGGTGTTTATCTAGACCACAAAGCAGTCTAGATACCAGTGGTTCTAAGAGGAATCAAAAACCTCCTCCAACAGGAGAGAAAAGAGTGCAGATTACATGACCCTGGATTTTTTTCAAACAAGAACTCAGAGGTCACTACTTACAAATCAAACAATGCTACCATGGTTGCACACATCAAGAACAAGTCCTGATTTACAATCAGTGGCAGAGAAGATGTCTCTTTGGAAGGAAAAAAAACTTACTCCCTTTTTCAGCAGTTCATTTGAGAGGATCTCAGAATTTTTCAGCAGATTTTCTGAGATGTCATCAGTTTTAGGGGTCCAAATGGACCAGTTTGGGGACAGTCAGAGGTGAGGTTATTTTCTTCCCAGAACAATGCAAAGACAGAAATGGTAATTTCTAATCCTGACTGCTCCTGTTTTGGCCAAAGAGGCCTTGTTCTTTGTCCCTCATTCCCTAGCCAGCACACACATTTGCATTTAGGTTTCTTTCTGGGTGTCTCTTCCATTTAATTTTTTTAAGATGGGGAGAATAAGGGGATTACCCTTAGTATGCCTAAGGTCCAGATTGCAGCACTTAACATCTTTCCATAAAGATCCTTCTCTTCCATTCTGTTTATTGCAAGATGTTTAAGACCTTGCCAACTCTAGTAAAACCATGCCCCAATTTTGACCTGTCCCTTGTACTTCAGAGATTAAAAAAACCATTTGAGCCTATATCAGGCACTTCTCTCAATCTAAAACTCAAAACTTAAATAATTTTATTGTAATCACAACAGCTTGTAGAATCAGTAACATTCATTGAGCACTTTAAAGGAAAAGCACAGCCAAAGCTTGTTTGGCTGTACTTCTCCTGTGGATCAAAGAAGTGCCGTTCGTTCTGTACTCCTGTGACCTGTTTTCCGCTGCTGGCTGACGTCACAGAACTGGTCCAGGCTGGGGCAAGATCGCATCAATATGGTCAGGATCCACCCACAACCCTGCACCGGCACCTGGCTCAGCCTCTCAGCGAGCAACTGAGACCCTAAGAACAGTTGTGAGGCTTAGAAGGTCAAATCAGGACACCACATCCCATACAATATCAAAAGGGGAGAAATGGGGAGGGTAACAAACCCTGGGACTTTAAAGGTGTCACAATAAATATCAGGTAGATCAGAAAAGATATGGTAAAAAACAGTTTATTGTTTAACATACATAATTGATAAAAGAGGAGATTCAAACAACCATGATTAAATCCCTAAGGACATAAACGGCCTTCAGTAAAGAGCCACAGCAAAACCTGTATGACAGATGCCCAACATGTTTCACTCTGAATAGAGCTTCATCAGGAGCTTATACAGGATATACAATCTGGGCCACGTTCAATCCACATGCATTACATAAAAAGATTTATTTGTGATTTTATTGAAGATTTAATAAATCCAAAAGTTGCCACTGTCTGCCCACATCAGGCCACTATGATCCCGGTCCGTCCAAAAAACATAGACACAGGCTGGTCCTTTAAAGTGAAGCATGGGGTCAATGTAATCTGGCTGCAGTAGTGTAGAAGGATTCAAAAATTGAAAGTCCCAGCCGCCATCAGGGTGTAAGCAGCAAACAATGCAGTCATCTATTTGAATAGCTGGAAGTTTAGCTTTAGTCCATGTGTGGGAATAGGCAGCTGTGAACCACAGCCCTTTGGTATCAAGGGGCGAACAGCCCAGTCACTGAGACCCTAAGCCAGCTGCTCCCGCTGGCCCCACAGTCCCGAGCTCCAGTGAGCATGGAGGGGGGGGGGGGCAGAGCAAAAAGCTTTGTGCTCATGGAGCTCTGAGAACCGAGCGATCAGCAGTGTTTCATTGTGCAGTTCTCAGTTTTAGAGACGGTGGGGGAAAGATGCAGCATTGGATCAATCCAACTAGGTGAGTATAATTTTTGAAAAAAAAAATATTCTAGGACCTTTTTTTCCATTGACATATCCTGGTTTTCTTCTGAAAGTGGCTTCCAGATTCCACAGATTGTAGGATATTGTTTTGCCTACTTTTGCAGCTATACTTCCAGTAATCGGGAAAAAGAGTTTCACTGACTGGAAGTTAGGCATTGTTTATTAGCCTACTTTGATGCTAATAATTTCATTAGGAAATCAAATTCTCTTCTTTCACTTTTTGCTAGAAAGACAAGTCAAGCAAAAGTCTCCATCGTACAAGAATACAGGCATACCCCACTTTTACACATTTATTTACTAAGCTTAAGAGACCAAAATCAGGTCACTTCTGTATAGAAATCAATGAGCTTCCATGTTTTATTACCAAAACTTAAAGTGGTACTATAGGTTCAGTTTAAAGAAACAAACCAAGAAAAAAACACATTTAATACTTACCTCCACTGTGCAGTTCGTTTTGCACAGAGTGGCCCAGATCGTCCTCTTCTGGATTCCCACGGCGGCTCTCGCGGCTCCATCCCGCAATAGCTAACCCCCTCTGGGAAGCTCTCTCCCAAGGGGGTTACCTTGCCGGCACGCTCCCGTGTCAAACAGCCGCCGAGTGTATGACTTGGCCCTGCCCCCTGGCGGCCGCGTCATTGGATTTGATTGACAACAGCAGGAGCCAATGGCTGCAACCTGTGGGGAAAGGGATGCAGGATTGTGCCCACGAAAGTTCGGGGCTCAGGTAAGTAAAACGGCGGCTCAGGGGGCTAGACAGTGCAAGGTGTTTTTTTTTTTAAAACACAAAGGTGGGGTTAGAAGTTCATTGGTTTCTATGCAGAAGTGCACCTGATTTGTATGCAAGTAGTTCCTTCTGCCCTGGTTACACTCCACAAGGGCTTTTGTGGCCTCCTGGGCAGAAAAAGATGGTGCCATCCTTCAGCAGAAATGTAAATGTGCCACTTTATTATTCATTATCTCCTGGATCTCGTATCTTGCCAAGATAAGGCTTTTGCGAAAAAAAAGTCTTTCAGACAGCGATCCCACACTAACCTGATAAATTCTTGCTGATTGTCTCATATGCTGTCTTGGAAGACAACTTGGTAAAGCTGTAGTAGTCTTCCAAGAATACAGCGCTCCCTCCTTGCTTTATTGATGTAGCGCCTCCTGTGTACTTTTGTACAGGTGCTTATTTAAATTTAGTGGGGGATGAGAGAGTTATGTTGCTCTCATTCTTTGATTTGTCAAATTTGGCTGTCGCCAAATCTGGATTGTCCTGTGGGTCAGTCTGTGCCCCAGAGATGCGGTCTCATCTCTGGGCGGTAGGTGGCGCCAGAGGGGGTCTAGGCGGAGCTGCTTCTTTCTCAGCAGCCAATTAGAGGAGTTTTCCCTTGCGGGGCATGCTGGGAGGGGTATTTCTGTGGCGGAGGCCGTTGTTTGGGGTTCTTCGCGGGTTCCAGGGGCGGAACCCACCTTAAGGGAGTGCGCACATCACGGGCCCCACCACTATGGCCTACCAGGCCGGGGTCGCGTGCTACGTGGAGTTCCTGACTCTGGACTCTCATAGCCCGGAGCAACTGATGCTGCCAGGGGACTTACTGGGTTCCCACACCTATTGAGAAGATCCCAAGCTGGGTGCTGTTCGGTGGGGGATCGGTCCTGAGGAGAACCCGAGGCAGGTGATCCAACAGGGCTTGAACGAACCACCGGGGATCTGGGTGACCGGACACTGACAGGTCACATTCAAACTGTCAGTCGGTGACCCCAAAGACAAGCTGGGAGGATTTGCTCTATCATTCAAACTTTCAAGCACTAGGCCTGTGGCAGAGGTCTCACCTTAACATCCCAATTTAATTAGAGCCAAGTCATGGCAGAGACTTGTTCCTCCCAGAAGCTCTAAGTGGCACTCTGGCTGCCAGGCCTGTGAGAGAGGTCTGTCCAGGGGCACTTTACCCACTCCGGCTGGAGTGGCGACGAGACGAATATAATTACTAAAGGGCAGGACTGCCTTTACTATCCATAGCCTGATTCTGTAAAGTTGCTCTCCCTTCACCAACCTATCCTGTCTACCTCAAGTTGACATGTTGGTTGTGTTTGACCAGAGAATAAAGCATTGAAAACGTCAACTAACGATCTGGACATTCTGTTACTGCACTCAACACCACCATCACCCCTAGACACAGTATAGAGGTAACTTAAATACGCCGATCCCAAATCTAACAGCGGCCTCCTCCGGGGGTTGGGGGTTGCGCTATAATTGTGTTGTGTTTTATTGTAGATTTTCAGTTCTTTGCTGTTACTGACAAGGACACAGTTTTTTTTTACACTCTATCTAGGTTTCCTGGTTTATAAGAAAGGAAACATGTAATGAGAGAAACATTGCTGTCCTAACCTGCTGAAAGTGCTAATTATTACCTATTGGCACAATGATCCAGTGGCTTCAATATTTAAAATCATGTATCTGGTCTTCAGACATTTTCTCTGACTTTCTGATCTGCATACTTGTTCTGGGTCATAGGATGTACTGAAACAGATGGTCAATATAGCAGACAGGCAGCCAGCATTTTTAGAAGCAGGTGAGCAGTGGCATGCTGTACTAACGATTACACCTTTACCAGCACAGCAGCCCTCACGAATCTGTTCTCCTTTAAGGCCTATTGCACACTGCAGCTTGAAAATGCTCAGTACAGCTTATTTTTTTACGAAGCTAAAACACAGCCCATTAATTGTATTGTGCGTTTGCACACAGGCGTGTAAAAAAGATTCACTGCTTTGGCTCTGAGGAGAGGGTTCACCCTTGAAAACGGTTAGTCGTTTGTGATTCCATCACTTCCCTTTAAACACCCGGTCTAGGTTGCAGGTGTCTAGAGACATGGGGCCAGATTCTTGTACATCCACGTATCTTTGCGCGGGCGTAACCTATCCGATTTGGGCTGATTATGCAAATTTTCCTTCTCATAACCTGCTTCTGAGAATGCACGTTAAAAGCCTACACACGACCGTTTTTCACGACGTGAAAAACGCGAACGTGAAAAACGACGACGTGAAAAACAACGCAATTTTTTTTTTACATTTTTAATGCCCATTTTTCACGTCGAGAAAAATGCTCTAGAGCCCACACAGGGTCATCATGAAAAACGGTTGTGCGTATACGGCATAACAGTTTTTAAATACATTTTATCTTTGGTAATGCACAAGGTCGGTGCGCCCTCCTTTCCTCTTCCTTTATTTCAGTTCTAAGGACACCCATTGTTTTAAGGAGGGCAGCAAGACCACAGGCATTCCATCTGTTATCCAGAGGGTTGACTGCACCACTTATTTATAGAATGGCCCCCAAGTGCAGGAGTTTGTGTTGTGTAAACAAGCGCTGTGTATCCTTGAGTAATTTTTTTTTAAATCTGCATTCTTGGTCAGCAATTTACGCCTCATGCATGCAAATGCGCACAGCATTCACGCACGTTTGCACCCAAATTCGCATAGATTGTCCATTGACATTGCGTACATGATAACAAGCTCTCTGCGCATTTTTAGTTTAGTTTAGTTTTCTAGTTTTAACGGTGCTTTAACAGCATTTTTCGGGCGCTGGCAGTGTGAAAGGGCTCTAAAAAAAAGTCTGAAAAGTAGATGCTCAAACAGGAATATCGTGTGCAAGAGGCCTAAGGCTTCATGTACACTGCTGCTGGTAAACGGACGTTTAGGAGCAGTTGGTGTGTTTTTTTCAGCTGGCCCTGAACTCTCCTCTATGTTATCTTATCAGTACATGTACAAAGGGTCGTTTCTATTCAGTTAAGTTTAGAAGCATTTTTTGGAAAGCAAAAAAATGCGTTCAGGACGGATGTTCAGAGGCATTTGAAACCCCAAACGCCTGTAACAGCTTGTAAACGCGGTAACTCGCGTTAAACCGCGTTTCATTTACAGGCATTTTCATTTTTTTACTATTTAAAAAAAAAACGCTTCTAAACGCAGCTAAACGCTGCATGTAAATGCGGCAAAACTGTAATTTTTAAACGTAGGTTACTATTTGTCAAGTTAAATCCTTTAGGAGAGGTTGTAAAACGTCCTGTGTACATTAAGCCTAAGTGTATATGAAGCTGTGTAAAGCGACAGACATGGCTGGAGTTAGGTTTACCTGGTGTTTACCGTGCCTCATAAATCTTTATCTCCAGTGTTGATATATGTGGCATCTGCTGTGACTTTAGAATGCTGAGTTCAAGAAACAGAATGTTTTTCCTGCCATTAACTTTTTACAAGTATCTGAATGCAACATATGATCATAAAATAACTGAATTATATCTGTGACTAGATACATAGAGCCTTATTTATTAAAGGAGTCGAGAGAAGACAGAAAAATAGACTAATAATGCAGATAAAGAGCAGTCTATGGTACCTTGAACTCACAGTTGAAGCTGGGGGCAGGCAACAAACACTTCACTCAGGGCCGATCCTAGGGTCACAGACACCTGAATGCAGAAATATTGCTGGCGCCCCTACCGTGGTCATCTTACTAACTCCTCCCCTTTACACATCTGCCCCCCCCCTCCCACAGCAGTCGTCCCCCATCAGAGCCTCCCACGTCAGGTGTCCCCATAGATCAGTACCTGTCCAATAGATCCCTGTAGCTCGGGCGTGCTGGGAGCAGAAGCACATTACAGGGGGGCCGGGCATACAGGGCATCTTTGGTTACTAGGAGGGTGGCACTCGGAGAGCATTGCTGGGAGTACACGGGATGATTGGCAGCAGCTCCGGTCAACCCATAAGCCTCTCATCACACCGCCTATGGGAGAAGAGCCAACACACGCAGAGGGGGCGGGGAAGACAGGAGACCGCTCCACGCGCACCGAAAATAATTAATTAGTGACGCTTAGTACAGGAACGTGTGGTACCCAACCCGGAATCTGGGGACAGCGGTAGGTATGCGCTCTTGTCAGTTGCCAGTGGAGAGAGCAAACGGGATGGGGAACCGCAGCACCCACTTCATGCGCTCCGCCTCTGGACAAGGAGGAGGGAGGGGAGCACTTTGGCGCCCCCACCTCTGCGGCGCCTGGGTGCAGAGCACCCCGCGCACCCTGCCTAGGATCGGCCCTGACTTCACTTCACTTCCAATCCAGAAGGGGAAATAAAAGAAGCATCTCTCAGTGCACCTCTCATTTAAAAGCAGAAGCTTTCTACAGTCTCCAGGCTTTTGCTCTTCTAAATATGTTTTACCTTTTATTCAAATTATAATAAATCATATAGTTTGCCTTTTGGGTAGAATTTTTTTTTCAATGTTTGCTAACCGTAAACTTAGGACATTGAGACCAGCGGCCCTGCACTGTGGGTTCTTTAAATATCAATGTATAGTGGTAACGTGTCTGTCTGCATTCTTTGAGCAACTTTTGATCTTCTCTTCTTCTTATTTGTGATAATTAAACTCTTGATCAAAATACATTTTCCACAGTCACTCATTTTTATTATATTAAATAATTCATATGGTATATGGTCATATTATCCTGTAGTGATACACATACAGTACATGCAAACATTTGAAATCACACGTGTATACAATTGGATAGTAATACATATAGAATTGTTTTTTTAAATACAACTGAAGAGAGAACCCTGTCAATAGTGTTTTGTATACTAAAGGGGAATTAAAGTTTAGCATGATAAAAAAATATATATAAAAAAATAAAATTATACTTTCCCACCTTCCCAAAGCGTTTTACTGCTTAGTTGTTAAAACATATACTGTACTATGTTATTGTACCAAGTGACTCTAAAACCTCTCACATTTCATAGTCTGTTGCTAGCATTATAGTTACTAACAATAGGGTGCGTTCACAAATGTGTTTTCGTGGTTTTAATGCATGTTTAATATGTATATAAAACACATGATGAGTCCTCTTCCTGTTTTAGCATGCCTTGGAGAAATGTGGTTTACAGAGCTGGAAGTGTTTTATTTTTTTATTTAAATAAACAGATATAGCAGTAGAAAATGACTTCATAAAATAGGAATATACTTTCCTTTAAATAAACTGCTTTTTACAAATGTATGTACACCTCCTCATCACTGAAATCACTGACGTCTCACTGCCCTCTATTTAACCATACCCCCTTTAAGCCATGTCCAATATGTAGTGTAATTTAAACCACGCCCATTTTCCGCATGCCACTTTTCCCATTCCTTTGAGACCATGCCTACAAATGAATGCCCCCCCCCTAATTAAAATATTCTCCACCTACATACAAAAAAGTGTCCCTAAACATTTTTTCTATGGCCTAGCAATGTCCTGGGAGTATTCCAATCAGGATTAATGAGGTATGTAAATAGCCTACACTGATAGCAAGGGCATTGTTCATCTTTAGTCAGAGCTGCATGGATTGCATAGGCAGTTTTTTTTGTAAAGGTGAATTTTTTTGTATCAGTATCAATGGAACCCTAATAGCCACAATAGGGGCTAATTATAAAGTGATGAATAACTATTTGGGGGTTGAGGTACATTGTTTTTCAGCTTTGTGTTTCTATTCATAAAAGTAGTTTTGATAGTTTTGATCTGTTCTCCCCATTTCAAGTATAGTCGCTTTTTTTTTTTTTTTTTTTTTTTTACCAGTGTTTTTTTTCTTTGCTTAAGCAGTATCCATTAGTAAACTGAGCATCTGCTAGGATTAATTAATAAATTGGGAAGTCAAGTTCAATGTGCAAATCAGCAATTTTCTTTCCACCGTCCAGTACATTCAGGCACAGTTAAACTGGCCATACATTAATCTTTTAACTTCGCCAAGGCTGGAAATGTACATAATTTAATTTAGGAAAGTGACATATAGTTTTTGAGACCAAGGAGAGGGGAAGAGTTTCCAGTAAAGAAGTGACTGCTCAGGGCTTCAACAAAATGGCGTCCTCCAGTAAGAAGAAACAGGAGGCAATTGGCAGCACACACAAATTTTGTTACCATATTTATGACTGTGGAATATATATTCTTTTGTTAAAGATCATTAATTGTTATAAAACTGTTATGGGTAAAATTCCACTATACGTACCTAATCGTTTTCTTGCGTAATTGCCTATAGGGAACAAGACATCCCTAGACATGATTATAATGAATTGTCACTAAAATAACCTTACTTTTACAAGCTGACCAAGTGTAACATAAAACCTATTTTTATGATTCTTGGATTTATTTCTGGTCTAGTACTCATATGTATTTTTAAATCTAAGAGTCAGTGCATGCAGAAGTGATATGTAAGTTATGGGTGGAGTCTGTTAGGATGAGTCAGGCCTGTATCAGTCCCATATCAAGATCTCTCTACCACAATTCTTGCTGTTCATGCAGTTCTTTCTGTTTCTGCCCAATTTACTTGTTCAAGCATCTCCTTATGCGTTCTCCATAAAAAAAAAAAAAATAGTATAGGAGTTCTAATGAGGAGAAAAGGAGCCCCTCATAATGACTTTAGTAAGCGTGCAAAATGAGGAACTCGTGTGCAGAAATCCCTCCAAAAGAGTGTTCAAGAAATAAAAGAAAACGCCGAGTAGTTTAACTCTCCAACATCTTCCAAATACGAATACCTTTTTGGAGAAGAACATTCTAAAGCCTTCTTTATTCCTTTGGCTGGAGTTGGTAAACCTCAAGCTTTCTGTCAGGTTCGTATTGCTGCCTATGACCCTACTGGGAAGATTATATCTAATTCTGTCCCTATGATACTGGTACAAAGAATAAGTATGCTCAGATATTGGTAAAAAATAAAGTTCAAACAGAAAGAAAAAGGTTGGAGGATATAATCTTTAATTACTTTACTAAAAATGTGTTTTTGTGGACTCATTGGAGGAAGTAAGGAGAAATTTACTCAGATGCCAGTAAAAGCATGACAATAAAAGCATAATCTTTTTTAAAATGCAATAAGATTTGGCTAGAGTTACGATTTGATAATTATCCACAAGTAGCTTTATGAATGTGAAAAAAATATGTACAGTCTATTAGACATTGTGGTCCTCTGACACAGCATTGTGTGTGTTGGACATAACATACTGTGTATGTGCAATAAAAAATGTCATCATCCAATTTCATTATTTTGGGTCAGTTGGGTTATAATCTTAGGCGTGCTCCCAGGGTGTGCCAGGTGTGCCCAGGCACACCCTAATCACCCCCTGTAGCACAAATTCCCCCTACTGTCCTAGCTCCCCCCCTTCCCCCAGCTTCCAGCTTCCCTCCTCTCCCGCTGGCTGTTGCTGTGGGGATGTTTAAGAATGAGTGGGGGAAGAGGCCGGTAAATATGTAATTTACTGGCTCCTTCCGTTTCTGAATGAAGATTGTGAGTGATCGGTAGTGTGTGTTTGAGCTTTGGGGTGCACACCCTAATGCAATAGGCTGCGCACACCTATGGTTATAATGCTGTCTCATAAAACCCTGGCAAACAAAGCCATTGGCAAACCAGGTCCCTCCCACCTGTTTCATGCTTAAATTTTGTGCTGCCC
Source organism: Rana temporaria (assembly GCF_905171775.1). Taxonomy (NCBI): domain Eukaryota; kingdom Metazoa; phylum Chordata; class Amphibia; order Anura; family Ranidae; genus Rana; species Rana temporaria. The sequence goes on along the minus strand of NC_053494.1, from coordinate 157,699,474 downwards.
ATCATTTCTATATTGTGAAAAGTTTAACCATTTTTTTCAAGCCATCTTCTCTTTTTTTGTATTTTTATTTTCCTTTATCACAACTTCTTCTACTTGATGCTAAGCAGGTTTTTTTATGCAGCTATCTGGATTGGTATATCCTCAGCAATAGTTTTGGAGGCCATATCTGGACCCCGCTGGATTGAAGATTGCAGAGCCTAACTGGAATGTGACATTTGGGCTTTGCTTATGGGGTTTTCAGGACCTCTGTGTAATGTGGGTTAGCCGCAGAGCACTTTCCAGGTCCAGAGCCATGGCGCAGCCTCTGGTGCGATCCTTTATTTGAAAGCGTTCTGTTAGTACATCATGTGGGCTGAGCATCGAGGCTAATTTGTTTCCACAGAAATTGTTAACATCTGGGACAATTAAGTGTTGGGTCACTAACTGAAGGGTTATGTGCACTCTGCACACCTTTTCAGCATGAGGTAGCTGCTTCCCACCATTACTCCTATTTGCAAGAGACACATGTTTTCACCTCAGTTAGTCCTTGCTGCTCACTTTTTGTCATTTGAACCCTTTCTGCTCTCAGAAGCTGGCTTGTGAGTATCCATGGTTTTACCAATTGTTCTCAATTAGATTTTTTCCGTTAAGTACTGCAACATGTTGGATCACATTCAAGTGCACTTGAAGTAGTCAGTCGTTTCCAGGACATGATCCACTGACATTTTCAGGGAAGCCTACAGTGTTCCTCCTCAGGGATCTGACACAGGCAGCCTTGATGCTTTCCTCATGCTTGAGTCAACACACTCACAAGGTTGCAATCTTTGTTGCCACCACCTCTATGAGGCGTGTATCAGAGCTATAGGCCTTGTTCCATAAAGAACCCTATTTAAACAAGGAAAATATAGTGTTGAGGCCTAGAGCCTTCTCACGTTTTGCCATTCCTGTAATGGAGACCCTGATTCTCACTCCACCATTTCTTGGACGCTTAGACAGAAAATGATTCAAGCTTATAGTCTTTAAGACAAGTTTACACCTTTTTCTGTCAAAGCGTACTTCCTGGGTGTTTTGGCATCAGGCAATGGCTTCCTAGGTTTGCAAGGCTGCCACCTGGTCTTTGGTTTATATATTCTCTAAGTTTTTCTATGCCTCATCTAATGTCAACGTCACCACAATTTGAGGATTAATTGCTTGTTTAGTCTAGGCCGAGAGTATTAAAAATATTAATAGCCTTGAGGTTGGTAATTGACTTAAGCCCTGTACACACGATCGGATATCTGATGGATTTTTTCGTCGGATATCCAATGAAGCTGACTTTCATTAGTCTTGCCTACACACCATCGGTCAAAAACCCGACCGTGTCCAACGCGGTGACGTAAAACACTACGACATGCTGAGAAAAATTAAGTTCAATGCTTCCGAGCATGCGTCGACTTGATTCTGAGCATGCGTGGGAAAATTTTAAAACATGTTCTATTTTTTTTCACCGATGAAAAACAAACCGATGTGGCCCACACACGATCGGTTTGTCCGATGAAAAACTGTTTTCATGAGACAAACAGATCATGTATACAGGGCTTACGAAGCTTGTCAATTATGAGCCTACAGCCACTGTCCTTTTTCTCAGTCTAGGCTACCACACTTCCATAAGCATCACTCCCTGCTAAAGTTGTGTGTCCTGTCTGGCAGTCAAAACCCTGCTTTACCTAGCTGCTTCTCTGTCTTCCTCCCTGTGGCTTGAGCGTGACCAGCCTGTAATTATAATCTACAGCTGTCACTTGGATCTCCAGGTCTAACAGGACTGTAAGCTAACCATTTTATTAATGACAGGAGCTTTGACTGGCGTTCAGAGAGCTTTAACAAAGCGTGTCCAAAGCCATGTTTTGAAGCAAGTGTAAACTAGCCCTTTCACATATTGATGTTTAAATGAGCACATAAGAAGAGGACTTTTCTCTTTCCTTTTTGCATAAGGACTTTATAATTAAGTTTGTGGTTATTGGAAGACTTTTATAGTTTATGTTTTTCACTGTGCATTATTTGGTTTAGTTATAAGTAGCGCAAATCTTTATGCTAAAACTGAAATTTCACTGTATTAAGAATATTTTATGATAGATTTGCTGCTTTATTTGATTTGTATTTCATTTTATGTATGTATTCACTTTTTGAATTATATCCAAAAACTAAAAGGTGAAGTTTTGGTTGGATTTAAACGTTAAGCTCTCTTACTCAAAAATAAACATCCTTAAACATCATTGGATATTACCAGGAACTATACCATGTACAGTCTTTGACCCATTTATTAAATTCTACTATGAAAATTTCCAGTACATTACTAAGACACATATATATATGAAAAACAATGTTATCCAGCTGACTTCCAAAATTGGTTGGGTTATGCCTTTGATTTTTGCTTCACCAGCAGAAAAGACAGAGGCTTTATAGGCAGAGGTGTGAGCAATATACTCATCAGAATCCTTCTTACAGAGCTCTTGAATGATGAAAGTGTGACTGGTTTGCTTTCCCTTGTTGATTTCATGATCATTTGTGGAGTATTTCTTTTTCTTTCTGTACCTAAAGCAGAGAGTTAGTATTTGGGTCAGGTTCAAACTGCAAAATTCGAAAATGTTAAGAGATGTTCAGTATTCATCTTAAATGTAGAAATGCTGGTATTACAATTCCTTTGTGTTGTGTATAATTCAGGGAATTGTGCATAATAAAAGTTTTAGAACACCATAGCATTATGTATGTTAGTATGTGTTCTGAAGTCTTTCCTGCGGACATGAGTCTTAGAAAGCCACTGTAGGCATAATATATAAGAGTAAAGTCTTACCAACCAAATAAATTCCAGCCCTCATCCAAGTGCTATACATTTTCTACCCTTTTAAATAGGTCTATATCAACTAAAGTTTACATTTCCCACGTTCTATTCCTTTAAAAACAATGCAAGTACCAAAATTACCTGATGATCCTTCTAGTATCCTAACGTTCTGCTGTGGGCTGGCAGTGCTGCACTGAGCATTGTCAGCTACAGTATATTTAAGACCTGCTGAGCTGGACTATAGATTCCCGCCTCTGTCTGTTCCTATCCACGCGAATACACAGGCCCGGATTCACGTAGAATGGCGTATCTTTGTGCGGGCGTAACGTATCCTATTTACGTTACGCTTCCGCAACTTTTACAGGCAAGTGCCGTATTCTCAAACGAAAGTTGCGGCGGCGTAGCGTAAATAGGCCGGCGTAAGCCCGCCTAATTCAAATGTGGTAGATGTGGGTGTGTGTTATGTAAATTTTATGTGACCCCACGTAAATGACGCTTTTTACGAATGGCGCATGCGCAGTCTGTGAAAGTATCCCAGTGCGCATGCTCCAAATTAACCCGCAAGAAGCCAATGCTTTCGACGTGAACGTAAATGACGCCCAGCCCTATTCGCGAACGACTTACGCAAACAACGTAAAATTTTCAAAATTCGATGCGGGAACGACGTCCATACTTAACATTGGTACGCCACATGTACGCCTCATATAGCAGGGGTAACTTTACGCCGGGAAAAGCCTAACGTAAACGGCATATCTGTACTGCGTCGGCCGGGCGTACGTTCGTGAATTTGCGTATCTAGCTGATTTACATATTTCTAGGCGTAAATCAGCGTACACGCCCCTAGCAGGCAACGAAAATATGCAGTTAAGATACGACGGCGTAAGAGACTTACGCCGGTCAGATCTAATACAAATCTATGCGTAACTGATTCTAAGAATCAGGCGCATAGATACGACGGCTCGGACTCAGAGTTACGACGGCGTACCTGGAGATACGTCGGCGTAACTCGTACGAGAATCCGGGCCACAGATTTTTTCCCAGCAAAACAATGCTGCTGCCTTGCCTCAAATTAGCCAGCCCATGCACTTTGTGAAGGGAAAGGGTTCCTGTGAGATATAGTTCTGGGGGGGGGAGCGAGCCTAAATAAAAAGGGACTGAACCAGTGCATTCTGCTGATCCCTCCTCCTAGCAGCTAGTTTTGCAAGCCTGGTGATGACTGATTGATAATTTCAGATGCTGTAATAAAAACAGTTTTTACAAACTGTAGAACAAAATGCAGTGACAGTTACCATCCACTTAGATCCCCCCATCACTTCTAAGAAGTGGAAGGTGTATTTATTTTACTGATAGGGTGAAGTTACCAATAGGTGTGTGCTAATCATCGCACAATTTGCATACCCAGACATTATCATCATTTTTTATCAAGGGTATGTCTTTCGACCATGCTCGATAGGTTTTCAGAGACTCCACCTTTATAAACATGCATATTTTGGAAATCAGCCTAAATCTTTGGATGGTCTGATCTTAGCTGTACCTCTGACCGCTCTCTATTGAATATACAGGTACTTGTTTCAGGTCAGTGATATGCTAAGTGGTACAGCAAACATAAGGAATGTGCATCTTTAAAAATAAGTCGGCAAAGGCAACTTCAGTTGGCTAACACGATTGTTCGCTGTGAAAAACATTGTGCTTCCAATGTTTTAGAATTCATTGGTTGATTATAAAGTGAGTCTACCCAGGAGATGCTTGCTGGCTGAGTAAAAAATCTTCTGGCCTTCTTGTTGGAACTCGCAAGCACTTTGGATGAACTCCCTCATGAAGTTCCTGATTCTGGCCATTTTATTAGTTATGTCACCTTTAATTCTAGGTTAAGTGTATCATGTTCTTCATGCATGTGTCTTATTTTATTCCTATAAAAAATCAGGTACACAGTATTTGATCTAAATTTTTGTAGTATGGGTGCACATCAGTGCCAAGAATAGCCAACGGTTTCTGATTTAAAAAAAAAAAAAGAATACCCAACGGTGCACAAAGGAGTCTAGCAATTGGATGCCTCTCAATGACCTAACCAGAATGGACATATGGTTTGGTCAGTATTGCTTTGGCAGTACAAGTTAAGTTAAAAATTCTCTTGTTTCTTAATTTTGGACTAAGTGATGAAATATTTCAATTGTTGTATGTATCCTCACTCGGGAGTTTTCCCTCTATTTCCTGTCTTAAATACATTACAGGAAATTAAAGGAAATTTCCTTAAAGTGAGGAGAAATACCATAGTCTTGCAGAAATCCATAACCTTATCTGCTTATATTTGATGAAACAAAAGTATAACACACAGCTGATTAAATAACAACCTTTATTAAAAATCTGTGTATCACATATCAATATCATTTTAAAGAACTCTGGCATGAACCATTGGCTAGTATAATAAATTAGTCACTCCAGCAAAACTATTTAATAATATGTTTATCAAAATCAGATTTCTTAAAATGTGAACATCCTGTCCTTTTTGTCACTACAGATGTAATTTTGCAAAAGTAATACGTGGTATATATGTGTGTGATATATTTACTAAGCTGTAGGTGTTTTTGTTCTGTAAATGTTAGTTACATTACTATAACCTTACAAAAATGTTAAATTGTAGTCCTATTTTTTTTTTTAACATGAAGTAGTTATTTAATTACTAAAAACCTAATTTATTTTTATTTTGTAGGCAAAATGACTGTGTCTGTTTAAATGGCTTTTTCTGTTGTCTTCAAAAGTCACTGGAAAGAAGTTGATGGTAGTTTAACCTCCCTGGCGGTATGATTCTGTCAGAAAAAACATGCTAAAAGCGGTACCATTATTTGCAAGGAAATTTGGCGTTTTATATTGTAGGTCTGTAATTTTTAGAAATAACTCACTTAAATCTGACCAAACAAGCTTCTAATAGGCATCCCGGGTATGACATTTTTTTAAAAACAAAATTATAAATTATAATATAATAAATAATTATAAATAATTATAACAAATAATAATATAATTATAATAAAAATTATTCAATAATGTAATCAAATCAAAATCACTGAAATTTGCTCAGTTGCAGAATTGTTGCTGTCATTATTTTTTTTTTTTTATGACGAATTTCCCCACAAATCGCTATCGCACAATTCTGCAAGTGATTATAATTTATTATCGCTGTTTTTTAGCTGATCTAAAACTATTTTTGACATAAAGGGACACTTTTGGTTGCTATGGACAATCTACAGTTTGCAGGGAGAAAGAAACGTTTTTATTATATAAAATGACATGCATGACACAGGACAGGACAGACCACTAGGGACAGGGGGGGTGTGTTTTTTTTACATACAGTACTGTAATCTATAAGATTACAGTATACTGTATGTAAGGTGTTTGTTTACGTTTTTGAATTTGGCGCCGTTCTCCGTCCCCGTGCGTCGTAACGTCGCAGGGAACGGAGATCGGCGTCACACGGAGGCACTGTGTGAATCGAGCGAGGTCCCGCTCGCTCACACAGCGCGGTGGCATCGCTGGATCCAGGGACAAGGTAAGTAACTTGTGCCTGTGGATCTAGCGAGGCAAGCCCGAGTCTGACACGGGGTTTCCGCTCGCAGCAGGAAAATCTAACCCCGTGTCAGACTCGGGAAGACCGCCAGGCAGGTTAATGAGCAAAGGGGTTTATTTACTAAAGGCAAATCCACTGTGTACTACAAGTATGTATGGAATGTAGCGTGACATTAAATAATTAAAAAAAATATTGGGAAGTGCACAAATTTGGAATAAAATAAAGGATTTCTTTTAACCTAAATGAACCAATGGCTAGACCAAACAATAGAAACAACATGTGAACATAAATGCATGCACCATATAGTGAAAAGGATGCACTGCTCATTTACACTTCTGTTCATTCACAAAGCCTACTTAGCCCTACAAATTGCAAATAAGGACTTTCTTAAGTGTATGTATTTGCATTAACATGGCCCCTGCCAGAATCCACATGAAATTGCCTAGAGTTGGCAACAGGGTGTTCAGGCCAAACTCTACATATAATGATGGTGGTTATGAGTATGCCTATTGCATTAAAGTGGCTTCTAGACAATTAAATTGGTGTGGCTACATGGTCATTTTGTATTGAGCAGCATGTTCTGGCACCATATCATACCTTCTTTCATTGACACATCACCTCTGTTTGTTTAGTCTTTCTTTAAAATGATTTTTAACTTTTAGACAAGACGTGGTAAAGGTTGTCCACACGATCCCCTCCATTACTAACTGGATGGTATCTGCCTCTTTAGAACCACCAAGATGTGATCCATGTTTAAAAAAAAAATTGTAGCCTGCTGATTCTTTTGTTATTGGGTGTCAAGTTATAAAATGTGGTACATACTAGCAAATGTCCATGGTGGCATAGCCACAGAAACCCGTCTATCCATTGGAAGATCCCTGAGGGCTAGTTTTTTTGAAAGTTATGGCAACACACACAACACATAAACACTTTAATTAAAGGAGTGCTCCAAAAAATGTTAACACTATATTTTTTCTTCATTATAGGCTACCCACCAGGTTAGAGTAGGCTCTGGATATTCGGTAACTTCTACTTCCAGAGTCACTGGAGAGCCTTCCTTAACAGTGACATTAGACAGGTGCTTGGTGAACCCAGGGCTCTGACCTGCAGGGCTAACATTGCTGTGCTTTTCTGAAACACTTTTAATCGCCTCTTGGGTAACTGTATGCCTCTGGCAGGTCTTGGCAGTGTCTGATTGAAACATGAAACCAGAGAATTCATCTGGGGTAGCATGCAGTCTATCTTTAGCTCTAGCAGTATTATCAGAGGCATGCAATTGTTCTGTTTTTTCCGTGCTCTCATAAACAGAACGGCGCTGCAAATGACTCTCATGCACTTCGTTCATCAGGTGGTAGCTGGGTTTTGCTTTGGCAGGTGAAGTACTTAGGGAATAGCGTGTTTCATTGACTACTGTCGAGTGCTGGGAAATAGGAGATTCTGTTTTATACCCAACAGTGGGAGAACAGAGCCTCTCATTATAATTGGAAGTCTTTTCTCTCCTGTGACTCGACAAGTCAGTGTAAGCAACAGGTGTTAGCCTTTCTGAACCATCCACCAGCCTCTTGCCACTGGCATTTATTTGCATTTGCAAGCTGTACGAGCTGACATGCATGTTATGGGAGCTGTAACAATTCTGCTCATCCTGCTCTGTCTCAGACTGGGGCAGGTTGGATTCGGGAGTTTCAGCAAGCGGAGGCAAGGAGATGTCATCAGGGGATATGCACTCATATTCATCACCAGATACAGCTTCTTCTGCTAGCAAGTCAGGCTGTAATTCTGCATTTGCAAGTATACTACCATCTCTGACAGACAAAAGAGGATCTGTAGTTTCCCCATGTTCTCCGCTTATGGAATTTTCGGGAACTTTCTGTGGTTCCTTTGAGGAAAAGCAGAGGCATAAAATTTACAAAAACGTAACTAAGGTTGGGCATAAATGGGCAGTTTTCTTTCTGCAAATGTTAAGACATCTTCCCATTCTTCAAGAGTTCTGCATGCCCCAGAGCACCAGTGTCCAATATCAAAACCCTTTGTTTCACTACACTATAGTTCCCAGAATAGTCAAATTCTCACCTGAGCGATGTATTTGGCCATGAATCAAGGCCATGGTTGGGCTGTTTTGGGGCACCATAAATTAGCATATACAGTATCACACAAAAGTGAGTACACCCCTCACATTTTTGTAAATATTTTATTATATATTTTCATGTGACAATACTGAAGAAATTACACTTTGCTACAATGTAAGTGAGTGTACAGCTTGTATAACAGTGTACATTTTCTGTCCCCTCAAAATAACTCAACACACAGCCATTAATATCTAAACAGCTGGCAACAAAAGTGAGTACACCCCTAAGTGAAAATGTCCAAATTGGGCCCAATTAGCCATTTTCCCTCCCCGGTGTCATGTGACTCGTTAGTGTTACAAGGTCTTAGGTGTGAATGGGGATCCGGTGTGTTAAATTTCACTCTCTCATACTGGTCACTGAAAGTTCAAAATGGCACCTCATGGCAAAGAACTCTCTGAGGATCTGAAAAAAAAATTGTTGCTCTACATAATGATGGCCTAGGCTACACACAGATTGCCAAGACCTGGACCCTAAGCTGCAGCACGGTGCTCAAGACCATACAGAGGTTCCACTCAGAACAGGCCTCGCCATGGTCGGCCAAAGAAGTTGAGTGCACATGCTCAGCTTCATATCTGCATGGCGTTGTCCCATAAGAAAACCTCTTTTAAAGATGATGCACAAGAAAGCCCACACACAGTTTGCTAAAGACAAGCAGACTAAGGCCATGGATTACTGGAACCATGTCCTGTGGTCTGATGAGACCAAGATAAACGTATTTGGTTCAGATGGTGTCAAGCATGTGAGGAGTACAAAGACAAGTGTGTCTTGCCTACTGTCAAGCATGGTGGTGGCAACCAGGTGAGGAGTACAAAGACAAGTGTGTCTTGCCTACTGTCAAGCTTGGTGGTGGTGAGTCACCGTCTGGGGCTGTATTCATTGAGGGAACCAATGAATGCCAACATGCACCTGTGACATAATGAAGCAGAGCATGATCCCCTCCCTTCAAGGACTGGGCCCAGTATGATAATGACCCCAAATACACCTTCAAGACGACCACTGCCTTGCTGAAGAAACTGAGGGTAAAGGTGATGGACTGGCCAAGCGTGTCTCCAGACCTAAACCCTATTGAGCCACTGTGGGGCATCCTCAAACGGTAGGTGGAGGAGCGCAAGACCTCTAACATCCACCAGCTCTGTGATGTCATCATGGAGGAGTGGAAGAGGACTCCAGTGGCAAACTGTTGAGCTCTGTTGCCCAAGAAGGTTAAGGCAGTGCTGGAAAAAAAATGGTGGCCACACAAAATATTGCCACTTTGGGCCCAATTTGGACATTTTCACTTAGGGGTGTACTCACTTATGTTGCCAGCGGTTTAGACATTAATGGCTGTATGTTGAGTTATTTTGAGGGGACAGCAAATTTACACTGTTATACAAGCTGTAAACTCACTACTTTACATTGTAGGAAAGCGTAATTTCACATGAAAAGATATAATAAAATATTTCAAAAAATGTGAGGGGTGTACTCACTTTTGTAAGATACTGTATGCTCTGTTTTCAATATTTGTAACAGTTTTATGATTATTTTAGTGGATCTTGCCGCCTACCTTTTTGTATCTATCTCTTGTATCTGTTAAAATCAATAGTTATTATTTCTTACGGTCCCTGTTAAATAAATTGTCTAACCGGTTAGGCATCAACATCCTACTTCTAATCTAGGTCATAAACTTAAAGCTTCAGGCAGAATTATTGGACACTAATTAATGTAGACCTGTGATAATGAATACATCTTTGACTGTATTTTTTTATTTATTTTTTAAACAGTGTAAATATCTGTCTGCGACCTGTAGTTTACTCTCAGGACTAATTGCACATAAATACTTGATATATTGAAACATTTGATATACAATGCATGTATGTATTTAACTTCTGTGTTAGCTGCTTGCCTTAAGTGATTCTGAATTGCTCCAACCAATGGTAAAATAACCTACACATACCTCCGAGTCCAGCTTCTCTTCTAGCTCCTTTAGGTAGATACATAAATCATCCACAGAGTTGATGGCTTCCTTGTGTTTTACTAATATCTTCTCAATTAACTTCATACCATCATCCGCTCCTGTAAATATATACAAAGTACTTATCATTTCCGTCTCCTCCTGAAATCACAGTAATGGCACTCACTCAACTTACAGTCACCTCCTTCTCCACGAAGCCCATACCTCTGGCCTTCTCCTGTGCCCATGTGTACAGTGTTTGACAACAATGTGCAAAGAAGCAATAGAGTAGAGTGTGAGACTATACAGTATATATATTTCTGCATGATTATGGAAAAAGTGAGAATCACAATTTTTTTTGCTTAACCACCTCAATACCGCACGCCGCCATATGACGTCCTGGTATTGAGGGGGGGGGGATATCTGAATGATGCAGCTACAGGCATCATTCAAATATCCTTATTTTCAGCTGGCGATTCTGCACACCATAAGAATGATCATAGAGGCAGTTCCAATGCTTGATCGTTATTATAGGCGACGGGAGGAGACGCCCCCTCCCTCCAGCCACCATACAGTGCTTCTCCGGGCTCTCCCGTGCCATCGGGGGCCCAGGGGAACGAATCGGTCGCTTCCGGATGACAAGGATAGAGATGACAAGATGGTCACTGGTCATCTCTATGACCGGCGGAGGAGTTATGATGTCACGCCCTGGAAGTAAACAAAGCCGCAATCGTGGCTGTCGGCATGAGATCGGTGAATTTTTTTTCACAATCTCATGTTTTTAAGCCTGGAGGAGAGATGTGGGGTCTTATTGACCCCGCATCTCTCCATAAAGAAGACCTATCACAATAGATTCCAATTACAAGGGATGTTTACATTCCTTCTAATAGGACTAAAAGTGATAAAAAAATGTAAATAAAGGTGTAAAAATAAAACAAAATAAGTAAAATAAAAAAATACATTAAAACGCCCCTGTCCCCGGTAGCTCGCGCTCAGAAGCGAACACACACGTAAGTACCGCCCACATATTTAAACGTTGTTCAAACCACATATGTGAGGTATCACCACGTGCGTTAGAGCGTGTGCAACAATTCTAGCACTAGACCTCCTCTGTAACTCTAAACTGGTAACTTGTAAAAAAAATTAAAGTGTCGCCTATGAAGGTTTTTAAGTACCGAAGTTTGGCGCCATTCCATGAGTGTGTGCAATTTTACAGCGTGCAAGTTAGGTATCTATTTACTCGGCGTAACATCATATATCACATTATACAAAACAATAGGGCTAACTTTACTGTTTTGTTATTTTTTAATTAATGAAATGTTTGAAAAATTATTGCGCAAATAACGTGTAAGATAAAAAGTTGCAATGACCGCCACTTTATTCCCTAGGGTGTCTACTAAAATATATATATATATATATATATATATATATATATATATATATATATATATATATAGATAGATAGATAGATAGATAGATAGATATATATATATATAATATTTGGGGGTTCTGAATAATTTTATAGATGAAGGAGAGAAGTGCCAGAATAGGCCCAGTATTGAGGTGGTTAAATAAAAGATCACGATTCTCGGTGCAGCATCATCTTTTACATAATACAAAAAATTGGGGTTTATTATTTATTTATCTGTTTTATTAATTGAAGTGTATTTTTTCCCAAAAATGTTGTTTGAAAGACCGCTGCGCAAATACAGTGTGACATATAATATTGCAATGGCCTCCATTTTATTCTCCAGGGTCTCTGCTAAAAATATATATATAATATTTGGGGGTCCTAAGTAATTTTCTAGCAGAAAATACTGATTTTAACTTGTAAGCAACAAGTGTCAGAAAAAGGCTGATGCCTTGTACACACGATCAAGTTTCTTGGTGGTTAAAAGACTGCTGGTAAACCCGAGGGGAAAACCAAGAATCGGCTTGGTCACTTTTCCCTGTGTACACACGGCCGGCTTTCCCGACAGGAAAACTGCCTGAGAGCTTTGGTCAGAAAACCGGCCGTGTGTGCTCCACAGCAGTGTTTCCCCATAAAAAAAACGCGGCGATTCGCGACGGGAAAAAATAGAACATGTTCTTATTTTTTTTCTCTCAGTTTTTCTGTCGGGAAAACTGCTAGGGAGCATGCACACGGCCGGTTTTTCTGACCAAAAGAAAACATGACAGTTTTCCCGTCCGGAAAACCCATCGTGTGTACGAGGCATTAGACTTTAAGTGGTTAAACTGACCTCATTTACAGACCGAAGTTCATCCCATTGAGCTAAACGAACTAAATGTTACAATGTTTCCTTTTATCTCTCAGCACTAAGCAATTTTGATAAACATTTGCTGGGTGGTTGTTTTGTTTTGACAGCTGTGAGTGAGTAGAGAACGGCAGCTCAGTCTCAGGTTCATGGCAATCTTCTTATAGCCTAGGCTATCTTTATGTAAAGCAATAATTATTTTTTTCAGATTTGCCATGAGGTGCCATGTTGAACGTCCAGTGACCAGTATGAGAGAGTGAGAGTGATAACACCAAATTTAATACACCTGCTCCCAATTCACACCTGAGACCTTGTAAAGCCCCATACACACGATCAGACTTTTTGACAACAAACTTCAAAATGAGCAGGTTTTCAAAAAATCTAACCATGTGTACGCTCCATCGGACAAACTTTTCCAGTTTTCATCGGACAAAAGTTTGCTCTGCAAACGGACAAACTTTTCAGCAACAAAAGTCTGATGGTGCAAAGTCCTATCGTGTGTACAGAAATCCATCAGACTTTAGTCCAAAGTACAAACACGCATGCCCAGAACCAATGTTAAAATCAACCAACAATAGCAGAAGTTGACCAAAGGGTGGCGGTAAAGAGCAGAAAAATCACGTGATTTTGGGAAAGTTTGCAGAAAAAGTCCTGCCGTGTGTATGCTATGGGTGTGCCCCGGCCAACTCCCTTTAAACAAAAATCCACGGAAAAGTTTGTTTGAAGTCCTACCCTGTGTATGGGGCTTAACACTAATGAGACACATGACACCTGGGAGGGAAAATGGCTAATTGAACCCAATTTGGATATTTTCACTTAGGGGTGTACTTTTGTTGCCAGCAGTTTAGACATTAACATTTACATTGTAGCAAAGTGTAATTTCTTCAGTGTTGTCACATGAAAAGATCTAATAAAATATTGACAAAAGAGTGAGGGGTGTACTCACTTTTGTGAGATACTGGAGAGAGAGACAGAGAGAGAGAGAGAGAGAGAGAGAGAGAGAGAGAGAGAGAGAGAGTATATAATCCAACTTTAGATTTACATATTAAAATTGCAGTCAGGACTAGAGTTGCACTGATACATGCTTTTGGTGAGTAATACTTGTGCTCAAGTACTTGCCAATACCTTTGTGGTGCGATTTGCGGATTTGAGCTCATACAAAATGAATGGGCTCAAATTGCACTGTGAAGAATCACATGCGATTTGAACAGGAATGCAGTGCGATTCCTGTCCGAATCACATGCGGTTTCCTGCACTGCTCCTGTGTGAACCCAGTCTGAATTACTATTACTATCACTATTACAAGCCTGGGTTCATACAGGAGCAGGTTGTGGAAACCGCATGTGATTCACTGCAGTGTGATTTGAGCCCATTCATTTTATATGGGCTCAAATCGCACCACAAAGGTATCGGTTTCAGGTATCAGAGCATTTGCACTCATGCAAACGCTTAGTACCGGCACCAATACTGATACAAGTACCGGTGCAACCTTAGTCAGGACATTTATAAAGATCTAGCTTGACTGGTGTGGCAAGCCAACAAGGCTAATCTTAAATATTTGGACCCCAGGAAGTATAAAATGCTTACCATAAATATGTTTTGCAATGTTGATCGCCTGCTGTATTCTCTCTTCCTGTTGTGGTAGTGTAGGATCTACAAACTTGTTAAACTGCTTCAAAAGCACCTCTACTGCTTCCTTGGTTTTACATTCTGCAGAGTATCGCCCCACTCGCACAACTGTTGCACAGGCTTCTTCACACCAAAACTGGCTCTTTTGTTAAAAAAAATAAAAAAATAATACATTTTGTTATTGCTAGTTTGTCTGAATTAGAATGCACACTGAATGGTAGTATTTAGTTATAATTGGACACTAGTGAGATGGACAAAGCACTAGGGACAAAATAAATGTGAAATTATTTGATACAGTAATTTAATCTGTAAGATTACAATGAACTGTATGTGTTATGTATTTTGTACGCAACACTCGCAGGGAACAGAGCCCGACACAGAGCATTGGTCGGATGATTCGGCAGGGGACACAGCGGGGGGGAGGGGACATTGCAGGATCCTCTTGACAAGGTAAGTAACCTGGACCAGGATTCTGCAATGCAGTTCCGAGTGTGACTCGGAGTTAGCGCTAATGGTACTGAAATTTAACTCGAAGCCCCACTTGGGAATACCGCCAGGAGGGTTAAGAGGTATAGAAGGCATGTAGGCAGGTGCAGTCTGTTTTCTCCCCTGCAGTCATGGGAAACATGGTACCTCTATGGTTTCCCAGCGTCACTGAGGAAGAATTCCAGTTAAATGCTGTCACCCCATATGACTCTAGTGGCCATCTTGGGTCAGGCAGGGCCTTTTTTAAGGACCTGGCTCCCGGGTTAGGCACGCTTTATGCAAGTGGGTAGCGTAGGGAAAAGTACACTGTTTGCAAGGGTCAGCACTACTGATAGGGAAAGGATCCTGATGAGGAATTACAGCATTGGGGTCACAAGTCTTCTGGATACCTTCCCGGCTGGGCACGAGATGGCCAGGCCACATTCTGCCCCTCTCAACAAATGCTGTCAGCCTGGCTGAAATCTGCTCTTGTCATGTTGCTGGAAACTGTGAGTGCACCCGGTTGGGTAGTCCGCCCACCGGCTTAGTTGTAAACTGTTGCTGCAATTGTTTAATACAAGTTTTATACTGCATCTAAATGTGTGACTATTTGCCGCCGCACTATGCTGCACCCGCCAACAGGCTGCTCACTGCTGGACAAGTCAACACACTAGCATGATATATCAGTTTGAGGTGGCCTACTTCTCTAAATATCACGGAAACATCAAAACATGCCACACTCCTCACCTCCTCCATTACGTGTTGTAGGTCTTCAGCCATTTCAAGGTAGACTTTGTAATCTTGTGTCACACTATTAAAATCATTAACATGTTTTTGTAGTTCACAAATGGCCTCACAAATATTATCAGTTTTCTGGGGTTCCATGCCTATTTTCTTTTCTAAACTATCAATTTTCTTCTTTAAAGCCTGCAAATACATAAAAAAAATCATGAGCATTAACTGCCAGTGTGAAAAAAATGTTGTTTGCACATCATAATTAATATCTAATAAGGTTTTATCTCTAAAAACAGTGCATTAAAGGCCAAATTAAAAATAATACCAAGTATTGGCAAATTTAAAATACAAGTCTTTAAAAATATCTATGGCTTGCTGAAGAGTCTTGAGGGTTTGTATATAAAAATAGCCAAAGTAAGCTCTTGGCACATATTCTGATGTTCGCTTATTGTCTCCTGGCTTCGCCTGTATGAAAACGCGGCACACTTGTACAAGCTGTAGTAGTCGTTTATTGAGGAATAGCAAAAGGTGAGTTTTGTGAGATCATGTGCTTTAATGAATCTAAAAGCTTACATTCTATAGTAACTAGTGAATGGTATTATTTTACCTGCTTTATGTCTTTTTTTATCAGTGGCTGTCACTTCATATGTCACAGTTTGATAGATAGGGAACAGATTTGTAACAGCAGAGACTGAAGGCAGCTCTGTCTGCTGGAAATGACATTATGTTAATGGTGGCAATAAATGGCTTACTTAAACCCCTTTTGATGATTGAATTGGATATGTGAGTGGATTGGGTCACTAGGATGCAATAGCAAGAATTGTACATGTTGGAACTACTCTGTCACTGAGATTTTCCAGTATATCTGAACATCTGCACAAACCTTCTCTCTTCTCATTGCAGAGGGATGGAAATTTTAAAAACACTTATGCCCCGTACACACGATCGGAATGTCCGATGGAAAAAGTCAGATTGACTTTTTCCATTGGATTTTCCGATCGTGTGTAGCCCCATCTGAATTTTTCATCGGAAATTCCGATGAATTCCATCGGAGTTTAGATATATAACATGTTCTAATTTTTTCCAATGGACTTCCGTCGGAATTCAGATGAGATTTTGCCAGGCAAAAGCTTGATCGTGTGTATGCGGCATAACTGCTTCCTCTAATTCGAAAATGCATATTACACACTAGTACCATATGGGTTCTAATTTACTAAAGGGATAGAGACTGGTTATTTAGCTAAGTGAATAAGTGAACAACCTTGTCTATATAGGTTAATCAACCCCATAGTCTCCATATAGCAATTCAGGGATTTCGCCTTGTGCCATTTCTAGATCTGTCAGATTTGAAAAAGTGGAGTCCTGCACACTCAAAGCCACACGCATAGGTCCGAACCAAGCCTAAGGCCGTTTCCGCGGATAAATCCTCTGGCGGATTTGGATCTGATGGTTGTACTAACCATCAGATCGAAATCCGCGCGGAATACATCCGCGGTGACGTGGCCGCGATGATGATGCGGCGACGTGCGCAACGCTGTAAGATAAAGACTTCCACGCATGCATTGAATCATTACGACGCATGCGAGGGAGGGAATCGGATGGATTGATCCGGTGAGTCTGTACAGACCACCGGATCAATCCACTGGACAGGATTCCAGCGGATGGATTTCTTAGCATGCTAAGAAATTTTTATCCGCTGGAAATCCATCGGCCCGAATAATATCCGCGGATAAATTTCCGCTGGGCCGTACACACCACAGGATCTATCCGCTGGAACTGATCTGCGGATAAATACCAGCGGATAGATCCTCTCGTGTGTATGGGGCCTTAGGGGTTGATTTACTAAAAGCAAATAGACCGTGCACTTTGCAAAGTTTAGTTGCTCCAGAGCTTAGTAAATAAGCAGAAGCTCTGCTGACTTCCATCATCCAATCATGTGTGAGCAAAAATGCTGTTTTTTTTTTTCCTTGCATGTGATGGGGTATTCTTTGCAAAGTGAAGCTTAACCTCATTTACTGAACTCTGGAGCAACTGCACTTGCAGTCTATTTGCCAACCCCTTAGGGTCACTTTAATTTCCCATATGCTTTTGACCATTGCAGGAAGTTACAGCTCTACAAAAATTCCATGTATGCAGTATCTTTACTGAGTATGCCCAGCTAGGAGTGACATTATTATGTACATTTTCATGATTACATTGTTATGCTTGATAGATAATTTTCTTGTCATGGTATACTGTTCCCAGTACATTTTATGACACATAATATTATTTTTCTAGACCGCAGGGCTCTAACAAGAAAACATTCTCATTTATATCCTAAAATGTTATTTGCATCATTAAACTCACAAATGTGTAATTAAATTGAAACAAATTGCACAATTTTGGCAGCTGTTTCACAGCACTTACCTGAAGTCTTTCAGCATACATTTCAACTTGCTGTAGCTGATTCTTAATTACTTTCAGATTCCTTCCTTTATCTGCTTTTTTTGTGTAGTTAAATTTTAGGTTATTAATTTTTTTCTTCAGATCCTTAAATGATTCTTTTAGCTGAATGATTAGAGACATTTAAAAAAAAAAAAAAAAAAAGCAGTTTTACATTTATTCACACTTTTCTTTACCGGCAGTATATTTAATTTACATGTAATTTGTTCCGATAATCCTGATAATTATGATTTTGCATCAGACTTGGCTCTGTAGCTGTTCATTTTTTAACCTTGGAGAACTTTGTTTGACATAATGCTACAGTTTAAGCACATTATTAAAATTTTCCATAGACTGCCATCTGTCACGAAGTTTAAAGAGAGAAGAGAGGCTATATATATATATATATATATATATATATATATATATATATATATATATATATATATATATTAATGGCATTGAACAAAATGGAACTGTTTCGATTCATGGGCAGAGAAAACATTGCAGGGAAAATCACAGACCCAGAACAAGTAAACAGTAAGTAAAAATATATTTATATTTAAAAGGGAATGCTTTATCTGGGTTCTGGATCAGTGTATCATAAAGCATGGAAGCAAAGAATCAGCATGACAGGCACAGAACCAGCATTTTTAGAAAGAGAGGACAAAAGTGGCAATCCACTAATGTCTCTCATAGCAGGTACATTTGAATTATTAGCAGATATTTTTATTGAACCTCTCAATGATCCTTCCAGTGGATATGATTATCTATAGTCATTGACGAGACAAGTTACTAGTATGAGCAGTTTTTATACACCAGAATATACACCAGAATGCTAGCCATTCTAAATGCTGATCACTTTTTTTGCTGTGTCTCAGCCAATCAGGAGGGAGAGTCCTAGATGGCGGAGGGACTGGTGGACACCACTGGATAGAGATGGGGCTCAGGTAAATATTATGGGGTGCTGTGGCGGCTGCTGTATACAGAAGGTTTTTGTTCTTAATGCATAGAATGCAGTAAGATAAAAAAATAAAGTATTTTGGACAATAGTTTTGCACAGAACAGCCCTGATCCTCCTCTTCTGGGGTCCCAAGCAGTCGCTCCTGGCTCCTCCCCTCTTCTGAGTGCCCCCATAGCAAGCCACTTACTATGAGGTCACTAATGTGGGCTCAATCCCGAGCTGAGTTCAGACACTGCGCTAGATCAAGATCGGGCTCAAGTAAGTATAAGGATTAGCTGGGGGGAAGGGGGGGTGAGGTGAACGCAGACTTTTTTTTACCTTAATTCAGAGAATGCATTTAAGTAATATTAAGAGCCGGTTCACACAGGAGCGACTTGTGATCCGACTGAAGTCGCCCCAAGTAGCGCGACATTAGAAATTCAATGGAAATTAATGGGAGCCATCTTAATGTACACTACTGAAGTCGCTCCAACTTCAGAAAGGGTTCCTGTATTACTTCACTCGGATTTCTAGGCGACTTGTATCCATTGATTTCAATGGAAGTCGCCTCCAAAGTCGGATCACTGTCTTGACTGAAGTGACTTTCCAGGAAGTGAAAATAATTTTTACGGACAAACCCCTCCCTCCCACAGAGCTTATTATTATTTGATTGGCCACTGGCTTTGTCGCCTGTCCTGGAGGCGACTTGAGGCGCGTTGTAAGTCGCCCCAAGTCGCGCTGCTGTTCGCGCTCAAGTCGTCTCTATTAAGTTGCCTGTGAAAGTCGCGCTGGAAGTCGTGTTGCCCCAGTGTGAAACAGCGCTAAAGGCTTTTTTCTATCTTTATTTTAAAAGTAACAAACGTGTTATGCTTGGTTTTGTACAGAGCAATCTGGATCTTCCTTTTCTCTGGTCCTTTGCCAGCGTTCCTGGCCCCCCCTCATGCCCCCAGAAGAAGCAACTTGCAATGGGGGGAACCCAAGCAAGCTAGTTCCAGATCCACGGTTTTGCGTGTCCATTCACAAACAGAGCCGATGATTGGGTAATAGAAGTCAGCAGGGCATCATTACATTCACTAAGTTAATGGAAAATTTCCCTGCAAGGTGCACACTGCACAGCCTATCTGCCTTTAGTAATTCAATCCCACCATTCTCAAATGTTTATAGTAGGTTTTTGGGTTGGCTGTCTATTTGTAACCAAAGATGCTTATGCAAAGAGGCCGGGTGGTTATGAAAGCAGCGCTTCCTAGCATGTTACACAACAGATATCCTTCTTTTAGGGCAGCTAGTTGGAATAAGTACTGTACTTAACCCAGTAATATGCAGACAGCACATAAAAGGTGATGGGATAGGCTGACAGTGATTTATTGAGTAAGACGAAGGAGATGGTTTTGTTTGTTCATATGCTGTATGACAGAAGCGAAGAGTCAGGACGAGAGGAAAAAGCTTTTACAACCCTTCATTTTGGTGTCAGACGGGGCACAGCAGCTGCAAATAAACACTGACACATGAGCTATTTTTTTCTGAGAACCGTAGATATGATTTCACATACGGTCTCTGCTCAAAGGAGAAGTGCTCTCGTCTCAGGGACATTTTAGAAATGCACTTACAGTCTAGCTTACAATAGTTCTAAGCAATTTTAACATATGGCAGATAGCTACAACTACAGAAGCAAGAGGGAAACAACCAATCAGGTTAATTGTTTTTTTCCAATGTTGAAATCTGCATATATTTGGCAGGAAATTGCTCTGTTTTTTTTTGTTTTGTTTTTTAATGTATGTGTTTTTTAGTCTTTCTGTATATTATACAGTGCAAGATGATATTCCAAAGCAGATCATATGCTGATATATGTAAACAGGATAAGGATATAAAAAATTTAATGAGACCCCTTCCCAAAGACCCAACCAGTTCTGTAAGAAATCATCAAGTTATAATAATGAACAGGTGAAGGTACAGGGAAAGCGGAATTACAAATCCAATGAACAAATTATCTGAGTAGAATTCATGACTATAAAGCAAATAGGTCTCCAATCACCCAGAGGTATATGTCAGCAGACGGATGATTTTTTACGTAGTGGAACACAGAAGGGGCACCTAAGTGCCCAAAGTGAAGAGTAGCCACAGGGAGGAGAACAAAGTAAGCAAAGAGAGTATAGGAGTTGCACAAGAAGGGTAAAATATTAATAATAATAATTTTAAAAAAGTGTGGGCGGTTGGAGCGGGTGGATAGGTTTGAGTTCGGGGGGTAAGGAGAGAAAATAGAAAACCTACAGCTTTAACCCTTGCTTGAGTTTTCAAAACCCATGCCAGCTGATATATTGAAAGGAAACCTTCTAGGAGATAGTATAGAGTCTGCCATTTTTAAACCACTTGTTTCTTATCTGTCATGGTGATCTAGGGACCCCAATATAATCTGAGGCACTGGCCAAGTACAAGTGTCCAGTTTAGGAGTATTCTCTTGAAGTAAGAGACAACCAGACATCTAGTACCGTATTTACCGGAGTATAAGGCAACTGGGCGTATAAGACGACCCCCTAATTTTTCAGCTTAAAGGTTGGTTTTGGGATATACTTGCCGTATAAGACAACCCCCTTCCGACACACCTCACTGTGCTCATTGCATACCTCACTGTGATCATTGCATACCTCACTGTGCTCATTGCATACCTCAATGTGCTCATTGCATACCTCACTGTGCCCATTGAATACCTCACTGTGCCCATTGCATACCTCGCTGTGCTCATTGCATACCTCACTGTTCTCATTCGTACCTCACTGTTTTCATTGCATACCTCACTGTGCCCATTGCCTACATCACTGTGCCAAACTCCAGATCTCCATATCTTATCCCTGTATGCAGAATCAGACTTCAGGCGTCCATTGTTCAAAAGCCGCGCCGCCTCCTCGTCCTGTTCTCTGATAGGCAGAACACTCAGTTTCCCAGCAGAGCCTGTGTTCTGCCTATCACAGAGGTCCTCTCGTCCGTGGATGAGAGGACCTCCGTGATAGGCGGAACACTGAACAGAGGCTCTGCTGGGAAACTGAGTGCTCCGCCTATCACGGAACAGGACGAGGAGGCGGCGAGGCTTTTGAATAATGGACGCCTGAAGTCTGACTGACTCTGCATCTGGCGTATAAGACGACCCCCAACTTTTGGGCGATATTCTTAAATACAAAAGGTCGTCTCATACGCAGAAAAATACGGTATTAGAAAGAGGTCAGCAATACAGGTCCAGTATTTCTCTCAGTACAGACCTACATTAGTCTCCATGCACACTAGCATTTTTTTGAAGCTCCAAAAACACTAGAAAAAAAATGCTGGGTAAAAAATGATGCTATTAGCATTTTTGTGCCCACTTCTAGTAGTGTTTTGGTAGCTTTTAGGAGTGTTAGCATTTTATTAGCTTTCTTACAGTGCATGAAGAAAAATAATCTGCTTAAAAAAAAGCTGTTAGGAGTGTTTTAATATTAGTGTTTAGGACCGTTTGTGTTTTTTTTTTCTGCAGGGGAAACGTTACCAAGAACTTACCAAAAAATTATACTCCTAGACACTGAAGCTTAAAAAACGCCAGTAGCCTAAAGTAGTGTACGTGGACACACAGGATAACACCATTTAGCTTCTAAGAGCTTAAAAAAAAACAGTGCGCATGGAGCCTTAAAGGGGATCTAAAGAGTTTTTTCACCTTAATGCATCCTATACACCTTGCCCTGTCCAGCCCCCCCCGAGCCCCCGTTTTACTTACCTGAGCCCTGAACTTCCGTGGGCACGATCACGCGTCGTTCTCCCCACGGCTTCTCGCCTCTTCATTGGGTAGATTGATAGCAGCGCAGCCATTGCTCCCGTTGCTGTCAATCAAATCTAATGACGCCCCCCGGGGGGCAGGGCCAAGTCATACACTCGGCGGCTATGTACGCAGAGTATATGACATGAGAGCGCGCCCGCAAGGTAACCCCCTCGGGAAAGAGCTTCCCAGAGGGGGTTATCCATTGTGTGGAGGAGCCGTGAGAGCCACCGTTGGACCCCAGAAGAGGAGTCCTGATTGGCACTGATAGGCAGCATTGAAGGGCACTGAGAGGTGGCACTGATGAGCACTGAAAGTTGACACTGGTGGACATTGATAGATGGCGCTTATGGGCACTGATTAGCAGCACTTGTGGGCACTGATGGGTAGCACAGATCGGGACAGATGTCCCTGTAACAGAAGGCAGTTACCGGCTTTATTCCTTTCTCCTCACACTGATCAAGAGGAGAAATAAAGCATGTAACCAGCTCCTGTTTACTTCCTGATCAGCTGTCATTGACTGACAGCTGATCACGTGGTAAAGGGCACGCTGTGATTGGCCCTTTACCCAGTTCTGTGATCAGCCGAGCAGGACGAGCAGGGTGGACATGGGGGAACTTCTATTGATGCCCTCCAGGTACTGGAAGCCTGCACTGTAGCCATCATTCGGCTATAGCACAGGTGGAAAGTGGTTAAAAAGAATATGACTTGTGTATGATAGCAGTGCAGAAATATGGTTACCTGAACCTCAACCAAAAAACAACAATGTCATAGATACTTTTTATTTATAAAATGTATACTGTTTTTGGAGTTTCTTTTGTCTGTTTTGCCCACAATAGTGCCTCCTGTATTGGAGGGTATTCTTTGATGCCTTGAATAGACTTTTTTTTAAATAAACTGCTAAAACCTATTGGAAGATCAGGTAAAATATGAAGGGCCTATTCACACTTTTGTATTGTTTCAGCTTCTCTATGTCTGGTGTGTTGTGGTACCATTTATTGTGAATTCATCCCGGTGCATTGTACGGTAGAGCCTAAAGCACAACAGCTCACCACAACACATATACCATGAGTTCTGGTGCACTGTGTTCTTAAAAATGGGTTGTGAACTTTTTATCCATTGTGGTGCTTTGGCAGCCTATTTATTACAAATGAGTTGCCTCAACACAAATTCAATGAGTACACATTAATGCACCACAACGAAACACTTAAATGTGAATGGGTCCGGATACTGTTCCATGTGTGGATAAACATCTGCTTCCAGTACTCTGACATTGGTAAGGGTACAGAAGTTACATCTGCCTGTAAATGCAGCCAGTTGTCAATATGTTACAGGGAACTGTGTTGTAAATACTTCTACCCATAATATACAGTAAATCATAGCATCTCATTTTATTTTGAGCTATAACCTGGTTAGAGATAAAGGAGACTCTCTTAACTAATAACAAATACACTTGTTAAAGTGGTCTTAAAAGGCTAATTTCGCTTTATAGGTGCCAGCAATATGGTACATATGTAACCCACTGTAGAAAATATGTTTCACCGTGCTATAAAATCCACTAGTACTATTGCTATTTCTCCCTAAATTGATTTGATTTTGAATAGTACGAACATCTTTGTAACATAGAATATCATTAATAATAGGATCCTTGCTCGAACAAAGTTAAATTGAGAATGAGGTCATCTATGACCTGCAAGCATTTGTTGTCACCTCCAACAACTGGTGACTGGTTTCCTAAAATATCCCTTTAATACATTTAAAAGGATTTGTAGACAAATAGATAAAACCTACATATTTGTACAGACAAGTCACGCTTGCACTTTGTGGTTGAACCACTCTGTCTCTTAGCTGCCCATAGACTGTCAGAGTTCTATCTGGGAACTTTGGCTGGTTAGATATCTTCCTCTTCCTAAACAAATCACTCACTGTAAGAAGCTGATGCCTTCTTTTTCCCAAACCAGACAACCAACAGATATGGTACAGAGAAGCGTGTCGCTTCGGCTGTGATCGCCGCAGTGATTCCTGGGATTACTTAGCTATGTCTCCTGGGAGCACAGCGTGACGCTGCCAGGGAGACGATTCTCTAGCCCAGCAGAAGAACTCTCGCGTGATTTTACACGTCACATGACTATTGCATTACAGCATTTACCGCATCCCGGAAGGATTTGCTTGTGGGCTTCAGAGTGCCCACAAGCAAGATGGAAGCCTCCAGGAATTATTTTTATAAAGTCTCTTTTGCGGCAGAAAGACATTTCGGGGGCCTATGAAATAAGGACACGTGAGTACCCCATTAACTATGTGAAGAGCGACAGATGAATATGAAAAACAAAAAAAACGTATTCCCGCGGAACCCCCGCTTTAATGGCATGTAATTGTTCACTGACAGGCTGCGTGTTCTGACTGCAAGGATCAGACTTTCCACAATGCTGGCAAAGACCGATTTCCCAAAACCGAGATCTATTTCTTTGACCATTTAAAGACTTTTATTTAGTCTTATCCATCACTCCATGATGTCTTTTGATGATGTCAGAGTTCAGACAGTAATATGACTTACATTTCGTTAGAATGACCCCTGATTAAAGTTCCTGGAAATATATTCTAAATATACATATATTATATAGGATGGCCATCCGAAACAATCCTCAAATAAACATGCTATCCATGATCCATGGCTCCATAAAATCCACCAAAAAGATATCCTCCATAATTTTTTAACCACAGCCAGAGCTGTCATCCTTTGCCACTGCAGTTCCCCCAGTAAAGCCTTGTACACGCGATCAGTTTTCCTTACGGGAAAACTGTGAGGAGAGCTTTTGGCCGGGAATCCCGGCCGTGTGTATGCTCCTCGCAGTTTTTCTGATGGGAAAACTGCCCAAGAACTGATGGACAAAAAAAGAGAACCGCAGTTTTTGGCAGTTTTCCTATGGGAAAAACTGCAATGGAGCATACACCCGGCTGTGATTCCCGGCCAAAGCTCCATCGCAGTTTTCCTGTCGAGAAAACCGGCCATGTTTAGGGGAAAGACTGAACCGAGCACGTTCTCGGCTTTCCCCTTGGGATTATCGACGGGAACTTTTCCCATCGGAAAATCCCGTACGTGTGTATGAGGCAAAACTGAATGGGTATTTTTCTCCATCATGGACCTAGAACATGTTTGAGCAGCAGAATATGAAAGGCTGAATCAACACACACATGGCATCTCTCTAAATATAATTCCTTATCATCTCAGCTATGGTGGGGAGAGGTGTAGTGTTTTTCTAATTTTCCCACCCTCCCCTTGGATCCTTTCAACTGTTTCTCCACCCATTCCAAACCTCCACCCTAACTCTTTTCCTCTACTCCCTAACCTTACCTATCAACTTGTATTTTCTAAAAAATTCCTATACCCCTCCCCCTGTCTTTCGTAGGTGAAACATAGGCGACACTGGACAACAATAACTGAAGTAACTGTGCATAGACACAAATGGTGTACACGTTGCTACATCACATTTATATTTGTATCGACATACATCGCATTTATATTTGTATCGACATACATTGCATTTATATTTGCAACTATGGGGGTTGATTTACGAGCTGGAGAGTGCAAAATCTGGTGCAGCTCTGCATAGAAAGTAACCAGCTTTCATTTTTTTGTCAAAGCTTAACCACTTCAACTCCTGAAGACTCCAGAGCATGTTTTACAATACTGCGTTGCTTTAGCTGACAATTGCGTGACCGTGTCACACTGTACCCAAACAAAATTTACATCCTTTTTTCCCCACAAATAGAGCTTTTTTTGTGGTATTTGATCACCTCTGTGCTTTTTATTTTTTACACTATAAACAAAAAAAGAGGGACAATTTAAAAAAATAACTAAAAGAAATGTACTTTCTGCTTTAATGCATAGCCCAAAAAAATGTAAAAAAAAACGAATTTATTCATCAGTTTCGGCTCATATATTTTCTTCTACATATTTTTGGTAAAAAAACAAATCACAATAGGCATATATTGACTGGTTTGCGCAAAAGTTATTGCATCTACAAACTACAGGATAGATTTAGGCACTCTTATTTATTTGTTATTGTCTTTACTGGTAATGGCAGCGATCTGCGATTTTTAGCAGGACTGCGACATTGCCTAGGACAAATCTGACCCCAAATTCCACTTTTTGGGGACCATTGACATTATTACATTGATCAGTGCTATAAAAATGCATTGATCAATGTAAAAATGACACTAGCAGGGAATGGGTTAACACTAAGGGGCGATCAAGGGGTTAAGTGTGTTCCCTCAGAGTGTTCTAACTGTAGGGGGGGTGGGCTTACTGAAACATGACAGAGATCACTGTTCCCGATCACTGGGAGCAGTAGATCCCTGTCATGTCACTAGACAGAATGGGGAAATGCCTTGTTTACATAGGCAGTTCTCCGTTCTGCCTCTCCTCACTGCAATCGTGGGCTGCCAGCGGACATCAAATACGAGGGACCCACTGGCACGCTCCCACGGCATGTGGCGGGCGCGTGGGCATCTGCTATATAGTTTTTGTAGACCGACGAACAGGTACATCAGTTTGCGCAAGAGTGCCATTCTGCAGACGTATATCGGCGTGAGCCAGTCGGCAAGTGGTTAATTGAACAAGCTGAACTTCCTACCATGCACAGCTGCACCAGATTTAGCATTTTTCAGTTTTAGGAAATCAACCCCTATGTGTCTTTTGAATGATACACTACAATCTATGATATGAATATGTAGACTACTGCAATTGTTTTTTTTTGTTTTGTATATTAAAAACCTAATAAAATCAGATTTAACTAAATCATTTTATTTAGTCAACGTGTTTCAAGTTGGGTCACTTTCTCAGTGTGCATGAAAGAAATATGGAAACCTAAACCTAAAAAATATTAAGTGGAGCAGAAACAGCTACTGTAGGTAAGCTTTGAGAATAAACCTTGGGTTACAGATTCCTTTTGTAAGAGTATACTGAATAAAGGAGCAACAGTCGTTTGATTTTCAAGGGTTATCTAACCTTCCAAAACTACTGGAAACCATTTTCTTCCTGTGGATAGGGCAAGTCTGAAGTCAATGTCAACTTTTATATTCAGAAGGAGAGTTTCCATAAAAACAAATATCAAATATAATAAAGTTTTTTTGCACCTTTCTTTTGGAACTTTTCACCACTAGTAGAGGTTGACTTGAAACACTTTAATTAACTTGAAATTATTTATCACATTTTTTACCAATCTTTTTCATTCAACATTTTTTGCATATATATCATATGTATATTTTTTTATTTTGAAGATTATTTATTCACAAACATTGATGTTTATTTTTTAACAATACTTATCACCCAGGTTTACACTGTGTGTTTTTTGGACCTTCCTACGGATTTATCACTCAAGTTATCACTGTTTTATGACACCATTGGATTGCTATTAATGTGTTGACTATCAATTATTATTTTTAGTCTTTATTTTTGTATTATTAATTTTCACTATCTCCACCTCATTCATCTCAATTTAGATGCTTTGAAGGTATTGGAAACAAGGAGTGAAACATATATTGGATTTAATCAGTACTATCCATACGTTGCTGTGCGATATTTGGCATTTTAGTTATTTTAATTGGCAAGCGCCTCTATTTACCCCCAATTTACACACGTCTTCTGGTGCGTGAGCACTATTTAGTAGTGGCTGCTGCTTTTATATATTTTAGTTGATAATTTTAAAATTTACAGTTAGGCTGGTTTTGCGCATTGGTTCCCCCCTTACACACAATAATTGTAGTCTTGAATATAGGGTCTGCAGTAAAATATAACACACCTAGGAAGGTGAAAGTAAGTGGTTGATGAGTCCCTAATGACTGTTTAAACTCTAGGGTGTTTTTATATGCTCTGCTGCCTGGTCACTCAGCCCAGCCTATGTCTAATCCAGTATGTTAAATAAGTAAGCAGGAATGCAGGCTGTTTTAGGAATTCCCATTCTTTGGCTGGACTCCAAGTGCTACCTACTAATAGAGGCACTTAGAAATACAGAATGTGACAATCCATGACATGTACAGTCACCAGACAAGAATGAGATTGGGAAGCAAGTTCATTAGGCAATTTATTCTATACTTAAAGGACAGTATTGGCAAAGCTTTAATAGCATCATTAAAAAAATGGTCTCATTAGTAGTGTGTTATTGTATACCAACTGTACTTCTACTCATCCACACAGAGCGTACCTTGTGCAATTCATAATTTTGCTCTATGCCACTGCACACATAATGCTACTGTAAAGACATGGCTAGTGGTGGAGGGGAGATTAAAAGTCTAAATATAATTTAAAAGAAATGAGAACCCACTGCAGCTACAGAAAGTGACATTTGGCCGGCACTTTCTAAGCTCCAGTTTATTGACGGTGAAAATTTAGAGCATGTTCTAAATTTTTAATGCCCATTTTTAACGTCGCGAAAAATGCTCTGGAGCCCACACACGATCGTTTTTAGTGACATTTAAAAAAAAAAATAATAATTCACATCGTGAAAAATGGTCGTGTGTATGCGGCATGTTTGCTTCTTCTCAAATCTTTGACAGTTAACTTGCGTCTTTTTTTCTCAACAAGTTTCTTGGACCCCATTGACTATTTGCAACAAAGCGTTTGATGGTTATGTGATCACGCCCCAAAATATTTTCTGAAATTTGAGCTGGACACATATATCTGCAGTGTTAGAGTGCACGTTCTCCAAGACAGGAGATAGAAGTGTGTGTCGGGGGGGGTTGCTATAAATAGATTAGCAGTCAGCTTGCTGTCTCAGAGCAGACCTCTGCACATTCCATTCTTCCTTTACCTCAGTGGACGGCCCGTCCATAGAGGGCGCACGGGCGCTGCCTCCCCTATCCATGCGTGGCCCCCTGATCTACATATCAGGGCACCGGACTATGGATTCCAATGCGGGGTGGGTGTTTTTCAAGCACCTGATTAGAGCCAGAGGCTCTAATAGGCTTAAAAAAAGGGTGGGCTTGGAGCACTGCGCTCCAATCCCACCCTCTTGTGTGACGATAGCAAATAAATTTTCGCTATTTTCACATTAAAGTTCCTCCCTGCCAATCAGGTGATCCTATTGCGTCAGGTGATCGTATTGGATGCCTGAACGGTTTGGCAGGAGAGGAGACACATGGCGGAGGTAGCTTGAGCAGTTTATACCGAAGCCACTGCTGCCCACACACTAGTAGAGGAGGAGAGGAAACACAGCCCCACCTAACAAGCGCTTAAGTATGGGTTGTGTCAGTGCCGAGGGGTGCTGCATCTTTGCCAACCCACCAGGGGGGAAGGTGTTGCTTGTTTGCTGCCTCCCCAAAAGAAGAACCCACCAGTCGCCACTGCTTTGCCTATGTGGAGTGGGGGTGTGTGCCCTTTCTCCAATCCGCTTTCTTGGCTGTATGCCAATAATCCACTCCCAGAGCTAACCAGAAAGATAAAGGGGCAGATCCACAAAGCGAGTACGCCGGCGTATCTACTGATACGCCGGCGTACTTTCAAATTTCCCGTGTCGTATCTTTGTTTTGAATCCTCAAAACAAGATACGACGGCATCTGGGTTAGATCCGACAGGTGTACGTCTTCGTACGCCTTCGGATCTAAGATGCAATTCTTCGGCGTCCGCTGGGTGGCGTTCCTGTCTTTTTCCGCGTCGAGTATGCAAATTAGCTATTTCCAACGATCCACGAACGTACGAGCGGCCGTCGTATTTTTTTACGTCGTCTCTAGTCGGCTTTTTTCGGCGTATAGTTAAAGCTGGTATTTCGTGGCATACTCAATGTTAAGTATGGCCGTCGTTCCCGCGTATAATTTAAAAAAAAAAATTTGTTTGCGTAAGTCGTCCGTGAATCGGGCTGGACGTAATTTACGTCCACGTCACAAAAAATGACGTCCTTGCGACGTCATTTAGCGCAATGCACGGCGGGAAATTTAGGAACGGAGCATGCGCAGTTTGTTCGGCGCGGGGACGCGCTTCATTTAAATGAAACACGCCACCTACTCGCCGCATTTGAATTCCACGCCGTTATGCCGCTTGAGATACACTACTCCGCCGTAACTTACGGCGCAAATTCTTTGTGGTTTCAAACCAAAGCCAGGTAAGGTACGGCGGCGTAGCGTATCACAGATACGATGCGCCGGGGCAGATCTTCGTGGATCTGCCCCAAAAACTTTAACAAGAAGAGCACTTTCTAAAGGATATATACAGTTGAGAACAAATTAAAATATGCAGATTACATCCATATGTAGATTTAAAAACTTGAAATATACTGTAAATTCAACTTAAATTCCAGTTGGTTAATGTACTAGAGGAGTAGAGCATGTCCACTTTGCAAAGTGAATTTTAACGTAACTTTTGAGGAGGAATTTTCATGTTGTGTCACCTTACTCCCTAAGCTTAGAGAATATCACTTTGCTTAGTAAGTCACTTCTTTAGTAAAGTTACCCCATGTTTGTGGTAGTGGCCCTAAGAGATCTGCCTAAGTAGCAGCATTTTTAGTTCAACTGTCTGTGAAAAGGGGCTTTGCCGGCCATGGGGCTTCAAGGCAGCTGCGATCAGCATCTTTTGTAGTGTAGAAGAGCCCTCCATTGGTGACAAAACTCATTGTATATTCAATCATCAGGGGGGACAACTGTGACATGTCATCTGGACGTTTGCTTTGGGGGAAGATAACTTTCTAGAACATCACCAGACAGTTGTTGCTAAAAGTGTTACAGACAGCTGCTGTGAACTGAATTTGTGAACTATTTCTGTGTAGTGCGGTGACTGCAAATGGCCTGATTATAGAAAAAACTGACACTTATATTGAACAC
Organism: Rana temporaria; assembly: GCF_905171775.1. Classification (NCBI taxonomy): domain Eukaryota; kingdom Metazoa; phylum Chordata; class Amphibia; order Anura; family Ranidae; genus Rana; species Rana temporaria. The sequence continues at coordinate 157,668,022 of NC_053494.1, read as the reverse complement.
TGCAATTATACAACCATTTTCCATACTCATAAACAGTGATAATGAGCCCTGCAGATATTTGTGGTCCTTATTTACATGGGCATCAGTTTCTACTGACCCTCTAGAAAGCGATCTATGATGGGCGCTTTTCAGAGGGTGGTAGAGTCATACCTCCCCCTCCCAACCGTCCCTGATTTCGCCGGAATCTTCCACGTTTCGCGTTAAATCCCGCGGCCCCGCGATCAGTCCAAATGTCCCGCGATTTCGCGTACCCCCCCTGCGATTTCCGCGATTCGTGGCCCCCCCGTGATTACCTTGATTCGCGGTAAATCCCTGCCCCTTTCCACTCAACAACTTTTATCCGGCGACCCCCCCTCCGCTGAACAACTTTGATTCGCGGAACATCCACCCCCCGCCCAACAACTTTGATTCGACCCCCCCCCCCCCCCGCTCAACAACTTCCGATCTGCTTTATTCACAAAGAACTTGCCTGTAAAGTTGCGGCGGCGTAGAGTAAATCTCCCGGCGCAAGCCCGCCTAGCTCTAATGAGCCGGGTAGGGGGCGTGGAGCATTTAAATTGGGCGCGTTCCCGCGCCGAACGTACTGCGGCACTCTGAAAATATCCCAGGGTGCATTGCTCCAAATGACGTCATTGGTTTCGACGTGAACGTAAATGGCGTCCAGCCCCATTCACGGACGACTTACGCAAACAACGTAAATTTTTAAATTTCGACGCGGGAACGACGGCCATACTTAACATTGGTTGCCCCTCAAATAGCAGGGGCAACTTTACGTGTCGCAAATCTAACGTAAACGTCGTAACTTCACGGCGTCGACCGCGCGTACGTTCGGGAATTCGCGTATTTTTCTAATTTGCATACTCGACGGGGAAAACGTTGGAGGCGACACCTAGCGGCAAAAAAAAAAAATGCATTTAAGATCCGACAGCGTAAGAGCCTTACGCCTGTCGGATCTAATGGATATCTATGCGTAACTGATTCTAAGAATCAGTCGCATAGATACGACGGCCCAGATTAGGACTTACGACGGCGTACATTGCGTTGCGCCGTCGTAAGCCCTTTGTGAATCTGGGCCTTTGCGCTTTGCAAAGTGAAGTTGCTCCAGAGCTTAGTGAATGAAGTAAAGCTTCACTTTGCAAAGAATACCCAATCACATGCAAGGAAATTTTTTTTTATTTTTGCATGCACATGATTGGATGGTGGAAGTCAGAAGAACTTCTGCTCATTTACTAAGCTCTGAAGCAACTTCTCTTGCAGAGTGCAACTGTGCTATGCAAAGTCCACAGCCTATTTGCCTTTAATAAATCAACCCCACATTGTCATTGTGGCTTGGTCTTATTCACATCAAACTATCATCTCCTACTGGTTGCTTTGCATGCCCAGTAGTTTAATAAATGAAAATACATTTTGCATTTATTTTTATACATGATCTACACGCTATATAATTAGTTATTACATAAACATGTATTACATTGCCTACAGGTCATTGTGAAAGGGGTCTAATATTTTTAAGAGAAATCATTTTCTGTTGCGTTCTTTTTTCTGGTTCTCTGTGTAGGCCAGTGGTGACATGAGCACCAGATCTTGCAGATGCTCAGTGGCAGGAGCTACTGCTTGTACAAAATATCATCAGAACTCCCTGGAAGGCATTGCCAACTTAGCCTTCCCAGGGTGCATCTGGGAGGTCAGGGCTACATCACCCAGTGTTAAGATAAATCATGAAGTGGAGCTACAGAAAAGGGCTTTTTTTCAGTGGGAACACAGTTATGGCACTTCCAGCACTGAGTGTACTGTATGTAGTGGTAAGGGGTGATGGGGTGTGCTGGATGGTTTATTGATGCTGGCTGCTGGGAAATCTTTAGTTGCTGGAGCGACAGTTATATCTTAGAGGGATCTACTTTTGACGGAGGGACGGAAGGATCTGTTGTTGCTGGCTGCTTGTGGGTATATTGATGCTGACTGCTGGGAGATCTATTGTTGCTGGGGGTATTTTATTATTCTTGCTTGGGATGTACTACTGTTGGTGTGTGGGTCTATTGTTATTTGGGGTATTTTGTTACGGGGGGCTATTGTTGCTGAGAGTGATCTATTGTTACTGTAGGGGTCTTTTGCTGCTGGGGGTATTTTATACGGTGGAGGAGGGGTCTGTTGTTGTTGGGGAGTCTATTGTTCCTGGGAGATATCTACTGTTGAGGCAATGGTCTATAATTACTGGCTGCTTGTGGGCTTCTTAATGCTGGCTGCTGGGGGAGCTATTGTTGCCGACAGGTGTCCATTGCAGCTGGGGTCGATCTATTGTTGCCGGAGTGGGATTTTGTTACAAGGGGTCTATTGTTACTGGCGGTGATCTATTGTTGCTTGGGGGGAGGTCTTGTTGCTGGATGCTGGGGATCTAATTTACTGCTTTTCCATACAAATTACGTAGCACTACAAAATAATTTTTTGCTTCTGTTTTCCCTAGAAGTGCCAGAACTGGGAGGGGGTCCAATCAAGGGACAGTGCCCGGCGATGGGTATGGGGTGGTGGCAAGAGATGATTTGGAAGAGGGGAGTACCTTTACTTATTCTCTGAGAAAAAAAAGCCCTGCACACAACAATACCTAATTAAGTAGACATAGGACTTGGAGATGTTTTAATATCTGTATGCACCAGGACAACCTGTGGTTGAAGAGGAAAGATGCACTTTAAATGTATGCGCATGTGTAACAAAGGGTTAGCCTCAGGCCCCATACACACAACCGAGTTTCTCGGCAGAATTCAGCCAGAAACTCGATCGGAGCTGGATTCTGCCGAGAAACTCGGTCGTGTGTACACTTTTCAGCGAGGAAGCAGACGAGGAACTCGTCGGGCCGAATAGAGAACATGTTCTCTATTTCCTCGTTGTTCAATGAGGAAAGTCGGCCCGCCGAGATCCTCGGCGGCTTCCACACTGAACTCGACGAGGAACTCGATGTGTTTGGCACGTCGAGTTCCTCGGACGTGTGTACGAGGCCTCATAGTAGCACAAAAGTAAAATCTTCTACTGCCCTGGTTCACACTGATGCTACTTTGAAATCGTGCTACTTTACTTGAAGTAGCGCGATTTCAAAGTAGCAAGGTCAGCGCGATTTCAGGTGCTACTTGATAGACATCTGTGTGGCTTCATACACAGATGTCTATTGAAGTCACACCTGAAACCGGCAAAAGTAGTGCAGGAACTACTTTTGCAAATCGGTGCAGTGCCGCAAAATCGGTGTCGCAACAGTGCCATTGCCACCAATAGGCTGCGATTGTCATGCGATTTGATCTGTCAAATCGCATGACAATTCGCTCCAATGTGAACCTAGGCACTAAGTTGAAGTTTCTTTTCTTTTCCTTTGCTATTTACTAGATAATTAAAATGGTTATCTCTCATCTTACTTCATTTACATCTTCCATGGATGCTGCGTTAGGACTGCTTGGCGCTTTTTCCTCCTTCTTTTCCACATTCCACATCACACTGTCACGTTCCATGTTATCAAGCTGCTGCTGAAGATCATTCAGTGGTATTGTAATGTGCTTCTAGAAAAAGGAAACCACACAACAGAAAACAAGTTTGAAAACTGATCATGTTAGATCTAATCATAAAAAAAAAACTGAACGTAGAAGGCCGCTTTGGTCACAGAGAATGAACAATTATCCCAACATAGTAGCTAAAGCTCCATATTTAAAGGCATGTATTTATTTTTAATTTTTTTCCATTTGTATTGGAATATCATTAGCTAACTTGAAAAATAAACTTGTTTATTTCCACCACATTTAATAATAATATGTTTGCGGTCTCTACTTCCAGCTTCATAGGGCTTCATAATGGCTTCTCTCAGGCCTCGCACACACGACCGAATTTCTCGGCAAAAACCAACAAGAAACTTGCTGGGATTTTTTTTTTGCCGAGGAAAACGGTCGTGTGTACATTTTTCGACGAGGAAACTGCCGAGGATCCCGTCGAGCCAAAAAGAGAGCATGTCTTCTTTTTCCTCGACAGCCTAACAAGGAACTCGACGAGGAAGACGATGTGTTTCGCCCGTTGAGTTCCTCGGTCGTGTGTATGAGGCTTCAATCTTAGTCGATGGGTCAGGTCTGATCTAAATGAAATCTGTAGACTCTCTAAGGTTAAATAATCTTAATCAGTCCTTAAAAGAAATGTGTACTGATTTTGTCTTTTTTTTTTTATTATACAGTATTCATTATATTTACTGTGTTAAACCAACATCATAAAAAAAAAGATCAATAAATGCTGTATTACATGCTGTTCATACTCAGTCACTATGAGATTTGTTTTCTGTATTCTGAAAAAAAGACTGATTGATCCTGCTGTTCTCTATCTCCACCTTCTGTTTAAAGCCAGGTGCACACCACAAAACTTGCAGTTCCGGTTAGAGCGGCTGTACTAATGATCCAGCGTTAGTACAGTGATCTCCCCTGCCCCCCCGCCAGAACTCTCGTGTCTACGCTGGCTGAGAGCGCTGATCAGGAGCCGGTTGGCTGCTGGTTTTCCAGCATGCTTGAACAGCTGGCTTCTGTCGGACCAGCTGCCATACACACGGGCCTGATGTCGGACCGTTTTTATTGACCAATGTGTACTAGGCTAAAGTCTCCAATTCAGCTAGGGATTTTCCAGAGCAGTGTTGCCAGCTCTGCACATGCTCAGTTTTCATTGACTTTGTGTGCTGAGTCACACATGTGGGCATAAACACAGTGGTAAATGACAGCCCACTCCCTCCCTCCCTCCTCCTCTATGCCCACTAAACAGCCACATATGATCTTCTGGAAATATCCCTAGGATGTACTGGCAGACTGCTATCAAGATCTACCCAAGCCAGTGGGCCAGATTCTCAAACAATCGGCGTTGGCGTAGTGTAAGCCATTTACACCACGCCACCGCAACTTACTGGAGCAAGTGCCGTATTCTCCAAGCACTTGCTCCGTAATTTGCGTAGTGTAAATGACCCGGTGTATGACCGCGTAATTCAAAGGGGGTGGCTTGTATTCAAATTAAGCACGCCCCGGCGCCGATTGAACTGCGCATGCGCCGGGCGGAAAAAGAGCCCAGTGCGCATGCTCCAGCTCACGACGGAAAACGTCAATGACGCCGACGTGAGCGTCATTGACGTAAAGTCGTATTCGCGGACGACTTAGTAAAACGACGTAACCGGCGGAAAAAGATGACGCTGACCCGACGCCATACTTAACATGGCATACGCCGGAATGGCGTAAGGTTACTCCTCATATAGCAGGGGTAACCTTACGCTTACGGAAACGACGTAAACGACGACTACGCGGCGCAAAATCGTTCGGGATTCGGCGTATCAGGCTCATTTGCATAGTCAAATGAGAACTGAACGTAAACGCCACCTAGGGGCCAGCGTCGAATTACATCGAAGATCCGACGATGTAAGTGACTTACACCTGTCGGATCTTGGCCGTATCTATGCGAAAATGATTCTAGGAATCACTCGCATAGATACCCGGGGCCAAAAACAGAGATACGACAGTGTTTCCTGAGATACACCGTCGTAACTCTTTTGAGAATCTGGGCCAGTATCTCCATTGTGGAGTATAATGTTAAGAATTGTCCAGGCTAAGTAGAGAAAAGATAGACATTGCTGGAGCAGAGATGATGTTCATTTTCATGGCAAAGAGGGACTTTGCAATTAAAGGGGTTGTAAAGGTACATTTTTTTCCCCCCTAAATAGCTTCCTTTACCTTAGTGCAGTCCTCCTTCACTTACCTCATCCTTCGATTTTGCTTTTAAATGCCCTTATTTCTTCTGAGAAATCCTCATTTCCTGTTCTTCTGTCTGTAACTCCACACAGTAATGCAAGGCTTTCTCCCTGGTGTGGAGTGTCGTGCTCACCCCCTCCCTTGGACAACAGGAAAGTCAGGTTGCTCTCTACATTGCAGATAGAGAAGGAGCTGTGTGTTAGTGGGCGTGCTAACTCTCCTGTAGACCAAGGGAGGGGACGAGCACGACACTCCACACCAGGGAGAAAGCCTCGCATTACTGTGTGTAGTTACAGACAGAAGAAGAGGAAGTGAGCGTTTCTCAGAAGAAATAAGGACATTTAAAAGCAAAATGGAAGGATGAGGTAAGTAAAGGAAGACTGCACTTGGGTAAAGGAAGCTATTTAGGGGGAAAAAAATGTACCCTTACAACCCCTTTAATTTCAATTCATCTGATCACTCTTCATAACATTCTGGAGTATATGCAAATTGCCATCATAAAAACTGAGGCAGCAGGCTTTGTAAAAATGAATATTTGTGTCACTCTCAAAACTTTCGGCCACCGCTGTGTAGAACAGATTTCTCTATTTCCTCTATACAACACAGATGGACTAATCTCTGCTGTGGCTAAAGCATTTTGACAGCCATCCCTGCCAGCTGTCAAAATACCTGAACAGCGTCTACGTCTGATTAGATGCAGGCTCTGTTTGCCAACAATTCTCCACCCAGGAACTTAAAGGGGTTGTAAAGACAGAAAGTTTTTTTATCTTAATGCATTCTTTGCATTAAGATAAAAAGCCTTATGCGTGCATCAGCCATCCCATGGCCCCCCTAATACTTACAGAAGCCCCATCTCTGTCCAGCAATGTTCACAAGTGTCTCGGCTGTCCGAGACTCTCGCTCCTGATTGGCTGAGACACAGCAGGTGGGCCATTGGCTCCCGCTGCTGTCAATCAAAGTCAGTCAGCCAATCTGGAGAGAGAAGGGGCGGTGCCCGGCCCCTGCCCTGTATCTGAATGGACACAGGGAGCTGTGACTTGGCTCAGGTGCCCCCATAGCAAGCTGCTTGCTGTGGGGGCACTCAAATGGGGGGAGAGCCGACGAGGGACCAGAGAAGAGGAGGATCTGGGCAAAGCCAAAATTTGCTCTGTGTATGGTCGGCATTAGTCAAATAAAAATACAATATTGGATATTGTTTTGTAAGCTATTTAGCCATGCAGATATTAAGCAGGAGTCAAAAAACATATATACTTCAAGATGAAATGTAACCAAGTCTATTATCTTTTCCTTTTAAAGCTGAAGTTTAGTTAAACATTTGTTGTAGATACTTCCATTCTCATTCACAAAACTCATAAGGGCAGATCCACAAAGGGATTACGCCGGCGTATCTACTGATACGCCGGCGTAATTTTAAATTTCCTGCGTTGTATCTTTGTTTTGTATCCACAAAACAAGATACGACGGCATCTGGGATCGATCCGACAGGCGTACGTCTTAGTACGCCGTCGGATCTAGACGTGCAATATTTCGGCGGCTGCTAGGTGGCGTTCCCGTCGAAATCCGCGTCGAGTATGCAAATTAGCTAGTTACGGCGATCCACGAACCTACGTCGGCCCGGCGCATTTTTTGACATTGTTTTCGTTAGGCTTTTTCCGGCGTATAGTTAAAGGTGCTATATGGTGGCGTACTCAATGTTAAGTATGGCCGTCGTTCCCACATACAATTTTTAATTTTTTACGCTGTTTGCGTAAGTCGTTCGCGAATAGGAATTTGCGTAGAATGACGTCACCGTCGTAAGCATTGGCTTGTTCCGGTTAAATTTCGAGCATGCGCACTGGGATACCCCCAGGGACGGCGCATGCGCAGTTAAAAAAAATGTTGTTTACGTCGGGTCACGACGTATTTACATAAAACACGCCCCGATTACATCCATTTGAATTCCGCGCCCTTACGCCGCAAGAGATACACTACGCCGCCGTAACTTATGGCGCGAATTTGTTGTGGATTCAAAACAAAAAAAAGTAAGTTACAGCGGTGTAGTGTATCTTAGATACGCTACGCCCGGCGCACTAATGCGCCGTTGTACGTGGATCTACCCCATAGTATTGTTTCCCAGAATGTAAATCGCTCTGTGATTGGAAGAGGTGGATCCTATCATTCATCCAACTCTCTTCTATTTAGAGAATGCTTTACTTTCCAGGAAGAAGTGCTATAAGTTCTGTGGAAAGGTAAGAGAGGAGGCACAGGAGGGTGAGTGTCAATGCTTCACAACTGCAACCAATGATCCTAACCCCGTAGCACCAGGGAGTATAGTAATGTGTCCCTGGTGCTGTTTCTACAACAAACATTTTAACTAAACTATTTATTTTTTTAACTTCTTTTAAAAAATAATTTGACTTCCTGGAGGGTGGCTACATCTGTTCTCCATGGTCCCACTGTATGCAGGAACCTAGTCACCCTCTCTTGCTTGCTCTCGGGAGGGACTATGGGATGTATAGTGTGCATAGAGCAACCAAGGTTTGCTGCTTGTTCCAAACAAACAGAAGTGAGGGGGAAAGGGAGAGATTTAGGAGCTCACAGAGGACATTACAAAAAGATAAACAAAGTAAGAAACAATGTAATGTAAAATACATTACAGGGCCATTAAGTAGTGGATGTATTATTTTTTGAGGAATAAAGATATTGTTTAAAATCACTTTAGTTGTTAGTTAATTTTCATCTAGTTCTGTTAAAAAGCTGTAAAAAAACAAGTCTAGCTACCAGTTTCTCTTGGACAAAATAGAAATTTGTTATAATTGTACACATTTTGGTCTTCAAAAATTCAGACGTGGCACTATATATAGGAGTTTTGTATCTGCTCTACGCAGACTTTAAAAATGTTGGAAATTGTAACTCTCCAAAAGTTAGTGGACCACAAGTTTCAAGCAATGAATATAACAGCTGTATACATGACCTGGTACTATGTAGCCACCTATTGCCCACGACTTGTACTGCAATAGTACATGATATTACTTTCTTTCCTATGAAGTCATAGCATTTTTTCACTCTTTTGCCGTGTACACACTACCGTTTTTCGGGATGTAAAAAATTAAGTTTTTTTTTTTAATGTCATTAAAAACGATCGTGTGTGGGCTCCAGAGCATTTTTTACAACTTAAAAAATGGGCATTAAAAATTTAGAACATGCTCAAATTTTTCACGTCGGTCGTTTTTAACGTTGTCGTTTTTAACGTTGTAAAAAATGGTCGTGTGTGGACTTTAACAACGTGAAAAAAACATGCATGCTCAGAAGCAAGTTATGAGACGGGAGCGCTCGTTCTGGTTAAGTTAATAATGGAGATAGCACATTCATCACGCTGTAACAGACTGAAAAGTGCGCAACGTCTCTCACCAAACATTTATTAACACGAAATCAGCAAAAGCAGCTCCAATGGTGGCGCAATCCGAACGGAACTTCCCCTTTATAGTGCTGTCCTACGTGTTGTACATCACCGCGCTTTGCTAGAGCATTTGTTTTTTTCACGATCGTGTGTAGGCAAGGCAGGCTTAAAGTGGTTGTAAACCCACTTTTTTCACTTTTACCTACAGGTAAGCCTATAATAAGGCTTACCTGTAGGTATAAAGAATATCTCCTAAACCTGTACGGTTTAGGAGATATTCCCCTCGCAATGCGCCACTGATTGCAGCAGCGCATGTGCAGGGGGATCCACGGCGAACGGGCCGGCAGCTTCGGACCTTGCCGAATTTAAATCTCCCGGGCGCACGCGCGGGAGTGACCTCATCGCCGCTCCAGCCAATCACAGCGCTGGAGCGGCGATACCCGGAAGACACGCCGGAGCAAGATGACATCTCGCTCGGTGTGGACCAGGTAAGTGTTCTTCACCTCGTTCCGAGGTAAGTATTTTATAATCAGCCAGTAATAATCGTGTTGAAAAAAAAATTGTTTTTTCTAGACCATTAAAAATGGTCGTGTGTACGCGGCATTTGATGTTGCTGCTTTTTCATTGACATACTCTCCTTGGTATTAACATTTTTCACTGTATAAACATAATGTATAAACATCAAGCTGACATACATTCAAATCAGTGAATGAATACGTATGGAATAAAATAATAAAGCAAAAAAAATATATTTGAAAAAAGAGAAAAAAAAATACAATGCAATTCTTTATCATAAGCATAAAACAATAAATTGGCAAGTCAACTTTCTTCATTAGTGACTGAGGCCGCGTACACACGATTGGTCAAAACCGATGAAAACGGACTGAAGGTCCGTTTCATCGGTCACAACCGATCGTGTGTGGGCCCCATCGGTCAGTTATTCTTCGGTCAAAAAAAAGAGAACTTGCTTTAAAATTGAACCGATAGACGCCTGACCGATGGGTCAAAACTGATCGTTAGTATGCAAAGGCACCGGTCAAAAGGGCCGTGCACGCTCAGAATCAAGTCGACGCATGCTTGGAAGCATTGAACTTTGTTTTTTTTCAGCACGTCGTGTGTTTTACGTCATTGCGTTCTGACACGATCGTTTTTTTAACCGATGGTGTGCAGGCACATCAGACCGTCAGTCGGCTTCGTCGGTTAACCGATGAAAACGGTCCTTCGGACTGTTCTCGTCGGATGGACTGATCGTGTGTACGCGGCCTTAGATTCATGTTGGGTAATTGCTAAGCAGATTGACTGAGAAGAAAATGTGCAGGGTAAAGTATAAACTATCATATGGTCCCCTGCACATTTTTATTTTCTGTGTGAGTTCCTCTTTAAAGACAGTGAGGATTGTTCATCCCTGTACTAATATAGGGGGCAACTGTGGGGGCTGGGTGTCTATCAAGAAGGCTGGAAGCTTTGCAGGGAAATTGTGGGAGGCTATAGCCAGGCTCAAATTTTCAAGTCCTGAGCTACTAGCCAGGCCTCAAGGGTTAGGCCCCGTACAGACGTCCGAACATGTCTGCTGAAACTGGTCCGCGGACCAGTTTCAGCAGACATGTTCGGTCGTGTGTAGGCCCGAGCGGGCAGGATTCCAGCAAACATTTGCCCGCCGGGCCTTTTCCCAGCGGGCAAATATTTCCGGACTTGTTTTAAAATAGCCCGCTGGAATCCTGCCTGCTCGGACATGTTCGGTCGTCTGTACAGACCTACCGTACATGTCCGAGCGCCCGCCATCCCTCGCATGCGTCGAATGACTTTGACACATGCGTGGAAGCATTTAACTGGCAGGGCCGCCCACGTCGCCGCGTCATCGCCGCGGCGACGGCGCGGACACGCCCCGCGTATTATTTACGCGCGGATTTCTGTATGATGGTGAGTACAGCCACCATACAGAAATCCCCGGGCATACATGTACGGTGAAAACGGTCCGGCGGACCGGTTTCATCGTACATGTATGCTCGTCTGTACGCGGCCTCACTCGCCACCAGTTGCCCCGCTCAACCCCTACCCTGCCCCACCCCTTAACACGCCCTCATAAATTATCTCATTAAATAACACTTAAATGTTTTATGCAGAGTTAAGTTATAAAAATAAATGTTAACAAAAACTTTATCCGTGCCCAAAAATGCAGCCTACCCGTGTCCACCAATGCAGCCTGTGTCCGCCAGTGCAGCCTGTGTCTGCCAGTGTAGCCTGTGTCACCAATGCAGCCCGTTTCCCCAAAGCAGCCTGTGCCCACCAGTGCAGCCTTTGCCAGCAATGGAGCCTGTGTCCCCAGTGCAGCCTGTGTCACTAATGCAGCCTGTGTCACTAATGCAGCCTGTGTCCTCAATGCAGCCTGTGTCCCCAATGCAGCCTGTGTCAGTAATGCAGCCTACCTGTGCAGGGGAAGAGAGAGGAGAGCCGATGACGCCGCCGGGGTTAATCAGAGCTCGGGGAACATAACAGTTTTAATTTCAATAGCTGTGTGTTGCCCGCCGCGCGCCGGCATATACAGCCCCCCCCTTGTCCAGGGAACTTTGATAGACAGATCACCCGTCCCAGGATTGGACGGGTGATCTGTCTATTATAGTACCCAAACAAAGAGGAGGGGCTGTATATGACGGCGCGCGGTGGGGAACACACAGCTATTGAAATGAAAGCTGTTATGTTCCCCGTGCTCTGATCAACCAGGCGGTGGCTCTCCTCTCTCATTCCCTACGATCGCTGCGAGAAAGGCTCCCATACAACCCAGGCTGATGGTGGTGCTCACCCCCCTGCTCCCTGGCAGCCCACACTCGCCAGCCCTCAAAATCCACTCACAAAATGCGAGCAGGCAAGTGGGCCTGGGCTATAGGGAACTGCAGGAGCTTAGGGGTGCTGTGGTACAGTGTTGGAGGTTTGACTCGCTATGGGGACTGGTGGCTTTTCAGCAAGCTAGGGGTCACTGCAGGGGGCTTGGTGGCACTATAGGAGGTTGGGGCGGGGGCACTTTCAGGGCTAAGGGCTATCAGGGGGCATGGTGGCACTGTGGGAAGTTGGGGGACACTGTGAGGGCTAAGTGGGGGGGGGGTTGAAGAGCACTGTTGGCCACTATGGGAGGTTGGGTGGCACTGTGGGAGGTTAGGGGATCTGCAGCTGACTACAACCCAGTGGTTGGGAATCACTGGTTGGGAGAATTTAACATACATCAGGGTCATAATGGTCACACTTTTTCTAGTACTCGCTCAATCAATATTAACCACTTCCTTACTGGGCACTTAAACCCCCTTCCTGCCCAGAGGACTTTTTGCGATTCGGCACTGCGTCGCTTTAACTGACAATTGCGCGGTCGTGCGACGTGGCTCCCAAACAAAATTGACGTCCTTTTTTTCCCACAAATAGAGCTTTCTTTTGGTGGTATTTGATCACCTCTGCGGTTTTTATTTTTTGCGCTATAAACAAAAATAGAGCGACAATTTTGAAAAAAAAAAAAAAAATGTTAATTGTTGCTGTAATTAATAGCTCAATTTTGAAAAAAAAAACATTTTTTATCCTCAGTCTAGGCCGATACGTATTCTACATATTTTTAGTAAAAAAAAAAAAATATATCGCAATAAGCGTTTGCGCAAAAGTTATAGCGCCTACAAAATAAGGGACAGAATTATTATTTTTTTATTATTTTTTTTTACTAGTAATGGCGGCGATCTGCGATTTTTATTGCGACTGCGACATTATGGCGGACACATCGGACACATTTTTGGCGCCATTTACATTTATACTGCAATCAGTGCTATAAATATGCACTAATTACTGTATAAATGTGACTGGCAGGGAAGGGGTTAACACTAGGGGGTGAGGAAGGGGTTAAATGTGTGTTCCCTATATAGTGTTCTAACTGTGGGGGAAGGGGGGTGACTGGGGGGGTGACCGATCTGTGTCTCTATGTACAAGAGACACAGATCCGTCTCCTCTCTCCCCTGACAGCACCGCTGTCTGCGAGAGCCGGGAATGAGAGATGATCTCATATGTAAACATATGAGATCATCTCTCATTGGCCGCACAGATCGCCTAGGAAACGGCCGCTCCGATTGGCCGTTCACGGCGATCTGTGACTGGCTGTGTCCAAGGGACACGGCCAGTACAGAAGTTCCCCGCTGCGCGCTCGGGAGCGCGCGCGGGGAACGCGGAAATGAGCTGCCGTCAATTGACGGCGGCTCAGAGATTTAGAACCACCCTGCGGCCGTCAATAGTCGTACGGCCGTAGGGAAGTGGTTAAAGTGGAGGTTCACCCAGAAATTACAATTTTTAAGATTAGATTCATGCTCATTTTGTCGAGGGGAATCGGGTAGTTTTTTTTAAATCAAAGCCGTACTTACCGTTGTAGAGATACATCTTCTCCGCCGCTTCCGGGTATGGGCTGCGGGACTGGGCGTTTCTTCTTGATTGACAGTCTTCCAACGGTCGCATCCATCGCGTCACGATTTTCCGAAAGTAGCCGAACGTCGGTGCGCAGGCGCCGTATAGAGCCGCACCGACGTTCGGCTTCTTTCTGCTACTCATGACGCGATGTATGCGACCGTCGGAAGCCTGTCAATCAAGAAGGAACGCCCAGTCCCGAAGGTCATACTCGGAAGCGGCGGAGAATATCGCTCTTTAAAACGGTAAGTACAGCTTCGTTTTTAAAAAAACTACCCGATTCCCCTTGACAAAATGAGCATGAATGTAATCTTAAAATTTTTTTTTAGGGTGAACTCCCGCTTTAACTATTTTAATCCTTATGCTGCTAGCCTTAGTAAATAGAAGGAATAGGAAGGTATGTTATACCTACTTGTTTCTAGATTTCTTCAGTTGGTTTCTGGCCTAAGCCAAAATTATGTCTTCAGGAGTCTTCATGAGCATTTTTTTATTTCATATGGAGAAGGGGTATTCTTAGCTAAGCATACCCCTGTGCCTGCATGCCTAAGCTGAGGGCAAATAGATTCTAGGAAGTACATGCTACATGAATTGTCTGCCCTTACTCAAGATGGCTGCAGCTAGAAATGCTAGGGTAATGTTTTTCAAAGTGATTTTTCAACAAAGTAAAGCATTGAGGCATGGGTGAATGGCTAAGTTTGCTTTGAATAGTAGAACATAAAAATTAATTAAACAGCATTTTCAATTTGTGGTGCTAAGATAACGTTTTGTTTCAATTAAAATACAAATCCCATTGTCTGTAGTGCTCATTATTCTAAAGTGTGTAAACAGGTGCAGTAAACTAGCCTGGCACTAAGCGGCTCTGTCCTAGAATAGAGTGTGGTTACAGAAGGCGGTATAACCAGGTACTACGTCCCTTTTAGCTAGAGCTCTCCTGTATCGATGTAATGGGTGAGTCATACCCACATATAATCCAGATTGGGATTCGCAATAGTACAGTTGGGGCATGGGAGCCAAAGACCCCACCATTCGGCAGTTCGCAAGGCCCTGGATAGGGCTGGAGGACAATGAGAGGTAGACCTGCATCCAGAAGAGACTTCCTTTGTAGGCTTCCTGACCCTTATGGTGGTGGAGGCTAGGGTGGGTTGCAAAAGGCCTTTTAGGCCAGGCCAAGTGTTCCCTGGAGTGAAGCCTATACCCCTGGTGGACCTGGGAGAGATGAACCCAGCTAGCGGTGTCTGCAGTGATCCTATCTTAGAGGGACTATCTCATAAGGAACAGTGAGTGGACACAGACAGCCTTAGGAAACCCAGGGAGAGACTGCGCAAGGGAAGATTTCTTGCTATATCATTATATGTGATTGACAGGGTACGGTCAAATTACCCTGGATAGTAAGTTGATGTGATATGACTGTATTTTCTAACTACCATGAGTAAAGTACAGCAATTCTTCTGCATGGACATTCCTTCCTTTCGGATATAAAGGTTAATGGCCAGGAATGTCCTGAGGATGCCTCAGGCATGGAAAGGGCTCAAGATGGTAAAGGGTTAAAGCCTCAAGCAGGTGGGTTGTTGTTCTGGAA
This sequence comes from Rana temporaria, assembly GCF_905171775.1. Classification (NCBI taxonomy): domain Eukaryota; kingdom Metazoa; phylum Chordata; class Amphibia; order Anura; family Ranidae; genus Rana; species Rana temporaria. The sequence goes on along the minus strand of NC_053494.1, from coordinate 157,652,898 downwards.
GGGAAGAAGCGGAGCAGAGATTTGTGCTCTTGACGCCTTTACACAGCCATTCAAAAGCCCTCTTACAAGTGCATCATGTGTGAGTATAAGTACCTCCCGAGATCTCTTTCTGGGTTTTTTCTTAAAGACGTTGTAAAGCTTCATGTTTTTTCACCTTAATGCATCCTATGCATCAAGGTGAAAAAACACATTGCACTCTCTGCCCCCCCGAGCCCCCGTTTTACTCACCTGAGCCCCGAATCACAGTGGGCGCAATCCAACATTGCTTTTCCCCAGCTTTTGTGGGCTCTTCATTGCATGATTGATAGCAGCGCAGAAATTGGCTCCCGCTGCTGTCAATCAAATCAATGACACAGCGAGCCGGGGGCAGGGCCGGGTGATACACTTGGTGGCTATGGCCGCCGACTGTATCACACGGGAGTGCACCCACAAGCTAACCCCCTTGGGAGAGCGCTTCCCAGAGGTGGGTTAGCTCTTGAAGGGAGGAGCCGAGACAGCTGCCGAGGGACCACAGAAGACGAGGATCGGGGCCACTCGACCAAAACGAACTGCACAGTGGAGGTAAGTATGGTATATTTGTTATTTAAAAAAAAAATTAAACCTTTACAACCCCTTTAATATAACTATGTATTTAATAAATATATAACACCTAAGAGTAAAAAAAAATGACTTTTTTGTGGCATTCATTAACACAGTTCATGATTGCAGATTACTAAATATATTTTTACTTACAGAATGTTGTACTGTGGAAATGATCTGAGATCCCAAGTTAAGAAGAATTTTATATAGACTCTTTATATGCGCTCGTTGCTCCTGCTTTTTAATCAGCGGAATGTCATCATTAGTGTGAGCTGCTGTCATAGGTTCTATTTCTGTCTTCAAAATATTGATCTGTAGTTTAAAATAAAAACCAGAAAAAAGAATATGCTTCAATTTTTAGATTGGGTTTGACGATAGCCAAGACATATTTCCACTATCACTTTGCAGTTGCTAAGGTAATTTGGCTGTCTACAGATGTGGAAGGAATTGTGTCATGGAGCAGAAATACATGTCTCAGAATCTCCTGATGAAAGCAGCTGATTTGCAAGCTAAGGACTGTATACTATTTCCAGACAGTTTACCTGAACCTTATTAGCTAGGTTATTGCCCCAAATCTTAACTGTGGCCTGAAAGTCATAGACTGGCTTCTATTCATGTGTTAGAATGGCCCAGTCCAAGTCCAGACCTGAATCCAATAGAGAATCTGTGGCAAGACTTGAAAATTGCTGTTCACATATGCTCTCCATCCAATCTGACAGAGCTTGAGCTATTTTACAAAAAATCAGCAAAAATGTCACTCTCTATATGTGCAAAGCTGGTAGAGACATACCCAAAAAGACCATTGCAACCTTATTGTTGCAAAACATACTGATGGCATTGATTACCGAAGGATTTCTAAACTTCTAAATGTTTCAGTGAGCACTGTTGGGGCCACAATCCGGAAGGGGAAAGAACATCATTTTACCATAGCAAAATGAGTCCGACTACTGGCAGAAACACCCATAGAGATTAGCACCTCATCCCATAGATTATGTATACAAGGTAAAGGAGAAGAGAAGGGGACTTTTGCGCTGCACTACATATAATAATGAGAAACAGATACGAAAAAATAAAATTTAGACATATTTTTATGAAATTTAAGGTTAAAAAAGTAAACTTTGTAGTTGCAATCACAGTGTAGCTAAACAGTAGCTGGATGGGCGACAATTGCAAAGGTACAAGACTGTATCAATTCAATATACAGTTACACGTATAGGTCCCTATTTTTACTTTTTCATTGTTATCCTCAGTGATACATTCTTTCACTTTAACTCAGGCGCCCTCCACCCCATGCCCAATTTTTTTTTTAACAGAGAACCCCATGCCCAATTTACTCTGTTTTTAAATGAGTATATCTTTTTTCACTAGTTCATTAACAATCCTTTTACTTCATTATCCCTTTTATTCCCCTTTTTATTAATCTCATTAGTTTTTCCTCTTTTTGTATTATGCCTTCAGCCGGGTCATTATATGCCCTCTGTGTCAGATGCATTTATTATCTGTACACGGCTCCTGCTATTGTTATAATAAATGTATATGCTAATAACTCTCCAATGTATGTTTACTTATTTTACTTTTTCATTTTTGTTTAGTATCATGCAATTCTTCTGTTCTGCCCGTATGTCCCCTGATGAAGCAAATATGCGGAAAGGGACCTATACGTGTAACTGTATATTGCATTGTTCCAGTCTTGTACCTTTGTAATTGTCGACCATCCAGCTACTGTTTAGCTACACTGTGATTGCCACTACAAAGTTGACTTTTTTAACCTTAAATTTCAAAAAAAATTGTCCAATTTTTTTTTTTTGTATCTGTTTCTCATTATCATATGTAGTGCACCGCAAAAGTCCCCTTCTCTTCTCCTTTACCTTGTATACATAATTTTACCATAAACTGGCCACGACCCGGTGCTCCTCGCAAGATTTCTGGCAGAGGGGTGAAAAGAATTATCAGAAGAGTTGTCCAAAAGCCAAGGACCACTTGTGAAGAGCTTCAAAAAAGACCTGGAATTAGCAGGTACAATTGTTTCAAAGAAAAAAATAGGTAATGCACTCAACCGCCATGGCCTGTATACACGCTAACCACACAAGCCTCCATTGCTGAAGAAAAAGCATGTTATATAGCTATTTTAAAGTTTACTCTGAAATACTGGGAGAATATAGTCCAAATTTAAATCTTTGGATGCCATAATACACACTATGTTTGGAGGTTCAATGGCATTGCACATCACCCCAAAAACACCATACCAACAGTGAAATTTGGAGGTGGGAACATCATGGTTTTGGACTGTTTTTCAGCATACGGTACTGGCAAACTTCATATCGTTGAAGGAAGGGTGAATGGAAAAATGTACTAAGACATTCTTGATAAAAATCTGCTGCCATCTACCCGGATGAAGATTAAAGGGGGGGGACATTGCAGCAAGACAATTAACCAAAACACAAAGCCAAGGAAGCTCTTAATTGTTTTCAAAGAAAGAAAATGAAGCTGCTAGAATGGCCCAGTCTTTCACCTGACTTGAATGCAATAAAAAATCTATGGAAAGAACCAACGATTAGAGTTCATAGACGAGGCCCACAGAACCTTCACAATTTGAAGACTGTGTAGAAGAACGGGATAAAATCACACCTGATCAATGTATGCGACTAGTTTCTCCATACAGGAGGCATCTTGAAGCTGTCATTACCAACAAAGGATTTTGTAGGAAGTATTAAAAAAAAATCAGTTAGCGCGTTTAATACTTTTTCCCTGTGTCATTCCATTTTATTACACATAACTTTATATAAAATAACTGAACTTATTTGTTTTGGTATCTTTGTATGCATGGTTTGTTACCAACATGTAGTGAAAATTCCATGTCAACAGCACCTTTAGAAATGTATTTACCTAGAAATATGGTGACGTGTTCAATACCTATTTTACCCGCTGTATATATAGTACATTCACATCAGTCCTGCCCTCAAGGAGCTCTAAGGTCCCTAACTCACATTCATACATATACTAGGGCCAATATAGACAGCAGCCAATTAACTTACCAGCGTGTCTTTGATAGAAGGAAACCCACACAGGGACAGGGAGAACATGCAAACTCCAGGCGGGTAGTGTCATGGTTTGGATTTGAACCAGTGACCCTAGGGCTGCTAGATAGAAGTGCTAATCACTTAGCCACTGTACTGCCTGTAATATATTATTTTGATATATTTTAATTTACCTATACAGATCTGTTGTCTCTTAGTAAGACACTACACTGTGTGACAGGTGACGTAATGCACAGCTGTAACCAGCATTGTCCCAAACGTGCATACAGACCATGGAGCATTTTGATATGCAGTCTACTCACCTCTGTTTTCATCTCATAAAATGTCACAATTTTGATAAAAATCTCTTCATATTCCTTAATACTGTCCTTTAGTCTGTGGTGATACTGGACAAGTTCATTCATCTTGCCTGTTTTTTCATTGATTTGTGATCCTTCTCGAGTAAGAAGTTCTGAGATCTTTACTGCTTGTTCCATTTCATCATTTAGTTTCTGTCAAGATGTGTAAAGATTTTAGGTAAGACATAGAGACATAATTTGGCGTATTCAAAAAGGTGGGGGTGGTGTGGAAAGTGCTAGATCAAAACCAACTGATAGGAAACACTCATTCATTCTGTTATTCATGAACATTATATATGTATATCTATATATGTATCGAGCTTTGTGTTGTATAGTGAGTTTTTTTTACAGTATCATATATTTTAGGGAGCACCACATAATTATTGATAGTGGTTTACCTGACCTTGCGGAAATGCATGTAGATGTGAGCACCCTTCATTTTCACTTTAAGATATTTATAGAAAATCACATTATTTATTATATATTTATCATTTATTCATTTTATAAATAGATGGGGCAGACGTTTCACTGGTTTTCATAAAATAAACCAATGCATATAGAATTATGTTATAAGAGTCCAATCAATATACAGTTTATGAATTCCCCCCCAAAAAGAATGTACTGTAATCTTCACATCCAATCCACCATGAACATCCATCATATTGATATAAAGGATACCACAGCCCTGAGGCAAAAGATGGCTTCTCAGCTCAAATAAAACCATTTTACTATATGGTCAAGAACATATAGTTCTTTAGGGTTCTGGAGTAACGTTAATTTGTCTCATAACAGGGAATCGTGAAACCTCCACAAGTAGGGAGAATCATAACCCACCATCACCAACACACAGAATGGCCGTTCACTTTAAAAACATGGACTTTTACTTATAAAGGTCAAAACATGTGTGTTCCTGTTTAACAACCAAGATCAGCTACACGTGACAAGCTCACTGTTCAGGTTCCACTTCTTCTTTAGGACCAACTGAAAAGGTGGATCTTTAATTATAAAGGTCAAAACACGTGTGTTCACATTTAACAACCGGGATAAGCTCTAGGCTGTTCAATTGAAGGGCTTTTTGTCTTTAATGTGAAACTCAGGCTTAAATCAACGCCCCATGTACAGCCTGGGCCTAGAATTTAAAAGGCTCCACACGGATACAATAAATGATTGATAAATTCACATGAGTACATACAGGTACCATAAGATGTCTGCACTTCAGCACTGCTACGTTAGCAATGCTTAGGCTAGGCCAGGTTAACTTTATGGCATGCTATCCCTACTGGTGTTCTGTTACTTCCGAGCAGATGTTATTCCTATCAATCAAACATACAATATTTATCAATTGGATATAATCAGTGTCCCAACCAAGAAAAGTTAGAAAGGGTTTGTTCAATGAAGTTATATTCATATTTAGACAAATTGTCATGCAGCTCACCTGAAACTTTGTCTTAATATTATTCAAATTCTCCTGTGCATTTAAGATATTTTGGATATCATTTCCTAAACTCAGTGAAGACAAAGGTTGTAGATCATTTTCCAGTTCTTGTAGTTTGCCACTTGCCTATAAAAAAAAGTTAATCACCTTTACATTTACATATCAAATGTCTTATATTTTTAGTGTCAAATGATTGTTTCACAGAACCTTCTTGAAACCACCCCACCCTAATTTATATAACAAGCAATATATAATGCCTAATGCCGCGTACACACGATCGGGCTTTTGCCTGGCCAAATCACATCCGAATTCCATTGAAAAAATATAGAACATGCTATATATCTAAACTCCGATGGAATTAGTCGGAATTTCCGATGAAAAAACTCAGATGGGGCTACACACGATCGGAAAATCCGATGGAAAAATTCCATCTGACGTTTTCCATCGGAAATTCCCATCGTGTGTACGGGGCATAAAGCAAATTGGTTGTTCACTTTGCAAAGGAAGTTTCCCTTAGCTTAGTGAATGTGGTAAAAATTCACTCTGCAAAGAATGCCCAATTCTGTGCAATGGAAATAAAAAAATATATATATTTGCCTGCATATGATTGAATGGTGGAAGTCAGTAGAGCTTTACCTCATTCAATAAGCTAAACTGGAAATTCCCATACAAAGACAGAATATTGTTCTTTAGTAAATCTACCTCATAGTGTTTAACCACTTCCAGACCGCCGCATGTACATTTACGTCGGCAGAATGGCACGGACAGGCACATCAACGTACCTGTACGCGCCTGCCTAGACGTGGGTCAGGGGCCCGATTGGGACCCCCCCCCCCATACATGCGGCAGTTCCCGTGGCTTCAGGAGCGATCCAGGGCGAGGGCGCGTCTATTCGTTTCTAGCCGCCCCCTCGCGATCGCTCCCCGGAGCTGAAGAACGGGGAGAGCTGTATGTAAACACGGCTTCCCCGTGCTTCACTGTGGCGGCTGCATCGATCGAGTTATCCCTTTTATAGGGAGATTCGATCGATGATGTCAGACCTACAGCCACACCCCCCTACAGTTGTAAACACAAACTAGGTGAACCCTAACTCCTACAGCGCCCCCTGTGGTTAACTCCCAAACTGCAACTGTCATTTTCACAATAAACAATGCAATTTAAATGCATTTTTTGCTGTGAAAATGACAATGGTCCCAAAAATGTGTCAAATATGTCCGAAGTGTCCGCCATAATGTCGCAGTCACGAAAAAAATCGATGATCGCCGCCATTAGTAGTAAAAAAAAAAAAAATGATAAAACTATCCCCTATTTTGTAAATGCTATAAATTTTGCGCAAACCAATCGATAAACGCTTATTGCGATTTTTTTTACCAAAAATAGGTAGAAGAATACGTATCGGCCTAAACTGAGGAAAAAAAATGTTATATATGTTTTTGGGGGATATTTATTATAGCAAAAAAAAAAATATTGAATTTTTTTCAAAATTGTCGCTCTATTTTTGTTTATAGCGCAAAAAATAAAAACCGCAGAGGTGATCAAATACCACCAAAAGAAAGCTCTATTTGTGGGGAAAAAAGGGCGCCAATTTTGTTTGGGAGCCATGTCGCACGACCGCGCAATTGTCTGTTAAAGCGACGCAGTGCCGAATTGTAAAAACCCCTTGGGTCATTTAGCAGCATATTGGTCCGGTCCTTAAGTGGTTAATAAAAATTTACACAAATTTGTTGCTAGGTGTTAATATACTTTACACACTGATTTTTTGCTATGTGTTAATATACTTTACGCATAGGTACCTCATGCTACTAATAGTTAAAAATGTGCAGAAGTAGCAGAAGTTTACGTTTCCCTTTAGTTAACTTGCATATGAACGTTTATACATAAAATATAACCTAAATGTATACCAATCTTAGCTGATCCTTAATTGTTTTCCATGTCTGCTTGGAGGAATTTTCTTGATTGACATGCTGTTGCCACACTGACCACAGATTTGTTATCTCAGTCTTTTCCTTATTCAGATTAGCCATCGTGTCCTCCACAGTCTGCACGTGTTTATCCTTCAAGATTCTGTCCTTGTTCATCTGAAATAAAAATTGTTCTGAAACTATTCATTGACTGAATGATAATAGTGATTTATAATTGTAACTTCCTTTGATCATGTTCTTACATAAAAGTCTCACATTGGTAATATTTATCTTAAAAAAAAATGCATCAAATGTAAAAGGACTTTACCAAGATGTATGTAGTTTATATCTATTTATGTATGTCTAATGTTTGAACTGTTTCAGACACTAATATCTAGATTCAGAGATAGTTAGGCCGGCGTATCAGTAGATACGCCGACCTAACTCGGAATCTGCGCCGTCCTAAGTTTAAGTGTATTCTCAAACTGAGATACACTTAAACCTAGCTAAGATACGATGGCGCAGGGTGCAATATTTAGGCTGGCCGCTAGGTGGCGCTTCCCTTGAGTTTGGCGTAGAATATGTAAATGACTAGATACGCCTATTCACGAACGTACATGCGCCCGTCGCAGTAAAGATACGCCGTTTACGTAAGGCGTTTTCAGGCGTAAAGTTATTCCATCAAATAGCTGGACTAGTCAATGTTAAGTATGGCCGTCGTTCCCGCGTCGAAATGTGAAAATTTGACGTCGTTTTGCGTAAGTCGTCCGTGAATAGGGCTGGACGTAATTTACGTTCACGTCGAAACAAATACGTCCTTGCGGCGTACTTTGGAGCAATGCACACTGGGATATGTACACGGACGGCGCACACCACATTAACATAAAACACGCCCCCGCATCCTAATTTGAATTAGGCGCGCTTATGCCGGCCCTATTTATGCCGCCGTAAGTTAGGAGGCAAGTACTTTGTGAATACAGTACTTGCCTCTCTGACTTAAGGCGGCGTAGCGTAAATACGATACGCTACGCCGCATTAAAGTTGCGGCGGCGTCTGTGAATCTAGCTAGAGGTAAAGAAACTTATACTGAAATATAATGAGGTTTTTATTTGCTGAACTTTTCTGAAAATGCAAGCTGCCTGGTTGTTTTCCTTAACTACTTCAATACAGGAAACTCCGCTCCCCTCCCCATCCTCTCTTCTCTGATCCTCCCCTTCTTCCACAGTCCCCAATCTATCTGCAGAGCCTTGGAGGTAACTTGCACATGCTCAGTTTGGAGAGATTTATTTTTCTTGGGAAGGTGCATGTGATCAGCACAGGGCCAATCAGCACTGTCTGGCTAGAGGGCCAGGGGTCCTGCAGCCTCGAAGGACAGTCAGGCCCCGTACACACGACCAGTTTCCTCGGCAGAATTCAGCTTCCGACCGAGTTTCTGGCTGAATTCTGCCGAGGAAACTGGTCGTGTGTACACTTTCAGCCGAGGAAGCCGACGAGGAGCTCGACGAGGAAATAGAGAACATGTTCTCTATTTCCTCGTTGTTCTATGGGAGCTCTCGTCCCGCCGAGCTCCTCGGCGGCTTCAGGGCTGAACTGGCCGAGGAACTCGATGTGTTTGGCACGTCGAGTTCCTCGGCCGTGTTTACGAGGCTTCAGAGTAGAATGAAAACTCCTCCTAAAAGCTTTAACCAGACACTGATAGAATTCATAAGACTGTTATATACTGCTGATGAGAAAATGTATTTAGCAGTTTATATTTGCTAAAATAATTGCATTTCCATGTTCTGTGTACTGTGGGAGACCACATATAGTGAATGCAGGGACCTGGGTTTAGTAAAACTTTAACTTCTGACATCCATTATTTTTTGGTCACTGGCTCCCAATATGAATGTAACTAGTGAAGTCAAAACTACCAATTTGCGTGTTTTTTTGGGGTTCAGTGACAGTGAAAGATATGGCGATATAGACTGCCAAGGAGGTAGTATTTTCAGAATAGGGTCAGCAATGGCAGAGCCTATTTTTTCTCAGTCCCGGGAGTTAAAACACATCCACATGAGGGAGCTGCGGTGGCTCAACGCGATTGGCACTGGGCTGATAAGCAATTCACCTCTGCAGCTAGGCGTTCGGATCCCAGTCTCGGCTACATGTGAATTGAGTTTGGTGGTCTCAGCCTGGCTCCCGGTGGGTGTGCTATGCGAGGTAAGCCTGCGCTTAGTACACCCACCCCCCTCCCACAAAAACCACCACACTTACACACACTTAAAATTGGGTTAACATGCACACACTTTGACCACGTGGTTTCTAAAAAAGAGAGGCGAAGGACTAACAGGGCTGGTTGAGCGGGCTAGATCCTCTTACTCTCTTATAGGGAGTCCCTCTGCCCCGTTGGGCTTCAAAGCGGAGCAGGTAGGGCAGGCTGTGTGGGAGGACCCCCTCACACACCCGCCATTGCCACCCGGGGCATGGAGAAAGGTGGCAGATTGCCTCTGGGGGAGGTCTGCCTACTCCCAACTCCTGCAGTCCGGCTCCTCTCTCGAGTTCACGCACAAATTACACTTTAAAAAAAAAAAACACATCCACATTTTGCTCCTGGTCATTCAGTGACATTTAGGGGTTGATTTATGAAGCAGTTGTGAGGCCTTACCATGGCAAGACTGCCGATGTAAACAAATGAGTATTTATAAAATACAGCTATGTGTTTCATAAATGTGCTTATCACCATTCTGGCTTCATGACTATGCTGCACTGTAGTGCTAATAAAGGGGAAAGAGAGTCAAAAATATGATCTAGGAAGATTATGGGACTGGCTGTTCTCCAATTACTTGGTGCATTATGCAGGCTCAATACTACAGCCTACAATTAGAAATGGGCTAGAAATGCAAGTTACTTTATTGGGTAATGCTGTGTAGTATAATGGAGAGTGGACAGCAGTGTATACTCTGTATATGGCCCCTTAGTCATCTTTGCTATGATCAGAATTCACCAAGGTAAAGCAATGCAAAAGAGCAACATTCAGAGATTTACAAGTTACTGGGTGCATAAGCATCAAGTTATGTAATGGGTGCAGCATGATGAACCCATTACACTCCATCATCATATCATCCCTTTTTCAAGGATGTGCTCTTGCTTTACAACATACTAAATATGGTATGTGCTACAATAGGCCTTTATAATATAAAGTATGCTGTATATGCCTTATTTTGCTTCATTAACAGCATAACAATTTGTAGTGATCCACTGAACTTTACAGACTTTTAAACAAGTTTATACCTACTTTTACCTTATAATTTAAAATGTTATGTTAATGTATAGTCAATCTCACCATTTTTATGATATTCAGACAGTTCTGTCCCATGTCTTGGACTGAAAAAAGCTCATCAAGCACACTCTGTATCTGTGATTCAGCTGTTTCCAGCATGGTCGCTGCCTCTACTTCTGGATCAGGCGTGCAAAATGTCTTTAGATTCTGGATGTGCGATTCCAACTTTACATAAACACAAAATAACATTTTATTGGCAATATAATCAACAAAATTAAACTTTGGCCAATAACACCAAGATAACCTAAATACAAAGGATTTTGAGACAGTTACCTTTCAAATGCCACAGTTAAAGCGGAAGTAAACCCATCCATAAAAGAGTTTTATTTCCGGCATGTGCCGAAAAATGTAACACTCCCATTGGTTGTGCTCTCAAGTCTCAACCAAACTGTCAAACCTGCAAACCATCCAATGGCTGGTGTCATAACTGATCACATGTGCAGCATCATGGCAGTTGTACATTAAACAAAGGGAAAGATGGCAGCTTCCTTGGCTGTAAAACGATAGGGGGTTTACTTACACTTTAAAGTATCGAAAACTCTTACTAAAGTATGTATGCCAATTTTTTTTAATCTGAGCAGACTGCAGGGGCATCTCTAGGGTCCTAATAGACCAAGGGCACCTCTGGGTACATAGATTGAAATGTTGAGGGTAGGGTTGCCACCTCATCCCTTTAAAACAGAACACATATTAATTACACAGGTTCTGGGGCTAATTTAATGTCCATAGGGCACCAAGTGTGTTTAATTAGCACCTTAATCAGCCAGAGAACCTGTGTAATTAATATGTGTTCTGTTTTAAAGGGATGAGGTGGCAACCCTAGTTGAGGGGCTGGTGAGATACCATGATGACCACTTTGGATTAAATCTAAGATTAATAAAATCTTTTAACTGAACAAAAAGGAATGAGTCTAATAAATATGACTACAAAATAAATAATGGATGGATTGAAAAGTAGATTATACAATGTTCCAAAACTATATATTGCATATGATTCAACATTTCTTTATAGGAATGAGCACCCCAGGCACTTAGTATGCGACCTGGGGCACATGCTTTGGGTGTCAGGGTCTGGCAGACTGTAAGAGCTAAACTTAGAGAAAGGAATAGTAAAGCATATCACATTCATGTTTAGAACTACTTAAGCTGGAAGCACTTTCTAAAAAAGTAATGAACATATATGATCATCTTCAATGATACAAAAAACAAGGGGCCAGATTCAGGTAGAATTCCGGCGGCGTAACGTATTGCATTTACGTTACACCGCCGCAAGTTTTACGGGCAAGTGCTTGAATCACAAAGCACTTGCCGGTAAACTTGCGGCGGCGTAGCGTAAATCCGTGCGGCGCAAGCCCGCCTAATTCAAATGGGGCGTGTATCATTTAAATTAGGCACGTTCCCGCGCCAAACGTACTGCGCATGCTCCGTTTTGAAATTTCCCGCCGTGCTTTGCGCGAAATGACGTCGCATCGACGTCATTTTTTGAACGGCAACGTGCGTTACGTCCTTTCCTATTCACGGTCGGCTTACGCAAAAAAAAAAAAAAAATTTAAATTCGACGCAGGAACGACGGCCATACTTTAACATGGCAAGTCTAAATATAAGCCAAGAAATAGCAGCTGTAACTATACGCCGGGAAAAGCTGACTAGCGACGACGTAAGAGAATGCGACGACCACGCGGCACCCAGCGGGCGCCGAAGTATTACACCTACGATCCGAAGGCATACGAAGCCGTATGCCTGTCGGATCAAAGCCAGAAGCCGTCGTATCTTGGTTTGAGAATTCAAACTAAAGATACGACGCGGCAAATTTGAAAGTACGCCGGAGTATCAGCAGATACTCCGGCGTACTTCTTCTGTGAATCTGGCCCAAGGATTTTAATATGTTAAACAACATTGATAAGATGGTTTGCATAAAGTTATGATTTTATGTGTATCTTAAAGCACTATACATTTTCTATAAAGCTTTAGATATGTCTCCTTGTTTAATTCAAGTAAGAAATTCTGTGACTTTTAGTACAATTCTTTGCACATCGGACCCTTAAAAAGCATATTTTACCTGTTTGGAAGACTTCAAAAATGTTACATAGACATTTATAACCTCCAGTTTCTCCTCAATACTCTGATCCAGAGCTTTTAGTTTCTCATCCAAAATCCGAGAGTTGCTGGCAAACGCTTCACTCCCAGATGGCACTGTCTGTATAAGCTGGGAGGCAGACTCCATATATTGTGATGCTTCCTATTTCACACACAATGCAATAAAAATGGACAGGCCAGTTTAGAGCACAACTTCAGGTGAATATTTAAAATATGCTTTAGGTCTCATATACTTATTAAATACAAGCAGTCAAAAAAACAGATCAGTTACTGTAATTGTTTGGAATATATATTTTATTAAGGTTAAAATTAAGCTTGTAGTGAGAGTGTCTGCTCTGTAAGATGATTTGTAGGAAGGAGTACCCCAGGAATTGTGCGTCCAAGGGAAAGGAGTACCAGGATGTTAAAGAAATAACACAATGTAAAAAAAGATACTACATTTTCTGAGTCATCTTTTGAATCTTTTGAAAATTTTGTATCGTTTTTACATTGTGTTATTTCTTTAAAGTCCTGGTACTCCTTTCCCTTGCCCGCACAATCCCTGTGGCACTCCTTCCTACAAATTTCTTCATTTTGGGATGTGGCAAGGGTTTAGAGGACTCACTGTTACGTAATCTCTCCTCTTTCTAATATTTGCTCTGTAAGATGATGGGAGGTAAAGGGAAATACTTTTGTGGTCTTGTATGTGACATCAGGATGAGGTATTACCAGTGTGGGGATCTCCTCTAGCAGTCCAATGAGCAAGCAGAGGGCAGTAACACAGAGGGGTGGATTTATTAAAGCTAAATGGACTGTGCACTTTGTAAAGTGCAATTGCACTCTGTAAGTGCAGTTGCTCCAGAATTTAGTAAAGGAGGTAAAGCTCCATTTTGTAAAGAACACCCAATCACATGCCAGGAAAAAAAAAAACATAATTTGTGCTTGAACATGATTGGATAATGTAAGTCAGCAGATCTTCTGCTTATTTACTAAGCTCTGGCGCAACTGCACTTGCAGAGTGCAACTACTTTTTTGCAAAGTGCACAGTCTATTTGCCTTTAGTAAACCAACCCCGGAGTCTGTATAGCTGCAGGGTCTAAAAAGTGTTGTTACCAGCCTTATGATGCAATGGGGTTGACTTAATAAAATATCATGCAACTCTGCATAGAAACCATTCAGCTTCCAGGTTTTTTTTTTCTAACAAAGCTTAATTGGACAAGCTGAAATTGGAAGTTCATTGGCTATCATGCACAGTTGCACCAGATTTTGCAAATGTTTGGCAAATTAAAAAAAAAGACACATTTTGACGTTGTTCTCAGGCAATGCAAATGTGATAAAAGGCAAAAGAGTGACCCATTACAACAGTCTGACCTGTAAGTCACTGCTTGTACATTCTTTTTCTTTAAATTTGCATCAGAGTCACACACATTCCAATGCCATGGTTTCCTTATACAGTTGATGTGTCTTGTCACTTGTAAAAATATAACAACCATTCTTATTAAGCAGGTTTGCAGCTACAGTATGCAATGAGAATGGCCAAAGGTGTTTTCTACATCCTCTATAATGTTAATGTAACAGCTGTTGTCCAAAGCAGATTCATCTGTAGAAGAAAGTCCTTGGCAGTATTTTTGCAGTTGTGTACCCCACCCCTTCTCTAATGACTGTTCTCAGCCAAGTGGCTGGCTTATCACCAACAGAAAATGTAGGCGTAGCTGTTTAGAAACAATTTGTCTGTGTTTGCATTCGTCATTTTTGATGTAGCAGTTCACATTTGTACATAACTTATCTTTCATAATTTTGTTACAGTCTTGAAGCAGATCTTCAACTTTTTTAAAAGCTACCCCCCAAACCTTCACCTGTACATGTATGTCTTAAACCAGTCCTCTAACCTTCACGTCTTCTAGGCTTACACTTGCACAAACACATTATATATATATATATATATATATATATATATATATATATATATATATATATATATATATAGACAGATAGATAGACATAAAGATATATATATATATAGATATATATAGATATAGATATAGATATATATATATATATATATATATATATATATATATATATAGATATATATATACAGAGATACCAGACCTCTAACCTTCACGTCTTCTAGGCTTACACTTGCACAAGCACATTATATATATATATATATATATATATATATATATAGATATAGATATAGATATATATACAGATATATATATATATATATATATAGATAGATAGATATATATATATATATATATATATATATATATATAGATAGATAGATAGATATAGATATTTATAGGTATATATCTATATATCTATATAGATATATACTGTATATAATTTTTTTCTTTTCTCCAAGGGCTTTTCTGACTGCCTCGGTGACATTGCTGGTCCTCTCTCTTCTGGCAGTGGGCAGTTCTCACTACTGCACTAAATGTTCCTTATGTAATAATATGAGTGACATTCTGTGTGGTGCTACTCTAAGCCCACAGTCCAGACTTCCATGATAGCCTGGGCACAGTGGAAATGGGGTGCATGACATGAATAAATGGTGAGAGCTTTCTGTGGGTGACATTGCTACAATTAAGGTGAGTATTGTAACACAATCTACTTTGTTTTGCTGTTGTTGGGCTACAGTATGTACTTTTTTTCTACAAAACTAGAGTTCCATCCTAAATATAAAGATTTGTAGATTAATAACTAGGGGGAGTCTGTTTTTTTTCTCAGCCTTCAACCTCAGTTGAGATAAGATACAAGGCATACAAGGAGTGCAATGTTTTTTTTTTTTAAAAAAGGGTTGGCTGACTAATAGATCTACATGTTGTGAAGAAACAGTAAAGGCCAACTGTTGTGTAGCTCTGTTTTGAGAAGGCAAATGGCCCTATGTACATACAATATAATTAGTAGCTACACATAGACACAAAGGTTTTTTGGTATACTGTATATTTAAAAAGCATTGAAAAGTTTATACATTCCCTTTAACACATTAGTAAAATGATATCATGTTTGGCATACTGTAAGATTAATGGGAAATATAGATGTAGTCAGCAAGTGATGAATCACCTTGGTTTGTCTAGCCAATTCACCAAGTTTGTTCTGTACTTCCTCACATTCATTGATGCTCCAGCCAGGATCACTGTGTCTTTCCAGATCAGAGTCTATATTCTGGATCCATATTGATGTCTGTGATATAAGAAGGTACATTTTTTCGGACATGAGCATAAACACCACAATCTATCCATTTATTCTTCTGCTATGGCTAATCAAGGAGCAACAGTATGTAAAATCAATAAAATGGTAGAGCTATCAAAGAAACATAGGGCCAGATCCACAGCCCCGCAGAGCAACGTAACTTAACAGATTTAAGTTACACTGCCGCAAATTTCCTAAGTTAGGTATCGATCCACAACACACTTACCTGGAAATTTGCGGCGGTGTAACTCAAATCCGTCCGGGGCAGGGCGTTCCTAATCTAATGGGGCAAGTCCCATTTAAATTAGGCGCGCTCCCGCACCGGACGTACTGCGCATGCTTGTGACGCAAATTTCCCGACGTGCTTTGCACGACGTGACGTCATTTTTTGATCGGCGCGTGGCGTATTTCCGTATTCCCGTACGGCTTACGCAATCGACGTAAAATTTAAAAATTCAACGCGGGAAGGACGGCCATACTTTACACAGCAGTACGCCTGCTGTGTAAAATTAGGGCTGCTTTACAAAAGTGTAACTAAGCGACGGGAAACTAACGTAGCGGCGACGTAGCAAACGCGAAAAAGCTTTGAGGATCGACGTAACTCCTCATTAGCATACCCGACGCGTAATTTCGACGATGAATGCCCCCAGCGGCGGTCGCGGTACTGCATCTTAAGATCCGGCAGTGTAAAACTATTACACCTCTTCTGTCTATCTCTTGGAAACTGATTCTGTGGATCAGTTCCAAAGATAGAAACAGGTATACGCAGGCGGAACAGCAGATCCGCCTGCGTATCTCTTTTGAGGATCTGGCCCATAGTAACTGTTCCAAAGTCTTATGGACCTTTCAAAGGAGACTTTACAGCCTAACTCCAAACATTTTTCATTTATTTATACATTTTTGTTGGGAAAAGTAAGGCCTCATTTACATGGGGTGAGTACATCCATGCCCCGTGCAGGGCTGTTTTTTTACTGGCACGGAGATGCACAGATGTTGTGTGCATCCCTATATTGGCTGTCCCATAGCTTATCTTCTGGGATGCAGCTGTTGCATGCACACACCTATTGCTCCGATTGTGACATCTGTGCAGGTGGGGGGTGCAAGTTCGGGGACAGGCACCCACATGGATGTCCTATTGGGACACAGCGTCTGTGTCTGTACAGCCACTGAGTCTCAGAAGACATATTTGGAACTGCCCCATGTGGCCGTGGCTTTATACTTTCTGTCAGGTTTTTATTTCTGTCTGTGACCCCTACTGGAGAGATTTCTCTTCACTTACCGAACCTTCTGATGTCTGTACAATAAATAGAAGGTGTGGTTGTCACCAGGGAAGGGAAGCACACAGCAATAAAGATATTACAGAGGATATTTACTCATTACAGTTTGATAACAATTAATGTTCTTTAACAAAAGAACACATTCCATATAATTAATTATGCTACCAACATTAATGTTTACTATAAGTTGCCTTCAGCATTTTTTTTAAGCCAAAAGCAGTCACTTTCTTATTGAAACTCTCTCCCTCTCCTTGGTCTCAAAAACTATATATCACTTTTTGCAATTCAAATGTGTGTATTTCCAGCCCTGATTGTATGTCTTGGCTCAGCTACAGAAGAAGGCTGACAGAAGCTTTAAAGTTCTGATGTTTACAGGCTGTTGCTGCCTAATGAGAAATGAGAGAATATCAGGGAGATAAGATAAGACACTATCCTTGTAAATGTAACTCTGTTGTGTCTCCCCGGCAGCAGAGCTTGTTCTGTCATATCTCCTGCTTTTCTTTTCTTCCTCCCTAATCTGTGTTCCCTCAGCACAGTCTGTGCCATTCCTGGTGCTCCCCCCCCCATAGCAGTAAACATTTAAGTTGCCTTTATTCAGAGACCCTGTCACGTGCAAGTTAAAACTGTGCACCAGGCAGCCATGCAGTTGACCTTGGCACTCCACATATAACTCAGTTATAATTTATTTTGGCACCTGGCCAGTTCGATGCAATAAATGGATCTACTGAAATGGGAAGTAGGCTTGTTGGAAAAAAAACAACATACATGTGTGTTTAATGATACAAAACACAGTCCAGGTGTGAGCTCACTAAAAAGGTCATGTAATGTTAGGTCAGCTATGAATAAGGGCAGAATAAGTGTGAAATGCTGTTGTATTGTGTTTTCCCTTACTGTATTTTTAGTGATGTGATTTTATTGAAGATTCTACAATAATGGTGATTTTAGACGTGCAGCTCACCAAAATTGTTTTATTTTTTCTTGTGAAGACTGCTATTAGCTGGGCCGGCACACAGAGGCGGCTCTTTAATTAGGCAAATTAGGTGGTGGCCTAAGGCCTCGCACTCACAGGGGCCTCACGGCCCCCTATCTTACCCAATGCACCCAGGAACCTTAACGCTGCTGTGCTCAGGCAGCGTTAGGAGCCCTGACTCAGGAGAGGGGCTGCCAGCATCCCTAACAACCAGTGAATATCGGTGACACCACCCCTTGTGATGTCAATGATCCAGCATGCCCTCAGTCAATGACGTCAAAAGGGGACGGGTTCACCAGGTGTCATAACCAGGTCGCCATAGTTATTAAAAAGCAGGATCTGGGGGCCGCCTTATTAAAAGGGTCTTCCAGATTCTGATAAGCCCCCTGCCCGCAGACCCCCACAACCACCGGCCATGGTTGTGAGGAAGAGGCTCTTGTCCTTGAATTATTTTTCACATCATGGGTGTGATTGGGGCCCCATGTCAAGTTTTGCCTAAGGCCTCACAAAGCCTAGAGCTGCCTCTGCCGGCACATATTAGTGTGTTAGCAATAGTAGATCAGTGGACCAACCTGGAATGGTGCTTGTTTTTTTCTACTCATGTATTGTTAGGTCAAGCTACCTTTTCATTATGAGCTGCATTATTACCTGAGCAGAGAATATTGCAGTTCAGAAATTCCATTCACTGATGCATGACTATTGTGTGATGTTACATTGAGTGCTATTTTTTGTCTGAAGCATAAAGAACCAGAATTCTTTCCAAGGCTTATATAATTTCATTCTAAAGACCTCAAAATATGGAGCATTCCAATTTTTTTTAATATTGCACCCTCAAGAACAAAGAAACTAGCAAAAAAAAAATTTCACTTTTCCACAGTCCGCAAAATTAGGTGACCCCGAGCCAAAATATTATATTTTACCTTTATAAGCTGATCCTGTAATGACGCCATTATCTCCTGTTGCTTGAGAGAATTTTCCATAGATGTTGGGCTCTGGCAGGTTAGCTGATCTACTCTTTTCTGAAGGTATCCAATCATTTCCTGAATTCCATTCATCCCTGGGCTAAATATGAACCAACAGCTGTTAGCGCCTTCAATGCTTTGGGAAATAGCCAAGATGATACACAGGAGACTGGAATAACATGTCTGCTTTACACCGAAGAGGCAACTCTAGGAACTACAGTCACAAAGATCAGATAACATGCTGAATGCTTAAAGATGGTTTAACTATTAAAGTTTTTATTGCTGGAGAAAAGACAATTAGCATTTAGGAGAAGGAGAATTGTTGCCTATAGTGAACTACCAGAATTCTCACAGGCATTAATTCTTCCTTTGGTTTTCTCCAGTTTTAGACCAGTCATCTTGGGCCAGATCCACATAGATGTAGAACGGCGCAGCGTATCAGAGATACACTACGCCGCCGTACCTTACCTGGCGCATTTTCGAATCCTCAGCGAGTTCGCACCGTAATTTACGGCGGCGTAGTGTATTTCTGTCGGCGGATTTGAAATTGGGCCGGTTGGGGGCGGGTTTCATTTAAATGAAGCGCGTCCCCGCGCCGAAAGAACTGCGCATGCGTCGTCCCAAAATTTCCCGAACTGCATTGCGCTAACTGCTCATTTTTTTAACTTAGACGTGAGTTACGTCCATCCCTATTCACGGACGACTTACGCAAAAAAATAAAAAATCTAATTTCGCCGCGGGAACGACGGCCATACTTAACATGGCAAGTCTACCTATACGCCGCAAAATACCAGTTTTAACTATACGCCAAAAAAAGCCGACTACAGACGACATTCGAAAATGCGACGGCCGTGCGTACGTTCGTGGATCGTCGTAAATCGCTAATTTGCATACCCAACACGGAAGACGCCACCCAGCGGACGCCGGAGTATTGCATCTTAGATCCGAAGGCGTACGAAGACATACACCTGTCGGATCTAACCCAGAAGCCGTCGTATCTTGTTTTGAGGATTCAAAACAACGATACGACGCGGGAAATTTGAAAGTACACCGGCGTATCAGTAGATACGCCGGCGTACTTCGTCTGTGGATCTGGCCCCTTGTGTTTAACTCTTTATTTTAAGATTTATAATATTAAATAAAATTATAGTTCACAGATCAAAGCATTGGTTAATTCTGCCTTAATATTTTATAGTGGTAATAATTATTAATTATGTACAAAAAAAAAGTCAAATGGGGAATGAAAAATAGATCTGAACTATTACAGAGTTAAATGAAGGCCTTTGACTTAAAGCTGAACTGAAACTTTCATTTAAATATAATCCTTAAAAGCCATAAAGGATATAAATCCACTTTGTGTGCACGAAATGGCTTTGCAAATCCAGATATTGCCTTGTAGAAGTAGCAGTGACATCATTACTGTGCTGTACATAGCCTGTACAAAGAGCAGAGCTGTGGGAGGGGACCAGTAGGCCCACCGTCTACAGGCGGCCTGCAAAAAGCTACAGGAGGGGCAAATACAAGACCAGTAACCTGCACAAGGAGAGAGAGCAGCAGTGACTGGTCTTTGTTACAGGAAGCTAATGCACCAGTCAACATTTTACACTGCATCACTGCACAAATATGGAAGAAATACACAAAGTACACCACAATTCAAGTAAGAATACACATGGCTGTTGTATTTAAAAAAGTAATTGCTTATCCAGGAGTTCAGGATAAAAAATAAGTCTTAACAACAGAAACTGCTATTCCTAGCAAGCAACAATAAGTATATGCATTTCCATTTATATTAACAAATAAATTATCCTTACCTTCAACCTCATATTATAACATTAAACCAGCTTTAGCTCTGTTGCTTAGGTTATATTTCCATGGTTTTAACAAGCAGTAAAAAAGCTTGAACTTTTTCTAAAGGCAAAACTTTTTTTTTTATTATTTTTTTTTCCACTTTTATTATTTTAAATAGTGTTAAAACCTTGATGTCCCATTTCATATTTGCTTTTTGGCTAAGGTTGCGGCAGCCATACCTCCATTATATAGATATGTGAAGCCGTATTCCTTTTAACAATTAATACTTTTTATCTTGATGTACAATAAAATGTATAGTTTTATATTTTCGTTTCTTAAGTTGTTCTATCTGATGTTCCCATTGCAGTCTCTCCCCATTGGAAGGTATTTCCTTGTTTTGCCTATATGTGGTGACTTTTGGAGAGGTAAACAGAGCTATCCTACTTGATAAAGGCCTTCATGGCAGTTGGTGTTCTTAAATAGTTTTTAGTTTATCAGTAGGAAATACCGGGAGGGGGAGGGGCTGTTGCTAGTTAACTTCCAGGGAGAACAAAAGTATCTAGCTTAAAAATAAAAAGGTAGAAAACACAGTGGATTGGATTTACTAAAACTGGTGAGTACAAAATGTGGTGCAGCTCTGCATGGTAGCCAATCAGTTTCTAACTTTAGCTTATTCAAGTAAGCTTTACCAAAAAAAATGGAAGCTTATTGGTTTCTGCATAGAGCTGGTTTTGCATGGTCCAGTTTTGTTAAATCAACCCTAGTGCATGTATTTTAATTAATATTATTTATTATTAATTCGATCAGTTCCATTTGTTTAGATGCGGCATTCGTTATTTTGGATAATTCGTAACTTTGGATAAATTTGTATTCGTTACATTCAATAACAGACAAATTTGAAAGGAAATCCCAATACCTATAATTTAATAGTTAGTTAGTTATTATTATTTAGTTAGTCAGTTAGTTATTTAGAATTTTTAGATTTTCGTTCATTGGCATTTTTGTGTTTTCTTACTTATTTTTGTATATTCGAATTTTCGCAATCACAAATTTACAAATTTTTGAATTTATGAATTTACGTATTTTCAAATTTAGGAATTTAGGAATTTCGATCATAACGATTGACCCAAAAAACAACAAAAAAATGAAACTGAAATGAAAACTAAAAAAAAATTAGACAGTGCACATGTCTACTCTATACAGGTTTTTCCACTAAAATAAAATGTGGAACTCCCACTCCTATGCTAAATTGACATTCACATGATAACAGTTAGGTTAAGTTCAGAATCCTAAATAATTAATAAATATTAAAAAAAATAAAATGGTGTGTTATGGTGCTGGCAAAAACATACTGAGCAAAGATGGTGGATTTACAGTGAGCACTCTAGGTTTCTTAAAGAGGAGTTCCACCCAAATTTGGAACTTCCTCTTAACCCACTCCTCTCCCCCTTACATGCCACATTTGGCATGTAATTTTTTTGGGGGGGGAGTGGGGGCTTCAGGAAGAGTGGGACTTCCTGTCCCACTTCCTCCTTCCTGTAGGCGACTAAGCTTAATCGCCTTCAGGAAGGGGCTGCTGTAGGCGATCGCCTAGGACACGTCACAGGTCCTAGGCGATCTCCTGGCCAATTACACGGCGCGGCGCCGGGCCGCGGCGCTCGCGCATGCGCAGTGCCGCTCGCGCATGCGCAGTGGATGCCCGGCCGTGAAGCCGAAAGCTGTCACGGCCGGGTGCCCACACTGAGAATGAAGATGCCGGCCGGGGAGGGGGCAGAGGAGCGGAGCCCCGGCCGGCGCGTCGCTGGAGCGCTGGAGCAGGTAAGTGTCTGTTTATTAAAAGCCAGCAGCTACACTTTTTGTTGCTGCTGACTTTTAATAAACATACAAATGGCTGGAACTCCCCTTTAAGCAGTAGTTTTAGTTTAAAAGATCAGTCTGACCAAAACTGTTATTTTTGTGAATACTGGAGAGTTGAATCATCCACTGCCTTTTTATATACCTTGATAATTCCAGATCAAGATCTCCCCACCTGTGCATGTAGACTCATCTTACTACAAGGGGAGAGGTGCTTCAATATTGTAAAAAATGTTTTAATCAAACAGGGAAAGAGGTATCATAATGGCTGTGACCTGCATGTGGGCCTTGTGTAGAGACCTTACTGCTTTAATCTAGAGCAGTGGTTCTCAACCCTTTTGTGCTGTGACCCCTTGATAAACTTTCCCAAGTTGTGGGGACCCCTAACAGTAAAACTATTTTTGTAGCGTGGGTTGTCCGCAGCCAAGGCAAGACAAGTAATTTGCGTCCCCAACTCATGGACATTTAGCGCTCCCTGAGTCCTTTCCACTCGTACAATATTAAAACCCCTTATGGTACAATTTGGGATGAACCACTCTTTCTCTTTGACCTTCTTTCTTTCCCTTTTTATCTCTCTCTATACTAATTTCTTGTTTTTTCTCCCATCCCGCTCTAGCCGTCTTTCTTGTTCTTTCTCTCCCCTTTTCTTTGTTCCTCCCCCCCTCTTTTCCTTTCCCTTCCATGTTCTCTCTACTTTTATTTCTTCTCTTTCTCCTTGGTGGGGGGTGGGATGAGTGGAAATGCTAGGGAGAGTTCTGATCAGCCAACTTAGGTGCTCTTGATGAAGGTCATCTGCTGATCTGAGAACTGTAGTGGAGATTTTTAATGGAAACCATAATCACAGGTAGTGTTACTCACTGTGTCTCCAACTTTGTGGTGTCTCGTAGCAGTGACACCTATCCTGAAATCAGGAGACAGGGTCTCCTCCAGCCCCTTCCACTTCATGTTCCTCACCAGTAAGCTGACCTCTAGTCTCTGCCCCACCTCCCCCAGCCATGCAGTGAACTAGATGGGCGCCTGCGAAGAGGCTGAGTTGGCGGTCATGGGCTCTAGGAACAGCCCAGGATTCGGTGACCCCTGTCAAATCAATTGACCCCCGAGGGGGTCCTGTCCCCCAGGTTGAGAACCACTGATCTAGAGCAATATAAATCCAAGAGTAATTCGGCCCACCACTTTTTTTGAGAATGAGTAGACAATTTGATAAATGAAATACCCCAGTGTTAAATCATTATGTTTTTCCAGTTCTTGTGAATGATGTTTTTTTTTAATGATGAAAACGGGAAAAAATTGCCAGGTACATATAGACTTAATAACTTACTTTTGTTAGTGATGATGCTGCTCTCTGTGTCTCTAATTATACAATAAACCATGTGTCTGCCTCATAGCATTAGTATAAGACAGTTATAGTCCTGCCTAGTTTAGCAATGTCATTTGCACATACATCAGTCATACATAGTTTCATTCTTTTTTAGGAAACGTGTTCACATTCCATGGTATAATTAGTCTTGGCCTTTATTATTTCTGTTTTCCAAACTTGCAGTTTTCCGTGGCAAGTAGAATACTAATTTGAGCCAAATAATTGTTTTATGTATTTAAAGAAGTTTGAAAGCCTTAAGGTTTTTTATTACCTTACTGCATTCTATGCAATAAAGTAATACAAAACCTTCTGTGTCAGAGGATCCCCCCAAGCCATCCCTTATACTTGCCCAATCTCAATCCAGCATTGTACATGAGAGCAGCCACTCTCTTCGCTGTTTCCCTCCTCGCTGGGCAGATTGATAGCAGAGAAAGCCATTGGCTCCCACTGTTGTCAATCGAATGGGGAGTGGGGCAAAACCACACTGTCTGTGTCTATAGATACAGGCAGCAGGGCTCGGGATTGAGCTCACAAAAGTACCCAAATGATAGTGGCGTCATATGGTGGGCATTTACTAAAGGGGAGGAGCCGTGCCAGTAGTGGACCCCAGAAGAAGAGGATAGGCCTGCTCTGTGCAAAACTATTACACAGAGCAGGTAATCACGACATGTTTGTTAAATAAAATAAAAATAAAGCTTTACAATCACTTTAAGGATATATTCTGCATAGTGTATATAGATCCACATTTTTGTGTGTTGAGGGGTGAAATGTTTTAATTTTTTTAACAGTATGTCTCCTTTTGAATATCGCTGAGTAAGTTCCATATATATATACTGTATATTATGTGACAAATATTCAAAGACCTTCTCACCATTTCACAGGTCTCTGCAATATACGTTGCCTGTGGCGGCTCCCCGTTGGTTGGCAGTCTGCCCTTTTTCCCTGTGCCCACCCCCAGGCTATACTTTTTTGACATTTTACGATCCACCACAGTTACAGTATGTGAGCATTTCATATATAATTTTATGATCTGTATGTAATATAATATGTATTCTAGATTGTGGTATGTGGAAATATGTATCTAGACTTACACGTTCTTCTCTTTCTATATAAGATATTTAGCGTTGCTCTACCTTGCCATATTGGGTCCTGAAGAAGCCGTGTAATTGTCGAAACGTTGATATGGCATACCTGGTACCAGAAGCACACAGTTTCTACATTGCTGCTATGTTATTCTAAACTTACCCAATAGTCTTCCGGTACTTTAGTAGAGTTATTTGCAACATTATTCTGTGGACTGTTTTCAAAGCTGATATGCCTTTGCTTTTAGAACATTTGTTTTTAAATATGTACAAATAAAGATACAATTTTTTTGTTAATTCTCCCATGTTGAAGACTTTAACCACCTAACCCCCGGACCATATTGCTGGTCAAAGACCAGGCCACTTTTTGCGATTCGGCACTGCGTCGCTTTAACTGACAATTGCGCGGTCGTGCGACGTGGCTCCCAAACAAAATTGTCATCCTTTTTTTCCCACAAATAGAGCTTTCTTTTGGTGGTATTTGATCACCTCTGCGGTTTTTAGTTTTTGCGCTATAAACAAAAATAGAGCGACAATTTAGAAAAAAAATCATATTTTTTACTTTTTGCTATAATAAATATCCCCCAAAAATATATAAAAAAAATATTTTTTTCCTCAGTTTAGGCCGAAACTTATTCGTCTACATATTTTTCATAAAAAAATCGCAATAAGCGTCTATTGATTGGTTTGCGCAAAATTGATTGGTTATAGCGTTTACAAAACAGGGGATAGTTTTATGGCATTTTTCTTAATATTTTTTTTTTACTAGTAATGGTGGCGATCATTGATTTTTTTCGGTACTACGACATTTTATGGCAGCACACTGCATAGGATCGCATGTTACTGTGCACCAGAGAAACACACCATGCTGCTGTACAGTGAGATGCACTTCAAATAAAGTTTGTACAAAAAAAGGGAACTGAGTGTTGCGTTAAAGTGCACACTATACCGCCCCCTACTGCTGGGTCACTGCAGCCAGAAAATACAGCTGCTGAACATTAAACTGCTCAGGGGACCTTATCCAGCCCCCCTCCCCTTGTAGCACTTAAGCAACAAACCACTTGTAACTGAATAGTTAAATTCAGTAGATTCTAGAACATTTCATTGCATGTGTGTTGGGGGAGGGGTGTTTGCTAATTATCTGACTGTAAAGGTAATCTATTTAGCAAGCTCTGAATTACTAATCCAGAACACGTATGCTGATGAAGAGTTCAGATTTTATTCTGACTTTACTTGCCATATGCTTTTTCCAGGCCATTGTCACAGTGGGGTTTATTTACTAAAACTGGAGAGTGCAAAATCTGGTGCAGCTGTGCATGGTAGCCAATCAGCTTGATCAATTAAGCTTTGACAAAAAAAAAAATGGAAGTTGATTGGTTTCTATGCTGAGCATCACTGATTTTGCACTCTCTGGTATTAGTAAATCAACCCCTGTATATTTATTCCAAAGGCAACTGATATTTTGATTACATTTTTTAGAGGTCAGCACGAAAAGCATTTATATTTCTCGCTGTACATTTTCTTCACACTACAGATTTTGAATTTGTAATGATTTTCTGTAAAAATGCTTCATAGAAAACACATACAATCAAGGTCCTGGGGAGATTAGGACACTTGAGGTGGATTTAGTGCATGAAAGTCATGGTTTCATTTTGTTACAGCATTAGTAAGGTATTAACTCATAACTGGCTAAAGCACATGGTTTTTGTTTTCAAATTACTGCTCAGTAACCTTTATATGATAAGTTAATTGAATTAATTGATTCCTAAAACCTAAATCCTAATTAATCCTATAGAAAGGGAAGAGTATTTTGCAGCAAATCCCTTTTCATTGCGGCTGATGAATTTAACCTAGTGCTAATCACAGCGCTAAATGTTTAATTTTAAATTGCTCGACCTGAACAAGTCTTTGCTGAATCCTCATATTATTGCAGTATGCCAGATATGTCTCTCAGCATTCTCTGTGCTCTCAGTTTGACACATTTAAGGGGGCTGAGTATCAAAATATACTTCCAGAAATAGATATGTCAATGCTGGGGAAGATTATCTTGCAACTCACATCCAGTTTAGCAATTCAAGGCTACAGTCGGTAATCTTGAAGGTGGATCTACCTCGATGATTATCTGGAATGTTTAGTGATTGTGGATATGCACATAGATAGTTACCTGTATTTATCGGTGTATAACACGCACAGGCATATAACACGCAACCTAACTTCAAAGGGTAAGTTTCCAGAGAAAAACTTTCCACCGCCCTCTGCAAAGTACACGGACCCCCTGCCCGGGACACAGACTCCCTGCCCGGGACACGGACCCCATTCCCTGGACACGGACCCCTACCCTGGACACAGACCCCCTACCCTGGACACGGACCCTCTGCCCCGGACACGGAAACCCCTGCCCCTGACACGGAACCCCTGCTACGGACACGGGCTCCCTGCCACGGACTCCCTGCCACAGACACGGTCTCCCAGACACGGAGAAAGGATGAGAAAGGACTGGCAGTAATGTTTCCTTAACTTTAAAGTATGCTGGCAGATGATTGGTTTCTCTGCAGAGCTGCATAAGATTTTGCACTCTCCAGTTTTAGCAAGTGTGTTTTAGAAATAAAGTCTCGAGCCTCGTACACACGACCGAGGAACTCGACCAGCGAAACACATTGTTTTCCTCGTCGAGTTCCTTGTTAGGCTGTCGATGAACTCGACAAGGCAAGTTTCTCCATTCCCGTCGAGGAAATAGAGAACTTGCTCTCTTTTTGGCTCGTCGAGTTTCTCGACAGTTTCCTCGACGAAAATGTACACATGACTGGTTTCCGGAAACTCGGTCGTGTGTACGAGGCCTGAGAATTAAGAACTTGGGAGACTGGCTTCACTTTAGGACATCCAAAAGGCTTGGAAATATATTCTGATCAGCTTTGAGCCCTGCTACAGTACATAGACAAACATTGTTTTGGATAGAGATGCCAGAACAATCAACTATCTACTGGGATGTTTGTCTAATCAACTCATGTTATCTGTTTTGCAAGATTTTCATGTACCAATCAAAAAGGTGTATCCTCTTCTCCTAAGTGCCTTGCCAGCAATTGAATAATACAGGCTACTATCCCCATAGCAAAACGTCATGGCATCATGTAAGTTCCCTGCTGTGCATTTCATAGACATCCATTGCGGTATGGGCTCCTTAGGAGGAACGTTTAAAAAAAGTGTATAATGTATCATTACAGCCTGGAATATTGAGAGAGATCCAAAATGTATTTACCAGTAAGTAGAACTTCAGTCAAAAAATGTTTAAATAGTTAAGCTTGGTTTTGAGTAGAATGGGGAAGAGTCAGAATGTCTGTCACGGTTTTATTATCTGTATGCCCTTTGGAGAAATTTGCCCCACTTCCTGTTCTGTTGCCACAACAGAAAGTAAAGGTAAGTTTTGTCAAAAAGGCACAAATCAAAAGAACACCTAACAGAGGTTCTAATATTTCCCGACACTATAAAAAAAATGTTTTTACTGGAATGCTTGTGTAATGTACAATTTACACAACACTATTTAATGTATATTGTCACTCCTTGCCCAGTAAAGCTTATCCATTCACTCAAACACAAGTAATAAAAACAGCTTAAGATTTTTTTAAATAAGCAAGAATCTCCCTACCGCTTAAACAATTTAAGGATTAAAAGAATCAAAATTATGCTCGCTTTCTTTCTTTGTTCTGTGGTTATATTTTTTTCACTAAAACTCCCGACATCAAATGTCAAATTATATATTTAATACCAAAACGTGTTTTTTTCATTTTGGTTAGAGTAAGACCCCTTTCACACTGAGGGCGTATTGCAGGCACTATAGCTTTAAAAATAGCACCTGCAATCCGCCCTAAAAGTGCTGCTCTATTGTCTCCAGTGTGAAAGCCCTCTGGCTTTCACACTGAAGCGTGGCGCTAGCAGGACGGTAAAAAAAAGTCCTGCTAGCCACATCTTTGGTGCGGTGGCGGATCGGTGTGTATAGCACTCCTCCACCCCTGCTGCCCATTGAAATCAATGGGACAGCGCAGCTATGCCACCTGCAATGCACTTCTATAACTGAGGAGAAAAAGACCTTGACCCTTTTTTTTTAAAACACAGCCACAAGGAACCACATGATACTGTGGCACCATGCGATTGTGTGCACTCAAAAATGCACCATGTTTTCAGATGCATGGGGCCACCATTAATTATCAATGGTACCCCTGCGCGTCTGCAAAATAGCACACACTCCCTGACCTGCATATGTGTGAACCTACGCTAACACCTAACTCCCCAAATATATGTAGGCCTAAACTCCAGTGCCACCCGTTGGGCAGAGGAGAACCAATCAGGGCAGTAACCCCCTCTTACATACAGCTGCAATATATTACGTTTTTTGTTCATGTTTTTAAATACACATAAGCAGTGCCGATCCTGACCTCCCTGGGGCCCTAAGCAAAATGACATGGCACATTAAAAATGAGAAGCAGGGGGCGCTGACGACAGTAACATGTCACGTTAAAGAAAGTTGAGAAGCGGGGGGAGGGGGTGTTCTGCTGTCGGAAATTACATCTTACATTAAATTGAGAAGCAGGGGGTGCTGACTTCTTACCTCTTCTCCCATGCAGCCAGCGAGTTGAGAAGCAGGTTGAGGGGGCGAAAATGACTTCTCACCAGGCGGGGCCTCTAGTAATTTGGGGGGCCCTTCGCAGCTTTGCGGGGCCCTAAGCGGCTTGCATAGTGAGCCTATAGGGCGGATCGGCCCTGCACGTAAGGGCTCGCTCATGCAAGCAGTCATGCGGGCTGGAAAAGCAGGCAGTTGAGCCAAGGTTGTACTGCCTCCTGACCACCCACCAAAGAAAGGACACACACCAAATCACAGCTCTACACATGCCATGGCTGCAACACTCTGCTTCATGGCTATGACAAAAATTTAACCCCTGTTGTGTTTGACAGACAGTACCACCACCAAACGCATCTCATTCAAGTTAATTAAGGCGCAACTGTGTGTAACGCAATGGCCTTTTGATGGTGAAAACAGACATATCGCCTCCCAACTGCCCTCTAAAAAAGCTTTCCACCGCAGAACGGGTTTCAGAACGGTAGCAAGGGCTGCCACACACCTGAATGAGCCCTAAGTCTCAAATATTTAAATCATACAGAATTGGCGTTATTCATCTAAGACCATTTGTCTTGTTTTCTGTGGCCCATTCCGAAGGTGGTCATGGATGGATCGAAATTCAGCAGGGATCTGCCAAATTTCGATCCATGTGTGGCTACTGCAGTTGAACAGAAGCTGATCTATGGATTGACTTCTGTTCAACCGTCCTGTCAAATAAAAGCTGATCAATCAGCCAATGGCTGCAGCGCTGATCTGTGTATTCTGACAGCGAGGGAGTCTCCTCCTCCAAGGATGTGGAATTCCCTTCCACAGGCGGTGTTCTCAGCGGGGGGCATCGATAGTTTCAAAAAACTATTAGATAAGCACCTGAACGACCACAACATACAGGGATATACAATGTAATACTGACAAATAATCACACACATAGGTTGGACTCGATGGACTTGGGTCTTTTTTCGACCTCACCCACTATGTAACTAAGGGAGTCTCCTCGCTGTCAGAATAAAATATCTCAGTGGGGAGGTTTCCCCCATCCACCTCGAACATGTGGATAAGGGAATTGGTTCAGTTTTTTTATTTTACTTAGACTGCTGAAAAAGCCTGAACCATGTATGGCCAGCTCGAGCAGGTGACCTCCTTGTAACATTATTAATCTTTCCTTGAAATTTTATCATAATTCCCTTTTTCTTACGGAAATCTAGTTGCTATATACTGACTGTCACACATGATTACTCTTGCATTGGGTATCTAATTATATAATGTTCACTAATGGCAAAGAAACAAATGGCCATGCGTACAACCAAACCCTAGGGACCTCAAATATTATACAGCCATTGTGCTTAATATGTACAATAGCTGAACTTTAAATTCCCTGAAAATGACTGCAAGACAAGCTACAGTACCTTGCCATATATAATGTGTTCATTAAAAATTATGGGCCGGATTCAGGTAGATCGGCGCATAGTTATGCCGGCGTAGCGTATCGATTATACGCTACGCCGACGTATAGCAGAGCCGCGAGCACAGTATTCACAAAGCACTCGCTCCCAGCGATGGCGTAACGTAAATTCCTCTGCGTAAGCCTGCCTAATTCAAAGTAGGTGGAAGGTGGGTGTGATCCATTTAAATGAAGCGTGACCCCATGCAAATGATGGGCCGAACGAATAGCGCATGCGCCGTCCCGTGGATGCATCCCAGTACGCATGCGTAAGAATCATGTCGTAAATACTCCATAAGATACGTCAAATCACTGCCTACGACGTGACGTAAACCGACGCCCAGCCCTATTCACGTACTACTACGTAAACGACGTAAAATACGACGGCTGTTCCCTGGTCCATACCTTAACATGACTTACCCCTGCTTTATGAGGCTTAACATTACGCCGGACTTACGACTTACGTAAACAGCGTATATTAATGCGCCGGGCGCAAGGACGTTCGTGAATCGGCGTATCTCACTCATTTGCATATGGGAATCGAATTTCCCATATGCCTCCAGCGTAAATATGCGCCGGCGTAGGCAAGTTACGTCGGTCATAAGAAGCCTATTTTCAGGCGTATCTAGTTCTATGGGCACAGCGCACAGATACGTTGGCGCATCGTTACACTTACGCGGCGTATCTCGAGATACGTCGGCGGAAGTGCTACGTGAATCCAGGCCAATGTCTTTTTCTTAAAAGTAACTCTACACAAGTTTTTAATTAAGCCTAGAAATGATTTAATGTGAGAAGTAAATGCACTGTGAATAGATGTTTAGACACCTGTTGTCACTGTGCTGAAGGTGGGGGGTGGCTGTTACTGTTTGCTCCTAGACATGACAGTAAGTTCAGACAAACAGCTGCTTCGCACATATCCATCATCATTTAAATACTGCTAACCTTCTTGTTCATCCACCTTTCTTAATATGTGAAATCTGCTTCTACTAAAGACAGCTGAAAAAGTAATTTAGGTTAACATTAAAGTAATATCTTAATATATTGAGGCAACAGATATTAACCTCTGGACCTTCTGATAAATGTTTATAAAAAATACATTAAAATGTAAAGGCAAAACATTTTTTGTAGCTTTGGATAGAGTGGAGAGGGATTAGAACACCTGTCAGTTTTTACAGTTGTCAGTGCCCCCCTTAGGGAGATTCACCCTCTCTAATTGTCCTGTTTACTGTTATCATTGAAAGTGAAAGTATAAGAAAATCCTAAATTTTCTGTTGATACCAGAGCAGTAATAGAGGGGAAATCTTTCAATGGGGACACTAGTTCAGGTAACCCTGGTGACAACCCAGAATTCCCACACTTTGGAGGGATTTTTTTCTCACTTCCTGTTTTGGCTAGGGAACAGGAAATGAAGGGAAATCTCCCCTATGGGACATTGATGGCAAAAAAAATCTGACAGGAGTTACAACCCTCCCTTACGCTATTTAAAATGAAAAAAAGTGCCTTTAGTTACACTTTAAATATTCTTACACTTTAAAACATATGACCTAAAGTGGTTGAAAACCCTTTACAACCACGTTTTACTACATGTAAGTATATCTCTTAAACCTGCACGGTTTAGGAGATATCCCCTGTATCAGCATGTGCCAACGTCATCGGCACATGTGCACTGAAGCAATGACATGTCCGTGCCGTTGCTTCAGCTAGTATGCTGTTACGCGGCTCCAGCCAATCACAGCGCCAGAGCCCGCGATACCCGGAAGTAACTCCGGGATCTATGTCACTGGCTGGAGTGGTGTATGAGGACCGATGCGAGGGCTTCGATCTCGGGCAAGTAATTCAGAATGAGAGAATGAGCTAGTATGCTATGCATACTAGCTCATTATGCCTTTGACTTGCAGGTTTTTTTTTTGTGGGTTTACAACCACTTTAAGAACAGCTGCAGAGCATGATCCTTGTGCTCTAGCTTGTCTTTAGAAGTAGGCAATCCACTGTGATTGTGCTGGAGGTAAAGTAAGACCTAATTTCCAAGTTTCTGAGAATTTTCAGGCTCTTATCTTATCGTTTTTTACATTGCAAGGATAGTTTCCAAATGTCCCGCTTTTGAAACCAAATATTTTTGTCCCATGTTACTCCTTAGCTTTCTCTCTTTTCAATCTGAATGCAAGACCTCTATAAAAAAAGAGTTGTATTTACCTATTCAAATTATTATATTATACAGTACTAAACCTTTCATCTGACTGCTTAATTAATCCACTTGTTATTTTAAAAAGCCAGTATAAAAAGAAGTAGACGTGAAAAAAAAAAAAAAACTTGTGGGTCCAATCAGCTTTTGTGAACTAAGCCTTCATGCTGCTTTGTGTAACTGGGAGTGTGACAGGGGTGTGCTCTTCACCTACATACTTTGTGTCAAGAAGTGGTCCTTTTTCTAATTCCAGAAAATTGGGAGGTATGCTTTAGGTTCATAACACAAATAATTTAGCTTTTAGGCAATAAAAGCAGTGCCCTACTCCAAGCTCCATTCAGCTACAACTAATCTTTTTTCCAATGCTGCCTGTAACCGTAACTTTCTATCTAACCCGTAACCCATACACCAATAGGTGTATTATTATTTTCACCCAAGATTCACACAACTATCACCCAAGATGTACGTAATAATCTTAGGCCTCGTACACACGACCGAGAAACTCGACGGGCCAAACACATCGTTTTGCTCGTCGGGTTCCTTGTGAAGCCGTCGAGAAACTCGACAAGCCAATTTTCTCCACTCCCGTCAAGGAAATAGAGAACATGCTCTCTTTTTGGCTCGTCGAGTTTCTCGACAGTTTCCTCGACGAAAATGTACACACGACCGGTTTCCTCGGCAAAAAAATATCTCCCACCAAGTTTCTTGATGGTTTTTGCCGAGAAACTCGGTCGTGTGTACGAGGCCTTAGAGTCAGTTAAAAAAAATTGTAAATCCTTGGTGAAAGCTGTGTGCAAAAAATTATAAATAGACCCCTAAGGCCTCGTACACACGATAGGTTAAACAGAGGACAGCGGTCTGATGGACCGTTTTCATCGGTCAAAAGCGATCGTGTGTGGGCCCCATAGGTTATTTAACCATCGGTTAAAAAAGCCAACTTGCTTTAAATTTAACCGATGGATTCCTAACCGATAGGTCAAAAACAATCGTTAGTAGGCACAGCCATCGGTTAAAAATCCATGCATGCTCAGAATCAAGTTGACGCATGCTTGGAAGCATTGAACTTCATTTTTTTCAGCACGTCGTTGTGTTTTACGTCACCGCATTCTGACACGATCGGTTATTTAACCGACGGTGTGTGGGCACGACGGACCATTAGTCAGCTTCATCGGTTAACCGATGACAACGGTTCTTCAGACCATTCTTATCAGATGGACTGATAGTGTGTACGAGGCTTAAGTGTCCCTAATGTGAATTTAGGCCCTTGTTTGTATACTGCACTAGGATGCTCTGTCTCGCATTAAGGCAGCTCATTCAAAGTTCTTTTCAGCTGTACAGACCACCACACAAGAAAAGGTAGAAATGTTTAATTCCCTCTATAATTTACTTGATGCCTTTAGCCAGAGATGACCAGAAGAAGGAACCAAACTATGGAAACCCATAAAATAATGTATATATTCTGTATTTTGGTGCTGTCCTCTTTAACCTTGCTGTACTGAGCACTGGTCCATGAATACCATTATGGTAAATACATCCTAGGCGCTCTAGTACATTTGCACGCATAACCTGTTGCTGTAAGATCAAGCATAGTCATGTAATCACAAATCACTGAAGTATTCCAAATTTCACAATCTGATGCAACATCACTCAGCAAGTGTGTCATTTGACCATACAATGGGTTGTTAAGTTAAAAGACTTACTTAAGAGGTGACTTCTTTATGAGAAAATGCCCCTTCTGGAAGGCATCCGATGTATATCTTCTGATTTCTGCTTCAGCTTCCTTTTGTTTTGCGGATAATTCAGAGTAATTTAGATTTTGCATCTTCAGATGTTTTAGGTAAGATTCAATACCACCTAATTTGTCAAAAGCCTGTAAAAAAAATAAAAAAATTCTAATGGAATTAAATTGGGTAAATATTTGAATCCTGAATGAAAGTCGTGGGAAAACATTTTACTGGAACAATCAAGAACGTGCAAAGGAATGCTCTTTCAATGAGCCTGTAAAATGTGGAAGCCGCATCAAGATTTACTTTAAGGCAAATGTTATGCCTATTTCAAGCACTTATCATCATGCTAACATTTGAACCCTCCCTCCCTATTAATATTATTATTATTATTAAACAGGATTTATATAGCGCCAACAGTTTACGCAGCGCTTTACAACATCATTACCTTAGCATTTCTTTCTTCCCTAAAACCTCAATATGTGACCTATCGCCAACACCTGAAGCCAAACTCCAGATTGGAGGAGGCTCCCTTGGGGCTCTCCATATTACATCACTTTTGTTTGTTTTTTTACTTTTCTTATATATACAATTTTTCTATTTTTTTTCTGGATGGTTACTTGACAAGCAGGGTCCTCAAATATTTAGCGCATGGTGCTCACGTTATGATGTTAACACTATTCGCTGCATATGCAGCATTATACTGTGAGCTCAGGCTGACCTGATGGTGCCTTGACCATGACCATGAGATGTGTCCGTGGTGGCCTGGGCCAGTGATGGTCAAACCTTGGTACCCCAGATGTTTTGGAACTACAATTTCTCATGATGCTCATGCACTCTGCAGTCTGGTGGAGCATCGTGGTAGATTTAGTTTCACAACATCTGGGGTGCCATGGTTCATCATCACTAGCCTGGGCTCAAAGAAAGTGGGTTGAATGATGGCTCCCGCCATTCAATCAAGATGAGTATCACCAGAGTGCCACTGGAAACAGTGTCAGGACTTTGGTATTGTAGTGAAAGCTGCATTTTTTATTTTTAACAAGTTTTGGGCTTGTTATAATGAAAAATTTAAATTTAACAAGAGTTGGGATTTAAAAGTAATTCCCCGGTCTAATACATAAGAGTTCATATCATTCTAACACTTAAAGCAGCAATCTTCCTTAAATCTGTTTACAGAAATTATAGCTATGAATAGTTTAACTGCTCGCCA
Organism: Rana temporaria; assembly: GCF_905171775.1. NCBI lineage: Eukaryota > Metazoa > Chordata > Amphibia > Anura > Ranidae > Rana > Rana temporaria. The sequence continues at coordinate 157,616,556 of NC_053494.1, read as the reverse complement.
ATCCATACCAAGTGAGCCAAATCTTTCTTCCAGTCTTTCCCCTGGGACGCAGCTATCAGCATAGAGAACAGGATGCCAAACTATCAAATGCAGCCTGCATACCAAAGACAGCTCTGTTCTTCCTGTGACAGTCATGCTGCTCTCTGTGTATATCTGAGACCGGAATATTTGTTAAAGATGCAGATGAGAGCTTTGTTTTTGACTTTTAACAAAGGGTAACATTTTGCTTATCTGTGGTCTACATAGACTGCACTCAGAAATTAATGTTTTGAGACAGCTGATTATATGCCTTAACCTCAACCTAAAAATGTTACTTTATCTAAATCCAAGGACAATAATGTAATGCTGTATATTGCAGCTTACCAGCATTAAGATGTGGGGGTTGCATGGGTTTTCAATTTTTTATGCCCCATTCACACTTTTGCGACTTGTCGCACCTCATGTCTCCCAATGAGTACCATTTATAGCTGTGCAACTTAAAGTCACATGCAACTTTAAAGTAGTTCCTGCACTACTTTGGTCCGACTTTAATACGATTTGAGGGACATAGACTTCAATGTAAACCCTCAAAAGTCACATGAAAGCTGCACATGCATGATATACATGTGACTTGTGTGCGACTTGTATATGAAAACAATGTCCACAATTAAAATAAAACAAAAAAAACAGCATGGACCCCCCAATCCATACCAGGCCTTTCGGGTCTAGTATGGATTTTAAGGGGAACACCAAAAGCCAAATAAACTGTGTGGGATCCCCCTAAAAACCATACCCTTATTAAAGCATGCAGCCCAGCAGGTCAGGAAATGGGGGGGACAAGCATGTGCCTCTTCCTCCTGAACCATACCAGGCCAAATGTCCTCAAGATGGGGGACAAGAGCCTCTTCCCCACAACCCTGGCAGGTGGTTGTGGGGGTCTGCGGGTGGGGGGCTTATCAGAATATGGAAGCCCCCTCTAACAAGGAGGTCCCCAAATCCCAGCCCCCCCTTATGAAGGAGTAGGGGATAGACAGACTCCACAGACAAAAAGCGCTAGGCAGACAGCAATACAGAATAAGGGCCTTTAAGCTGAATGCAGCAATCTGTATCTTGTAGCAACTGTTGTCTCCTATAGCAACAACTTCACTCACAGTATCCCACTGTAGATCCTCAAGCTAAGCTCCCAGCTACCTGCTGGACTTCTCAAGCTTCACTCACAGCTACTCGCTGCAATCTTCAAGCTTCATCCACACTTTCCGCTTGGTTTCTCGGATAGTGCGACTACCCACTGTATCCCTCAAATTTACTCACAGATACCTGCTGTACTTCTCTTCAACCTTTACTTACAGCTACCTGCTGTATTCTTGAATGAGTTCGCTCCTTTCCCACTTTCTTCACCATCCCTGGCTAGTGAAGCATCTGCCCTTGCATTCCTTCAGAACTCCATCCCTTTTGCACCTGCCTCCGGCAACAAGAGTGGTTGACCCTCTGGCAATTTATTCTCCCTTGCCTTCTGGCAGCAATCAGGCTCCCCTTAGGCTGAGCCCCTTTACATGTGGCTAGGCCCCAAGCTTCAGGCCTCAGCTGCTGCTCCACACACACCCATGCAGGCTGCAGCCCAGGTGAAAACGAACCCCAATCATCTGACTCTCTCCAAATAAATAGACTATCCCAGCAGCCTCAGCAGCCAAAGAAACTCCTGCTGATTGGCTGAGAAAGCACATTGACTCATAACCTGAATTAACTGTAATCTATCATACTAATGTCAAAGGTAACAATGCTACCTATTGACCAAAGAGAGAATCACAGTCCCACTCAAGTTTAGGAGTAAACCAAGCTACAAATTATCCAGCCTAGGTACCACCTAGCACACTTAAAGGGTCACTAAAGGAAAAACATTTTTTGCTGAAATGACAGTTTACAGGGTATAGAGACATAATAGTTAACTGATTCCTTTTAAAAATTATTAACAATAGATAAAAACCAATCATATAATGTACCTGTAGTTTAGTTTCGTTTTTGCTGTTGTTTCCTGGTTCTCTGATGTACAGAGACAAAGAGCCAATAGAGGGCAGTGAAGGTTTTGCAAAACGAAACTGGACTGGTGCTGAGAAGTTTTAGACACACAGTAATCACACCTCCTTGATTAGTCACCACAGTGAGAAATTCCCAGTACTGTGGTGATCAGGAAACAGACAACCAGGAAGTGTCCAGAACAAAGAGAAATTACAGCAACATCAAAGCAAAAACAAACAATGAGGACATGAAACCAGGACTGCAGTAAGGTAAAGGAAGCTATTTACCCTTTAAATTTACTAGAAGCCCTGTTTAGGACCAGGTGCTTCATTTTTTTCATGCAATTCCCCTTTTTTATTTTATGTATCTAATTTGTTGTATGTACAGAGCTTTGCGAGGATTGTTCGCCCCTCTGCTTTGTATTGTTCCTCCTACATTTTCAGAAAACATCAAATAAAAACTATTGAAACAGACTTGTATCTGAATGCAACCCCCACTTGTAGCAAACAATAGCTCAACACAGACCCAGAGCCTAAATGTGTATATCTAGCTAAATTTTTGCCTTATTAAAACAGAAATATCATCCAAACTAACAAAAAGATGCCCGATATAAATATTTGAGTCATAGACTAAGGGTCCTTTCACACGGAGCAGACCGTTTTTGTGTCCGCTCCGTGTGTCCGCAAAAGCTCAGCGGGGATCCTCCGTAATCCCCTCTGAGCTGTCGGTGGACAGGGCGGTCCCCACACACTGTGCAGAGACCGCCCTGTGTTTCCTCCGTTCTCCCCTATGGGGGATCGGATGAATACGGACCGTCTGTCCGTATTCATCCGATCCGCCGGATGGAAGAAAAATAGGGTTTTCTTCCGTCCGAAAAACCGGATCTTTGCGGACGCGGATGGTTGCGGACGTTAGCGGATGCATCATCCGCTAACGGACACGATCCCATAGGGATGCATTACAAATCCGTAAACGGACTTGTAAAAAACGGACGAACGGTCCGTAGGTGTGAAAGTGGCCTTAAAAGAAAACTTCTGAACATCCCTAAAGGTACATAAAATCATTTCAGCTGGCTTCAAAGTGTATATAAGTATATCTGCAAATTTTTTGTTATAATTTTCCATACAAAATGTATTTACTTGTAATGTGTATTTAATATTTTGTTGTGGTTGTAGATGTTCTTAAAATGATAAAAACACAAACTCAAAACTTTCCATAGAATTAAAGAATTTCTTTACAGAGTACTCACTTTGCAAATTCACTGAGCTTACTGGATAGTCTTTATTAAAAAAATAAGTCACACAAGAGCGCCATCTCCAGGAGATACACAATATAGAGCAGTATTTTGTTTTCTTTTTACTGAACTTTGTATGTTGTTGCTATTATTACTGTTAAAATGTACTAGAGCTAGTTTCCACAGATGTCTGTGGGCAAGTGTATCTTTCCACAGTGGGGAAAGAATTCTTAGTTTGTTTATTCAAACTTTGTTAAGAAGGTCTATCAATATATGGAGCAATATTATAGCTGTCACTGTCACTTTTTTTTTTAATCAAGAAAAATATTTTATTGAGACAAAATAAACATACAATTCCATAATAGTAGGATATTAATCAAAGATCAAGGATACAAGCAGAAATTACGCACTTTATCTAGGCAAACTTGGGTATGTTTACGTGTCTTTAGAACATTATGACTAAGAAAAAGAGAACTCCCGCTTAACTTTAAACACACGGTCTAACCAAATATTACAGTTGTCTTTCTTATGCGCCCATACGCCTTTAGTGTAAATCCTGTCATACTGTTAACACAACGTACTATAAACCTGGACCCCCATCCATAGTACAACTTATTGTATACCTCTCAGTTGATTTTTGTCCTACCTCATTTCTCAGTACTACCTGTTAGCCCTGTAAAAGTCTATCCATAACCAACTCCGCCGGACCCAGCCCAGGGGTGTCTAGCCAAGGCTGCCATAAGGAATAGAACTTCTTTGATGCATTTCTATGCTGATATGTAATTTTCTCCCTTATCAACATGCTGTTTACCATCTTCACCCAAAGTCCTTCTGTAGGTACCCTGGGGGTGATCCAGAATCTAGCAATGGCCTTCCGGGCCACATAAAGCAGCCGAAGTACGGCCGTGTGACCATGTGGGGAGAGAGAGGGCACTTCCAGTGCTCCAAGGAGACATACCACTGGATCATGCGGTGCCGGAAAGCCATATGCCTGTGATATAGTGTTTGTGATGTATTGCCAATATCTAAAAAGTTTCGGACATTTCCACATCATATGTAGCAAGTCCCCCTCCTGCGCGTTACATTTTGGGCATAGTGGAGAGTCTCTCAGACCCCACTTAAATAGACGAGTAGGTGTCCTATACACCCTATGGAGCAGAAATAAGTGTGACAGTCTGTGTTGTGCTGATACCGATACCAAAGGGGCGGAGGTCAAGCATATTTCCCATGTATCCCCGTCTATGGGTCCCAAATCTTTTTCCCACCCCTTTCTGCATGGCAATGTCGTAGCGTCATGGGTGATACCAATCAGTCTGGAGTAAACCTGTGAGATCATACCCTTCTTGTCTCTATTCGCTAGAACGTCAGTATGGAGGGGGTGTTTCACTAACAAGAGGGGGGAAAGCCTACTCTCACTCTGGATAGCGTGTCTTAGCTGTAGGTATTTGTAGAACTGTGTTCTAGCTAATGGGAACTCATCTCCCAGGTCCGTGAAGGACTTTAGAACTGATCCTGCGTACAGCTGGGCGATGTAGTGAATTCCCGCCTCGGTCCATTGCCTGAAACCCCCTAACTTAGAAAGTTCCCGAAAGTTGGAGTTCTTCCAAATGGGAGTAAAGGGGCACACTCCTTTAATATTAAATGCGGACCTTATATATTTCCATAGGGTATTCAGCAAGGTGACAGTGGGTAGCGATTGGTCCAAGTGCGATAGCCCTGCTTCTAGATGTGATACCGCCGGGAGAACAGATCCCTTGGGTATTAGTGGTGTCCGTACAGGGTCCCCCTCATCTATCTCTCCCCAATGTCCCAAATGTTGTATCTGTGATGCTACAAAGTAGTACCTAGCGTGCGGAACCGCCATGCCCCCTTGATCTTTAGCAAGCTGCAGTGTTTTGAGGCTAATTCTAGCAACCTTTCCGCCCCAGATCAGATCCCTGAACTGGGCATCAATCTGTGCGAACCATTTATGCGGGATCCAGACTGGAGAATTGTGGAAGACATACAGGAGCTGCGGGGCCCACACCATCTTAATAAGATTAGCTCTACCCGTAACCGACAGGGGGAGTTTTTTCCAAACCGCGCATTTCTGTCTAAACCGCGTCAATAGTGGGGTCAGATTCATTTGAAGGAACTGCGTGGGGTCGGGAGTGACCTGTATCCCCAGATACTTAAATTCTTTCACCACCAATACATCCTTAGCACATTCAGGGAGAGGGCTCACTATCGGGTCTAAAGGCATGAGAACTGATTTATTCCAATTGATGCTGAACCCGGACAGGCCCCCAAAGTCCGCGATTAACGACATCGCGTTCTTCAGTGACTCGCCCGTGTCTCCTAGATAAATCAAGGTGTCGTCCGCAAACAAGGATATGACGTCTCGCCCGGCACCCCTGGAAAAACCAGTTATGCCTGGCGAGGCACGCATATGAATCGCCAGAGGTTCCAGTGCCAAGGCGAACAGCAGGGGAGAGAGTGGGCACCCCTGCCGAGTCCCCCTGAACAACCGAAAAGATTCTGAAACTTCACCATTGATTCTCATTCTAGCCCTCGGGGAGCTATACAACAATTGGACCCACTTCAGGAAGGAAGGTCCCACACCAAATCTATCTAGCACTTCCCATAAGTATGGCCACTCCACACTGTCAAATGCCTTGGCGGCGTCTAGGGAGAAGATGGCCCTATTACCCGGGTTATCCACTGGTATTTGTAAGTTAAGGAACAGCCTGCGTAAGTTCTGTGCGGTTGATCTAGTAGGGATGAATCCAGATTGATCCCTATGCACCACTAGGTGGATACACTTAGATAACCTAGTAGCTAACACCCTAGCCAATAGTTTCACGTCAAATGTCAATAGGGATATTGGCCTATATGAGTCCGGGGAAAGAGGGTCCTTCCCCGGCTTCAGCAGGACCACTATAAGAGCCTCATCCATGGAGGGTGGGAGCCGTCCAGTTTCAAGAGCAGTGTTGTAGACCTTCAGTAAAATTGGAATGAGTTGTTCCGAGTACTTACTGTAGATTTCAGACGGAAGCCCGTCAGCCCCAGGTGCCTTCCCTTTGTGTGCTAGTGCCAATGCTTCCAGCAGCTCTTCCCTGGTAAGAGGGGCGTTAAGCAAGGCCATCTCCGCAGTTGGGAGACACGGCATCTGGTATTTATCCAGAAATGCGTGTATCTGGGCTACAGTGGGGCTAACCTTCGATGTATAAACATCCTGAAAAAAGCTTTTAAAGCATTCAATGATGGATTGTGTGGAGTGGCACGCCTCCCCCCTAGTATTTCTAACCTCAATTATCTGTGAAGGCGGTTGCTGTGACTTAGCCAAAATCGCCAGCAAGTGGCCGGTGTTTTCCCCTTCCTCAAAATGTCTCTGCTGCAGAAAAAAACTTTTATTTTCGGCGAGCTGCAGTGAGAGGTTCTTGAGCATGGTCTGTGCTGCTAGCCAGCTCCTCCTGTTATTATCAGAGGGGTCCGCTATATAGTCTGCTTCCGAGCGTTGGGCATCTGCCAAGACTCGAGTCTCCCATTCCTTAGTATTAGACTTAATCTCATTAATGGCTCTGATAAGCTGGCCCCGCATATATGCCTTAGCAGAGTCCCACACAACTTGTAGAGTAGTGGAGCCTATGTTATCCTTAAAAAAGTTAGTTAGTAGTAATGGGAGTGGGTCAGATTCTGACATAAGAGACAGCCAGAACGGGTTGAGCTTCCATAGGCTATTCCCCCTTTCCAACCCCAGGCCTAAATCCACCGTGAACGGAGAGTGATCGGAAGTGTGTCTCGGGTGATAGTGGGATGACTTGACCATGGGCAACATCGGGCCATTCCCCAGGCCCAGGTCAATTCTGGATAGCCCCCCCACCGAGGCTGACTGGCAGGAGAATACCTTTTCATCAGGGTTGTGCATTCTCCATACATCTGTTAATCCCAGTTCAGTGACCAACCGAGCGAAAGGGGTAGGTCCCCTCCTCCCATGTACATCCCCCCCCCCTGTACACCCTCGCCTATCCTTCTCAAAATCTAGGAGATTATTAAAGTCCCCGAGGACCAGCACAGGAATACCAGGGAGACAGGATATAAATTCAACCAGCAGTTTTATAACGTAGGATGAGAACGGTGGCGGGATATACACCCCCGCCAACACGCACTTCATCCCATAAAGGGAGCAATATAGGAAGACGTATCTACCCTCGGGGTCAATCTTGGCATCAATATACGTGTATTGTGTGCCTTGCCTAATCATTATGCTCACTCCGCGTGAGTACATGGTATGGGTGGAGTGGTACTGATGGCAAAACTGCCTTGGTGCTAATTTTAGTGTGGACCCCGCTGGGAGATGAGTCTCCTGTAAACAGATCACTTCCGCGCCCAACCTCTTGATGGTACGCATCACCTCCAGGCGTTTAACCGGGGCACCTAGGCCACGAACATTCCATGATAAGCATCTCATTACCCTTGACATTGCATACCATACAACATATTAGCAGGATCATAACATAGTAACATGTATAAGCGACAATTATGATACAAGCAAAGGCAATTGGCCAACCAAAGGGCAAGAAGTATGTCCGGGGGGCTCGAGATATTGGGAGAACTAGGCAGGCACATATCACGGTTTGGGCATAGTAGAACAGTAGTCATATGGACCAGGATCAGATAGCACAAAAAGTTAACTTGGATACATAAGGGGGCATCCATGGGGGCTGCCGTGGTAGAATCCACTTTCAATTGGGTCAAATGCATTTCGGCCAACAGGGCCCGGATGACTTCAGTCAACGGATCTAGGTAGGGCCTAACAAAGCCCTCCAGGGGGCAACAGTGGAAGTGCACTTTATAGCGTCTTAAAACTTCTCAACAGCCAACTTCTAGCCCACAGCAACCAAAGTGAACAGCAACCGCCTTGCGACGAGTAACGTGGAAAGTATAACACGGGTTCGTCTTGTAAGAATAGTTCTCCTCTTCAGTCTGCGGGGCGTCTACCCCTAGCCTCCCTGATCGACTGTTCCTCCCGGTCTAGCCATTGTGCAGCAGCATTAGGGGACTCAAAAAATTGCACAGTGCCAAACACCTCCACTCGCAGTTTGGCCGGGTACAGCATAGCATATTTCAATTCAAGGCCTCTCAAACGACGTTTAACATCCATAAACTTGCCCCTCTTTTTCTGCAATTCAGCTGAGAAATCCGGGAACAAGGACACTTTGGTATTGTCCATTTTTAGGGCAGCCGGATTAATTCTAGCATTATATAAAATGGCATCTCTGTCCCGATAGTGCAGGAGCTTAAACAGAAAGGGTCTAGGTGGAGCACCGGGCTGCAATGGTCTGGACGGCACCCTGTGAGCCCGTTCAACAGAGAACATGGGGGAGAATGCTTCCCTCCCGAACGCAGCGATCAGCCATTTCTCAATGAATTCCACAGGGTTCTTCCCTTCCAGCTTTTCAGGGAGGCCTATAGCCCTCACATTATTTCTCCTCATCCTGTTCTCTAATTCTTCTAAACGAGAGGAATGCTGATCAATGATATGGTTGTTATAGGAGAGATCCCTCTGCATAGGCCCCAAGTCATCCTCAATGGTGCTCACCCTCTCCTCCAGAGCGGAGGCCCTCTCCCTCAGCTTCTGAGCGTCCTGTCTGAGAAAGGAGATCTCAGACTTCATCCCCTTGATTTCCGTGGTAAGGGCCGTGATAGACATATTGCAGGATGTTACAGCGGCAAATATGTCCCTCAGGGTGGGCTCTCCCTCTGTAGCAGGGCTCACTGGGGTTTGGGGCCTAGTGGATTCCGGGTTAGGAGTACTCACTGTGTCCCATATCAAGCCGGCCTGTACCGAGTCCTCCAAGGGCACTGTATCGTCCGCTTCGGATCCTCCACCCGGCGAGTCCTCTGGAGAGCTGGAGGAGGCCACCTGATCTTTCGGTGGTGGTTTGGAGAACAACTTCTCCGCCGCCTCGCGGTGCTTCTCCTTGGCCGTGCGGGCTGTGTACGCGCCATTTTGGGACATGTGCTCTGCGGATCTGTTCACCAGCTGCTTCTTGCTGGACGACATCGTGGGACCGGAGCGCCGGAAAAGGTATGGGTGTGATCCAGGTAACGTGAGGGGCACAACCGTGTGCCTTGGGTCGATGTGCGGTGACTTCCCCAGGAGTTTATCCAGGATTCTCGGCGGAGCTCACTTCAGCTGCGTCCGGCTACATACGCTGCCTGGCCACGCCCCCTGTCACTGTCACTTTTGCTGGACATCATATCCTGTATGTAAGTATGTAGAAAAAAATATTTTTGGGATTGTTCAAATACACAATACCCAGAATGGTAGTTAATTGTAAAATGTATAAATGGTATGTTTATTGGAGGTGTTTGATTCTTTGCCAAACTATCCATAGTGAAAAAATGACTGGATTTTTACTTTCCACCTTGCTTCTGCATGGGTATACAAGGGCTCCCTAGGTATTTTAGAACCCTAGCTACACCCAGACCACAGATGGTCAGGTTATATCAATATATCAAAGGACTAGTATATCAACTATTAATTCAAGAGGACACCAATAATGGTTTATCCACATACTAGAAGGAGATGAGAAGGCTGTGCACTATAGGGTTGATTTACTAAAGGCAAATAGACCATGCGCTGTGCAAAATGCAGTTGCACTCTGCAAAAGCAGTTTCTCCAGAGCTTAGTAAATGAGCAGAAGCTCTGCTGACTAGGGGGGGGTGGGTACAACTGGGGTAATCCTTAGTGGAGAAGGATCTGGGTGTTCCGGTAGATTATACGTTTAATAATATTATGCAATACCAAGCTGTGGTTTTCAACGCAAGCAGAGTCCTTTCTTGTTTGAAGAGAGGTATGGACTCCAGAGAGAGAGATATAAATTTGCCCCTATACAAATCAGGAGCAAGACCTCATCTGGAATATGCAGTTCAGTTTTGGGCACCAGTTCTCAAAAAGGATATCGGAGAACTGGAGAAAGTGCAGAGAAGGGAAACCAAACTGATAAGAGGCATGGAGACGCTCAGCTATGGGGAGAAATTAGTGGAACTGAATTTATTCTTTCTTGAGAAGAGGAGATTAAGGGGGGATATGAGCAACCATCACAAAGAAAAATGGGGCACTTTTTATATCTAGAGGAAAAGAGATTTCATCTCCAAATATGGAAAGGTTTCTTCACAGTAAGAGCTGTGAAAATGTGCAAAAGACTCCAGCCAGAGGTGGTTGTTCTATACAGATCAGTAGATTGCTTTAACCACTTCAATACCGGGCTTTAAAACCCACCTCCTTCCCGGGCCTATTCTGGCACTTCTTTCCTACATGTACAAATCCTCATTCTTTTGCTAGAAAATTACTCAGAACCCCCAAACATTATATATTTTTTTTCAGCAGACACCCTAGGGAATAAAATGGCGGTCATTGCAACTTTTTATCTTGCACCGTATTTGCGCAATAATTTTTTAAATGGCTTTTTTTTGTAAAAAAAATGGTTTCATAAATTAAAAAATAACAAAACAGTAACGTTAACCCAATTTTTTGGTAAAATATGAAAGATGATGTTACGCCGAGTAACTAGATACCTAACATGTCACGCTTTAAAATTGCGTACACTCATGGAATGGCGCCAAACTTTGTTACTTTAAAATCTCCATAGGCGACACTTTAAAATTTTTACAGGTTGCCAGTTTAGAGTTACAGAGGAGGTCTAGTGCTAGAATTGTTGCACACGCTCTAACGCACGCGGCGACACCTCACATGTGTGGTTTGAACGACGTTTACATACGTGGGCGGGACTTACGTGTGCGTACGCTTCTGAGCGCGAGCTACCGGGGACAGGGGCATTTTAATTTTTTTATTATTTTTTCTTTTTTATTTTACTTATTTCTTTATTTTTTACACTTTTTTTTACACTTTTTTTTTTTTCAATCGCTTTTATTCCTATTACAAGGAATGTAAACATCCCTTGTAATAGGAATGTGTGTGACAGGTCCTCTTTAAGGAGAGATGCGGGGTCAATAAGACCCCACATCTCTCCTGCAGGCTGGAAAGAATGAGATCTCATTCAAACTAGCCGCAATTGCGGTTTGTTTACTTACGGGGACCCGGGCGTGACGTCATCACATCGCGCCCGGGCCTCCGACGGTCATAGAGAGGACTGGTGACCAGATCGTCACCAGTCTTCTCTATGGCAAACATCCGGCGGACGGCGATCATCTCTCCGGGCCCCCGGTGGGACGGGAGAGCCCGGAGAAGCACCGGATGGCGGCGGGAGGGGGGGGATGTCCCCTCCCGCCGCCTGTAAGAACGATCTAGCGGCGGAACCGCCGCTATGATCGTTCTTACGGTGCGCAGGATCGCCGCCGCTAAAAAATGATATCTCAATGATGCCTCCGGGTGCAGGCATCATTGAGATATCCCCCCCGCAAAGCCCATCACGTCATATGACGTCCACCCAGGATAACAGGTCCCCGTTTTGGACGTCATATGACGGCGTGCGGGTGTCAAGTGGTTAAAAAAAAGGACAGGATTTTTTCCTAAATGTACATAATATAACTGAGTACTAACATTTATAGGTAAAGTTGATCCAGGGAATATCCAATTGCCTCTCGAGGGATCAGGAAGGATTTTTTCCCCCTGCTGTAGCAAATTGGATCATGCTTTGCTGGGGTTTTTCGCCTTTCTCTGGATCAGCTGTAGGTATAGGATTGTGTATATGGGATTGTATGATTTTTATTTTTTATTTTTTATTGGTTAACTACTTTAGACCCGGCATTGAGTTAAAAGACGGCGTCCAGGTGGCTCTATAAATCCGGGACGCCGTCTTTTGACGTCCTCGCGTCCTCCGGCCACACGGCGCGTCCCCGAGATGCCGATGCTCATGCCTGGCAGCCGCGATGTCCGCCAGGTACCCGCGATCGGCAATGACAGAGCAGGGATGTGGAGCTCTGTGTGTAAACACAGAGCTCTACGTCCTGTCAGGGAGAGGAAACAGATGCTGTGTTCCTTGTACATAGGGACACAGCATCAGTTACCTCCCCCAGTCAGTCCCCCTCCCCTCATAGTAAGAATCACTCCCAGGATACACATTTAACCCCTTCCTCGCCCCCTAGTGTTAACCCCTTCCCTGTCAGTCACATTTATACAATAATCAATGCATTTTTATAGCACTGTTCGCTGTATGAATGTGAATGCTCCCAAAAATGTATCAAAAGTGTCCGATGTGTCCGCCGCAATATCGCAGTCCTGCCAAAATTCGCAGATCGCTGCATTACTATTAAAAAGAAAATAATAAAATAAAATGTCAGAATTCTATCCCCTATTTTGTAGCCACTCTAACTTTTGCGCAAACCAGTCACTATACGCTTATTGCGATTTTTTTTTTACCAAAAATATGTAGAATACGTATCGGCCTAAACTGAGAAAAAAAAATGTTATTTTTTTTTAAAATGGGATATTTATTATAGCAAAAAGTAAAAAATATTGTGTTTTTTTTTTTTCAAAATTGTCACCCTTTTTTTGTTTATAGCGCAAAAAATAAAAACCGCAGAGGTGATCAAATACCACCAAAAGAAAGCTCTATTTGTGGGAAAAAAAGGACGTAAATTTTGTTTGGGAGGCACGTCCCACGACCGTGCAGTTTTAATTTAAAGCGACGCAGTGCTGAAAGCTGAAATTTCGCCTGGGCAGGAAGGGGGTATATGTGCCCAGTAAGCAAGTGGTTAACCTCCTGGGCGGTGTTCCCGAGTCTGACTCGGGGTGAGATTTTTGGGCTAGGATCGGTAACCCCGAGTCAGACTCGGGCTCGCCTCGCTGGATGTACAGGGAGTTTTACTTACCTTGTCCCTGGATCCAGCGATGCCACCGCGCTGTGTGAGCGAGCAGGACCTCGCTCGATTCACACAGTGCCTCCGTGTGACGCCGATCTCCGTTCCCTGCGACGTTACGACGCACGGGGACGGAGAACGGCGCCAAATTCAAAAAAGTAAACAAACACTATACATACAGTATACTGTAATCTTATAGATTACAGTACTGTATGTAAAAAATGCACACCCCCCTTGTCCCTAGTGGTCTGTCCTGTGTCATGCATGTCATTTTATATAATAAAAACGTTTCTTTCTCCCTGCAAACTGTAGATTGTCCATAGCAACCAAAAGTGTCCCTTTATGTCAAAAATAGTTTTAGATCAGCTAAAAAACAGCGATAATAAATTATAATCACTTGCAGAATTGTGCGATAGCGATTTGTGGGGTAATTCGTCATAAAAAAAAAAAATAATGACAGCAACAATTCTGCAACTGAGCAAATTTCAGTGATTTTGATTTGATTACATTATTGAATAATTTTTATTATAATTATATTATTATTTGTTATAATTATTTATAATTATTTATTATATTATAATTTATAATTTTGTTTTTAAAAAAATGTCATACCCGGGATGCCTATTAGAAGCTTGTTTGGTCAGATTTAAGTGAGTTATTTCTAAAAATGACAGACCTACAATATAAAACGCCAAATTTCCTTGCAAATAATGGTACCGCTTTTAGCATGTTTTTTCTGACAGAATCATACCGCCAGGGAGGTTAAACTAGATGGTCCTTTTTCAACCTGACTAACTATGTAACTTTGTAATAGATTTTATTATTAGACATACATGTTAAGAGACCTTCTTAGTTTTAATAATGGAACAAAGTAGAACAGATTCCAGTGCAATCATTTATTGTGGCTATAAGATATAACGCTCCATTCCCTTAAAATTAAAGAGGTGTTTTTTCAGTTGCACTTACCCCTATTGTTGACATTTGGAACCCTTTCTCTGTATATCCCAAACATGTGAGTGGATTTTTTTTATGCATATTTGGGAATTATATTGTTTGCTCCATTCTCTACAAACATGACTATTATTTAGAAACGTATAGGCTGTTTGAGGCTAGGTACTTCGTACACAGAGAAATTCTGTCACATCGTAGGGTTGATTTGCTAATGGCCAAGTAGGCTGTTCAATTTTCAAGGGAAAGTTCACTTAGAAAGGGAACATTGAATTACATACTGTACAAGCAAAAATAAAAAATAAATATTTTCCTGGAATGTGACTGGGTATTCCTTGCAAAATAAATTTACACCACATTTACTAGGATAAGGGAAAATTCACCTGCAAAGTAAAAAATCCCTTGCAACGTGATCGGCCTATTTGTCTTTAGTAAATAAACCCCTTTGCTTCAAATTCCCATCCCGATTCCCAACTGCAGGTAGACTCTTATTATTGGATTAATACGTTTATGCCAGAACCTTATTTGTTTAAATTGCTCAGTTTAAGTATTGCTTCAACTACCTAGCTAAAAATCCACTAAAAGCATTTCCATTAGTGCAACTGAATGCAGTGATAATTGTAGAATTTACTTTCATGCTATTTGCTTACCTTATTAACACACTTAAAAAAGTCATTGGCTTCCAGTAAAATTTCTTGTCTCCGATCCATCAGTTCCCAGAACTCAGCATAGACTGCCATTAATTTTTCATTGGAGTTGTTTAGTTTTTCAATGTCTGCGCAGTCCTTCACATCAGCTAATCTGTTGGCCTCTGTTTTTAGATTGTCTATAACCGGAGTCCATTCCTATTGAATAGGATATAAAAACAAATGCAGATTAAAAATAACTTGATTTTGTTAAAGTGGAACTCCAGTCAAAACAGCTGTATTCAATATATTTACATTCAATGCAATAATATGAGAATGTATTTTTGCTGGAGGAAAGTAAAATGTGTTTGGTTGCTGATAATCCACTGTTTTCTTTCATCTTCTAGCCTGCGCTAAAATATTTCATTTTCAATTAGAAGTGGCTACAGGCAATACATAACCACTTCCTGTAGTTTATATATATATATATATATATATATATATATATATATATATATATATATATATATATATATATATATATATATATATATATATATATATATATATATATATATATATATATATATATAAATTGTCCTTACTGGGGCTTATCCGTCTGTAGCATTGTTGGTACTGATTCTTAAAGAGCTGTTATAAGCCAAAGACAGGAAGGCACAATACTCACCTTGCATTTTAATGCAACTAAAGTAGTTATGTACATGTTCACAGGTATATTTAGTTATACACTTGTAGCCCCCTCTAGTGTGCTAAAAGGATAGTGCAGGTTTTTGTGAGAGTAGGTACATTTCCAGGCTTGGCTGGTAGCCAAGGCTGGGGGTGTTTTGATCTAGGTTGGAAGTGACTCAGAGTACAGCTGGGTGATTCACAGGAAGCATCACAAAGACCTCCCACTTCTTTCCAGAATGTTCTAGTGTTTTCTAGAAAGGAAGGAGGAGAGGGGAGGTGGAGCTGTTTGGGGTGTTCTGGGGAGCCCTGACCGATCCTCAGCCTAGATTGGCAGGGGGCAGGCCTCCTTAAATATCCATGGTCAGCCCAGTGGAGGAGGAGTTGTTCATATGGAAGCTGAAGATGGAGTGCTAGGCTGTCAGGCCTTTGAGGGAGCTCCCCAGTCTGGCGGGGTGACCTTGGGCCTGGGGCTCGGGTGCGGACAGGACCCTTCTCACGACACATGGAGGTGTCCTGGACAGGTGGCACTACTTAAAACAATGTCTTTATTGTACAAATGAAATCCAAAAAACAACCAAAACGATGCAGTCAAAATTAAGTGAACAACAGGAAAAAGGCGGCTGACATGTTTCACATCATGTAATGCTTACTCATAGCTAGTGAACAATGACAAAAACCGTGTTTAAAAAGAGGAGGGGGAAAAAGGTGAATGGGGTGTTTCACCAATTAATCCACAGGTGATCGTTAGTCAATGGAACACTTTGATGAACCCTGATGTGTCACACATGGACGTTATTCTGCTTATTCGTAAGTACGTAATTTTCGTATTTTGGTTCTTTCAGGTATTCGGATGTTCGAATTGATCCGAATGTATGAATACAAACAAATTCGTACGAAAATCCATTCGTTATGAACCGAATCGCATATGTCTACTCCTCTTGCTATGTATGAGGTCTTGCTACAGTCATGAACTATCAGAAACAGTTTTGTTGCACTTACTTTGTCCTATTACCATGAACCAACCAAAGCTTTCCTTTTTTAGTCCTGAGAATCACACATCAGACACTGGCAATGCATATAAATACAAGGCCAACAAAGATTATAAAAAAAAGCATTACTGTTGTATGTGGTACATAGACTAGATAAGATGTGGACAACAATAATATCCTCTGCATCTACAATAGTGGTGGCCCCTGCGCTAAACTGTTTGGTTGCTACCTCATAATACCATTAATTCGATTTGGAATGGAGATCTTAAACATGAATATGTAACATCAAAACATACAGTGTGATACCATTGTTGTGATGTGCCTACAGTGCTGTTATATGGTTCACTCTATGACTACTGGAAGCCTTATAATGCAAGTAATATGATTATGCAATACAACCAGAACGCCAAACAAAACATCCAAGAGTTCAAGATTTTTAATGATAAAATTGATTCATAAAGAAAAAAGCAGTGCATTTTGGGAGCCAAACACACTCCACCTTTAACAGCACCTAAAGGCTAAGTTCACCTTTTGTACACGTTACATGTAACACCCGTTTTTAGGGTGGAGCATGTAACATGTCCCAGCATATGCACTGTGCACGGCCGATCCCCAAATCTTTTTTGTAGCACTCTGAAGGTAAAAAAAGTATCACAGTGCCAAAATCACAGAGGGACTTGTTGACGCGTTTCACACTGGATAGCACTTACTTATAACGCATACTCATAACGTCCTACTGAGTTAATTTGGTGGTGAGCCGGGGCAGCACCTTGATGTAAGTACATGTAATAGGAGGAATATATGTGGACATACCTAGAGCAGTGTTTTAATTTTGTTGCCCCAGAACTTAGTAGATGTGGTGATGTTTCAATATGCAAATAATATCCAAACACAAGCAAGGGAAAAAAATGGATTTTGCTTGCACATGATTGAATAATGGAAGTCAGTGGTGTCACCCAATTCACTAAGCTCTTAGTAAATCAACCCCATAGTGTGACACCACTGTCGTGCTCTGCCTGCAGTGCTAATACAAGATCAAAGCTGGTTTGCTAGAGATGTCCTTGGTTTATGTAAATATATATTGGGTGTAGTCCTTGTCTGTTTTAGAGATAAGCATATGATGTGGCTAATTCAGTTTAGGAAAGCAAAATCATCCTATAGTGAACTTATCATTGTGACGTTTGGAGCCGATTAACCACCTTGTAATAGAGAGTGTACTTGCAGTACACCTGGCATCTCCTCAGGCTACACCATTATCTTCTCTTATCTCAGTGGTATTCTTTCAAAATTGAGCTTCATAATGTGCATTTAGCTCTAGAAATAAGCTAATTTATCTGACAAGACATTTGGAAATGTCTGCTCCCTCCAGAAGCTGTGAAAATAGCTGCACACTTACACACATAGATTTCTTGTTTGTACCTGTGCAGGATGTTGAAATACTTAGCAGTCATTTTGAGTGATATAGTTCCTGCGTGTGCTTTTGCAAAATAAAATCTTTAATTCTAATTTAAATGTTATTAAAGTGGATGTAAACCCTCACATATACGCAGTGAAGTGAACAGCCTTACTTGATACACAGAGGTAACACAAATACGTTTTACATGTATATCTGCTGTCTTCAGCTTTATATACTGTTTAGAAAGTGCACGTCCTATTAGATTTTTCACTTCTTCACTATTCTGTAAGAGTGGATTATTGCTATACACTGTGAGAGAGCTGATTGGACGAAAGGCACACGCCCACTCCCTACACATACAGAGGTTGCCTGTGAATAGTTTAGCAGTCTGCAGAGCTGGTCAAAAGTTATCAGGCTGATAACAGAAGAACGGAGCAGGACAAAGCTATGGAACACAGTGCTTTGAAGATAGATAGCAAAACACTACAGATATATGTGCCCAGCTCAAATTTCATGAATCGGGTTTACATCCACTTTAAGGCTAAGAAAAGTATAAAAGCAGACAAATACTACAACCAAATTGATTTGAAAAAAGTCCACAGAAAGCACCAATATTTCTATTTTAGGGTGGAATCACTTGTCAGATTCTTATTAATTTGAGCACTTCAGTGGTGAAATCTCTGCAGCCCCATCCCTCTTCCATGACCATTTCAAGAGGGGTCTTTTGCTTTCTTTTTTTTGCAGAAAAATGTAATTTTGGGATTTAATATGGCCCCTCTGGGAATTTCAATATATATATTGTTTGTGGCCCCCAGGGTCACAAAACATATATACCGTATTTATCGGCGCTGCCTCGGAGGGGACAGGGAGGGGGCGGGACAAGTGCAATCATATTACATGAAGAGAATCTCCTGTTTACTCAGCGGCATCTGTAATAGGAAGTCCCGTCTCCTGGGATGCCATTGAATGACCGTTCTGTCTATAATAGGAGGCGGGACTTTGTATTTAAGAGATTCTCCTGTTTGTAATCTATTGGCACTCATCCCCCCCTCCCTGTCCCCTCCGAGGCTGCAGATGGGCATCAATCAGGCTGCACTGATGGCAATGGTAAGGCTGCATTCATGGCACATGCGAGGCTGCATTCATGGCACATGGGAGGCTGTATTCATGGCACATGTGAGGCTGCATTCATGACACATGCAAGGCTGCATTCATGGCACATGTGAGGCTGCATTCATGGCAATGGTGAGGCTGCATTCATGGCACATGTGAGGCTGCATTCATGGCAATGGTAAGCCTGTGCGTGTTATAAATACGGTATATCCAATAACACACCCAAGCTCATCCTTATTCCTGAGCAGCGCTCAGGGATTCGTTGGGGCCACAAAAGAGATATATACAGTGAATCCAAATAACACGCCTGAACTCATCTCTTCACCACACACAGCCATAAAGGCAAGAGAATTCTTGTTGGGCAGTGCATTAGTGATCGGACGAACACACTTAGACCGAATTTTAATGGTTCAAAGAATGTCAGGCAAAATGGTCGGCCCTCAAGCATGATCACTTCATCAAATCTGGCCCTCTTTAAAAAAAGTTTGGACACCCCTGGCGTAGAAGAACCCACCCCAGGATAGGCCTCTAATGTGACCCTTACTTGGCGCCCAACGAGGAGGCAAACATGGAGGACATGACAACCACCCATCTACCCCCTTACATCTGTCTTTAATGTGGGAATTCACATGCACAAAAGGGTGCTTTGACAAGAAGCCAGGTACAGTTTGACATTCTATCTTCTTTGGCTTACATGAACCAAGTCCTATCATGGACACACATCCTGAAACAAGTTTAAAGTTTTGTGAATTCCTGCTTTCAAACCCAGAATCATACATCCTGGGTGTTGAGCTATGCTTTCTCCGTAAACAGGGCCCTCTTTTTGTCATGAAGAAAGCGGTCATGCAGTCAGCTTAAAGTAGAACTAAAGGCAACATCTCTTTATTTTGAGAAGAGTAATGGAGGCTAATAACCCCTTTCAGTTATTTGCCATCTGTCTCCCATTGGAGAGCTTTCCCTTCGGTTCCTATCCTATGGCCAAAGTGGGAAGTGAGAGGAAATCCTTCCTAATGCCTGGTTGTCGTCCCAAGCTATTGTCTCCACTAAAAGAGTTCCTCTCTGTTCCTGTTCTAGTGACAACCCAGAATTTGGGATTTTCCTGCACTTTCACTTTCAGTGTTAATGGAAAAGAGCAATACAAATCAGACAGGTGTTGTAATCCCTGTCCATTCTAATCAAAACAAAGTAAAATGTCTTTAGATATAATTTAGTCCTAATCAGGGCTTTTTTTTCTCAGACAATAGGTGCAGGAACTCCCCCTTTCCGAGTCACCCCTTTTCTCCGCCCCCTACCCACCTCCCAGTACTGCCCCTTTTAGACAATATAGAACCAAGTATCATTTTGTGGTGCTAAGTAATTTATATGGAATTTGGTAATGATATCAAGAAAAGCAGTAAAATAGATCCCCTACAGACAGCAACAATAGATCCCCCTAACAACAATGGACCACCCACAACAACATTTCCCTGCCAGCAACAATAGACTCACGGCAGCATCAACAGATCTCTGTACAGCAAGCATTAATAGACTCTCTGGCTGCCATCAGCAATAGACCCCTCCCCCAACAGTAGATCTCTTTCAGCAACAACTGACCCCCCCCCAGCAACATAAGACCCCCCTAGAAACAATAGGTCCCCCACCAGCAACAATAGACCCCCTGTAAAAATAGATCGACAGCAGTGAGCATCAATACCCTGCAGCACACCCCAGCATCCCTTGCTATTACATACAGTCAGTTCAGAAGGTGCGGGAACTGCGTTCCCCATGCGTTCCCGCTGAAAAAAAGCCCTGGTCCTAATTATGCCTGCTTCCATGTAACTAACAGCAAAAAATGGCCACATTGATGACCTTCAATAATAATAGCAACAGCAATTTAATTCAGTCTTCACAGAGGCCATTGGTGCACACCAACCACTCCTCACCCTTATTTCTTCTGTTGTCTGGATGCATTCATACACTTAGGGCCAGATTCACAGATGAAATACGCCGGCGTATCTACTGATACTCTGGCGTGTTTTCAAATTTGCCGCGTCGTATCTTTAGTTTGAATCCTCAAACCAAGATACGACGGCTTCTGGCTTCGATCCGACAGGCGTACGGCTTCGTACGCCTTCGGATCGTAGGTGCAATACTTTGGCGCCCGCTGGGTGGAGTTTGCGTCGTTTTCCACGTCGGGTATGCTAATTAGCTATTTACGGCGATCCACGAAGGTACGCGCGTTCGTCGCATTCTCTTACGTCGTCGCTAGTCGGCTTTTTCCGGCGTATAGTTACGACTGCTATTTCTTGGCTTATATTTAGATTTGCCATGTTAAAGTATGGCCGTCGTTCCCGCGTCGAATTAAAATTTTTTTTTTTTTGCGTAAGTCGTCCGTGAATAGGAAAGGACGTAACGCACGTCGCCGTTCAATAAATTACGTCGGTGCGACGTCATTTCGCGCAAAGCACGGTGGGAAATTTTAAAACGGAGCATGCGCAGTACGTTCGTCGCGGGAACGTGCCTAATTTAAATGATACACGCCCCATTTGAATTAGGCGGGCTTGCGCCGGACGGATTTACACTACGCCGCCGAAAGTTTACAGACAAGTGCTTTGTGAATCAAGCACTTGCCCATAAAACTTGCGGCGGTGTAACGTAATTGCAATTCGTTACGCCGCCGGAATTCTATGTGAATCTGGCCCTTAGTTTTTTTTTATGCTCAATATGTGTGACTTGTTCTCCCTACTGCAATGTTGTATGTAGCATTGGGGTTGATTTACTAAAACTGGAGAGTGCAAAATCTGGTACAGCTTGTATGGTAGCCAAACAGCTTCTAACTTCTGCTTGTTCAATTAGACTTCTGCAAAACAAAATAAAAACTGGAAGCTGATTGGTTACCATGCAGAGCTGCCCCATACTTTGTACTCTCCAGTTTTAGTAAATCAACCCTAGTGTCTCTTTACGGCCTGAAACTGGCAATCCCCATCGGCATTAATTCTTTGATGCATGGGGGTGAATGATCACCTTAGTTGGTAATAGCTGGTGCATACTGAGCAGCAGGGCAGTTTGTAAAACATTGTCTGCTATGGTTCCTAATTCTGTGATTTACTCATGGCTGAAATATATTTATTGTTTGTTAGTAATAAAAGTTTATTTTTAAACAGGTAAATGTGAAACATGACATATAAATATTTAATATTTACACTTCACAGCCACCAGATGGCATTGTATGCTTTCAGAATGTTCATCCTTTCAGACGGTTGCTATCCAATGCATAGACTTGAGCAGGTCAGAGGAGAGACAAGCACGGGTGTCATTGTCTTAAAGGGGTTGTAAAGGTAAAAAAAAATGTTCCTAAATAGCTTCCTTTACCTTAGTGCAGTCCTCCTTCACTTACCTCATCCTTCGATTTTGCTTCTAAATGTCCTTATTTCTTCTGAGAAATCCTCACTTCCTGTTCTTCTGTCTGTAACTCCACACAGTAATGCAAGGCTTTCTCCCTGGTGTGGAGTGTTGTGCTCGCCCCCTCCCTTGGACTACAGGAGAGTCAGGAAGCCCACTAACACACAGCTCCTTTCTCTATCTGCAACGTAGAGAGCATCCTGACTGTCCTGTATTCCAGGGGAGAGGGCGAGCATGACACTCCACACCAGGGAGAGAACCTCGCATTACTGTGTGGAGTTACAGACAGAAGAACAGGAAGTGAGAATTTCTCAGAAGAAATAAGGACATTTAAAAGCAAAATCAAAGGATGAGGTAAGTGAAGGAGGACTGCACTAAGGTAAAGGAAGATATTTAGGAAAACATTTTTTTACCTTTACAACCCCTTTAAGGCAGGGATCTCCAAAAAACAGCCCTCAAGCTGTTGGGGAACTACACATCCCATGAGGCATTGTAAAACTCTGAGGCCCCGTACACACGACCAGTTTCCTCGGCAGAATTCAGCTTCCGACCGAGATTCTGGCTGAATTCTGCCGAGAAACCCGGCCGTGTGTACAATTTCGCCGAGGAAGCCGACGAGGACCTCGGCGAGGAAATAGAGAACATGTTCTCTATTTCCTCGTTGTTCTATGGGAGCTCTCGGCCCGCCGAGCTCCTCGGCAGCTTCAGGGCTGAACTGGCCGAGGAACTCGATGTGTTTGGCACGTCGAGTTCCTCGGCCGTGTGTACGGGGCTTGACATTCACGGACATCACCAGGCATGATGGGAACTGTAGATCCTGAACAACTGGGGGGTCATAGTTTGGAGACCCTTATCTTAAAGCGGGAGTTTACCCGAAAAACAATTTTTAACATTAGATTGCGGCTCATTTTGTGAAGGGGAATCGGGTGTTTTTTTTTTAATTAAAGCAGTACTTACCGTTTTAGAGAGCGATCTTCTCCGCCGCTTCCGGGTATGGTCTTCGGGACTGGGCGTTCCTATTTGATTGACAGGCTTCCGACGGTCGCATACATCGTGTCACGAGTAGCCGAAAGAAGCCAAACGTCGGTGCGGCTCTATATGGCGCCTGCGCACCGACGTTCGGCTACTTTCGGAAAATCGTGACGCGATGTATACGACCGTCGGAAGCCTGTCGGAAGCCTGTCAATCAAATAGGAACACCCAGTCCCGCAGCCCATACCCGGAAGCGGCGGAGAAGATCTATCTCTAAAACGGTAAGTACAGCTTTGATTTAAAAAAAAACACCCGATTCCCCTTCACAAAATGAGCCTCAATCTAATGTTAAAAATTACGTTTTTGGGTGAACCAGTAATAAGTGTGACATAAAGTCTGTTTCCTACTTAGGTCTTGATTTTATGTTCTTGATTTTAGCTTAAGCCACACAGCCAGCCCCTGACCCAGGGCCAATATGTAGAATGGAAATTCAAATTTCAGTGACTCGCTAGGAATTAAAGCCAGTATCCTAATAACAGTCCCAGAGCTTGTGCCTTCAAAAAACAACTTGGCAATGTCGGCCTCCATATTTGTCACAGCATAGTTTTCCTTTCATAAGTGAAATAATATAGAGTATGAGCATAAAGGAGGTACTGGGCTTTCCTATTAAAAATGTTAGCATGCCACGCAAATGGAATGTTGTTTATGAACTCTAATATATATATATTTTATAGATTTAAAGCCCAACTGCAGTAAATTTAGTACCCCTGTCTTGTAGTGGGGAAGGTTTATTGCACTTTGGTATTGAACATTATAGTAAGAATTTCAACTTATATCATTTGATAAAGTATTCCAGTGTAAAATGCAAGAGTTTTGCTAAATCAAAACAGTCAAGTGTGAATAGGCCTTAACCCTTTTCCTACCGAGTCATTGTAAAATAACTTGGTTGGGAAAAAATGGAACCCTCCCTCCGGATGGACGTCATATGACGTCCTTGCCTTCCCGGGCGGCTAGGGGGCGTCCGCTGGGCACCCGTGATTGCCCGCAATCACGGCAGGACCATTGATCTGTGTGTCAGCGGTGAGGAGACCGATGTGTGTTCCCAGTACAGAGGAACACACATCGGTCTCCTCCCCTTGTGAGTCCCCCTCCCCCTACAGTTAGAACACACTTTAGGGAACATGTTAACCCCTTCAGCGCCCCCTAGTGTCAACCCCTTCCCCGCCAGTCACATTTACACAGTAATCAGTGCCGTTTTATAGCATTAATCGCTGTATAAATGTGAATGGTCCCAAAAACATGTCAAAAGTGTCCGATTTGTCTGTCGTAATGTCACGGTCAAAATAAAAATCGCAGATCGCCACCATTACTATTAAAAAAATATAAATAAATAAAAATGCCATAAAACTATCCCTTATGTTGTAGACGCTATAACTTTTGTGCAAACCAATCAATAAATGCTTATTGCGATTTTTTTTTACCAAAAATATGTAGAAGAATACATATCGGCCCAAACTGAGAAAAAATTTTTTTTTTAATTTGATATTTATTAAATCAAAAAGTAAAAAATATTGTGTTTTTTTCAAAATTGGCGCTCTTCTTTTGTTTATAGCACAAAAAAAACGCAGAGGTGATCAAATGACACCAAACGAAAGCTCTATTTGTGGGGGGGGGGACATAAACATTTAATTTGGGTACAGTGCTGCATGACCAAGCAATTGTCATTGAAAATGCAACAGCGCTGAAAAAAAAAAATTGGTCTGGGCAGGAAGGGGGTGAAAATGCCCTGTATTGAAGCGGTTAAACCAGGGATCCTCAAACTACGGCCCTCCAGCTGTTGTAGAACTACACATCCCATGAGGCATTGTAACACACTGACATTCACAGACATGACTAGGCATGATGGGAATTGTAGTTCCTGAACAACTGGAGGGCCGTAGTTTGAAGACCTATGGGTTAAACCTTTCGTGCGACCAACAAAATATTGTATTTGTTATTTTGTAAGGCAGTGGTGAATACAAGCACTAGTGTTTTTATTTTTTTTTGGTAGAATGTGTCCTGTGCCCACATATTCTGAACTAGTGATCTCCTCTACCATCTCAGAAAACTGGGATGCCTGTAATGTATAGTACATTATCAAGAAGAGAAAACTTTTAGCCTGTTTCTGTGTAATGTAGCCAGTAGATGGCAGTAAAGACAAATAATTTTGGCCTGGGTAAAAAAACAAAACAAGCAGGCATCAATCAAATATATTTTGCCCTTAGCAATCTTCCCTTGCAATGCTACTACATTCTCAATTTCATTGATGTCATATTTAGATTTTATTTTACTGCTAAATGTGTCATGTGGGAATACCGAAGCTTAAAATGATAAGGTAATATTATGTTAATCCAAATGTGTTACTTTTAAAACTGGATATAAATATTTAAGTCCGATAGTATATTAAGGCAGTAAAGAAAATACACTACCGGTGTTAACTTGGTTTCGCCACATGCATGAATGACATAATGTGAAATATACATTTAGGGCCAGATTCTCGTACCTACGGCGCAGCGTAACGTAACCCGTTTACGTTACACCGCCCCACGTTTTCAGTCTAAGTGCCCGATCCACAAAGCACTTACCTGGAAACTTGCGGCGGTGTATCGTAAACACGTCTGGCGCAAGGCGGCCCAATTCAAATGGGGCAGGTACCATTTAAATTAGGCGCGCTCCTGCGCCGGACGTACTGCGCATGCTCCGTTCGCAAGTTTCCCAAAGTGCTTTGCGCGAAATTACGACGCGCCGACGTGTTGAGAATCGCGACATGCGTAACGTACTTATGCCGGGAAAACAAAAAAATTCAAAAGCGACGCGGGAAAGACGGGCATACTTTAACATGGTGGAGTCATTTTACACTATGTTAAAGCAGCCTTATCTTTGCGACGGGAATCTAAGACTAGCGCCGACGTAACAACGGGAAAAACCTTTGTGGATCGCCGTAACTGCTAATTTGCATACCCGACGCTGGTTTACGACGCGAACTCCCCCCAGCGGCGGCCGAAGTATTGCATCCTAGGATCCGACGGTGTAATTCAATTACACCTGTCGGATCTTAGGGCTAGCTATGCGTAACTGATTCTATGAATCAGTCGCATAGTTAGAACGGCCCTAAAACAGATACACGACGGTGTATCAGGAGATACGCCGTCGTATCTCTTTTGTGAATCTGGCCCTTAGTTTGTTACATGTTTTTTTTGTTTGGGGGGGGGGGGATCCATTACATATTATTATAATTACTTTTTTGGTAATGTGACTATATATAACATACAAACTCTGCTGTTCCTATAGATTAATATTTCCTCTCATGCCGCGTACACACGGTCGTTTTTCGGCATGGAAAAAAACAACGTTTTTCAGCATGTCCAAAAAACGACATTTTTCCAACTTCATCATTAAAAACAATGTTGTCCACACACTATCGTTTTTGAAAAATGATGAACAAAGCGCGGTGACGTACAACACGTACAACGGCACTCTGAAGGGGAAGTTCTATTCGCCTTTGGGCTGCTTTTAGCTGATTTCGTGTTAGTAAAAGACGATTCGCGCTTTTTTGTCTGTTACAGCGTGATGAATGTGCTTACTCCATTATGAACGGTAGTTTTACCAGAACGAGCGCTCCCGTCTCATAACTCGCTTCCGGGCATGCGCGGGTTTAAAACGTCGTTTTAGCCCACACACAATCATTTTTTACAACCCCGAAAAACGAAATTTTAAAAGACGATGTTAAAAAATGCAGCATGTTCGAATTTTTTTTTTGCCGTTTTTCAGAAGCCGAAAAACGATGTGAAGCCCACACACAATGGGCCAGATTCACATAGATAGGCGTAAATATAAGAGGGCATAGCGTATCGTAGTTACGCTACGCCGCCGCAACTTATAGAGGGGGGGCAAGTGCTGTATTCACAAAGCACTTGCATCTAAAGTTACGGCGACGTAGCATATATGTGCCGGCGTAAGCACGCCTAAATCAAATGAGAAACAGGGGGGCGTGTTTTATGTAAACTAAGCATGACCCCACGTAAATTACGCTTTTTTCGAACAGCGCATGCGCGCGCATGCTCAGTATAACGTCTATTTTCAAATTAAATTACGCCCTCTCAATGCCTAGACGACGTGAACGTAACTTACGCAAAGCCCTATTCGCGAACGTTTTACGCAAACGACGTAAATGACGGAAAATTCTACACTGTCCCGACGTCCATACTTAACATTGCGTACGCCTTACTATAGCAGGGGTAACTTTACGCCGGTCCGACGCCTTACGCAAACGACGCATATAGATACGCCGGGCGCACGTACGTTCGGGAATCGACGTATCTACCTAATTCGCATATTCTATGCGTAAATCTACGGAAGCGCCACCTAGCGGCCAGCGTAAATATGCAACTAAGATACGACGGCGTAAGAGACTTACGTCAGTCGTACCTAAGCAAAAATCTGGCGTATCTTGCTTTCTGGATACAGAAAAAAGATACGCCGGCGCATCCTAGAAGTTACGCGGCGTATGAATAGATACGCCAACGTAACTTCTTTTTTAAAAACGTCGGGTTTTTTTCATGACGAAAAACGACCGTGTGTACGCGGCATTAGAGTTAAAACGTTTTTTACCCATCATAAACACTAACAGCCAATCAAACTAATGAAAGTTTCCAACCCTAAAGTGTATGTATAGGCAAAACTTTTTTTTTTTTTTTTTTGGATAGAGTAGAGAAGGATTAGTACTTCTACCAAGTTTTACAGCTCTACCCCTTTATTTGGCTTGGTGACAATGCCACCAGGACAGAAAGTGTAGAAAATTCCAATTTTTAGAGTTTTTACCAGAATAAAAAGGTTAGGGGAGTCTTCCATTGGGGTCACCCATTCCAGTAATAGCTATCTAGGCGATTTCTTCACTTTTCCTGTTGCTTCTCTATGATAGGAAGTGAAGTCCCCCCAACACCACAGCAAAACAAATTACCTGATGGGGAGTTTTAAAGGAGTTGTAAAGTCAGAAGGTTTTTACCTTAATGCATTCTATACATTAAGATAAAAAGTATTTTGTGTGCAGTAGCCCCCCTCAGCCCCCTAAATACTTACCTTTGCCCTATCTCTGTCCAGCAAAGTCTACAAGTGTCTCAGCTGCCCAAGACTCTCCTGCCTGATTGGCTGAGACACAGCAGCGGTGCCATTGGCTCCCACTGCTGTCAATCAAAGTCAGTCAGCCAATCAGGTGAGAGATGGGGTGGACCAGGCCACAGCTTCATGTCTGAGTGGACACAGGGAGCTGTGACTGGGCTTGGTGTCCCCATAGCAAGCTGCTTGCTGTGGGGCACTCAACAGGAGGGAGGGGCCAGGATCACAGAAGAGGGACCCGAGAAGAGGAGGATCCGTGCTGCTCTGTGCAAATCCACTGCAACAGAGCAGGTAAGTCTATCATGTTTGTTATTTTAATTGACAAAAAAAGACCTTACAATCACGTTACTTAAACGTGAAGAATATATATATTTTTTTTTACAGAAATCTAAACAAAAATGAATTTATATTTACCTACTATTTACTGCTATTTATCTGCACAGTGCAGATCCTCTTCTTTTTGTGTCCCCGGCTAATGCATTTGGCTTCTCCCCTCTGTCGTGTGCCCCCAGTAGCAAGTTGCTTTCTCTGGGGGTACTGGACCAGGCTTGCTTCAAAACTGTGCTCCTGTGAATGGACAATGTACTTTCATACACAGAACACAGCTTGGAATCCCCCCCCCCCCCATGCTATCCCCTAATTTGCTCAATAGCAGCAAGAGCCAATTGTTCCTTCTGCTGTGTGAGCCAATGAGGAGACAGAGACCCAGGAGAGCCGCTGCTCTCATGCACATCGCTGGATCGAGATGGTGCTCAGGTAAGTATAAGGTGGGGCTGGGGGGGAGGGGGAGCTGCGCATAGAAGTTTTTTTTACATCAATGCATAGAATATATTAGGATAAAATTCCTTCTGCCTTTAGAATCACTTTAAATGACCTTCCAATTCATAGTCAGCTTTGATCTTGACCTGAGACTCTATCCTTTTTTTTATTCATTACTATTGGCTGCTTAGAGATGGTTCTTTTGTGTTTTATTATGAAGAAGAGAATATAAAATCTACTAGTTGCTACAGAGAGAAATAGTATGACTATATCGTACACTGTACCGATCCTTTGTCTGGTAAGACCGAATGGTTGGCTTTAATTGAAATGTTATTTGGATGCAATATAAAGATATCATGTAATGGCTTACAGATAAAGTGCTTTCTGATCTACTAAACTAATAATTATTTATTTGACATATTTTTGCCACATATTCTATTAGGCTCATAATGTGTTTTGTGCTTTTTCTGAATCAATCATAAATGTATCAATCCCTCACAAGAACTCGTCAAGAGTTGTCTACTTGTCATTTCTGCCCTCCTCCTCCATGCAGAAGCCTTACTATCACTTTCTGTAATGAAAAATACTCTATGTATGGAGGAAAGGGGACTTTATTTATATAAAGTACAGCTAATCTGATTAAAAGAGGGAGTGGAAAGGGTGGACATACTGTAGTTGGCACTGTTGATGAGTGCTTGTGACAAGTCCAATGCTCATTTTAAATCCTGCAGCAGCAGGCGATTACAGGTACAGGTATGGGGGGATCAGAGGACAGATGATTTCAACTGTGTGGATTTCCTCTGGGTATGCTGGTTTCCTCCCACACTCCAAAGACATGCTGGTAGGTAGACATGTGCAATTTATTTAGTTCTGGAAGAAGTCCCCTCGTGACGAAACCAGTCAGGCGGAAGAACACATACCTGTCATCGCACTCTTGTATCTGCTGCTCTTTGTTGCTTTTTTGCCTTACTTTGTTTGAAATATGCAATTATGGCTTTTAGCCCAATAAACTCCCTTAAGAAGGTTTTACACTATTGGAGCTCTTTTAGTTTTATTTGAGTCATGGCTGTAATGTCCAGATAACCAGAGTCCAAGTCTGTTGGAATTTTATGTGGAGTATACACCATCACTGCTGCTTTCCCTTGGACCTTGCCAAAGGTGGATGTACTAAAGCTGACTTGACCTTCCGTAATAAGAGGGTACTGGTGTTTCGGTAAAAGTACATCTTAACCTGTGTGACGTGGCTCTATTAAGGTGGAGGTTTCACCTTTCCAGTTTCCTTTTCATGCATTACCGCAGGAGTTTATATTTTCCATAGCCATTGGACGATGTGATCTTAGCCTTTGTGCGTTTGTGAACTTTATTGACCCCTCTCTTTTGTCACATTTTTTGTACTTTATTCTTTTTCAGCGCAAATTACCTTTTATATTTATATATTGTTTTGTGCATCTCACAATACATGTTGCTGCTCTACACTTACCCAACACAAGCGCAATATTACTTACATTTTTTTTTTTTTATATTGAATGACCCCCCCCAAAAAAATTGAATCAAACTAAAAACAAATATATTTTTCGGCAGTGCACATGTTTACTGGTAGGTTAATTGGCTCCTGTCTAAATTGGCCCTACTATGTGTATGAATGAATGTGAGTTAGGGATCTGTACAGTAAAACCTTGGTTTGAGAGTAACTTTGTTTGAGAGCATTTTGCAAGACAAGCAAAATGTTTTAATAAATTTTGCCTTGATATACAAGTGCTGTCTTGATATAAGAGCAGCTGAGTATAAAAAGAAGAGAGGAGCCTCTAAGTGTAGCAATATGGTTAAATTTAATGAAGGTACAACATTTAGCAACTTATTGCTACACTTAGAGGCGTATCTCTTCTCTTTTATACCCTGTAAAACAAATGTTTTGATATACAAGTGCTTTGGATTACAAGCATGTTTCTGGAAACGAATTATGCTTGCAAACCAAGGTTTTACTTTATACGTAAATTGACGGAGCTATATAAGTACCTGTAATAGATAAGAAAATACAATAAACAAACTAAAACTGCAGTCAGTAGCACAAGGGATACTTTGCTAATGAAAAAAAAAAGGTTTTGTCAAGCCCAGGGCTCCATGCTACATATTTGGTGGGAGTGTCCAAAAATTTGAGGATTTTGGAATAAAATCTTTCACCTCCTCAGAAAAGTAACAGGCTTCCCGGTGGTGAAGTCCCCACAGATAGCGTTGCTTGGTGTCCGCATCCCACAAGCCCCCAAAATTACTCAAAAACTGATTGATTTTATGCTCTTAGGGGCAAAAACTACTTTAGCTGGGGCATGGAAACAACCTACGGTATCTGTCTCGGCGGCCAAGAGGAAAATATCTTGGATCATGAACCAAGAGAAAATGATTAGCTCAATTCTAAACACTACTAATCTATTTGAGGCGATTTGGGAGCCCTGGGCTAGACATATTGGTATATCCCTCACGCTGGAACCTTAGGCGAATTCTACAGTTGTTTACAGTCTGTAGCTGGCAATATCCTTC
The DNA here is from genome assembly GCF_905171775.1 of Rana temporaria. Classification (NCBI taxonomy): domain Eukaryota; kingdom Metazoa; phylum Chordata; class Amphibia; order Anura; family Ranidae; genus Rana; species Rana temporaria. Next base: position 157,584,957 of record NC_053494.1, on the reverse strand, counting down.
TTCTCCTTTTCTCTTTTTCTGCTCCTATATCTTTAGGCTATCTTTTTTTTTTATATATATTATTTATTTCTGTTGTTCTCACTAATACAACGTTTGATAGCAGTCACTGTACCTCGGTCTGCTTTAGCTAGAACTTGATGCTCATACAGCTCTAGGACCACAGGAGCTTCTGTATGCCTCGGTAGGTATCGTTAGGATTCTCCGAGGAGGAAAGAACTACTAGATCCTAGTATTAATCTCCTCACTTTAGAGCTCTCGACCGACTCTGGAGGTTTCTGTTATTCTGGAGCCGCGAGATGAGTTCTGTGTTTAAGAATGTATCTCCTGAATTTATCGAATTAGCCTGTCCCCGACACAGTTTGTGCCCATAGGGGGTGTCGGGACTGGCAATAGAATTAAGTGCACTTATAGGGGATACCTGCTTTTATGTAATTGTTAGCATACGAAGTGGGTGGGTGACCTGGGTTTTTTTTTTTTTTCCTCTAAAGATGGTTGTTTATCTGACATGAATACTTTGACAAGCATTGTACGTATTTAATACTGGCCCCAGAATGTGCTGACGGCAATAACGTGTACTGTACTGCTCTTCAATAAATTTATTTTAAACGGAAAAAAAAAAAGAAAAAAAAAAGGTTTTAACTAAAATTGGGCTTTCATTTTCAATTCTGAGTGACACCATGCAAAGCTTAATCAGGATGGCATGTTTGTACCAAAAGTCACTGGTATCTTATGTCCAACTGAGTGGGGGAGATTTACTAAAACTGGTGCACACAGAATCTGGCGCAGCTCTGCATAGTAACCAATCGGCTTCCAGGATTTTTTTTTCTTTCAAAATTGTTTATGTAGCTTTTGAACTAGAAAAAACTGTACAATGAGAGTAAATAGAATTTGTTCAACAGTATCAAAGAATAATAACAAGGAGATACAGGTGAGCATCATAAGATGCCTTAGAAATAGGAAATACAATGTATAGAATACGCAAAACATTCCTGCAAAGTGGTTGTGAAGTTTTCTCGCATGGAATGTGAAGAGAAAACTAATGCCCTGTACACACGATAAAAAGTCTGATGAAAACGGTCTGATGGATTTTTCCATCAGTTATCCAATGAAGCTGACTGATGATCAGTCGTGCCTACACACCATCAGTTAAAAAAACGATCATGTCAGAACGCGGTGACGTAAAACACAACGACGTGCTGAAAAAAATGAAGTTCAATGCTTCAGAGCATGCGTCGATTTGATTCTGAGAATGCATGGATTTTTAACCGATGGACGTACCCACAGACGATCGTTTTTTTTCTATAGGTTTTTTATCCATCAGATAATTTTAAAACAAGTTCCTATTTTTTTAACCCATGGATAAATAACCGATGGGGCCCACACACGATCGGTTTGGTCTGATGAAAACGGTCCATCAGACCGTTTTCATCAGACTAACCTATCGTGTGTATGCAGCATAAGATGTAGTATGGATGACTTTCACCAAAAGAAGATTACAGAGGAACATCTATAACCAAAGAAAAGTGTTACTGAGGCTAGAGTCATGGCCACAGTTATAAGCCTAGCATCAATAGATAAGGAAACAATTAAGTGAGAGAGGGAGAGATAGGGGCGATTCATAATAACTCAATTTTAAGAGGATAAAGTGATCCATCAGTCAGAACTTGTAATCTGGCAGAATGAATCATGGATTTCCAGGGGGCTTGACTTTCAATTTGTCCAGGGAGTTGATCAGATTTGCTCTCAGGTACCAATCTGTGTATTGGAAAGATTGCATTTAAGACTTAATTTCCATAGGAGAGAACATATGCTCAATGTAGGAATGTCACCTGGTAAAGAATTTGTTTGTAGTTTCATAGTTTTGCATTTTGCATTCATTGTCCAGTTTCTCCTGGTGGATGATTTTTGCAAGGTCCTTCTTAACTGTGGCAATCAGGGCTGGACTGGGACAAAAATTTGGCCATGGACTTCATCCAGACCGGCCCACTTTAATTCAATAAAATGCTGCCCCCCCCCCCCCCCCCCCCCCCCCCGAAAAATCAAGCCCACCAAAAGGCCCCTACATCCGGTATTGTATATCATGAGAGGGTGAGAGAGAGGGGAATGAGAGAGAGAGAGGGAGGAAGGAAAGGGGGTGAGAGGGGGTGAGTGTAAGAAAAAGAGAGTGAGTGTAAAAGAGAGGGGGTGAGTGTAGGACCCCTTTTTACACTGAGGCATTTTTTAGGCGCTTTTGGGCGCCTGTAAAGCGACTGAAAAACGCTTCCGCTGCAGTCCCAGTGTGAAAGCCTGAGTGCTTTCACACTGGGGTGCTGCCAGGGCCTTAAAAAAAGTCCTCCAAGCAGCATCTCTGTTTTAAAAAACGGCCCACTGAGCCATCGGCCCACCGGGAAACTCCCTGTAGTCCCTATGGCCAGTCCAGCCCTGGTGGCAATTGTAGGTGGGCAAGAGGATGTCCAAACCTTTTGTATGCGGGTTGCTCAAAGGCATAGGTCCACGCATTGGGCAATTGGACAACATGGGTTTCCTGGGTGTGTATGTCCAGGGAAATCATAACTAAACAGGAATAAGAGGGGTGTCTTGGGAAGGAGATGCCCAGTGATGCCGTAGACTGTAAACCGTAAACTGTAAAGTGTATTTCCCTTTTTAGAATTACATTTCAGAAAATCCCACTATATGTTCGTTACGTGTTCCTACAAAATGTAATACAATACTTCTTACCTTTCACAAACGGTGTATTTGCTAACTGCAAGAACCTCTCAAGAAAATTACTGAAATCTGTCCCAATAGTAAGGGTGAGGTGGAGAGGAGGGCTCATGATGTCACATTCTCTACCTCAGCCAGAGGACACCTTGTATTCTTTAATAAAAATAACATGGCGTCCTGTGAACAGCCGATTAGTGCTTAGTCCAACTTGATTTTATTCTGGGAATTAAATGGGAAGTCCATGTACCGCTACCGAAACACAGCGCTGTATACTGTATGTAGCTGATTCTACATACAGTTTATACAGTGCTTACAGCGGGCACACATGTTAATAATGGAAATATGTTTTGGGCAACTTGGTCCAAGAAAACTATTTGTGAAATGAAAACCTGGAGTTAGGTTTTAAATGGTCAAGTGATTCCACAAAACTAACAAATCCCCTGTGTTACTGTGTGAATCCAATCCTCACACAAGCTATTTGATATATTAACAAACACATTAGATGTCATTTTAGAACCATGCAATCACTCCCAGGTAATTAACTGGTGCATGCTAGATATGACTCTGTGGCCTAGAGTCAGGTACGGCCGATCTCCGTTGTGCGGGCGTAGCGTACCGTATTTACGCTACGCTTCCGCAACTTAGAGAGGCAAGTGCTGTATTCACAAAGCACTTGCCTCCTAAATTACGGCGGTGTAGTGTAAATGGGCCGGCGTAAGCGCGCGTAATTCAAAGTAGGCTGTAGGGGCGTGTTGTATTTAAATGAGGCTTGACCCCATGTAGATGCATGGCCGAACGAACGGCGCATGCGCGTGCATGCTCAGTATCACGTTGTATTTACGCCCAAAGATACGTCGGCTCAATGCCTGTGACGTGAACGTAATTTACACACAGCCCTATTCGCGTACGACTTACGCAAACTACGTAAAAAGATACGCTTGTTCCGACGTCCATACTTTGCATGGGTTGTGCCACCTAGAGAACAGCTTTATCTTTACGCCGGCGTATCTCTAACGTAAACGGCGTAACTAATTGCGACGGGCGCACGTACGTTTGTGAATCGGCGTATCTAGTCATTTGCATATTCTACGCCGAACTCAACGGAAGCGCCACCTAGCGGCCAGCGTAAATATGCACCCTAAGATACGACGGCGTAGGAGACTTACGCCGCTCGTATCTTAGCCTAATTTAAGCATATCTGGTTTCCAGAATACGCTTAAATTTGCGACGGCGTCGATTACGAGTTACGACGGCGTATCTACTGATACGCCGGCGTAACTTTCTGTGAATCTGGCTATGTGTGTGTATAAAAGAAAAAAAGTTTCATTGTTCTCTCACCGTGGCATTTGGGAGAAGTTGTTTGTGTTTGTAAAGCAATTCCTCATTCTCTGTCAGAGATGCCCCAAGCTGGAGGTTTGTCAAATATAAGTCCATATGTTTTCTTAACCAACACATAACCTACAGAAAAAGAAAAATTCCATTAGTTTATTAACAAATAGAGTCCTATAGAATATTATTACATTCATAAACATGAATATAAATGCCCTTAGGTTAAGCACACCCTGGGCATTGCTGTTCTAAGAGGGTCAATTGCAGCCTGAGGATATAATATAAACGAAGGGAACAGCATTAACACCGGCAGTTCCAGGTCTGAAATTTCTAGAAGCTGACTGGTTGCCTTGCACAGATTTTGTCTGCTCCAGTGTTGATACATTTCCCACAGTATGTTTACTGTTTTACATGCCTATGGGTTTGTCTTTTTCGCTAGGCATTATTGTGACACAAGTCAAGATAATTATACTTTTTTTCCAGGACTTTTTTCTTCTCTTTGGACAGGGTGATTTTGCTGACTTATTGTGTAATGAGCAGGTTGCAGGTAGAGAGGTGACACAGGTTTGATTTCTGGACTTGGAATAAGGTGCATCACTTGCTTGGTTGTACATTACAATAGATGTGTGTGTGATTCACTGTATATTTAGTTATTCGTCTAGGGTTTCAATTTAACTGCTCACTTACAACATACCTGTTGTTCCGAGGAACAACCCCTGATCTCATATGTGCCTCACCCCTCTCCCTGCCAGCTCAGTTTAGATGGGTGCCATACATGACCAAGGGTCTGTAGGTAAACAGCTTCTGCTGCGCTATCTTTAAATATATATATATATATATATATATATATATATATATATATATATATATATATATGTAGCACCCTCTATCTAGGTAGGTGCTAGAAGTGAGGATTGTTGTAGTACAGGTAAATTTAGGCAGGCCTAGCTAGAAGTTAGGCCTGTTTGTATTGATCTGTGTGGGCTGGGAGTGGCTCAAAACAGTAACTGTGACTCACAGACTCCACTGTCATCTCCTTATTTTTTCTGGAGGATTCTAGAAGAAGAGGAGGGGAAGAGAGGTTGAGCTGCCTGGGGTGTCTCAGGGAGCCCTTACCAATCCCAAATAGGATTGGCAGGGGGCAGGCATCCTTGAAATACCCAGGTTCAGTCCAGCCGGGGAGTAGTAGTCGGGTGGAAGAACTGAGGATGGAGTGCTAGGCTGCCAGGGCCTTGGAGCTCCCCAGTCTAGGGGGGGTGACCTTGGGCCTGGGACTTGGGTGCAGGACAGAGCCCTCCAATAAAGCATAAAGGATCTCCACAGGAGGCACAGGAGGAGTCAGAGATGCCAGCATGAGCTAGTACTGCCAGGCAAGTCTTCAGGAGGGAACCACAGGTCGCAGCCAGGAGGGCTGGTGAGTGACATGTGCAGTCGGGAGAACTGGAGAGGAATGCCAGAGAACATATTTTCTGCTACATTATAGGGACCCATGGTGCCTGCCTGCAGAGGGCAATTCCTAAGGCTGAGCCAGTGTCAGGCCTAACCATGTGCTAGCTGCTCCTAGAGAGAGATAGAGAGCAATAGTCTGAAAGCAAGAGGTGTGCAGGAGGAGTTTGAGGGAGTGTACAAAGGGTGTACATACTGTAATTGTCACCAACAACTTTGCTATAATTATATTGGGGGTCCCATATTTCCCATACCCCATTCAAGTTGAATTCCTCCAATAAAACAACAAAAAACAAAGCAACGGACTGCTCATTGTCTTGGGGTGTCTGGGAAGCGAATGCCAGGCCAGGGAGGGTAACAGGTGGGCCACATTTCTTAGCAGGCCCTATGGGTGTACCGCTACACATAATACTCAATGGCAACAATGTCCACCATATTTGTAAATGAAAACTGTTCTATATAAAATTAAAAAGAAAAGATTTAAAGCATCACTCTAAAGAGGTTTATACTTGTATCCTTCTAGGTCACTTGTTTTGAACAACTAATTCCAAGCAACTAGATCCAAAAAGCAGAAATGTCTTCATTATTTGTTAGTGCTACAGTTTTCAAAAGAACAATCAGCAGTGTTTTTTGTACTTGATGAAACAATGGATGGAAAACTCAACTCAGAATATGGCTATTCCGCCTGACAATATTATTGTGATCTAAAACGTAAAGGGAGGAGTTAACTTAATGTGAAAAATCACCATACTGCCTGAAAACAAATTCCTTGCACTTGTCTCTTTGGCAGAAAAGCTCTATCTCCCTACATTTTTAAAGGATTTAGCACTGTTTTAACAGGTATGTACGGTATTTTAATAATTTATTCTGATAAGGACTAAATAAATGAAACAATAAAAAAAAATGTGTCTGTCTTTTTGGATAACCCACAGTGCTCTATAAATCCTTTTTCATATATGAATGGTTTAATTATAAAATTAAGTTTGTCTACATATCTAAAAAAAAATAGTATACAGTAAACATGCACATATAGTAAAATAATTAAAATAAAATTGATCCAAAACCATTGTAGTTGCCATTTACATGGTTAGGAAGGCATAAATAAATCTACATTTGGCACAGGTCATTAGTAAAAGTAATTAACATAATTCTATAAAATTAAGCAATGGTTTGAATCACCTTTTGTATTTTTTATTTTAGCCTCTATTACATCTCTCTGAATTTTTATACTCAGACTGTGGAAGTCTAACTACATAGGGAAAAAAACTATTATATCAGTAATATTAATTATATTAATTCATAGAGAAGACATAATGTGATAATTTCCAATAATACTGATGTAATAAAATTTTACGAGGTATCAAATTGTTAATGAGTTCAAGTGCTAACTCTGGTTGTAACATCATTACTTAATATGATCTCTATATTTTCTACTTCTTTTGGCAATTTATGTCTGTTATAAAACCTGAATGAAAACCATAGGACAAGTTTATCTAGTCTCTGCTTTGGCAGCTAAAACTGCACACAGCGTGCCCTGTAGGCACTTCCTTCAAGCTGTTGGATGGCGTAGCAGATGTTCATTCTTTTAAAAATGGCATTTTGCAAAGTCTCCAAAATGGTTCTTATGTCTGTTACCTGCTGTGCTTATTTCATGCGGCTCATCTTAAAGCAGACATACCGGTAACTTTACAAGCCTGCACAAATTAATTTCTGACATGTCACTATAGATAGATATGTTTTTTTAAATGTAACCTTTTATCATTACAAATCAGCTCTTGATATGTAGTCAGGTATATTGGAGGTTTGTTCTGTGAGAATTATGTCACCCAGACTGATGAAGATACAAAGAAGCATTTACTAAGTCTTTCTTTCTGCAGTGGTCTGTGTAGTGGTCTTCTAGGTCAGTGTTTCTCAACTCCAGTCCTCGGGGCGCACCAACAGGTCTTGTTTTCAGGCTTTCCATTATTGTGCACAGGTGATTTTATCAGTTTCACTGCCTTAGTAATTACCACAGCAGTTTGATCTGAGGGAAATCCTGAAAACATGACCTGTTGGTGCGCCCCGAGGACTGGAGTTGAGAAACACTGTTCTAGGTCATAGGGTAAATAGTAGCAAGGAAACTGATCTATGAGAGACTGTGACTGCGAATTTCACATGTGTAGGTCCCAGAGTGAGTGAGTAACATGTATAGCGCTACAAATGCGAACTTAATCGCCTCAAGGCGAGAGGCGAGAGTGAGACGAGAGTGAGAGTCAGTAGAGGAACAGAGCTAGGGGTGACTTGATGGCCATTTACATCTGTAGTTTACTGGGTAAGATGCGTCATGGGGGCTAAACTTTGAAGACTGTGATGGCCTTTTACACTGGCAGGTTACAAATTGAGAGGCAGAAGATGGATTGATCTGTGTGTGACTACACTGGAAGATGTGGAATTTCAAGAGGGATGGACAGCCGCACTCCAAAGGAACTTCAAAAGTTGTCTTTATTGGTAAAAATGGACATGCATCACAGAATACAGCCAAAAAAGGGACAGCCGATGCGTTTCACACTAGTTCAGTGCTTAGCCATGACTAAGCACTTAACTAGTGTGAAACGTGTCGGCTGTCCCTTTTTTGGCTGTATTCTAAGAGCATAAAGTCTACTGAATGCTTCATGAAGTAGGAGCTTACTCTAAATCAGGGATCTCCAAACTACGGCCTCCAAACTACGGCCCCGAAGCTGTTGCGGAACTAAACGCCCCATGGTGCATTGTTCAACTCTGACATTCACAGACTTAACTAGGCATGGTGGGAATTTTAGTTCCTAAACAACTGGAGGGCCATCGTTTGGAGATCCCTGCTCTAAATGATGCAAAAATGGCATCTGACTTCTGGTGAGTAATCATTCATCTGAAATTCTATTCAACTCGGAACCCAGTATTTCACACATTTAGATGTAGATTAACATAGATATGCATTTTTTTTGTTTAGGATTAGTGTAGTCAATAAACCAAAAGAGTGCAGCCTATCTGTTTGGCTATTCATCTGGGATCACAAGGGAAGTAGTCTGGTCTAGCATCTGAAGCTGCCTGATGATGGACCTTGATAGTAAATAGCCAACATTAACTGCCTTTGGGGATGATAACATCAATCTATATATACTTTACATTGGTTTCATATGAGCACAAGCCACGGCATCACACTTGGCAACTCAATTTATTTCTATAAATCAATGGGAATTAATGCCAATGTCTGGAATCAAGTTAATAAAAAAAAAAAATTGGGCTGTGGTACAAGCTTTCTTATACATATAAAAATGAAATACATGAGGATTATAAGTTAGTTAAGGAAAAAGCACAGCAAAAAAAGGCCCGATGGTTTATCTAACTAAAACCTTGGGCTGAGCCATTGTGAGCTTGTCAGATGTCAGCTTAAGCTATTGTTTTCGGTAAACAATAGGCTTTTTACCATTAGTAGTTAACAGAAAGTGAAAACCATGTAAAAGAAGAGAAAGTTACATAATATTAATATGCAATATTTTTTTAATTTTCAATTTTTTTTAGTCCAGAACATAGTAAATATGGAAAAAAAATATAGACAACGATCATACATTTCCATTTAAACATTTTGTTACATCAATTTATTCTAAAGCACCTCAACCTAAAAATATGATAGCATTCCTAATGTATCACCATGCCATACTTTGCCAGGGAAATGTTTGTCGAGACTGGAGGGTAGTCAAATGTGCAGGTATGATCAAACCTCTCTTAGGCACCATTTCTATTTTTTCAATATTTATGGGAAGAGGTGGAATACCTAAGAATCAATCCGAGCATTACTGTATCAGAGGGAAAGCAACAGTGATACTACAAGGTTTTACAAGCCGAATCATGCACAGGAAAACCTAGGCCTTTGCCTAGAAACTGGTGGATGTCCAAGGTGCAAGCTACAACCTCCTTGCCCTTATAGTTACCCAGGGAATAGAGCAGTTGGCCTTGAGCTGTGCACCTGCATGTCACTTCACAAGGAAGCATACACCTGTAGGCAGATGGTTACTGATGGGGTACTTCATGCAAGTAGTGACAATGCAAATGAGAATTTTTTTTACTTTTTGCTATAATAAATACCCCCAAAAAAGTTTTATTTTTTTCCCCCTCAGTTTAGGCCGATTCTAAAGTATTCTTCTACATATTTTTGGTAAAAAAATCGCAATAAGCGTATATTGATTGGTTTGTGCAAAAGTTATAGGGCCAGATCCACAACCAGCGGGCTTAACTTAATGTTCCGATTTAAGTTACACCGCCGCAAAATTTCTACCTAAGTGCCCGATCCACAAAGCACTTACCTAGAAATTTGCAGCTGTGTAACTTAAATCTGTCCGGCGCAAGGCGCGCCCAATCTAATGGGGCGAGTCCCATTTAAATTAGGCGCACTCCCGCGCCGGACGTACTGCGCATGCTCCCGACGCTATTTTTCCAACGTGCTTTGCGTTACGTTACATTGCGCCGAGTTTTGTGAATCGCGACGGGTAAAAAAGAGTGCGGCGGGAAAAAAAAAATTTAAAAAACAATTTGACAGCGACGAAGGGTCTACTTTTACATGGTGTACTAAGTTTACACTTTGTAAAAACAGCCCTAATTTTGCGACGGCAAACTAACACTTACGGAGACTTAACGAAGGGAAAAACCTTTGTGGATCTCCTTAAGTGCTAATTTGCATACCCGACGCGGAATTTCGACGAGAAATGCCCCCAGCGGCGGCCGCGGTACTGCATCCTAAGATCCGACAGTGTAAAACTATTACACCTGCCGGATCTTAGGAATATCTATGCGTAACTGATTCTATGAATCAGCCGCATAGATAGAAACAGGGATACGACGGCGTATCAGCAGATACGCCTGCGTATCCCTTTTGTGGATCTGGCCCATAGTGTCTACAAAATAGGGGATCGTTTTATGGCATTTTTATTATTAACTTTTTTTTATTAGTAATCTTTATCATGACTGTGACATTATGGCGGACACACCGGACACTTTTGACGCTATTTTGGGGCCATTGTCAATTATACAGCGACCAGTGCTATACAAATGCACTGATTACTGTGTAAATGACACTGACAGGAAAGGGGTTAACCAGTAGGGGGCAAGGAAGGGGTTAAGTGTGTCCTAGGGAGTGATTCTAACGGTGAGGGGGCTGGGCTACCAGTGACACAACATTGATCTCTGCTCCCGATGACAGGGAGCAGTAGATCAGTGTCCTGTCACAAGGCAGAACAGGGAAATGCCTTGTTTTTACACAAGCATCTCCTGTTCTGGAGCTCTGTGACACGATCGTGGGATACTGGCGGACATTGAGTCCGCGGGTCCCACGGGCACAGTCACAGAGCTCGCAACCTGTACGCTGCTTTGCACAGCCATGCCGTTCTGCCGACGTATATCTACTGGCGGCGGTCGGCAAGCGGTTAAAATCCATTTAGCTGAGAGGTTAATTTAGGAAATTAAAGATTTCTGCTAAAGGTACATTCCAGTTGTACATAAACACTTTTCATCAAAACTGACTTTGGGGAAACAGATGCAATAGGCATTGTCTGCTTGCTAAAACAATTTAGTTTCAGGCCCTATTGTTTTCTAAAAGACCCAAAATTTGTGCATCAACGCTATTGTGCTCCCTCTGTGATGAGGCCGGATTTCACAGAATCATGTAACAAGAGGCTGCAGGCCCTCTAAGAAACAATATGAATAGCTTGCCAAATCGGATTACAGTGGATTATATATTTGGATTAAAGATAAATTAATAAAATGTAGAATGTAAAAGGATTTTGCTTGTTGCATAATTTCTTTTTTAGCGACAACGAATGCAGAATAGATTCTAAAACTTTGTTTTGCAAATATAAACTTTCTTTGAGAAACCAGATACATTTAAAAAATGTGTTTGGGAAATCCTTTCTGTAGTGAGTAATTCATACCATTAAGGCCAAGCTCACATACTGATAACAGATGGCAACCATTTTAAGGTCTTTTACGTGCCACTGTGCAGGGAGGTACGCAGAGCCACAGATGGGTAAATAGTTTTCTTCCCACAAAACAACATGCCGAGGGCTGACACTGGCTTTACAGCTCTGACCTAGGGAAACAGGTGCTGTGCGCGTGTTCTTTACTCCATTACCTTGTCTTTCTGTTGGTGCCACTGGCTGACCTGCAAGCCGCACTCCAGCCTTTGTCGTTTCTGCTTCATCTTCTTATCTAGCTGCCTCCTCTTGTCTTGTAGCAGTTCCAGAAGGTCTTCAATTCTGGAACAGCTGCAGCGAGCCCCCTTTATCATCTCCGAGCTGGAAACTGGCTGCTGAGATGTGAAGTGCTGGATGAATTCAGTGACTTCTTGGCTTTTGTTCAGCAAGGCGAGGGATCGCTCTAAAACAGCTTAAAAGAAAAAAGTATTTTTTGTGTATTTTAGTGCATTCCTAATCTTTTAAATATCATCTACCTAAATTTCACAGTATAACAGTCATCCTTAAACTGAGCAAATACGTTTTTTTTTTGTTTTTTTTTATGATTTGAACGTATATAAATGTGATCAAATTATTTTAAATAAATTACATTTTTATAACTTTTAGTTGTACAGTATGTACATAGGATAATCCTATTTGCTTGTTATGTGTACAGAGTATGCTTCCTGCATTGTGACTGGCCTTCACTGCCTTTTCCCGTGTATGTTAGTCTAATCTGGCTGATTTTAACCAAAACAATCTCTAGAACAGTGGTTCTCAACTTGGGGCTCGGGACCCCCTCGGGGGTCGAATGATGATTTGCCAGGGCTCACTGAATCCTAGGCTGTTGCTGAAGCCCGGACATCTCTTCCAGTCTTTTCGCGGCCGCCCAGCTGGGCTGTCCCCAGAGACCACGACCACCCACTCAGCCTCTTTGCAGCCGCCCATTCAGTTCATGGCATGGCTGGGGGCAGAGACTAGAGGTCAGTTGACTGGTGTGAAATGTGAAGTCGGAGGGGCTGGAAGGACCCTATCTCCTGATTTTTCTGTTAGGGGTCCCCACAACTAGGGAAATTTTATCAAGGGGTTAAGGCACTAGAAAGGTTGAGAACCACTGCACTAGAGCGTGCTGCTGTTATTATGCAGGAAGAGCATCCAAAAACATGTGGAGAATTTTTTTTTCACAAAAAGCCCAGTTTGTTGGAAAACATTTATGTTTAACAGCAAGAAGTCAGAAGTGGTTGTTTCTTCTTGAGGTGCTTAATTTGCAGTGAATAGTCCACATCATAGTCATTAGTTATGACTAAAGTCACTCTAGCTGAAATGCGTCAGTATTCCTGCACGACTGTGTGCTTACCCTGATGTAACAAATAAAAATGTCTTGTTTTTATCTGGAACCTCCTTATGATGTGGAGTATTTACTGCAAATATTGTACCTACGCTAAGCCAACAGAGGCTTGGGTCTCACACCGGTGACACGCAGCTGGTGTTATTGGGGTGCAGAGATCCATCATTGTGATGTGGAGTATTTACTGCAAATATTGTACCTAAGCTAAGCCAACAGAGGCTTGGGTCTCACTCCGGTGCCACGCAGCTGGTGTTATTGGGGTGCAGAGATCCATCATTGTGATGTGGAGTATTTACTGCAAACGTTGTATGTAAGCTAAGCCAAAAAAAAGCTTGGGTCTCACACCGGTGCCTAGCAGCTGATGTGATTGGGGTTGTGATTGGGGTGTAGAGATCCATCATCATGATGTGGAGTATTTACTGCAAATGTTGTACCTAAGCTAAGCCAACAGAGGCTTGTGTCTCACACTGGTGCCTTGCAGCTGATGTGATTGGTGTATAGAGATCAAGCCCTCCTTCCTTGATTGTCAAAAACGATGCTCAAATTGTTTGCTATGTCTGGAATTTTCAGGCCATGTATGACAACTCTAAGAGATAGTGATGGCATCAACTGAGATGGAAATGGAGAGATATAAATTTAAATACACATCAACATAAAAATGCTGTATAGCTTGAACAGGCAGGTACACAAATTTTCCTGGGTTAAAATAAAATGAATGCATGCGCACTGAATGGGAGCCACAGATGTGACATGGTAGCGGGGTAGGCTGCTATCCCCTTACAAGTCACCCTACAAGGAATTTATGGATTGTGGGTGCCCGTGGAGGAGACTGGTGGTGCAACACTTGTAAGGTTGAGGTGATCCCTTTTTTGGGAGGGGGAGTGGGTACCTAGTTCTGACAGGTACCCCAACTCTTACTTCCGGTCCCGCCGCCTAGGCGACTCCTTCTCTCTCCCTTCCTCCCTCCCTGCAATCTTCTGGGACACGTTACAGTTCCCAGAAGCATGCGCAGTGCACACCTGGCTGTCAAGCCGCGAGCTGTCACAGCCAGGTGCCAACACTTGCAATGCCGACACCGTGGAGAGGAGAGGGAGAGAAGCGAGGGAGAGAAGCCAGGCTTCAGCTAGTTCTTTTTTTTGGGGACATTTATAGGACTTGTATTGGAGGGTTGAATGTATAAAGGTGGCCTGGTTATTCAAGACATTAATAATGATTTTTCAAGTTTTTGATCAGACCAAATTGATAAAGAATTCAATAGGTACAATGTATTTTTCTTTTATTATTATTTTTTTCTTGTGCAAATCTAAAATGAGGCTTGTAATTTTTGTTTTTCTTTATTTGTGATCAGATTTATTGAATGGCTTTTTGCCATGCTTACCAGATTACCCAAACTTGGCAGGAAATGTTGCATTTAAAGTGGAATTTTTAAAGGAACTCAATATTAAGATAAATACTGTATGGCGGCTCTGTAAAATGCTGGTTGCCCATATCTTTTTCTGATCTTGTGGTTTCAATATTTTTGAGTCATTGACCTAGAACAAGTCAGAACTCCTGATCTGCATATCTGTAATGGTCTGTGACAAATAAAGGACTTGATCTACTGGACCATTATGAGGGATAGGTAACTAGCATTTTCAAAAGTGGAGATGAGCAAAGGCATGTTCATATTTGCTTCAGTACAGGTTTTCTGTGAACTCAATAGCTTTTATACATGAAGAACATTTGTATGAAAGGCATTTCTTACCTCTTGTATGCTGTTGGTGCTGTTGCAGGCATTCTGGAATATTGTCGACAGTTTCTTGAATGTTCTGGAGAAATGCCTCTGCATTATCAACTGCATCAGCAAACTAAAAAGACAGACGCAAAGAGCATAAATTGAAAACAGATGAGAAACAGCATGAACAAATGCTTATAAAATCTTGTCTGTTCAATAGACTAAAAGCTACTCCAAAAATACACCTCATACACTAAATCATAGAAATCTTGTGATCCACGTACTTTTAGTAATACATGCTGTATAATATACAGGCTTAAATATTAATGCAAAACATGATGTGCATAACCTTTAACATAAGCTCAGAGGCTCCATGCTCAGGTTATTTTCCTCTCTGCATGCTCCTGAAAAGGTGATAAGGGGGGCAATGACACAGAGTGAGCAGTGGTGGAATTTTTTAGCAACAGAGTTGCTAGCTGACAGAAAGCGATGCAGTGTGTGAGGTGTTAGTGTACAGTATTAGGGGTGCAGGGAGTTTCAGAGTCCAGGGTTGAGGAGGTACAATGTCAAGGGGGCTGGGGAGTAGGAAGGTTCAGAGTCAGGAGTGCAGAGAGGTTTAGCAAAAGGGAAATGTCAAGGGGCAGAGTTCCAGGGGTACTGTGTTTATCATAGTCCTAAAGAGAAAAGATTTCTTGTTTTAAGCCAGGGGGCTTCTCTAACTAGGTGCCTCCTGGTATGATGCAGGCTCTTGGACTGCATTACCCACTAATCTAAGGTAAGTGCAAAGTGGTTTAGTTATCAGGGGGAAGAGGGGGTAATTTAGACTCATGTGTTGCAGTAATGCAGTAGCTCAAGCCACTGCTCCTGCAGCTTTCTGAACACCTGAGCATTGACTGCATCTAATAGGATGTAGTCATTGTTCTGCTGACAATTTCCTATGGCAATGCAAATAAGCTTTAATACCCTCTACACACGAGCAGGGCCATCTTTTCCATTGGGCACGCTGGGCAGTTGCCCGGGGGCCCCGCTTGCCTGGGGGGCCCCACCGGCTGCCCAGCAACTCCAGTAAAAAATTGTGGAGAGTGACGGGTTAGAACTGCCCATGTCCAGTTTGCGGAAATCACAGAGAAGATCCGATCCTCCACGAGTGCGGGGGGTTGCTGATGTAAGGGGGGAGTGAATGCAAAAATGTAAGGGGGCACTGATATAAAGGTTCCCCCTCCTATATTAGTGACCCCCCTTACCTTAGTGTATTTACTCTACGGAAAGGTGGTCTCTGGTCACCAGAGTTCCCCTTTACATCAGAGTCTGCAGGACTCTGCAGGACTTACAATGCAAGGGGGAACTCAGTCTGCGGACCCTGATGTAAGTGGGAAAGAGAAAGCAGTGGACTCTGATATAAGGTGGTCTCTGGTCACCAGAGCCCCCCTCCACATCAGAGTTCCCTCCTTAGATCATGATCTGCAGCGTTCCCCTTTACATAAGAGTTCCCTTTCACTGTAAGGGGGAATCCTGCAGACTCTGATGTAAGAGAAAACTCTGTGCTGGCTGGGTTATAGTAACCTGACCTTCATGTCAATGAAGACATTTTTATTTTTTACTTTTGTTTAACTTAAACACATTGCTAATAGCACTAGTTATATGTTTATAGTTTAAATACTGACATGTGCATTGTTCGGCACTGAAAACTGTAATTTTAGGTACTTTTTTTGCACTGGCAGTAAAAGATGTGGTTCTGCCAGTAAATTTTATGATTTTTGTCAGTAAATTCTCGTGCGTGATTGTGTAGACAGGGCCCCAGTGCACTGTATTGCCCGGGGGCCTATAATGCTCTTAAGATGACACTGTACACACGCGCGGAAATTCCGTCGGAAAAACCTTGGAGGGTTTTTCCGACAGAATTCCACTCAAGCTTGGCTTGCGCACACACGGTCACACAAAAGTTCTCTGAACTTTCAACCATCAAGAATGCAGTGATGTACAACACTACGATGAGCCGAGAAAATTAAGTTCAATGCTTCAGAGCATGCGTCGAATTGTTTCCCGAGCATGCATCGGAATTGCTACAGGCGATCGAAATTTCCTGTCTGAAAAATTGAGAACCAGTTTTCAATCTTTTGCTGCCAGAAATTCCGACAGCAAAAGTCCAATGGAGCCTACACACTGTCGGAAATTTCCGACCAAAAGCTCACATCGGACTTTCCAACCGTGTGTGTATAACACCTATTGTCAATAATGCTGATCCAAGCCAATCCCCCTAAAAGTGACAATTATAGGTGAACGAGAGTCAGCCATTGTCTTCTGTGTCTCAGAACTTAGCTACAGCAGTCAGATCTCCTTGCAATACCTGCATCTGTTCCTGTAATCATGGGAGTTTTTGGTGTTCCCACCCACCATTGAATGTTAAAACATCTATTGTTACATTCTCCATAATATAAAATAAATACAACAGAAGAGTTGCATTCCCTCAAGGCCTCGTACAAATCTCGTCGTAAATGAAACGTCGTTTTTCTCGACGAGGTTCTTGTCAGGCTTGTCGAGAATCTTGTCAAGCTTTCTTTGCATACACACTGTCAAAACAAAATCTCGTTGTTCTCAAACGCGGTGACTTACAACACGTACGACGGCACTATAAAGGGGAAGTTCGATTCCACTGGCACAACCCTTGGGGCTGCTTTTGCTAATCTCATGTTACTGCGTGTTAAGTAAAAGTTTGGTGAGAGATGATTCGCGCTTTTCAGTCTGTTACAGCGTGACGAATGTGCTATCTCCATTACGAACGCTACTTTTACCTGAAGGCGCGCTCCCGTCTCATACCTAATTCTGAGCATGCATGCGTTTCTAAGCATACACACGAACGTGTTTCTCATCGTAAAACAGGAAATTGAGACTCCCGATGAGAAAAAAGAGAACATGTTCTCTTTTTTTCTCGTCGAGATCCACAACAGTTTTCTCGACGAAAAACGAACACACGACCGTTTTCCTCTGCCAGCATTTTTCTTGATGGATTTTGTTGAGGAAAACGGTCGTGTGTACGAGGCCTCATACTAGAAAAAGAGCCCCTGGGAGAGATAAGACTCTGTAAGGTACAGTGCCTTGAAAAAGGATTCATACCCCTTGAAATTTTCCAAATGTTGTCATGTGACTACCAAAAACGTAAATGTATTTTATTGGGATTTTATGTGATAGACCAACACAAAGTGGCACATAATTGTGAAGTGGAAGGAAAATTAAATGGTTTTCAATTTTTTTACACACAAATATCTGAAAAGCGTGGTGTGCATTTGTAGTCAGCCTCCTTTACTCTTATACCCCTAACTAAAATCTAGTGGAACCAATTGTCGTCAGAAGCCACCTAATTAGTAAATAGAGTCCACCTGTGTGTAATTTAATCTCAGTATAAATTCAGCTGTACTGTGAAGCCCACAGAGGTTTGTTAGAAAACCTTAGTGAATACACAGCATCATGAAGGCCAAGGAACACAACAGACAGGTCAGAGATAAAGTTGTGGGGAAGTTTAAAGCAGGGTTAGGTTATAAAAAAATATCCTAAGCTTAGAACATTTCACAGAGCACTGTTTAATCCATCATCCGAAAATGGAAAGAGTATGGCACAACTGCAAACCTACCAAGACATGGCCCTTCACCTAAACTGACAAGCCGGGCAAGGAGAGCATTAATCAGAGAAGCAGCCAAGATGCCCATGGTAACTCTGGAGGAGCTGGAGAATCTGTCCACAGGATAACTATAATGCCGCGTACAGACGGTCGTTTTTTGTGATAGAAAAAAACAACGTTTTATGTGATGAAAAAAAACGACGTTTTTGAAACTTCATTTTTAAAAACGACGTAGCATACACACAATCGTTTTTTCAAAATGCTCTAGCAAAGCGCGGTTACGTTCAGCACGTACGACGGCACTCTGTTCCATTCAAGCTCGCTTCATAACTTGCTTCTGAGCATGCGCGGGTTTAAAAACGTCGTTTTAAACGTCGTTTTGCCCACACACTATCGTTTTAAATGACACAAAAAACGACGTTTTGAAAAACAACACAAAAAATTCAAGCATGTTCGAATTTTTTTTTGTCGTTTTTCAGAAGACATAAAACAACGTTTTTCCCACACACGGTCATTTTAAATGACGTTTTTAAAAACAACGTTTTTTTTCATCACAAAAAACGACCGTCTGTACGCGGCATTCGTCGTGCACGCCACAAATCTGACCTTTATGAAAGAGAGGCAAGAAGAAAGCCATTGATGAAAGAAAGCCATAGGTAGTCCCATTTGCAGTTTGCGAGATGCCATGTCGGGAACACAGCAAACATGTGGAAGAAGGTGTCTGGTCAGATGAGACCAAAATGAAACCTTTTGGCCTAAAAGCAAAACGCTATGGGGTAGATTCATAGAGAAGATACGACGGCGTATCTCCAGATACGCTGTCGTATCTCTGAGTGTGCGGGATCGTATCTATGCGCCTGATTCATAGAATCAGTTACGCATGGATTTCCCTAAGATCCGACTGGCGTAAGTGTCTTACACCGTCGTATCTTAGGCTGCATATTTACGCTGGCCGCTAGGTGGCGCTTTCGTATATTTACGCGAGGAATATGCAAATGGGCTTGATATGCCGATTCAGAAACGTACGTCCGGCCGGCGCATTTTTTTACGTCGTTTACGTTAGGCTTTTTTCGGCGTATAGTTACCCCTGCTATATGAGGCGTATCCTATGTTAAATATGGCCGTCGTTCCCGTGTCGAGTTTTGAAAATGTTACGTCGTTCGCGAATAGGGCTAAACGTAATTTACGTTCACGTCGAAAGCAATGACGATTTGCGGCGGAATTTCGAGCATGCGCACTGGGATTTTTTCACGAACGGCGCATGCGCCGTTCGTAAAAAACTTCAAATACGTGGGGTCACAGTTAATATGCATAAAACACGCCCACATCATCCACATTTGAATTAGGCGGGCTTACGCCAACACAGATACGTTACGCCGCCGTAACTAAGGGCGCAAGTTGTTTCTGAATACAGAACTTGCGCCCTAAATTACGGCGGCGTAACACATCTAAGATAGATACACCATTGTATCTGAATCCAGCCCTATGTGTTGTAGAAAACTAAAGCCCCATACACACTATCAGTTTTCCTGCAGGTTTTTCTCTTCTGGTTTACCAAAACCATGTAGTGCAAGGGCCTGCCTGATTGCATATGAATTGAAACTCTTAAGGTTTGACCTCATATTAGATGGTTTTGGTAAGCCTGAAGAGAAAAACCTGCAGGAAAACTGATAGTGTGTATGGGGCTTAACACTGCACACGTGAAACATGGTGACAGAAGCATCATGTTGTGGGGATGCTTTTCTTCAGCAGGGACAGGGAAGTTGATTAGAGTTGTTGGGAATATGGATGGAGTCAAATACAAGGCAATCTCAGAACAAAACCTGTTATGCCACGTACACACGATCATTTTTCAGCATGAAATGTCATTTAAAATGATCGTGTGTGGGCTTCACATAATTTTTCATGTTCTGAAAAACGACAAAAAAAAAATTCGAACATGCTGCATTTTTTAACATCGTTTTAAACAATGTCGTTTTTCGGGTTGTAAAAAATTATGGTGTATGGGCTAAAACGACGTAAAAAACCTGTGCATGCTCAGAAGCAAGTTATGAGACGGGAGCGCTCGTTCTGGTTCATAATGGAGTAAGCACATTCATCACGCTGTAACAGACAAAAAAGCGCGTATCGTCTTTTACTAACACGGAGCTAAAGCAGCCCAAAGGCGAATAGAACTTCCCCTTTAAAGTGCCGTCGTACGTGTTGTTCGTCACCGCGCTTTGCTGGATCATTTTTTAAAAACGATGGTGTGTAGGCAACATTGTTTTAATAATGAAGTTGGGAAAACTTTGTTTTTTAGACATGCTGAAAAACAATGTTTTCTTTCATGCTGAAAAATGATTGTGTGTACCTAAACCATTCCATTGTAGAGCTGGCTGTATGTTTAGGGTCGTTGTCCTGCTGGAAGGTGAAACTCTGCCTCAGTCTCAAATCTCTTGCAGACTCTTATGCTCTTGCAGACTCATAAGAGTCTGCAAGAGATTTGAGACTGGGGCAGAGTTTCACCTTCCAGCAGGACAACGACCCTAAACATACAGCCAGCTCTACAATGGAATGGTTTAGGTAAGAGCTTGAGCTATTTTGCAATGAAGACTGGGCAAAAATTTCACTCTCTAGATGTACAAAGCTGGTGGAGACATCCCCAAACAGACTTGCAGCTGTAATTGTAGCGAAAACTGGTTCTACAAAATATTGACTCAGGAGGGCTGAATACTAATGCATACTTTTCACATATTTTTTTTGTCTAACATTTTGAAAACCATTTATCATTTTCCTTCCACTTCACAATTATGTGCCACTTTGTGTTGGTCTATCACATAAAATCTCAATAAAATACATTTACGTTTTTGGTATGAGGGAAGTAAGTGAGAAAATGGATGGTGGAAGTCCACTGGATTTCGTTCTTCTAGGTTTACATAAAGCATTTAATACTGTAACTAATAAACATTTAATTTAGAAAAAAATGTCTGCTGGAGTTGAAATTGTATATACATGGGTGAGAAAATAGGATTACAATGTACAAATATATCAAAGGTGACTTCAAGGGGTTGTAAAGACAAAAATATTTTCCACTTAAATTAAAGTCTGACAGTAGCTGATAAAGTAAAAAGTAATGTTTTGCATTATAACTAGTTTGATACCTGTTGAAATCGAGCTGTTTTATTCACCTACGTCACTCCTGAATCATTATTCTCACTGACTTCCTGGTTTGCTGTGCGCATTCATTCTTGCTACATCATGGCCTAATGGGAACTACAGTTCCCATTAGGCTTAGCCTCCATGCCTGTGAGGGATAAGAGAGCATCTTCACGCAGGGCTGTAGTCATAGGGAGGGGGTGAACACATTCTGCTTTCCGCCATGCAAACGGCTCAGATGCTGGTGGAAAGCAAGAAGAGGAGAGACAGGAAATGGCATTTTCAAACCTGGATTACTGTATTTTGGAGGTCAAAAGGAAAAAACGAGGTAAGTGATATTTAAATGCTCTAGTTTACAGCAATCAATTGATCTAATAAAAAGCGAACCTTTAGTGTTCCTTTCAGTACCTGTAATAAACTGCTTACTCTACGGTCCCCAAAGAGGACTCATGACCATGATTTAAGGTTATAAGAAAGGAGGTTTAACCTTAGAATGCACAAAGGGTACATTTACTATTAGAGCAGTAAAACCGTGAAACCCCTTCCCCAGGAAGTAGTACTAGCTGAGAGTGTTGACAACTTTGTCAACAAAAAACTTTTAGATGAATTCCTATATTCACATCTAGGTCATGACAAGTATACCCCTACTTACCTGAAGTCTACCTAATGAATTTGAACAACATATCTAAATTATTACTGTTATTGAAAGGTAGACCACTGATTCACATAATTCCCATTATGTGAATCAGTGGTTAATTTTCCAAAAAGAGGAATTATGTAAACATGTTTCACAAGTTCATGAAGCATACTACACACACTTTAATATAAGATTGTTTAGACCAAGGGTAAGCAACCTCGGCCCTCCAGCTGTGGTGAAATTACAAATCCCATCGTGCCTCTGCCTCTAGGAGTCATGCCTGTGATTGTTATGCCCCGTAGACACGATAAGGCTTTTGCCTGGCCAAACTAACATCGGAATTCCGACAGAATTCCATCGGAGTAAAAGAGAACATGTTCTCTATCTAAACTCTGATGGAATTCCTCAGAAAAAAGTCTGATGGCGCATACACACGTTCAGAATTTCCGATGGAAAAAGTCCGCCCGACTTTTTCCATCGGAAATTCCGATCGTGTGTACGGGGCTTTAGGGTCTTGCAATGTCTCATGGGACTTTTCAAAACAGCTGGAGGGCTGAGGTTGCCTATCCCTGGTTTAGACTCTGGTGGGTATGCTTGGCATGCCCTATATGTGAATATTCTTTGATCTTGATCGCTATATGTAGAATCTCTGGTTACTCTGAAATTTCCTTTTTTTTGGTCTTCCTCAGGAGAATTTAATGGCCTATGGGAATTGTTAGAGAATTAAATCACACACACATACTGTAGGTTAAACTAAGTAATTATGTAACTGAACACCAGTTTTTGGTGAAATGATCATTACAATGTATAATGAAAAGATTTAAAGAACCTAATCTAGCTTGGCTAATAGGTTAATAGGAAGTACATAATGTAGAATCAAATAATGGAAACCTACTAGGTGGCACTGTGAGTCAAAACTCTGGGTGCTAAGTGATGTTGGACATGTTATATACTGTAATAAAAATAAGAACCTGCACTGCAGTATTGAAGAATTCAGAAGTCACATGTAACAAGTCTCTTCTTTTTTCCAGCACACTGATCAGGGAAGCCCAGGCTTCCTTTAGAGTTGCTGCCATGGCATCATATATTTGGCTTTGATCTTTATGCTGTTCAGCTGTCTCATCAGCCTGACATAACAGATCCCATACTTGGTCTTCGAGAGCCTGTGAAGAGAAATGAACAACTTTCATAGGAACACAATACAAAAAACTAACAACAAGCACAACATTAGTATTGCACCAAATATGTCACAACAATAGCTTCAATTAAAAAAAGAAAAGTGTATTTAATTTTTGCTAGATTAGGCATGTGTTCATCTGACAGCTTTTTTAATTCTTTATTATTCCTGGTGACTGTTACCTCTGGGAACAAAGGTAAAAGGGTAAATACTAAAGTTGTCACTGTAACAGAATAAAGCCCTGTACACGCCGCCGTTCTTTTGAATGGTATGAACGCGGTGACGTTATCGACTACGATGAGCATGCGCTCGTCACAATCGATGCCGTCGCCGCCATCTTGCTTCACCCTACCTATACCCTACCTATGCCTTGGAAGCTACCACACATGCGTCAAACTCATTTCGAGCATGCGCGGGTTTCCATGGAGGCAGGTAAGTATACACACTCTCGGGTTTCTCGGCAGGAAAACACTGCCGAGAATCCCGACGAGAAATTAAGAGAGCTCTATTTTTCTCGTCGAGATTCTGGGCAGTTTTCCCAACGAGAAACCTGAAAGCCTCGTAGACACACACTCGGTTTACTCGGCAAGAAAGCTCTGCCAGCAGTTTTCTTGCTGTTTCTGGCCGAGAAAAGCGTGCGTGTGTACGAGGCTTCAGAGGAAATTCTTTCAGAAGGTAAAATCTGTTGTGGTATTAACTATTTAAGACATATTTCCCTTACTTTGAAATGATTCCTCTAATTTCCTGATGGGTCTATGGGACAGGAAGTGCAGAGAAGTCTCCACAGAGGGACATAGATGGCAAAATGTTTTTAACCTCTTCTTACCCGGTCTAAAACTCAAAAACATTTTGGGGCAGATCCACAAAAGAATTACGCCGGCGTATCTATTGATACGCCGGCGTAATTTTAAATTTCCTGCGTCGTATCTTTGTTTTGTATCTACAAAACAAGATACGATGGCATCTGGGATCAATCCGACAGGCGTACGTCTTAGTACGCCGTCGGATCTTAGATGTAATTTTTCGGCGGCCGCTAGGTGGTGTTTCCGTCGAATTCCGCGTCGAGTATGCAAATTAGCTAGTTATGGCGATCCACGAACGTACGTCCGGCCGGCGCATTTTGTTACGTCGTTTGCGTTCGGCTTTTTCCGGCGTATAGTTAAAGCTACTATATGGTGGTGTACTCAATGTTAAGTATGGCCGTCGTTCCCGCCTCGCATTTTGAATTGTTTACGTCGTTTGCGTAAGTCGTTCGCGAATAGGGATTTGCGTAGAATGACGTGAGCATTGGCTTGTTCCGGGTTAATTTCGATCATGCCCACTGGGATACCCCCATGGACGGCGCATGTTGGGGGCGTGTGGTCTGGTATGGTTCAGGAGAAGGGAGAGGGCACTCGCCCATCCCCCCCTTTCCTGACCTGCTGGGCAGCATGCTCGGATAAGGGTCTGATATGGATTTTGGGGGAAAGAGGGATACCTTCTTGCTTTGGTCAGATGCTTTGAGGGCAGTTGAGAGATCTAGGTTCTAATTTTCTAGGGTCGATTTTTTTCAAAAAAGAGTACCTGTCACTACCTATTGCTATCATAGGGAATATTTACATTACCTGAAATGACAATGAAAATAATAAAAAAAATGAAAGAAAAGCACTCCTCGACCCCCTCTTTTCACGCACAAAGGCGAACGCAAGCATCAGTCGTATGTCGATATGTTGTATCGTATGTAAACAGCAATTGCACCATGCATGTGAGGTATCACCACGAAAGTCAGATCGAGGCCAGTAATGTTAGCAGTAGACCTCCCCTGTAAATCTAAAGTGGTAACCTGTAAAGGCTATTAAAAATGTATGTAGTTTGTCAACGCTGCATGTTTGTGCGCAATTTTAAAGCATGACGTTTTTGGTATCCACATACTCGGCATAAGATCATCTTTTTTATTTCATCAAACATTTGGGCAATATAGTGTTTTTTAGTGCATTAAAATTGTAAAAAATTTTTTTTACAAAAAACTGCATTTAAAAAATCGCTGTGCAAATACTGTGTGAAAAAAAATTGCAACACCCATCATTTTAATCTGTAGGGCATTTGCTTTAAAAAAATATTTAATGTTTGGGGGTTCAAAGTAATTTTTTAGCAAAACAATATTTTTTGTGAAAAAATTCCAGAAAATTTACCCTAGTTTGTAGACACTATAACTTTTGCGCAAACCAATAAATATACGCTTATTGACATTTTTTTACCAAAGACATGTGGCTGAATAAATTTTGGCCTAAATGTATGACTATAATTATGTTTTTTTGATTTTTTTAGAAACAAAAAGTAGAAAATATTTTTTTTTAAAAATTTTATGTTTATATCGCAAAAAATAAAGATCGCAGAGGCAATCAAATACCACCAAAAGAAAGCTCTATTTGTGGGAAAAAAACGTGCAAATTTTGTTTGGATACAGCATTGCATGACCATGCAATTACCAGTTAAAGCAGCATCAAATTGTAAAAAGTCCTCTGGTCATTAAGGGGCCAATTCTTCCGGGGCTGAAGTGATTGTAAAAGCAGAAGGTTTTTTATCTTAATTCATTCTTTATCTTTATGCATTAAGATAAAAAGACTTTTGTGTGCAGCTCCCCTCTCAGCACCCCCAATACTTACCTGAGGTCCATCTCTATCCAGCGATGTTGTAGGAACGTCTTGGCTGTGCGGGACTCCCCTTCTCATTGGCTAAGACAGCAGCATGGCACTATTGACTCCTGCTGCTGTCAATTAATGTCAGTCAGCCAATGAGGAAAGAAAGGGGGCGGGGCTGGGCCACAGCTTCATGTCTGAATGGACACACAAAGCTGTGACTCGGCTTGGGTGCCCCCATAGCAAGCTGCTTGCTGGGGGGCACTCAACAGGAGGGAGGGGTCAGAAGCACAGAAGAGGGACCTGAGAAGGGGAGGATCTGGGCTGCTCTGTGCAAAACCACTGCACAGGGTAGGTATATATGACATACTTGTTATTTTTACTTACAATAAGAGAGACTTTACAATCAATTTTAGGGAGGAATCCTACATTGGCATGGAAACAAAAAAATATATTTTTTAACTTTTTTTTATTAAAGCATTGCTGCAAGCTAGAAGAAAGAAGCATGCATTTTAGACAGAGCTCAGCTGGGCACCTGTGTCTGTAGGCCTGGTAAAATATGCTGTCTCTGTCACCCCTGTTGCCAAATATTATAATGTTTTAGGATACCTGGTGCCCATCCTGGTTACCAGAACTTATTAGAGAATAATACAGAAAATACTATAGCCAACACAGGGCACTAGGAACCCCAATTGTTTTTTCTAGTACCCCCAAAAATTTAATTGTTTGGGGGGAGGTGTACATTAAAAATATATATATATATATATATATACGGTATATATATATATATATATATATATATACGGTATATATATATATATATACGGTATATATATATATATATATATATATATATATATATATATACAGGTGGTTCTCCAAAAATTTGCATATTGTGATAAAGTTCATTATTTTCTGTAATGTACTGATAAACATTAGACTTTCATATATTTTAGATTCATTACACACAACTGAAGTAGTTCAAGCCTTTTATTGTTTTAATATTGATGATTTTGGCATACAGCTCATGAAAACCCAAAGTTCCTATCTCAAAAAATTAGCATATCATGAAAAGGTTCTCTAAACGAGCTCTTAACCTAATCATCTGAATCAACTAATTAACTCTAAACACCTGCAAAAGATTCCTGAGGCTTTTAAAAACTCCCAGCCTGGTTCATTACTCCAAACCGCAATCATGGGTAAGACTGCCGACCTGACTGCTGTCCAGAAGGCCATCATTGACACCCTCAAGCAAGAGGGTAAGACACAGAAAGAAATTTCTGAACGAATAGGCTGTTCCCAGAGTGCTGTATCAAGGCACCTCAGTGGGAAGTCTGTGGGAAGGAAAAAGTGTGGCAGAAAACGCTGCACAACGAGAAGAGGTGACCGGACCCTGAGGAAGATTATGGAGAAGGACTGATTCCAGACCTTGGGGGACATGCGGAAGCAGTGGACTGAGTCTGGAGTAGAAACATCCAGAGCCACCGTGTACAGGCGTGTGCAGGAAATGGGCTACAGGTTCCCGCATTCCCCGGGTCAAGCCACTTTTGAACCAGAAACAGCGGCAGAAGCGCCTGACCTGGGCTACAGAGAAGCAACACTGGACTGTTGCTCAGTGGTCCAAAGTACTTTTTTCGGATGAAAGCAAATTTTGCATGTCATTCGGTAATCAAGGTGCCAGAGTCTGGAGGAAGACAGGGGAGAGGGAAATGCCAAAATGTGTGAAGTCCAGTGTCAAGTACCCACAGTCAGTGATGGTCTGGGGTGCCTTGTCAGCTGCTGGTGTTGGTCCACTGTGTTTTATCAAGGGCAGGGTGAATGCAGCTAGCTATCAGGAGATTTTGGAGCACTTCATGCTTCCATCTGCTGAAAAGCTTTATGGAGATGAAGATTTCATTTTTCAGCACGACCTGGCACCTGCTCACAGTGCCAAAACCACTGGTAAATGGTTTACTGACCATGGTATTACTGTGCTCAATTGGCCTGCCAACTCTCCTGACCTGAACCCCATAGAGAATCTGTGGGATATTGGGAAGAGAAAGTTGAGAGACGCAAGACCCAACACTCTGGATGAGCTTAAGGCCACTACCGAAGCATCCTGGGCCTCCATAACACCTCAGCAGTGCCACAGGCTGATTGCCTCCATGCCACGCCGCATTGAAGCAGTTATTTCTGCAAAAGGATTCCCGACCAAGTATTGAGTGCATAACTGAACATAATTATTTGAAGGTTGACTTTTTTTTATTAAAAACACTTTTCTTTTATTGGTCGGATGAAATATGCTAATTTTTTGAGATAGGAATTTTGGGTTTTCATGAGCTGTATGCCAAAATCATCAATATTAACACAATAAAAAGGCTTGAACTACTTCAGTTGTGTGTAATGAATCTAAAATATATGAAAGTGTAATGTTTATCAGTACATTACAGAAAATAATGAACTTTATCACAATATGCTAATTTTTTGAGAACCACCTGTATATATATATATATATATATAAATATATATATATATATACATATTTGTGTGAGAGTTTAATGCCCATCTTAGGTGAAATTAGTATATTAATGTCAGTAACCTAAATGTAGACAAGGCAAAACATACAGTATAGTACATTTTAAAATGATTGAAATTAACTCTCAAATTAACAGAACTTCAAAGTGCATTTTACAGCCAATAATTGTTGTGCCAACCTTTCACTGCCCCTCATAGTTACATTTCAAATACCACATTGCTGCAATGTAATCATTGTGGCCTTTACTATGACAAGTAACAGAGCTTGCTGGTGATAAATTAAGAATGTGTTTGTTACACAGATAACAGCATCCATGCAATAACATTGTGATTAAGTTAAAAATACACCAAAGACTATTTACCCAGGGCAAATCTACAGCCTTGTGATCAGGAATAGGGAAATTAATACAATCATTTTGGAAATGCTCTAAATGTGTATACAACTTTTTAGGACACATTTTAGCAACCTACAATGGACCTTACAGTGTACCTAAAGCCCAAATTGTTTTGTTTTACAGAGTAGAGTAAGAACCAAACTGAACCCCCTGTCCAGTTTTTTATGCTATCTGTATCCCTGTTAGTGAGATTCACTCGCTGCATTTGTCTTGGGACTGGAGATGAGGAAAAATCCAAAATGTTAAGTTGTTGCCAAAACAGTAATAGAAACTCTACCAATAGGGACATTTCTGGTGACAACTTTCAACAAGTTTGAAGAGATTTCCTCTCACTTTTAATTTTGTCGACAGCATAGGAAGTAAAGTGAAATCTCTTCAATGGGACCTAGATGTCAAAAGAAAAA
This sequence comes from Rana temporaria, assembly GCF_905171775.1. Taxonomy (NCBI): domain Eukaryota; kingdom Metazoa; phylum Chordata; class Amphibia; order Anura; family Ranidae; genus Rana; species Rana temporaria. Next base: position 157,555,958 of record NC_053494.1, on the reverse strand, counting down.
AAAAAATCTGATGGTTTTTAACCCAAATTTTTTTTGATATACTATGCCAGGGGTCTCCAACCGCACTTCCGCCCACGCAGCCCTGCCGCTACACTGTTAGGGGTGAAGCAGGCGAGCAGAGAGATGACATCATCTTCCACTGCCCGCTCCACATCACCACTATTCTCTCTCACCCGGAACTCACTGTGCTTAGTGACAATTTGCATCTAGGAGGCAGGAGACAGTGGCATGTGCAATCTGCATCTGGTGGCATGTGGCAATCTGCATCTGGTGGCATGTGGCAATCTGCATCTGGTGGCATGTGGCAAGTGGCAATCAACATCTGGTGGCATGTGGAAAGTAACTGTGGCAATCTGCATCTGGTGGCATTTTGCAAGTGATGTGGCAATCTACATCTGGTGGCATGTGGCAATCTGCATCTGGTGGCATGTGGAAAGTGACTGTGGCAATCTGCATCTAGTGGCATGTGGCAATCTGCATCTGGTGGCGTGTGGCAATCTGCATCTGGTGGCATGTGGCTGTGTCAATCTGCATCTGGTGGCATGTGGCTGGGTCAATCTGCATCTGGTGACAGGCACTGTGGCAAGCTGCATCTGGTGGCAAGTGACAAGCTGCATCTGGTAGCAGATTCTGCATTATGGTGAGTTTAACTATTTAATTTTATATTACAATATAATAATAAAAAAAACGTGCTTCAATCATCCTGACACCATGTTAACCATAGTGTTGTGATGATTGAAGTGCTAACACCAGCCATTTCCTGACAAATTGGCCGCGAAAAGACGCATCGTCACCCAGACATCCCCACCCCCCTGGCCTTGGCACAATTTTCATCCACAATGCCGGTCCCCGGTGCCAAAAAGGTTGGGGACCACTGTACTATGCTACTGAAAAATACAGTATAAAGGCAGCTCTGCCAGATTAATATACAGATCAGCCCACCCAAAAGAGATATTTTATACATAGGCAGAATCAAGTGCATAGATTTCCTTGAGACTCCATCAATGATAGCTCTCTCGTATAGTGCGTTTCTCATTTTTACTGGTGGTGGTGTGGGGAGGGTGGGGAGGAGTTCATTATATAAAAAAAAATCAGGACCACCAAGTCATTGCTGCAGGTCTGAAAATACAATTGCAGAGATTTCACTATTGGTTGTTAAAAGTATAATGAACTATTGGGTATCTTACTTTTCCGAATTCCACCAAAAACTAAATCTATAAAAAAGCAAAGAACAAACTGCAATAGCCATAGTAACTAACTGATCAGAAATAATGTTTAAACTGACTACAGTAAGCTGAAATCTGGTTGCACTGGATTACTGTATTTTTCATCATTGCACTTTGCGTTGCCTATCTTTGTCAACCAGCCACGACCAAAGGCTAGTGACAACTTTATACAGACATCACCTATCGTCAGCATCTGGTGGATTGCTATGTTAGCCCAGAGATGACATGGTGGTGCAAAGCCGGATGTTTGTGCATAGTCTATAATCTTGGCAGAATGTATGCAGGTTGTCTCGCACAGCTCATTCACTCTGATGCAGCCTCTCACCCTGTGACTTCTTGAAAGTCATGCCGCATACACACCATCACTTTATGTGATGAAAAAAAAAAACATTTTTTGTGAAGTAAAAAACTTTAATTTTCAAAAACGACGTTGCCTACACACCATCGTTTTTTCAACATGCTCTAGCAAAGCGCAGTTACGTTCAGCACTCTTTTCCATTGAAGCTTGCTTCATAACTTGCTTCTGAGCATGCGCGGGTTTAAAAAACGTCGTTTTAAACGTCGTTTTAGCCTACACACTGTGATTTTTTGTGACACAAAAAATGACGTTTTGAAAAACGACACAAAAAAATTAAGTATGCTTCAATTTTTTTTGTCGTTTTTCACAAGACATAAAACAACGTTTTCCCCCACACACGGTCATTTTAATTGACGTTTTTCAAAACGTCGTTTTTTTTCATCACATAAAGTGATGGTGTGTACGCGGCATAATGCTGGCCATACACTATACTAAAAATTGGCCAAAATTCGTCATTTAAACAGTACGTTTGTTTTTCGGACAGTTAATGGGCACAAATCGGTAATCGGTTGGGATGCTTTTAAGCCGAAAAAAATGAAGGACAAGTTTGGAAATTTTCTGCCGAACGAGCGATAATTTGAAAGGTTAATTTGTTTCCCGTCCAAACTTTTTGCACTAGCTATATGTGAAAAAATGAACAAAAAACTGATTCATTTATGTCCATTGAACGATTTATCGGTCATTACATGATGGCACTATCATTTGCTCTCACGGCCAAATGTTTGTTTTTCAAAAATGGGTTTGAACAATTTTTTGTATAGTGTATGGCCAGCATTACAATGTACAGTCAGAGCTGATAGCTGGGGGAGAAAAGACTACCTGCAGCAGACCGATGGCATAAGATTCCAAAAGTGTTATTTTCAAGCCTAGGCTTTGCATTGTGACACGTCAGGAATGCACTTATGGAGACTTGGGGCTAATTTACTAAAGAAAAATAAACTGTTCACTTTCCAAAAGAAGTTACACTTTGCAAGAGAATTTTCCTTGGACATGATTGGGTATAGGGCTGCAACTAACGATTATTTTCATAATCGATTAGTTGGCCGATTATTGTTTCGATTAATCGATTAATCGGATAATAGCCTTAAAAAAAAAAATGCATTTTCACATTTTTTTTGGGCCAATTTGTTGTTGGGCAGATTACAAAGCACAAATTGCCGCAAAAACACATTACATGCTTTTCTGCAGCTTCTCCATTGAAGTATTTTGAACCAAAACAAACAAAATAGCACCGTTTTGCGTTAAAAAGTCCTTGCCCTTTCCAAATACGCAGCAGCCGAAAAAAAAAATCATGGATGTGAACGTGTCCCATAGGAAAACATGTAAATGAACTGTAGTGTGTTTCTGCAAAAAGCACCAAAAAACAGAGGTGTGACCCCCGGCCTGAAATGTTTAGTAACATAATGGGGTTAAAAAAACAAAAATTAGTACAAAAAGAGCAAATAATCGCTACTGTAAGGCCTTGTACACACGGTTGGACCAAACCGATGTGACTGGTCCGTCGGACCGTTTTCATCGGTTCACCTCTGAAGTGGCCGTACGGCCTATGTGTACACACCGTCAGTCCAAAAACCAATCAGGTCAGAACGCGGTGACGTCAAACACACGACGTGCTGAATAAAACGAAGTTCAATGCTTCCAAGCATGCGTCGACTTGATTCTGAGCATGCGCGGGTTTTGAACCGATGCTTTTCTGTACTAACCATCGGTTTGGTCCGATGGGGCAGCGGTCCATCGGTTCGGGTTTTGAAGCATGTTTTAAAATTTTGGACCGAAGGAAAACAGACCGATGGCCTATACACACGGTCGGTTTGGTCCGATGAAACTGAACTTCGGTTCATTCTCATCGGTTTTGTCCGACCGTGTGTACAAGGCCTGAGGGGTTCATTTTTTTACTGTGGGACAGTGAAAGTAATATTTACAGTAGCGATTTGCATTTTTTTGTACTAAAGGGTTAATTTTTGTTTTTTTAACCCCATTATGTTTCTGACCGATTAATCGATTATGAAAATTGTAATCGATTAATTTCATAATCGATTAGTTGTCGATTAATCGATTAGTTGTTTTGCCCCTAATTGGGTATTCTTGAAACTTCACCAAATTCACTAAACGCCAGGGCAAATTTTGTTGCAAGGGATAACTTCCCTTGCAAAGTGAAGACATTATTTGTCTTTAGTAAATCAACCATAGATCTCTGCCTTGGGATCCAGAACATATTTCAAAAAGCTGGCAAGTAAACCTGTTACTATCTTTCCAGAACTGGAAAAGTTGAGCTTGCCCATTCAAATACTGTAAACCACATTTTTGAACATTTTTGTAAGTCATTTGTACTTTGCTCTTACCTCTCCTCCACATTTATAATGGACAAGAGAGGCTTTATTTCAAGGTTACTTTACTTTCCTTTATTCACATACTCAATTTCAAGTGTCCGGTGAGATGAAGGAACTACAAATAATTTTATAATCACATTATCAGTCATCTTTCATGTAGATCCCCAAACACATCCAACTTCAAGCTGCTTTCTTTCATGTTATAAGGAGCAAAAAGCCCTTTGAAAATACATAGTTATCTTATGTCTGAGGAAATGTTAAGTATCTAGCAGAAGTGCGTGGATATCTTTTGATTCAAAATATGTTGTTAAAACATTGTCATTTAAAGTCATGTAATGTAATCTGTCAAGACTATATCTACTTTATTACAGGCATGCAAGTGAGAAACGCTGATAAGCTGTCTTAAAATGCATGTTTCTCTTTTGATACCTGTACTTAGTTTCCACTTCAAGCAACAACAAAGTACATAATAAAGTAAGTTTGTCATACGTAAAAAGACCAGTCTCAGAAAGAAGACTGTGTGATGTCTGTGGCCATTCTCTGACTTCTAGGTCTTTTGAGTTCTCAGTCAGTGAAAGAAAATGAGTTCAGTTTTGCTCCAAATGAAAGAAGTCCAAGTAAGTTTATTCCATCACACCAATCCAATTGGACAGACAAGTTTCAGGTCATCTTCACCAGTGCTTGAAAGACCTCCTGACAAAGCCACGTGTGGCAGTGGCGTAACGCGTAGAGATGAAGCCAGGCTGCGTTTGTGTTACCAAAAGGATACTGTGAGATACTGCTTGTTTTGTGGCTATGCTGCCATGTTTTGATGCTTGTTTTATTATTAATAAATGTGAGTGTATTTCTTAAGTTGGCTGGTTTAACTGTTTATATATTAACCAAAGATATTGCACTATTGAATTTATTTTTCCATTTTATTTAGAGAGTTATAAGGAACCATTACAAGTAAAAGGATTGAGCCAGCCACTCTGTAGTCCATATAGCAATTTTACGTTTTTGGACGTTTTTACAGCAGCTGTTTTTGGCAGTAGATGTTTTTTTCTACAGTCAATAAACTCTTCATCATGTTATCCTATGTGTCCATGCACACATAGGCTGTTATCAGCAGTTTTGGGCAGTGGCGTTTTTGAGCAATAAAAAAAAAAAAAACTAGTGGGTTCTGAGAGACATTTTTAAGCTGTAAAAACGCTCTAACGCTGATAAACGTCAATAAGTGCTAAAAAACGCTCAAAAACTTCACTCACCAGCGTTTTTTAACGTTTTTGATCCATTGAAAAAAAACTATTTTTTTTTCTTCAACCAAAAAATGCTAAAAACGCTAAAAAACGCTATTGAAAAAAAGTTGAAAAAAGCTGAAAAAAGTTGAAAAACTCACTGCAAAGCTACTGGCGTTTTTATAACTTTATTTTAATGTCTAGTGTGCATGAGGCCTACAATAGTTGGTTACCAAAAGTGACAAGCAAAACCACTGACATATTTCGGCAACAGCCTTAGTTGTAGCATGCACTTTTTGTATCCAACCAAAAAAACTCTATATGGACTACAGAGTTGCCGGCTCAATCCCTTTATCAGTTTCTGTTGTAGTGTGTAAGGACACACTGAGCCTGAGCACCTGAAAGAGGATCTTGCAAATTGGACTGGGAGTTCCCCTGCTGTGTGCACTGTCTCTCTTCAAACTTATAAGGAACCATTCCTTTGTGGGGAAGCCAAGCTACCCAAGGAGTAATAGAGTGGAATACTATTATCTGGTCTATGGAAGTGTTGTTCTATATTGCCTAGTTGGTCCATTCCATGGTATTGTATGAAGGTGAGCATGCATTTCACAAGGTGCCGGTGCACAGTTTGTTATGCGGTGGAGCACTGAGAGGATTTAAAAAGCAGCACGCACTGTGTTTATCTATGAAGACGCACTGTTTTTGAGCACCGGCTGTGCGGATTGTTGGGAATTTTTTCTACTTACACAATATATTTTTTCTTTATTATTTTTCACTTTTTCGTTTTTATTATTATTGTTTATACCATCCTTTTTTTTTCACTTGGATAGCTCTATGTTACATATTTCGTACAGATGGTATATTGTAAATATCTTGTTTTCTGCTATGGCACTTTTTTCAAAGTCATTGTAATTTGTGATAAGTTAATTTACATGATTTAATAAGTTAATTGAGCAGCTCTATCACACACTGTCTATTATCATCTCATATGCACTTTATGTGAGAACACATATAGTGATAGCAGCAACCTTTCATTATAGTTAGTATAATATAATATTTTTTTTTTTTAAAGGTTAAGGGTAATGTTCTGAAATGGCTTAAAGTGTATCTATGGTCAAAAGGTAAAATCATATGATCTTCTCCATACTGAATTTCTAGCCTACTCCTGTCTGAACAAGTGAGGTTCTAAACTTACTTTATTAAGATCAACTACACACTTACCTCCTTGAGTTCTGTGTCATGTGTTCACTGTGCCCTGTAAATAGGCACTGCTGTGTCACACATTTCACAGAGCCTACCTTCTGAGCTGCAGAGTAGCTGAGAGGTGAAGTTTCAGAAGGTGCAGTACAGGAGATGTTGTACAGGAATCGCTGCTTGGAGGCAGCAAGGTACCATGAGATATGTAGTCCTTAGAAACTGAAAGTAAAGAATGAGTCGAGGAGAATTTGTAAAGCATGCATAGAATCAAGGGAGTTGTAGAAAGACAGGCATGTGGGTTAGGTGCATCGTTGTGCCGTAGGCAGAAAACAAACAGGGTCAGAGTTTAACAGTAACAGTGTTTTGAAGAACAGTTTGGCAAATGCAACAGGCACAGCGAGAAGCACTCCCGACCGGAGCCACTTACAACTGAGGTAGCGGAGGATCCATGAGACGCAATCTGGAAAATGTCGACAGCATCTGCCACAGAAAGGGAAGGCTTCCTGAAAGGTGGACAAAGTCCCTGCACTGTCCCTACTCCTCTGGAATCTTCCCCTGTCTTACTGGAGGGACTTTGTTCTGTCCCTTACAAACAGGGTTCCTATCCCTATGCTAGCCACTTGTAAAAACTGTGTCAAGCCCAAAAGCCAGAGTCTTAAATAGACTCTGCTGAACCCAATATGGCCACCGGAGTCACATGGGGAGCCAGCATCCAATCAGATAGCTGTCTCCTCTTGACCAAGGAAATCATAAAGGAACCGAGTTCCTCTCAACTTCTTCCCTTCATTGCCACTTTGGTCGAGTGATATCTGTCATTAAGAAAAGAGACCACACCTGCCTACAGGCAAACCTCACAACATGAAAGAAGATTTTTTCAGTTAGAAGATTATATGTTATATTATATACTTGTTATCGAATGTTTGACTATGAGATCATATCTATAAATTATCTTGTAGATGATAATGACTGATTCCTCCTGAGGAAGTGGCTTATGGCTTATGCCATGAAACATGTACAGGACCCTGTCAAGATCTACGTTCTGGTGTCCCTTGTGTTCATCATTTGGGGTTCATTGACCTTTTTGAATATTGTGAATCAACAATGCATGGCTGTAACTAATGATTGTATATAACTTTTGTATTATGGTTCCCTCCCCATTTTAATCATGTTTTCTATTTAATACATTTTTATATTTTATCATATTCTCATCTAAATCCTTGGGTACTGAGTCAAATCTTCTCCAATCCTACCATGTTTTGGGACAGCCCCAGGTTTTTCTTTCCATTAATAACTATTGTGGATAATGGTACCCGCCCCTATTCCTAGACTACCCATATTGAGGCATATCTTTAAATTATTAGCATTGTATTGTATTACAAAGCTCATGTTATAAAATGAAAGTATATGCTGAAACCACAGAACTCAGTTAAAGCTCAACTCTGAGGCCTCGTACACACAACCGAACATGTCCACTGAAACTGGTCCGTCGGACCAGTTTCCGCGGACATGTTCGGTCGTGTGTAGGGCCGACCGGACAGTTTCCCGGCCTAGCGGACAGGTTTCCAGCAGACAAAAGTTTCTTAGCATGCTAAGAAACTTCTCCGCTGGAAGCCTGTCCATCTGACATGTCCGATGGTCAGTACGACTCTTTCGGACATGTCCGCTGGCCCGAGAAGCCGCGCATGGCGTCGAGGTGATTTGACGCATACGTGGAAGCATTGAACTTCCGGGTTTGCGGACGTGGCGGCGTCAACGTCACCGCCACGTCACCGTGCTGTCTGTCCGCAGGGATTTCGGTTTGACAGTGTGTACAACAATCAGACCGAAATCTCCGAGCAGACATGTCCGATGAAAACGGTCCGCAGACCGTTTTCATCGGACATGTTCGCTCGTCTGTACAAGGCCTGAGATATTAGTAACCCCCTTTAACCATGGCTGTATCTAGTGGGATGCTGGGGTGGGTTAAGGCTCCCCCCCAGATTACAGCTGTACATCCCCAGACCAGCCCCCCATGGATGATTTGTGGGCTGTACTGTGATCTCCTCCATCCTGTGAATGGAGGGATTCTCCATACAGAAGATGACACAGGCTCACACTTAGATCCAACTGTACATGGTTTGATTACCGCCCCTTATATTGTACGCATAACAGTCCTTTCACACTGAGCCACAGGCAGCATTAGCGGTAAAGTGCCGCTAGTTTTAGTGGCGCTTTATCGTCGTTTTATATGGTGTATGTGAAGCGCTTACGTTAATACAGTAGATAATAAAACGATTGTATTCATAGAAAAAACTACCGTTTTTAAAACTTTTTTTCCATTGATACATGTTCCCTGGGGCAAGACCCGGGTTCTCAAAGACGTTTTACGACAATAACTTGCATATTAGGCTTTAAAATGAGCACTTTTGAATTTGATTGTTCGAGTCCCATAGACGTCAATGGGGTTCTAAATGTTCGCGCGAACGTTCGGTCCGTTCCAAGGTTCTGGTGCGAACCGAACAGGGGGGGGGTGTTCGGCTCATCCCTACTTACTACCTAAAATATCCCATTCACTTTCAGATGCCATTGTAACAAAATATTCAGTGTCATTCATTTTACCTGTCAGTGATCTTAATGCTATGGCTGATCATCGTATAATAGAGAAATTAAAAAAAAAAATTGCCTTAAAATAAATTAATGTCAGTCAGCAAATATAAGGATGTAAAAAAAAAAGAAAGAAAGAATGCAACACAATTCTCAATTGTCTTGTTTCCTAGCCAATAATTACTGGCTAGGGAACAGGACAATTGAGGTTTGTGTTACATAGTAGGTGAGTTTGAAAAAAAAGACACAAATCCATCAAGTCCAACCTATGTGTGTGATTTTATGTCAGTATTACATTGTATACAGTGGCGGAACTACCGCCATAGCGGCCCACGCGGGCGCTATGGGGCCCACAGCTGAGTGAGGATCAGGGGGGCCCGGTCAGAGCCGGACCAGGGGCAGCTCTGCTAGGGTGCCCACATCCACATTCATTCCGGGACAATACAGTAAAAATCACTCCACCTCCGCCTCTACCTGATATTCTACTGGCTATTGGTTGCTACAGCCGCCCGGCGTGTAGCAACCAGTGACGTCATGGATGCGACTCCCTGCTCAGCACTCAAAGAGGAGGAGGAGTTAACTTCCTCCTCCTCCGCGCCAAGTGCTCTCCACCATGCTGTCCTCTTCTATCTTCTGGCATGTGCATCTGGGCTGTCAGTGGGGGCCCCACTCACGGCATCCCAAACAAGAGTCTATGCTACTTCCCTTCAGTCTCCACTGGGCACCTGAGTCTGACTGACCCTTCACAGCACGAGCAGCTGACACCAGCGATGTTCCTGATCACACTGCACAGTGAGTGTTATTGTAGAAAGGGGGGACCTGCCAGCCTCTGCCCACACCATAAGGAGAACCGCTGGGGACACACTGGATTGTCAGAAGGAGTTTTAGGAGTTCTTTAGACCTGTCTGTTTGATGGATGAGCCTGTGCCTTTTGTCAGTTACTTTCTTTATCTCCCCCCTCCCTAACCTGCCAGCTTGGAATGCTCCGCGGTGGCCGTGCTAGAAGAATCATAAATCACTGTGAGGGGAGCATGAACGAGTGCTCAGGAGGGAGGGGGGAATGTACAGCTGTCAGTGTGTTTGTACATGTCTACTGCCCATGTGTGCTACACTGAGACACAAAACTGCCTGTGTGCAAAGAGACTGCTCACCCAATCACAGCATGTCACTGTACACAGAGAGGCAGTCCCTGACCTGGAGACCAGTCCCCATCCTTCACCCACTACTGTGTATGGCATTATCCCTGATTGATAGGGACAGTCCTTGTTTTATAAACCTACCCCTCTGTTCTTTTATTGTCTTTTTGTCCCTCTACCAAGTGTAACTCTCATAGTTCTAATCCCTGATCGATAAGCACAGTCCCTAATGTATGGAGGGGTTCCATGTTATAGACAGTCCGTTAAAGAAACAGTCCTTATTATCCACTTGCTCTCCAAAAGATTTACCCCTCCTTAATGACCAGGCCATTTTTTGCAAAACGTCACTGCGTTATTTTAACTGACAATTGCACAGTCATGCGACACTGTAACCAAACAAAATTGGCGTCCTTTTTTCCCCCCACAAATAGAGCTTTCTTTTGGTGGTATTTATTTTTTGCACTATAACCAAAGAAAGACCAAACAATTTAAAAAAATATATATATATTTTTTTATTTTCTGCTATAAAACATCCAATAAAAAAATTGAAAAAAAATCTTATTTCTTCATCAATTTAGGCCAATACGTATTCTGCTACATATTCTTGGTAAAAAAAATCCCAATAAGCGTATATTGATTGGTTTGTGCCTGTATGGTTATAACATCTACATGGAACATTTATGGAATTTTTATTTATTTTTCTTCTACTCATAATGGTGGCAAATAGCGACGTATAGCGGGACTGCGATGTTGCAGTGGACAAATTGGACACTCTGCATCTGGTGGCAAGCTCAGGGTTCCCACTGATTCTGCATTATGGTGAGTTTAACTATTTCATTATATATTACAATGTAGTAACAGAAATAATGTGATTTGATTTGAATAAAGTGCTAACACCAGCCATTAACCCATCAAATCACCCGCTGCCAAATTCCCCATCAACTCCCGAGACTACATTCCACCTCGCACGCCACCACCCAACCGCCAGTTGCCTCCACCCCCTCGGTCATTGGCAAAAGTTTATTCCACGAAACGGGTCCCTTAAGAAGGAGGGGGGGAGTGGTGTCCCTGAATGGCAGTTTGGAAATGTGGTCACCCTAGGCGCCGAGGCAACAGGGGGGTGAAAAATCCTCTCTACTGTAACTTGTAAATACAGATGCGCTGCTGTATTTACAAGTGACAGCGCGCTCCTCCTGATGGCTGTTTAGAACCCTCTATGCTCTACAAAACACATTGGGGGTTATTTATGAAAGGCAAATCCACTTTGCACTACAAGTGCAAAGTGCAGTTGAAATTGCCCTAAAAGTGCACTTGGACATGCAATCACTGTAAATCTGAGGGGTAGATCTGAAATGAGGGGAAGCTCTGCTGATTTTATTATCCAATCATGTGCAAGCTAAAATGCGTTTTTTTTTTCTTTGCATGTCCCCCTCAGATCTACAGCAGCTGCACTTCAAAGTGCACTTTCAGTGCAATTTCAAGTGCTCTTTGCACTTGTAGTGCAAAGTGGATTTGCCTTTTGTAAATAACCCCCATTGTCTATCCATCTCTATGTGAGAGCAGAGAGGGGAGGGGGGAAGGGGTGGGGGATGTACACAGGCAGGAGCTGCTCCACGGACATGTGGTGAGTTACAGCTTCTCTTCTGCAGCCCATCTCTGATGTTAGTTAGGTGATCGAAATGCTCACTATTGAAAGAGGGAAGAAGGGGGGTTGATGCCAGTGGAATGTGTATTGATGGAGGGTGGGCTTCAAACTAATCTGGGGAGGAGAGCTCTGTACTTGGGGAGGGGGTACTTGCAAGTACACATATCACCCCTAAATCACCTGATTTTTCCGTTAGTATATGTGCGTTTTCAGGGTTGGGGGACTTTCAGGTTTTTTTCTTGGGCAGGGGGCGGCATTGAAGGACCCGGCCTTGGGGCGGCAAAGGGAGTAAATCCGGGCCTGGGCCCGGTGAGGATAAGAGCATCGCCGGTATGGTCTCCCAGCCAGGGGAAGAGAGAGGAGAGGAAGAGGCGAGCTGTCCGTATCAGCAGAGAGTGGAATTGCCCGCTGTAATAGCTTTCATTAAAACTTCCAGTGTTCCTGGGGTTCATGTCACATAGCTCCACCTCTTGGTCTGGCACCTTTGATCGACAGAACGCCGGTCCAGTGTCGGACATGTGACGTCATCAAAGGCGTTGGGCTAAGAGGTGGGGCTATGTGACGATGAGCCCCGGGAAGACGGGAAATTCAAATGAAAGCTATTACAGCGGGCAATCCCGCTCTCTGCTGATCTGGCCGGCTTGCCTCTTCCTCTGCACAGGTGAGGCTGTATTGGGCACAGGCAGGCCAGGCTGTATTGGGAACAGGCAATGCTGTATTGGGCACAGGTCACGCTGTATGGGGCACAGGCAGTTCAGACTGTATTGGGCACAGGCAGGCCAGGCTGTATTGGGCACAGGCAATGCTGTATTGGGCACAGGTCATGCCGCATTGGGCACAGGCAATGCTGTATTGGGCACAGGCCAGGCTGTATTGGGCACAGGCAGGCCAGGCTGTATTGGGCACAGGCAGGCCAGGCTGTATTGGGCACGGGCAACGCTGTATGGGGCACAGGTCACGCTGTATGGGGCACAGGTCACGCTGTATGGGGCACAGGTCACGCTGTATGGGGCACAGGTCACGCTGTATGGGGCACAGGTCACGCTGCATTGGGCACCGGTCACGCTGTATGGGGAACCGGTCACGCTGTATGGGGCACAGGTCACGCTGCATAGGGCACAGGTCACGCTGCATGGCGCACAGGTCACGCTGTATGGGGCACAGGTCATGCTGCATAGGGCACAGGTCACGCTGCATGGCGCACAGGTCACGCTGCATGGCGCACGGGTCACCCTGTATAGGGCACAGGTCACGCTGTATGGGGCACAGGTCACGCTGCATTGACACTAGGGTGGCTCTGGGGGGCCCCATACAACATTTTGCTATGGGGCCCTGTGATTTCTAGTTACGCCCCTGATTGTATATCCCTGTATGTTGTGGTCATTCAGGGGCTTATCTAAAAGTTTTTTGAAACTAGCGATGCTCCCTTCTGAAACCACCGCCTGTGAAAGTAAATTCCACATCCTTGCAGCTCTTGCAGTAAAGAACCCTCTATGCAGTCTAAACCTCTTCTAATCTTAATGAGTGGCCACGTGTCTTATTAAACTTCCTTCCACGGAAAAGTTTTATCCCTATTGTGGGGTCCAGTATGGTATTTGTAAATTAAAATCATATCCCCTCTCAAGTGTCCTTTCTCCAGAGAGAGAATAAGTTCAGTGCTTGTAGCCTTTCTTCATAACTAATATCCTCCAGTCCCTTTATCAGCTATGTTGCCCTTCTCTGTACTCGCTCCATTTCCAGTACATCCTTCCTGAGGACTGGTGCCCAGAACTGGACAGCATACTCCAGGTGAGGCCGGACCAGAGTCTAGTAGGGTGGGAGAATAATTGCTTTATCTCTTAAGTTAATCCCCTTTTTAAAGCATTCCAATATTCTGTTTACTTGTAAGCAGCAGCTTGGCATTGCATGCCATTAATGATCCTGTCATCTACTAGGACTTTTCCATCCTTGATTCCCCCAGAGGTTCTCCCTCCAGTGAGTAGATTGCATTCATATTTTTGCCATTTAAATGCATTATTTTACACATTAAAGCTCATTTGCCATGTCGTTGCCCACCCCATTAATTTGTTCAGATCTTCTTGCAAGGTTTCCACAGCTTATCTTAGTATTGCCTGCAAATACAGAGATTGAACCACAGAGATTGAACCGTTTACCCCATCCTCCAGGTCATTTGTGAACAAATTAGATAACATTGAGCCCAGCACAGAACCCTGGGGGACCCCACTTTCTACCCCTGACCATTCCGAGTACTCCCCATTTATCACTTCCCTCTAAACTCGCCCTTGTAGCCAGGTTTTAATCCATGCACTTACCCTATGGTCTGTGTCAACGGACCTTACTTTGTACAGTAAATGTTTATTGGGAACTGTGTCAAATTCTTTTGCAAAATCCAGATACACCACGTCTACGGTCCTTCCTTTATCTAGATGGCAGCTCACCATGTTAATTAAAGAATGTTAATAGAGTGGTTTGGCAAAAACGATTATTTATGAATCCTTGCTGATTACTGCTAATGATACCGTTTCCATTACAAAAATATTATATATTGTCGCTTATAATCCCCTCCAAGAGCTTACATACTAATGATGTTAGGCTAACTGGTATGTAATTCCCAGGGATGTGTTTTGGCCCTTTTTTAAATATTGGAGCTACATTGGTTTTTCTCCAATCAGCTGGTACCATTCCAGTCAGTAAGTAGACTGTAAGTAAAAATTAGGATCAATTGTCTGCCAATTACTTGATTAAGTTCCCTATGGACCCTCGGGTACAAGCCATCTGGTCCCAGTGACTTATTAATGTTATGTTTTTCAAGTCTACTTCTAATTCTGTCCTCTGTTAGCCATGAGGCTTCTTCCTGTGAGGTGTCATGAAGATAAACACTGCAGTTTTGGTTACCGAAGCCCCCTGATTCCCTTATGAAGACTGAGGAGAAGAATACATTCAGTACCTTTGCCATCTCACCATTTATTGTTATCATGTTTCCTTCCTAGGTGCCTTCTTTTTTTTTTGTTCTAATATATTGAATAAAAGAAACATTGAAAGGAATTGAATAAAGGAAACATTGGCAGTGATTCAAAAAGAAGACACCGACAACCACTAAATTATAAAATGTATAGAATAACCATCTTGTCTTGAATTGTACTGTGCTAACTGTTGGCACAACATAAACCCTACATACTAATAATAATATTATTATTAGTATAATAATACATCAATTGACTATTAAATATTCTCTAATGAGATTTGATCTGCAAATAGAGGTTAGAAATATTTTAATTAAACATGTTAGAATATAACTAGCTAAGGTTGTGTCTCACTGCTCTCCTCTCTCCAGTATGTACGCGATGAGAAAAACCAAGCAAGCATTTAGATGTCAAATAGGTAAAGTAGTAGACTCTTTATATCCTGCCTTTAGGAAGGCTCCAACAGAAGCATGATACTTTCTCTTTCATGAAAGAAATAGAAACAGATATCAAGCTTTTCACTTACATTTGTGGCTTCAGCAGCAGTATCCATAGCTGGCCTGTGTCCCTTTGATGTCCAGTGGTGTATCACTGTGTAACTGTACAAAGAGCTAGAATCATGCTGCAAATTACATCAAAAGTGACACATGCAAATCCTTTGATAAATCAAAGTATACTTTTATTGAAGATCCTTAAATCATTATAACCTTGGCGTTTTTAGTTTAAGAAAAATCCAGCCAATTTCTAACTGTATAGGCACATCATCAGAGTGAAGTGTGTGTTTTTGAACCTGCCAGACTGCTGTTTTTATGTTTTATAGGCCTTCAATAAAACCATAATTCTCATTTAGCAACGGATGTAAGAAAGCTTCTGTGTCATTTCCAGCCTAATCCTTACTTTTTATACTGTTGTATAGAGGTGCTACTTTATGAGTTTATTGCCATTTCTTGTGCTTCAGCTATCCTGAGAGTACCCATTTAAAATATATATTTGCTGTGTGGAAATATGTTTTTTTTTTTTAACATACATCATATACTTCAGTGGATATAAAGAATGACAATCTCACAGAGCTATCCCTCTGTATGATTTATAATGTCTGTTTCACTTCTAGTCTTTTCACCAGAAGTGATACATTTATCTGTATAAAGAAAGTGCAGATCTGAGACCAGTGTAGCTATTCATCACTGACAGCTTTGTTTTTAAAACTGGAAGTATCCCAAGCCAAAAAACATAATACTAGGCAGTGTGGTTCTTTCTTAACATTTAGGGAATAACTTTTTTCCTAAAGATGCTATAGTTTTGTTTTGATAATTGTGGGGCCAAGCAGTCTACTGTGAACACATACAATCTCCCAACACGTAGGTGCCACATGCTATTGTAAGTCATGATTATGAGCTCTATGCTTTGAGGGCACCCACAAATTATGAATTTAGGTGTTGCAAAGTGCTTGTAATACTTGTACAAATATTACACTAATACTGATAAGAATCTGCAGGATAGTTGATACATCAGTGTTTAGAATACAGTCAAATGGTAAAATCTCCTTTAGATTTTATAACTAAGTAGCACAAGGGCATACCTAAGGCCCCTTTCACACCATAAGCCGCTCGGATCCGTCTGTTTATTTTTTAGGCGGATCTGAGTGGGCCAGCCATCGACTGCTATTGGCAGGCTATATGGCAGGCTATATGTCATCTGATCCCATAAGATCCATTCAAAACAGACGTATGGTGATACGTTCGCCATCCATCCGGCAGAAGGAATCGGATGAAAATGGACAGGCGGATCCATTTTCCTCCGATCTGCCATAGAGGACAGCGGAGCTCTGACAGGTCCGTCCCTGCACAGTGTCCTCTGTAGTTTGCACCTAAAGCTACTTGGTGTGTACTGCTCATGTCCTCTGTAGTTTGCACCTAAAGCTACTTGGTGTGTACTGCACGTGTCCTCTGTAGTTTGCACCAAAAGCTACTTGGTGTGTAGTGCCTGTGTCCTCTGTAGTTTGCACCTAAAGCTACTTGGTGTGTACAAGCCGTGTCCTCTGTAGTTTGCACCTAAAGCTACTTGGTGTGTACTGCACATGTCCTCTGTAGTTTGCACCTAAAGCTACTCGGTGTGTACTGCCCGTGTCCTCTGTAGTTTGCACCTAAAGCTACTTGGTGTGTACTGGCCGTGTCCTCTGTAGTTTGCACCTAAAGCTACTTGGTGTGTACTGCATGTGTCCTCTGTAGTTTGCATCTAAAGCTACTTGGTGTGTACTGCACGTATCCTCTGTAGTTTGCACCTAAAGCTACTTGGTGTGTACTGCACGTGTCCTCTGTAGTTTGCACCTAAAGCTACTTGGTGTGTAATATTGCTAGTGTCCTCTGTAGTTTGCACCTAAAGCTACTTGGTGTGTACTGGCCGTGTCCTCTGTAGTTTGCACCTAAAGCTACTTGGTGTGTACTGCATGTGTCCTCTGTAGTTTGCACCTAAAGCTACTTGGTGTGTACTGGCCATGTCCTCTGTAGTTTGCACCTAAAGCTACTTGGTGTGTACTGCACGTGTCCTCTGTAGTTTGCAAAAAAAGCTACTTGGTGTGTACTGCACGTGTCCTCTGTAGTTTGCACCTAAATCTACTTGGTGTGTCCTGCACGTGTCCTCCGTAGTTTGCACCTAAAGCTACTTGGTGTGTCCTGCACGTGTCCTCTGTAGTTTGCACCTAAAGCTACTTGGTGTGTACTGCCCGTGTTCTCTGTAGTTTGCACCTAAAGCTACTTGGTGTGTACTGGCCGTGTCCTCTGTAGTTTGCACCTAAAGCTACTTGGTGTGTACTGCATGTGTCCTCTGTAGTTTGCACCTAACAAGTTTTGAACTTCCCAGCCTGCAGTGGTCAGGACCTACAATTAAGTGGTCCAAAGACTGGTGGATCATGAGCAGCCAGGACTCATTGATGCTCATGAGGAGCGAAGGCTGGCCTGTGTAGTCTGTTCCAATAGAAGAGCTACTGTAGCTCAAATTGCTAAAAAGTTCATGTAAGTTCCAATAGAAAGGTGTCAGAACATGCAGTGCATCACAGTTTCTTATGGGGCTGTGTAGCCGCAAGGTGCCTATGCTGACCTATGTCCACAGCCAAAAGCACCTACAATGGCCATATGCGCTTCAGAACTGGACAATGAAGCAATGGAAGAGGGTGGCCTGGTCTTGTGTTGACTTCAAATGGGCCTTTATATTTTTCAGGACTCGATCCAATTGAGCATCTGTGGGATGTGTGGGAAAACAAGTCTGATCCATGGTGGTCCTACCTCTCAACTTACAGGACATAAAGGATTTACTACTGATGGCTTGGTGCCAGATACCATAGCACATCTTCAGAGGTCTAGTGGAGTCCATGCTTCAACAGGTTATATAGAGTGGTCATAATGGTATGAAACTGAGGAAAGCTGTAATCCTCAAGATCACGGCTGATCTTTGGTGTGTACCGGTTTATGTACTGTATCTGAGATGAGCGGCATGTTCTCGGCTTCTCATCACAGTAAATGACCATTCTGTCCCAAACGGCCAGTTTATGAAAGTGAGATCTGAAGATCTGAAGATCTCACAGCCATTACTCTGAAATATCTCCCTCCTAGATTCACCAGCTCAGTATTGGAGAATCTGGGAGAGAAGCTGGTGCAATTAGAGGAAGTGCCTTGAAAAACTTTTCATACCCCTTAAAATTTTCCACATTTTGTCACATTACAACCAAAAACGTAAATGTATTTTATTGTGATTTTTTGCGATATACCAACACAAAGTGGCACATAATTGTGAAGTGGAAGGTAAATGATAAAAGGTTTTCAATTTTTTTTACAAATGAATATTTGAAAAGTGTGGCTTGCATTTATATTCATCCCCCTTTACTCTGATACCCTTAACTAAAATCTAGTGGAATTGCCTTTAGAAGTCACCTAATTAGTAAATAGAGTCCGTGCCCCTGGAAGAAGTCAGCGATTTGACGAAACGGCGTAGGGAGGAGCGGCGTGCTGACGTCACCATAGTATACCTTGCTGCTATCCGGAAGGACGGGCGGATAGTGAGAGCCGGCCGGCTACAGCATTTTTACACGCACTTTTATATTCTACAACATGTGAGTGCATTCTGTTTTTATACAATACATTTCTATATGACGGTATTACATTATGTCATGATCTTTCCTTTTCGGGTCATCCTTAAAGGTGGAACACACATGAGAACAACGAACAAGAGTCTCTAGGAAATTCCAAGCAGGGCTGCTAGCCACACACGCATGTGATCTCAGTAACAGAGATCAACTTGAGTCGGTAAGCAGATAAGAGATAAGAGGTGGAGGTTTTCATCTATCCTGCTTTCTGGCACGGTTTCCTTGGACTTGTTTGGCACTGTTTCTTTAGAAATCTCTTTGGAACTTCATGGGAATTTGGATTTCTTATGGACTATTATTTTTTCACATTAATTTATTAATTAAGGTCACGCTTTTGTGTCTGCACAGGTGTTTTGTGCACACGATTTGTGTTTGAGCAATTTGTTTATTTACTATCATTTCACTTGAGTAGTAGATGATTCATGCAGCGCAGCTTATTACAATTTTTATCTGTTACCAATGTTTATATCTGACATTTTTTGCAGCAGCAGCATAACTCGTTTTTTTTTAATCATTTTTTCCCTCTTCAGTACTATATCATTTATTATATGTATATGTTGGGACCTGCGCAGTATATCCCCACATTTGCTAGTAAATAGAGTCCACCTGTGTGTAATTTAATCTCAGTATAAATGCAGCTGTTCTGTGAAGCCCTCAGAGGTTTGTTAGAGAACCTTAGTTTACAAACAGCATCATTGAGGCCAAGGAACACACCAGAACGGTCAGGGATAAAGTTGTGGAGAAGTTTAAAGCAGGGTTAGGTTCTAAGAAAAAGGCAATCTTTGAACATCTCACAGAGCAGTGAGTATATATATATATATATATATATATATATATATATATATATATATCCAGGTCAGGTACTGATGTGGACGAGAAGGCCTGGCTCGCAGTCTCCACTCCAATTCATCCCAAAGGTGTTCTATCAGGTTGAGGTGCAGACCAGTCAAGGTCTTCCACCCCAAACTCGCTCATTCATGTCTTTATGGACCTTGCTTTGTGCACTGGCCAAATCATTTGGTGGAGGGGGGATTATGGTGTGGGGTTGTTTTTCAGGGGTTGGGCTTGGCCCCTTTGTTCCAGTGAAGGGAACTCTTAAGGCGTCAGCATACCAAGACATTTTGGACAATTTAATGCTCCCAACTTTGTGGGAACAGTTTGCGGATTGCCTTTACCTTTTCCAACATGACTGCGCACCAGTGCAAAAACAAGGTCCATAACGACATGGATGAGTGAGTTTGGGGTGGAGGAATTTGACTGGCCTGACCTCTACCCGACAGAACACATTTGGGATGAATTATAGCGTAGACTATGAGTCAGGCCTTCTCATCCACCATCAGTACCTGACCTCACAAATGCCCTTCTGGAAGAATGGCCAAACATTCCCATGGACACACTCCTAAAACATCATATCATGATGTTCTAATGCGATTTTTATGTTGTAGAAAGTAATTCTCTTTCTATAATGTGTATGCACACCTGAAAAAGAAAATGTTATTTGAAATGTGTTGGGTGTTCAGCAGTTCCCATTTTTTTTCTCTATAGATTCCATCTTGAGGAGAGCATCAAGAACATGTTTCCCATAATTTTTAACATGTATTGTAATGTTTTACACAATTTGTATTAATAAAGATTTGTCAGTCAACTTTTATACTATCTAGAACAGGGGTGTCAAACTCAATTTCATCGTGGGCCGCATCAGCATTATAATTGCCCTCAAAAGAGCCGGTTGTATCTATAAGATTAGATGTCCAATGCATCCCCCCCTTTACATTAGATGTCAAGAGCCACCCCACCATCAGAAGTTGAGACCCCCACTCACCCTTACATCACAGTGCATCCCCCTTTCCTTATGCTGCTGTTGGGAAGAAGCTGGATGCATTGCCTGAAAGCAGAAAGTAAGGGTCTGGAGTAGGACCAGAGGAGGGCTGGAGCTCTCCTGCAGCTGCAGGAGAGGTGCAAGGGCCACATGAAATGGCCTGGAGGGCCGGATTTGGCCCACAGGCCTTGTGTTTGACACCTGTGATCTAGAAATACTGTTCATTCACTTGACACTATAATGACAAAGTACAGTTAAAGTCTCATTTTGAGGGTTTTTCTTTATACATATAATTCAGGGATGTTGGTACTCCATTAACTACCATTTCCATATTGGCTCTAGAACATATAAGCACAATTGTTTTCGTTTGCCACTGTGCATTAAAATGCAAATGAATCGACCAGTTTATAATTTTTTTTACTGTTTGGACTTTACCATATTAACAAAAAGTAAGTGTCTTGTTAAAGCGATAGTAATGTCTCATTTTAAACTGGTACCCACAGGTAAGCTTTTAGGAAATCTTACTTCTAGGTACCGTATGCGGCATGTGTCATTTAGTATATATTCACATCAGTTCCAACTGATGGCATCACTGCATATGTGCATGAGGCCTCGTACACACGATAGGTTAACCAGAGGACAACGGTCTGATGGACCGTTTTCATCGGTCCAAACCGATCGTGTGTGGGCCCCATAGGTTATTTAACCATCAGTTAAAAAAAAGCCAACTTGCTTTAAATGTAACCGATAGATTCCTAACCGATAGGTCAAAACCGATCGTTAGTAGGCACGACCATCGGTTAAAAATTCACGCATGCTCAAAATCAAGTCGACGCATTCTTGGAAGCATTGAACTTCATTTTTTTCAGCACATCATTGTGTTTTACGTCACCGCGTTCTGACATGATAGGTTATTTAACCAATGGTGTGTGGGCGCGACAGACCATCAGTCAGCTTCATCAGTTAAGCGATGACAACGGTCCTTCAGACCGTTCTCATCGGATGGACTGATCGTGTGTACGAGGCTTTATGCTCTGCACACTGAGGGCCAGATTCACATAGAATTACGTTGCTCCTGGGCAGCGTAACATATGTGATTTACGTTACACCGCCGCAGGTTTAAAGCGTAAGTGCCTGATTCTCAGAACTCTTACCTGTAAACTTGTGGGGGTGTATCGTAAATGCGCTCGGCGCAAGCCCGCACCATTTAAATTAGGCGCGTTCCCGTGCCGAACGTACTGCGCATGCTCCGTCGGGTAAATTACCCGACGTGCATTGCGCTAAATGACGTCGCACCAACGTCATTTGCTTAGACGTTAACGTAAATTGCGTCCATCGCCATTCATGGACGACTTACGCAAACGACGTTGCTTTTTTAAATTTCGACGCGGGAACGACGGCCATACTTAACATGGCTTAGGACACCTAGGAGGTAGCCCTAATTTTACGCGACGTAACTCGATGGAAACAACGTAAAGTTAGATCGACGGGCAGCTCGGACGTTCGGGGATCGCCGTAAGTATTCATTTGCATATTCTACGCCGACCGCAATGGCCGTCGTATCTCTTTTGTGAATCTGGCCCTAAGTGTGCCCTGAATGCACAGAGCGCTATGCTGTGATGGTGACTCCTGTGATTGTAAGTCGGAATGATGTCATCTCAGCCCGAACATTTAGACAGTGAACTTGGCAGCATTGGAGGGCATTGTTTGACCGGTAAGGCCCCGTACACACGGTCGGACAAAACCGATGAGAATGGACCGAGGTTCCGTTTCATCAGTCCAAACCGACCGTGTGGATAGCCCATCGGTCTGTTTTTCCTTCGGTCCAAAATTTTAAAACATGCTTCAAAACTGAACCGATGGACCGCTGCCCGATCGGTCCAAACTGATGGTTAGTACAGAAAGCATCGGTTCAAAACCCGCGCATGCTCAGAATCAAGTCGACGCATGCTTGGAAGCATTGAACTTTGTTTTATTCAGCACGTCGTGTGTTTGACGTCACCGCGTTCTGACCCGATCGGTTTTTGGAACGATGGTGTGTACACACATCAGACCATCAGGCCACTTCAGCGGTGAACCGATGAAAACGGTCCGTCGGACCATTCTCATCGGTTTGGCCCGACCGTGTGTACAAGGCCTAAGTCTGTCATAATTTGCTAGTATGCAGTGCATACTAGCACATTATGGCATAACAGTGCACAGAACTGTTTTAAAAAAAATCCTGCGTTTGCTATCGCTTTAACCATGGTTCTGTGCCAATCTTGCATTCAGTAAGTTTATAATTGTGTCTATTATCTAGTCCTAGCATGTTGCTTGAAGATGGACATGGTCTAGCGTGGCCTGTAATTAATCCTCAGAATGTCAGTAAAGCCCTTGAATCCCAAGTTCAAGATAAAAATAACTGGGCTATTTTGAACAAAATATGTTGTCAGGCCAGGGTTCATAATAAAAAAAAAATGCAGCCAGTCAGCAGCACGCAAGGCACTGTCTTAAGAGAGGGACATGTCCTCCTCTCTTCTACTCTGATCCTTATAATGTCAGTCACTTAGCATACATGTCAAGACACAGCCCTCCAGAAACAAACTAATCAGTGGTGAAAATGTTTGAAATATCAGCCGCATCTGCAAGATACTTGCTCTAGTAGATAAAAGGGTAGCTGAAATGAAGAGTAAACTCCAGGGCAATGGGTCAACCTTGTTAAAATAAAATTCCAGTTTTATTGAAGTACATAAAATCATCCAGGTCAGTACTAAGCATTTCAAAGATTTTAGCAAGTTTTATTTCCTATTTTTTACCAGCTTCTGTTCTGTGGATCTGTAGGTTTATTCTAGTGCACTCACTGAAATCTTTCAAAATGGGTGCTGAGTGGGTGGGTGTCTTTACACTAATCACATAATCATTTCTAGTGTTATAACGAAAACGTTGCAAAGTACAGTAGATCCTTTTTAAAACACTTTCATCACATCCCAAAAATAAGGTGTTACTTTTCTTATTTAAAGTGGAGGTTCACCCGGAAATGTTAATTTTTAACCTTAGATTAATGCTCATTTTGTCTAGGGGAATCTGGTAGTTTTTTTAAAATCTAAGCAGTACTTACCTTTTTAGAGAGCGATCTTCTCCTCCACTTCCGGGTATGGGCTGCGGGACTGGGCGTTCCTATTTGATTGACAGACTTCCGACAGGCTTCCGACAGTCGCATCTATCGCGTCACAATTTTCTGACAGTAGCCGAATGTCGGTGCGCAGGCGCCGTATAGAGCCGCACCGACGTTCGGCTTCTTTCGGCTACTCGTGACGCGATGGATGCGACCGTCGGAAGCCAATCAATATTGTCAATCAAATAGGAACGCCCAGTCCCGAAGACCATACCCGGAAGCGGCGGAGAAGATCGCTCTCTAAACCGGTAAGTACTGCTTCGTTTTTAAAAAAACTACCTGATTCCCCTTGACAAAATGAGCATGAATCTAATGTTAAAAAAACATTTTCGGGTGAACTCCCGCTTTAAGGATAGTGGGCAGGACCATGCAGATCTTTCCTTCGTGCCGCTGGACCATAAAGGTGAAGGCTTTTAGATTCCCCTTGATCCACAACACCATAACTTGTCTTGATTACTTTGCTCCAAAAGCCTAATGCCACGTACACGTGATTGGACATTCCGACAACAAAATCGTGGATTTTTTCCGACAAAATGTTGGCTCAAACTTGTCCTGCATACACGGTCACACAAATGTTGTCGAAATTCCGATCGCCAAGAACGTGGTCACGTACAACACTACGACAAGCCAAGAAAAAGTTCAATGATTCCAAGCATGCGTCAAATTGATTCTGAGCATGCGTAGGACTTTTGTGCATCGGAATTGCATACAGACGATCAGAATTTCTGACAAGAACTTTTGTTGTTGGAAAAATTGAGAACCAGCTCTCAAACATTTGTTGTCGGAAATTCCGACAGCAAATGTCCGATGGAGCTTATACACAGTTGGATTTTCCGGCAACAGCTCACATCGAACATTTGTTGTTGGAAATTCCGACCATTTGTACATTACATTACGGCATTACTCTTTAAAAGCCATTAGGGTTGATTTACAGAGGGTAGAGGCTGCTCAGTTAGCAAAGTAGCATTCTCTTAATAATGTGTATGTTCATTTAGATTAGTAAATAAGGTGGGGGTCCGTTTACTAAATATGATTTTTGCTTGTACATGATGGGATTTTGGATCACAAGATAAATGGCCTCTTCATAGGAATGAATTCGATTTTGACTGCACGTGTGCTGTAGTGGCTGGGAGATTTTACAGCAGTGGCTATGAAGTTCTCCATGATCTGCACAACTTGGATCTGCCAGGAATGCAAAATCTTAGGCCTTGTACACATGATCAGTCCAAACTGATGAAAACGGACTGATGGTCTGATGTGCCTACACACCATCGGTTCAAAAACCGATCGAGTCCAACGCGGTGACGTAAAACACAACGACGTGCTGAAAAAAACGAAGTTCAATGCTTCCAAGCATGCGTCGACTTGATACTGAGCATGCGTGGGTTTTGAACCGATGCTTTTGCATACTAACCATCGGTTTTGACCGATCGGTCAGCCGTCCATCGGTTCGATTTTAAAGCAAGTTCTAAAATTTTGGTCTGAAGGACAAAAGTCCGATGGGGCATACACACGGTCGGTTTGGACCGATGAAACTGAACTTCAGTCCGTTTTCATTGGTTTGGACTGGTCGTGTGTACGCGGCCTTAAACTTCCTGGCAGTATGATTATGTCAGATTTTTGAGTCTCAAAGTGGTACATTGTTTTGCATCGAAATGTGGCTTTTTATATTGTAGGCCTGTCATTCTTAGGAATAACTCACTTAAATCTATCCAAACAAGAGTCTAGTAGACAAACCATGCACATCCTTGTAGGTGCTGACTTTTTCTCAGTTGGCGGGATGTAGTCCATAAAGTGACGACCAGTCAGGCGTTCCGGGGTGACAACGCCAGCAGAACGACGTCCAGCTCTATTCACAGCCATTGGTGTTTGGTGGTTTACAAATATCGGTTTGGCAACTTTCCAATAAAGTCAGAATGAATCACAGGCTTGTCACACTTTTTTTGAGCAGAATGTAGGCATTCCACAAGCATTGCTCAAGAAGATACCTGGAGATATTCTTGTAGTACTTTTTTTGCTGCTTCCTTATTGCTGGATAGAATGTCATTGCTTGATTCGGTTCTGTCAACACCTCCCATGGTGTTATTGTAGTCTATCACTATTTGTGGCTTCATGATTTCTTTCCCACCTTTTGTGCGTACCATAACAGTGGAGGTATTATGGACTGTACTCATTAGGCACACATCTTTCTTGTCATGCCATCGCAGTGCCATAATTTTGCCTTTCTGCCAGGCAACCATTTCTCTAGTCTTCAACTTCTTATTGCCAAACATTGGTGGCAAGTCGCACCGCTTAGCCCTAACGGCTCCATAGGCATCCATTTTGTTCTCCAGAAGAAACTCATAAAGTTCAGGAGACATGTAAAAGTTGTCGGTAGTTACAATAGCCCTGATTTAGCAATGGCTCAATCAGTGAAAGAACGAAAGGTGTTGCCATTCCATAGTTGCTGTATTTTGGGTTGAATTTTGTTCCTTTTCCTAGTGTATAGGACTGAATTCCAAATGTAGCCAGTTGATTCGCATAGCATGAAGGATTTTACGCCAAATCGTGCTCTCTTTGATGCCATGTATTGTATCCAGCTGAGCCT
This sequence comes from Rana temporaria, assembly GCF_905171775.1. Taxonomy (NCBI): domain Eukaryota; kingdom Metazoa; phylum Chordata; class Amphibia; order Anura; family Ranidae; genus Rana; species Rana temporaria. The sequence continues at coordinate 157,529,605 of NC_053494.1, read as the reverse complement.
TCCATTGTAGGCCATTCGACTTTCATCTATGCTGATGTCTCTTTCTGGCACATAGCTCCACTGAAATATTTTTAGAAGCATTTGATATACTTCCCAAATTTTCTTGAGTTTTTATGCAGGATGAGTAGTTTCATCAAATTCTTTGTTGTTTTTCGAAGTGTAAGTACTTTGTGATCAGGGAAAATCTGTACTCTAATGCCACGTACACACGATCAGTCCATCCGATGAGAACGGACCAATGGACCGTTTTCATCGGTTAACCGATGAAGCTGACTGATGGTCCGTCGCGCCTACACACCATCGGTTAAAAAAACGATCGTGTCAGAACGCGGTGACGTAAAACACAACGACGTGCTGAAAAAAACTAAGTTCAATGCTTCCAAGCATGCGTCGACTTGATTCTGAGCATGCATGGATTTTTAACCGATGGTTGTGCCTACTAACGATCGTTTTTTTGCCATCGGTTAGGAATCCATCGGTTACATTTAAAGCAAGTTGGCTTTTTTTTAACCGATGGTTAAATAACCTATGGGGCCCACACACGATCGGTTTTGACCGATGAAAACGGTCCACCAGACCGTTGTCCTCTGTTTAACCTATCGTGTGTACAAGGCCTAACATGACTGTGCCAAAGAATGGAGAGGCAAGTAATGTGTTAGTTGCCCAATACCATTTCTGCAGGGGTATCCTTACCACTCCCAGAAGTATTATTAGGCTCAAATGTCATCTTTGGTCACTGGTTCCCACTTATTGAAAACTTTGATGCGTAGTAGCTTGTTTCTCTTGGTCTTTGTTTGTCTCTGTAACTATTTTTTCAATAACCTCATTGGTCAGAAATAGTTGTAGGTATGACAAGGGGTTCTCATCTTCAGCGTCCACTTTCATACCAGGTGCTCCAGTAAATGGGAAATCTCTATTGTGAGACATTTTTTATTAATTTGTATGTGTTCCCTTTATTGTATGTGATGCACTGTATGTTTACAATAACTATTGCACTTGCACGCCCATTGACTCCGCCCCCTGTCCCACTATATAAGACTGCTTCACTTCCCCATCCTCTATGCTTGAAAAATGAGTGCAGCTGCCACACCACTCGCAGTACAAAAGCATGGAAACATGTCACATATTAGTGAGGTCACAGCCCCACGCCACACCTTCCAAGCCTCGCTCTGGATGAAACATGACACAGCCCGGCCGTCTCCCATTTTGCAGCGGTGAAAAGTGAGGAAAAGCAAGGAATAGCAGTGCTGAGCGCCTGGCTCTGACAGCTCACTACCTCAACCCCTACCTGGATAACTGATGTCCCAGCAGGAATCCTACCACACTAGTGAGAAAGTGGATCTTCACCGTGATCTGATCATCCATCCTGACCCTGCTCTTGGACAGTATCCAGCTCAACTATGTACAACATTGCTTTCTCTCATGTGAGTTGATATTGCTTTTCTTAAATTATTTATTCAGAGGCGCCCCTCTCCTTGTTTTTCTCAGCTCTACTGGATTTCTGGCTTCTGGTCTATGTTGGTGGCAGCCCTGACTTGAAGACCCATTACTCATTATATACCTATTGTTGGACTTTTTTGAACTTTATTACATGGTCACCTCTGAGGTACTAACTAGTGTGTTGCCCCTTTTACTTGTATTTATAATCAACACAAAGCTCTATACACAGGGAACGATCTGTCCAAAGCAGGGCTAAGAAACTTAGAGATCACTTAGTAAAAGCAGCACACTTTACGCACATTAAACATTGTTAGGCACATACTGACCGCCTTGATCATCCTAGATGTTAACCCCGTCCCAGCCAGTGTCACTAGTACAGTGATAGTGTATAGTACAACCACTGATCACTGTATTAATGTCACTGGTAATGTCAGTGGCAGTTAGTCAGTTCCCTCCAACATCAGTTAGTGTAGGATTGGCCGCAACACTATTGCAGTCCCATTATGAATGGTTAATCGCCACCATTAGTAGTATAAAAAAAATACACTAATTGTTTTGTTTTATTATCAAAAAAATGTAGCAGAATACATTTTGGCGTACATTTATGAAGAAATTTAATTTTTTTATATTTTTATTGGATATGTTTTACAGCAGAAAGTAAAAAATATATATTATTTCCATTTTTTCTTTCATTTGTATTGCAAAAAAAAAAAAAACAGTGGTGATCAAATATCACCAAAAGAAAGCTCCATTTGTGTTAAAAAAAAGCACAGTGCCGAATAGCAAAAAATGGCCTGGTCATGAAGGGGGTAAATATTCCAGAGCTCATGTGGTTACAGAGCTCAAGGATGAGCTACATCATTTTCAGAGTTCCCTCAACAGGTGTAGGGACCAAAGTATGTATCCTGTTGTGATTGTTTATATTGTAAAGCGCTGCGTAAACTGTTGGCGCTATATAAATCCTGTATAATAATAATAATTGTTCAACATTAAATAGTTTCCTACATCTACTCATATTATTCAAAATCACGTTTTATGGGGAAAAAAAGGAAGGTCTATAATGCACATGCTTGTGTAATAGCACACTTGGGCTTCATATTTAAACTTGGAGTAAAAATTATATTTAGCCCACTCCAAAGTATACTTTTATTAAACTGCATTAGAAAAGCCTATTTCAATTTAAAACTGGTATCCTATTGATGTGGGCAAAACACTTTTCTTCCATGCAGGTTTTGTACATCAGCAATATTAGTTCCATTCCAGTCCCCTTGAATGAACAAAACACAATCCAATTTTCAGATTCATATTTTTACCAATATTTAAATACTCTTGGTGTGACTGCTATGGGACTAGATTATATATCATCTAACCTTGAGTTTGAAGAGAAGCACATTGTGGTCCTGAAGCAGCTTCTTGGCCTCCTCTTGACTTGACCCAATCTCTAGTAAATTTGGTATGGCTTCTGCTAACTGCAACTGGATCAGGTCTCCGCTCTGCAAACAACAACAAATAGTTACTCCTTTACAGTGTATGCATATTTGCACATTGATCAACTCAACTAGGTGTTTTATTTTGATATACATCTCTTTTCTTTTTTCATTTTCTTTCATTTTCTGCTTTACTCTCACCTGATGATCACCTGGCAGTAATACACCTTCTGCACTATGTACTCTCTGTACTGTATTTATGGAGGAGCAGATTTGTCATCCTGGACCAGTGATGGCGAACATTGGCACCCCAGATGTTTTGGAACTACATTTACTATGATGCTCAACTATACTGCAGAGTAGGGATGAGCCTGATGTTTCGAGTCGAACATAAGTTCGACTTGAACATCGGGTGTTCGCGGCAAATTGGAAAGCCACGGAAAAAGTCTATGGTAGATTAACATGAAAAATTGTTAACATGAAAAAAGTGCTCACTTTAAAGGCTTATATGCAAGTTATTACCATAAAAAGTGTTTGGGGACCTGGGTCCTGTCCCAGGAGACTAGTATCAATGCAAAAAAACAGAAGTTTTTTCAGAAGCAGTGATTTTATTAATGCTTAAAGTGAAACAATAAAAGTTAAATATTCCTTTAAATTTCGTGCCTGGAGGTGTCTATAGTATGCCTGTAAAGTGGCAAACTGTTCCCGTATTTAGAACAGTCCCGTAGCAAAATGGATGGCATGGGTTCCCCCCCAGTCCATTACCAGGCCCTTTGGGTCTGGTATGAATAATAAGGAGAACCCTGGACCAAAATAAAAAAAAAATTGCATGGGGGTCCCCCCAAATTTCGAACCAGGCCCTTTAGGTCTGGTATGGATATTAAGGGGAACCCTGCGCCAATTATTATTTTTTAAATGGCGTAGGGGTCCCCCTCAAAATCCATACCAGACCCTTCAGGTCTGGTATGGATTTTAAGGGGAACCCTGCACAAAAATTAAAAACAAAATGGCGTAGGGGTCCCCCCAACAATCCATACCAGACCCTTATCTGAGCACGCAACCTGGCAGGCCACAGAAAAATAGGGGGCGAGAAAGCCCCCCTCTTGAATCGTACCAGGCCACATGCCCTCAACAAGTCCAGCGATGTGAATCCATCTTGCGCCGCCCAACCAAGAAAGAAAAAATAAGCTGCAACAGTTCCACCTCCATGAGAGGCTCTGCCGAGTGAAGCTTCTCCAGCCGGTGATAGCTGTTATATAGCTGAGGGCGGAGCCACCCGGTGACCCCCTCTGGGGGTTCCCTTGTTAAAAGTGGCTTCCAAATTCTGATAAGCCCCCCACCCGCAGACCCCCACAACCACCGGGCAAGGGTTGTGCGGATGAGGCCCTTGTCCCCATCAATGGGGACAAGATGCTTTGGGGTCAGACCTGGAAGGGTCTGGTATGGATTTTGAGGGGGACCCCTATGCCATTTTTTTTATTTGGTGCAGGTCTTCCCTTAATTTGGGGGGACCCCGCGCAATTCTTTTTTTTTTACTTTGGTTTGGGGTTCCCCTTAATATTCATACCAGACCTGAAGGTCCTTGTATGGAATTTGGTTGAATTTTGGGGGACCCCCCAACCAATTTATTTTTATTAACAGCTGTCGTGGCTCTTTAACCATGTGATCGGCTGTGTCCAATCAGTGCCCATCAGTACTGCCTAACCATGCTGCCTAGCAGTGTCCACCAGTACCGCCTATCAGTGCCCACCAGTGCCGCCTATCAGTGCCTCATATTGGTGCCACCTATCCCTGCCCATCAGAGTGGCATAATAGTGCCTCCTCATCAGTGCCACCAAATCAGTGTCCATAAGTGCCACCTCATCAGTGCCCATCAGTATAGCCTATCAGTGCCCATCAGTGCGGCCTCATCAGCGCGCATCAGTGAAGGAGAAAAATTACTTACTTACAAAATTTACTGGCAGAAACGAAGAATTTATTTTTTGTAAAAAATAGAAAAACCCAACAGTGATTCAATACTACCAAATAAAAGCTCTATATGTGTGAAGAAAATTATTACAAATTCCTATGGGTACAGTGTTGCATGACCGCACAATTGTCATTCAAAGTGTGACAGCGCTGAAAGCTGAAAAGTGGCCTGGGCAGGAAGGGGGTAAAGTTCCCTGCAGTGAGGTGGTTAGTATGATATAAGATTATTAAATAAAAAATAAAAAAAAGTATTGTGGTTAGATACAAGTTAGTAGTTTATGCGGCTGTGAATAAAACTTTGGTATAATTCTGATCTGCTTTTGGTATTTGACATGATGTGATATGATAGACTTATGCTTGTCCATTCATCTACCTCCACAACTCTTTCACATCTGAAGGGACCCACCCCAAGGACTCTTCTCAAGTCAAGCTGCTACAGCCCATCTACTGTACCTTCAATGAGATCCCACGCTACCCCACCCACCCACTACAGACCTTTTTTTAATTCATATTTCCATGTAAATAAAATATGTGTATATTTATGCCTAACAAAGTTTGGGGGAGCAAGGCAAGATGGCTTTAGTAATAGTTTATCTTGGAAGGGAAAACTGTACTTATCATAGGCTATGATTGGTCATGATTGGCTGGGTGCAATTTCCTGCTTCTCATGAACAATCTTCTCATGATTATAGTGTCTGTTTACAAAGGGATATATTTCTGCATATGTGACTTGTTCTTTCACCGTTTTTGTCCTATTTATAAAAGCATGTTAAGTGGTTTTATTCACCACGGGAATTTGTCAATTTACTTTTTGGCAACAGGTTTTCTACAGTTTTTTATTTTGTTTTATTTCTTTGCCGCATTTCATTGCAGATGCCATTTTTTTTAACAAAGTTTAAATGTCCTGAACACAACTTTGCAGAAGTGGCAAGATTAGGCTGAAATCACAATGAAATCAGGGGCGGACAGACCATTAAGGCACTCGGGCACTAGGGGGCCCCATCAGGGTTGCCAGGCTCATTAAAACCAGGGACAGTTTGTAAAAATCTGTGTTTTTTTTTTTACATCTGTCCCTGATATGTCCAAAACCGACATGCTTTTCATGTGAAAATCCTGAGATTTTAGCTGCCCCGCCTCTGTAATGCCTCCTGGCTTGGTGGTCATCTGTAAGCCCGGGGCCCCATAATCTTCTATTGCCCGGGGGCCCCATGAGTTGTCAGTCCGCCCCTGAATGAAAGTGATGTAAATGATTAGTAATAAGTACTGTACTTATCGCTTTTTAGTTTTAGTTTAACATTGCCAAAATCCACCAAATTGTCCAAAAACGTCATTGACCAGTTCATAATTTTTCCAGTAGGAAGTATTTCAATATACCACTTCCTTATGAATATATTGGGCCCTTATGTGTATATTTAAACTGTCTCATCTCTAAACACATGTATCATCATGTTCTTACATTGCTACTTATATTGTATATGAAACCGCTGGTAGAAATAAGACAGGAAAATGTAAATAAATCAAGTAAATTAGCTTTTCATGACGGGATTATGGCTAACCAGTAATAGCACTAACTAAGGATTAAGAACTAATATGACGTTGCTACTGGAACCAGTGCTACATATTTCCTTACGGCAATTTATTATATTAAGCCGCTGCTTAATGTCTTCAAAAGTCTGTGTATGCTCCGGAGGTACACTGTATATATGATGATTTTTCACACTGATTTGTTCAGTGTCCTGAATAAGAACTTCTTAATGAAAAAGTATGATGGCTATTAGGAATGTTATTTAAGATGTAACTGTATATTTTAGGTCTTATACATTAGTGGTGGATACCAAATACACTCATGGCTGCTGGAAACATTCAATGTATGATTTTGTTATAATCCATGCCGACATAACACAGTACACCTCTTAATATGATCTAACTGATAGGCGTGATTATATTATATTATATTTCTATTTATTATAATATTATGATTAATTTATTGTGCAGTGCATTTTAATTTAGACAAATCTCAAAACTGATATAGAATAATCATACTGTATCAAACAATGAAACAAATGATAGAAGAGTCCTTCCTCTCAGGCCTCGTACACACGACCGTTTTCCTCGATAGAATCCATCAAGAAACTTGGTGGGAGAGCTTTTTTGCTGAGGAAAACGGTTGTGTGTACATTTTTCATCGAGGAAACTGTCGAGGAACTCGACGAGGAAAAAAGAGAACAAGTTCTCTTTTTCCTTGACGGGAGTCTCAATTTCCTCGTCATGTTCCTCGTCGGGCTGGTTTTCGATGAGCGTCTGTATGCTAAGAAACCCGCGCATGCTCAGAATAAAGTATGAGACAGGAGCGCACCTTCGGTAAAAGTAGCGTTTTTAATGGAGATAACACATTTTTCACGCTGTAACAGACTGAAAACGTTTACTTAACACGCAGCAACATGAGATTAGCAAAAGAAGCCCCAAGGGTTGTGTCAGTGAAATCGAACTTCCCCTGCCATTGTATGTGTTGTACGTCACCACGTTTGAGAACGAGGAAATTTTGTCTTGACCGTGTGTACGCAAAGCAAGCTTGTCGAGGTCCTCGACAAGCCTAACAAGGAACTCTTTGAGGAAAACGATGTGTCTTTTTCCGACGAGTTCCTCGGTCGTGTGTACGAAGCCTAAGAGTGTGTCACTCATTGCTGACATTCTTTGGTACCCCTTATACAAACATAAAGTGTGGACAGTGGGTTTTTATTTACTAAAACTGAAGATTGAAAAATCTGTCGCAGCTCAGAATAGAAACCAATTAGCTTCCAGACTTTTTTGTCAAAGCCTAATTAAAGAAGCTGATTGGCTACCATGCAGTGTCGTAGCCTGGGGGGTGCGAGGGGTGCCACCGCCCCGTGCGCAAAATTTAGAGGGGCGCTGTCACGAGTGTGGACTGTCTAGCACGGGATAAAAGCCCCTTGTTAATCTTATAAAGCCAGAGGGCTAGATTCACATAGATCAGCGGATCTTTAGATCCGCGGGACCTATGTGATTTAAGATCCGCCGCCGCAAGTTTGAGAGGCAAGTGGGTAATTCACAAAACACTTACCTTGAAACTTGCGGCGGCGGATCGTAAATCCCCCGGCTGAATTCAAATTCCGCGGCTAGGGGGAGTGTACTATTTAAATCAGGCGCGTCCCCACGCCGATTTAAATGCGCATGCGCCGTCCGCAAATTTTCCCGGCATGCATTGCTACCAATGACGTCGCTAGGACGTCATTGATTCGGCGTGAGCGTAACTTGCGTCCAGCGCGTTTGAGAATCGGCGTACGCAAACGACGTAAAAAAAAAACGACACAGGAACGACGGCCATACTTAACATTGGCTGCACCTCATAGAAGCAGGGGTAACTATGCGCCGGGAAAACCCTTACGTAAACGTTGTAACAACACTGCGTCGGGCCCGCGTACGTTCGTGAATTGGCGTATCTCGCTGATTTACATATTTCTCAGCGTAAATCAGCGAGAACGCCCCCAGCGTCCATTTTTAAATTGCAGTTAAGATCCGACGGTGTAACACAGTTACACCTGTCGGATCTTAGGCATATCTATGCGTAACTGATTCTATGAATCAGGCGCATAGATACGACCGGCCTAAGTCAGAGATACAACGGTGTATCAGGAGATACACCGTTGTATCTCTATGTGAATCTGGCCCAGAGAGTCTGCGTTGTTCAGCAACAGCAGCCGTACTTGGGGTGTGGGCGGATGGCTGCGGGGTCTGTCTCCCGTTGGTGATCAGCGAGGGGCCGAGCTGAGGACAGATAGGCTGACCGCCCAAGAGCCCGGGACTGGGGAGAATAGTTAAACCGCAGCCACCTCCTCTATGACCTAGCCCCCCTGACCCCGGCCCCCCAAGAGATGAGACGCGGCGGGCGCAGCATCTCCCATGCCTCCAGAGCATGGATTGCTCCAGCTTCCTCTCCGCAGTAACACGAGGCCCGGAGAACAGGCTGACTGGGGACCCAGAGAATGGGTGAGGAGGCGCACGCTGCCAGGGAGCTGCTGGAAGGATCAAAGCACCCCCGGATCAAGGAGACAGACTGGCACGGGAGGTAGGGCTAGTCTTTCTCATCTCCCCCTCAGACTCCTCTTCCTCTCTCAGCCCCTCTTCCCTCAAATCCACCGTCTCTCTGTTCCCAATATCTCTCTCTGCCTCTCTCTCAGCCTCTCTCTCAGTGAATCATTTGAATCATTTTTGGAGTTTACTAGCAACGTTGTATGTTTAGCACAAATTATTTTAAGGGTTTACCAACTCATTCAGTTTGAATTAATGGGGCTTTCAGCATATGGATAAATATAGCAAGGAAGTGCTATTTTGAAACTATTCCATAGCTTCTTAAAAATAGCTTTTGCCTCCCAGGCTATGTCTTGCTGCAGCTGTTTGCAGCGTGGGTCTCCTGTAGTGAGAGCTAGACATGTTCCACCATTGTAAACACTTCCAGACAAGAATCCCAGGCTAGACGGGAATACCACCAGACCTCTCATTGCATTTATTGGAGATTTGCACTAAATTAAGATGAAATGTCTCTAATCCTTGATGAGTTTTCTGTTTGAATATATTTTTCATGAAAGTGAGACAGTAATATTGATCAATGTAAATCAAGTCTTTGAAAACAAACTTACAAATACATACAGTACATCATAAGAAAGTGAGACGTAGTTTTATCTTGGACATTTAGGGCCAGATTCACAGTCATTTACCCTGGCGCAGCGTATCAGAGATACGCTACGCCGCCGTATCTTACCTGGCGGAATTTTGAATCCAGGAAGATTTTGCGCCGTAAGTTACGGCGGCGTAGTGTATTTCTCGGCGCGTATTTCAAATTGGGCTGGTAGGGGGCGTGATTCATTTAAATTAAGCGCGTCCCTGCGCCGATTGAAATGCGCATGCTCCGTTTTGAAATTTCCCGCCGTGCTTTGCGCAAAATGACGTCGCACCAACGTCATTTTTTGAACGTAGACGTGAGTTACGTTCTTTCCTATTCACGGACAACTTTGACGCGAAATTCGACACGGGAACGACGGCCATACTTTAACATGGCAGGTCTATCTATACACCACGAAATAGCAGCTTTAACTATACGCCGGGAAAAGCCGACTAGCGACGACGTAAGAGAATGCGACGGCCGCGCTTACCTTCGTGGAAAAGGCTAATTAGCATACCCGATGCGGAAAACAATGCGAACTCCACCCAGCGGGCGCCGAAGTATTGCACCTACGATCCAAAGACGTACGAAGCCGTACGCCTGTCGGATCGAAGCCAGAAGCCGTTGTATCTTGGTTTGAGGATTCAAACTAAAGATACGACCCAGCAAATTTGAAAGTACGCCGGTGTATCAGTAGATACGCCGGCGTACTTCTTCTGTGAATCTGGCCCTAAAAGCATAGGGCTAGATTCAGAAAGAATTTATGCCGTCGTATCTATTGATACGCTGCGTAAATTCAAATCTGCGCCGGCGTATCTTCTTTCTGTATTCAGAAAGCAAGATACGCCAAAATAAGGCTAAGATCCGACTGGTGTAAGTCTCTTACGCCGTCGTATCTTAGGGTGCATATTTACGCTGGCTGCTAGGTAGCGCTGCCGTTGATTTCAGCGTAGAATATGCAAATGAGCTGGATACGCCGATTCAGAAACGTACGTGCGCACGGCGGATTTTTTTACGTCGTCTGCGTAAGGCTTTTTCCGGCGTAACGTTACTCCTGCTATATGAGGCATAGCCAATGTTAAGTATGGACGTCGTTCCCGCGTCGAATTTTAAAAAATGTACGTTGTTTGCGTAAGTCGTTCGCGAATAGGGCTTTGCGTAAATCACGTTTACGTCGAAAGCATTGACTATTTGCGACGTGATTAGGAACATGCGCACTCGGATACGTTCACGGCTGGCGCATGCGCCGTTCGTGAGAAACGTCATTTACGTGGGGTCATGTTTTATTTACATAAAACACGGCCACCTCTTGACAATTTGAATTCGGCGCGCTTACGCCGGCAGATTTACGCTACGCCGCCGCAACTTACGGAGCAAGTGCTTTGTGAATACTGCACTTGCCTGTCTAAGTTGCGGAGGCGTAGCGTAAATAGGATACGCTACGCCCGCACAAACTTGCGTCCCCCTACGTGAATCTAGCCCATCGTATGTAATACAAATTTAAGATCATATCAGCCTTTGCTTGCATTGCAAGCAGCACCTGTGTATAAGAGGAAAAATTACAGTATTTAAATATTTATTTATTTTTTGCAATAAAGGTGTAAGTTATTATTCTGTTTTGCAGTATGTGGTAAACTAGAGCTTGATTTTTCATTCTTGCAGCTGAAGGTACAGTAATTATTTCTGAATAAATTAAAACTTTACTGCAGTCTAAAGCCGTACACACGATCGGATTTTCCGACAACAATGGTATGACGGACGTGTTTTATCAGACAATCCGACCGTCTGTATGCTCCATTGGACGATTGTTGTCGGAATTTCCGACAACAAATGCTGGCTGTGCATGCTCTCAAATTTCCCGACAAAACATGTGTTCCATTGGATCGTCCGATCGTGTGTACACAAATCCATTGGACTAAAATCCAAAGTATAAACACGTATGCTCCGAACCAATGCTAAACATCAGACAACAATAGAAGTTGTCCAAAGGGTGGCAGTAAAGAGCTAAAAAAACACGTGGTTTGGTGTATGTTGGCTGAAAATGGCCAACGCCCCTTCGCACAAAAATCCACGGAAAAGTCAGATGGAAGCCCGATCGTGTGTACAAGGCTTAACATTTCTTGGTTGAAAATTAAATGGAGAAGAATTAAATCCTCTGTCAGGTTTTTATTGATGTCTGTAATTTGAGGGACAGAAAATAATGCCGCGTACACACGATAATTTTTCAGAAAAACGTCATTTAAAATGATCATGTGTGGGCTGCACATCGTTTTTCAGGTTCTGAAAAACGATTTATTTTTTTTCGAACATGCTGCATTTTTTAACGTCGTTTTAAACTATGTCGTTTTTCGGGTTGTAAAAAATGATCGTGTGTGGGCTAAAATGACGTAAAAAACCTGCGTATGCTCAGAAGCAAGTTATGTGACGGGAGCGCTCGTTCTGGTAAAACTACCATTCATAATGGAGTAAGCACATTCATCACGCTGTAACAGACAAAGCGTGAATCGTCTTTTACTAACACGGAATCAGCTAAAGCAGCCCAAAGGCGAATGGAACTTCCCCTTTATGGTGCCCTCGTACGTGTTGTACGTCACCGCGCTTTGCTAGATCATTTTTTAAAAACGATGGTGTGTAGGCAACGTCGTTTTAATGATGAAGTTGGGAAAACTTTGTTTTTTAGACATGCTGAAAAACGACGTTTTCTTTCATGCTGAAAAATGATCGTGTGTACGCGGCATAAAACCTCTGCAGTGAGATACAGGCAGCAAGAACAATTTGATATAAGTTCGTATACTTCTCCACTTTATCCAAAATAAAAAAAATGGCTGTTAGATTTTTCATGTGTAAAGCTTCGTACACACGATCGAATATTCCGACAACAATTGTGTGATGGACGTGTTTTGTCGCATAATCCGACTGTCTCTATGCTCCATCGGACAATTGTTGTTGGAATTTCCAACAACAAATGTTGGATGGCCATGCTCTCAAATTGTCCGACAACAAATGTGTTCTGTTGGATTATCCGATCGTGTGTACACAAATCCGTCGGACTAAAAAGTACAAACACGCATGCTCTGAACCAATGCTAACCATCAGACAACATTAGCAGAAGTTGCCCAAAGGGTGACACTAAAGAGCTGAAAAACACTGTAGTTTTGTGTATGTTAGCTGAAAAAGTTCTGCCGTCTGTATGCAGAACAAGTTCACGGCCTACGCCTTTTGGACAAAATTCCATGGATTTGCCGGATGGAAGTCCGATCGTGTGTATGAGGCTTAACTGACAAATGTTGTATTAGAGGAAGAGGAAAAGAGCAAGAAAAATAAACCCTTTAATTGTGTAGAAGAGGAAAATATGTGTTATGTGTTAAATGTATACATGGCTTATACTATCTTCTCTATTAGTCTGCAGACTTGTCAGGATGTCACAGTTGTAGCTGCTCACACATGGCACCATGTGAAGTATTACTCTACTTCGGTAATGCTACGCTGGATCTCCTTTCTTCTTTCCTAGTACATGCAGTGTTAGGAAATTGATGGCGGCATTGCAGTACTGACACTACTTGACTTATGATAGTAAAAAGGGATGATCATGTTACAGAAGATGCTGTAACTTATCTTAGTTGCTATCTGCTTTAGAACGTAAGCTGTTTCCCACTGTGATTACAGTGAATGAATGGCTGGAGTATAGCCTTATATCACAATAAAAGCGTTGCAAGGACATCACTACAGGGCTGACTGCGTTTGAACATTTTGTGAATTCTTTTGCCACTGCAAAAATAAACAAAATAGATTAAATAGTAAAAAAAAAAAAAATATATAGAAATTAGATAAGGGACCTTGTAATTAAGCTGCATTGGTGAAACAAATTAAGGTGCTTTATGGTATGCTACCAGTTTTTATGATGCATTGATCTATTAAAATAAAAGTCTAGTTTGGAAAGAAAATCCCTAGTGCCCCTTCATTTCACCCCCCTCCCCCCCACCAACCATCCAAAAAAGTAACTGCAATACTTACCTTAAAGTGGTTCTAAAGGCCCCACCCACCCCACATATACACACACGCACAAACGTAAACGCATGCGTCAGGGCGCCTTCAGGTGAAAACATTGATTGCGATACACATGTTACCAGGGGCGGACTGACAACTCATGGGGGCCCCGGGCAATAGAAGATTATGGGGCCCCTGGGCCTACAGATGGCCACCACGCCAGGAGGCAGTGCAGAGGTGGTGCAGCTAAAATCTCGGGAACGAACGCCGAACGAACGGCGCGTGCGCGCACATGCTCAGAATCACGTCGAATTTACGCCCTAAGATACGACGGCTCAATGGCAACGACGTGAACGCCCAGCCCCATTCACGTACTACTTACGTAAACGACGTAAAATCCGACCAGCTATTTGGTGGTTTATCTTTACGCCGGACGTACGCCTTTACGTAAACGGCGTATACTCATGCGACGGGCGCAAGTACGTTCGTGAATCGGTGTATCTTGGTCATTTGCATATTCAACGCGTAAATTAATGGAAGCGCCCCTAGCGGCCAGCATAAATATGCACCCAAGATACGACAGCGTAGGAGACTTACGACGGTCGTAGGAAGCCAAAATTTAGGCGTATCTTAGTACAAGAATACGGCGCATAGATACGACGGTGCATCCATGGACTTACGCGACGTATCATTAGATACGCTGGCGTAAGTCTTTCTGAATCCGGCTAATAATGTTTTAGGTTTTGTGTAATCTTCAGCCCTAAAATTATTTTTTAAATATGTGTGCAAAAAAATTCAAAAACAGCTCTGGCGGCGAAAGGGTTAAGATAAAAAACCTTCTGTGTGCAGCAGCCCTTTTCAGCCCCTCTGATACTTACCTGAGCCCCATCTCGATCCAGCAATGTGCACGAGTGCCTCGGCCATCTGGGACTCTCCCTTCTGGTTGGCTGAGACAAAGTAGCGGCTCCATTGGCTCCTGCTGTTGGCAATCAAAGTCAGTAAGCCAATGAGGAAAGAGAGGGGGCGGGCCGAACCTTGGGCTTAGGCGCCCCCACAGCAAGCTGCTTGCTGTGGGGGCACTCAACAGGAGGGAGGGGCCAGGAGTGCCAGAGAGGGAACCCGAGAAAAGGAGGATCCAGGCTGCTCTGTGCAAAACCATTGCACAGAGCATGTAAGTATAACATGTTTGTTATTTAAAAAATAAAAATAAAACTTGACTTTAGTATCAATTTAAAGTGGTTCTAAAGGATAAAGAGCTTTTTTTTTTATCTGAATGCATTTTCTGCATTAAGGTAAACAATCTTCCAAGTGCAGTTAAACCCCCCCTCCCCATTATACATATCTGAATCCAATCTTAATCCAGCAATGTGCACAGGAGCAGTGGCTCTCTCCCTCCTCATAGGCCCAGAGACAGCAGCAGGGGCCATTGGCTCCCACAGTAGTTAATCACAGCCAGTGAAGAGGGAGTGGGGGGTGGGGCTGAGCCACACTCTGTGTGTCAATGGACACACCAAGCTGACTCAGGAGCGAGCCCAAGTGGGGTTGGAGGAGTCTGAAGCACTAGCAGGGGACCCATAGAAAGATGTAACTGGCCTTGGTTCACATGAGGGACGTTCGGTGATGCATTCTTTTTGAAGTGAACCTGTGCCCAAACCACGCACACTAATGCATTTACATATTCAAATGGTAAAAAACTTTAAAACAAGCCCTCTCTAGTTATAGGTATTGTGGAGAAATTGGTCTTTAACAGTCACAACGGAGGCACTGATATCACAACTACTTTCCCCTTTACTTTACTGAAATGTAAACACACAGCAGGTATTTCTAAGTTGTTAGAAACTCACTGAAGGCCTGTTCACACTTGCTGCATGCTACTGTCTGCTTTTCCATGTGAGCTGGCCTCCATTGTGTGCCAGTAGTGGCGGGTGGTACCTGCCATTGTTACAATACAAAGCACTGTTTCACATTTCAATAAAGTAAAAAAAAAAGAAAGATAAAATGCCATCATCTGAACAGTCACAGACAAAAACAAATATGCCAAATTAGTAACATCACAGAATAAAAAGGCAAATCAAAATTGTTTCTTTCTACATTTGTGTGTGATTGTGATTACAGAAAATGATCCGGTGAACTTTTTAAAAAGAAATGATTGTCTGAGCAAAAAATAAAAAAAATTGAAAATCAAGAATTATGAAGCAGAAACATAACATTATCGACTGATTCCGCAATTCTGTGTGGTCCTGCATTCAAATGTCACTATGGTAGCAGCTCTGTCATAAAGCAGTTAACCTCTCTCCTATCTGAAAAAATACAGTTTACGAATCGTTAAAGCAGTATTAAACACAAAAGCAAAAATGTCATATATATATTGCAGTTACCAATCCTAAATGTGGTGGCTGCATTCGTTTTATTATGCTTTGTTGCCCATTATTTCACCTGTTGATCCGACCAGTAGCTTCCTGTCTTCAGGCGTTAATATTTTACATAAATGGATAAAAAAAAGGAGAAAAAAAAGCTTAAAAAATAATGCAGCTGCTACTTCTAAGAACTGGTAAGCTGCAAAATAATATACCTTTTATGTTTGTTTTACTGTGTTAATTGCAGTGGCTGCATTTGTTTTCTTTCTTAAAGCGGAATTCCACCGGAAATTATAAATATGTCTGATCGCATTAAAGGGGTTGTAAAGGTTAATTTTTTATTTTCTAAATAGTTTCCTTTAAGATAGTGCATTGTTGGTTCACTTACCTTTTCCTTCGATTTCCCTTCTATATGTTTTTTTCTTTGTTTCCTTTGTCTGAATTTCTCACTTCCTGTTTCTCCCCAGTAATCTGTTCTGGCTGACTTAAAGACCGCTCGGATGATGGGGGCAAGCTTACTGAGGAGAAACAGGAAGTGAGGAATTCAGACAAAGAAAAAAAAAATTTTAGAAGGAAAATCGAAGGAAAAGGTAAGTGAACCAACAATGCACAAGCTTAAAGGAACCTATTTAGAAAATAAAAAATGAACGTTTACAACCCCTTTAAGTTAATGGCATAGATGTTCGATTCGCAATTATTTATTTATTTTTTAAATACCTTTTAATTTATGTTTTCTTTCTGACATCATGTGTCTTTCTCCCACGGGAGTTGACGTGTTTTCTGTCTTCCAACAAGTACCGCACTGTCTCATGGGAGCTGAGCGTCATGTTCCCCAAGATTCAGTGAGGTACGGCACACAGCGAAATCTCGCGTGAATTTTAAAATTGAAATGACGCGAGCTGGCGTTGCCATGACAACAGGGATGGGAACTTTCGACTTCGCCACCCGTTGTGATGGCAACCATCAGTGTTGACGGTGCACAGCACCTTCAACACTGAGCATGCGCGGGATCGAGTGGAGAATGCTGGGAAGACATCATTCACCGCAATCAGGAAGTAGGTGCTTGTGGGCTTCAATTGCCCACAAGCAAAATGGAAACGTCCCTCTGGAGTTTTTATAAAGAATCCTTGTGTCAGATAATGGAATGCGGAGGTTTTGCACAGTCAGAACAGTGAGTAATCAATTCTAATGGGCATAAGAATTCAATGGTCAAAAAAAAAAAAAAATCGTCACAGGAACTCCGCTTTAGGCTTCTTTCCTTTATTTCACCCTGTGATCCAGCAAGTAGCACACATTTCTTAGGCCCCATTCACACCTATGCGAATTGGTTGCGGTTTGAACCGCATCCAATTCGCATAACATTATAAAATACATTGATTTTAATGAGGCTGGTTCACATATGTGCGATGCATTCGCACTGCACATTGTCCAAAAAACTTGTGTGTTTTCTAGGCATTGCGGTGCAGCTCAGGTGCAAATTCAGGCCCATTATCTTCTATAGGCACACATCTGATTCGCAGATGTGTTCAGTCTTATCAGGATTTCTCTCCTTCTCCTCACTACACTTCCCCCTCCCCTCTTCCAGGTCTCCAAATTCGCAGCTAACACGGAGATGATCTGCTGAACAGCTCTCTTATCTCTTTGCAGAGATAAGAGAGCTGGAATTCGCACCGCACACGTGTGAACCCAGCCTAAAAGTGGAACTTCACTCACTTAATGAACAGTATAGAATATTTGGTATAGAATATTTATTTGTTTTAATATTTTGTTTTCATTTCTTCAGTTACTTCCTGGTTTACAGGCCTAGGCAAATGATGTCATACATGTCAGGAGTCTTCAGGAGTGGAGGAGGGGATTTCCCAGCTAAGCACGCCCTCCTGCCCGCATGCCTGAGCTAAGGGCAGATGAACTCCAGGAACTAAATGCTACATGAATCATCTGCCCTTACTCAAGATGGCCACAGCCAGAAACGCTAGGGGCATGGGCGTCCGCTGAAATTTTTTCAGAGGGGGGAGCTTCTGCAGCGGTGATACACATTTAACCCTTTCTTCAAACGCTAGCAGGGGTTAAAAGCGTCCCACTAGTGGCTGAATAGCGCAGCTAAAACGATGGTAAAGCGGCGCTTTACCGATAACGCAGCCAGTCTGCAGTGTGAAATAGCTATTGAGATAATTCAGCTTCACTCCA
The DNA here is from genome assembly GCF_905171775.1 of Rana temporaria. Lineage (NCBI taxonomy): Eukaryota > Metazoa > Chordata > Amphibia > Anura > Ranidae > Rana > Rana temporaria. The sequence continues at coordinate 157,511,558 of NC_053494.1, read as the reverse complement.
TGCCCATATAAATATAGCCTAGAGAATGTACAGACCCCCTTCAGCACAGACCCCTCCATTCAGCACAGACCCCCCATTCTGCACGGACCCCCTCCATTCAGCACAGATGGACCCCCCCTTCAGCACAGCCCCCCATTCCGCACAGACCCCTCCATTCAGCACAGACCCCCCCTTCAGCACAGATGGACCCCCATTCAGCACAGATGGACCTCCCCTCCCCCATCCCATTCAGTACCTCAGATCAGCCATCAGCATGGCTGGGTCACAGCAGGTTCCCTCCCCCTGTGTACACATAAACACTGGAGGGGAGGCAGCTTCACTCTGCTCGCTGTGTCTGTGTGACATCCCGCCCGGGACCGCTCAGACAGCCCGCGGCCGCAAGACTCTTCAACACCTTCTTGATTTTCCAGGGGGGTCAATTGCCCCCCCTTGCCCTATGGAGTGGACGCCCATGGCTAGGGGCGGTTTCAAAGTGATTTCACAGCAAAAGAAAGCATGGAGACATGGATGGATAGGGGAGTTTGCTTTAAATACTAAACATAAAGTAAAGAGGAGCTCCAGGCGCCTTCAGATATTGTAGCGGCTGACTTTTAACATTAGGACACTTACCTGTTTAGGAATCCACCGGTGTCCTCACCTGAGCAGATTTTTCAACCGGCTATTGGGTGCTGCCGCCACCATCTTTACTAAGGTAATCCAGCAGTGAAGCCTTGCAGCTTCACAGTCAGTTTCCGACTGCACATGCGCAAAGCGCGCTGCACTCTGTGAATGGGCTAGCTGCGGGGAAAGGAGGACCGGGGCTGTACTTCCCCCTGAGTTTCCTGCGGCAAACTCAGCCAGACGTGGGAGTGGGTACTCACTCCCTCACTCCCCCCAAAAGGTGCCAAATGTGGCAGTGGAGGGAGTGCAGGAGGCAGACAAGCAGAACTTCCCCTTTGGGATGGAGCTCCGCTTTAAATAGCGTTATTGGTTTGTGGTGCTCAGATGCAGTGTAGTTCCTCTCTTCACCCTACTGGAAGAGAAATGGAGTTGTCCTTGGACAGCAGCATAGTCAACCTGTGGAGTGGGTAGTGCATGCTAGAAGTTTTAGATAGACTTGATGAACACATTAAAGCCGAACTTCAACTAACACTTTTTTAAGCAGTTACAGGAATGTTTTTTTCTTCTTTTTGGGATAAAGGTTGTTTACAAGCAGGGCTTTTTTTCAGCGGGAACGCGGGGGAAGGCAGTTCCGGCACCTCCTGAACTGACTGTATGTAATAGCAAGGGGTGCTGGGGTGTGCTGCAGGGTATTGATGCTCACTGCTGGGGATCTATTTTTGCAGGGGGGGGTCTATTGTTGCTGAGGAGATTTATTGTTGCTGGTGGGGGACCTATTGTTGCTGGGGGTCTTATGTTGCTGGGGGGCCAGTTGTTGTTGAAAGAGATCTACTGTTGGGGGAGAGGTCTATTGTTGATGGCTGCCAGAAAGTCTATTAATGCTGGCTGTGCGGAGATCTGTTGATGCTGCTGGGAGTCTATTGTTGCTGGGGGGGAAATGTTGTTGTGGGTGGTCCATTGTTGTTAGGAGGATCTATTTTTGCTGGCTGCAGGGGATCTGTTTTACTGATTTTCTTGATATCATTACACAATTCCATACAAATTACTTAGTACCACAGATATATACTTGGTTCTAGATTGTCTAAAAGGGGTGGTACTGGGAGGTGGGTAAAGGGCGGAGAAAAGGGGTGACCCGGAAAGGGGGAGTTCCTGCACCTATTGTCTGAGAAAAAAAGCACTGTTTACCAGAATGAATAAAAACTGAGTAATATAAGTACTATTGCCAATGGACAGTGGCTTAACTCAATGCGCCAACTTGCACTTTTGCTGGTGCGCCAACTTGCACTTTTGCTGGACAACTTGGTCTGTTAAAAGAAGTTGAAATCTCACAGATATACTGGCAGGATCAAAAGGTGAAAATAAAGGAGAAATGGGTACACAGAAAACTAATGCAGCCACCACATCTAAGCGATTGGTAAGTTGCAACATATTACATTTTTGTTTTTGGGTTTAATACCATTCTAAGCAGAGCAAACAGAAGTGATCATATGCAGTCATATGGCGTACCCTAATAATCAAACATGGCTACAATTGTTTCTCACATTCCAATGCTTTAACTAGTTCAGCTCTTTGGATGTATTATGTGTGCCCAAAGAGTGACTTGCCAATCACAAGCTGATGGCAGCCATCAGCTTGTGCTCTACTTGTTCAGCCGGCTCCCGGCTTGAAAGTGAAAGTGATACGGTGACTATAGCTGCTAATCACTTTCACAGTGCGGGCAACGCAGTGCACCCCCTCCCCCCGCACCGATGGCCCCTGTGGTTTCCTGGGTTGTTCCACACTTACTGGGAGTCCAGGACTGGAACTACCAGCTTCATATACAGTATCTCACAAAAGTGAGTACACCCCTCACATTTTTGTAAATATTTTATTATATCCTTTAACGTGACAACATTGAAGACACATTACAATTTGCTACAATGTAAAGTAGTGAGTGTACAGCTTGTATAACAGTGTACATTTACTGTCCCCTCAACACACATCTATTAATGTCTAAACCAATGACAACAAAAGTGAGCACACCGTAAGTGAAAATGTCCAAATTGGGGCCAAAGTGTCAATATTTTGTGTGGCCACCATTATTTTCCAGTACTGCCCTAACCCTCTTGGGCATGGAGTTCACCAGAGCTTCACTGGTTGCCACTGGAGTCTTCTTCCACTCCTCCATGACTACATCACCGAGCTGATGGATGTTGGAGACCTTGCGCTCCTCCACCTTCTGTTTGAGGATGCCCCACAGATGCTCAATATGGTTTACGTCTGGAGACGTGCTTGGCCAGTCCATCACCTTTACCTTCAGCTTCTTTAGCAAGGCAGTGGTTATCTTGGAGGTGTGTTATCATGTTGGAATACTGCCAGGGGGCCCAGTCTATGAAGGGGGGGGATCATGCTCTGCTTCAGTATGTCACAGTACATGTTGGCATTCATAGTTCTCTCAATGAACTGTAGCTCCCCAGTGCCGGCAGCACTCATTCAGCCCCAGACCATGACACTCCCACCACCATGCTTGACAGTAGGCAAGACACACTTGTCTTTGTACTCCTCACCTGGTTGACGCCACACATGCTTGACACCATCTGAACAAAATACATTTATCTTGGTCCCATCAGACCACAGGACATGGTTCCAGTAATCCGTGTCCTTGGGTCTGCTTGTCTTCAGCAAACTGTTTGCAGGCTTTCTTGTACATCAACTTTAGAAGAGACTTCCTTCTGGGACGACCAATATGTTGCAGTGTGTGTCTGAGCACTGACAGACTGACCCCCCCACTCCTTCAGCCTCTGCAGCAATGCTGGCAGCACTCATATGTCTATTTCCCAAAGACAACCTCTGGATATGATGCTGAGCTTATGCACTCAAAGTTTTTGGTCAACCATGGCGAGGCCTATTCTGAGTGGAACCTGTCCAATTAAACCTCTGTATGATGTTGGCCACCATGCAGCAGCTCAGTTTCAGGGTCTTGGAAATCTTCTTATAGCCTGGGCCATCTCTATGTAGAGCAACAATTCTTTTTTTCAGATCCCCAGAGAGTTCTTTGTCATGAAGTGCCATATTGAACTTCCAGTGACCAGTATAAGAGAGTGAGAGTGATAACATCAAATTTAACACACCTGCTCCCCATTCACACCTGAGGCCTTGTAACACTAATGAGTCACATGACACCGGGGAGGGAAAATGGCTAACTGGGCCCAATTTGGACATTTTCACTTAGGGGTGTACTCACTTTTGTTGCCAGTGGTTTATACATTAATGGCTATGTGTTGAGTTATTTTAAGGGGACAGCAAATTTACACTGTTATACAAACTGTACACTCACTACATTACATTGTAGCAAAGTGTCATTTCTTCATTGTTGTCACATGAAAAGACAGAATAAAATATTTACAAAAATGTGAGGGGTGTACTCACTTTTGTGAGATACTGTATATCCATGCCTTGATCTCACACATAAACAAAGAAACTAGAAGCGACAATGATTTTATCACTTCGGCCGGGTACAGACGAGCAAACATGTACGATGAAACCGGTCCGTCGGACCGTTTTCACCGTACATGTCTGCCCAGGGATTTCTGTATGGTGGCTGTACTCACCATCATACAAAAATCCACGTGTAAACAATACGCGGGGTGTGTCCGCGCCGTCGCCGCGACGATGACGCAGCGACGTGGGCGGCCCTGCCAGTTCAATGCTTCCACGCATGCGTCAAAGTCATTCGACGCATGCGAGGGATGGCGGGGGCGCTCGGACATGTACGGTAGGTCTGTACAGACGACCGAACATGTCCGAGCGGGCAGGATTTCAGCGGGCTGTTTTAAAACAAGTCCAGAAATATTTGCCCGCTGGAAAAAGGCCCGGCGGGCAAATGTTTGCTGGAATCCTGCCCGCTCGGGCCTACACACGACCGAACATGTCTGCTGAAACTGGTCCGCGGACCAGTTTCAGCAGACATGTTCGGTCGTGTGTACGGCCCATTCCGGTTTCAGATCCAGTTTCCTGGCTGGTACACCCATGGTGTGAAGGGCAGGGGAGACGTTGTGGTCTATTAGACCCCAAATATCTCCAAAAAGAGTACATGTGACCTGCTAAATGTTATCACTTGGTGGTTTATTAACCCTATGGTATAACAATCAAGTAAAAAAAAAAAGTAGAATAAAAAAACGATCATAAAAAATATTAATATGTAAAATAATTGCTGTAACCTCCATTACCCCGCACACATGCACAAACGCAAAAACAAGCCCAGGGTGTGCACACGCATGTAAACCATGATCACACACATGACATATTGTTGTGAATGTCAGAGTGAGAGCAATCATTCTAGCACAAGAGCTTCTGGTTAAAGGGTTTGTAAAGGTTTATTTTTATTTTTTAAATAACAAACACACCATACTCACCTCCACTGTGCAGTTCCTTTTGCACAGAGTGGTCCCGATCCTCGTCTTCTGGGGTCCCTCGGTGGCTGTCTCGGCTCCTCCCTGCAAGAGCTAACCCCCCTCTGGGAAGCGCTCCCCCAATGGGGGTTAGTTTGCGGGCGCGCTCCCGTGTGATACAGTCGGTGGCCATAGCCGCCGAGTGTATCACTTGCCCCCCGGCGCACTGCGTTATTGATTTGATTGACAGCAGTGGGAGCCAATGGCTGCGCTGCTATCAATCATCCAATGAAGAGCCCACAAGAGCTGAGGGAAAGCAACGCGGGATCGCACCCATGGAGATTCGGGGCTCAGGTAAGTAAAACAGGGCTGGGGGGGGGGGGGGCGGAGAGTAAAAGGTGTTTTTTCACCTTAATGCATAGGATGCATTAAGGTGAAAAAACACAAACCTTTTCAACCCCTTTAAGTCTAAACTGATAAGCTGTAAAGGCTTTTAAAGCATATGGAGATTTTTTGGTACCGTCGTTTTTTGGCGATAGCATGGGCGCATGCACTAGGATTAATTTTATTATATTTTTTCCTGAAAATTTGCATTTAAAAAACAGTTGCGCAAATATCATTTGCAACTAACATCTTTTTATTCTACCGGCCTCTGCTTTCAGAAAATATAAAGGGCTAGATTCAGGTAGCCCTGCGTAACATTGTGCAGGCGTAACGTACCTCCGATACGTTACGCCACCGTAAATTAGGGCGCAAGTTCCGTATTCATAAAGAACTTGCACCCTAAGTTACTGTGGCGTAACGTATGTGGGCCGGCGTAACCCCGCCTAATTCAAATGGGGATTATGTGGGCGTGTTTTATTAAAATTATTGTTGACCCCGCGTATTTTACGTTTTTTACAAACGGCGCATGCGCCGTTCGTTAAAGAATCCCAGTGCGCATGCTCGAAATTCCGCCGCAAATCGTCATTGCTTTCGACGTGAACGTAAATTACGTCCAGCCCTATTCGCGAACGACTTACGCAAACGACGTAAAAAATTCAAAATTTGACACGGGAACGACGTCCATACTTAACATTGCGTACGCCTCATAGAAGCAGGAGCAACGTTACGCCGGAAAAGCCTTACGCAAATGACATAAAAAATTCCGCCGGGCGCACGTACGTTTGTGAATCGGCGTATCTAGGTCATTTGCATATTCTACGCCGAAAACAACGGAAGCGCCACCTTGCGGCCAGTGTAAATATGCACCCTAAGATACGACGGCGTAAGAGACTTCGATCTTAGCCTAATTTTGGCGTATCTTGCTTTCTGAGTACAGAAAGAAGATACGCCGGCGCAGCTTTGAATTTATGCGGCGTATCTATAGATACGCCGGCGTAAATTCTTGCTGAATCCGGCCCATATTGTCCTGTCGGTTGAAGTCATTTTATTACCAAAAATTACGATTTTTATATGTGTGCAAAAATGAAAAAAATTGGTCTAGAACTGATTACTTATGCTGGCCATTCATTATACGAAAAATCGGCCGAAATTCAGTAGTTCAGACAGTTAGTTCGTCTTTCGAACAGTTAGTGGGCACAAAATCGATAATCGTTGGGACGTTTTTGAGCCGAAAAAACGAAGGACAAGTTTTTTCTGCCGAACAAGCTATGAATCGGAAGGTTAATGTGTTTCCCGTCCGAACTTTCTGCACTAGGTATATTTAAAAAAAAAAAAAAAAAATTTTATTTATGTCCACTGAACGATTTATCGGTCATTACATGATGGCTCTGTCGTTTGCACTCACGGGGGAACGTTCGTTTTTCGAAAGTTCGTACGGACGATTTTTCATAGAGTGTATGGCCAGCATTACTCTAGCACCAACTTATTCTGTAGTGGTGTACAGTGAAAAGGTTCACAGGCAGTGGTTACAATACAGATCACATTAACAACTTGCCGACCAGCCGCCGTCGTTTTACGGCGGCAGGTCAGCTCCCCTGCGCGAGAGCACGTAGCTATACATCGGCCCTCGCGCAGGCCACCTAGGGAACATACTTAACCCCTTCCCCGCCCCTAGTGTTAACCCCTTCACTGCCAGTGGCATTTTTATAGTAATCCACTGATCGCTATAAAAATGCCAATGGTCCCAAAAATGTGTCAAAAGTGTCCGAAGTGTCCGCCATAATGTCACAGTACCGAAAAAAAATCGCTGATCGCCGCCATTACTAGTAAAAAAAAATATTAATAAATATGCCATAAAAATACCCCCTATTTTGTAAACGCTATAACTTTTGCGCAAACCAATCAATAAACGCTTATTGCGATTTTTTTAACGAAAAATATGTAGAATACGTATCGGCCTAAACTGAGGGAAAAAAATGTTTTTTTATATATTTTTGGGGGATATTTATTATAGCAAAAAGTAAAAAATATTATTTTTTTTCAAAATTGGCGCTCTATTTGAGTTTATAGCGCAAAAACTAAAAACCGCAGAGGTGATCAAATACCACCAAAAGAAAACTCTATTTGTGAGCCACGTCGCACGACCGCGCAATTGTCAGTTAAAGCGACGCAGTGCCAAGTCGCAAAAAGTGCTCTAGTCTTTGACCAGCAATATGGTCCGGGGGTTAAGTGGTTAAGAACATAACATGGATAGAAGGCCCATGTGTACAAAAGAGCAGAATTTCTTTAGAAATCACTTTTGCATGGCCTTATAAAGAAAACCCGTGTGCATATTTCCAGACCAATGACAACGTCATCAGTGGCAGTTCAGAAGTGAAGGTCACAAGGCAGCAGAATGTGGCGTGTGCAATTAAAGGAATATGGAGAATTTACATTGATAAAACTTTTCGGGACTCCGGTTTCGTTTAGGTAAGCACAATATAGCAACACTTTACGTTACATCCTATCAAGTTAGCGCTACAAATTGCTTACCTTGAGAACAGAGATGATTATTCGAGATTCTCCAGCTTGTATCGCAACAGAACTGAGTGTGGTCGTAGACGGCTGTCCAGACAAACTGCTTTCGCCAGACATGTTGTGCCAAAAATCCAAGTCCACAATTGTATTATGTATACAGAGGCTTAAAGGAACTGTCCTCCACCGTGGTCACACATAAAAATGAAGAGTAAAACTATTGGAAATCATTGAGCAGCAAAGCTCAGGCAGCCTTGAAAGCTGAAGCAAAGAACAGGAGGATAAAAATAGATGGTCCCATTGAGTTTATCATCATGCTGCCTGTGAGCTGACACACCCCTAACTTTAGAGCAGAGATCTGCTGGAACACTTGTACTATTATCAGAGATGTGGAGGCCGTCTTCAGTCCGTGGGCTTCTGATGCTGGACGAGCAAATGGAAAAAAATAAACTTCAATCACAAGAGCTAAATTTGCTGTCACTTTTCCTATCAGTGAAAATGTTATAATTAGCATTGTGGCTTTTTTATCTCCTGTGTGCATGGCTGTATTCATAGCTGGCTATAGGTACATACAGGGGTGGACTGACAACTCATGGGGCCCCCGGGCAATAGAAGATTATGGGGCCCCCGGGCTTACAGATGGCCACCACACCAGGAGGCAGTGCATAAGCAAGGCAGCTAAAATCTCAGGATTTTCACATCAAAAGCATGTCGGTTTTGGACATATCAGGGACAGATGTAAAAAAAACCACAGATTTTTACATAAAGTCCCTGGTTTTATTGAGCCTGGCAACCCTGATGGGGCCCCCTAGTGGCATGGGGCCCTCGGGCAGTGCCCGAGAGTCCCAATGGTCAGTCCGCCCCTGGGTACATACATCTACTGTCCAGTCATTGTTATCTGTCAATACAACTTCTTCAAGGGCCCGTACAGGAAACATTTTGATTTATTTTTTAATTGATTTGCTGTATAAACCTAGTAGTGAAAGCTGGCGCACAGATCCAGGGCTGGACTGGGACAAAAATTTGGCCCTGGACTTCATTCAGACTGGCCCACTTTGACAGGTCTCTCCCATGGCGGCTGGACAACTCCCGCACCCCCCTCCCTCGGCCACCCAAGCCCCCTCTCCCCCTTTACTAGCCATTCTACTTTATTAGAGTAGAATGGCTGGTACTGGTACTCTTATAGGCAGTACAAGTGGGGAAGCTAGACATTATTTCACCCGGGGCAAAGAATCAGTTTGGCGCCCCCCCCCCCCCTTATAGGACAAGATTAGGCAGAAGTGAGAAACTCCCAGGCCATAGCTGTTGAGTCAGCTAAAGAAACACAAAGCGGCGCCTTCTAAGCGTAGCAGTTGAGAAATGTATTTTAAAATTATAGTGGTATGTAAAAACCTACTCACAAAGCAAGTGTTAAGTCAGGCATGGGAACATTAGTGCTGTCATCCGCGGGGATCCCGGTGGAGGCAGTCGTCACTCGTGCTGAATCTCAGCTGTCTCCTTGCCACAAGCGGCAGCGGCGGCGGGGACCGAACGCTCTCGGAACCAAAGAGAAGGGAGCTGGTTTCCACGGTGTGCTGCTTCGCTGACGTCACTTCCGGGTGCGGGAGGATGCGCGCGTTCAGGACATTCGTGTCCCTTCATCAGGCAATCAGCTGTCTGTCCCCTCCCCCATGCTCCTCTGTTGTCCCCCCTGCTTCTCTGCTCCCCCCAGTTGAGCGCTGCGGGGAGGGAGAGGAGGTGAGCGCTGCGGGAAGGGAGAGACAAAGGAGTGGAGGGGGGCGGCGGTCTGCTGTCACTGAAGCCGGCCCACTGAGCCATCGGCCCACCGGGAAACTCCCTGTAGTCCCAATGGCCAATCCATTCCTGCACAGATCTTTTGCACTTATTTTCCCAGCAAGGGTGTATTTAGAAAAAGGGATTGTACATCATAGCTCCCAACTGTCCCTCGTTTGGAGGCAGGGCTGGCGCAAGGATTTTTGACACCCTAGGCGAAACCTATGTAGCGGCCTGCTACTTTCATAGCTGGCGCTGCCTTAAATTTAGAGGGTGGTCAGAGATTTAACTACGAATGATTAGATTGTTGGTAGAACACCAGCCACAAGATGGACTGTGGGTGTCTATAATAACGCAGTGCCGTGTCCTGAATAAATTGGGACAACAGATGTTAAGAATACAGAAAAAATTTACTTTATAGGCACCAATTATAAAAATACAAATACATTTATTAACATATAACCCGTGAAGGTTTGTTAAAAAAGAAAACACATACAATACAAAAAATTTAATATTAAAAAGAGAACTGCAGTAGCAACTGCAGAGACCATATATTGATCCAATAAAGGTCCAAAAAGAGTCAACACATCTCACAAGGGACATGAATAACTGTAATGCATGATACGACAACTGCTACCTCTGACTGTTTTGTTTTACCAAATTTGGGCCTCTGTTCCAGCCATGGTTGTACTGTGAGTGACCACTATTGTTGTCTGGGGTGTTGGTCCCACCCCAGGCCAAGGGTGGCAGGAGTCAAGCCAAGGTGTATTGGGTGTTTTTCCTCAGCAGCCAATCAGTGGGGGTTGATCACCTCGCTGTGCATGCTGAGGGAGAGTACTTAAGGGGCAGATGTCACTAGTTTGGGGTTGTCGCCCTAATGGCCAGGGGTGCGTGTTCAAGTGTTCCTGGCTCCGGGACCACGTTGGCCTGGGGTTGTGATCTACTATGTGGGCCTGGTAGTTAGACTGGGTCTACAATTGCAGCATGGTCCTGTGCTGTCCGTCCTGAGGGAGGAAGCCACTCGATGAAGAATCTGTCTTGGAGAGCACCGAGCACGAGGCTGGTATCTCAGGAGAGGCATTGAACTTCATCGAAGGACTCACGATTGCTGAGAGGCTGAGTGATGGTCGTCTGTCAGTTTTGAGTTCTCAAGTTTATTCAAGAGAGATCCGGATGCTTAATCCTGTGTTGAGAAGGATTCTGGACCGAATACATCTCCACCTTTGGGAAGATCTATAGCAGAGACTTTGATTAAGTTTCCGTGTGACATCCTGGCTGCTAAGGCTAGTGAGAGAGGCCTATCCAGGTGCGCAATACCCACTCTGGCTAGAGTGGCGACGAAAGCTACATTGCTGGAAGCAGGATTGTTTCCGAAACAAAGTTTCACACCTGAACCTACTACCTATTACCCTTCTACCTCTTCAGCTACTACTTTTATTCTTCTACCCTTTGGGTAATAAAGCACAGAAAAAGACACCTAAAGTGTTGACATTGCAGTTCTTCTCAACTATCATCATATACCCTAGACGGCGAAGGAATAGAGGTAATATGTTACTCAAAACAAACCAGCAGCTCCTTCGGGGGTAGTGCTACATCTAATTTTGCCACCCCCTTGACTCCACCCTGACCCCACCCCCTTTTCCCTGCCCATGTATAACCCACCTTTTTAATGAAGCGCCCAGCAAATGCTGCCTTGCCAGCGCCCATTAATGCAGCCTCATCAGCGCCCATCAAATACAGCCTACCAGTGCCCATCAATACAGCCTACCAGTGCCCATCAATTAATGTCTGCTTGCTTCCATTCATTCGGGAATCATGACACAGACACAGTCCTCTGCTAACGCTGAGCCTCTGACACATTTAGGTAGATTCACAAAGAGTTAGACCGGCTTATCTACAGATAAGCCGACCTAACTCTGAATCTAAGCCGGCCTATGTTTAAGTGTATTCTCAAACAGAGATACACTTAAACATACCTAAAATAGGCTGGCTTGCGCCATTCTATCTTAGGCTGCAATGTTTCTTTTGGCCGCTAGATGGCGCTGCCATTGTGGCCGGCCTAGATTATGTAAATGAGGGGAATACGCCGATTCCCGACGATTTACGAGCGTAAGCCGGGCCTACAGCGTCGAGTTACGTCGTTTCCGTATGCGATAGGCCGCCTAAAGTTATTCCACCTATGAGGTGGAATAACAATGTTAAGTATTGCCGCCGTTCCCGCCGCGAGGTTCGAATTTTTTACGTCGTTTGCGCAAGTCGTCCGCGAATCGGGATTTACGTCGTTTACGTACGCGTCGAAATCAATAGGCCCGTACGGCCTACTTAGCCACAATGCGCACAGGGAAATGTAGTCGCCCGGCGCATGCGCAGTGTAAAAAACGTCAAAAAACGTGAGGTCAAGCCTCATTTCAATAATACACGCCCCCCTTCACAGTCATTTGAATTAGGCGCGCTTACGCCCGCTCGTTTTAGGCTACGCCGGCGAAAATTTGAAGGTAAGTGGTTTGAGAATCACTTCTAACCTAAATAATTTTCAGGGGTGTAGCCTAAAAAAAGTAGGCTAGGCCGTCCTAATTTTAGGCCATTGTGTGTGAATCTACCCATATGTGCGAACAGAGCAGCGACTGCCTGCTGATGCTGAGACTTAGTTGCTTGCTGCAGAGAGAAGAGAGTTGAAACACCAGTGGCCGGGCGCCCTAGGCAGCATTGCGCCCTAGGCGCTGCCTAGTTTGCCTAGTGGTAGGACCGGCCCTGTTTGGAGGGACTGTCCCTCTTTTGAAACCACATACCTCTGTCCCTTGTGCAGCATCAGTGGGCTCTTTGAGTTCCATGTAACTGAGGCTGTGGCAAGGAAAGTGTCATTTGTCAGCATACTATGAGCTAAAAGGCATCCCTCTTTATTATTTCAGAAATTTGGGAGGTATGGTACCCAATTCTTGTTACCATACCAGTGGTCTCATGTTCCCCTAATAGCTAATATGTTTCCATAATAGATAACAAAGTCTGACGGACCAGATAAATTAAGGAAGTGGTACTGAACACAGTACCATCTTTATTTTCCCTAGAAAATGAAAACAACATGGATCAGATTTGAATCTGTTGTCTAGGTTGGGCAAACCCAGAAAAATGTAAAAGGCTGAACTTCAGCCAGAAATACACTATATTGCTAAAAGTATTGTGACGCCTGCCTTTACACACACATTTACTGTAATGGCATCCCAGTCTTAGTCCGTAGGGTTCAATATTGAGTTGGCCCACCCTTTGTAACTTTAACAGCTTCAACTCTTCTGGGAAGACTGTCCACAAGGTTTAGGAGTGTGTCTATAGGAATGTTTGACCATTCTTCCAGAAGCACATTTATGAGGCCAGGTACTGATGCTGGACAAGAAGGACTGGCTTATAGTCTCTGCTCTAATTCATCCCAAAGGTGTTCTATCGGATTGAGGTCAGGACTCTGTGAAGGCCAGTCAAGTTCCTACACCCCAAACTCGCTCATCCACACTATACTGCCAAAAGAATTGGGCCACCCCCAAAATCAATTGTTGAAAGAGGGACTATTGTGTGGGGTTGGTTTTCAGAGGTTGAGCTTGGCCTCTTAGTTCCAGTGAAGGTAACTCTTAAGGCGTTAGCATACCAAGACATTTTGGATAATTTCGTGCTCTCGGCTTTGTGGGACAAATTTGTGAATGGTCCCTTACTGTTCCAACATAACTGCACATCAGTGCACAAAGCAAGGTCTATAAAGACATGGATGAGCGAGTTTGGGGTGGAGGAACTTGACTGGCCTGACCTCAACCCGATAGAACACCTTTGGGATGAATTAGAGGCGAGACTGTGAGCCAGGCCTTCTCGTCCAACATCAGTGCCTGATCTCACAAATGTGCCTCCCATAGACACACTCCTAAATCTTGTGGATAGAGCTTTTATAGCTGCAAAGGGAGGGCCAACTCAATATTAAAACCTATAGACTAAGACTGGGATTACTTTTGGCAATAAAGTGAATTTTTTATAGGTGATTCCTTATCTTCAAACAGTTTAATTATGTCTTCCAATGCAGTCTTCCACCCAGTAATCACATTAGTAATCTTGCATAATAATTGTCCATTCCCATTTATTTCTGTTTTATAAGACCAGTGGGTGCTATCCTCAGTCTGCCCCAGACCCCCAGTCTTGCAAGACCCATGTGTAGCACATTCACAGAGAGGTGAGACAACCTGGCTCTCAGTCTAACTGACCTACTATGTAGTTTATTCATTAATATAATGGAAGGACCAGTCTCCTGGTCTGACCTGACAATTGTGTCGTTTATTCATTAATTGAGGACCCGGGTCCTGGTTTGACCCGACCACTGTGTGGTTAATTTACAGTGTGGTGGACAGAACCAAGCCCCGTATCTGGCCAGCCCAATAGATAGTTCCATCAGTGTCGTGAGAGGACCCAGGTGCAGGTCTGACCCTCCCACCACTAGCATCATTGGATTGACAGACCCATGTCCCTCCTTTAAGCAGCTGGGCAAAGCTGCAGGACCTGAAGAGGCTGTGACACATCATCCATTTACAACTAACATTGATTTCTCAGAAAAGAGGTAAGTAATAGAAATGCAAAGAACTGTGGATAAAGCCCTAATCTAAATGGCCCTGCCTTGAAAAGTCTGACAGGCAACTCATTGATGCACATTTGTGAGCCTGGAGATTTTGACCTAAAACTAAACTTTTATGCATCTCAAATTCTCAACTTTGACCACTTAACCCCCGGACCATATTGCTGGTCAAAGACCAGAGCACTTTTTGCGATTCGGCATTGTGCCGCTTTAACTGACAATTGCGCGGTCATACGACGTGGCTCCCAAACAAAATTGGCGTCCTTTTTCCCCCACAAATAGAGCTTTCTTTTGGTGGTATTTGATCACCTCTGCGGTTTTTCGTTTTTGCGCTATAAACAAAAATAGAGAGACAATTTTGAAAAAAAATTATATTTTTTACTTTTTGATGTAATAAAAATCCCCCAAAAATATATATATAAAAAAAAAAATTTCCTCAGTTTAGGCCGATACGTATTCTTCTACATATTTTTCATAAAAAAATCGCAATAAGCGTTTATTGATTGGTTTGCGCAAAAGTTATAGCGTTTACAAAATAGGGGGAATTTTTATGTCATTTTTATTAATATTTTTTTTTTTACTAGTAATGGCGGCGATCAGCGATTTTTTTTCGGTACTGCGACATTATGGTGGACACTTCGGACACTTTTGACACATTTTTGGGACCATTGGCATTTTTATAGCGATCAGTGCTATACAAATGCATTGTATTACTATAAAAATGCCACTGGCAGTGAAGGGGTTAACACTGGGGGGGGGCGGCGAAGGGGTTAAGTATGTTCCCTGGGTGTGTTCTAACTGTAGGAGGGGGTGGACTGACATGGGGAAATTACTGATCTTCTGTTCATACATTGTATGAACAGAAGATCAGCATTTCTCTCCCTGACAGGAGTGGGAGCTGTGTGTTTACACACACAGCTCCCGGTCCTCGCTCTGTAACGAGCGATCGCGTGTGCCCGGCGGCGATCCCGCCCACTGGGCACTCGCACGTATAGCTACAGGCTCTCGCGCAGGGGAGCCAACCTGCCGCCGGAAAACTACGGCGGCTGGGCGGCAATTAGTTAAAACACATTCCATAACTCCTATGGTAATGAGTTACCTTTCTGAAATTTGTTTTACTAATGTATAAGAGAGTACAAAATAGTTAGACACCAAACCAGAAGGATAATAAGATAAATTATTATTATTCAGGATTTATATAGCACCAACAGTTTGCGCAGCACTTTACAATATAATGGGAGACAGTGCAATAACAACATAAGGAATAGGGGGCCCCTGCTCATGGAGTTTACAATCTAAAGTAAGGGGAGGTGGTAAAAAAGGTAATGAATGCAAGGAAGGATCTAAAGGAGGTGGCCAAAGTACAGTTTTTAGGTGGAGGAGGGGTAGGCTTCTCTAAAGGCAGACATGGTAGAAGCTAATTTAAAATACTGGGCTAGGGAGTTCCAGAGAAAGGAAGAGGTTCTGAAGAAGTCCTGGAGGCACGCATGGGAACAGCGGAGCTAGAGAGAAAGATGTCTAAAAGGAGCAGAAGGGACAATTTGGGTGATATCTGCAGATAAGGTTGGTAATGTAGCTTGGGACCAGTGTTGTGGATGGTTTTGTATAATGTGGTTAGTATTTTTATTTTTTTCAAATTTTTTTATTTATAAACAAACAGAGGAGCCGGTCCGCTCCGGACCACAACATATACATACGGTCCAGCAGTGTCCACAAAATCAATATACAAACAAGGGGAAGGCCGCACAAGATATAACATCACAGGTGTAGCATTTGGCTGGCCTCACTTGCGGGTCTCTGTAGGATCCCCGCCTTCCAAAGATGGCAGCGAGGTTCCTAGACTGAGAGCCTCTTCAACTCCCCTGCGTACCACTCGGGGCAGTTTTGACATGCTAATTCTGGCTCTCTGAGGTAGCGGGCGTAGCCGCCCATAAATGTATGTGGAACCAAAAAACCGGGGTTCGGGGGGTCCAGCTCCCTCTTCCATTTTCTGTATTTTCCTCGAGGAAGTGAAATGTAAGGGTAGCAGAGGTACCCAGGGAAAGAAAGAAAGATAGGTGAAGGGAAAGAGAAGAGGGGAGGGGGGGGGCTGCGCAAGCACGGGCATCCCAAAGCGCCCCCTAAGGGCGTAATTTACACAAAGAGTTTTGTAGGGTCGGCAGATTAATTTCTATTACTTTGCTGCTAAACCAGGTTCAGTCCGCATCTCTAAGGGACTGTCCCTCTTCCGAGTATTTAAACACATTCCAGATCTGCCATGTTTTGGTGTATGTTTCCTGTCTTTGCTGCCCAGAGAGGATCAGGTCCTCCATGTAGCTGATCTCGTCAACCTTTTTGAGCCAGAGAGCTATTGTCGGCGGTGGTTAGTATTTTGAATTATATACTTTGGGCTAGTGGGAGCCAGTGAAGGGATTGGCAGAGAGGAGCAGTGGCCACAGACCAGTTGGTAAGGTGTATAAGCCTAGCAGCAGCATTCATGATAGAATGAAGGGGAAACAGCCTGTGTAAAGGTAGGCCAGTGAGGAGGGCGTTGCAGTAGTCAAGGCAGAAAATAACCAAGAAATAAATAAGTTGTTTTGGGGTGTCATTAATTAAGAAGGGGCAAATTCAAGACACATACAAACTGTTATGTTGCTCAGCAAATGTGAGATATAATAAGAGGCTGAGGTGGGGAGTAGAGAGATAGATCTGGGTGTTGTCAGCATTGAGGAGGTATTAGAAGCCATGGAAGGTTATCAACTGGCACAGGGAAAAGGTGGAAATATATTATATTTGGTATCTAACAATTTGTAATTTTATTCTGTTAAATAACATGCTGGTTTTTGGATTGTGAACCAGGATAGATGATATTAAAAGCAAGGTTTGGTGTATTCAAAAAAAATAATATCTATATGCACCTCACCAGGTTGCAGCATCGGTATGATTTTATAACTGTCTCACAGAGCTGACAGTGAGCTTTAGTCCAGTATAAGCTAACTCTGGGTCACAGGAGTACACAAGTCAGGGCACTCTTTTGACTCAGAAGAGAAGTATGACCAAGAAAACGTTGGCTGTACTTCTTTTAAGGGTACTGCTCTGAACCAAAAACCAAACAGACTTAAAGGGGTTATAAAGACAAAAATATTTTCCTCTTAAATTAAAGTCTGACAGTAGCTGATAAAGTAAAAATTAATGTTTTGCATTATAACTAGTTTGATACCTGTTGAAATCAAGCTGTTTTATTCACCTCCGTCACTCCTGAATCATTATTCTCACTGACTTCCTGGTTTGCGGTGCGCATTCATTCTTGCTACATCACGCTCTAATGGGAACTACAGTTCCCATTAGGCTTAGCCTCCATGCCTGTGAGGGATAAGAGAGCATCTTCACGCAGGGCTGTAGTCATAGGGAGGGGGTGAGCACATTCTGCTTTCCACCATGCAAAACGGCTCAGATGCTGGTGGAAAGCAAGAAGAGGAGAGACAGGAAATGGCATTTTCAAACCTGGATTACTGTATTTTGGAGGTCAAAAGGAAAAACGAGGTAAGTGATATTTAAATGCTCTAGCTTACAGCAATCAATTGATCTAATAAAAAACGAACCTTTAGTGTTCCTTTAATTTAAGCATTTTTTCCACTTTTAAAAAATCTTTCTTTTACTGTTGCTTATGTCTATGTTGTAATATTTTCTGTAAATGTTTCCTGCACCTTCTTTAATTTTCTTTAAAACAATATGTAAAGTTTATAAAAAAACACGAGAACCACTTACTGCGTATGAACAATACAAGACTCTAACAATAACTGTCCAATCAATAATTTTACTAAGCCTCAAATGTTTGCTTCTTTTATCTTTCATGATGTACCTTCACACCTCACTGTCCATTAGCAGGGTGGTGTCATGTACAGGGCCGGTGCAAGGATTTTTGACACCCTAGGCGAAATCTAATTTTGCCGCCCCCCTTGGCTCCACCCTAGACTCCACCCCTTTGCCCTGCCCATGTACATCCCAATTTTTTTTTATATTGTGAAAGATAATGTTACATCGAGTAAATTGATACCTAATATGTCACGCTTCAAAATTGCATCCACAAGTCCACAGGCGACTTTTAAAAAATTCTACAGGTTGCATATTTTGAGTTACAGAGGAGGTCTAGGGCTAGAATTATTGCTCTCGCTCCAACGATCGCGGTGATACCTCACATGTATGGTTTGAACACCGTTTACATATGCAGGCGCTACTTACGTATGCGCTCACTTCTGCGTGCGAGCTTGGCGGGACGGGCGCGTTTTCTGGCTCCTAACTTTTTTAGCTGTCTCCTAGATTTCAAGCAAATTTGTCAAACCCTGGTCTCACCTATGCCCATCAAATACAGCCTCACCCACGCCCATCAAATTGCATTTTACCAATGCCCATCAAATGCCATCTCACCAGCACCCATCATATACAGTCTAAGCGGTGCCCATCAAATACAGTCTAAGCGGTGCCCATCAAATGCCATCTCACCATCGCCCATCAAATACAGTCTTACCTGTGCCCATCAAATACAGTCTTACCTGTGCCCATCAAATACAGTCTTACCTGTGCCCATCAAATACAGTCTTACCTGTGCCCATCAAATACAGTCTTACCTGTGCCCATCAAATGTCATCTCACCATCGCCCATCAAATACAGTCTTACCTGTATACCTCAAATATAGCCTCACCAGCACCCAAATTCCATCTCACCTATGCCCATCAAATTCCATCTCACCTATGCCCATCAAATTCCATCTCACCTATGCCCATCAAATGCCATCTCACCTGTGCCCATCAAATGCCATCTCACCCGTGCCCATCAAATAGTCTCACCCATGCCCATCAAATAGTCTCACCCGTGCCTATCAAATAGTCTCACCCGTGCTCATCAAATACAGCCTCACCCGTGCCCATCAAATACAGCCTCACCTGCGCCCATCAATGTTGCTACATCAGTGCCAATCAATGTAAATCAATCTCTGGGGGGGGGGGTAGATATTTTAATATACACATACATTTTAAAAAAAATATTGTCATCACATACACAATGTACAAAAGTTTTAGCAACTCACCACACCAACTTGAATGGTGAACCCTGTGGTGGCTGCCTGTTCCTCACTCACATGACATCGCCTCTGCTGTGTACCTGCCTGCTACCTCTGTGGCATGGTGCCTCTTCCAGGCTCCACCTGTCCCCCAAGCCCGGGGAGCTGCCGCCAGGTGCCACAGTAATCCCATGATGCATTGCGGGGCATCCTCCATGTCTGCAGCTCCAGTCCACACTGACACGGCCAGGAGAGGAGGGGGCGCTGTACACACAGTCAGTGAGGACAGAGAGAGGAGAAGGGAGGGGCTGCTGCTGCCTGGGATCATTCTGAAATCATCCTAGAGTGGAGCATACAGGGCACGGTCACACACACAGTGACAGGACGTACACACACAGCGAGGAGCGCCCTGGGTGGGAGGGGTTGCAGCCGGGACCTATCCATCCATGACATGCGACACTGATTTCATGCTCAGAGCGGAGAACTCGAGCCGCACGGGGGTCTCGTCTACCTAGGTCACGGTGCTGCTTGAAGCTCTGTGTGGAGGACAGTGCTGTGCTGTAATTTTAAAACTAGCGGCGGAGCGCCTTAGGCTGCAGTGCGCTCCAAGCGGTCGCCTAATCCGCCTAGTGGTAGAGCCGGCCCTGGTCATGTACTCAGTTGGAGGCAGAATTGACAAGAGGGCTTCCCGTGCAGCTAAATGACGAGCACCCCTTGAGATGAGAACAGGGAGTGCAAAGTTCAAAGATGCACCAATACCGATTAGGTAGACCTGCCGGAGGTTGCTTGCAGGGATGTCTAGTGGATAGCGGTCAGCTGATATGTCAGGACTATTACATAGTCAGTCAGGTTGAAAAAAGACACAAGTCCATCTAGTTCAACCAACAAAGGGAAAGATATATATATATTTCTATACCCAGAGTTAATCCAGAGGAAGGAAAAAAAAAAAAAATTCATTCCTGATCCCCCGAGAGGGAATCGGATATTCCATGGATCAACTTTATCTATAAATTTTAGTATCCAGTTATATTATGTACATTTAGGAAAGAATCCAGGCCTTTTTTAATGCAATCTACTGAGCTGGAGAGAACAAACTCTTGGGGGAGTCTATTCCACATTTTGACAGCTCTTACTGTGAAGCAACCTTTCCAAATTTGGAGATTAAATCTTTTTTCCTCCAGACGTAAAGTGTGCCCCCTTGTCCTCTGTGATGAGCTTAAAAGGAATTACTCAACACCAAGTTCGCTATATGGACCCCTTATGTTATTGTACATGTTGATCATATCCCCCTTAATGTCCTCTTCTCAAGAGAGAATAAATTCAGTTCTTCTAATCTTTCCTCATAGCTGAGCTCCTCCATGCCTCTTATCAGTTTGGTTGCCCTTCTCTGCGCTTTCTCCAGTTCCCCGATATCCTTTTTGTGAACTGGTGCCAAAAACTGAACTACATATTCCAGATGAGGTCTTACTAATTATTTGTACAGGGGCAAAATGAAATCTCTCTCTCTGGAGTCTCTGCCTCTCTTAATACAAGAAAGGACTTTGCTCACTTTGGAAACCACAGCTTGGCATTGCATGCTATTATTAAGCATATGATCTACCAAAACCCCCAGATCCTTCTATACTATGGATTCCCCCATTTGTACTCCCCATAGTAGGCATGATGCATGCATATTCTTAGCTCCCAAGCGCATCATTTTATATTTATCAACATTAAACCTCATTTGCCACATAGTCGCCCAAATAAATGGTGCATTGAGGTCGGCTTGTATGTAAGAGACATCCTGCAAGGACGTTATTCCACTGCATAGCTTGTCAGCCTGCAAATGCTGACATTTTTCTTTTAATCCCAGACCCAATATCATTTATATATGTATTAAAAAGTAAGGGTACCAACACTGAACCTTGGGGTACACCACTTATAACCTTCGAACATTCAAAGTATGAATAATTACCCACTACTACTGATTTTTCCAAGCCTGTAGACTTTACCTTACATATTAGCCATGTGTGGGGAACTGTGTCAAACGCTTTTGCAAAATCCAAGTGCACAGCGTCCACAGCCACCCCTCTGTCCAAAGTTTTACTTACCTCCTCATAAAAAGAAATCAGATTTATTTGACAACTTCTGTCTTTCACAAATACACGCTGTCTGTTGCTTAAAATACTTTTTTCCAGCAAGAAATCATCTATGTCGTCTTTTATTTAACTCTCTAACAGGTTTATAGTTACTTGGTAAAGACTTTGATCCATTTTTAACCACTTGCCGCCCGCCAATGACAGATTGACGGCGGCAAAGTGGTTGTAGAATCCTGACCGGACATCATATGACGTCCTCAGGATTCTGAGCCGCTGCGCGCCCCCGGGGGCGCGCATCGCGGCGATCGTTGTTGCGGGGTGTCAGTCTGACACCCCGCAACACCGATCTCGGTAAAGAGTCTCTCACGGAGACTCTTAACCACGTGATCAGCCGTGTCCAACCACGGCTGATCACGATGTAAACAGGAAGAGCCGTCGATGGCTCTTCCTCACTCGCGTCTGACAGACGCGAGTAGAGGAGAGCCGATCGGCGGCTCTCCTGACAGGGGGGTTCGCGCTGATTGTTTATCAGCGCAGCCCCCCCTCGGATCGCCACATGGACCACCAGGGATGCCCACCAGGGAAGGGCAAAACCCAAAAAAAGTAAAAAAAAAAAGTAAAAAAAAATAATAATAAAAGTCTGAAAAAAAAAAAATGGGAAAAAAAAAAAAGATGCAAAAAAAAAAAGATGCCAATCAGTGCCCACAAATGGGCACTGACTGGCAACAAGTAAATCAGTGCCGCCCCACAGTGTCCATCAGTGACGCCCCACAGTGTCCATCAGTGCCACCCCACAGTGTCCATCAGTGCCACCCCACAGTGCCCATCAGTGCCACCCCACAGTGCCCATCTGTGCCGCCCATGAGTGCCCATCTGTGCCGCCCATGATTGCCCATCTGTGCCGCCCATGAGTGCCCATCTGTGCCGCCCATGAGTGCCCATCTGTGCCGCCCATGAGTGCCCATCAGTGCCGCCCATGAGTGCCCATCAGTGCCGCCCATGAGTGCCCATCAGTGCCGCCCATGAGTGCCCATCAGTGCCGCCTATGTGTGCCCATGAGTGCCGCCTATGTGTGCCCATCAGTGCCGCATACCAGCGCCACCAATCAGTGCCACCTCATCTGTGCCCGTCAGTACTACCTTGTCGATGTCCATCAGTGCCATCTCATCTGTGCCACCATATCAGTGCCCGTAATTGAAAGAGAAAACGTACTTATTTACAAATAAAATTACAGAAAAAAATAAAAACGTAATCTTTTTCAAAATTTTCAGTCTTTTTTTAGTTGTTGCGCAAAAAAAAAAATCGCAGAGGTGATCAAATACCACCAAAAGAAAGCTCTATTTGTGGGTAAAAAAGGACGCCAATTTTATTTGGGTACAGTGTAGCATGACCGCGCAATTGCCATTCAAATTGCGACAGTGCTGAAAGCTGAAAATTGGCTTGGGCGGGAAGGTGTATACGTGCCCTGTATGGAAGTGGTTAAATAAAGGTACCACATTGGCCTTACGTCAATCCAGTGGTACCATGCCAGTCATTAACCACTTAAGACCCGGACCATTATGCAGGTAAAGGACCTGGCCAGTTTTTGCGATTCGGAACTGCGTCGCTTTAACTGACAATTGCGCGGTCGTGCGATGTGGCTTTTTTCCCACAAATAGAGCTTTCTTTTGGTGGTATTTGATCACCTCTGCGGTTTTTATTTTTTTGCGCTATAAACAAAAATAGAGCGACAATTTTGAAAAAAAAATCAATATTTTTTACTTTTTGCTATAATAAATATCCCCAAAAAAGATATAAAAAAAAAAAATTCCCTCAGTTTAGGCCAATATGTATTCTTCTACCTATTTGTGGTAAAAAAAAATCGCAATAAGCGTTTATCGATTGGTTTGCGCTAAATTTATAGCGTTTCCAAATAGGGGATAGTTTTATGGCATTTTTTTTAGAATTTTTTTTTTTTACTACTAATGGCAGCGATCAGCGTTTTTTTTCGTGACTGCGACATTATGGCGGACACATCAGACAATTTCGACACATTTTTGGGACTATTGTCATTTTCACCACGAAAAGTGCTTTAAAAACACAAGTTACAAAACACTCAACATTAAAAATCCCATTGTTTTATGTCTCTCGCTCGAAAAAGCACAGGAGCTTCTTTTCAGGCATACTTGGCCGTTGGGGCCAAAAACACGTGATCCTGCCTCAAAGAAGCTTCTGTATGGTGCATTGCACCTAAAACACACAAAAAAGGCCTTTAAAATCATCTGAATACGCTATGATCAGATGTGAATGTAGTCTTATGCCTCGTACACACTGCCAGGAGAGCATTTGGCCGGGAACCCCGGCCGTGTGTATGCTCCCTAGGAGTTTTCCAGTCAGGAAAACAGCCGGGAATCCCGACGGGAAAATAGAGAACCTGGCTCTCTATTTTCTCGTTGGGATTCCCGGCAGAGTGTTTCCTGCTGAGAAAACCGGTCGTCTGTATGCTTACCTGTTCGAAGGTAAACCTGCGCATGCTCGATAAGCCTTCACCGCATTATTGGTAGCATACATGGCATAGTGTAGGGTGTAGCAAGATGGCGGCGACGGCATCGAATATGACGAGCGCCGGCTCATCGTAGTCGATGACGTCACCGCGTTCTTGCCATTCAAAAGAACGGCGGTTCTTTTGAGTAGCCGTCTGTATGCACCATTTGACAAGCCAAGTTTGCCAAGAATCCCGTCAGGAAAACAAATGTTTTTTTCCTGACGGGATTCCTGGCCGTGTTTACAGAGCTTAACAGTCAAGTTTGGGAAAGAGTGGAGAAGAGTGATTATTATCTTAGTGGGAAAAAATTATATTATTTTAGTGGGGAAGAGTTAAAAGCTCTTAAACATGTATTGCAGTCTGTGTCCCTATTCTGGAGATTTCCCACCACTTCTAGTCATTCTGTCACAAGAGGAACCAATAAAGTATCCTCAACCACTACACAAATAATTAATAGTTTTTATTGCTGATTGTAATGCCCTGTACACACGATAGGTTCGTCTGATGAAAACGGACGATGGATTTTTTCATCAGATATCCGATGAAGCTGACTTTCATCAGTCTTGCCTACACACCATCAGTTAAAAATCCGATTATGTCCAACGTGGTGACGTAAAACACTATGGGCTAGATTCAGGTAGAAATAGGCGGGCGTAGCGTATCTCAGATACACTACGCCGCCGTAAGTTTGAGCAGCAAGTCCTGCATTCACATAGAACTTGCGCTGAAACTTACGGTGGCGCAGTGTAACTGGGCCGGTGTAAGCCCGCCTAATTCAAAATAGGCTGGTTGGGGGCGTGTTTTATGTAAAATACTGGTGACCCCACGTATTTTAAGTTTTTAATGAATGGCGCATGCGCCGTCCGTGGACCTATCCCAGTGCGCATGCTCCAAATGACGTTGGCAAATCGTCATGCTTTTGACGTGAATGTAAATTACGGCCAGCCCCATTCACGGACGAGTTACGCAAACGACGGAAAATTTTGAAATTTCGACGTGGGAACGACGGCCATACTTAACATTGGCTGCGCCATGTTTTTGGTGGAATAACTTTACGCCTGAAAACCCCTTACGTAAACGGTGTATCTTTACTGCGACGGCCAGGCGTACGTTTGTGAATTGGCGTATATAGCTGATTTACATATTCTAGGCGTAAATCAGCGTACATGCCCCTAGCGGCCAGCGTAAATATGCAGTTAAGATACGACGGCATAGGAGACTTATGCCGGTCGTATCAGTTTGAGCATACGCTTAAAGTTGCGACGGCAGGGATTCGGACTTACCACGGCATATCTACTGATACGCCCGTCGTAAGTCTATGTGAATCCACCCCTATGACGTGCTGAGAAAAATTAAGTTCAATGCTTCCGAGCATGCATCGACTTGATTCTGAGCATGCGTGGATTTTTGACCGATGGATTTCCCCACAGACAATCGTTTTTTTCTATCGGTTTTTTAACCATAAGAAAATTTTAAAACAGGTTCTATTTTTTTTCACCGATGGGAAAAAAAATGATGGGGCCCACACGTGATTGGTTCGTCCGATGAAAACGGTCCATCAGTCCGTTTTCATCAGACAAACCGATTGTGTGTACAGGGCATTATTCACCTTATGGCATTATTTATTACTTGGGTTTTACATGTATGGAAAGAGCCTCTTGTCTCTGTCCAGACAGTAATAAAAAAAACCTGACTTAGGTTCTGACCTTCCCCACTCATTGCAAAACCAAAAAGCCACAATGTTTTGTCTGGGTTTGTAGCCACAAGACTTTTTCTTATTAATAACTGTATTGCTTCTGACAGTTTCTGTAATTTCAAAGTAGAACACTTTTTTCCCTTAATCACGTCATCCATCTTGTTACAGCTACAATTTGTCAAATTATATCTATTTTGTTATTATTCACAAAAATAACATCCTTTCGAGAAAAATAAAATCAAAGCGCACGATAAGAATAGATAAGTAAATCTGAGATCCTGAAGAGTGACTGCAGTCCACAAGCTGTTTTACTAGAAGTAGCAGACATACCAGGAGTTGCTTTTGGTTGTAGATGACAGCTGTGTGATATCTTGCAACAGAGCAGCTGGGAGAGGGACCCAGGACAGGAGCGAGGGCATATATCTGTCAGCCTTCACCACATTGTACTATCTCCAGGCTAAACAACTTGGAGTGTCTGCATTCATTACTACTTGGCACAGTGTTAGCTGTTGAATGCACATTAATAAGGGACATCTATAATTTTTTGATGTGGTGGAGCAGCGTTTTCAGTATATGCAAGATCTGTAATATGTTGTTCTGGCTTATTAACATGACAAAATTACAAAAGAAAGGACATTTAATGAATATTTATTATATTGGCAGAATGGTAGTTCTTTCCAGGGTATACAGACTAGAGGAAAACTTTGATAAATTTCAAAATAAAAACCAGTAGAACCATGCCAAATAACTAACTACTTTTACCTTTGTTTTTTTGTGCTAATCACCCACCCCCCACATCCCCCTGGGTTGTTTGGGTCCTCCCGCCCTGCTCCAGTAAGAAGGGAAGGAAAGAGTATGCTCTAGATCAGGGGTCTCCAAACTTTTCAAAGGGCCAGTTTATTGTCCTTCAGACTTTAGGAGGGCCGGATTGTAGCCAGCGGGGGCAGAAAATGTCTCAGGCCCAGCACCGGTGAGAATAAATATGGTCTCAAGGTTGGTGATCAGTAGGAGGAGGAGTAGGGCCCATATCAGTAGGATAAATAGTATCCCATCATTGATATCAGTAGAAGAAATAGTGCCCCCTTGTTGGTGTCAGTTGGAGGAATAGTGCCCCAAGGGCCGGATAAAGGCTAGCAAAGGGCCACATCTGGCCCTCGGGTCACAGTTTGGAGACTGCTGCTCTAGGGAAATGTGATTAGCCTGATGGACGCAACGACTGGGTGCTAGCCCTGGCTCGCTTCTGTGACACTGAAACCCAAACAAAATTGGCTGCACCCCATGGTCATTCCAAGAAACGTTATTATGCAATCTTCAGAAAAAAGGGACCACTAACAGGATACAGTCAAGCTAGAACTGGTTAATGCATTTCACACAGACTATAGGAAAACTTTTAGCAAAAAAACAAACAGTAGAACCATGCCAAGTAAATAACTACTTACTTATACCCTTGGTCTTTTTTTAGTGCTACCCCCTGAGGAGCCACTGGATTGTTTGGTTCCTCCTGGCCTGCTCCAGTGATAAGACCCCCCCCCCCCCCAATACCTGGACCCAAGTAAAACAGACATACCTAGAAACAGCTTCAATTGAATTTATTAAAGATGCTAAAAGCCATGTAAGGAAAAATTGGTTATAGCCAAACGGCAACCATTAATTACCCAGCTGCCTGTAAAATAGCAAGACCAAACACACTAGACAGGGGGGTAAAAGGAATGATTGTGGCATACAAAAAAACTCCACAATAAAGTTAAATACAATATTAATAACAATAAAAACAGTGATGCAATCTAAGAACTGGAAGAATGCCCTAGTCAGGGGTGTGTGCCAAGGCTGAGGCCCACATGAGAATGTAAAATAAGGCAACATCTATTTGGGTCCGCTTTCATGGGCTTGTGGAAGCCCCATGCCCTTTTTTCTGGAAGTATAGGGGGATCAGGGGCGGACTGACCATTCGGGCACTCAGGCACTGCCCGCGGACCCCATGCCACTAGGGGGCCCCATCAGGGTTGCCAGCCTCAATAAAACCAGGGACAGTATGTAAAAATCTGTGTTTTTTTTAAATCCCAAGATTATAGCTGCCCCACCTCTCCAGTACCTTTTCAATGTGTGTATGTGTATTCTGTGTGTATAAATACTGTGGGGGTTATTTACGAAAGGCAAATCCACTTTGCACTACAAGTGCAAAGTGCACTTGAAATTGCACTGAAAGTGCACTTGGAAGTGCAGTCGCTGTAGATCTGAGGGGTAGATCTGAAATGAGGGGAAGCTCTGTTGATTTTATTATCCAATCATGTGCAAGCTAAAATGCTGTTTTTTTATTTTCCTTGCATGTCCCCCTCGGATCTACAGCGACTGCACTTCCAAGTGCACTTTCAGTGCAATTTCAAGTGCACTTTGCACTTGTAGTGCAAAGTGGATTTGCATTTAGTAAATACCCCCCTGTGTGTTTATATTGTGTGACTGTGTGTGTATCCTGTGTATGTATACTGTATGTGTGTGTGTGTATACTGTGTGGCCCCATAATCTATTGCCTGGGGGCCCTATAATTTCCTATTGCCTGGGGGCCCCATAATTTCCTATTGCCCGGGGGCCCATGAGTTGTCAGTCTGCCCCCGAAGGGGATTTTATTATTATATAGGTTACTGTCTCTTTTGAAATTTTGGACAATGACAGTTCATGGAAGTTTCTAGAATTGATAAGGAGCCCTATAAATAGGAATGAGCTCCCAGTTACAAGCCTTGGCAAAAGAGCCCTCCCTTCCCACCCTTGTCGCTGGTACTTATGTGGTTGGTCACCCTGGATAGCTAGGGGGGGACATTTATTGTTATTTTAGTTCAAGATGGCTCAAGTTCCAATAACTGAGCTTATATGGATTTAAATATTTACTTTATTGTGTTTGAATAAATATTCATGAATTGTTTTAATTGCAAACCAATATAATAAGTATCGCAAGCATTATCTTCCAATATTTGTGTTGTGTTTTTATTTTGCGGCTGTGTTGGGGGAAAATATTGTTCAGGTTTAGGGGGTGGGCTGCCTGCAATCCCATGGGAGTTTGTCCTCCGAGGGCAGGTCAGATACCAGCAGCCATGTTGGTTATCTCTGCAGACTAAGTTTCCCACCTGGAAACAACAAACTCTGTAATCTCCTCTTCCTTTTTCTTACTAGGTAAATCAACTGTTACAGGATGGGGGGGGGGGGGCAGAGCATTAGGTGCAAACTTCAGTTTTTAGGCTACAAACAAGTACACTAGGCAAATAGCAATGTGATTTAAGGTAGATATTAAGGTAAAAAAAAACATATTTTTGTTATTTTTGATATAATAAGGGCAAGTTCTTTAGTCACATGCCCCCTGCCGCCATCCCCCTCTGCCACCAACACCCCCTGCCTTGCCACAATCTCCCTTTAATCACCCCCTGCCACCATCCCCCTCTGCGGTGCCACCAACAACCCCTGTCTCCATCCCCCACCCTCTGCGGTGCCACCAACACCTCCTGCCTCCAATCACCCCCTGCCTGCCACTAACACCCCCCTGCCTCTAATCTCCCCCTGCCTCCATTGCCCCCTGCCTCCATCCCCCTCTGCGGTGCCACCGCAGCCACCGTCACCCCCTGCCTCCAATCACCCCCTGCCTCCAATCTCCATGCGCAGTTCCATGCCGAACCGATCTCGGCTATTTTTACTGGCACATTCCTGCAACCACGGACATTTACGAACGGGGGAAAAAAGTGCCCGTTTTCACGAACTGTCCGTAAAAATACGGATGGTTGGCAACACTGCATCAAGGCCTGGTCCCTCTGTGTTGTAGCAGATCCCAATATGGGAAATCCAGCTGCAAGGTGAAGGACATGAAGTGCACCTGACCTCCCTTTCCAACAGGGACACCATCACTCGCTTCCATCTCCGGACTGGCTATCTTTCCCTGATAGTGCGTATTAACCCTGAAGGTTAAAGTGTGTGATAATACAGATGTGCTTGGCTTAGGAAAGTTCCTTTATAACATATTTAGAAACCTTTAATTGGTTTAACAATTCTTGAACAACTGGTTACACAATATAGCACCTTTCACATTGGTGTGCTTTTGCTGTGCTTTTCCAGATCGACAAAGGCAATGAAAACTATTTCCCATTAAATGCTACAGTAGGGAACATAATTATTTGACCCCCTGCAGATTTTGTAAGTTTGCCCACCCACAAAGAAATGAAGGGTCTATAATTTTTTATCATAGGTATGTTTTAAATCAACTAAAAACCCTGAAAAAAACACATAAAACAAATGTTATAAATTACGTCACAGTTTAGTAAGTAAAATAAGTATTTGATTCCCAAGCAAAACATGACTTAGTGGGTGGAGAAACCCTTGTTGGCAAGCACAGAGGTAAGACATTTCTTGTAGTTGGTTACCAGGTTTGCACACAGATCTTCTTTAAATCCTTAAGGTTTCTTGGCTGTGTCTTGGCAACTCGAAATTTCAGCTCCCTCCATACATTTTCTATATGATTAAGGTCTGGAGACTGACTAGGCCATTTCATGACCTCAATGTGCTTCTTCTCGAGCCACTCCTTTGTTGCCTTGGCAGTATGTTTTTGGTCATTGTCATGCTAGGAAGACCCACCCACGACCCATCTTCAGTGTTCTGGCTGAGGGAAGAAGGTTCTCATTCAAGACTTTACAATACATGGCCCCATCCATTGGTCCCAAAGCATAATGTTTCCACCTCCATTCTTGACTGTAGGGATGGTGTTCTTAGGATCATTATAGTCGGCATTTTTCTTTCTCCAAACACGGCAAAACAAGTTAATGTCAAAGAGCTCAATTTTGGTCTCATCTAACCACAGCATTTTTTCCCAATCCTTCTCTGAATCATTTAGATGTTCATTGCCATGACTGTACACGTGCCTTTGTGAGGGGGACTTGCCGTGTTTGGAGGAAGAAAAATGCTGACTATGACCCTAAGAACACCGGGCCAGATTCACAGAAGAGATACGACGGCGTTTCTCTGAAACGCCGTCGTATCTCTCAGAGTATCTATGCGACTGATTCATAGAATCAGTTACGCATAGATATCCCTGAGATCCGACAGGTGTAATTGTCTTACACCGTCGGATCTTAGGATGCAGTACCTCGGCCGCCGCTGGGTGGAGTTTGCGTCGTATTCCAGCGTCGGGTATGCAAATGAGGTTTTACGGCGATCCACGGCGGTTTTTCGCGGTCGTTACGTCGTTGCTAGTCTAGTTTCCCGTCACAAAGTTAGTCGTCGTTTTACCTGCCCTAACTTTACACAGCCCATGTTAAAGTATGGCTGTCATTCCCGCGTCGAATTTAAAAAAAAAAATTATTGCGTAAGACGTCTGGGAATACGAAAGTACGCTACGAACATCGCCGTTCGAAAAAATGACGTCACTTCGCGCAAAGCACGGCTGGAATTTAAAAATGGAGCATGCGCAGTAGGTCCGGCGCGGGAGCGCGCCTAATTTAAATGGCACACGCCCCTTTGAATTACGCGGGCTTAAGCCGGAGGCCGCCGGCGTAAGTTTTCACGCAAGTGCTTGGTGAATCAGGCACTTGCGATGAAAACTTGCGGCGCTGTAACGTATATACGATACGTTACGCCGCCGCGATTCTACGTGAATCTGGCCCACCATCTCTACAGTCAAGCATGGAGGTGGAAACATTATGCTTTGGGACGGTTTCTCTACAAAAGGTGGATAGGGCTGTGTATTGTAAAATCTTGCATGAGAACCTTCCTCCCTCAGCCAGAACAATGAAGATTTGTCATGGATGGGTCTTCCAGCATGACAATTAAACATTCCAACCAGGCAGCAAAGTAGACATGTGCAATTTGTTTTGATTTTTTTATAAAAAGAAAATTCGAAAGAACGAAAACACGAAATTCGAATATCTGAAAGTTCTAAAAATTTATAAATTCGAAAATCCAAAAATTGGAAAACCTGAAAATAAGAACCAAAATCCAAAAAATCATAAGAACGAAAATGCGAAAATTCGAAAATAAGAACGAAATTTTGAAAATCACAAAATCTGAAAGAACGAAAATCCACTAAAATCGAAAATTTGAAAATCCGAAAGAACAAAAAACATTTGGATAATTTCTATTATAATTAAAATATTACGTTTATTAATCATATTACAGTTTTTTATTATTATTATTATGACTTATTATTAAGTAATAATAAAAAATAATAATAAAAACAATAATAATAATTATAAAGTATTATTTTACAGGTATTGAAAATGGAATTTCTTTTCAAATTTGGCTGTTAGTGAACATAATAAATACAAATTTATCTAAAGTTACCAATTATCCGGCATTCATTATTTTGGATAATTAGTAACTTTGGATAAATTTGAAAGGAAACTCCAATACCTATAATTCAATAGTTTATAACTATTATTATAGTTTTTTATTATTAATAAATAATAATAATAGTAATAATAATAATAATAATAATATAAAAAAAACAATAATAATGGTTAATAAACGTAATATTTCAATTAAAATAGCAATTATCCAAATGTTTTTTGTTCTTTCTGATTTTCAAATTTTCGGATTTTCTTTCGGATGTTCAGATTTTCGGATTATCGTTCTTTCAAATTTTCAGATTTTCATTCTTTCTGATTTTTAATTTTTCGGATTTTTGTTCTTTTAAAATTCTTACAGATTTTTTCAATTCGGATTTTTGTTCTTTTGAAATTCTTACAGATTTTTTCATTTCGGATTTTTGTTCTTTCGAATTGTCTGATTTTCAAATTATTCAGAATTATTGAAATAATGAATATCGCATCTAAGGGTGCATTCACACCACGATTTTGTCATCCTTTTTTTACTCACGATTTTTGCTTTTAAATCGTCCAAATCTGTATGGCAAAACGGATCCATTCACTGCCATTCATTAATTTAGGTCCCCAAGTGCATCCGATTTGATCCGCATACGATTTGATACGATTTAAAATCGTATCAAAAAAACGTGTCTGCCCACGATTTTTGGTCCTGATTTGAAATCGTATTACAATCGTGTCCGTTTTTTTTTTATATTGTGGTCAATCTAAATCGTACTAAATCGGATGACTGTGCGATAAATCGTACCCGATTTGTTATGGAGGTCCCCGCAAATTCAATAACCAGACCCTTTAGGTCTGGTATGGATATTCAGGGGAACCCCGCCGTCAATTAAAAAAAAAAATGACGTGCGGTTCCCGGTAATATCCATAACCAGACCCTTCAGGTCTGGTATGGATATTCAGGGGAACCCCGCCGTCAATTTAAAACAAAAATGCCGTGCGGTTCCCCCTAAATATCCATAACCAGACCCATTATCCGAGCACGTTGACCTGGCCGGCCGCAGAAAAGAGGGGGGGGACAGAGTGCGGCCCCCCCTCTCCTGAACCGCACCAGGCCACATGCCCTCAACATTGGGAGGGTGCTTTGGGGTGCCCCCCAAAGCACCTTGTCCCCATGTTGATGGGGACAAGGGTCTCATCCCCACAACCCTTGCCCGGTGGTTGTGGGGGTATGCGGGCGGGAGGTTTATCAGAATCTGGAAGACCCCTTTAACAAAGGCCGGGTGTTCTCCGATCCAGCGCTGAGAAGATCCATCCGGAGCGCAGCATCCCTGACCTCCTCATCGCCGGACACAGCCCAGCGGAATGACGCGCTGGGGCTGTGTGACATTACTAATATAGAGGAGGCAGGGACACCCGTCACGTGACCCCGCCCCCTCTGACGTACCTCTGCTACGTCACTGGGGAAGCCCAAGAAGAGGGAAGACTATGGGCTTTGCCAGTGACGTAGCAGAGGGTACGTCAGAGGGGGCGGGGTCACGTGACGGGTGTCCCTGCCTCCTCTATATAAGTAATGTCACACAGCCCCAGCGCGTCATTCCGCTGGGCTGTGTCCGGCGATGAGGAGGTCGGGGATGCTGCGCTCCGGATGGATCTTCTCAGCGCTGGATCGGAGAACACCCGGCCGTCGCAGGATCTTCTCATCGCGGGAGATCAGCCCTCGCAGGATCAGGACAACGCTGGAAGCCGGGAACGAGTGTTTTTTTTTTTTTAATAAAGGACTTTATTCTTTGGTGTCAGTGTGTTTTTTTTACAATACTTTTCACTTCCTTCGTGAAATGGTAGAGGTACAGTGTACCCCATTACCATTTCACACAGGGGGGGGTCAGGATCTGGTGGTCCCCTTTGTTAAAGGGGTCTTCCAGATTCTGATAAACCTCCCGCCCGCATACCCCCACAACCACTGGGCAAGGGTTGTGGGGATGAGACCCTTGTCCCCATCAACATGGGGACAAGGTGCTTTGGGGGGCACCCCAAAGCACCCTCCCAATGTTGAGGGCATGTGGCCTGGTGCGGTTCAGGAGAGGGGGGGGCCGCACTCTGTCCCCCCCTCTTTTCTGCGGCCGGCCAGGTCAACGTGCTCGGATAATGGGTCTGGTTATGGATATTTAGGGGGAACCGCACGTCATTTTTGTTTTAAATTGACGGCGGGGTTCCCCTGAATATCCATACCAGACCTGAAGGGTCTGGTTATGGATATTACCGGGAACCGCACGTCATTTTTTTTTTATTGACGGCGGGGTTCCCCTGAATATCCATAAAATCTTCTTTTTCCCAGACATTATTTAAAATCAGGATCCGATTTTTTAGTGAAAATTTTGACATACGATTACATACGATTTTGTCACATACGATTCCATCCGATTTAACTGTCCGTTTATCGGATGGTAAAATCGTGGTGTGAACCTAGCCTAAACAAATGGAATGTAACAAATTAGAAACTATGCGAATTATCGAAATAACAAATACCGCATTTAAATGAATGGACCATAACAAATTCAAATGTATTTGAAGTTACGAATTCATTCAAAATAACGAATATAGATCATAACGAATGATCCGAAAAACTGAAAAAAATACTAAAGCTAAAAAAACTAATTTTTCGGAGGTGCACATCTTCAACAAAGGAGTGGCTCAAGAAGAAGAACATTAAGGTCATGGAGTGGCCTAGCCATTCTTCAGATTGTAATCCTATAGAACAGTGTTTTTCAACTCCAGTCCTCAAAGCACACCAACAGGTCATGTTTTCAGGATTTCCTTTAGATGAAACGACTGTGGTGATTACTAAGGCAGTGAAACTGATCAAATCACCTGTTCAAAATAATGGAAAGCCTGAAAACATGACCTGTTGGTGTGCCTTGAGGACTGGAGTTGAAAAACACTGCTATAGAAAATGTATGGAGGGAGCTGAGTTGCCAAGTGACAGCCAAAAAATCTTAAAGATTTAGAAAGGGGTTAAAAAAAAAATAGATGGCCATGGCCTACGCCAGGTGTGCCCAACACCTGTATTTGCCACAGAGCAGTGCACCTGTGAGTTACCTGCACTGAGCCATAGACTTCTATTACCTGCGAGTTTGGTGTGCTGAGAGCAGAGTGGGCTCTATAGAGCCCAGTGGGCTGCCATCCACCCGCTCCTCTCATTGTGGCCCACGACCGGTTACCAAGTCGCTTAGGTGGCCCTTGCTCTTCAAAAGGTTGGACACCCCTGGCCTACGCTGTTCATCTGGAGCTTACAGGAGCTCAATAAAAAGAGGAGGAAGCATGGAAAGGCAAGAAACCGGGAGAATAGAGAAAGAGAGAGAGGAAACTAGGGGAAATAGAGAAGGGAGGGAGATGGTCACCCCAGGGGGTTTTTAAGCTGTACCACATGGAACTTTTACAGTTCTAAGAATCGGGAGGTCATTTAAAAAAGGTGGGAAGTGGCTTATCCATGGATGCCAAATCTGTTGGAATGTGTCATACTTGTCCTCAGGGATTGCCGTCAATCTTTTGTTAATGAGTGTACTGTGAACTCGGGTTTTAACCTCTTCAAAGCTAAGAAGTGGTGTTTTTAATGACCGCGCTATAATTTGCTTTGTTGCCGTAAAAATGTGAGTAATTAGGGTGCGTTCCCGATGGGTGGCATCTGCGATAGGTTTATGTAAACAAAGATTTTCTTTCTATTGCTGTTGTGGTGCCAACTAAAAATGTTGTATTTTTCCCTCAATCCAAGTGATTTTTGTTGAATATCCTATTTAAAAGGAATTTGTTGTGGTTTAATTCGTATTTTATTTATTTTTGCCAGGGCTAAAAAATGTAAAAAGAAAAAAATAATTTGTAGTCATGTAAATGTAAAATAATATTGCTTATTCTCTTTTAGAGAGATTGGTCGAGCCATGTTCCTATTCACATGTACTTCTCTTTTGCTCCTTTATTGCTAAAAGTTTGTTTACAAATCTCAACAGCTCAAGCTTATATTAACATTCATATTAAAAGTAAATAAGCCAGAGTGACACATCCCCCCTATGTCTCTGAAGTTTCATAAAATGACTTCAGTGGCTGTCAGGACATTAGAACGACTATACGCCTTTTTTTTTTTGGCGACCTATAGTACTCTTGAAATAATTTACAATATTCTGTGTGCATATACACATTTACACACACACAACTCAGACATTTTAAAATAAAATAAAACTTACTCAAACCTTATTAGGTTTCCATATGCCATCCTGCTTTAATAGAAGTAGGCATTTATAAATCTAGTATTTGCCCACAGTTCCTAAATAAGAATTTAATTCCTCAGTTTTGGTTTTGCAGGTCAGTGCTTTTTATATGCAAGGATGTAGGTGAATGGAAAGCTTTTATGCTTTTACTGCACTCAGGAAAGTGTTATTAAAGATCCATGATAATCTGAATTTCAAGGCTCTGTAGAAGTCAGCATTATCTAATGGAGCATTTTCATTATGTACTGTTCAGCAAAATGTCACATAATGTGTTTTGGCATTATTTCATTATTTGTTAGCCAACAAGTACTAATAACCTGCATATCCACTTGAGCTCTAATGCTATAACAAGTTAGGTATCTGCATAAAAGGACTCTGTCCTCTTGCAAATTAATGAAATGTACCATAATTGCACTATTTCTGAAAACCTTACTTTTTTTTAAGGAGTAAGGCATAGGTATGATAAAAGTCTATGGGCTGGATTCACAAAGAGTTACGCCGACGTATCAGTAGATACGCCGACGTAACTCGGAATCTAAGCCCGTCGTAAGTTTAAGTGTATGCTCAAACTGAGATACACTTAAACCTAGTTAAGATACGAAGGCCTGCGCCGTTGTATCTTAGGGTGCAATTTTTCCGCTGGCCGCTAGGTGGCGCTTCCGTTGATTTTGGCGTAGAATATGTAAATGACTAGATACGCCGATTCACAAATGTACGCTTGCCCGTCGCAGTAAAGATATGCCGTTTCCGTAAGAGATACGCCGCGTAAAGATAAAGCTGCCACCTAGGTGGCGTAGCCAATGTTAAGTATGGCCGTCGTTCCCGCGTCGAAATTTGAAAATTTTACGTCGTTTGCGTAACTCGTCCGTGAATGGGGCTGGACGTAATTTATGTTCACGTCAAAACCAATACGTCCTTGCGGCGTATTAGGAGCAATGCACACTGGGAGATTTCCACGGATGGCGCAGGCGCTGTTCGTGAAAAACGTCAATCACGTCGGGTCACAAAACATTAACATAAAACACGCCCCCCTGTCCCACATTTGAATTAGGCGGGCTTACGCCGGCAAATTTACACTACGCCGCCGAAAAGATGCGCGGATCTACGTGAATCTACTCCTATGTTTTTTTATATCTAATATAATGGGCCTAGGAGGTGTCTCATATTATATGACTTTGCATAAAAATAATAAGATACGAAAAGAGTGTTTGGTATATAATGGAATCAGTTACATTATATTTACAGTAGTTATTATTGCATAGGCTATATGTGCATTAAAGGAGGGGGAGGGAGGGTTGACAACATTTTTGGATAAATCAAATCCTTTGCATATTCAGGAAACCCTTGCCCTTTATTGGGCAGTCAGTTCAGTTTTTGCTACTTATGAAAAGGTATGGCAGAAGCGCTGTACAATTCTGTGTGTGACTCATGCCCCATACACACGTGGGGGATTTCCGACGTGAAAAGTTCCTGTCAGTTGCTGTACCCCCGAAGGGGTGTGTTTCCTCATGGGATTTTATGCGTGGGAGATTGGTTATAGAGTAAAGACTAAATTAGTCAACAAGAATATATCAAAAATATCAAATTTTATTTCAGTAATGTTGTTCGTAGACAACGTATCAAAGTAAGTGTTAACAGCATGAACAGCAGAGTATCCAACTGACCAAAAAGGAAGAGAAGGCACGACCTAGGGTAAGTGACCATCAATGGCACTACACATTACTCAAGATAAGACATAGACTCGAAATTGTATATTATTTAAGCGACAAAAAAGTGCAAAAAGGAACCCTTCCAATACTGTCTCGTGGATACAGACAGTGGTCCCAACGTTTCGAGGCTTATGGGAAGTACCGCCTCTTCATCAGGGCTAGGGTGATGCAGAGATGTCGCAATACAGTCTAAAAATAGAGGAAATAAAATAAATACTTTCAATAAACAGTAAAAAGTATAAAAAAAAATTCGGGATTCCTGTCGGCAATCCAGAAAAAAACTGAGAGGAGCATACACACGACTGGGACTCCCGTACAAAAGCTCTCCTCACAGTTTTCCCGTCGGGAAAACTGAACGTGTGTACGAGCAGGGCCGGATTCCAGACAAGGCCAACAAGGCCAGGCCTCGGGGCGGCAGTGGGTGCAGGGGCGGCTGAGAGGAGAGGACACTTTTACTTTCATATCGGGAGTTCCCCCCTGTCATGCGGATGGTGAGAGGAGAAAAAACAGAGGGAAGAGGAGGTGAGATAGTCCTTGGCAGCAGCAACCCCCCTCCCGGTTCTCAATGTAATTTTGTAATTTTCGGCAGCAGCACCCCCCAATGCTCAATGTCATTTTTGGCAGCAACACACCCCCCCCCCGCTTCTCAGTGTACTGCCGAAAAAGTCCCCCCGCGGATAATGTCCCCCCTGTACTGCGCAGGCGGCATTGAAGGACCTGGCCTTGGGGCGGCAAAGGGAGTAAATCCGGGCCTGTGTACGAGGCATTAGAGGTGGGAATCTGTTAAATCTGAATTCTGGGCAAAAACTATTTCAGGACATTAACTACCAAATACTGTCTAATGATGTGTGTCCCACTCATGACTGGTGATTAACTGATTATACAATCAGACTTATATTTTCGCTACCTTTCGTTTAAATGTGTCTGGAACCACCCTGCCTTTAGAAGAAGTGTCTAAATTTCGTTTTTTCATGGCCGCTTTCAACCAATGCTAACTTATAGTCTGTGTCTTGAGCAGCTTTCCTCTAAGCTCAGCCTGGCTGTTAGTTCACCCTTCTGTCATCAGTGGCACTGTCACCTCTGGTATCCATGTGAGGTTTCACAGTAAGCCGGGATTTTCCTAGCCATTCTCCAGGGTGTTTCCTGTGCTAGTGGTGCATTATGGGAAGGGGTTTAAATGTTTGGGGCTGGTTGATGCAAGCTCTCTCCCCCCTAGGCTCTGGCCTGGGGAGGGTGTATGTTCTGTAGCTGCTTCTTTAGGTCCATCTGTCTAAAGGGGCCTGAAGGTGACGAGGCCTGTTGCATGGGCCCAAAAGCAAATGGATTTGAGCTGTCCTTCTCAGGATGGAGTCCTATGGAGGCTGGTTGCCATCTCCAGAAGAAGAAGTATGCTGTTGCTACCAGTTATGTCTGCTAAAGTGTTCTAACACAGGAGTGTTGGTCTCAACTTAGTGGTCCTTTAGTGATCCCATTGTAAGTGTATTAAGAATGGTATAATATATCACAGGTGCTCGCTGTCCCCCTCCATTTGCCCTTGTGAGTTCTGAGAGTGTGACTTCTTGTAAGTTCTTTGGAGGCGGGGCCCGCCCGAAGGGTGTAGAGACTGAGATTAACTTTATAAGGCGGACTCTGGTTTCAAGACATGTCCATTTCTTTTCCATCATGATAAATGGTAAATATACATTATCACATATCTGAAGAAATGTAATGCATAATATATAACGTTTTAATACGATATTTTTCTTTTTTTTCCACTTAGAATGTAAATCCCCCAGATGAAGACCACAATTCAAGGGGTCGAAACACGTTGGGTTAACCTTATGGATGACCATGTTGTAATGTGTTGTAAACAATGGGCTCCTAATTATGTGGTGCTTTATCATGAATGATGGATTATGTAATTTATATGGCAATACCAGAGCTCATTTTTTATAACTCTCTATGAATCTTTTGATATTACTATTGTCTGCTGCTAAAAAAAACAGTGGGGGAACTTCCCATTTTGTCAACTTAGTGGTCCTTTTCCTGTGCAGCGATGCATGAAGTACTGGAGTTCTGCTTTAACCACTTCAGCTCCGGAAGGGTTACCCCCCTTCATGGCCAGGCTATTTCTTGTGATACGGACCTGCATTACTTTAACTGACAATTGCACAGTCGTGCAACGCTGTACCCAAATAAGATTGAAACGCAATGTTCCCCACACACACATTTAGGAAAACCGTCTATTTGCTGTATATTTATCATGTGACCATGAAATAGAGCTTTCGACCCTTTCGAGAAAACCTTGATGTGCTAATGACATTTCTTCACTTCAAATAAAATTGATGTTTTTTCTTTCCCATAAATAAAAGCTTTCTTTTGGTGATATTTCATCACCACTGCGGTTTTCATTTTTTGCGCTATAAACAAAAAAAGAACGTCAAATTTGAGAAAAAAAACAATATTTTTTACTTTCTGCTATAAAGTATTCATAATAATTAAAAAAAAAAAAAAAAATTCTTCATCAATTTAAGCCAATATGTATTCTGCTGCATATTTTTTGGTAAAAAAACAAACAATTAGCGTATATTGATTGGTTTGCGCAAAAGTTATAGGCCCGGATTCACGTAGAATCGCGTATCTTTGTGCGGGCGTAACGTATCCTATTTACGTTACGCCTCCGCAACTTTGACAGGCAAGTGCCGTATTCTCAAACCAAAGTTGCGGCGGCGTAGCGTAAATAGGCCGGCATTAGCCCGCCTAATTCAAATGTGTTAGATGTGGGCGTGTGTTATGTAAATTTAATGCGACCCCACCTAAATGACACTTTTTACGAACGACGCATGCGCCGTCCGTGAAAGTATCCCAGTGCGCATGCTCCAAATTAACCCTCAAGAAGCCAATGCTTTCGACGTGAACGTAAATGACGCCCAGCCCAATTCGCGAAAGGACTTACGCAAATGACGTAAAATTTTCAAAATTCGACGCGGGAACGACATCCATACTTAACATTGGTACGCCTCATCTACGCCTCATATAGCAGGGGTAACTTTACGCCGGGAAAAGCCTAACGTAAACGGCATATCTGTACTGTGTCGGCCGGGCGTACGTTCGTGAATTGGCGTATCTAGCTGATTTACATATTTCTAGGCGTAAATCAGCATACACGATCCGAGCGGCCAGCGTAAATATGCAGTTAAGATACGACGGCGTAAGAGACTTACGCCGGTCGGATCTAATACAAATCAATGCGTAACTGATTCTAAGAATCAGGCGCATAGATACGATGGACTCAGAGTTACGACGGCGTATCTGGAGATACGCCGGCGTAACTCGTGCTTGAATCCGGGCTATAGTGTCTACAAAATAGGGGATAGAATTATGTAATTTCGGTTTTTATTTTTACTAGTAATAGCGATGACCAGCGATTTTTAGCGGGACTGCGACATTGTAGATGGACAAATCTAACACTTTGTGACACTTTATGGGGACCAGTGACACTAATATGGTGATCAATGCTAAAAAAAATGCACTTTTCCTGTACTAATGACACTGGCAGGAAAGGGGTTAACATCACTGGCGATCAAAGGGTTAAATGTATTCCATGGGAGTGCTTGCTGACTGTGTGGGAGATGCTTTGACTGGGGTAAAACAGAGATCTGTGTTCCTGCTTAGCAGAAACACAAGATCTCCATCTCCTCCTCTGACAGAACAGTGATCTGCCTTGTTTTCATAGGCAGACCACCGTTCTGCCTCACTCTGGAACGATCTCTGGGTGCCGGCGAACATGGTGTCCGCCAGACCCGCTGATTTATTCCCGAGGTGTTCAATCATTGCTGGAGCGGGCCACCAGTGGCGCGGCAGCGCCCCAGACACGGAAACCAAAAAGACGTATAAGTACGTGATTTCGTGCTGAAGGGCCACCAAGCCACGGTACATGTATGTGGGGCGGTCCGGAAGTGGGTAATCATAGCATCTGCAATCCTAACCCTCTCTGCCAAGGACTATGAGTCCCCTTTTTGTTTTGTCTACATGGCTCACTACAGTATGCCTTAGTGATCTACCCCTAAGTGGGAATGTCAGCCCACCCTGTCTTTGGAGGTACCCAGGGGTCAAGTCCTGGGGAAAAAAGTGTGGGAACTCCCACCCAAGATCCACTCCCCCAAAAAAATGATACGCTCATATGCATAATTACTAAACCGCATGTTTTTTTAAGCAAGTTCTTTCTAAATCCCGCGATAACTCGCGGCAGACCTCCGGAATGTCTCCTGGGAACAATGCATGCTCCCAGGAGACATTGCGGCATCGAGGAAGTGACGGAATACCCACACACTACCTGATGAATCCATATACAGGAAGCGGCCAGTAACATAAAGGATGACTAAGGTTCGCCTGCCCCTGACAGTGACTCGAGCTGGGCTTAGTAAGGGATTGGCTCGGGCGGCTCGGCTGCTCTCGGCTGCTCTAGTCCTGCAAAGGGAACTGCATTCCTGCTGTGAAAAAAGTGCAGGAACTCCATTCCCACGCATTCCCGCAGGACTAGAGCCCTGGAGGTACCCCTACACTCCCAAGGCTCAGGGGGCTGCTACATGTCTGTATAGCGAGCCCCTCTTGGATTTCTATTGATGCATTTATTCTAAAATTCCATTAGGTGTCCTTATTTAAAACCTATTTGCCAGAGAATAAAATGATCAATTAGTATTGGACCTGCATTTATAATAGCTTGGCATTCTGT
Organism: Rana temporaria; assembly: GCF_905171775.1. Taxonomy (NCBI): domain Eukaryota; kingdom Metazoa; phylum Chordata; class Amphibia; order Anura; family Ranidae; genus Rana; species Rana temporaria. The sequence continues at coordinate 157,468,999 of NC_053494.1, read as the reverse complement.
TTAATCGTATCATTAATTTAATTGTTTTGACCCTCGAAATAACAGTTTTATATTCTCCTGTTTTCAGTTCTATACATTAGAGCCTTCTATGGGTCACAAGTGGTCAAGTCATAAAAATCCTTGCATTTTTAATGTTTTTTCTATCTCTTAGCATCTCATGCTAAAATTAGAGAAGACCGCAAATAGGAAATCTGAGGAATTCATTTAATCCCTTAGTTCTTATTAAAGCTTAAAAATGAATTAAAGTGCAATTTCAAATATGATATGTGGGAGCCAGTGTTATTAAAGGAAAGATTGTGACTCATGCAATGTGCTTTACATATGCTAAGTAATAACAGATAGCTTGTTTGATTGGAAAAATATAACAGTGATAGAGCCAAACTTTTTCCACCTTATCTGAAATAATTATAAAGGACACAAAATAATGCAGCACAGTAATTGTGAATGAGTTTTAAATACAAGCAGTGTAAGTACCTAAATGTAATCTGGTATCAACTTTTGCAGTCCCTGTACAGGGAGAAGGAAATAGCAATACAAAGAGCCAATCAGTAAACATGCTGACAAGAAGCATGCCGATGGTGTGACAGGAAGTCAGGTAAATCTGTGGGTGTTGTCACAGACAGAACATACATTTCTGCCTTGTTTAGACGATACACAGATGGTTATCGGGCGTCGGCTACAAATGTGGCCAGGAAGGCTATGGGCCGTTGGAAGACTCCAGCTGTTCAGAGTGAGGCAATTAAAGGCCTCTATAAGAAGTCCAAAGGATTACCACTAATTGCTGCATCACTCCTAAGGCTGTGTGAGTAGGAGAGCAGTGCCAGAAGGTCTTCTGTGGAGGTGAGGAGAGGATTGATTTTTTCTGTGTGAAACAAAATCAAAAGACTATTGTTTTGTGCTGTATGACCAGCACTGTCTACCCAGCAGTAGGCTGTGTTAGACTTCATAGATAGGTTCCTGTGGTGAAGGTAGACGCCCAGAGTGGCTAGGAGTTATTTTATGTTTGATTTTGTTTATGCTGTTTGGATGCTTGCAATTGTTTTCCAGCAAGATGGAAAAATAAACCAAGAACTTTGTTTTCAACCGTCTTCGACTGCCAGTCTGTATAAATTTAGTGTGTCGTGAACCCATCCAAGGGGTCACATACCCCGCTACCGAGCTAACCCCTCACAAAGGAGAAAGCAGAGTGAGGGGTCAACACAGTGCTGCTTCCCCTTTCACTATCCAGTGACAGAATGGGGGTGGTACATGACAACCTGGGATTAGAGGACAAAGTTTAAAGGGGTAATAAACTCAAATCCAAAAATGTAATATATTGCAGAAAACAAAACACGCACGTTACCAACTCGCCAAATAAATAAAAAGCTGCTGCAGACACTCAAAAGTGATCCCACACCTTAACCACTTAAGGACCACCACGCGCAGATGTACTGTGGCAGGGCGGGCATTCTGAACGGTGGTCTGAGTATGTAAACAAGGCAGACCACCATTTTGTCAGAGAGGAAGATGGAGATCTTGTGTTTCTGCTAAGCAGCAATACTGATCTCTGTCTTCCTCCAGTTGAGTAATTCCCCACACAGTTAGAAAGCACTCCCTAGGAGCACACTTAACCCTTTGATCTCCCCTGATGTTAACCCCTTCACTGGCAGTGTCATTAGTACAGTGATGGTGCATTTTTTTTAGCACTGATCACTGTGTGAGTGTCACTGGTCTTCAAAAAGTGTCACTTATGCCGTGTACACACGACCATTTTTCATGATGTGAAAAATGAAATTTTTAAAAATGGTCATTAAAAACGATCTCAATGTGAAAAATGGGCATTAAAAATTTAGAACATGCTGAAAAAAACGTGCATGCTCAGAAGCAAGTTATGAGACAGGATCGCTCGTTCTGGTAAAACTAGCGTTTGTAATGGAGAAAGCACATTTGTCACACTGTAACAGACTGAAAAGCACGAAGACTGAAAAGAGCGAATCGTCTCTCACCAAACTTTTACTAACACAAAATCAGCAAAAGCAGCCCAAAGGGTGGCGCCATCCGAACGGAACTTCCCCTTTATAGTGCCGTTGTATGTGTTGTACGTCACCGCGCTTTGCTAGAGCATTTTTTTTCACAATCGTGTGTATGCAAGGCAGGCTTGACAAGAATCACATCAAAAAAAACTTTGTTTTTTCTAGGACATTAAAAATGGTTGCGTGTACGCGGCTTTAGTGTCAGATCTGTCCGCCGCAGTCCCGCTAAAAATCGCTGATGGCCGCCATTACTAGAAAAGAAAAAAAACATAGATCTATCCCATAGTTTGTGGACACTATAACTTTTGCGCAAACCAATCAATATACATTTATTGGGATTTTTTTTAACAAAAATATGTAGCAGAATACACACTATATTTATGAATAAATTCAATTTTTTTTTAAATTTTTTTAATAGGATATGTTTTATAGCAGAAAGTAAAAAATATTGGGCCAAATCCTCAAAGATCCTGCCTAACTTATCTTTTCCCATTTAAGTTACACTGCCTTAAAAGTGCCCGATCCACAAAGCACTTACCTAGAAATTTCAGGCCGTGTAACTTAAATTCTCCCGGCGCAAGGCGGTCCTCTTCTCCAGGGGGCGATGACAATTTAAATGAGGCGCGCTCCCGCGCCGGCCGTACTGCGCATGCTCGTGACGTCATTTTCCCGACGGGCAGCGCGCAAAATTACATTACGTCGGGCTTTGTGTATTGCGACGGGACAATAAAGTTGCGTCGGGTAAAAAAAAAAAGTTACGCGCCGAAAAATAAAATTCAAAATTTAAAAAAAATCGCGGCGATCCAAAAAAAGGTCTGTTTTTACAAGGTGTAACTAGTTTACACTTTGTAAAAGCAGAACTAATTTTACGTATGCAAACGTAAACTTACGCAGAAAACACAAAGCTGAAAAGCTTTGTGGATCTCCGTAAGTCCTCATTTGCATACGCGAAGCGGCATTTCGACTCGAAATGCCCCCAGCGGCGGATGCGGTACTGCATCCTAAGATCCGACAGTGTAAGTCTCTTACAGATGTCGGATCTTCTGCCTATCTTTGGAAAACTGCTTCTGAGGATCAGTTCCAAAGATAGGCACAGGGATACGCAGGCTGAACAGCAGTTCCGCCTGCGTATCCCTTTTGAGGATTTGGCCCATTGTTTTTTTTTTCAAAATTGTCTGCATTGTTTTGTTTATCGTGCAAAAAAATTTAAATTCAGAGGTGATCAAATACCACCAAAAGAAAGCTCTAGTTTTGGGGGAAGAAATACATCAATTTAAATTGGGTACAGCTTTGCACTACTGTGCAATTGTCAGTTAAAATAACGCAGTGCCATATCGCAAAAAATAGCTTTGCCATAAAGAGGGTAAGTGGTTAAAAAAAAGAATAAAAAATAAATGATGTTGCGCTGCTCAATATATAAAGTATTTAAATTGTGAACACCCTACAGAGGTGATAACTCCTGGGGGATTAAACAATTTGTGATCAACAAGTGGTAAAGAATAAGGGTATCAGTAACAGCTGAATTCACAAACAACACTATTCAGTGCACAAAACTCTGCTAAAAAATGTAAGACAAAAAGCTAAATACCCTCCAGAGGTGTGACACCACCAAATAAAGTAAATAAATTATGAAAGAAATAAGGCATAAACATAAATCACCAAAAATAGAAATGTGAAAAAATCATTTTAAATGTAGTACCATAAGACATTAAAAGTAAGATAATAAAGTTAATTCACATCAAGCAATATGACTATAATTAGGTAATTGATAAATAATGCTGTCATTTAACGCTTAACATTTAACTTTAAATGAGGCAGAGGTGTTGCTAGGGGGGTGCGGGGGGTGCGGTTTGCACCCGGGTGACACCCGCTAGAGGGGTGACACCATCCCGTTTTTGTTTTTTTTTTACATTTTTTTTTGGTTGACATGCCAGCAGGTGACACCCGCCAGAGGGGTGACACCGGGGCCGCCGCGCCGCTAAACACCGTACTGTATTGATTGGATCGGTGCGAGCAGGGCATCTAGCCGTGCAGGAGGCTGCCTGTAACATTCCTCAGTCAGGCTATCCCTGTATGAGCCGGAGTTGTTGGGGGCGGAGCTGTGGGTGTGGCTGCCTCCTCTTCTCCTCCCACAGACTCCTTCACCATCGATGATGCTGCAGCTCAAGCAGCTAGAGGTGAGGACACAGCAGCCCCGCCCACAAGCCCGAGTCTTCATCTGCATTCATGCTATGTAAGTAAGTTACTCTGCAGTGTCACTACATAGAGTTCCAAGATGCACTGTGCCACCACAGCCTACCTTGTACCACCCAGCCTGCCCTGTACCACCCCAGCCTACCCTGTACCACCTAGCCTGCCCTGTGCAATGCCAGCCTACCCTGTACCACCCAGCCTGCCCTATGCAATCCCAGCCTGCCCTGTACCACCCCAGCCTGCCCTGTGCCACCCAGCCTGCCCTGTACCACCCCAGCCTACCCTGTACCACCCAGCCTGCCTTGTGCAATGCCAGCCTACTCTGTACCACCCAGCCTGCCTTGTGCAATGCCAGCCTACCCTGTACCACCCAGCCTGCCTTGTGCAATGCCAGCCTACTTTGTCCCACCCAGCCTGCCCTGTGCAATCCCAGCCTGCCCTGTACCACTCCAGCCTACCCTGCACCACCCCAGCCTGTCCTGTACCACCCCAGCCTGCCCTGTATCACCCAGCCTGCCCTGTACCGTCCCAGCCTGCCATGTACCACCCCAAACAGCCCTATACCACCCCAGCCTGCCCTGTACCCCCCCAGCCTACCCTGTGCCACCACAGCCTGCCCTGTACCACCCCAGCCTGCCCTGTACCACCCAAAATTTCCCATGCCACCTCAACTTGCCCTGTGCCACCCTAACTTGCCCTGTACCACCCCAATCTGCCCTATGCCACCATAACTTGCCCTATGCCACCCCAACCTGCCCAATGCCACCCTAACTTGGCATAGGGCAAGTTGGGATGGCATGGGAAAGGTTGGGGTGGTACAGGGCAAGTTGCCCTATGCCACCCTAACTTGCACTATACCACCCCAACCTGCCCTGTGCCACCCTAACTTGCCCTATACCACCCCAACCTGCCCTATGCAACCCTAACTTTCCCTATACCACCCCAAACTACCCTATATCACCCCAACATGCCCTATACCACCCTTACCTGTCCTATACCACCCCACTACACCAACCTGCCACTATACCACTCTATACTACCCTAACCTGCCACTATACTGCCCTATACTATCATTTACAGGGCTGGTTTGGGGTGCGCCCCGTGCCCGTACGCTGCCTGCTTGGTGCTGGGCAGCCTAGACAGAGGGGGGGTGACACCATGTTTTACCGCACCGGGTGACACCAACCCTAGTGACGCCACTGAAATGAGGACATCTAGTGGTGGAAAATAAATACTGCAGAGAACAGACCTGGATAAAAGGTGAGTGTTACAGCAAAACCACTAGGTGAAACTCGAATAATTAGAATATCGTGAAAACGTTCATTTATTTCACTAATGCAACTTAAAAGGTGAAACTAATATATGAGATAGACTCATTACATGCAAAGCAAGATAGTTCAAGCCGTGATTTGTCATAATTGTGATGATTATGGATTACAGCTCATGAAAACCCCAAATCCACAATCTCAGAAAATTAGAATATTGTGAAAAGGTGCAATATTCTAGGATCAAAGTGTCCCCACTCTAATCAGATAATTAAGCCATAACACCTGCAAAGGGTTCCTGAGCCTTTAAATGGTTTCTCAGTCTGGTTCAGTAGGAATCACAATCATGGGAAAGGCTGCTGACCTAACAGTTGTGCAGAAAACCATCATTGCCACTAGGGTTGTCCCGATACCACTTTTTTAGGACCGAGTACAAGTACCGATACTTTTTTTCATGTACTCGCCGATACCGAATACCGATACTTTTTTTTAATGTTGTGTGACAGTTTTCAAATTTAAGAATGCCCCTTACATTGGTGGTCAGTGGGAGGTTGTATATAGTGTATAATTAGAAGCAATCAGGTTTTATATAGTGTATGATTAGAAGAAATCATAATTGTATAGCATACCTCCCAACTTTTTGAGATGGAAACGAGGGACACCTATCAGCAAAAGCATGCAGGCATAGGACACACCCCTTGCCACGCCCTCTTAAAGGAGAATTGTACAAAAAAAAAAAGAATTGGTTAAACCCACAAGTGCTTTTTTTTACCACTACTATTCCTTTATATTGGCTTTTGGAATTTACAATTGGAGCAATTTAGAAATCAGATTAAAAGTTTAGCACTGGGGAACACTTTTTGAAAGATAAAAAGTGCATTTTATATACATCTATATTGATCAGACCAAAATGAGGGACAAATAAGAAGGAATGTGGGACAGAGGGACATTGCTCGAAATCAGGGACAGTTGGGAGCTATGGTATAGTGTAAAGTTATAATAAAGTACAATGAGATGTTCACAGCCAGCATTGGCTTTGCCATTCCCTCTATGGTAAAACTATTCCCCAGGCAGGCCTGGCACAACACAGTGATTGATAGACCTGTAGGAGAAGCAGGGGGGATGCCCGTATGTGAAGAGCAGTCGTTCCTCCTGGGGTCATGTACTCTCTCCCCCATACACACATATGGAGAATAAAGTGAAGGAGGGGTGTAGAGGGTGAGTGCCCACCCCGGTGCCCCGCACACACACACTTATACAGCGAAAACGCTCTCACCTCACCGCAGCCACATAAACAATTCTTGTCCCTGTTGCCGCCATTCAGAGTTAAGCACGGCTCAGCAGTGGGCGGTCCACGCTCACCTTTCATCCCTGGGAGCCATACGGCATGGGTTTGCGGGACTTGGTGTTCCCAGGATCGTCTTCCCCTGTGGAGGAGTGAGTGTGGTCCGGGTGTGTCCCGGTCATGGAGTTGGGATGCCGGGCGGTGTAGAGACGCTGTGCCGGGAACTGGAGGACTGGACCCAAGGGGTGATGTGTGTCCGGGATTCCCCCTCCTCTCCCCGGCTCCATGGATGAGGAGGAGGCTGTGTATAAGCTCAGAGCCAAAAAAAGAAGAAATTACAGTTATATCTGCCAATACTAGGTACAGAGTAATTACCAAATTGTTATAAATAAATAAAAGGTAAGTACCTAATATTGAACCAATGAGCATAAATACCGGAGCAGGAAGGAGGAAGTGTAGTCAGAGCAAACATATGTCCATTGTACTACAACCGGATATATCATCCTGGATCAAAAAACAGCCTCAACAGCCAGTGCTATATATATGGTCATTTATTATCCCAATTATGCCTTTATTGGTATCCAGATGTGGGTTGAATATGCAAAAGAAATATTTGACTGCAATCCATATAGTATACATGGTGTTTATTGTTCTTTCTATATTTGTTAAAGCGGAGTTCCACCCAAAAATGGAACTTCCGCTTATCCCACACTCCTCACCCCCTTACATGCCACATTTGGCATGTAATTTTTTTGGGGGGGGGGAGTGGGGGCTTCAGGAGAAGGGGACTTCCTGTCCCACTTCCTCCTTCCGCCGAGGGGCTGAAAAGGCAATTAGCTTAATCACCTTTTCACAGCCCCTCCCTGTAGGCGAGCGCCTGTCCAATCGGACGGCGCCGCTCGCGCATGCGCAGTGCCGCTCGCACATGCACAGTGGGTGCCCGGCCGTTAAGCCGAAAACTGTCACGGCCGGGTGCCCACAGTGACAATGAAGACGCCGGCCGGGGAGGGGGGGAGAGGAGCGGAGCCCCAGCGGCGCGTCGCTGGAACGCTGGAGCAGGTAAGTGTCTGTTTATTAAAAGCCAGCAGCTACACTTTTTGTAGCTGCTGACTTTTAATAAACATAAATATTGGCTGGAACTCCCCTTTAATGTTAATTAGGGAATAGATTACTTTATAAAATACTTTTTTCTAAATAATTTTTTTTTATTTATTTTTAACTGGCATGTGCTCTGTGTCTCTATGTGTATTAATGTGGATGCCAGGGACGTCCAGTTTAATTGTTCCACACTTATTCCTCTTGTGCTTACCTGCCATCTTGTGGCTATTTATATCTAGTGCATTGTCTCGGTTTTTCTTTTTTGTTCTTCTCCTTCTTTCCCCTTCTCCCTGTTCTTTGTGCCATCTGGTTTGGTCATGCTGGGGCAACTGTGCCATTGTTTGCCTGCTTTTTGAAAGTCCGGTCTTTTTGGGGCTTTGTCTCTGATGTGTGACGATTAGGACGTTTGTGATGCACGTCTTGCTGACTGATGGTGTGCTCTGGCCCCGCCAAGGGCTTTCCCTACTGTATGTGCCGCCCTCTCTTCTCCTCAATATGGGCATTGCTAGCTCTAAGACAGTCCACACAACGCTGTTCCGTTCGCGGAGATCGGCGTGATTACGTCATCGCGTCGTTCCCCGCCCAGTTCTACACACACTGAATTAAATAGCTGACAGGAGGAGTGTGAGGCATTGACGTCCGATGTGATGATGTCATCAGCATGCGCCGTATCAATGGACGGGCGCATAAACACTCTCCGGTCAATAAAGAAGTATCGGGTCAGGCATCGGCAGCATTTGCGCGAGTACAAGTACTTGCGCAAATGCTCGGTATCGGTCCCGATACCGATACTAGTCTAATTGACACCCTTCATAGGGAGGGAAAGCCTCAAAAGGTAATTGCAAAAGAAGTTGGATGTTCCCAAAGTGCTGTATCAAAGCACATTAACCACTTAAGCCCCGGACCAAAATGCTGCCTAAAGACCCAAAGGGTTTTTACAGTTCGGGACTGCGTCGCTTTAACAGACAATTGCGCGGTCGTGCGACGTGGCTCCCAAACAAAATTGGCGTCTTTTTTTCCCCACAAATAGAGCTTTCTTTTGGTGGTATTTGATCACCTCTGCGGTTTTTATTTTTTGCGCTATAAACAAAAATAGAGCGACAATTTTGAAAAAAATGCAATATTTTTTACTTTTTGCTATAATAAATATCCCCCAAAAACATATATAACATTTTTTTTCCCTCAGTTTAGGCCGATACGTATTCTTCTACCTATTTTTGGTAAAAAAAATCTCAATAATCGTTTATCGGTTGGTTTGCGCAAAATTTATAGTGTTTACAAAATAGGGGATAGTTTTTTTTTTTTTTTTTTTTTACTACTAATGGCGGCGATCAGCGATATTTTCGTGACTGCGACATTATGGCGGACACTTCGGACAATTTTGACACATTTTTGGGACAATTGTAATTTTCACAGCAAAAAATGCATTTAAATTGCATTCTTTATTGTGAAAATGACAGTTGCAGTTTGGGAGTTAAACACAGGGGGCGCTGTAACATTTAGGGATCACTGTGTATGTGTTTACTAGTGTAGGGGGGTGTGGCTGTAGGAATAACGTCATCGATCGTGTCTTCCCTATAAAGGTGATGACGCGATCGATGCGCTGACACAGTGAAGCACGGAGAAGCCGTGTTTACACACAGCTCTCCCCGTTCTTCAGCTCTGGGGAGCGATCGCGACGGAGCGGCTATAAACGAATAGCCGCGCCGTCGTCCCGGATCGCTCCTGAAGCCACGGGGACCGCCGCATGTACTGGGGGGGGTCCCGATCGGACCCCCGACCCACGTCAAGCAGAGGACGTATATATACGTTGATGTGCCTGCCTGTGCCATTCTGCTGACGTATATGTACATGAGGCGGTCCTTAAGTGGTTAATAGAAAGTTATGTGGAAGGGAAAATGTGTGGAAGAAAAAGAGGTGAACAAGCAGCAGGGATGACCGAAGCCTGGAGAGAATTGTCAGGAAAAGGTCATTCAAAAGTGTTGGACTTTCACAAGGAGTGGACTAAGGCTGGAGTCGGTGCATCATGATGAGCCACCACACACAGATGGATCCTGGACATGGCTTTCAAATGTCATATTCCCCTTGTCAAGCCACTCCTGAACAACAAACAATGTCAGAAGCGTCTTACCTGGGCTAAAGGAAAACAGACCTGGTCTGTTGCTCAGTGGTCCAAAGTCCTCTTTTCTGGAGAGCAAATTTTGCATCTCATTTGGAAACCAAGGACCCAGAGTATGGAGGAAGAATGGAGAGACACACACTGCAAGATGCTTGAAGTCCAGTGTGAAGTTTCCACAGTCTGTGTTGATTTGGGGAGCCATGTTATCTGCTGGTGTTGGTCCACTGTGCTTCATTAAGTCCGGGGTCACGGCAGCCGTCTACCAGGAGATTGTGGAGCACTTCATGCTTCCTTCCGCAGACAAGCTCTATGGGGATGCTGACTTCATTTTCCAGTAGGCCAAAATCACCAAAACCCGGTTCAATGACCGTGGGATTACTGTGCTTGATTGGCCATCAAACTCACCTGACCTGAACCCCATAGATAATCTATGGGGCTGTGCCAAGAGAAAGATGAGAGACATGAGACCGAACAATGCAGAAGAGCTGAAGGCCGCTATTGAAGCATCCTGGTCTTCCATAATACCTCAGCAGTGCCACAGGCTGATCGCTTCCATGCCACGCCACATTGAGGAAGTAATTGCTGCAAAAGGGGCCCAAACCAAGTACTGAGTACATATGCATGCTTATACTTTTCAGAGGTCCGATATTGTTCTATGTACAATCCTTGTTTTATTGATTGCATGTAATATTCTAATTTTCTAAGATGGTGGATTTGGGGTTTTCATGAGCTGTAAGCCATAATCATCACAATTCTGACAAATCGGAGTACAGTACTTATAAACCTTTGAAAATTATAACAAAGATTGTCTGCCATTGCAAAGCACAGAAAACACTTACAAAGGTGGATACATGGGAATATACAGATAGACATCTTGGATGTCTTTGGATGTCAGGTATTCCCAGAGAGACACTTACCGAGCTTGTGGATTCCATGCAAAATTTGGGAATTTAAAGATATTTGTTGAGGGATTTTAGATCCAGAATAGGATGAATTCACTTTGGTACTATGAAGAAGTTGTAAATAGCAAACTTTCAACCTGTCTTGTGGAGGTACTGGCACATCTACTCCCTGGGACAAGAGATGACTCAGGGCATTCTACAAATCTGACTTCCCTTGGACAGTTTTCATTTGATTTGAGAGAAGAAAGTGGTGAGGGTAGAGTTTTGAACCCGATTTTGAGCCCATTTTAAACCACTGATTGAACCCACAGGTCTGTGATCCAGAGCCAGGCAAATTGTAACAGATGTCCCCCCACTCTTAGGAGTTATGCCACGTACATAAGATCCGATTTTTCTTTGGAAAAACCTTTGATGGTTTTTCCGACGGAATTCCGCTCAAGCTTGGCTTGCATACACACGATCACACAAAAGTTCTCTGAACCATCGACCGTCAAGAACGTAGCGACGTAAAACACTACGACAAGCCCAAAAAAAATTATTTTGCGCGTCGGAATTGCTACAGATGATCGGAATTTCCGATTGAAATTTTTTTCGTCTGTAAATTTGAGAACCAGCTCTCAAATTTTTGTTGGTGGTAATTTCCGACAGGAAAAGTCCGATGGAGCCTACACACGGTCAGAATTTCCGACCAAAAGCTCACATCGGACTTTTCTTGTCGGAAATTACGACCGTGTGTACGGGGCATAAGACTACCCTTTCATTGGGAAGAGGGCTTTGGGGAAGACTTGGTGGGCTTTGTGGACCAAATCTTGCATGAAAGGAAGGGTGGAACGTTAGGTTTTGAAATTGAAGCCTGGGTATAATGGTTAGGTGCTCTGCATTTTAAAGAAACAGAGTCTCCTGATAGGGGTTTTGGAATCTTCCACTATGGAATTAAATCTTGCCACTTGCAACATCTTTAAATAATTTTTCAAGTGACTCCCCAAAAATTGTGTTTGCCTTCAAAGGGCATACGTTTGTAGTATCTTTTACAGGCAGCTTCAGCTGTCCAGGCTTCGCACAATAACATTTTGTGCATGTGAATGGAGATAAGGGTCATACTGGAAATCTGTCAGCACATGTTCTAGGACATCCACACAAAACAGCAGAGCAGAAGATAATTACTCAGTTAAGGCACAGTCTGTAATACAGTGTGTTGGTTGTTCATTGCCCTAAATCAGTTAGCTGACATATTGAAACTGCAGAGAGCTGGCTGTAGAGTCGGGCCTGCAAGAGTAAAGAGAGCTTTTAACCACTTGCCGACCACCGCACAAACATTTACGTCGGCAGAATGGCACAGACAGGCAAATGGGCGTACATGCACGTCCCTTTAAATTTTCTGCCGTGTGGACGCACGTGCGCCCCTGCCACAAGCTAAGTGACCGTGCCCACAGGACCTGCAGACTTGATGTCCGCCGATGTCCTGCGATCGTGTCAAGGATCTCTAGAACGGGGGGAGATGCCTGTGTAAACAAGGCATCTCCCTGTTCTGCCTAGTGACATGACACTGATCTTCTGCTCCCTGTCATCGGGAGCAGCGATCAGTGTTGTGTTACATGTAGTCCAGCCCCCACACAGTTAGAATCACTCCCTAGGACACACTTAACCCCTTCCCTGCCAGTGTTATTTACACAGTAATCAGTGCATTTTTATAGCACTGATCGCTGTATAAATGACAATGGTCCCAATATAGTGTCAAAAGTGTCCGCCATAATTGTCGATATAAATCGCTGATCGCCGCCATTACTAGTACATTTTTTTAAAATAAAAATGCCATAAAACTATCCCCTATTTTGTAGACGCTATAACTTTTGCGCAAACCAATCAATAAACATTATTTTTGTTTGGGAGCCATGTCGCACGACCACGCAATTGTCAGTTAAAGCGACGCAGTGCCGAATCGCAAAACGTGGCCCGGTCATTTGGCAGTCAAATCCTCCGGGGCTGAAGTGGTTAAGAGCACCTTAGACTTTATCTGCAGAATCTTTGAATGAAGGAACATCTTTAGTTGGTACAGCGAGATGTTTATTTATGACTGAGGGAGCAGGATCAACTACCAAAACAGACCCCTTTTTACTGAGCTATTTATACTGGATAGAGTTCAGCAACAATTTTTGGATGAGTAAAAAACTCTTCTGGAGTGATCCAGCCATCACAGATTGCCCATTTCTTTTTGATCATGAAGGAGAAATGTATTTATATTTCAATGGGCTCTTCATACCCAATGAGGCATGGCGAGACGGAGGAGAATCAAGTGCGACAATGCCAGCGCTTTGGTGCACAGCAGATGTGAGCATATCAAAGTAGATCATGTGAAGCTGCAGCTTTATTTCTAAGACCCCTTTCACACTGGAGGCGTTTTTCAGGCGCTTTAGTGCTAAAAATAGCGCCTGAAAAAAGCCTCAACTGCAATCCCAGTGTGAAAGCACTTGGGCTTCCACACTGGGATTGCAGTTGAGGCTTTTTTCAGGTGCTATTTTTAGCACTAAAGTGCCTGAAAAACGCCTGCGCTGGCAGGGCGTCAAAAAAGTCCTGCAGCTTCTTTGCAGCGCTTTAGAAGCGGTGAATACACCACTCCTAAAGCGCCACTGCCCGTTGAAATCAATGGGCAGCGCCGCTGAACCGCCGGCAAAGCACCACTTTTCGTGCACTTCAAACCTTTTTTTGGCCACTAGCTGGGTTTAAAAACGCTGTGCTAGCGGTCGAAAAGCACTGCAAAAACTACGGTAAAGTGCCGCTAAAAATAGCAGCGCTTTACCGCCAGCGCCAAAATCCTCCACAGCCTTCTCTAACACTGCCTTAGTGTCCTCTTCATTCCCTTCCAGACATCTACCCATTGTAATATCCACAGACATCTCCCCCAACTGTAATATGGTCCACATCTTCCCCACTGTATAGGAAGATTAGTGCTTGCTTAGTCTTACCAGAGAAGCTGATGTCAGCGCACCGCTCTAGGCTCACCTAGGCCGCCGCCGGGTGGACCAAGATGGCTGCCGCTCCGGGAGCTAGGTCGAATCCGCAGCCTTTCCTATGGCCGAGGCAGCAGCGGAGCTCCGCGGATCACGTGGTGTGCCGATTCGCATATGGTGACCCGTTCGGATCACGGATCATTTACGATCCGTTGCACCACTAGTACCAATCAAAAGAATTTTGATCTATCAAAAAAAAAAATTAACGATTAATCGAGGAATTAATCTTAAATTTCCTCAGCCTCACTTTTTTTGCCTGGCGTTTTTCATGTTCCATGAGGGTCACAGATGAAAATCAAGGCTGGCAACTTCGGTTGTACTTCATACTGTTCATTATATGCTTTTGGCTTAATCTGCAAAAACTTTCTGAACATCTAGATCGGCAAAAAGGATTCTGAATAGTGTTACAGATAACAATGGGGTACCACTGATGAGTTCGGGGGGGGAGGCTGTAACAATATAAGGAGCTGCAGTGAAAAAAAATACCACACAAAGTATTCTTAATTTTTTATTATCATAAAAGAACGCAGGGCACTTTCAGACACAGATGTACTAGTAATAAATGCAACATACTAAAAAAGGTACTTGAATGAACAATTACTTTTAAAAAGGGGGTGCCTACTTGAAGAGGACCTGTATAGAGACCTGCATTTCCATTTCTTAAAATAATTGTCTGGTCGTCATGTTGATCCAGTGATTTTAATTATACCTTTGTCACCAACCTGGATCAACTATACTGATAAAGAGCTTTGTGTTGTCTTCAATAATGCTTGCTCTGGGTCACTGGCAGAAAATACCAGATTAGCACAACAGCTGGCAACAAGCATTTTCAGAAGAGAAGGTCAGCAATGGCATCCTTCATATCTTCTTACTACAGGTTTGCTTTAATTAGAAAAAAAAATAAACGACAATGTAATCTGTTCTAAGCCCGCTAGAGCCCCCTAGTGGAAGGGTAATGTCATAGGTATCAGTGTATTAGTTGTCATATATATATATATATATATGGTGCCCAGAAAAATAGACTCCCCTGCATTAGAAAATGACCCTCTGGATGACCATTGCCATTTATATGTATAATTTGATAAACAGAGATGAGGAACAACCAATTTTTTTCACATGCTTTGTATGTAAATGGATTACAGAGAATTGGGCTTGAGTGTCAACAAACCCATTTTTTTCTAAAGACACATTGGGGGTTATCTACTAAAGGCAAATCCACTTTGCAAACTACAAGTGCAAAGTGCACTTGAAAATGCACTGAAAGTGCACTTGGAAGTGCAGTCGCTGTAGATCCGAGGGGGACATGCAGGGGAAATAAAAAACAACATTTTAGCTTGCACATGATTGGATGATAAAATCATCAGAGCTTCCCCTCAGATTTACAGCGACTGCACTTTCAGTGCAATTTCAAGTGCACTTTGCACTTGTAATGCAAAGTGGGTTTCCCCTTTCGTAAATAACCCCCATTGTGGCTGCACATCCAAATCTCCTCCGATTCTACAGATAGATCTGGAAATATCACATATTTGTATTTTATGAAAATTCAAACCCTTTCAGTGTTAAAAATCACATTATCAGTTGAAACAGATAATTTATATTTAAAGTGGTTGTAAACCCACATTTTTTACTTTTGCCTACAGGTAAGCCTATAATAAGACTTACCTGTAGGTATAAAGAATATCTCCTAAACCTGTACGGTTTAGGAGATATTCCCCTCGCAATGCGCCGCTGATTGCAGCGGCGCATGCGCAGGGGGGATCCTCAGCTGAAGGGCCAGCATGAAATCTCCCGCGCGCATGCCAATCACAGCGCTGGAGCGGCGATACTCGGAAAGTCACGCTCGGCTCGGCGTGGACCAGGTAAGTTCCCTACACCTCGTTCCGAGGTAAGTATTTCATAATGAGCTAATATGCGGTGCATACTAGCTCATTATGGCTTTTGCCTTGCAGGTGTAAAAAAAATATGTATATGCAGGTTTACAACCGCTTTAAAGTAGAACGCTTTCCCCGCGGCACTCAGTGGATAGAGGAGCTTGCCCCCGTCCCTCCGGATCCATTCCAGCTTTTTGATCCGGGCGACGTGGGCAACCTCAGGGATCCTCCCCCTCCTTTACTCTGCCAGACTCTGTGCCCACACACTCACAGTCTCTCCTCAGCAGTCTGTTCCTCCACAGGCTGGAGATGCTGAGGAGAAACGATTTCCACCTCTAAGCAGCAAACTAGGTATACATTTCCTCACTTTCCTTTTACTGACTTATTATCATTCATCACTTATTATTCACAAGAAATGTAATATCTTCCTGGTTCTTGTTTTTTGTTTGTTTTTATTTTTTGTCCCTTGACTCTAGCCGTAATGCCCCGTACACACCATCACTTTATGTGATGAAAAAAAACGACATTTTCTGTGAAGTAAAAAATGACGTTTTTGAAACTTCAATTTTCAAAGACGAAATTGCCTACACACCATCGTTTTTCTCACAATGTTCTAGCAAAGTGAGGTTACGTTCTCACCACGTTTTTCCATTGAAGCTAGCTTCATAAGTATACAGGAAAAATAAATCTCGCGCCAAATGAATTACACTAAATTATATACTAAATTCCTTGCACCACCCGAGCCTTGGAGTGTAGAATTTTGATTGTTTTACAACTATAGTTACATACACACTCCTTGTACTACTCGAGTTGGATTGTATAATTTTTATTATTTTTTATTATTTTATAACCTATTTTAACTAATTTACAGGCTACGCAAATGGCACACATATTAAATAATAATATAACTGGGAGAACTAAAAACGCACTGCATCTAGATGGATTTAGAATACTGGTGCTATTTTGCACAATACCACATAACCCCTCTAGATGGCGCACAGAACACTATGGACCCATTGCATAGCATATTAAAAATGACAGAGTTTTAAACAAATTCAACATGTCCAAATAAGAATTCAAAGATGCATTTCAGGTATTTTAAGCAGCGAGCAGATACATGTATGTATTGATTTATGATTGGAGACAGTTTGCACAGCCATAATGTGTTTAATATGTGAGCTTTGGTAACTGGGACAGAGGCTGTCACATGGTCCGATTGCCCCTCCCACAGGCTGATAAACAGACCTATATAATAGATGTCTGTTGCGTGTGCTGGATACGCTTCCTGAAGACGGTGTAACTGAAACGTGACGTCGAGGCGGTATCCAAGCGCGCACGCATAGCCACGCACTTCCGGTCTCACTGGTTGATGGACAACTAGCGGTGGAACGCACGCTAGTGGACCAGGACGCGGCCATCTCTTATCTTGTCTTACTATCCCCACCACCTACAGCCTCAGTGCCGGGAACGGGCACCAGCAACAGTAAGAGGCCATTTGGCATTGTAATTTTAACTTTTGTATATTAAATGGTTTTACACTATGGTGGTATCTCTTCTCCTTTCTTGGTACACCATTTGCTGCAATCGCTGACATTGGAATCCAATGAGACCCTGCTGATCCTCATTTAAAACAAGCCTGATTGACCATATTTTAAGTAATCTGGTCAACACCGTGTGGTAAGGAGCCATCCATTATTATTCTGGTGACCTATAGGTGAAGGCGGATCACTTCTTTCTCGCACTTTGGCTATTTTGAAGATTCACAAGCACTTTACCATTTGCACTTTTCCCTGCGATTTGGGATTGGATTATTTGCATTTTGCACCTGGACTTGATACAACACTGGATCCATTTTGCACTTAACTATTTATTTGCTGGACATTCTTTTAATTTTTTTTTTTTTTTTTTTTTTTTATTTATTTTCCACAGCATTTGGCACTATTGTACTTATAGAGTTTAGACTATAATCTGTTTGGTTTTTCACATAGATTTGGGCACACAGTTACACTGTGTACTACTCAAACGCACATTGTGACACGCATCCACTATTTTGATATAGCGCCCCTCACCTCACTACACAATAGCTTCATAAGTAGCTTCTGGGCATGCGCGGGTGAAAAAACGTCGTTTTAAACGACGTTTTTTGCTACACACGGTCAATTTCTGTGAAGTAAAAGTTGACGTTTTGAAAAACGACACATAAAATTGAAGCATGCTTCAATTTTTTTTGGTCGTTTTTTAGAAGACATAAAACGACGTTTTCCCCCACACACGGTCAATTAAAGTGACGTTTTTAAAAACGTCATTTTTTTTCATCACATAAAGTGATGGTGTGTACGGGGCATTAGGTTTTGCTTCTGGGGCATTTTCACCTGCTTATCTGATTGGAACGTTCACATATGCACAGTGCTATACACCACATAACATTTTTGAATAATAAAATCTATTCATCTTTGAAAATCTTTGTACGGTGCTGACAGTCACCTGCTGCATAAAATAATTTCTGCAACTGTGCACACAAATTTTACTCCTCAGTCACGGTAAGCACACATTAACACTTTCAGTCCAACATTACACTTACTCATTTTTCTCTCCTCTTCTTTTTCTGTTTTCTCCCCCCCCCCCCTTCCCTCACGCTTTTTTTCTCTTTCCCTCTTATTCCCTTTCTCTCTCACCCCTGCACTTCTTCTCTCTTTTCTCCTTCACCTCCTTTTTCGTTTTCTTCCCTGGCACATTTATTATTACCATTTTCATTTTTTCACCCTTAACTATTAATGCACAGTGGCCTTTTTTTTCTGGTGGGTAAGGCGGAGCATCCCCACTGGCTCCCCAGGCTCAATTTTCCCTCAGGACTGACGTTTTACCTATACAGCTTTAAGGTAAATAAAGACATATAAAAACATAGAACAAATCTGACTAAATATATTTATAAAGAAGAGTTAATGAACATTCCTTTTTGTCTCCATCCTCGACCCACTGTTACCCTTTCCCTTCCCCCTCCCTCCATACCTTCTCCATTTGTCTTTTTGCCCTTTTCCCTCCCTTCTCTCTTCCTACCCTTGTCCCTTTTTCTAGGTCTTTCTTCCTCCCCTCCCCCCTCTTCTTCCTTTTCTTTCCCGTCCACTCTCCCCCTTTCTTTCTCTTCCCCTTCCTGTTCCCATTTCCTTTTCCCTCTCCCCCCTTTTTTTCCCCTCCCGCGTTTCCTCTACTACCTCATTCTGCATTTGTGAGACACTGCTGCACTTACAGGGGCATACGATGTACCGGTAACTGCATGTTTTTCTCTCTTTAATGGGATATAAAATTAGTTGTTTTTTTAAAAAGTTTACATATATGTGGAACAACACGATACCCGTATATAAACGGACATATGCTATATATGAAATGTTAATATTTACACATTACAATTTACCCAAATACTGTATATGTCAGTTTTAATTGATGTTTTTTGACAACTCAATGTCAAACAATAATCTACAGTTGTATTCAAAATTATTCAACCCCCACTGAAATTGATTGTTTTGGCCAGTTTGACATTGATTTTGATCATTCAGTCATCCTGCTTACAATTAAATCAAAGAGGCACGTGTAGGTCAGACAAATATAACATAACATTTATAATGAAATAACCACAAATGTCTTTTCTGTGCTCACATCATTATCAGTTTTATTCAACCCCCAAGTGACATTCAATCTTAGTACTTAGTACAACATCCTTTTACAGTTATAACAGCTTTTAAACGTGAAGCATATCTTGACACAAGTGTCTTGCAGCGATCTACGTGTATCTTCGCCCATTCGTCATGGGCAAAAGCCTCCAGTTCAGTCACATTCTTAGGCTTGCGCACTGCAACTGCTTTCTTTAAGTCCCACCAGAGGTTCTCAAAGTCTGGTGACTGCGATGGCCACTCCAAAATGTTCCAGCCTTTAATCTGCAACCATGCTCTAGTGGACTTGGAGGTATGCTTGGGATCATTGTCCTGTTGAAAGGTCCAACGTCTCCCAAGCCTCAGGTTTGTGACCGACTGCATCACATTGTCAGCCTAATTGGTGCTTATTAGGCTTTATTGCTGCTCCCTGACATCCACAGGTGTTTTCAATACCTGATTGAAAACACTTCAATGAACCTCTGTTCTTCAGAGTGGTAGTCTTTAAGGGATTGAATAATTGTGTAAATGAAGAATTCATAAAATAAACATTTACTACTGTATTACAAAACCAATTGATGTCATTTTAGTTGCATATGGTTCTTTAAGAAGTCCTTGTAGGATTTCATTCTGAATACAATTACAAATGTACACTAAATTCCCTAAAACCCTTTACAGCATTGGGGGGTTGAATAATTTTTAACAAAACTGCATTTGTGCTATTTTTAAGGCCCTGACGAAGCGGGTGTTCCTGCAAAACGTGTAGGCCACAGCCTCTATTTTCCATCAGGACCTGCACATCCTGGATACAAGATATAGTACACTGGATTTTGTTTTAAATTGCATTCGATTTTAAGTAATCTCTGCCTATGTTTGGCAAATAAAACTTTTTCTACTTTCTTACAAATTGTGGCATTCATATTTTTTGTTTATTCTCCATCGAGGCACAATTAAAGTCCCACTCCACTCTCCCTTTTTTTATTTCAATTATAGAACTATAGGAAACCCCCCCCCCCCCATTTTGGATAGAGTAAGGGAAAGTTATAACCCGTTGTAAGGATTTCCTTTAACTTCCTGTCTCACAGCCAAGTAGGAAGTAAGAGGAAATTCCTTGGGGACCCCCAGGTCACCAGAACTAGTGTCCCCATTGGAAGATTTCCCCTCCATTACTTTTCTGTGGACAACCCAAAATTTGGGATTTTCTTTTACTTTCAATGATAATGGTAAATAGGACAAATCGTCACGGTGATTCTTCCTAATGAGGGCACAGACAGCAATAAAAACTGACTCATTCTTATCCCTCTCCACTCTAAAACTAAGAAAAAAAGTTTTTCCTTTAGTTATATGTTAAGATTGCTTGCCTGTCAGTGATAGTTTATCACAATATACGGGTTGGGTTGGTATGCAACAAGTGTGATGAAGAAGGCGTTAAGCCCCGGGCCACCCTTACCCACTTGAGACAAAAAGCCGGTCAAACTGGTACAAGAAAATTGCACTCTTACCTTGCATTAAGATTTTTCAACTCACAGGACCGAAATGCTCGCAGACAGAGTAATCGTCACTGGGTTCAAATTTATCATACTGCCACCAGATAGGGTTCAACCTATCAACCATTCACAATAGTAGGGATAACACTTATGACATACAGAACAACAAACGTCTGTAGCACACAATACAGACAGGTACTGTACATCCAGAAATTTACGCTATAGTAGCGCTCTTCAAAGAGACTGATTCTTTAAGTTCTGTGTTAGTGTATTAGAGACAATATTAACACTTTTAAGAATATTGTTTATTGATAAAAAAAGGCAAAACAAAATACTTTCTTACAAAGGGTAATAAAAATGAACAAAGACAATAAGGAAACAGAGATATAAAAAGGAATTAAGGGTGAAAATACTTAATGTCCTGGTTCAGCAGAGTCCAATCAATGAGCACATTTATTATTTATTTTTACTTAGCGCCTGGAAAGCATTGAACCCGCGATCAGCAGATCACAGGTGCCATGTAGGACTCTTCTCAGTGTATCGGTCTGCTTGCATCTCGTTTGGTCAGACACACAATGCCAGGAAGAATGAATGAACTACCAGAGCGCTCAACGGCACCATGGTAGTTCTTTGAAACTACAAGCTGACAGCCACAAAGGCTGTTGGGACTTGTAGTATCCCATTCACAGAGGGCTGTGAATGAATGATGTGGCTGGGCAATCGGAGCCCCGCAGGGCTATGTTTTTTTTTTCAAACAGTGACAGCGGGCGCCTGGAAAAGATGCCCGCCCACTGTCACTGGGGCGTAGAGGCTGCAGCAGCTGGAACATGTTACATGTTCCAGGCTAAATACAGGTGACCTTATCCTTTAAAGGAGAGCTCCAGACTGCAAATGCAGTGCCCCTTTTCTGGTCCTGTGGAGGGTGTGGACAGAAATGATCTGAAAAATGCAAAAGGAGTTGCTGATGGGATGTCATCGAGTTTATGACCATGTAGTGGCCACTATCTAAATACAATTTTATACAGGAATATCTTCAAATACTTACAAGTTGCTTTCTGGTAACATATATTATTGTCCAGCGTGAAATTACCTTTTGAATTAATACAAATATGATGGGTATAGGATGGCTATTTCACCTAGAAGTGATGTGTCCAGTTTGCCTCCAGTACCTTCTAATATAGTGGTGGTTGGGCTTTAAATGGTGCCAATTAACCGATACAGGTAAACATGCCCCTGCTCTGGTTTTAACATTATCGGTTTATGAGTTATGAAAGATTCTGCTAGTCCTATCAACGTACTGATAAGGGTGTTTTGAATGCAGCTCAAAGTTTGTAAATTGTACATGATGCCTTCCTGGGGAAAAAGTAAAAAGAATTACTGCGGTTATGTGTCCCCTAGAGTTACAAAATGTCATGGCTGTCTTAAGAATATTGAGCAACATGGCTGCCATGGATCATCTCACACAGCCTTTTGGGTTCCCAGTTCATATCATCATCGCAACAAGCAAAGGGTTATGTAATTTTCTTGTAACGATCATGGAGAATTCAAGGGATTGCAGTGCCGTCTCTGTAATGTAGTCATTATCAATTGCTTAGGGTAATATGCAACAATTAATATTTTACAATATGCATTTCAAAGAGGTTGATTGTTGATTTTTCATTATTTAATAGTGAGTGAAAAATCTGGTGCAGTTGTACATGGTAGCCAATCGGCTTCTAACTTCAGCTTGTTTAAAAAAGCTTTGACAAAACTGCACCAGATTTTGCAATCTCCAGTTATAGTAAATCAGTCTCATACACTCAAGAGAACTAGTTATGTACCATTTTATCAGGGAGGACCTGCCCAGATACATCTGACATCTGAGATTCTGGCTCATTGGATAAATAAGGAATTGCAAGAACTATTTTTCTCCTAATTTGTGGAATGTTACCCGACATACAAAAACCTCCGTTAGACTTGCTGCTAACGGTATTTCCATGAATCTTCCAGGACAGATTACTTAATATGGACACTGTCCTGGAAGATAAGTGGAAATACGGTTATTGATAAGTCTAACGGAGGTTTTCCCTCATCTTCCAGGTTCGAACGTATCTAAGAGTTCCATCATCAGATGTATCGGAGAGAAGATTCTCTGGGCTTATAAATTTTAAAGGTCAGGTACCCCCCTACTTAGGTTAGAGCCCACTCTAGAAGGTCACTGGCCAGAAAGAGCAGGAGTTTCATGGGAACAAATTTCGAAGGCTTCAGTCTGGTCCTCATTCCAAATGTTTATCAAGAACTACCATGTTCAAATGCTCTCTAGCCAGGACCAGTCCTTCAACAGGAAAGTTCTGCAGGCTGAGATACAAGGAAGGGGCCTTTTATTCATTTTATGATTTGTGTTTCCTATAGAGGGCGGAGCCAATCATCTCTCAAGTATGCTGTCCTGGAAGAGGTGGCAAAACCTCTGTTAAACTTGGCGGTATTGGTATTTCCATGAATCTTCCAGGACAGCATTCATATTAAGTAAGCTGTCCTGGGAGATGAGGGGAACAATTGTCTGTAAATTTCATCCATACCTGTTTGACAAAGGTTTTATATCAGGATATGGCAGATGTTATACCCACACAAAAACCACTACCACTGACAGTAGATTACTCGTGAGAGTTAGAAGATGCTGCTAAGTAATCTGAATATGGGTATAGCTCTCTACTCCAATCTACAGGGAAAAATCCTTACAGGTAAGAATGGACAAATGATTAACATACTACAATTATAAACAGTAAAAAAAAAATCTTTGAATAATGAGCATGTGTCCACCCCTACAAGTATGCAGTCCCTCGAAAGGCGTTAAATGCTCAGATTTTGCTGTACCTTATTTTGCTTTCCACTATGAGTATAAGGTCCCTTTGAGCCACACAACTGGGTGCATGTGAGCAGCCTACATGAAGGACTTTTGCAAGTCTTTTCTCTCTCAAGTCTAACTAAACGATCTGTAACATTTTAACTACAGCTATTAATAGGTGTCACTACAACCTGTTTCAACAAGAATCCGATTTGTGGATGTTAGCAGCACACACAGTTCCTATTTAATCCAGACACTGATAATAGAGCTTTAATCTTCCAATTATATATATAAAATATAATATAAAAAAATGTCTGAAAGTGAAAAAAAATACATGCCAATAAAGTAAGCAAAACGTCCAACCTTAAAAAGATGGTTTATTCAGCACAAACAGCTTAAATACATTGTCCCATACAAGTAAGAAAACATTTGATTCATGAACATGATATATCAAAGATTTCATGGACAAGTTGTATAATGGCACAATAAAAAATGAAATGTCTTTAGATATTAAGACAAGAAGAAGTACGCTACATCCTAAGAACAACCCACGTCCTACAAAGACTACGTTATCGACTCAGGGACAGCACTTTTCATATACGTCTCCACCGCCTTCTAATGATCATGGAGAATCCTTCATTTTAGGTAGCACCATTGAAAAGCATTTGCCAGCTGCTTACCTAGTAACAGAACTACCAAATAAGGTAAAGCTTTTTTAACCCATCTGCTTCCAGAGGGCTTTAGATTATTATTATCCAGCCACGCGTTTCGGGGCCCTTTTAAAGGGCCTAAAGGTAGTGTCGAGTGCAGCACTACACTGTGTAATACACTTGATGATTTCACAGCACAGTATATAAGTAAGGCTTTATAGATGTGTTACAATACGCAGAGCAATGTTTCGGGATGAGAAGATGCTGCTTCATGAGATGGTTGTGAAATGCATTTCAATGTATGACCACATGCTGTAGCTTATGGGGAAAAAATCACAGTCCGGTCTCTCTTAACTCTCTCTTATGGACACATCAGGCTCTAGCAGTTGCTGTTTTTTCAGACAGACCATCTTGATTCTCTCCCTGATGTGTTCTGCTGTGGAGGCCATGTCACTTGGGCTTCCAAAATACTGTTCACTTCTGCAAGAAACAAAATGCATTATTTTTTTAGATCTCAAAGCATGCAACTCTAAACTTGATTTTATGTTCACCAAATAGAATTTTATTCACAGCAGTATGACATTTCACATAGAATGAATACAAAACAGGTTTTCTTGGTTTTAGATAGCATTGAAGGGTTTGAATTTTCTTCCTTTGAGAAAAGTCGATTGAAAATTCAAATTTTAAACCGAGTCAGGACAACCCACGAAATTAATTTCGGTGACAAATTAGAACACTGAAGTAGTCTCCAAAAGAAGCCAGTCTATCACAGAGGCCTTGTATATGGGCATTTATTTAAATATCATCCTTCTCAAAATACACAATAGCTTTAGAAACTTCGACCTGGCACAGTTATTAGATATTCATTTGTTTTACTCTGACACCATCTTATAAACATGCCATTTAAATACGTTATTGCCATTAAAGACACTGGGCCAGATTCTCAAAGGAGATACGACGGCGTATCTCCAGATACGCCGTCGTATCTCTGAGTTCTGCCGTCGTATCTATGCGCCTGATTCTTAGAATCAGTTACACATAGATTTCTATTAGATCCGACCGGCGTAAGTCTCTTACGCCGTCGGATCGTAACTGCATATTTACGCTGGCCGCTAGGGGCGTGTACGCTGATTTACGCCTAGAAATATGTAAATCAGCTGAATACGCGAATTCACGAACGTATGCCCGACCGACGCAGTACAGTTACGCCGTTTACGTTAGGATTTTCCCGGCGTAAAGTTACCCCTGCTATATGGACGTCGTTTCCGCGTCGAATTTTGAATATTTTACGTCGTTTGCGTAAGTCGTCCGTGAATGGGGATGGACGTCATTTACGTTCACGTCGAAACCAATACGTCCTTGCGGTGTACTTTGGAGCAATGCACACTGAGATATTCCACGGACAGCGCATGCCCCAATTGGAACTTATTATAGCAGCAGCCCCCCCAAATACTTATCTGAGCCCCATCGCGACTCAGCAATGTGCACAAGAGCCTTGGCTCTCCAGGGACTCTCCCTCTTTGGCTCCCGCTGTTGTCAATCACAGCCAGTGAGCCAATAAGGAAGGGGGGCAGGGCAGAGTTGCGGCTCTGTGTGTGAATGAAGATGCAGAGCAGTGGCTTGGGAATGAGCATGCTTGGGTGTCCCCATAGTAAGTGTTTGCTGTGGGGGCACTTGGCAGGAGGAAGGGGCCAAGAGTACCATCAGGGGACATGACAAGAGGAGAATCGGGGCTGCTCTGTGCAGTGGACACACACACATATATATATATATATATATATATATATATATATATATATATCTCAATGCATGTTTTGAATCATGTCCACATCAGGATTTGAGTGCTTTTAATGTCATAATAACATTTCTAACATAATTAAATATCTTCCTTATGAAAATACACATGATAAGTGTCCATGAACTGTTACTTGGCTCCAACTGGGACTAGAGTATTATACATTTTTTTGGTACATCTGATTGCACTTTTTTTTTATTCTAATGACAGTATTTCTAAGTACTAGGACCCGTTAAAACAATAGGGGATAAGTCATCAGAAATGGTTTTATTTAAATTTGATTCTGAAATCGGAGTACAGATGTGCCAGGACACCAACAGATGAATGCGAATAAAAATGTGTTTGCTTGTATAAAACAACTATATTTTGCGTCCATGGAGGATTTACTTTACAGGGCTGCAGTTAGAAATTGTGAGGCCCCATCCAGCCGGCCTAATAGGGCCCCCCTGAAAATATCAAACCAATATTTTCACAAAAAATACACTAAAATCATAAAATTGTATTGCTTTGATAAATAAAGTTCTTTGTGTCAACACAGTTCATTATGCTTGTTATGAATGAACACAGTACTGATCCTAGCAACCCAGTCGGCGCTGGCTGCAACTTTAGGGAATATACCCACAGCAAGATGGAGATATTACCAAATGACAGTTTTTTTTTTAACAAAATGAAACCCTTACTCATTAAATTCAGTTATGGAGTTTGAGGGCCAGTGTACAGATTTGAGGGACGCTAGACATCTATGGTCTTAGATGTATAGACGGATCCTCAGCACCCAAAATAATAAGGTACTGACAGTTAAAAATATTAAATCAACTTATTTCACCTCCATAAGTTTGCATGTTCAGGAAACGGCTTATAAATTTATGACAAGATGGTATAGGACACCAGTAAGACTAACTCAGATGTATCCAGCGGGGGACACCCGTGTTGGAGAGGCTGTGAGCAGAAGGGTACATTTCTCCATTTGTGGTGGGAATGCACCAGGATTGAAGTATTCTGGGTAGCAATTGCACCATGGATCGAGAAGGTGACCCCTAGACCTATGGAATTTACACCTCTATGCTTCCTATTCCATGGAAAGTCCGACTCCATTAAAGCCTATAGGAAGAGTATTACACCGCATTTATTGAATGCAGCCAAATTATTAATCCCTAGATTCTGGAACCAGATCTCCTGTCCAACCTTGATGGACTGGAAAAAGGAGGTTAATTGGATAATGGAAGCCAAAAGGTGGATTCAAGTAGTAAAGGGCCAACAAGGGGAATTCGAGAAGACATGGGCGGGCTGGGTACAATGTACATTTGAGATGGTTTGATGGGGAGGTGACATGGAATGGGAGAGTATGAGGTGTATTAGAATCAAAAGGTCCCTAGTACAACTACTTGTGGTTTTATAGGTATTAAATATCCCATAAGACAGTTTTTGTATCTGGCTTTCTCTTGTAACTCCCATTCTCTTTATATTATATACTATTGAAATACGGAATACAATAATGTATAATATTGGATATATTGAACTCTAAATAAAATAAAAAATTGATTAGAAAAAAAAAAAAACACACCACAGTACTGATCACTCACTGTTTTCATTCAGAAAAGGGAGGGGAAGTTACATTACATATTTACTGGCCCCTTCCCCAGCTCTCCATATCCTGAACATCCCCCCCCCCACCCCTTGTGCCTGCAGCAGCCAGTGGGAGAGTGAAGCTGGTAGCACTGGAGGGGGGCACACAGCAGGGAGAATCAGATGTGGGCAGAACAAGCAGGATGATCTGTGTGGTGGGGATGAAATTACAGAAATTATACCCTATGTGTCTCTCCCTTCAGCAGCTGAAAGCAGGCTGGTGGCAGAGGGGGAGAAAATGGCTTTCAGCTGCTGCAGGGAGAGACACGAGCATTGTTCCTGTAATTGCACCCATGCAGCACTGATCATCCCCCCTGCCCTGCTCAAATCCGATTCCCCCTGCTGCCCCACCTGTGCCCGGGCCCCGTACAGGAGAATTAATGATACCCCCTATCAGCAGCCCTGCCTCTTTTATCAGAGGTAACACACTTTTCCCAGACAGATACAAAACAAATTTTCTATCTGAAACTCATACTTTGGTGTTGTGGAATTTCCTTATGCTTGGCTCTGCAGTGACTCCACTGCCATGCACCCACTTTACAATATCAGGTCCATAAGGAATGAAGTGGGATTGACTTTTAATGCGTTGACGCAGAAACCTCAGGCCAAAAATGACTGCAATGGGCTAACAGCTCTTTTAGAGTCTCACTTGATATTATCTTTATTGCCAATTCCATACTCTCATTGAAAGCAAAGCTTGACAAAAGATCTACACAGAATAATAACATACCCATCAGGATAAATTACAGGCACTGTTAGCCTATCCAGCAACGATTTCCCAACAGCTTCAACTTCATCAAATTGTTCAAAATCCAGCACAGATTCGGGAAGGTCTGGACTTTCTTGTAAGATCTGAAGGAGGGGAAAAAGAAAAAAAGGTTGGCTAAGTCAATCAGTTTGGTTGTAACATTTTCCAAGTTACATTATGATGATGTAAAGTGAATTCATTATAAGGCAGAGCATCTGTTCACTTTGATGGAAGCAGTCATTAGCCAGCTTGTGTCAAATGCTAATTCTGAAGAAGCGGCTCAGTGAATAGGTTTGTCTTAACTGATCGTATTCGTAATGCTCTGTCACAGTTAGGCAATGTCTACTACCATAAAAGACTTCTCAAAACTTTTGACGGATTCCTTTCAAAATGCAGACTTATATTTTTCTACCTGATAATTGTCTTCACCTATTAAAGCAGTAGTAAACTGCTGAAAAAACCCCCACCTAAAAAGGAAAACCTGCAAGGCAATAGCATAATGTGCTAGCTGGCTGGACAATCAACAAATGACAGGAAACAAAAGCGGTCATTCCTCTGCTCATCCGGGTTTTTGTTCCGATCAGCACATTTGCTCGCAGTAGCGTACCCAATTGGCCAGGAGTATGAGCTCTGCTGTATATGGATCTACAAGGGGTGCAAGCATCAAACTCCAATACTTATCCTTGTCTCACAAGTTGAGTCATGGAACAAGAATATGCATATTGGTTATCTTGACACTACTGGCTGCATGCTTGCTCCAGGTGAAGCCAGGATGACGGCGACAACTTACACTCTCAAGAACCAGCCAGCAATAGCTATACGGACAGGTTCCCTTTAAATGAAAAAGTTTTCACCAATACGAGTTGAAGCCACTCTGTAGAGAGAATATTTCCTAATAGATGTTACAGAAAAGTGATGACATTTTGTGTAATAACAATGATTACAGCATGTCCATATCTATCTAAAAGCCCAAACAACAAAGCACATGCACTTAAAACTATTCTAAAGAAATAATTCAATCCACTCCAAATACTTCAATGCTGTGCTCTTGAAAATGAAAGAACTCTATTGTACAGGCAAGCAAGAATGCTCTACAGAAGTGCACGTGACCTTTAAATGACTGAAGCTACTTGGCTTGGGTCATATGCAAATAGCTCTAACCTTTTCGGCATTAGAGTGAAACGCAAGTGCCATTTCCAGCCGGTGAACCCTCTCTTCTGAGGTTATCGTAAACTGCTTCCATACTCTGTTGAGCTTCGGAAGTGTGTCCCCCGATGACCTTGATGAACATCTCAGAGACTGACACAATACAACTGTGGCTTGCAGTAACTGTCGCCCGTAATCATATGTACTCTGTATAGAGGACCAAAAGAAAGAGAAAATTATAGATGTGAAGAAACAGAATTATTTGTTCTCATTGCTACATTTAGGAGGTCAGACACAGAAACTTTACTTTCCAGCTAGAATTAACAGGAAATATTTAGCATGGTCATCTTAAGTTATGACTTAGCGGGCTGGTAAAATAAAAATTGTTATGGAAAAAAAAAAAAAAAATTGTAGCAGAGGAAATGCGGATTGCCCATAGAGACTAAGCACCTGTGCTTTTATCATCTTTTGTACTGCAAAAGTGGCAGCTGGAATTTTATGGTTATAAATATTAATTTTTTCCTGCTCTCTTCTTTTCATAATTTTGTATTGGAGAAATGTTTTTACAACAGAATACATTTTAGAGCACACATTGGTCCTTGGCCATTAGATATCACATACACGCACGCTTGGGTTTGGGAGGATGGCAATGTTTTGATAATGTGGCGTAAAGTAGAACTAGACGAGGGTATGCATCCCTACGTGACAAAAGGCCACTTAACTAAAATGTACTAGTACAAAAATAAATGAATTGGGACTTTAAATATCCCTCTAATGGACAGATGTACACAACAAAATATATAAAAAAATATACAAATCTTTGTTCCATTAAATGAAAACCTCATTATAAAAACATACAAATTTGTATGTGGACTTCAATTCTACCACTGGTCTTCCATTTCGGGAAGTAGAGGATGTATGGTATGATCGTCTTCTGAGATTGATGTGTGGGTCGACGCATTTCACAGAAAAATCCACTTCATCAGGGCCTCAAATCTCAAGTAAAATTACAACTTGACACTAAGATAAGACTATAAAATGAAATTACAGATAATATAGTAAGCATGTGTAACATTAAAGCTATATTCTGAAGGGAGATGGAGAAGAGGAAAATAATAAAAGGGAATTGGGGAAACAGAAATGGGAAGAAAAGCAAAGTTTTGTTTTTTCTTCCCCATCCCGTTTCCCCAATTCCCATTTTTGCTCATCTCTCTCTCTCCCTTCAGGAGATGGCTGTATTGTTACAAATGATGCATACTATATTATATGTAATTTATTTATGTTTTCATTTCTAATGTTATGTTAGTGTCCAGTTGTACTTTTACATGAGTTTGGTCCTGATGAAGCAGATTTTTTTCCCCAAAAGTGCAGACCCACACATCAATTTCAGAGGACAATGGCGAATTAGACCTATCATCACATGCCAAGAAACTGCTCCGTATACTCTTCTTCTATGTTAAAAAAGCTATTTTACTGTCCTGGAAGGGCACACAGACCTCTCTGAAATCCCTCTGGTTAAAACTTATTAATGACGCTATCCCACTGTATAAACTTACTTTTGAACTCCGGAAACGGAACAAAACCTTCCACAAAATTTGGGGTAGATGGTTGGCTAGTCCGCTAACCCTCTCCCAGCACTGATTGTACTACTCTTGCTTGACCATTGATGGGCCGTGCCTCACGGATCCCTAATGTCTGGACCTCCGCTTTTGCTATATCCAGGTATTATACCTGATTCTTTTACCACTGTGCCACTTTATATTTTGCACCGATGTCAGTTTATTTTTCTATGTTTGAGTGTATTGCCTAACGTTTATGACCAGGTTGTCTGGTGTTTTTTTTTATGTTTTTCTGTTTGTTGGTTTGTCTTAAACCTAATCAAAATATCTGAAAAAAAAAAAAAAAAATTCAGAGGACAACTATACCATAAATCCTCTACTTCGCTAAATGGAAGACAAGTGGTAGAACTGAAGTCCGTGTACAAATTGTAGGTTTTTAATATGAGGTTTTAATTGAATGTAATAAAGATATGTATATTTTTAAATATATTTTGTAGGGCTGTGGAAATTAAAGATAAATTCCTTGATTAACCGTAATTTTTTTTGATCAATCAAAATTCTTTTGATCGGTACTAGTGGTGCAACGGACCGTAAATGATCCGCAAACCGAACGGGTCACCATATGCGGGTTGGCACACCACGTGATCCACGGAGCTTCGCTGCTGCCTCGGCCATAGGAAAGTGGTGGTGGCCATCTTAGGCCACCGGGCGGCGGCCTAGGTGAGTCTAGAGCCACGCGCTGACATCATCACCCGGCCTAAACTGCTCGTGTTCGGCCAGCTTCTCTGGTAGGACTAAGCAAGCACTAATCTTCCTATACAGTGGGGGAGATGTGGAGCATATTACAGTGGGGGAGAGGTCTGTGGATATTACAGTGGGGGAGAGGTCTGTGGATATTACAGTGGGGGAGAGGTCTGTGGATATTACAGTGGGGGAGAGGTCTGTGGATATTACAGTGGGGGAGAAGTCTGTGGATATTACAGTGGGGGAGAAGTCTGTGGATATTACAGTGGGGACTATATATGGTGGTGATCTGAAAAATTAAACGATTAATCGAACACGAAAATTTTAATCAGTAACAGCCCTAATATTTTGTTATGTACATCTGTCCATTGGAGGGATATTTAAAGTCCCGTTTTATTTATTTTTGTTATGGGTTCATTGATATTCCTGTTTTTCACTTCAAGATTGAAAGTGTTTTTAACCCTTCATTGTCAATAAAGTGTTATAAGAAGGAACCAGCCACATGCAGGCCAAGCAGAAAGAATTCTTCTGTGAAAAATGTATAATTTTGTAAAAAGAGGTCACGTTTACATTGTTCCTGGCGCTGTGTTGCCTCCTTTTTTCCTTGTTAGTGTTGTCCTTTCTGCCCATTGGTGCCAAGGCATCTGAAAGAACCATGTAAATGGACTTGGGACTATGTCTTTCCCTTTGGGGGCATCTCCATTATAGGGATAGAAAATAATATAGAAAAGGCTTTCAAGGTGCCAAACCCATATCCATTACAGGGATATTCCTCCATTATTTGAACTGCCTCTGAGTAGAGTACTCTGAACTGGGGTGTCTCACTACTGGAAAATTTACATAATTAGCGCACATCAGCATTTACCTATGAGTTCTTGTAGTAACCAGATTATAGCACTTTTTCTGTAAACCTTTCTAAGATTTGGATTGAAAAATTCTTCAAACCACTTCTTCCACTTGGTTCTGTGTTTTAGTGTGTAATGTAGGTGAGCAATGTTAAACTGCAGCAGAGACTATGGTACAAAATGGAAGTTGGAGTGAGGGAGCCAACTTGAGGCAGGAGTGGCAGTGGTCGGGTAACTGAGGTTTCTGATGGAGAGGTTGTCTGTAGGGATCAAGACTCATCCTTCCTGGGCAACTGGGCTACTGTTACTGGCCCTTGACTGTGGCTCAGGACCCTTCCTAGGGACCCACAAATTAGTTCATGTGTGACATATGGCTTCTGCACTTGACCTATGACAAAGTGTGTCATGGACCCTGTATGTGTGTGTGTGGACAGGAGCAGTGGTGGTCAGGTGACTGAGGCCTCTGATGAAGAGGTTTTAGGCTTCCACTCCCGAAATGAAGAACTAAACTATAGCAATTTTAGTTTAAACAGTTTAAATGTACTATTTAAACTTATCTTTATGTAAGCACACAACAGAATGACCAAATTAGGGGGTAAGTTGTCAAAAAACAATTCAATTCTAGTATAAAGTCTAAACGGCAGTTACCTGAGCTACATCCACAAATTTTCGGTGCTTTTCTATTAAAATTTTTGTTTCTTGACTGTCGTCTCCCAGTCTCACGTGCGTCTTTAACAAGGCATCTAGTAATTCATTTAACCAGTCTACTGCCTAAATAAGATCAATAAGCAATTTTAATACAGCAGATTACATCTATGACTTGTAAAATCTTCAACGCCAATGCCGACATGCAAAAAGTATTATGACAATATAAAATATTATCTTTTTACAAACAAAAAAACAGCCTCCTATAGAATTTTTTATTTATTTTTTTCTAACCAAAAATAGAAAAGTGTCAGCTGGAAACTGATTGGCCAATATCTCTACACTTGCATGTTGACTCCATTTGAGCCATACTGTGCCCACCATTGCAGACACACTGTGCACACCATTGCAAACACACTGTGCCCACCATTGCAGACACACTGTGCCCACCATTGCAGCCTCGTCTGGGCAGCGGAATGCATGACTGGAGGAAGAGGAGAGCCGCGGGATCACAGAGCGGCATAGCACACTGTTACAGCCCCACCTCCTCCTGACCCCGTGCCTGTGATAAACAGAAGGCACCGTAGCATTTGACCAGTATTTTGTCTATCACAGGTTTAAGTCAGGATGAGGCAGGGCTGTGTCGAGCAGAGCAGAGATAATTTTAATGTAAGCTGTAACAGCGTGCTATCTACGCTCTGTGATCCACAAGACTTTATAGGCATAAGCATTTCACAAACCGTGAGCGTAGTTATGTATATGTACATTTAGGCAAGGGTCATTAAGCATGCACCTATAGATAGGCAGCAGAGGCATAGAGGTGGCTTTTCCCTTTACAATTATTGGCCACCATTTTTCACCATCATCAGCAGTCCTCTCAGAAAGGGGACACACAATCATATTACAATCTTCTAAGCCAGGTTAGGACCAGGAAATTAAGGTAATGTCAAATGTAGCATGAGTGATCCTAGCAGACCGGTTACTTGGGAGGTGCACTAGGGAGGGGGGCTGGGACAGTTTATGTTAAAATGTGGTTTAACACACGTGAGAAGGGAGCCTTTAGTGTTTATAGGGTCTTTTTGGCTACAGTGGCTAACACATGGAAGATTTCATGCCCTTAGGAATTAGACCCTTGTCCTCCTGTCGTAGCAGTCAAAATGGGAGTATTTCAAATCTCACTTTCAGGAACAAAAATCCCAATTGGACAATGAATACAGGTTCTGAACTTTTATTATTGCATTTGGATTTTTATTTACAACTTTAGGTTTTGCATTTTCTTTTTCCAGGTGTACATCTCATGTTTTATTGATATAACTCTACCCTGACTCCTTGCAGTCTAGCCTGCTTCAGTTGCTCAATAAATTGCATCTTCTCTGTTCCACACGAAGGATCGTACTTTCAAAAATGGAAAGAGGGATTATTATCAACTATTACCATTCATATATTTAGCATCAGTCAATCATTTTTATGGCAGGCTTTCTTCTTTCCCTTCCATATTTTCTTTATTGCAGATTTGTGCAAAGCAAAATTTGACACGGATTATAAATTGGCAGACGGTAGAGAAAGTGCCTATCGTCTCAGCAAGGAACAGGAAAAGAACTAATAGTCTTTTCCGAAAAGGCTAATGTTAGGTATTTGCATGAGCCATTAGATGTGGTCCTGTATTTCAGAAACACTAAAATAAAGAGAAACACTGCAACCAAATCATACCGGACTGTTCTGTTTTCTTCTAATGGAAGCCAAAATCTCAAATGCTTATGGTTAGCCCCATCTAAAATCAATAGTACTGTATCACCTGAGGCCAGTTACTTCACTGGGTATATGTAAGGGTTCACAACCACTTCAAAGAACAACTTGTACAGGTACAGTTGTCTTTAATGCAACCTTTACACAAGTTTGGGAATGTAGACCTAAGTATTAGAGGAGTGCCATCTGTCGTATTAAGAAAGCTGATAGAAGGCTTTCAGTTAGCTTCAGCACTACTTGAAACTTGTTGAAAGCATGCTAGCAGCTTGTAGCTTCCCCTAAAAACTTTACTAATGGTTTGTGAAAACATATTGTACACACCGATCTAATCAATATAAAGCTTGTATGTACAAGACTTTATAGGCATGAGCAATTCACAAACCGTGAGTGCAGCAGAGGCAAAGAGGTGGCTTTTCCCTTTACAATTCTTCGCCCAATTTTTTTCCCCATCATCTGCAGGAATAGTCTTCTCAGAAAGGGAACATTCTTCTAAGCCAGGTTAGGACCAGGAAACTAAAGGTAATATCAAGTGTTTCTGAAGGAAAGGACCACATCTAATGGCTCATGCAAATACATAACATAATTTCCCATGAAGGCCCTATAAACATTAAAGGCCCCTTCTCACGTGTGTTAGGCTTCATGTAGACGGGACATTGTTCAAACTCTCCTGAATGATTTAACTTGACATCTAAAAACGTCAGTTTAGCCACGTTTACCTGCGTTCGCGTCTAGAAGCGTTTGCATTTTTTTTTAAAGTTTTGGTTAAAATTAAAAAACGTCTGTAAACGAAAAGCTGCATTTGGCGCTTGAAATGCCTCTACACACAGCTTTTGAACACATTTTTTGGGGTTCCAGAAAAAGCCTCTAAACTCAACTGTTTAGAAACGACTATAAACAACCCTGTGTACTGATAAGATAACAGAGGAGAGCTCAGGAGCAGTTGAAAAAAATGCCCAACTGCTCCTAAATGTCTGTTTACCAGCAGCAGTGTACATGAGGCCTAAAACTACATACTCACATTTTACATAAACTGTCCAAGCCCCCCTCCCTAGTGCACCTCCCAAGTAACACCAGTCTGCTAGGGTCACTTATGTTTCACATAATATGCCATTATGCAATGCATACCAGCACAATATGCCTTTACTTTGCAGGTCAGGAAAAAAAAAAGAAAGAAATCCAGCAGTTTACTTCCTCTTTAAGCAGTTGAGATTTTAGCTTCTATTAGAAGAAAACAGAACAACCCAGTATCGTACATTCTAATGGAGCGAAGTGTTACTTGGGAGGTGCACTAGGGAGGGGGGCTGAGACAGTTTATGTAAACTGTGAACATGTAACACACACAGGTTTTTTTCCTTCTTTTAAACCTGCGGTTTTCTACCGCTTTAAGGGCCTATGAGGCACATAACACTGCAGAGAATTGTCATCAGATGCTGCTTGTGGTCCAAACCACTGGTATCCACCTGAAATACTGGCACAATGAGTGGAGTACATTATTGGGTCACTGTACTTCATTAGATTTTACAAACCGCTTTTATTTAATAGCCTTAAACAAGGGAAATAATTTGCAGCAATCAGTTTGATTTCAGATTGCACTTGTCAGACTAATCAATGTTGACTTCACTAATAAATGATTTAAAGTAATCAAGACCTTGTTCCCTACTGCTGCTTGTGGGTTCTGTTTATTTCATTCCTTAAAGTGGTTGTAAAGGCAGACGATTTTTCATCATAAAGCATTTTATGCATTAAGAAAAAAAGCCTTCTGTGTGCAGCAGCCCCCCTCACACTTACCTGAGGTCCCTCTCTGTCCAGCGATGTC
Organism: Rana temporaria; assembly: GCF_905171775.1. Taxonomy (NCBI): domain Eukaryota; kingdom Metazoa; phylum Chordata; class Amphibia; order Anura; family Ranidae; genus Rana; species Rana temporaria. The sequence continues at coordinate 157,431,968 of NC_053494.1, read as the reverse complement.
CACGACAGGGACATGTGGTGAGGTCAGTGGCTGGGGAGGCACTGGCTAGTATCAGAGCCAGATACACACAGGTTACATACGCTGCAAATCTTAGAACAAGAGCAATAATTCTAGCACTAGACCTCTAACTCCAAACATGTGACCCGGAAAAAAAATGTAAGCGTCTCCTATGGAGATTTTTAAGTACTGATGTTTGGCGCCATGCCATGAGTGTGTGCAATTTTAAAGCGTGACATGTTAGGTATATATTTACTTGGTGTAACATCACCTTTCATAGTATACCAAAAAAATTGTGTTTTCTTTTTTTTTTGATTCAGAAACGTTTTTTTTTTTTGTTTTTTTTTAAAGCGTTAAAAAAATTGCTGCTGTAACATAAAAAGTTGCAACAACCACCATTTTGTTTCCTAGGTTGTCTGCTAAATCAATATATATAATGATTGGGGGTTCTGATTAATTCTCCAACACAAAAATTATGATTTTTTACATGTAGGATAGAAGTGTCAGAATTGGCCTGGGTAGCAAGGGGTTAATTACCATAAGTAATATACAAATAATTATCATATATTGTTTTTGAGGTAATGTACTATATTTTCAAAATCTGTACTCAAGCAGGTGGATTAACGGACAAATTACTGAAGTTTGAAGTTCTAACTTCCAACCAGTAATTTCACAGTAAATAGGTAAATAATAAAGGATTATGTTCTAACATATACCATAATAATATATGATTTAGCTTGAATAAAACAGTACCTTTTTAGCAGCAGAAGATTCTCCCTCTTAACTGTGTGAGAAAAACACGGGATTATGGGTAAATCTTGGACAGCCTCCACTGCAGCAAATTTATTGGACAGCTGGGGCCAATGGTACTTTACCATTGGTCCAAGGCTCCAAGCTGTCCATTGAGCTCAGTGTCTGACAGTGAGGGGCACTGTAATCTCATCCCCTCAGTCTGCTGCAAACAGTGGGGGTTATTTACAAAAGGCAAATCCTTGCAGTGCACTTGGAAGTGCAGTTGCTGTAGATCTGAGGGGAAGATCTGAAATGAGGGGGAAGCACTGCTGATTTTATCGTCCAATCGTGTGTAAGCTAAAATGCTGTTTTTTTATTTTCCTTGCATGTCCTCCTCGGATCTACAGCGACTGCACTTCCAAGTGCACTAGTACAAAGTGGATTTGCCTTTCATAAATAACCCCCAGTGTGTGCCAGCTTGTATTTAAACTGGCCACGCTGTATGTAGCTTCTGCCAGACTGAAGGAGCCCAGTATCCATGGAACCATAGGAGCCCCAAAATTTGACTAGTGGTGGGGTTAAAGTCAATTAGCCAATCATGGGAGAGAGGGGGCGGGACCCGGTCTCTGTGTGTGAATGAACACAGGGAGCTGTGACTCAGCTCGGGTGCTCAGGCTGCTCTGTGCAAATCCATTGCACAGAGCAGGTAAAAAGGACATGTTTCTTATTTTTATAGGGGGGGGAAAAAAAAACAAGACTTTACAATCACTTTAAAGAAGGAACAATTTTTTTTTTATTTTAACAAAATATTTCCCATTCTGATGGTTGACCCCTGTGCACCTCTATATACTTGCTGTAGCTCCTTTCCTCATTTAAAGCCCAAATTATGGGAGTTCCTGTGGGGAAGGTATAGTCAGAACACTCAGAGCTGCGGCTCTGTGTAAAATATCTGCTGATGTCCTGTATGAAGTCAAAGCAGCTGCAAATACTCTACACAGATCGGCAGCTATGTGTGATCTTTTATGGTTATGATTAAACAAGCTGGATTGGATTGTTCATTCATAGTATTGGCATATCACTTATAGCTGCTTCTTACACATAGCACAGCCCTGCTGCAGTGCTTTGATGAATGATATGATCAGATGTCACGTACAACACAGCCTTGACAGAGCCGATTGCTAATTAATTAAACCAAAAGATCACTCAGAATTGAGATTCAGGTTGGGCTGTGAATGTGTAAAAGCAGCCACTAATGGACACAGCGCTGGTTCTTCAGAATGGCCCCGGCTTCCAGTGGCCAGATAGGTCAATTGCATATCTGCCTCTTGCGTAACGGCATTGCTGGATTCAGGGGATGGGGTGGTCACCTGTTGGATAACGCTGCTTAGAAACTAAGGGACAGATTTAAAAAAAAAAAAACCTATATATGCATTTGGTCCCTTGAGGGTTAAAGAACAAGAAATATTTTTAAAGTGGAATTTTACTCAAAAAGTGACGTCCCACTGGTTTAACTTCCTCCCCCCAGCCTGTAATTGATTTTTATTGGTACTCGCTCCCACCTCCGCAATCCTCATTTAGGAAAACATTCCTTGTCCTGCCCTCTCCTGGGAAATATTCTATGACCCAGGAGGCTGCAGCACCATTCACAAAGCACCATGCGAGTTCTTGCATGCCCAGTGGGAAGTAGGAAGTGGGCTGTGATTTCACAAGAAACCACAGCTGGCTCTTGTACCAAAGATGGTGACGCTGAGGTTCTGCAGTGGCAAAAAGAACTGGCTGCAAGAAGAAAGCGCTGGACCCCAGGTACTGGTAGTTTAAAAAAATTATTTATATATACCGTATTTATCGGCGTATAACACGCACAGGCATATAACACGCACCCTAACTTTAAGAGGGAAGTTTCAGGAAAAAACGTTCTACAGCCCCCTGCGTATAACACGCAGGCACAGTTTATCCTCTATTTTCAGGGTAAAAAGGTGAGTGTTATACGCCAATAAATACAATATATAAATATATATATATATATATATACACACACACACACACACACACACACACACCAACACACACATATATATATATATACACATACACATACACACACAGGGCTCAAAATTTCAAGTCCTGAGCTACTAGCCAGGCCTCGAGGCTACTCGCCACCAGTTGCCCCGCCCAACCCCTACCATGTCCCACCCCTAGACACGCCCTGTGCTGGAAAGGAGAGGAGGAGGAGCCGGAGGAGCCGCCGCCGCCGCGTTCAACCCGTGGGGAAGATTACAGCTTTTAATTCAATAGCTGTAAGTGTGTTGATGTTCGCCGCAGCGCGCGTGTTCTACAGCCCCTCCCCTCTTGTCCGGGAACCTTTGATAGACAGATCACACATTCAATCCTGGGACGGGTGACTATCAAAGTTTCCCGGACAAGAGGGGAGGGGCTGTAGAACACGCGCGCTGCGGGGAACATCAACACACTTAAAGCTATTGAATTGAAAGCTTTAATCTTCCCGCGGTTAGAACGCGGCGGCGGCTCCTCCTCCTCTCCTACCCAGCACAGGGCGTGTCTAGGGGCGGGACATGGTAGGGGTTGGGCGGCGGTTTTGCTCTGCTCTTCTCGCTCACCCCCCCTGCTCTCAAGCAGCCAGACAGACACTCGCCAGCCCTCAAAATTTACTCGCAAAATGCGAGAGGCGAGTGTAAATTTTGAGGGCTGTGTGTGTGTATATATATATATAAGTTGTTTAATAATAGTTGTGCTTCAAAAGCAACTGCTCTATGAAATTAAATCACCTATTGGATCAACAAGGACCTTCCTTCACATGACACCTCAGCCCTGTGACTGGCCTAATAAACAGATTCCAATAAGAGCTGACCCATGCCACATCACACACCCATTCGGTCCTGTCCGGCTCACTCTGTCCACAGCCTCCTTACTAATGGTTGGTGAAGGAGCTCAGAGGAAATAAGTAAAAAGCTCATCTTGAGCTTCTTCTGTCCAGTAAATTTCAGATGGAACATATCGGTATAAAGAGAGATTTCAGGTAAGTCTGCTAAATCTTTTGAAAATGAATTTCAATATTAAATATATGAATGTGTACTTTTATATATTTGCCTGACATTGTTCAACAAAGACTAAGCTGTTTCACTACAACAAGCAGCAGAATGTGAACAATGCTCATTCTAGTCCAATACTTTCTTTTACTTAGCAATAATAAACAGACCTGGGGGAAGCAAAGTACAGATGGGATGCAAACTCTGCTCTATTTCTTACTTGTGCTGCATCTTCTTCACATTTAAACAGCTGGACCATCTGTAACATTTTTAACCTTCGGACGTCCACCATATCTTCACACCTAGGGAAAAAAAAAAAAATCATATTTTCATGTCAAATAATCCTTAATTATCACCAAATAACAAGACTTCCTGGTCTATGACTTATGGAGAAAAATAATTAAGAAATCTAATTTTTTTCAGCTTCTGTTGGTGGATTTTCAAAATATGAGTATAAGGGCTGGAGTCCACTGGATTTTGTTCATATCAGATGAATGATGATGGTTTTGCGTCCCTATACAAGTCTATTGGAATGAAAAGCCTGCTTGAAACTGCTCAAATGCAGGTTAGATGGAGGTCAAATGCACTGGTCTGTGAACTCTGAATAATTAAGAAGCACCCGAAAACGACACAGGCCTTTCAAGGGGTTGTGTAAAGCTTTGTTTTTTCACCTTAATGCAGGGCTCGACAAAATTCGGGCGCCCGATCACAATTGCGACAAGAAATAGCGACCTGGCGCCCGGGGAAACTTAGGCCTGCAGAAGGCCGCGGCCTCAATTACCGACCGGCGCTGGCCCGCCGCGTGAGAGGTGGGGGCGCACGGAGACACAGGATGGGCTATCCTGTGTGACCGTACGCCGCCAACTCCCCCTCCGCACGATCGCGGCGGGCCCGCGCTGGCCGGTATTTAAGGCCGCGGCTTTGCAACCTTCTGCAGGCCTAAGGTTCCTTCTGTGATCTGGCGACATCTTGTGGTGGCTGTTGTCATGACAAGTAAATCTCTGTGTCTCTTCCTAGTGCAACGGTCCACTTCATAGCTCTAATGTGAAAGCTCATAGGAGGAAAATATAGTATCAGTTCAAACTATTGTAAGAGTTAAATCATTCATTAAGTTAAAACTTATCTTGTAAATGTTCATGAGTGCTACTGTAAAAGTTGTTACTCATAGCAATTGGACAATGTTTTTTTACTTCTAGCTTCAGAAACCTGATGGAATCTGATAGCCATCACCAGCAAAGCAATCAAGTACTGTATCATTGTCTTTTTGTGATTTATATTGTTTTCTTGGTATTTTTACTTAATTCTTGTAGTATTTTTTGTTGCTAGCATAGACACCTTTGAATATACAGTACTGTATATTTGAGTGCCTATTTACACTGTTGCACAAGCAAAAAATAAAAAGAAGGGTAACACCAATTATTTTCATTGCATGTCAAAGCAACCCAGATGTGTACTGTTTGTATGTTTTGTGGTGTTCTGAGGGTAAGGTCACATGCACACTGGAGTCCAGGAAAAATGAATAAATGCTAGCCCAATACTGCATACTACACACATTGCTGGCACATGTACTGGATGGTGTGAATGGGCCTTAATTGATGGCAGAATGACTAAGGCAGGGCTCGACAAAATCCAGGCGCCCGGTCGCAATTGTGACAAGAAATAGCGACCTGGCGCCCGGGGGAAGCTTAGACCTGCAGAAGGCCTCAATTACTGTCCGGCGCGGTAATTTTAACACCTTAGAGAATAAAATGGTGGTCGATGCAATACTTTCTGTCACACCGTATTTGCGCAGCAGTCTTACAAGCGCACTTTTTTTGGGGGGAAAAAATACACTTTTTTTAATAAAAAAAAAAAAGACAACAGTAAAGTAAGCCCAATTTTTTTTTATATTGTGAAAGATAATGTTACCCCGAGATAATTGATACCCAACATGTCACGCTTCAAAATTGCATCCGCTCGTGGAATGGCGACAAACTTTTACCCTTTAAAAATCTCCATAGGCGACGTTTAAAAAACTCTACAGGTTGCATGTTTTGCGTTACAGAGGAGATCTAGGGCTAGAATTATTGCTCTCGCTCTACCAATCGCGGCGATACCTCACATGTGTGGTTTGAATACCGTTTACATATATGCTCGCTTCTGCGCGCGAGCTCGGCGGGACAGGGCGCGTTTTCTGGCTCCTAACTTTTTTAGCTGGCTCCTTGATTCCAAGCAAATTTGTCAAACCCTGCCTTAATGCATCATATACATTAAGGTTAAAAACACCTGAGACTCTCCTGCCCCCCAGCCCCCCCTCTTTACTTAACTGAGCCCTGAATCTCCGTAGGCCTGATCCCACGCTGCTTTCCCCCAGCTCTTGTGGGATCTTCATTGGATGATTGATAGCTCCCGCTGCTGTCAATCAAATCAATGACGCGGCGCACCGGGGCAGGGCCGAGTGATACACTCGGGAGTGCGCCCGCAAGCTAACCCCTTTGGGATAGCGCTTCCCAGAGGGGGGTTAGCTCTTGCGGGGAGGAGCTGAGACAGCTGCCGAGAGACCCCAGAAGATGAGGATCGGGCAACTCTGTGCAAAACAACCTGCACAGTGGAGGCAAGTATGGTTTGTTATTTAAAAAAAAAAATTACAACCCCTTTAAGGTGGTCATAAAGATGCTTAAATGGGGCAAATGGTCGCTAGTTAAATATTAGCCTTCTGATTACTGTACTGATATTACGTAAAAATACTTGCTGTAAGATGGCCAGTGTTCAATCACAGTAAAAACACTGGACTTCAAGCCAGGCTCACACCGCTAAATGAATCATTAAATAAAATGTACACCACTAAGGTTTATAAACCGTATTAGGTAGATTCAGTAAGAGTTAGGCCGGCTTATCAGTAGATAAGCCGACCTAACTCAGAATCTACGCCGACTTATGTTTAAGCGTATGCTCAAACAGACATACGCTTAAACATATCTAAGATACGACGGCTTGCGCCGTCCTATCTTAGATTGCAATATTTCGGATGGCCGCTAGGTGGCGCTTCCATTGCGGTCGGCGTAGAATATGTAAATGAGTAGATACGCTGATTCACGAACGTACGCCCGGCCGACGCAGTACTTTTACGCCGTTTACGTTAGAGATAGGCCGCCTAAAGTTAGAGCTTAGCCCTACATGGAATAGTAATGTTAAGTATGGCCGCCGTTCCCGCGTCGAAATTCGAAATTTGTACGTCGTTAGCGTAAGTCGTCCGTGAATCGGGATTTACGTCGTTTACGTCCACGTCAAAATCAATAGGCCCGTGCGGCGTACTTAGCCGCAATGCACACTGGGAGATGTAGGCGCCCGGCGCATGCGCAGTAAGAAAAAACGTCAAAAACGTAAGGTCAAGCCTTATTAACATAAAACACGCCCCCCTTACACATATTTGAATTTGGCGCCCTTACGCCCTCCTGCTTTAGGCTACGCCGCCGTAACATAGCAGGCAAGTACATTGTGAATCATGTACTTGCCTCGCTAACTTACGGCGGCGTAGCTTAAATGCCTTAAGCTACGCCGCCGCAAAGTTGCGGCAACGTACCTGAATCTAGGCATATGTGTTACCACTAGTGTGCATCAGTTAAAATAAAGGTCTCACATGCATTGCTGGCCTAAAGTCTCCACAAGCTATGATTTGTAGTTCCACAGGGCATATAATGTAGAACTTACAGCTTGCATGTGTAAATGACACCTGCCTTTACATGCACATGAACTTTAATGGCACCCCAGTCTTCGTCCATAGGGTTCAATATTGAGTTGGCCCACCCTTTGCAGCTATAACAGCTTTGACTCTTCTGGTAAGGCTGTCCACAAGGTTTATAATTTTTTGGGGCTAGAGCTTCACTTAAAAAATGTACCTGTTCCGACTTACAGATTCAACTTAACTTAAGAACAAACCTACAGGCCATATCTGGTTTGTAACCCAGGGTCCGCCTGTACTGTGAATCATGTTTAATAAACTGTTAAGGTGTTACTATTGTCTATCATGTTATTTTCAATTATTCAATGTATATTTCTTTGGAATTCACCATCATGTGATTGCATATCTTATTACCTAGCCGTGCTTCATACAAAGTCCCACCCAACCCCTTTCTTTAAAACTTCATTCATGCCTGAGCTAGTGGAGTATCACCATCACCACCTTGCTGTTCAGATATTTAATCACATCTAGGAAAGTTTTCACATAAATGCCAAATGGAAAAGTTTCACCTATAACCAAACAAAGCCCTGTCCTTTTTTCTAATGTTCAAGAGGACACTGCCAAGACAAACGTAATGAAAACACATAGGCCCGGATTCACATACATCGGCGCATATTTATGCCGGCGTAGCGTATCGAATATACGCTACGCCGACGCAGCACAGAGAGGCAAGCACAGTATTCACAAAGCACTTGCTCCCAAATCTACGCTGGGTTTTGAAAGCGTAAGTCCATGCAAATGAGGCGTGACCCCATGCAAATGATGGGCCGAGCGCCATAAAGATACGAATAACGAACGGCGCATGTGCCGTCCAGTGGATGCATCCCAGTGCGCATGCTCAAAATCACGTCGGAACTACTCCCTAAGATACGACGGATCACTGCCTACGACGTTAACGTAACCTACGCCTAGTCATATTCACGTACAACGTAAACGACATAAGATACGATGGCTTGTGTTCCCTGGTCCATACCTTTGCATGGGTTGCGCCTCATCTATGGGGAATAATTTTACGCCGGACGTACGACTTACGCAAACCGCATATATTATGCGCCGAGTGCAAGTACGTTCGTGAATCGACGCATCTCCCTCATTTCCATATTTGAATAGGAAATCAATGGGAGCGCCACCTACATCCAGCGTAAATATGCGCCCACGATACGCCGGCGTAGGAAAGTTACGTTGGTCGGAAGAAGCCTATTTTTAGGCGTATCTTGGTTTTAGAGTCCGGCGCATAGATACGACGGCACATATTTACACTTACGCGGCGTATCCCGAGATACGTCGGCGTAAGTGCTTTGAGAATCCGGGCCATAGGAACTAATGTTCCCACCAGAAAAATGATAAACAGTATGCAAAAGTGCTCTGTTGCACAACTTGGTGGACACGAATGCCACACGTGACCTGCCCTTTGTGTAGTGCCGCTTAGGATTGAGGTAATGGTACCGTCACATAAATATACATGATGTCTATGAATACTACATTGACAGACATAACTTACAGACCTACTTAGAATCGGTCTAGACTGTGGCAGCGCTGAGAGCTGGCAAGAAAATCAGCAGGTTTAATCTTGATAAATGTGCTGAAGGCTGAATCACTCTTGATCAAATCACAAAGGATTTTGCACAGTATGACGACAATGATGGGAATAGATTAATCTAGTCAGATCTTCACCTTGAAGGTTGGAAAAACTATCTTAAAACTTTTCAAACAGATCGTTTTTTATTTTAAAGTGTCAATCAAATTTTTATATTTATTTGCTGCCTCACATGAAATGTGCAGTCTGCATGAGTAAAAAATAAAATAGGCATCAGCTTTTCACATAAAGCAAAGTGCTCCTCGAACTGGACAAGAAATAATATGTGAAAAGATTACAGACATTCAAAAGGTGAACGCCATGCTTCTTAACCACTTAAGCCTCGGACCTTTAGGCAGCTAAATGCCCAGGCCAGGTTTTGCGATTCGGCACTGCGTCGCTTTAACAGACAATTGCGCGGTCGTGCGACGTGGCTCCCAAACAAAATTGGCGTCCTTTTTTTCCCACAAATAGAGCTTTCTTTTGGTGGTATTTGATCACCTCTGCGGTTTTTATTTTTTGCGCTTTAAACAAAAATAGAGCGACAATTTTGAAAAAAATGCAATATTTTTTACTTTTTGCTATAATAAATATCCCCCAAAAACATATATAAAAATATTTTTTTCCTCAGTTTAGGCCGATACGTATTGTTCTACCTATTTTTGGTAAAAAAAAAAATCGCAATAAGTGTTTATCGATTGATTTGCGCAAAATTTATAGCGTTTACAAAATAGGGGATAGTTTTATTGCATTTTTATTAATTTTTTTTTTTTTACTACTATTGGCGGCGATCAGCGATTTTTTGCGTGACTGCGACATTATGGCGGACACTTCGGACAATTTTTACACATTTTTGGGACCATTGTCATTTTCACAGCAAAAAATGCATTTAAAATGCATTGTTTATTGTGAAAATGACAGTTGCAGTTTGGGAGTTAACCACAGGGGGCGCTGTAGGAGTTAGGGTTCACCTACTGTGTGTTTACAACTGTAGGAGGGTGTGGCTGTAGGACTGACGTCTCCCTATAAAAGGGATCACTCGATCGATACGCCGCCACAGTGAAGCACGGGGAAGCCGTGTTTACATACGGCTCTCCCCGTTCTTCAGCTCCGGGGCGGCTATAAACGAATAGCCGCGCCGTCGTCCCGGATCGTTCCCCGAGGTAAGCCGCCCGCAGCAGGGGGGGGGGGGGGGGTTCCCGATCGGACCCCCCACCCGCTAGAAGGCAAGGACGTATATATACGCCCATCTGCCTGTACGTGCCATTCTGTAAACGTAAATAGGCGTGCGGCAGGCGTTAAGTGGTTAAAATGACTGAAAAAGAAGCGACACCTGAAACGTGTGTACAAAATTGGAGGGTCTACTGACTCAGACATTAAATATGCAGGGCTGCTGCAAGATCCTGACGTGATGATGTATTATGACAAGACATTGAAGCGGAGCTCCACTCAAAAGTGGAACTTCCGCTTATCCGTCTCCTCCCCCATTTCGATGCCACACTTGGCACCTTTCAAGGGAGAGGGGGGAACGGGTACCTAGCAGTGGCTGCTCCCGACAGCCAATTCGAAGATCGGCTAGGGTGCCAACATCTTGGGCTCCCTGGACAGGCAAGTGTCCATATATTAACCCCTTTGCGCCGAGCATACGCAAATATGCGTCCTCGGCTTTCGAGGGCTATACCGGGATGATTCCCGCAACTGCAGGCATCATCCCAGTACCGTTGTTCAGAGCCAGCGGTTGGCTTTCCAGGCATAACAACCGGCTAACAGCTGCTCGGTTGTTATCCCGGAGGAGCGGGAGGGGACATCCCCCCACCCCATCCCGCCGCTCTGACTGGGCCTCCCGTCCCACCGGGAGACCCGATCCGCAAACCGGCACTTCCGGCGCCTACTGACAGACTGGAACGAAGCCGTAAACGGCTTCATTCCAGTCTCCTGAATGTAAACACGGAAACGACGTCACAAAACACAATATAATAATGTAAAAATAAATAAAAACAACATTTTTTTTTTTTTTTTTAAAGCGCCCCCGTACGGAAATCGCGCCCACATATGCAAGCGGTGTTCAAATCCCACATTGAGGTATCGTCATGATCGTCAGAGCAAGAGCAATAATTCTAGCACTAGACCTCCTCTGTAACTCTAACCTGGTAACCGTAAAAAAAAATTAAAGCGTCGCCTATGGAGATTTTTAGGTACTGCAGTTTGTCGCCATTCGACGAGGAGGAGGGGCGGGGGGGCGCTGAGGGGGGTGGCTGCACACTGAAGTTTTTTTTACCTTCAAGCATAGAATGCATAAAGGTGAAAACCCTTCAGCCTTTAGAACCACTTTAAAGTGAACTTTATAAAAAAATTGTGTGACAGAGTCATCTCTAAATGCTTTGTTTGAGACCAATCCTTCCTATTTTATTTGTTTAATTTATTTTTCTTAATAAGCATTTAAGAAGAAGGAATACGGCACAAGCTGCTGTGGTGAAAAGATGGATAAACAGCTAAAAACTCCACTGGGAAGATTTCACTACTAAAGCTGCTGAAATTCAAGTTGATCCTGCTTGGCACAGAACATTTCAATTGCGCGTTAGCCAATCAATTTTGAAATGCAAATAGTAACAATTAAACATTATATACAGGTGCATCTAAAAAACAAATTGAATATCATCAAAAAGTTAATTACAGTAATTAATTTCAAAATGTGAAACTCATACATTATATAGATTTATTACACACATAGTGATATATTTCAAGCATTTTTTTCTTTTAATTATAATCAATATGGCTTACGGCTAGTGAAAACCCCAAATTCAGCATCACACAAAATTAGAATATTGTGAAAAAAGTTCAATATTGTAGACTCAAGGTGTCACAGCTAATTAACTCAAAACACCTGTAAAAGGTTTCTTGGTCTCTCAGTCTGGTTCAGTAGGTTACCCAATCATGGGAAAGACTGCTGACTTGACAGTTGTCCAGAAGACAGTTATTGACAACCTACAGTAAGTCACAAAATGTTATTGCTAAAGAAGATGGCTTTTTTACAGAGTGCTGTATCCAAGTATACTAATAAAATGTTGAGTGGAAGGAAAAAGTGTGGTAGAAAAAGGTGCACAAGCAACAGGGATAACTGAAGCCTTGAGAGGACTGAGAGGCAAAGCCCATTCAAGAATTTGGGGGAGATTCACAAGGAGTCGACTACAGTTGTTGTCAGTGCTGCAAGAGCCACCACACACAGACATATCCAGGACATGGGCTACAACTGTCGCATTCCTTGCATCAAGCCACTCCTGAACCAGAGACAACGTCAGAAGCATCTTATCTTGGCTAAGGAGAAAAAAGACCGGACTGTTGCTCAGTGGTTCAAAGTCTTCTTTTCGGATGAAAGACATTTTTGCATCTCATTTGGAAATCAAGGTCCCAGAATCTGGAGGAAGAGTGGAGAAGCACAGAATCCAAGTTGCATGAGGTCCAGTGTGAAGTTTCCACAGTCGGTGTTGGTACACTGTGTTTTATCACATCCAAAGTTAGCGCAGCCCTCCGAGACCAGGAAATTCTAGAGCACTTCATGCTTTTCTCTGCCGAGTAGCTTTATGGAGGTGCTGCTTTCATTTTCCAGCAAGACTTGGGACATTTGGCAGTGTGGGCAGCTACCAATTGGCCAGCAAACTCATCTGACCTAAACACCATAAAGAATCTGTAGGGTATTGTCAAGAGAAAGATGAGAGACACCAGACCCAACAATGCAGACGAGCTGAAGGCCACTATCAAAAAGCAATCTGGGCTTCCATAACACCCCAGCAGTACCCCAGGCTGATTGCCTCCATGTCACGCAGCATTGATGCGGTAATTCATGCAAAAGGAGCCCAAACCAAGTATTGAGTGCATACTATACTGTATATGGGCAGATTTTTTTTAGTACGCCAACATTTCTGTATTAAAAATTATTGGTCTTATGTAATATTCAAATTCTCTGAGATACTGAATTTGGGGTTTTCACTAGATGTAATCATCAAAAGTAAAAAAAAAAAAAAAAAGAAATGCTTAAAATATATCACTCTGTGTGTAATGAATAATATATATTTATTGTACGAGTTTCACTTTTGGAATTTAATTACTGAAATAAATGAACTTTTTGATGATATGCTAATTTTTTGAGATGCACTTGTACTGCCCTGAATGTTAAACATTGCCTGCATTTCATGTGATAAGGATGATCTCACCTCTGCTTCCTCATCTGCATGTCCTCCATTACTCCCTGAATATGATCTACATTTTCCTTGTTTTCACCGGAGACATCCTTCCCATAGGCCCAAGAAGCTTGATTTGAAATTTGATCAAGCAGACTCTGACCTTTCTCACGTAAGCCCTGAAGACCAGTGTCTAATAAAAAATAAATAATAAAAAAATAAGATCAGAAACATTTTCAGAATGGGCTAAAACCAATTTTCAAATACATTTCAATACAAAAGACAGTCTATACGGTTCTAGTCAGCTGGTAGTTCTCAATTTGAGGCTCCAGATCCAAGTAAAGAAAAGCTGCTTCCAAACTTGCAATGAGAACTACTGATATGTTGGGATATTATTAAAGCGGAACTAAACCCTCCTTTCCTTTACAGCAAAGGAAGTTACTATCTTAGTCTCTGATCTGCAGTTGCCATGGTGCAGATCAGTTATGACACCTGCCATTTACCGTCTCAACAGTTCAACTGAGAGCCCAAGCAACTGTGAGGCCGCGTACACATGAACGGTCAAAACCGATGAAAACGGACTGAAGGACCATTTCATCGGTCCAAACCGATCGTGTGTGGGCCCCATCGGTCAGTTATCCTTCGGTCAAAAAAAAAGAGAACTTGCTTTAAAATTTAACCGATGGACGCCTAACCGATAGGTCAAAACCGATCGCTAGTATGCAAAAGCATCGGTCAAAACGCTGCGCATGCTCAGAATCAAGTCGACGCATGCTTGGAAGCATTGAACTTCGTTTTTTTCAGCACGTCGTTGTGTTTTACGTCACCACGTTCTGACACAATCGTTTTTTTAACCAATGGTGTGTAGGCACATCAGACCATCAGTCAGCTTCATCGGTTAACCGAAGAAAACGGTCCTTCGGACCTTTCTCATCGGATGGACTGATCGTGTGTACGCGGCCTGACAGTTATCATTCATGCCACAACTGAAATATTAATTGTTTTGGTAAACGGGTAAATCCATGGGTACAGCTCTACTTTAGGTGTTTGACTTGAGATAATCAGGGACATATGCAGCCAGCTACAAACATGGCAAATATTCTATATTGGGAGTCTTTCAAGGAAGTGGTGATGTTTTGCTTCTGGTGGCGTCACCTGCCTAAGAAGTGGAGAATGGGACCTGTCACAGCTACTGTGAGGCTATGAGAGATCATGTTGCCAATACATAGAGATATTTAATAAACCAAAGAACAAATTAATCATTTTCAGAATTTAATAAGTAATTTTCAGTGGCACTTGGCTTGAAACCCTGGCCAGATTCCCTTAAGCTAGGGCTGCACGATTCTGGTCAAAATGAGAATCACGATTATTTTGCTTAGACAAAAGATCACGATTCTCTCACGATTCTCAAAAATAAACCTGTGATTTATCTGAAAATATGAATATATAAAAAAAGAGACCAGTGATATGTCTATAATGTTAAAGATCATATAACTCCTATGAAAAAAAACAGAATCAAACTTTGATTCTGCTTTTTTCATAGGAGTTATATGGTCTTTAACATTATAGACATATCACTGGTCTCTTTTTTTATACATCAGAAGCAGTACTGCCAGCAACCATTGGGTGGCGCATGGATACACAAAGTTGTACAGAACTGTGAGAAGGTCTAATACATCAGAAGCAGTACCGCCGGCAACCACTGGGTGGCGCATGGATACAAACTACTGTTGTGAGAGAAGCTCAGGCATCTATCCAGCGGCGCAGGCTGCTGACGTCGGTTTCGATATCGAAGGCATTTGCGTTCCACGCTTGTTACGTGGAACCAGCGGTGAACACAGAAGAATCGCGGGTCATCCCACGGGGAGATCGCCGGCGGGGAGAATCGAGATCACGATTCTCTCCGCGATTAATCGTGCAGCTCTACCTTAAGCCTGATCTAATTTGCCCAGACTTTACCAATTTTGAAAAGCCCTACAAGAAAAGGACCTTGCATCACCAACCTGCAACAAGCGTGTGGTAACAAACATTTCAGGGAAGTCAGAACTTCTAATTTTCATTTTATTATGGTTTAGCAACTCAGAAAGTACTGAAAACACTGGGTCAGCATAAATGCCATGCAACTTACAATTTTTAAAAGACAGGTTAGTGATGGCAAGCACCACATTTTTTTCATTACATATTTTCTCTAAGAAATAAACCCCATTAATTGATTTCATGGTTTCCTTTAATCTATACTTGCATTGTAATGAACATACATAAGAACGTGTCTGCTCCTTACCAACACTTTTCAGCTTCTCCTCAAGCAGTTTTAATGTTTGTTGAATTGCTGCTCCATCTGTAGGGGCCACATCAACACACAGCATCCCCAGCAGGCCATCTAATTGCTGCGACAACTGACAAAAACAATATTTAGGAATCAGACTTCTGCAGTGCTCAGAACGGTGAAGCAAGCTGTTACTAGTTTTGGCGACAAAGGGCTTTTCTAACAAACATATTACAGCGCCATGAGTGTTACGAATCAGGGGTATTGTACATCTAAAACTAACTGCAGTCTAGTTTTGTGAAGAATATTTATTTCACCACTGGATTAAATATAACGTGCAAGCAGGCTGCCCCATTAAGCATCACTTGGCCTGAGATGAACAGGTAGACCTGAGGTTGTTTATTGTAAAGAAAAATAGGATTTATGTATTTATTTTTAAAATCCTTTTGAGGGAGTACACTGATGGAGACATGAAATCTATCTTTTTGGATTTAAGTTGAAGAAGGAATAGTATTTTGTTTTGTCATTCTTCCCCCCCGTTATATTGGAATCTAAGGCTTTGCGGATATATTATTATTTTCTTTTGACGTAATATATGCAATGTAATATAGTTGAAGAGGAAGCTGTAATGTAATATCCATATATGAGGTCTGTTTTTCTTTTGGTTTATTTCTTTCTTTCTTAAAATAAAAATAAAAAATCTTTTTTTTTTGGACACTGGCAAACCTAAAACTGTTGGCTCTCCCCTACAGAGCAGCACTAAGAACACGATCATAAACAAAGAGGGATGAGACTGTCCCTTGATGGACTTCAAGAAATAGATTTTATGGTGAGTGCAAAAATCCTTTATTTTTTTCTCATTCATTGAAGTGCACAGAAAAACCTTTAAAGGATAAGATCACCTTTTTAAAAGGAAATAATAAATGCACATTTTTTTTGCAGGTAAAGAAATATGCATTTATTGTTTTTTGTTACTTGAAGCATGTAAAAGCATTGCACCTGCGATCAGCAGATGGTGGGTGGCATGCAGGACTACTGCAGACTTGTCTGTGTATCTGTCTGCTTGCACCTCCTACGGAGAGGTAGATACACACTGACAGGAAGAGAGAATGAACTACCAAAGCACTCAACAGCACCACAGTAGTTCATTGAAACTACAAGCTGTAAATGCTGTTGGTACTTGCAGTTTCCCATTCACAAAGCACTGTGGATGAATGATGCAGCCAAAGCCCTGCATGGCCACCTTGTTTTTAAACAGTGACAGTGGGCGCCCGGAGAAGATGCCCGCTCACTGTCACTGAGGAGGGGGTGAGAGGCTGCAGCTGCTGGAACATGTTACATAATCCACCCTAAAAATGATGGTGGATAATATTGCAAAAGGTGAACTTAACATTTAACCTTTGGGATGTCAAGAAGTAGTTCAAGAGAGGCATGGGCAACACAGCAAACAGACAGTCCAAGAAAAACAGAGAATGCCTGCAACACACAGGAGTAGCCGAAGGGACATTATGCCCAAAGCTGGCATCAGATGAAAACATCTACCTGGTAGAACTTAGAAAACATGAGGATACTAGACCAGCCTAGCACATCTGGAAAAAATAGTTGATTTATGCTTAAAAGCCCAAAAAGCACTCACAGATCTAATAGAGTTTGCCTTAACAGGAATGGGTGAAACACGATTCTTGAAAACATAAGCTTGGGCATTAGCCCACCTGAGCTACCTAAAGTTAGTGGAAACAGAGGGCGGTGTACCCTTACCGGATCCATCCACAGTGACAGAAAGGGAATTTATTTTCCTGAAAGAAGCAGTGGCTAAAAAGACAACCACAGCCTAAACAGCATTCAGACAATGGCGGGAGGTTCCCTTTTGGTGAACTGAAGCAAGAGGGAAGAGAAAAAATGAGGTCCTGGTTAAAGTGGCGATAGCAACAAATTACTTTATTGGTAACAGTAAAGTGGTTTCTGACGTGCACAAAGAATTAGATTCAGATCCCATGGAGTCACAGGGGAATAAACAGAGGTAGCTACCTGGGGAATGCACTGTAAATAGGTCTTAATGAAAAAGAGAGAGGCTAATGGTCTCTGAAACAGAATAGAAAGGGTGGAAACCTGATCCTTGTAAGTGCTGAGAATAAAATGCTGGCCCACACTCAGCTGCAAAAAGGGGAGGATTCGTCCCACAAAGAAACTCCTGTGCTGGAAGATCTAATAACGTATGCCTTCCATGTCTGATAACAGATTTTGCGAGAAGCAGACTTTTTAGATTTAGCCTTAGGGATGAGCGTCATGTTCGAGTTGAACATGAGTTCGACTCGAACATTGCCTGTTCGCCCGTTCGCCGAACAGTAAACAATTTGGGGTGTTCGCGGCAAATTCGAAAAGCCGCGGAACGCCCTTTAAAAGTCTATGGGAGAAATCTAAAGTGCTAATTTTAAAAGTTAACATGCAAGTTATTGTCATAAAAAGTGTTTGGGGACCTGGGTCCTGCCGCAGGGGACATGTATCAATGCAAAAAAAAAGTTTTTAAAACGGACGTTATTTCGGGAGCAGTGATTTTAATAATGCTTAAAGTAAAACAATAAAAGTGAAATATTCCTTTTTGTACCTGGGGGTGTCTATAGTATGCTTGTAAAGTAGCGCATGTTTCTCGTGTTTATAACAGTCTCTGTACAAAATGAAATTTTTAGAAGGAAAAAAAGTCATTTAAAACTACTCGCGGCTATAATGAATTGTCTGGTCCCGGCAATACAGATCAAAATCATTGAAAGTCTTTGAAAAATAAAAAATAAAATGTGTGTGGGTCCCCCTAAATTTCATTACCAGGCCCTTCAGGTCTGGTATGGATATTAAGGGAAACCCTATGCCAACAAAAAAAAATGGCGTGGGGTTCCCCACAAAAATTCATACCAGACCCTTATCCAAGCATGCAGCCAGGCAGGCCGCAGGAAAAGAGGGGGGACAAGAGAGCGCCCCCCTCCTGGACTGTACCAGGCCACATGCCCTCAACATGGGGAGGATGCCCCCATGTTGATGGGGACAAGGGCCTTATCCCCACAACCCTTTCCCGGTGGTTTTGGGGGTCTGCGGGGGGCTTATTGGAATCTGGAAGCCCCCTTTAACAAAGGGGAACCCCAGATCCCGGCCCACCCTATGTGAATTGGTAAGGGGTACATTTTACCCCTACCATTTCACAAACAAAAGTGTGAAAATGTTAAAAACAATGGGACAAGTCCTTTAGTAAAAACAACGCAAGCCGTTTGACAGTTCTTTTATAACTGAGGGCGGGTTATAACCCCACCCCACTGATGCAACAGGGGTTTCTTGTGATGCGTCAGGGGGGAAGGGTCACATGTCACGGATGGCCCCGCCCTCAGTTATAAAAGAACTGTCAAACAGCTTGGGCGTCATTCGGCCGGGTGGCTCCGGTGCAGGCAGGATCGTGCATGGTTCCTCGCTGAAGTGGAGAGCAGTGCTGGAGAATGGATCACTGCTGGACATCGAGAATGGATTACAACGCTGGACATCGAGACTGACATGGCTGGAATCTTTTATTTTATTTTTTAATAAAGGACTTGTCCCGAGCTGTCTCCTGTCGTTTTTAACATTTTCACACTTTTTCTGTGAAATGGTAGGGGTACCCCTTACCAATTCACATGGGGGGCCGGGATCTGGGGGTCCCCTTTGTTAAAGGGGGCTTCCAGATTCCGATAAGCAGACCCTCAAAACCACCGGGCAAGGGTTTTGGGGATGAGGCTCTTGTCCCCATTACCATGGGGACATCCTCCCCATGTTGAGGGCATGTGGTTTGGTATGGTTCGGGGGGGCGCTCTCTCGTCCCCCCTTTTCCTGTGGCCTGCCAAGTTGCGTGCTCGGATAAGGGTCTGGTATGGATTTTTGGGGGGAACCCTGCATCCTTTTTTTGTATTATGACGTGGGGTTCTCCTTAAAATCCATACCAGACCTGAATGGTCTGGTATGGATTTTTGTGGGGAACCCGACGGCATTTTTTTTTTATTTGCCGTAGGGTTCACCTCAATATCCATACCAGACCTAAAGGCCTGGTAATGGGATTTAGGGGGACCCCCACACATTTTTTTTCCCCCAATGACTTTGATCTGTATTTCCGGGACCCAACGATTCATTATAGTCGCAAGTAGTTTTAAATTACTTTTTTTCCTTTAGAAATGCCATTTTGTGCAGAGACTGTTATAAACACGGGAAACATGCACTACTTTACAGGACACCCCCAGACACCCCCAGGGACGAAATTTAAAGGAATATTTCACTTTTATTGCTTCACTTTAAGCATTATTAAAATCACTGCTCCTGAAAAAACTGCCATTTAAAAAAAAAAAATAACAGACTGTAAGATGCTCCCTTGTCCCTCAGAACCTGGGCATCAATAGCCATGCAGTCAACGCCAGCGACTTGATGCAGGATAGCAAAATGGTCCCTGGGACACAAGACCTTCACGGTCCAGAAAAGCTCACAAAGAGTCAGCCAGGAGCCTAATCAAGTTGGCGTACCACACTTGCCTGCAAAGTAGACAAGCAAGAAGGTTCAGAAGAGGAAAGGCATAGATCAGGGTGTACTGTTCCCACTGAGCCACCAATGCCACACTGACAAATTTGGAGGCCAGGAGGCCCACAGCCAGAATCCTGTGACACAGGTCTTGGAACACCCTAGTGAAGTAGGGACTAGCAACCCTAGTCCAGATGCTGCAGAAGCCTGATTGCCAATTGTCTGCGGCTGTACTGGGCCACTTCTGTCCAATTGAACTCCTGCTGTTGTGAGACTTCTGGTTTCCCCCTGAAGATTAAAGGATAAGTTTATCTTTGAAAACATGTTACATGTTCCACCTGATCTTAGGGTGGAACATGTAACATGTTCCCAGTGCTGCAGCCGCCGCCCACTGCCCCCCATGACAGCAGTACGGGGAGAGGATCCCTGTACCTGCTGTCACCGCTTGAGAGAACAGCACGGTTGTGCGGGGCTCCACCCACACTGGTGCATCATTCATACACACAGCTCTGTGTGTGAATGCATTACAAACCCCGATATCCTTAATAGCTGTCGGCTAGTAATTCTCAATAAACTACCATGGGGCTGTGGAGAGCTATGGTAGTTCAATGAGTCTTCTGTTGGCTTACCCGTACGGGATGCATGGGCAAGCAGATACACTGACAGTGTGCAGGAGACCTGCATGGCAACAGAGATTTTCTGATCGCTGGTACAATGCTTTACAGGTGCCTACTACAAAAAATAATAAATGCATTTATTATCTCCTGTAGAAAGATCTTTTAGAGTTGAAAATATATTTATTGGTAGCGTAATAAACAATACCAAAAAAATACAAAAAGAAACAATAATCAATGTTACATAAAAGTGACAATCGTGAGCAAACATGTAACTTGAGTCAGCCCAATGGCTATCGCCTATAGCATAACTCCTGATGCCTTATGAGAAATAATGATCATCATCGGTCGTTCTTAGGAGCAAAAGACTACTCCTGTAAAGAGGGTGTCATTGTTTCCGATAGAAAGATCTTTTAAATGTCCACCAGTGCCGTGGTGTTGTCTGAATCCAAAATGGGTGACCCTCCTGTAAGATTGTCCATTACTGTAAAGACAGCCAAATGGTCCAAAGCTCCAGGATGTGGATCAGGAGACAAGACTCCCTCCATGTCCAAGTCTCTTGCAGTGACAGGGTGCCCAAGACTCCTTCTCAGCCCAACAGACTACCATCCATCATACGGGTACTTTCAAAAGATGGGAAGGAAGGATTTCCCTTACTCCAGAGCCAGATTCCATACCACCAGGTCCCTGGTGATAGATGACTCGGTCTGTCCAGAAAGTGGATCAATGCATTTTATGACAACAGAGAGTTGTGTTGTGGAAATCTGTTGTAAAACTGAGTCAAAAGAACTGCCTCAAAAGAGGATATCATTAAGCCTAGTGCTTTCGTGCAAAAGCAGAGAGTCAGACAGCTACTGGACTGAATAATTTGAATCTGAGACCAAAATGTCAAAGGTTTCTCCTGTGGAACGACATTGTCCTGAACCGTGTTCTGGACTAGACCCAAATACTGCAAACAATGGGGGTTATTTACTAAAGGTAAATCCACTTTGCACTACAAGTGCACTTGGAAATGTAGTCGCTGTAGATCTGAGGGGGGCATGCAAGCAAAATAAAAATCAGCATTTTAGCTTGCACATGATTGGATGATAAAATCAGCAGAGCTCCCACTCATTTCAGATCTTCCCTTTAGATCTACAGTGACTGCACTTCCAAGTGCAATTGTAGTGCAAAGTGGATTTGCCTTTAGTAAACCAACCCCAATAAGTTGGTTCGAGCAAAGATGTCAGAAAGTTGGTCTAAGTATCCCACAATCAAGATGCCATAGGAGTGCACCAGGGCTAGCACCATGGTAATTATTTAAAATGCAGACAAGTGGCTGAAGGGCATGGCCATGAACTGGTACTGCAGGGGCAACACAGGAAAGCAAAGATATCGCTTGTGCCTGGCTTTTACTTTTTAATTTGTTTGTGTGATATCACAAGAGACATTTATTATTTATCTATTCAATATTGGTTTTATGTACTTCTTTTAGGTTTATTTTCTATAGTTTGTGTTCTAGACCCTCCGGTGGGCATTTATTGGTCATTGTGTGTACCAGGCATTACAGACTAGAGATTTATACTTTAAGTACATGGACAACAATACCTCTTGAGAAACACCATGAAATTCTAGCGCCGTCTGTAAAAGGTTTTGCCGAAATTCTAGCTGGCTGGCCTGCCTGTAACTGACATCACTGAGTCGCTGCTGTAACCCCTTCAACTCCACCAGATCCTCTTCATCACCAGCATTCAGGAGCGCTGCAATCTGTTGGTTCAGTTCCACATACACAGCAAACCATTCCTAGAAAGCAGCAGATGAACAATGATAGAACAATAAGCACAAACATACTACTAAAATGGCATCAGTTAATTCAACAAAAAAACAAAGGCCATGGACAGGCTATATTGCAGCAATGTTTGTGAAAGAAGACAGATCTCGAGGAGTCCATGACAACTTAATGTAGATTTAAAGTCAAAGCATTTTTTACCTTCATGCAATCCCTGTTGCCCTCTTTACTCTCCTAACAGATGACACAGGTAGCCATAGGCTCCTACTGTTATCGATCAAATCTTGTGAGGAGAGAGCGGGATAATGGCAGAGCCGTGCACTAGAGATTGCAGAGTGGAGAGCCGTGCACACCGCTTGCAGAGTGGGGAACTTGAAGAGGAGGAGCAGATAGCACCGGCGAACGACTCTAAAAGAGGATGTAGAGACCACTCTATACAATACCATTGCACAGAGCACGTATGTATAACGTTTTTTTATTTTAAGAAAAAAAAAAATACTGTGTCTTTAGAATCACTTTAATGTATTTTAAATAAAGGTGGTATCTTTAATATATACCTTGACAAAGCTTTTAAAAGACACATATGCAGCTATTTCAGCTGTTTAATATGTCACCTAAAAGAATATTGGCAGCTGCCATTCCATCACAGGGCAACAGACTGCACTTATGGCAGAGAGCAGTTATGTAAAGGTCACAAATCTAATTTACTAAATTAGTTTTTGTTAACATGCATGTTCTCTTATTAGTACATCTTTCATATATCACATAATATAACGTTCTTATTTAAATGACAAAATAAGATTTCTATCCACACAGCTTAAAGAAGGATTGGACACAAAGACCCCTTTCACATGAGGTGGATCCGTCCAAGCAGAATCTGCCTGCTCATCGGGGTAGCTCTCCGCTTATCCCTGCTGAGCAGGCGGGTGACAGGTCTGTGTCCTCCCCACTATGCAAAGTGGACACGGACACAGCCCGCTCTCCCCTATGGGGCGGTCGGATGGAAACAGACTGCATTGTCCGTTTCCATCTGATGGATCGCCATGCATCGGTTTTCCATGGATTTTGTCAGATCAGATGCCTGGCAGGTGTCGGCAGAAACATTTCCACTGGCATCTGCCACCCCATTATAGGTGGTTTAATCGGGTCTGCGTGAAAATCTGACAGGCGGACCCAAATCGGTCCGCTGGTGTGAAAGGGGCCTAACAAACAAAACAAAAAACCTGTAGACCAGCCCAAGATAACCTCTCCTATCAGCATATACCCCAGTTTTGTAGTAAAGCAGTACTGAGAGTATGATCATATAACACAGAAGGATGGCATCGGTGCCCCTCAATCGAGGCTACAAGGATTTTTTTTTTTTATAGTAAGCGTAAATATTCTATTTACTTTTTCATTTATGGAGATACACAGGAAGTCTTTAACCTTCAGGACGCAAACCAACATCCATCAGCAATGATCATTTTAAATGCGATACCAATGCACATAAAAAGTGGACAAGTAGCCCCTTGTGCAGAGGGTTTTCTTCTGTGTGCATTGTTGTGTTTAGAAAAGTTAAGTTCACCTTTGGGAACATGTTACATGTTCCAGCTCCTGCAGCCTTTCCCCCGGCTCACCACCTAAATATTACAGAGGGTGGGGGGTCTTCTCCCTACACCCGCTGTCACAATTCAAAAACAGCGCAGTCGTGCAGGACTCCGCCCACATGGCTGCGTTGTTCATTCAGTTTTCTGTTAATGAATAGCTTAGAACTACCGTCAGCCACTGTGGCTGATTGCTTGTAGTTCTGAATGGATTTTGAGGTGGCTGAGTGTTCTCATTAGTTCGTTCACAAGCCCTGAAGGTGTGCTGGGGTGCATTGGCAGGGTGGATTGGGGTTTTAAAATGAATGACACCACAACGTAGTGCACAATGTGCATTACCGTGCACTGCATTACACATTACTGCAACACACAGATGTAATACCGGTCTTAGAAGAAAATGCTCAGCATGACAGTCAGGCAATCAGCATTCTTAAGAGATCAGCAATGGCAATGTCTATATTTCTCTAGCACATATTTTCTTTCACCTACATCAGGGGTCTCCAAACTATGGCCCTCAGGTTGTTCAGGAACTACAATTCCCATCATGCTTAGTCATGTCTGTGAATGTCAGAGTTTTACAATGCCTCATGGGACGTGTATTTCCACAATAGCTGGAGGGCTGTAGTTTGGAGATCCCTGGCCTACATAATCCAGCACAGCCAAAATATGACACAGACCCTCAAGTGTTCTGGAGGAGTCTGTGCAATATAATGTTACAATGTGTGAGAGGCAGTAAAGCTTCTACTGCGAGTATGTGTTCTGGAATACTGCTACTGCATTACAAACTGGTAAGCCAAAGCGTTCCCTGATTACCGACTAAATATCCTGGGATGAAAAAGATGAAATTCAGCATTGAATGAGAAACTAAATCGTTTTTTCACACTGTACACGAGCAGCAGATATGTCATATAGTAACAATGGCCACCTACACTGTGCTGACTCTCAATCTCCTCATGCTTCTGTTGTAAGGCTTGAGATGCTCTTATGGAATCTCCAATACCCCACTGGGTTCTCATCTGTTCCGACCCAGGTCCTTCCAGCCAGTTTACAACCTGTATAAAAGGACAGTTCCCATTAATAAAAGTGAGACACAAACTGTAAAAAAAAAAAAAAAAAGTATAAACATTTTCAGAACATTTCACATTTTCCCACAGACAATGAACAACATCCAAGTATCTGGTCACATCCACCAGCACAGTTATTACTATTTGTATGTGGACAAGGACTTTGAGAGTTCCGGATGATAATATACACCTCATTCCAAATATATGAAATATTTCAAAACCTGCAGAATCATATTTATCTCCTAAATATACTTTCAGTTGAATCCAGGTTACCTGACAAACACCTGTGTCCTAGTATGCCAGGGCTCGACAAATCCCGGGGTGCCAGGTCGCCATGGCGACTAGAAATAGGGTCCTGGCGACTTGGCTTGGAAGGGGGGCAAAAAAAAAAAAAAAAAATTTTTTTTTTTTCACATTTTTTTTTGGTGAGCTGGGGCCATCTGGTGGTGAGCCGTTGGTATTACAAGGTATTACCACCAGATGTGAGCTGGCGCCATCTGGTGGTGGCCGTTGGTATTACAAGTTAAACAGCAATTCTAATGTTGTTTTTCACTGCCATCTTCTTCCCTCTATTAGAACCCCCAAACATTATATATATTTTTTATCCTAACACCCTAGAGAATAAAATGGCGATCGTTGCAATACTTTCTTTCACGCCGTATTTGCGCAGCGGTCTTACAAGCACACTTTTTTTGTGAAAAAATTACACTTTTTTTAAAAAAAATAAGACAACAGTAAAGTTATCCCCATTTTTTTTTTTATATTATGAAAGATAATGTTCCGAGTAAATTCATACCCAACATGTCACGCTTCAAAATTGCGTCCGCTCGTGGAATGCCGACAAACTTTTACCCTTTAAAATCTTCATAGGCGACGTTTAAAAAAAATCTACAGGTTGCATGTTTTGAGTTACAGAGGAGGTCTAGGGCTAGAATTATTGCTCTCACTCTACCAATCGTGGCGATACCTCACATGTGTGGTTTGAACACCGTTTACATATGCGGCCGCTGCTCACGTATGTGTTCGCTTCTGCGCGCAAGCTCGACGGGGTGCGTTTTCTGGCTCCTAACTTTTTTACCTGGCTCCTAGATTCCAAGCAAATTTGTCAACCCCTGTAGTATGCTGTACCAGTGGTCATCAACGCTGTCCTCAGGGCCCACTAACAGGCCAGGTTTTATGTATTACCTTGGGGAGATGCAGACTAAAATACTGCAATCACTGGGCAGCAAATTATATCACCTTCAATGTATTTCAGTTATCTTGCAAACCTGGCCTTTTAGTGGGCCCTGAGGACAGGGTTGATGACCAAAAGTGAGTACACCCCTCACATTTTTGTCAATATTTTATTATATCTTTTCATGTGACAACACTGAAGAAATGACACTTTGCTACAATGTAAAGTAGTGAGTGTACAGCTTGTATAACAGTGTAAATTTGCTGTCCCCTCAAAATAACAACACACAGCCATTAATGTATAAACCGCTGGCCAGGGTTCTATTATTTTTGGCTTAGGATCTGGGCTCCCAGATCTAGGAACCCCCTTGTTAAAGGGTGGCTTTCAGATTCAGATAAGTCCCCCAACTCGGCCAGGGTCCTGAAGAGCCTGGTAAAAATTGAAGGGGGGGGGGGGAATTCTCATGCCACCTTTTGGCTTTTTGGCATGAGGCTCCCCAAAACCCATGCCAGACCCAAATGGCTTTGTATGAATTGGGCATTTTCAGGGATTCAGTGGGGAATCCCTCAGCGACAGAAGGGAGAAGTCGGGGTTGTTAAGGACGCCAGTGGGCGAAAAAAAAAAAGATGCAAAAATTGATAAAAAAAATGACTGAATATGTTTTGTCTTTGAAAAAATGTGACTAAACAGACGGCACCCACGTGAAAGGGGCCTAAAGTGTTTTTAGTCCCCAAGTTCTTATTGTCATGATGATACCAGGCATCAGGGCCGGTACTAGGCAGGGGCGGGGCGGGCAGCTGCCCTGAGCGCAATGATTTAGTGCAGGAGGAGGGCGCAGTTTGCCTGGTACAATCATGTCCACCACAGAACAGGCTGCAGAATGTAACACAGCAGACAGAGAGCGGCTTTGTCCCTGCATGTAAGCTCGATCGTAGCGCCCGCCCCCTGTCTGCACTGTGCACTATACCAGTACATGTGAGTGATAGAGTGGAGCATCGGCTATCAGTGCTTTCCCTCTCCTAAACAGCGTCTTCTCTCCCCCCTCTCCACTCATCTCTATCACTCCTACTTTTACTTTCACAATGTCCTGGTGTCCGAGGGACATCACCAGCTCTGCCCCCCTAATCTCATAAATGTTATCTCTCTCTTGGAGCCCATTCCTCCTCTTTGTAGTGCCCCCTCCTCCTGTGTCCTTTTCCTTGGACCCCCTCCTCTCTAGCTGATCAGCCAAGCTGACTGATGTCTCTGTGCTGCTGGGCTGCCACTCACTATTCAGCAAACAGGTAACTAACATACTTTCATGCTTCATATCACTGTTAAAGGGGCTGTAAACCTTCATGTTTTTTCACCTTAATGCATCCTATGCATTAAGGTGAAAAAACTTTTGTCACTGACCAGCCCCCAGCCCCGTGTTTTACTAACCTGAGCCCGTTTGTTCCCGTGCCGGAGACACGCAAACGCTCTCTAGCCGGGGGTCTTGGCTCTTCATTGGATAGATTGATAGCAGCGCAGCCATTGGCTCCTGCTGCTGTCAATCAAATCCAATGATGCGGACACCGGGGGTGGGGCTGAGTCTGGCACTCTGTGTTTATGCACGCAAATGCTGGACTCAGGAGCGCGCACGCTTGGTAAACCCCCAGGGAGAGTGCTTCTCCTAGGGGATTTTCCGATGCGAGAAGGAGCCGCGAGCGGCGTTGACGGCGATCAGGGTCACTCTGTGCAAAACTAACTGCATAGGTGTTGTGTGTATCCCCATGCCAGTACCCCATTCTTATCTACTGGGACATGAGGCTGCATGAACACAGCCACCGTATCCTAACATGACATACAGGTGCGGGTCCCAATAGAAGTGAATGATACGCTGGCACAGGGATGCACACAATGTCTGTACATCCCCTTGCTGATAAAAGAGAGCTCTGCACAGGACACACATGTCTGCACCACCTTAGTTGTGTGGATGGGGGGGATCTGCTCAGTTTTCTGTGATCGGACATAGGCCGATTAAAAAAATATATATACGGATTCATTTATGGGCAGCCTCCAGCTTACAATACACTATACAATCTGATTGTACAATATCTTTTGGATCTACCACCAACTATGTAGTACAAAGGCCTGACTGATTGGATACTAGTTAAATTAATTGTTTAGGTTTGTCCATATATTACAATATTTTGGTAAATCTAACAGAGATTGTGTAGAGATTGTACAATCAGATTGTATAGTGTATGCTCACCTACAGAATAGTGTGCATGAGTAATAACAATGACAAATGTTTTCATGTTTTCCCTGTTATCTTTATTCTCATCTTTGCAGATTTGTTTTCCTAGGAGCTTTGTCTTTGAGTCCATTAAACACCCGGACACATTGTCTAAAGATGGGTACACACTGGGGTTGCGCCAATACCTGTTTTCCACTGGCAATTAGGAGTACCAATACTTGCTCAAGTACTCACTGATACCAGTAACTGATACCTTTTGTGGCGAGATATGAGCCTATACAAAATTAATGGGTTCATATCATACTGCAAAGAATCGCATGTGATTTGAACAGGAATGCAGTGCGATTTCCTGCACCACTCCTGTGTGAACCCAGGCTGAAGTCACTATGACAAGGCATGGGATTCGGACAGGAATCGCACCGTATTCCTGTTCATATCACATGCAATTCTTTGCAGTGGAATATGAGCCCATTCATTATGTATGAGCTCAAATCACACTGCAAAATATTGTTTTTTGGTATCGAAGCATTTACATGAGTACAAGTACTTGTGCAAATGTTTAGTGTCAGCAGCGATAGCGGTATCAGTACAACCCTAGTACACGCTATTTTTTTCCAGCAGGCTGAACAGATTCCTGCCTTCACTCAAACAAGATGGATGGAGGAATCCCCCTTCTTTGCTTTAGCACTCTGACAGCAGGACTCCTCCACTGTCAGAATACAATGATCAGAGCTGCCCATACATCGAAAGAGGTTTTTGAGCAAGACCAAGATCAGGTTTAGTTCGTTCTAGCACATCATTTATAATCTTCAGAAATCACCCTCGGGCAGCCAAGTTACTCATTATTGGCTGCGAACCCCATCAAAGCAAAGCGGTGTACTTTGTGATCATTGTGATGACCAATCACAAATTTAAATAGAAATAATGGTGCACTCCGCAACCATTACATATGTTTTTTTATGCTGCTTCTAGCTCCACCCCCTGCTCTGCGGGGGGGCGCATTTTGGCATCCCCGCCCTGGGCACTGAAATACCTTGTCCCACCACTGCCAGGCATAGGGGGAAAAGGTGGGGATGGGGGTGTTTATATACGGTCAGTGTCCCAAAAAATCAAATTCTGTGTCACAGTACAACACTCATGCCGCGTACACACGGTCGTTTTTCGGCATGAAAAAAACCAACATTTTTTAAAACGTCATTTAAAATGATCGTGTGTGGGCTTCACATCGTTTTTCGGCTTCTGAAAAACAACAACATTTTTTTTTAACATGCTGCATTTTTTCATGTCATTTTTCAAAATGTCGTTTTTCGTGTTGTAAAAAATGATCGTGTGTGGGCAAAAACAACGTTTTATACCCGCGCATGCCCAGAAGCAAGTTATGAGACGGGAGCGCTCGTTCTGGTAAATCTACCATTCATAATGGAGTAAGCACATTCATCACGCTGTAACAGACAAAAAAGCGCAAATCGTCTTTTACTAACAAGGAATGGCACGTACAGGCATATGGGCGTACATGTACGTCCCCGCCTTTCCGCGGGTCGGGGGTCGTCCCCCCCGGTACATGCGGCGGTCGGTAACCCGCGGGGAGCGATCCGGGACGAGGGTGCGGCTATTCGTTTCTAGCCGCCCCCTCGCGATCGCTCCCTGGAGCTGAAGAACGGGGAGAGCCGTATGTAAACGCGGCTTTCCCATGCTTCACTATGGCGCTGCATCGATCGAGTGATCCCTTTTATAGGGAGACTCGATCGATGATGTCAGTCTTACAGCCACACCCACCTACAGTTGTAAACACACACTAGGTGAACCCTAACTCCTTCAGCGTCCCCTGTGGTTAACTCCCAAACTGCAACTGTCATTTTCACAAACAATGCAATTTAAATGCATTTTTCGCTGTGAAAAGGACAATGGTCCCAAAAATGTGTCCGCCATAATGTCGCAGTCACGAAAAAAAATCGCTGATCGCCGCCAATAGTAGTAAAAAAAAAAAAAAAAATAATAAAACTATCCCCTATTTTGTAAACACTATACATTTTGCTCAAACCAATCGATAAACGCTTATTGCGTTTTTTATTTACCAAAAATAGGTAGAAGAATACGTATCGTCCTAAACGGAGGAAAAAAATAATTTTATATATGTTTTTGGGGGATATTTATTACAGCAAAAAGTAAAAAATATTGCATTTTTTTCAACAGTGTTGCTCTATTTTTGTTTATAGCGCAAAAAATAAAAACCGCAGAGGTGATCAAATACCACCAAAAGAAAGCTCTATTTGTGGGGAAAAAAGGACGCCAATTTTGTTTGGGAGCAACGTCGCACGACCGCGCAGGGTATACCTTTTGCAAGGCTTATGTGTCTTATTTTCAGCTCACTTTCCCCTTCCATGCATTCCTAATATATGCATTAATGGTGATTTAGCTAGGTATTTATCTTTTGCGAATACATATTCAGCAAGCAGAACTAACATGGACTTAAATCTATTCTATTTTGTAGAAGACATATTTGCTGCTGCTAGCAAGGTCACGTGGCTGACTTGGCACTGGGATACTCACGTTTCTCTGCTGTACTTCTGACGCATGTAGACTTGGATTAAGACTTCCAGGATAAGCCGACCTGTCAGTACAACCTAACCAAGTGACATGTCTTATAACTACAGAAGACGTATCCCAGAGTGCAGATTACCCCTAAAATGACATCTCTCAACAGAACAACGGAGAGAAAACCAGTCAACCAAACAGACAGTGGCAAGTACAATTTACCCTCCATGGACTTGTTTTTTTCCTACACATTTTAAAAGTAGTGTTTCTCAACTTTTTTTTATCAGTCAAGGCATCCTTTAAAATAATGCACAAATCTAGTGGCACCCCCATTCTAAAGTGTAAAAAAAAGGAAATGGTTCAACATAATGCAGCATCTTCCACACACAGAGGACACCCAACATTAAAGGGGTTTTGTTCTTCCAAAGCAAATACACCATTGCACACTGGTACTAAGGATGAGCTCCAGCGTATTCGCACAGCCCACGTGCAGAGCCCGCCAGGAAGTCAGCACTGGGCTGCGCTAATCACAACCAGTGAGACATTGTCCTAATGCTCGGCTGCAGAAATCGGGAAATCTCTCACTGCCTGTGATTAGCACAGCGCCAAATTCCTGGCAGGCTCTGCACGTGGGCTGTGCGAACACGCCGAAGTTCATCCTTAGTACTGACTGGCATTACATTGTTTCTCTTCTCCCTCAATTTATTCCCCTCACTCAGCTAATGCACCCCCAGTGAGAGAGGGACAGGGGAGATGCAAACAAGGATGCTGCGCAGGTACCCATTGTCCTCCCTATCAACTGATGACATCATTGGTTGTTAGGACACCAGTGGCTGGAAGGTTGTAATGGTGCACAATGAAAACCTGTGGCATTGTTTTACTAAAAGGCAAACTTCATCTACCTGCTGGCTTGTACAATTTTGTGCCAATTTGTAGGCATTTTGTCAAAACACCCCTGAAGAAACCTGAAAGCACCCCAGGATGCCTGGACACCCTGGTTGAAAAAAGTTGTTTTTAAAGTGTTATAACCGAGAAATGAAATAGAAATGTCAAGTCACTGACCTTACACAAGTCCATAATGTTAAACTGGAAGAAAATCTAAATACCGTATATACTCGAGTATAAGCCAAGTTTTTCAGCCCGTTTTTTTTAGGCTGAAAATGCCCCCCTCGGCTTATACTCGAGTCACTGGTCAGCCAGCGACATGCAGTTGTAAAGAAGCAGCGCCTCCTCCTTGTCCGTGATAGGCAGAACATTTAGTTTCCCAGCAGTGAGTTAGTGTTCCGCCTATCATGGACAGTGTTGCAGCGCTTCCAAAGAGCTTTTCAGGCTGCCCATTCATTTCAATGGAAAGGGCGTTTTGGGAGCGCAGTATTTAGCACTCCCAAACTGCCCCAAAGATGCTGCTTGCAGGACTTTTACCAACGTCCCATGAGCGCACCGCTCCAGTGTTAAAAGTCACACTCAAATTAATGGGGGGCGGCTTTACAGGTGCTATTTCTAGTGCTAAAATGCCTGAAAACCACTAGAGTGTAAAAGAGGTCTAATTTAGAGAAGTAACCAAGACACCGAAGACATTAACCAGTGTGCATGAGGCATTAGGCCTTGTACATATTGGCCCAGATTCACAGAGTGCGGGCGCACATTACGCCGCCGTAGCGCAAATGCCGTATGCCACGCCAGCGTAGCGCAGAGAGGCAAGCATTGAATTCAGCAAGCCAGTGCTCCCAACGCTGCGCCAGGGTGGCGTGGGATTAGAAGGCGTACGCCGGTGTAGGTGGAAGTGGGCATGACCCATGCAAATGAGGCGTGACCCCATGCAAATAATTGGCTGAACGCCAGACAGATAAGTATCACGAACTGCGCATGCGCCGTGGATGCATCCCCCTGCGCCTGCTCACAACCACGTCGGAACAACTGCCTAAACTACGCCGGATCACTGTGCACGACGTGAACGTAACCTACGCCCAGCCAGACACACGTCCAATGTAAAATACGCCGGCCTGTGTTCCCTGGTGCAGACCTTTGCATGTCTGCTGCTGGGTTGCACCTACTTCTTGTAGCCTGCGTCGGGCGCATGCAGGTTCGTGAATCGACACATTTCCCTCATTTGCATGTTTGAATGGCTAATCAATGGGAGTGGCACCATGCTCCAAGCCTAAATGTGCGCCCACTCTACGCCGGCATAAGCAAGATACGTCGGCGGGGTGTAGCCTGGTTTTAGGCTCATATCTGTTTGTGGGTCTTGCGCACAGATATGACGGCGCACATTTGCACTTACTTAGGCATAACTTGTTATACGTCTGCGTAAGTGCTTTGTGAATCTGGGCCATAGTCTTCAGTACGTGAAATTACACCATGGGTGCCCAACCTGTGACCATCCAGCTGTTGCGGAACTACAAGTCCCATAAGGCATTCCAAGCATGACTCCCAAAGCCAGAGGCATGATGGAAATGTGTAGCTCCCGCCAGCTCAGCCGAGAGATCTCTCCGCTGAGCTGGCGGGCGACAGGTCCCTCTCTGCTCATAGGCTTGCATGGAGCGGCCGTTCAGGTCCACCGACAAAACTGACAGGCGGACCTGAACGGTCGGACCGTGTGAAAGGGGCCAAAATCTTGTCACTTGATGCACAAATATGTGCAAATGTATATTTCTCTTCGGTTTCTTTATGGTTTTTCTTTTCATTCGTTTTTATGTGAATCACATGTGTCAGAAAGTCTGCAAACCAATGATTTGTATCACCTGCCATGCTAATTGGGTAGGGTTATACAAGGATGACAATGCTGACTCTTCTGTGTAATGAATAAATGCACCTGTTAGTGTGTGAAACTAGTCTACCTGCCTGTCTGTAACACTTGGGATGTTCGGATATTAAAGAATCTTGATTGATCTTGGAGTGCAGCCATCTCTTTCACTGTTGGTCTTATGAGGAGGCGAGCACCTGTGAAATCATCAGGCTTCCCATCTCACCTCGAGCAGCGGGTTCTTTTGTTTGGATAAACAACAGGTTGAGCACCCATGGTGTACACCAAACTTAGAAAGTAGTTTAAAAGCTTTCCACAAGCTTCAAGCTTTAAACTTTAAAGCACCATACAGCTCCAACATGGGGAGGTTAAACAGAAATCTTTAGAGAATTGATGACGGTTACTTTAAAACTGAACTTAAAGTTTGATTTAACTTTAGTTTGTTTGGTCCAAACTATTTCCTTCACCAATGTGTGCACCAGCTGGGAGTCATGTACAGGGCCGTTTAAAGGAATTAGGGGGCCCCAAGCAAAATGGACATGGAGGCCCACCCCCACGCACGCAAAGCGGAGAACCACAACAAGCAGAAAACCAACAGCCGGGTGGATGGAAGGGATGATGGTGGGGCAAGATGAATCACTAGTGCCCCAGCATAGCATGAAATATAAAAGAGGGCTCCATATAGTGTAGATCAACCAATGAGGTTTATTTATACAAATATCTTAAAAATCTGTGTAAAATATAGCCAATAAAAGTGATCACAAAATGGTAAAATATGAATAAAAGCATATATGTCACATTCATTTATTATGAGTTGGTGGACCATTATGACCCTGGTCATTCTCACATTCTTATTTGGCAGAACACCGGCCGGGTCCCGCGCAGTACAGGAGAGTCAGTTTCCTGTTCCCGCCTGGACTGAAAGGAAGTGAGCACTCAGTGTGCACTTCCTGTCAGTCCAGCCGGGAACAGGAAACTGAATCTCCTGTACCGCGCGGTACTCGGCCGGACTGACAGGAGGAAAGAAGAGGAGCTCGGCCACGCTACAGCCTGGGAAGGGGAAGTTGGGGGCCCCAGGCCAGCTCGGGGTCCCCAAGCATTTGTTTGTTTTGCCTGTCCTGTAGCGACGGGCCTGGTCATGTATAAACTGTTTGAGGCATCAGCTAAATACAGTATACAGCGCCATTTTGCCAAAACAAATTCAAACCAAGCTGAGCACTGCTCAGCCGGTCACAGGAAGCCTAGTATTTTTAAGAAGGAATACAAGGCTTCCTCTGATTGGGTGAGATGGAGAGGCGGGTAGATGATGTCAGAATCTCCACCTCATTAAATCAGAGAAAGGTTTGCATTTATTCAGAAAACACAAAGCTTCCTGTTAATTGGTGAACAGCGCACAATTTTGTTCTGGGAACGGGATGGGAGTGCCCATACGTCGAAATACAGCACTGTATACTATATGTAGCTAATGCTTCATACAGTTTATACAGCACTCTGAGTGGGCGCATGTATTAGTGAAGAAAGTAGTTCATTTGGACCAGCTTGATTTTAAAGATAAATCAAATCTGGAGTTCAGAATTAAATGGGCAGCTAGCAGTCTTTTACCAAACATCAGCACTGTCTCTGTCGAATATAATCATTTTCATTGGGCTCTCATTTGTGTCCATGGACAAAAATGCACTTTCAATTTAGTTTCCAGGTTACCAAATGGCAATGCATTTGCTCCTTATTGCATGTGTTCTGTGTACTAAGATTTATATAAAGATGTATGTGCACAAGGGCACAACACTCATACATTTCCCATTATACCACACGTTGGGTGACAAAAAAAAAAAAAAAGTCTAAAAAAAAAACATGTTAAAGGACCCCTGTGTCTTGCCGAAAGCCATAATTGTGACAACGTGCATTTATAGTTTTATAGCTGGCACAGAATCCCCCTCTTCTTACCTGCATAACCTTTTGCTGGATTTCATCAAGCTGTGTGCGCTTACTTCGCTGCCTGCACACTTCTTGGTAACGAGTGTATTGCTCTCGCAGGGAATCGAGAAGTTTCATAACCTGAGGCTGAGCCAAAAGCTCATCATCCATTGGAGACCATGAAACGCCTCCCTCTGACCCATTGAACCGCCGCTGCTGAAGTTCAGATAGCAACTCATGACCTAAAGGGCAGAAAGTTAATACATTGTTAAAAAGATCATAATTACATAAACTTTCTAATGCACTAGAAACTATTTTCTATTTTGTCATGTGGTTAGAACAAGCAAGCACTATAGACTGTCTGTACAATACAGTATGTAAATTGAGGGCTTACACATGTCTGCTGGTCTCACACTACCTGTAAGGCCCCTTTCACATGGTCCAGGTCTGATCTATTGGTCTATGGGCAGCACGGTTGTAAAGGGACCAACTGTCCATTTATAACTGAATACCCTCCAATCCGGGCCAAACAGTGGAGGGGAAGGGATCCTCTTTCGTTATTTCTTTTTTTGCCAGACTGAAGGTAACCAGGTGTAAATGGACACAAGTCCAAAGAGAACGGAGGGTCCAGCGGAAAGAAGGACAGCCAGACCCGATTGAACCTCTCCTGTGAAAGGGGTCTAAACCTTCTATATTCAGCACTGAAGCGACTAAACTAAAACTAAATTAAAATAGCTGCAAGAAGATGGATAAAATGTTCTGTGTATAAGCTCTCTCTGTGCTATAAATTAGTAGTTTCTGAGCTCACAGTTAACCAGAGGGACGTTAAAGATGATTTACATATTTCCATTCCCTATCCTACAGCATAGAATAAATCCCTTGTTTTCTGAATTTGTAATGAACATGATATGAAAATACCTGTTAAAATTATTATTTCTTTTAA
Source organism: Rana temporaria (assembly GCF_905171775.1). Lineage (NCBI taxonomy): Eukaryota > Metazoa > Chordata > Amphibia > Anura > Ranidae > Rana > Rana temporaria. The sequence continues at coordinate 157,395,371 of NC_053494.1, read as the reverse complement.
AAAAAAAATAGTATTTTTTAATATTAGGCCATAAGTGTCAAAGGCAAACAAATCTGCCAAGAAAAATTTAACATTGCTAAAATACTTCAGTCTAAAGCCCCCCATACACGGGTCGAATGTTTCTGTCAGACGTGCATGCTGGAAAACCAGCTGTCGACCGGCTCCCAATCAGCACTCTCAGCTGTCGACGGGCTTCCAATCAGCGCTCTCAGCTGTCGACTGGCTCCCAATCAGCGCTCTCAGCTGTCAACGGGCTCCCAATCAGCGCTCTCAGCTGTCAACGGGCTCCCAATCAGCGCTCTCAGCTGTCAACGGGCTCCCAATCAGCGCTCTCAGCTGTCGACGGGCTCCCAATCAGCGCTCTCAGCTGTCGACGGGCTCCCAATCAGCGCTCTCAGCTGTCGACGGGCTCCCAATCAGCACTCTCAGCTGTCAACGGGCTCCCAATCAGCGCTCTCAGCTGTCAACGGGCTCCCAATCAGCGCTCTCAGCTGTCGACGGGCTCCCAATCAGCGCTCTCAGCTGTCGACGGGCTCCCAATCAGCGCTCTCAGCTGTCGACGGGCTCCCAATCAGCGCTCTCAGCTGTCGATCGGCTCCCAAGCTGTCAGAACACAACAGCTCAGCGGGGGAGATCGTTGTACTAACGTTGGATCATTGGAACAGCGACTCCGACCAGAGCTGACAGTTTATCGTTCAGCCCGCTGGGTTGAATTAAAAAAACTCATAATGTGTACCAGGCTTAAAGAGGTTGTAATCCTCAATGTAAACAAAACCTGTAAGACAATGGCATAATGAGCTACTGCACAGCTGACATTTTTCCTGGTGTTTCTGGGTTTGCGGGCTCCAGTGCTGTGATTGGCCGGAGCTAAGATGAGGTCACTCATTGGCCGGTTCGTCAGAGCGCATGCACCGATGACGTAATAGCCAGGGTATACAGTAAATATCTCCTAAATGGTAAAAAGTTTAAGAGATATTTACAGTACCTGTAGAAAAGCCTCCTTATATCATATACAAAACAAACGTGGGAATATCCACACTTTCAGAATAAACAGTAGATGTATAAAAAGGTGTATGAAAACACACCAGCAGCCAGCATAAATATTGTTGATGGCAATATATCATAAATACAAAGTTCATTTGCAGCGATGAAGAGGTATGAAAATAGATGGAATCCAAGGGAGATGGTGACCAATCTTGTGCAGAGAGTTCTCACAGCTGGAAAAACAAAATCCAGGCAGCCTGCCAAGTTTTATTGCGAATAAGTAGAGACAAAGTATCTTTTCATTCTTTCAAGGAAAGAACTCCTACGAAGTTTAACCATTTAAAGACCATTTTTTTCTGACATTTGTTGCTTACAAGTAAAAATTATTATTTTCTGCTCGAAAATTATGTGAAACACCCAAACATGATATATATATTTTTTAGCAGAGACCCTAGAGCAGTGGTCATCAACCCTGTCCTCAGGGCCCACTAACAGGTCAGGATGTATGCATTACCTTGGGGAGATGCAGACTAGAATACTGCAATCACTGGGCAGCAAATTATATCACCTGTGTTGCATTTCAGTTATCTTGCAAACCTGCCCTGTTAGTGGGCCCTGAGGACAGGGTTGATGACCACTGCCATAGAGAATAAAATGGTGGTTGTTGCAATATTTTATGTTACACCGTATTTGCGGATCGGTTTTTCAAACATGATTAATAAAAAAAATGCACTTTAACCACTTAAGGACCGGACCAATATGCTGCCTAAAGACCCAAGGTGTTTTTACAGTTCGGGACTGCGTCGCTTTAACAGACAATTGCGCGGTCGTGCAACGTGGCTCTCAAACAAAATTGGCGTCCTTTTTTTCCCACAAATAGAGATTTATTTTGGTGGTATTTGATCACCTCTGCGGTTTTTATTTTTTGCGCTATAAACAAAAATAGAGCGACAATTTTGAAAAAAATTCAATATTTTTTACTTTTTACTATAATAAATATCCCCCAAAAACATATATACATTTTTTTCCCCTCAGTTTAGGCCGATACGTATTATTCTACCTATTTTTGGTAAAAAAAAAAAATCGCAATAAGCGTTTATCGATTGGTTTGCGCAAAATTTATAGCGTTTACAAAATAGGGGATAGTTTTATTGCATTTTTATTAAATTTTTTTTTTTTACTACTAATGGCGGCGATCAGCGATTTTTTTCGTGACTGCGACATTATGGCGGACACTTCGGACAATTTTGACACATTTTTGGGACCATTGTCATTTTCACAGCAAAAAATGCATTTAAATTGCATTCTTTATTGTGAAAATGACAGTTGCAGTTTGGGAGTTAACCACAGGTGGCGCTGTAGGATTTAGTGTACACTTAGTGTGTGTTTACAACTGTAGGGGTGTGTGGCTGTAGGAATGACGTCATCGATCGAGTCTCCCTATATAAGGGATCACTCGATCGATGCAGCGCCATAGTGAAGCACGGGGAAGCCGTGTTTACATACGGCTCTCCCCGTTCTTCAGCTCCGGGGAGCGATCGCGACGGAGCGGCTATAAACAAATAGCCGCGCCGTCGTCCCGGATCGCTCCCCGAGGGAACCCGACCGACGCGTGTAGCGGGGGGGGTCCCGATCGGACCCCCGACCCACGTCAAGCAGAGCACGTACAGGTACGTTGATGTGCCTGTCCGTGCCATTCTGCCGACGTATATCTACATGCGGCGGTCGGGAAGTGGTTAATGAATAATAAAAAATAAAAAAACACTAAACAGTAAAGTTAGCCCAATTTTTTATGTATAATGTGAAAGATGATGTTACACCGCAAGAATCATGAGAGAATCGTGATCTTTATTCTAAGCAAAAAAATCATGATTCTCATTTTAGACAAAATAGTGCAGCTCTAGCTTACATATAGCTAAAAACAAAATAGGGGATTTTTTTTTACTCTTTAAGTGAAAAGCATCACCAGCAGCCAGGCTGCTGGAACTTAGCTTAAAGTGATGTCCACATTTGGAAAAAAACACAATGTAAAACCACATCAATAATCAAATCCTACCAATAAGGTGACCCACAGGGTGCTTTTCTGTATTTGGCTTTCTCTGACAAAAAACACAGCCATGTCTCCTGTTTGAAAATCAAAAAAACTGTCATCTCAGAGCTCCAAAAGCCTCAAAGCAACTTGTGAGCAGCTCATAGCAACCAATTACTTCCCAGCTTACATTTTATTCTTCAGCCAAATAGGAATTGCTGGACATTGTTTTTTTAGGCAATAACCTCACTGTTGCCTTCAGCCTTCATAAATAAGCTTATAATTCCAGCCTATTTGGGTATATTTCAATTAAAGAACTTTACAAATGAGCATTGCAGTGTCTTTTATGAGAAGCATAAAAACATTTCCTAATGGTACAGATTCAAATCATGGATTATGAATCAAATGCTAAGAGCTCTAATAGAGTGAACATCCCCAAGATCACCGAGGCGTGACTATGAGCATTCTAGAGGGAGTGCGCCGAGTCGTTGCGCTCAGCGTGAGAAACTCAAAGAAGCGTTTCAAGTGGAAATAAATTCTGGGCTTGTCTGGAAGTACAAGATACGCCTCACTAAGAAAATCAAACTGGATTTGCAGGCAGTCGATACACTTCAGAGGAACTAAATATAAAGGTGGCATCGGTGGCAGGACAATTTATCGGCCACTTGATACGCTTGTTATCTATTGGATGATATCATATGAACACCTTAAACTGAAGATCATGCTAGTTCTGTACAGAAAACTTTGCAGTTTAATATTAGTTTTAAAGACACATCACCTTTATGAAGCTAAAGAAAAAAACACTTTATTTCTGCTTCTCCTCTGTAAAATGTCTAATCGACCATAATGATCATCCCTGACCTTCTGGTTACACTGAATTTAAGAGGACATTTTACATTTATAATTTCCTGAAATAATTAAACAATTCCCTTATTAATTTCAGTGCCCAACAATCATCTCCAGTGCTCTCTGGCTAAAAATGTCATGCCAATTACTTCTCTAGCTGTTGTGTGACATGATCTTGATTTATGTAACAATGTATACTTTTTAAAGGGTAGACAAAATTACAGTAAAACCTTCGTTTGCGACCATAATTTTTTGCAGAAACATGCTTGTAATCCAAAGCACTTGTATATCAAAGCATTTTTTTACAGGGTATACAAGAGAAGAGAGGCACCTCTAAGTGTAGCAATAAGTTGTTAAATGTTGTACCTTCATTAAATGTAACCATATTGCTACACTTGGAGGCTCCTCTCCTTTTTATACTCGGTTGTGACATGACAATACTCTTATATCAAGACATCGCTTGTATATCAAAGCAAATTTTATTAAAACATTTTGCTTGTCTTACAAAATGCTCTCAAACCAAGGTTTTACTGTATTATTATGATTTTTAACCACTTGACAACCGCCCTATAGACAAAGTACATCTACAGGGCGGTAGCTTAACTCCGGGAGGCCGTTAATTAACGTCCTCCCAGAATCGCTCTCCCCCAGGGGGGCGCGCACACGGGAATGTCTGTGACCGCCGGGTCCTCATCACGGATCACGATAAATCCCAGCTGATAGCGGCGGTTTACCACGTGATCGCTCCGTCCAATGACGGAGCGATCACTTGTAAACAAACCGGCGTCATGTGATGATGCCGGTTCCTTCCTCCCCTCTCTGTACCGAACGGTACAGTGTAAGAGGAGAGGGGAGAGAGCGGAGGCAGCAGCAGTGCTGTGGGCTGGATCTGTGACAAATGTAGTCACAGATCCAGCCATCCATCCATACCTGCTCAGCCATCCCTGCCCAATACTCTGCCCCATACTGTGCAATCGCTGCAATACCCCGCAATACTCTGCAATACCCCGCAATATGCCCCCCTCCTGCTTCTACCGACTCAACGCTACGATCAAAGCCAGGATTGTTTTTTTTTTTTTAGGCTTCCCAGCCTAGAGGTGAGATGTGGGGTCTTATTGACCCCATATCTCACTGTAAAGAGGACCTGTCATGCCATATTCCTATTACAAGGGATGTTTACATTCCTTGTAATAGGAATAAAAGTGATCACATTTTTTTATTTTTTGTGGAAAAACGTGTCAAACTAAAATAAAGTAAAGTAAAGTGAACAATAAAATATATATATTTTTTAAAGCGCCCCTGTCCCCATGTGCTCGCATGCAGAAGCGAACACACACGTAAGTCCCACCCACATATGAAAACGGTGTTCAAGCCACACATGTGAGGTATCGCTGCGAACGTTAGAGCGAGAGCAATAATTTTGGCCCTAGATCTTCTCTGTAACTAAAAACACGTAAACGGGTAAAAGGCTAACTTTACTGATTTGTTTTTTTTTTAAGCACAATACTGTTTTTTTTAAAAAAAAAAACACGTTAGAAAAATTGCTGCGCAAATACAGTGCGAGATAAAAAGTTGCAAAGACCGCCATTGTATTCTCTAAGGTCTTTGCTAAAAAATCATATATAATGTTTTGGGGTTCTATGTAATTTCCTAGCAAATGAATGATGATTTTTACATGTAGGAGAGGAATGTCAGAATTGGCCTGGGTGCTCCAGAACGCCTGATGGTGCTCCCTGTATGTTGGGCCTCTGTATGTGGCCACGCTGTGTAAAAGTCTCACACATGTGGTATCGCCACACTCGGGAGGAATAGCAAAATGTGTTTTGGGGTGTAATTTGTGGTATGCATATGCTGTGTGTGAGAAAAAACCTGCTAATATGAAAATTTTGTGGAAAAAAAAATAATAAAAAAAAATCTTGATTTTGCAAAGATTTGTGGGGAAATGACAACTTCAAAAAACTCACAATGCCTCTTTCTAAATACCTTGGAATGTCTTCTTTCCAAAAAGGGGTCATTTGGGGGGTATTTGTACTTTTCTGGCATGTAATGGCCCGAACACATGATCCGAATATCGGACGACGGATCGTACGACTTTTTCCCGCTCAATAGTCGCAAGTAAAATGAAATAGGTTATTAACCACTTGCCTACTGTGCACATACACCCCCTTCCTGCCCAGACTAGATTTTAGCTTCCAGCACTGCATCGCTTTAACTGACAATTGCGCGGTCGTGCGACGTGGCTCCCAAACAAAATTGGCGTCCTTTTTTCCCCACAAATAGAGCTTTCTTTTGGTGGTATTTGATCACCTGTGCGGTTTTTATTTTTTGGGCTATAAACGAAAAAAAGAGCGTCAATTTTGAAAAATAACATAATATTTTTTACTTTTTGCTATAATAAATATCCCATTTTTTTTAAAAAAGAAATCGCAATAACCTGGTTTGCGCAAAAGTTATATTGCCTACAAAACAGGGGACATAATGATTTATTTTTTATAATTTTTTTTACTAGAAAGGGCGTCGATCTGCGTTTTTTTTTTCCGGGACTGCGACATTATAGCGGACACATCGGACACTTTTGGCACATTTTTGGGACCATTCACATTTATACAGTGAACAGTGCTATAAATATGCATTGATTACTGTATAAATGTGACTGGCAGAGAAGGGGTTAACCACTAGGGGGCGGGGAAGGGGTTAAATGTGTAGCCTATTGAGTGTTCTAACTTTAGAGGGTGACTGGGGGAGGTGACCAATCTGTGTCCCTATGTACAAGGGACACAGCATCGGTCTTCTCTCCCTGACAGGACGTGGAGCTCTGTGTTTACACACAGAGCTCCACGTCCCTGCTCAGTTACTGGGCAATCGCGTGTGCCCGGCGGCCATCGCGGCATATACATACCAGCTCATTTTGCCTTTGTCTTGCAGGGTGTATTTTTTCAGAGGCTTTACTTCCTCCTTAGGCACATCTGCAATCTAATAAGAGTTATGAGCTGACTTTTAATTTGAATTACTTGGATGAACGAACATTTTGGGTGTATTTTTATGCCTAAAAAATGCTTGAATATCCACCTATTTAGTATACATTTTATACTGTAAATTTTTGTATTCTCTTTTGTAAACACTTATAATATTGAAACAGAAAAAAACCTTCTGCTTTTAGAACCACTTTAAATAATTTTACCAAAAAGGTACAATATTTTCATTAAAACTTGAGTACCATATTTGCCGGCGTATAAGACGACCTTTTGGATACAAAAAAATGCATCCAAAGTCGGGGGTCGTCTTATACGCCGGATCTGTCTTCGTCAGGCTGCGGACATCCATGTTTCAGGCTGCAGGGCATCCATGATTTAAAAGCTGCGCCTCCTCCTCAGACTGTTCTGTGATAGGCGGAACACTCATTTTCCCAGCAGAGCCTCTGTTTAGTGTTCAGCCTATCACGGATGCCTTCTCATCCTCGGACGAGAGGACGTACATGATAGGCGGAACACTGAACAGAGGCCCCACTGGGAAAATTAGTGTTCTGCCTATCACGGAACAGTCTGAGGAGGAGGCGCGACTTTTGAATCATGGATGCCCTCAGCCTGAAACATGGATGTCCGCAGCAAAAAAATAAGGTAGGGAGATCGTCTTGGCCGGCACAGTGGAGGCATGTGATGGACAGTGGAGGCATGGAATGGAATGGCACAGTGGGGCATGTAATGGAATGGCACAGTGAGATTTGAAAAATGCCTGTTTCTGTCAGTGGTTGTTCCTGTCAGTGGTTGTTCCGACTACCCCTCAGCTTCCAGACAGACTAGTAGGAAGGGGGTAGTCTCATACGGCAAGTATATCCCAAAACCAACATTTTTCCTGGAAAAATAGGGGGTCGTCTTATACGCCCAGTCGTCTTATACGCCGGCAAATACGGTAGGTATTCTTTTCATACAAGGTTCAGTACAATTTGTTACTCAGGATCCCACCAGCTTACAAATGATGACGATGATTCGTCTCACACAAAAAAGGAAACATATCTTACCTGTTTGTAGAACCGTTTCTGGATCAACAGAGGGAAGATAATTGAAATCCATTGACCTTCAAATGATAAAATAAATAAATGAGATATTTATTTCGAGCATAAAATAATTATCTGCAACACTGGCTCTTCAATTTGAGATAAAAGCAATTTACAGTCTTTTTAAAGAGTTTTACATATACCATACATGTTAATGTAGTCAGCTGATGCAAATACTTTAATCAATATGTTATTGTTCTTAGTGTCTTGTTTCTATGTGTAGTTATAAGATATGGGGGGCAGTCAAGCTTACTACTTAGAACAAAATGTGTTTGGGAATGTATAGCACAGTGACTGTAATTTCCTGTTGCTTGCATTCAATGCACCTCCATGTACAGAGCTCAGTTACTGGATTTTTACCATAAAGATACTTTTTGCATGCATATCTCATCTCAAATGCCAATTGGGGCAATTGTAACCTTGTGCCTGCATTTGCAAATTCCAACTTCAAACAGGAAACTTAAAGGGGTTGTAAAGGTAAAAAAATGTTTCCCTAAATAGCTTCCTTTACCTTAGTGCAGTCCTCCTTCACTTACCTCATCCTTGCATTTTGCTTTTAAATGTCCTTATTTCTTCTGAGAAATCCTAACTTCCTGTTCTTCTGTCTGTAACTACACACAGTAATGCAAGGCTTTCTTCCTGGTGTGGAGTGTCATGTTAACCCCCTCCCTTAAGGGGGCGAGCAGGAGAGTCAGGACGCCCACTAACACACAGCTCCTTTCTCTATCTGCAACGTAGAGATACTCAAGGGAGGGGGGAGAGCATGACACTCCACACCAGGGAGAAAGCCTTGCATTACTGTGTGGAGTTACAGACAGCACAGGAAGTGAGGATTTCTCAGAAGAAATAAGGACATTTAAAAGCAAAGGATAAGGTAAGTGAAGGAGGACTGCACTAAGATAAAGGAAGCTATTTAGGAAAAAAATGTTTTACCTTTACAACCCCTTTAAAGGAACCTATTTAGAAAATAAAAAACAATCGGTTAGGAATCCATCGGTTACATTTAAAACAAGTTGGCTTTTTTTAACTGATGGCTAAATAACCGATGGCGCCCACAGACGATCGATTTGGACCAATGAAAACGGACCTATTAGACCGTTCTCATCGGTTTAACCGATCGTGTGTACACGGCCTAAGAGTTACTATGGGAAAAAAGGTGTCTCCACTGATACTTTTATCACCAATCCTTGTTTCCACAACAACCCAAATCTTTCAAAATCCAATTGTCATTGGGACAAAAAGTGAGGTGAAATCTTCTGAACAGGGGCACAGGCACCAAAACAAATGTTACAGGGGTTATAACCCTTCCCTATGCTATCTAAAAAAGCTTAAAAAATCTATTTTTTTGGCTGGAGCTACACTAAAAAAATTTACCTGTTCCAACTTACAAACAGATTCAACTTAAGAACAAACCCATAGACCCCCATCTTGTTTGTAACCCGGGGACCGCCTGTATAATGAGTTTGGAAATGCAAAAAAAAGAAATACCTAAATAATGCATTCAAATTTAACTAAGCCCATTCGATTTTAGTAAACTCAAATGTACTGGACATTTTAGTCGGCTAAAATACAATTAAAACAATTCAAATGACTAAAATACGACTAAAACTAAAATGGCATTTTAGTCAAAAGACTATAACTAAAACGAAATCTGATGTCAAAATTAAAACTGCATAAACCATACAAATTTAACACATATAAAATGAAAAACAGCAAAAACTTAAATTTGAAAAAAACTATTCAGTATGGTTGTTCACTAAACGGATACAATGACACTTGTCTTTGTATGCCGGCAGATATACTCCATGGACTGCACAAGCAGGAATATGAGACTTTCTTGTTCCACATCCTCCACCGGCATACCGTTTCAATTAACAAATGAACACTTTGCCTTCAAAGATTCACCTTTTCTCTAACTTCATTTGGTATAAAGAATCAAATGTAATTTAATACGCGTGAATATGGTTGTTGATTGATTCAGGAAGAACACCTGATATGGCCGAGACCTCGCTAAATCACAAGTCTATTGTGGGAATCGAGGGCATTTCCTGAACTGCAGATTATCAGATTCTATTCACTGTAATACATTTACATTTTATTCAGACTACCAGTATTTTTACACGTTTAACATTTTTAAGCTATAGACACAATTTTACCAACCCTGTCTACACACTTCTAAATTAAAATATTACCTATATAATGGATAGACATGAACTTAAAGCAACTGCAGAGATTTTTTTTTTATTTGCAATCAGGAAAATATGAAATACATGTGAATATCTCTTGAATAACTCTTGCAAGCAAAAAGTTTTAAATGATAACAATAGCTTAATAAAAAAAAAAAAAAACGGTGCCGTTGTAATATTGTAAAAAAATAAATAAAAATAAACGGTGCTGTTGTAATATTGAAAAAAGAAAAAAAAAACAGTGTGGTTGTAATATTGTAAAGAAATAAATAAATAAAATAATATTGCATGCACCCACAAGGATACATCCCCTCCCAACCATGCTTTCCTTGCAGATACAGCTCCATTTAAAATAATCAGATTGCATAGGACAGAGTTTGCCAATAAAAAGTCCAGGAAGCTGTGTGCTTTGGACACACCCCATATATATATATATATATATATATATATATATATATATATATATATATATATATATATATATATATATATATATAAATATATAAATATATATATATATATTTTTTTTTTTTTTTGGGGGGGGGGGGGGGACATATATAAATAGAATAATTAAATGGGTATCAAACTTAATTTTATACCAGTATACTTTATTTTAAATATATTATTAATAATAAATTAAAAGTTCTGTATCTGTCTTCACACTTTTGAAGGACACAAAACTGGTGTGTCCATAGGATTCTGATCTAGATAAGTTCTCCAAGTGAACATTCATGGCTTTAAACAATATCCCAATGATCAAAGTGTTCCTTGTGTAAAAAAAAAATAAAAAAAAATTAATGAAAGGTGATTTTTTTTTTTTTTCCTGTTCAGGAATTCTCAGCAACGTTAAGCAGAAACTGTATTAAACCCAAAAGTAAACAATATAGTGCATACAACGATCAGCTTTTATTTTTTTATCTAAAACTTTGATCCCAAAAAGGAGCAAAACTGTCATTTTCTTTTAGTCTGAATCCCCCAATTCACAATGCTGATGTCCACAGGTGCCCCTGTACTCCATCTAGAGTGGGATCATTCTAATACACGTATGGTACTGGCTAGCGAAAAGGGAAAAAAGCCTTAAAAAAAAGAAGAAAAAAAGGAGACTAATGCATATCCACCACATCCGTTGATGGATGAAAATGGACAGTAAAGCATTCCTATGGGCAAATGGATGATAATCCGTTTACATCTGCATCCAGGTCAGTTTTTAGTTTTTAAGTGAACAGTCCCTATTTTGGGTCCGTTTAATAAATGGAAGCAGATCTAAACTGATGTAAATAAAGGTCCCCTTCTGCATCCATTTTTGCAACGGTTTTTAGGAGTTGCCACCTGTCAACGAATGACTCATCACTGCTGCTGACAGCAGGGATGAGTCCTAGCAACTGTTGTCAGCAGCAGTGATGAGTCATTCGTTGTTAAGGAGTCAGCACCAGCCAGCGTCCTAACAACCATGACTCATCCCTTCTGTCAGGGCTGGCATTAATTTCCCCAGGTCCTTAAGGATTGGCATGGATTTTTGGGGAAGGGTGCCTCATAAAAGAAAAAAAAAAGAATGGCAAAAGATCCCGCCCAAAATCTATACCAGACCCTTATCCCAGCATGCCGCCCAGTGGGCCAGGAAAGGGCAGGGAGGGGGATTAGTGTGTGTGTGTCCCCCATCCCAGGCCATGTTACCATGCCCGCAACATGAAAGGAGGGGGGGATAGGGGGGCAAAGCACCTTGTCCACATGGGCCTCTAGGGGGTGCTTTTTGTAAAATGTATCCAGTCGTTCATGTATTGCTTACACAAAGTCGCATATTTTTATATATACAGTGGAACCTTTGATTACGAGCATAATCTGTTCCAGGAGAATGCTCGTAATCCAAAGTACTCGCATATCAAAGCGAGTTTCCCCATTGAAGTCAATGGAAACAAAAATAATTTGTTCCGCACTGACTTCAATTGGATACAATACCGCATGCGGCAAGAAGCGGGGGCTTCGGGGAGCCTCGGAAATGGCCAAAAAGACCGTAGGACACTACGGCAAACCTCGGAAAGACTTCCTACCCGAGATTTGCCAAGGTCAGCCATGCTGTCCTCGGACCTTCCGTGCATTTCCAAAAGGTGATGTTCGGCTCTGCTCCGGCGCCTCCCCACCTCAAGCCAAAAGCGGTACTGCACAGCGCTTTGGCCTGAATCGTGCTCGTTTTGCGACAACGCTCGCAAACCGAGTTACGATTTATTAAAATACAGTGCTCATATTGCGAAATGCTTGTTAACCTGCGTTACTCGCAATCTGAGGTTCCAGTGTGTGTGTGTGTATATATATATGTATATATATATATATATATATATATATATATATATATATATATATATATATATATATATATATATATATATATACACACACACACACACACACACACACACACACACACACACACTATACATTTAACAAAATAATTTTTGTTGTAGATTTCCATCATTTAGCCAAATAATGTCCCATGGGTTTTGTAAAGAACCACATCTTAATGCTGACTGTGAATTTTCATAGACCCATCCTCAGTCTGCAGACAAAGAGCCCTTCACTCCCTCCTCTGCTGGTTATGAAAGGCAGGCAGCACACATGGCTTCTAATGGTGCCATTATGATGAGAGAGCTGATCAGGACAAGGCAAGTACAATCAGCTTGTTTCACAAACCTGTCTTTTTCATTCTGATTCCCCTTATCGCTCTCATTGTTGATAACAGCAAGTTCATCCAGCAATGATGTCGATTCTTTTGTGAACTTCTCAAATACCTGAAATTCAGCAGAGAAAGCATTACATACATCAGAACTAGAATGAGTACAGGTGAATGCAAAATCTCCACTGCAAATACAGCTCAAAGCATCTGAAGATTAGAATGTTCTCAATATAAATGTAAACACTTCTATCTGTATGCCTACACAGGGGCTGCATCATTAAAACAGGAGAATAGAAAATAAGCACACAAGTGGGGCTGTTCTTAGCAACCATACAACTAGTTCATAAATAAAAAAATGGAACTTGTATGACTGTGGGCAACAGCTCCCCTATTCTCCAGATTTACTTTACTCCGATTTGATTAATCAACCCTGAAATAAATAAAGAAAAATAATGAGTCTTCAGATGACCTACACCATTTGCTACCAAGGATGGGCTCAGGTGTGTTCACAACTCCATGTGCCCGTGCCCACCAGGAAGTTGACACACTGCATCGCTATGCACAGGTAGCGCGACATTTCCCGATCTGTGCAGTCGAGGATTGGAAAACGTCTCACTGCTTGCGATTCACACTGTGGAGTGTCAGCTTCCTGGCGGGCGCGGGCACGTGGAGTTGCGAACACACCTGAGCTCATCCTTATTTTCTACAAAATGGCTCTGGATAAAGTAGTAGTAGTAGTAGATGTAGTGGGAAGGAGTATAGATAATTTAGCATGCTGAAAAATCTCAAAAGTAATTACCTATTGAAGGAATTAGGAGTACTAAATACCACCCTATACTTGGCCCGACTGTTACTAGTGGTGCCCGAGTTGCCCTGCATTCTTTTATTGGGTTGAATACAGTCAGCATGAGAAGCTGTGCTTTTGCTACTGGCATTTGCAAATGAGTAAAAGGACCAACAATAAAACATCATGGAAGGCATGGTCTAGGCCAGTTTTCCCAAAATGTTGGATATATAAAATTGCCGATGGTTACCCTCACTGAAGGGCAAACACTATACTGCAGAACTGCTTTGTAAGATTAGCGGGGCTCCGGGCTCCAGACTCCCCGACCCCCCCCCCCCCCCCCCCAAAAAAAAAATTTAAGTCAGCAGCAACAAATACTTACCTGTCCTTGGATCCAGTGATGTTCTCACCCAAGCCGATTTTTTATTTGGCTTCGGGTGCAGGTGTTGGCAGAAAGAGTCATGCTGCACCTTGTAAATGGTCCCGTAGTCTTCTGGGACCTGTGACACGTCCCAGAAGACTGCGGGGGAAGGATGGGTGGTGGAACTTCTGGCTCATTTAACCACTTAAAAACAAATATACTGCAGAAGGGCAGCACTACTGCACGAAACAATGTACCCGTACATCGTTTCCTGTACGAGACACTGTGGGCGTGCGCACACTGCACTGCACTGCACACATGTGATCGCTCCCCAGAGAGGCAGGACGGGATATGCCTATGTAAACAAAGCAGATCCCCCGTATTGACAGGGGAGTACAGAGAGATTGTATGTTCCTATTGATCAGGAACAGTGATCTCCCTCTATTCCCAGTCAGTCCACTCCCCCTGTTAGAAACACCTCCTTAGGACAGACTTAAGCCCCCATTCACACCTAGGCGTTTTGTCGCCTGTAGTGTGACGCCGCAGCAGCCCCGAGACGCTGGAGGGATGAAAACACACTGCCCTCTATGGAGATGGTTCACATCTCCACGCCGAACGCCGTACGCCTGCCGCCTGAAAAAAAGTCCCGGACCTTTTTTTCAGGCGGCTTTCGGCATAGGAGATGTGAACCATCTCCATAGAGGGGGTGAGGCTGCATTCACAATCGCGGCGTTTTGTTGCCGCAAATCGCGGTACAAAACGCCGCAATTTGTCACCGCAATTCGCAATGTAAATGCAGCCTAACTCTTTGATCTCCCCCTAGTGTTAACCCCTTCCCTGTCAGTGTCATTTATACAGCGATCAGTGTTTTTTTTTTAGCTCTGATTACTGTAATAATGTCACTGGTTCCAAAAAAGTGTCAGTTATGTGTCTGATCTGTCTGCCACAATGTCGCAGTCCCGCTAAAAATCGCTGATTGCCGCCATTTCTACATAAAAAAAATACATAAATCTATCTCCTATTTTGTATACGCTATAACTTTTGCGCAAACCAATCAATATACACTAATTGCGATTTTTTTTTTATACCAAAAATATGTAGAAGAATACATATTGGCCTAAACTGATGAATCTTTTTTTTTTCTTTTATTGGATATGTATTATAGCAAAAAGTAAAATATATATATATTTTTTTAAATTGTCTGTCTTTTTTTGTTTATAGCGCAAAAAATGTAAACCGCAGAGGCGATCAAATACCACAAAAAGAAAGCTGTATTTGGGGGGAAAAGAAGGACACCAGCGTCGCACGACCGCGCAATTGTCAGTTAAAGTAACGCAGTGCCGTATCGCAAAAAATGGCCTGGTCACTAAGGGGGGGGGGGCTGAAGTGGTTAATTTGATTGGCCAAGTGTGGGTTAAGCACAACATTGGAGAGTTTTAAACAGCTTGTATTGCTATAAGAAAACACTACAGGTAAATACCGTATTTATCGGCGTATACCGCGCACTTTTTTCCCCTGAAAATAGGGGGAAAATCACAGGTGCGCGCTATACGCCGATGGCATACCTCGGAGGGGAAGGAGGGGGACGAGCGCCGTCGGAAATCGCTGAGCCATCATCTCCTCTCGGCTCTCACTCGGCTGTCACGTCACACACGCACAGTCCCGGCTCCGTCACCAGCATTGGACCAGTGTTCTGTCTGTCACAAGAGATGGTCCAATGCCGATGGCGGAGGCGGGACTGTGCATGTGTGACGTGACAGCCGAGTGGAGATGGCGGCTCAGTGATTTCCAGCGGTGATTTCCGGCGGGCACTCGTCCCCCTCCTTCCCCTCCGAGGTATGCCATAGGTACGTGCTACAGTCTCGGCCAGCGCTGCCGCTCTGCCCGCGTTTAAGGGTTTCCTCACCCTCCCCTTCACCACAGAATGAGAATGCTGAACATTTGGGTATAGAAGCCCCAAGCCACACTACAGGTGTCAGGTAAAAGAAATTCTGCTTATTTTTTGTGACATCATGAAAGTCTAGATGGGAGAATAAGAAGTAATTTTAAGAATTCATAAAAAGTTTGTGTCTAATGTCAAATAGTGATTATAAATAACTGTAACTGTAGTTTTTCCAGAAAATTCCCTCTTAAAATTGGGGTGCGCGTTATCTGCCGGCGCGCGTTATACGCCGATAAATACGGTAATTGATTTTTAAATGTGATGCTTTCACTGTTCACTGAGACCTGGTGGTATAAATGGATATGCTGGTTCCAGCATTGCTACAAAGAAACACAATTAGAAATAGTCATCATTTACTTACAAGCCTTTTGTTCAACCAGTCAATGTGGTCATAGGTAAGGCTTCCTCCAAATTCTTCTGTGAGCTGTGAAGGTTCTATGTATCTGGTAAGCTTGTTCCCGGACACAAGAATAACCTAAAGTGGACAGCAATATGAGACAGTCACTTGTCTGCTATAACCAGTCCCAGCACCTAATTATACCCAAGACACATAATCAAAGACAAAAACACAGAAAAAGTTTCCGTTAGGTAACTGCAGGTAAAATTACACATTGCTGGTTTATAATGAAGGAATATTACAAAGTATATATTTAGAGTAAATACAGAGATTTGGTTGCTATAATACGTTTATGAATATCATTCAAAGAAAGGGCAAGGGTGGCTACTTAAACTTTAAAAGACAAGAAACTGACAAGCGTCTCCATTTGAAGCCTCTTCAGATCTAATTGCTACCTGGATAATGTTTGGTTTGATAAAGGCCTGAATATAGAACAATTGCCAAATTGCATTTTGCGCGTCATTGTTAGGGGCCCATGAAAACGCTGCATCTGAGCACCACAAACCAAAAACTATATTAAATTCATTTTTAATATTTAAAGCAAACTCCCCCATCCATCCATGTCTCCATGCTTTATTATGTTGAGAAAACACTCCCCCCAGCATTTCTGACTGTGGCCATCTCGAGTAAGGGCAGATGATTGATGTAGCATTTACTTCCTTGAATCTATCTGCCCTTGGCTCAGGCATTTGGGCAGGAGGGTGTGCTTAGCTGAGAAAGTCCCTCCTTCCCTCCTGAGATGTATGACATCATTTGCCTAGGCATGGAAACCAGGAAGTAACTGAAGAAATGTAAAAAAAATTGTTTAAACAAGAAATATGAAATAAAGTACTTTACTATCTAATTACTAATGCTAGCAGCAGAAGGAATAAAAAATATGATAAATTAGAAAGTGAAGTTCCACATTAAGTAGGCTGCCGTTTTCATTGGAAGCACAGGAGACAGGGTAGTAATTCAGAAGAGCAACTCAGACATGTTAAGTGCCTGAACAAGGACCTTCATGGTAGGCGCAATCACAACCGTACAACATTTTGTTTCTTAATATAATTTAGTTTCCCCCTTTTCATTCAGCTTCAATCACTTCACAATCGCCCCATAGCAGGTATATATAATATATAGTAGAGGTTGACCGATATGGGTTTTTCTCTGGCCGATGCCGATATTTAGAAATCGGGGCGGCAGATGGCCGATATATGATGCCGATTTTTGCAGCCGATATTTTAGGCCGATTTTTGGACGGGGATGTGCTGTGGAGAGGGGTGGATGGTGCTGGGGATGCGTTGTGGAGAGGAGTGGATGGTGCTAGGAATGCGTTGGAGAGGGGTGGATGGTGCTGGGGATGCGTTGTGGAGAGGGGTAGATGGTGCTTGGGATGTGTTGTGCAGAGGGGTGGATGGTGCCGAGGATGTGTGGTGGAGAGGGGTGGATGGTGCTGGGGATGCGTTGGAGAGGGGTGGATGGTGCTGGGGAATGCGTTGGAGAGGGGTGGATGGTGCTGGGGAATGCGTTGGAGAGGGGTGGATGGAGCTGGGGAATGCGTTGGAGAGGGGTGGATGGAGCTGGGAATGCGTTGTGGAGAGGGGTGGATGGTGCTGGGGATGCGTTGTGGAGAGGGGTGGACAGTGCTGGGGATGCGATGTAGAGGGGTGGACGTTTTGCTGTGGCATGCGTTTTGTGATTTTTATTAAAGGGGGAGTTTTTTTGGAGTGCGGCTATCCCAGCTTCTTTTCTTTCATCCCAACCTGCATTTTGATTGTACTGCCTGCACCCTAGACTCGGATCATAGGAAATAGATCACCTGGTTCTCTTTGAGCGGTTACCTACTTTCTCGTTAGAGAGGGGTGGACGGTGATGGGTGGATGGTGCTAGGAATGCGTTGGAGAGGGGTGGATGATGCTGGGGATGTGTTGGTGATGGGTGGATGGTGCTGGAGATGCGTTGGAGAGGGGTGGATGGTGCTGGGGATACATTGTGGAGAGGGGTGGACGGTACTGGGGATGCGATGTAGAGAGGGGTGGATGGTGCTGGGGAATGAGATGTAGAGAGGGTGGATGGTGCTGGGGATGCGTTGGAGAGGGGTGGATGGTGCTGGGGATGCGTTGGAGAGGGGTGGATGGTGCTGAGGATGACTCTGTGTGAGTATGAGAGTTACATTGTGAAGAGGATCTCCACAATGTAACAATCATATCGGCCTGGTTTACACAAAAATCAGCCGATGCCGATTTCTTCAAAACGGCTAAATATCGGCCGGCCGATATATCGGTCGACCTCTAATATTTATATATACACATACATACATACATACATACATACATACATACATACACACACATATATACACACACGTGAATCTGCAATCTTGTGTTTTGACCGCGATTTTACATTTGTTTGTTACACTGACAGAATGCCAGTCTGTCTATGTAAATAAGGCAGACTGTCATTCTGTGAGTATAGAAGACATGGATCCTGTGTTTCTGTGAAGCAGAAACCCAGATCCACATCTTCTAGTAGTAAAAAAGCACTTCCCCCACAGTAAGTAAGCACTCCCTAGGCACACATTTAACCCTTTGATCACCCCTAATCTTAACCCCTTCCCTGCCAGTGTCAGTGCATACTTTTAGCACTGATCACTGCATTAGTGTCACTGCCCAAAAAAAAGTATCAAAATTGTCAGTTAGGTGTCCGATTTGTCCGCCACAATATCTCAGTCCTGCTATAAGTCACTGATCGTCAGCTTTACTAGTAAAAAATAAATACAAATATTCCATAGTTTGTAGACACTAACCTTTGTGCAAACCAGTCAATATACGATTATTAGGATTTTTTTTTATCAAAAATATGTAGCAGAATACATATTTGCCTAAATTTATGAAGGCATTTAATTTTCTAAATTTATTTATTGGATGTGTTTTAAAAGCAGAAACATTGGGCCGGATTCAGAAAGCACTTACGCCAACGTATCTTCTGATACGCCGCATAAGTGCACGGATGCGCCGTCGTATCTCTGCGCCTGATTCTTGAAATAAGATGCGCCTAAATTTTGGCTCCATCCGACCGACGTAAGTCTCCTACGGCGTCGTATCTTGGGCGCATATTTACGCTGGCCGCAAGGGGCGCTTCCATTGTTTTACGCGTTGAATATGTAAATGAGCGAGATACGCCGATTCACGAATGTACTTACGCCCTTCGCTGTAATCTACGCCGTTTACGTAAGGCGTAAAGTTAAGCCACATAAAGCAGGTGTAAATCATGTTAGGGTATGGACCAGGGAACAGCCGTCGTATTTTACGCAAGTCGTATGTGAATGGGGCTGGGCGTAGGTTACGTTCACGTCGTAGGCATTGAGCCGTCGTATCTTAGGGAGTATATGCGACGTGATTCTGAGCATGCGCGGGCATGCGTCGTTCGTTCGGCCCTTCATTAACATGGGGTCACGCTTCATTTTAATAGATCACGCCCACTACCTTCCTACTTTGAATTAGGCGGGCTTACGCCGACCAATTTACGCTACGCCGGTGCAACGTAGGGAGCAAGTGCTTTGTGAATACTGCTCTTGCCTCTCTATGTTACGCCCGCACAAATGTACGCCGCTCTACCTGAATCCGGGCCATTGTGTATGTGTATATATATATATATATATATATATATATATATATATATATATATATATATATATACACACACACACACACATACATATACATACACACACACACACACACACACACACACACAATATATATATATATATATATATATATATATATATATTTTTTTTATTGTTGGTTGTTCTTTGTTTCTAGCGCTAAATAATAAAAACCGCAGAGGTGATCAAATACCACCAAAGGAAAGCTTGATTTGTGGGGGGGGGGGGGGAAAGGACATAAAATGTACTTGGGTACAACGTTGCCATATCGCAAAAAACAAACAAATGGCCTGGTCAAGAAAGGGGGTAAACCTTACGGAGCTAAAGTGTTTAAGCATCTCGGCACTAATCTCCTCCAGCCTTTCTCTGTCTCTTCCTCCACTGTACATCACTGCTCTGATTTCTATGGGTGACTATGACCGACTGACTCTGCCTGTACAATGCTCATTGGCACAGCTACTCAAAAGTTCCCATGGGGGCATGTTCTGTATGTGCGACAGAGTACTGAAGGAGCACAATTAGAAGACATATGTAACCCAAAATGCCTGAACAAGGACCTTTATAGCAGGATTACCAGGTATTATTTTGATGAAAGCTGCAGGTTTAGAAAGACTGAAAATGACATTTGAAATGACATTAACATGTTAAAGCAAGAATTAGAATTTAATGATTGGGTTTACATCTACTTCATGTTTAGCAGCCTTTTAATAAAAGTTAGGCGCTTATTCTAGTCTAATGAAAATGTCAAAAGGTATTATAAACATTCCTACCTTTGTCTTGTGTTTTTCACCTGAATAATAGGTGTATTGATCATGTAGTTTCATGGTGTCATTTATTGCCCTGTACATCCCGCATACAGTAGAGTAAATCTTTATATTCCTGTGTCAACCGTTTCTGTTTAAACATACAGGTACGGTGCATGGCACTGCACAGGTTAAAGCATGAACTCCGTCCGTAGTCTATGAAGTATTTCCTGTGAAAAAACTATATAGCCCACAATCCCAGGGTCTCTCAGTCTGGTGCTTTTCAGGTACGAGCTAAATAGTAATTCAGTCTAGCACAGACACAAACAGGGAAATTAACATGTAATGAGACATCACCATGCATTTTTTTAAATTGTGGCATGATGTGTGGCTTTTTGTGATCTGTTAGCGTGCTTCACTTTGTCAGACAGCTTCTGTTTATGTTATTTCTTGATTCAACAGGTCTGGCAGTAATCACGCCTGGGCGTGCAAGTGAAATTTAACTCAGCTTTCCAAATAATTGTGGTTAATCACAGTTCCTTTATGATTTAGCATAGGAGTGGGCAATTACTATTTCACATAGGGCCAGGCAGGTTTGAACAGCTTTTTTCCCTTAAAAAATAAAATATTAATAAAAAAATTGCATCTTGGATTTATTCTGGTTATCTTTGTGTAATATTAAAATCTGTTTGATGATATGAATCATTTAAAGCAGGGTTCCAACCTTTTTTTATGTTTATTAAAAGTCAGCAGCTACAAATATAACATGCATACACTTACCTGCTCAACTGTCCAGCGACGCTCTGCTCCTCTCGCCCCCTCTCCGCTGGCGCCTCCATCCTAACTGTGGGCACCCGGCCGTCACAGCTTTCGGCTTCATGACCGGGCACTCACCGCGCCTACAGGGAGGGGCCGCCGTAGGCGATATGACGCATCGCCTAGGCGGTCCCTGGGCAGGAGGAAGTGGGACAGGATGTATACTGCATACTTACGGTAGATGTGCCTCTTTTAATCATAAACCATGTAAGTTGCTAAATGTTGTACCTTCATTAAACGTAACCATATTGCTACACTTAGAGGCGCCTCTCTTCTGTTTTATACTTTGTAGCTCCTGCTGGATTTTGCTTCTACTCCCCTTGTGGAGTCTTCGATTTGTGGATGGACAGTTTATGGTTACACAATCTGGTCACATTGCTATAATCTTTTTATATGGACTATAAAATGAAAGGATTTATGAATAAATGGTTGTGGAACGAATCATCTGAGTTTCCATTATTTCTTATGGGAAAATTTGCTTTGATATACAAGTGCTTTGGATTACAACCATGTTTCCGGAACAAATTATGCTCGCAATCCAAGGTTTTTCTGTATAGTGTATCTGGACCAAGCAACAGTAAAACAAAAGGTTTCCTGGAGTTCAGTTTTAGGGTGTGCTAGAACTGCGTTTTTGAATATGAACGTTTAAAAGAACATTTTTTAACCTCTTGACGACCAATGACGTCCTTGGGACGTCCTCGGCTTTGTGCGGTGATATATGAATGACGCCTGCAGCTACAGGCATCATTCAGATATCGCCGTCTACAGCCGCTGATTCTGTGCGATCCTGCCGCTTGATCGTTCTTATAGGCAGTGGGAGGGGACGTCCCCCCCTCCCGCTGCCATCCGGTGCTTCTCTGGGCTCTCCTGTGCCATCGTGGGCCCAGAGAGCGATTCGGTCGGCGCTGCTGGAAAGCATAGAGATGACTGGTGACCAGATGGTCACCAGTCATCTCTATGACCGTCGGAGGAGGCCAGGGCATGACGTTATTACATCACGCCCGATACCTGGAAGTAAACAAAGCCGCAATCGCGGCTGTCGGCATGTGATAGGTGATTTTTTTTATCGATTTCATGCTTGTAAGCCTGGAGGAGAGATGTGGGGTCTTATTGACCCCACATCTCTCTATAAAAGAGGACCTGTCACACTGATTCCTATTACAAGGGATGTTTACATTCCTTGTAATAGGAATAAAAGTGATAAAAAAAAAAAAATGTAAAAAGAAGTGTAAAAAATTAAGTAAAATAAAAAATTTCAAAATGCCCCTGTGCCCGTTATCTCGCGCACAGAAGCGAACACGCATGCAGGTCCCGCCCACATATGTAAACACCGTTCAAACACCACATGTGAGGTATCGCTGCGTGCGTTAGACCTCCTCTGAAACTTGAAAATAGTAACCTGTAAAAAAAATTGAAAGCGTCACCTATGGAGATTTTTAAGTACCGAAGTTTGTCGCCATTCCATTAGTGTGCGCAATTTTAAAAGTGTGACATGTTAGGTATCTATTTACTCTGCGCAACATCATATTTCACATTATACAAAAAAATTGGGCTAACTTTACTGTTTTGTTATTTTTTAATTCATGAAACTTATTTTTTCCCAAAAAAAGGTATTTATTGCGCAAATACCGTGCGAGAAAAAAAGTTGCAATGACCGCCATTTTATTCCCTAGGGTGTCCGATAAAAAAAAATATATAATGTTTGGGGGTTCTGATCAATTTTCTAGCAAAAAAATTGTGATTTTTACATGAAGGAGAGAAGTGCCAAAATTGTCCCGGTAGTAAAGTGGTTAATACAGTTAGTTTCCCTTCATTGAAGTCCTCCTTAAACTCCTAGGTTAACATGCAGTTTGTAAAGTTATAGTGCGGTGGGTGTTGGGATCTCCATCATGAATAGCAGACGTCACAATGCATAAATATTTCAGTTTAAGAAATCTCTGGCTGTCAGCCATGGAATTTGATTAAAACCATAATATTGGATATGGATGGGAAGGCAATTCTTCATTCGCAGAAAATATCATCTAAATTCAAATTAATTTCATACTGTCACAGCTTGGTAGATTAGACTGACTGCCCTGAACCAATAATGCCTTTTAACCGTGGAGAAACATTTACATGTCTGATCAACTGATACAAACTGCGAGAAAAATAATTGGCAAGAGTAAGAGGTCAACAAAATTAGAGGGAATGTGTGGTGTCATTTATAACGGCACTAATAAAACAACGTTAAGGGGATTGTCCATGTAAACATAGCATGACTTAAAAGGTCAGGTTCACCTAGCATGGATTATTTCACAGCTGTCACAGGCTCCCTGCTGATAACTTCATAGAATTATATGGAGATCACCCAGACAGAGACCCAGGCACCACCTCAGAGGAAATTAGGTTTTAAATATCCACCTTGGTTCTGCTCTACGTGGATGACGCTATGCTGTTGCTTGGAGACACAGGGAATTCTTTGCATCGGCGATATCTGTAGTTAAAGCGGAGGTCCGCCAAAATTAAAAAAAAATTTTTAAAGTCAGCAGCTACAAATACTGCAGCTGCTGACTTTTAAAATAAGGACACTTACCTGTCCAGCTATAACTCGGCTCTCGGGTGCTGCCGCTGGCATTTTCGATAAGGGAATCAGGAAGTTAAGCCGTTCCCTACCGCGCATGCATGACTCACACTGCACAATGCCCCTGGTCCCTGCTGTCTTCTGGGACCCATGTGTCTCCCAAAAGACAGCCGGGGGGGGGGGGGGGGGGGGGGGGCGCCGCCGGACGTGGCGTAGACTCCTGCAGATAATGCGAGGGTCTATGTCTGGAAGTGGGTGCAAATACCCGTCTTAAACAGGTATCTGCACCCCCCCTGAAAGGTGCCAAATGTGATACCGGAAGGGGGGAGGAATCCGGATAGCGGAGGTTCCATTTTTGTGTGGATCTCCGCTTTAAGGTTTTTGGAAAATACTCTTCAATTACCGTATTTATCGGCGTATACCGCGCACTATTTTGCCCTGAAAATCAGGGCAAAATCGTGGGTGCGCGGTATACGCCGATACCCGCGCCGAGTTTGAATACTGCGCCGGCATATACCGAGGGCAGTACACTCGTGTATCTTCGGGCAGTCTCGGCGCTCTTGCGCTGACGTCCTGAGCGTACAGGACGTCAGCGCGAGAGTTGCCGAGCCTGCCCGACGATACACGAGTGTACTGCGCTCGGTATATGTCGGCGCAGTATTCAAACTCGGCGCGGGAAACGAGCGGGGAGGACGCCGCAGAAGGACGCCGGACCCGACGAAGCGGACACCCGAAGCCGCAGACGGACGCCAGACCCGACGAGGCCGCCGCGCAAGACACCAAAACTGTAAGTACAAAAAAAAAAATTCCCACAGGAATTCGGGCAACTTTAGGGGTGCGCGCTAAACGCGGGAGCGCGCTATACCCCGATAAATACGGTATGTTACTGAATTATATACCAGAGGTTCAGGCAACTACCCTCCAA
Source organism: Rana temporaria (assembly GCF_905171775.1). NCBI lineage: Eukaryota > Metazoa > Chordata > Amphibia > Anura > Ranidae > Rana > Rana temporaria. Next base: position 157,370,430 of record NC_053494.1, on the reverse strand, counting down.
GATATATCTATATTGTCTTTGCTTAAATACTTAGGGATATACGTATTATCCAGGCCTTTAGACTATCTATCCTTCAATTTATCACCAGTACTGGGACGTATACGAGATAAGGCGAAAGTATGGGTCAAACTTAGGCTGTCATTGGTGGGAAAAATCCATCTTGTCAAAATGATTTTCATGCCCCAACTCCTGTAAATATTACACAATTCCCCAATGGTAATCCCTCCCAAAAACAGTTCCGTATAATTAATTCTATTTTTCGCACTTTACTCTGGCAGGCTAGGCCCCCAAGAATCCGGCTAGAGCAGTTACAGAAGCCCACGAGGGTGGGCTAGCGATGCCTAATCTGTGGCTTTATTACCTAGCAGCTCAAATTGCTTCAGTGCGATTTCAAAGCCGTAGATCAGTGCAATTTGGACATTTAAACAAAAAGACAACGCAAGTTGAAATTAAATCAAAAGTAGTACAGGAACCTTTTTCAAAGTTGCTGCGCCTTAATTTGCAAAGATTTGAACGGTTCCATTGCTGGCAATAGGGTGCGACTTGTCATGTGATTTTGAACGATCAAACCACATGACAAATCGCACTGGTGTGAACCAGGCTTTAAAACTAGGTATCGGCGAGTTGTACTCGGGCTTAAAAAACTGGTATTGGTGCACCTTTAACTCTTCAAGTTCTGCCCTGTTAAACGCCAATTAACATAAGCACATCTGCAATGTACTGTTACGAACACTTGACATCGCTCATTTTTAGCAAGGCATTAAAAAAAAAAACAACATGCAGAAAGGGTTGAATTTGGGACGTTTGTACTGCAGTGCTTGTCTACGCCATTCACTAATGTTTTTGTAATCCTTATGAAAACCTGTATCGGTCATCGGATGACTTAAGGAAATTAATTTCCAAATTTTGTGATCTTTACTGTCACTCAAAAAAAGAAAATTCCAAGGAATGGAAAGGACTATTCTGCAGTCTCAGCAAGGCCAAAATATATTAAAATCAGCTTTATACGTGAAAGTAGGTTGGCAGGCAGTTGTAAATACATAAATTCAGTGCTGCAATTCAAACTAATAGGATTAGAGAGTTTAAAGGAATCAAATAGTTCAAACGCCAGGAAACTTGACCCATTTCATCAAACAGATCATTTTCTGTTTGTAGAGTACAGGAAGCACATTTTTTTGAGTTTTATTTTCCACCCTTATGCCGCGTACAGACGGTCGTTTTATGCGATGTAAAAAAACGACGTTTTTAAAAACGTAAATTTCATTGACCGTGCGTGGGGGAAAACGTTGCTTTATGTCTTGTAAAAAACGACAAAAAAAATTTACGCATGCTTCAATTTTATGTGTCGTTTTTCAAAACGTCGTTTTTTGTGTCACAGAAATTGACCGTGTGTAGCAAAAAACAACGTTTAAAACGACGTTTTTGAACCCGCGCATGCCCAGAAGCTAGTTATGAAGCGAGCTTCAATGGAAAAAAACGTGGTGAACGTAACCTCGCTTTGCTAGAGCACTGTGAAAAAACAATGGTGTGTAGGCAACATCGTTTTTGAAAATTGAAGTTTCAAAAACGTCGTTTTTTACTTCACAGCAAACGTCGTTTTTTTACATCGCATAAAACGACCGTCTGTTTGCGGCATTAGTTTCAGTCCGTTATAGAAAATTTATGTTTGAAATAAAATTAAACAAGTTCAATAGTTTCAGAGAAGGGAGGAGTGATAAATGGGACCATTGTATATCAAATAAAAATGTTTACCTTGAAAGTGAAACAAATTGAAAATACATTTGGACGTTGGACTTTCAATAAATGTCTGCCACATTACTAAATAAGTAGTAATTAGAAATGATCTTGGGTTTGATCCATACTTTGGTTTGGACTTAACCCAGAAGGAAGCCATCATTCCCACCAAACTGCCAGGGCATACCTCACTCTCCACTTGTATGCGCATAAGGGGGTGGGGATAAGGGGTGACATAATATGACCACACAGGGCAGCAAATGCCTTGGCCACAATTGACTGGGTAGTAGTGGGCAGGGGGGTGACAGCTTCCACCCAAGTGCTGACCAATCCCTAGCTCATCTACAGTAGTGTAAAAAACTTTTTCAAAGAAAATAAATTTCTAATAGAAAAAAACACTGCGCAGAAAAAATGGGTGTAAATGCTGCCAAGTACCAAAAATTGTAGACACAAATTTAAAGACAAGTGAGAAAAAATAGGTACAGCGCAAAAACTAATAGTGATTGATAGTGATACCTACACTTTGAACATAGGTATATATATATAAAAAACACAAACAATGTAAAAAAAAATATATATATAAATTACATATAAATAAGATTATGCAAAGATTCCTGAAGCACGGGAAATCAAAAATTCATACTATATGGTAGACAAGTGAAATAAGTGAAGTCCAAACATAAATGATGGTGGATAATTAAAAAATCCAAAGACTGAAAAATCCAATGTGAATCGGGTGAATCGCTGATATAATATTCAAGATGTGACATCAAAAAAGATCCATGCGATCTATCCACCAGAAAACACCAAAGTGATAAAGTGTTGTAGTCTGCTTACCGAAGCTAATGACCACTACAGCGGTCAGTATGGGCACAGGATATTTTTATAGTCTCCCAACAAGACTGAGGGGTATCCGGTTCCTAGATCCTAGATGGTACCTTCAGAAGTATCTGTGTTCAGATTGAGCAGGGTTTGGCAAACATTAATAAAGTTTGTATACCAAAGAGTGTTTTTTGTACTCGCCCCTACTAAAAACACCACTCTGCGCTTAGGATGGGATCAGTTTTGGTGGATCAAGATGGAGCCATGGCTGTGGAGGAGCCATGGCTCCATCTTGATCCACCAAACTACTTTTTGCGATTTTGGGCCGTGATTTACATTGACGTCTGTGCAGAAACCAGCACAGATGTCTCTAAAATCGCTTCTGTTGTTAGAACTTTATCGCATAAAGGTTGTCAACAAAATCTCATTTGAAAAGGAAATGTAACGTATTCAATCATTTTAAAAAAAGGACATACCTCAAAGCCTAGTCGGTCCTTCTCTTTCCAGAAACAGAAGTGTGTCACTTTCTTATCCCAGAACTCGTCCGGCTTGACAACACAGACTAGAGACACTTCAGCTGGTACAACATTCTGAAAGGAAACAAAAAGGGAATTAGTGCTTTCAGGCACCAGGCTACATTTCACGGACTGAGGTGTTTTATAGAAACTTTGGAAGTTAAACAGATGATGCCCACAGCAAGCAACAAAGCTCCAGCTAATTTACTAGTGTTAGGGCACCGCTAGGCTACCGGAGATAACACGTTCTACTCCTTTCTTCTCAATTTTCTATTGCAGGTCTTTGCATAAGAATTAAACCCCTTAGCCATTTCCATATTTTGTACGTAGAATCTGGAACTAAACATTTGAGATTAAATGGCACTGACCTACACAAAATACTCCATAATACTAAACTGGGAAAAGAGATAAACAAATTTTTACAAATTATTTACAAATAAAAAACTAATAGGTAGATTCAGTAAGAGTTAGGCCGGCTTATCAGTAGATAAGCTGACCTAACTCAGAATCTACGCCGACTTATGTTTAAGTGTATTCTCAATCAGAGATACACTTAAACATATCTAAGATACGACGGCTTGCGCCGTCCTATCTTAGGTTGCAATATTTCGGATGGCCGCTAAGTGGCGCTTCCATTGCGGTCGGCGTAGAATATGTAAATACGCCGATTCACGAACGTACGCCCGGCCGACGCAGTACTTTTACGCCGTTTACGTAAGAGCTAGGCCGCGTAAAGTTAGAGCTAGGCCCTAGTTGGAATAGTAATGTTAAGTATGGCCGCCATTCCCGCGTCGAAATTCAAATTTTTTACGTCGTTTGCGTAAGTCGTCCGTGAATCGGGATTTACGTCGTTTACGTCCACGTCGAAATCAATAGGCCCGTGCGGCGTACTTAGCCGCAATGCACACTGGGGAATGTAGGCGCCCGGCGCATTCGCAGTTAAAAAAAAACCTCAAAAACGTAAGGTCAAGCCACATTGACATAAAACACGCCCCCTTACACACATTTGAATTAGGTGCGCTTACGCCCGTCTGCTTTAGGCTACGCCGCCGTAACTTAGCAGGCAAGTACATTGTGAATCATGTACTTGCCTCGCTAACTTACGGCGGCGTAGCCTAAATGCCTTAAGCTACGCCGCCGCAAAGTTGCGGCAAGGTATGTGAATCTAGGCATAAAACATGAAAAGGGGGGGGGGGCATTGTTTCGAGAACAGTGAGGTGCACATTTTAGACAGAGGGGACACTTTATTTACAAGAGGTGTGAAAGATTACTACTAAAAGGAGACTCGGTACTTCAAATATTTAAATTCTTAAAGGGTCAGTAATGGGAAAAAAAAAAATTGTTTTAAAATAACAAACATGTTATACTTACCTCCACTGTGTAGTTCATTTTGCACACAGTGGCCCCGATCCTAGTCTTCTGGGGTCCCTCATGGCTGTCTCATCTCCTCCCTGCAACAACTCCACACAGATATGCGAGCGAGCTTGCATAGTGTGGAGCTGTTGCGGGCGCGCTCCCGTGATACAGCGACAGCCATAGATGTGATTGACAGCAGCGCCAGCCAATGGCTGCGCTGCTTTCAATCCATCCACTGCAGCCAATCAACGGCCAGGCTTCGAATAGAGAAGGATGACGGGAGCGAGCGCGGGACTTTCGAGGGGTCAGGTAAGTAAAACGTGGTAATGTAGGATGTTTTTTTACCTTAATGCATAGGATGCATTAAGGTGAAAAAACATTTTCCTTTACAACCCCTTTAAAGTGGAGGAAAAGCCCAACTTCAAATATTCTTAAAAATGCCATCGGCTGAGAGCACTAAATAGGAGCCGGTCGGCAGACCTTTTTCAGTCATGCCCCTTCGCCAAAAGCCGGCTTCTGTCAGTCTGCAGGACCTACGGGCCAAATGTCGGCCAGTTTCTATTGAAACGGCCGATGCTGCCCGATATTTCGGACTGTGTGTATGGGGCTTAAAAGGGATTGCAAAGGTTTGTTTTTTATTTTTTAAATAGGTTCCTTTAAGCTAGTGTATTGTTGGTTCACTTACCTTTTCCTTCGATTTCTCTTCTAAAATGTTTTTTTCTTTGTCTGAATTTCTCACCTTCTGTTCCTCCTCAGTAAGCTTGCCCCCATCATCCGAGCCGTTCTGGCTGGGGGTTAGTCAGACAGAACAGCTTACTGAGGAGGAACAGGAAGTGAGAAATTTAAACAAAGAAAAAAAAAACATTTAGAAGGGAAATCAAAGGAAAAGGTAAGTGAACCAACAATGCACTAGCTTTAAAGGAACCAATTTAGAAAATAAAAAACAAACCTTTACAGCCCCTTTAAGCAATTAAAACAAGGTGGATTTAGAAACATTCACACCTCCCGACATGTTCTTGGACAATCAAAATCTGCCTTGGCACGTTAAATTGTGATTGGATCAAGGTGACCGAATTACACGTGTAGCTATAAATGCTGGCGAACGTTCCAGACAATCATTAAAGCTGGCGAGGCCACTTGGATTGCTGGTGAAACATTTCCAACATTACAGAAGAAGTTTAAAGTGGAGTTCCACCCAGGAAAAACACATTTGCCCAAAAATCATAAAAAAAATTAAAAAGAAAAATGTGAAAAAAATAAATAAAAATTATACTCACCCGAAATACCTGTTGCTATGCGGAAGTTCGTAAACTGCCTCTTCTGTAGCCGTGGTCTGTCTTCTTCTTCATCTTCTCCTAGTGAATGGGGCGCGCTGCTTTCTGGGAACTGTGTGTGTTCTCAGAGAGCAGCCGCCCATTCACAAGTCGGCGCGAGACTTGCGCATGCGCAGTAGGAAATGGGCAGTGAAGCCGCAAGGCTTTACTGCCTGTTTCCCCTAGTGTGAATGGCGGCGCGGGACCTGCATCGATCGTGGGATCGGCATCGGGGGGGCCATGAGCGCGGGCAAGTAGGACAGGTAAGTCAGCAGCTAAAATAATAATTTGCGGGTGGAATCCCGCTTTAATTGCATACGACCAACTACAAGATATACCATGATATTGGGGAAGGTTTAGGAGAGATTTGAGAGCATCGATCGGATTTAGGGGGATAAACAGATCATTTTTAAGACAAAAATACAGGATAGAAAGGCCTTTTTTTCCCCTCAGATTTCTATTTGTATGTGATTTTTTTGTTTCGGTAATTCCATTCCTATCAATATCAAATGTTAAAAGCAAACATTGGTCAAGTCTCTGTTGGCATTATCAAATGTACAGAAGATATTTTTCATACGAATGTTTGTTTGAAAATCAACCAGTGTATGGCAAGATTTAGCTAGCCTGCAGACCTAGACACAAAGGGCCAGATCTACGTAGAACGGCGTAATTTTAAGCAGGCGTACCGTATCGTAGTTACGCTACGCCACCGCTACTTTGACAGGCAAGTGCAGTATTCTCAAAGCAAAGTTGCGGCGGCGTAGCGTAAATAGGCCGGCGTAAGCCCGCCTAATTCAAATATGGAACATGTGGGCGTGTTTTATGTCAATGTATTGTGACCCCACGTAAATGACGCTTTTTCCGAACGGCGCATGCGCCGTCCGTGAAAGTATCCCAGTGCGCATGCTCCAAATTAACCCGCAAAAAGCCAATGCTTTCGACGTGAACGTAAATGACGCACAGCCCTATTCGTGAACGACTTACGCAAACGACGTAATCAACGGAAAATTCGACGTTGGCCTGACGTCCATACTTAACATTGGCTGCGCCTCATATAGCAGGGGTAACTTTACACCGGAAAAAGCCTAACGTAAACGGCATATCTGTACTGCGACGGCCGGGCGTACGTTCGTGAATTGGCGTATCTAGCTGATCTACATATTCTAGGCGTAAATCAGCGTACACGCCCCAAGCGGCCAGCGTAAATATGCAGTTAAGATACAACGGCGTAGGCGACTTACGCTGGTCATATCTTAGCAAAAGTCTGGCGTATCTGATTCTTTGAATCAGGCGCCAAGAGACGACGCCTCAGACTCAGAGATACGACGGCGTATCTGGAGATACGCCGTCGTATTTCCTACGTGGATCTGGCCCAAAACATTTTTTTTTTCAGCACATAACATGACCGAACCGATGGCGCCTGTGTGAAAGGACACACACACACACAGGGAAAAAAAAATTGTAACAACTGCAATGAAATGTAGAGAGAAAAGGATCTCTGCTACTTCTGACTAGCCCAAGTGAATAAACGCTAATGCATTTCGCCCCGTCCACCTGCTGCCATTTTTTTGCACACCAGTTACTATGTTTTGGTGCATAGGATGTGGAAACGGGGCTAAGCGACTCAACTATGAATGAAAACGTAGGAACTGGGGTGCAGAAAAACGTAGGAGTCAAAATGTTAAAATATTTGGCTGTAGCAGGAGGCAGTTTTATTTGCGAAAGGCTGGAGAGCGGTACAATAATGAGTGTCTACAGCAGGGCTCGACAAATCTCGGGCGCCAGGTCGCCATGGCGACTAGAAATAGGGTCCTGGCGACTTGGCTTGGAAGGGGGGGCAAAAAATGTTTTTTTTTTTGTGAGCTGGTGCCATCTGGTGGTGAGCCGTTGGTATTACAAGTTATTACCAGCAGATGTGTAAGCTGGCGCCATCTGGTGGTGGCCGTTGGTATTACAAGTTAAGCATTACAAGTTAAAGCGGGAGTTCACCCAATTAGTTTTTTTTTTATCTTCTCCCCTTAGATTCCTGCTCGTTTTGTCTAGGGGAATCGGCTATTTGTTTTAAAATATGATCCGTACTTACCCGTTTTCGAGATGCATCTTCTCCGTCGCTTCCGGGTATGGGTCTTCGGGAGCGGGCGTTCCTTCTTGATTGACAGTCTTCCGAGAGGCTTCCGACGGTCGCATCCATCGCGTCACTCGTAGCCGAAAGGAGCCGAACGTCGGTGCGGCTCTATACTGCTCCTGCGCACCGACGTTCAGCTTCTTTCGGAAAATCGTGACGCGATGGATGCGACCGTCGGAAGCCTCTCGGAAGACTGTCAATCAAAATAGGAACGCCCAGTCCCGCAGCCCATACCCGGAAGCGACGGAGAAGATGCATCTCGTAAACCGTAAGTACTGCTCATATTTTAAAACATCTAGCCGATTCCCCTAGACAAAACGAGCATCCATCTAGGGGGAAATAGTCATATATACGGGTGAACCTCCGCTTTAAGCATTACAAGTTAAACAGCAATTCTAATGTAATTTTTCACTATTTTCACTGCCATCTTCTTCCCTCTAATTAGAACCCCCAAACATTATATATATTTTTTATCCTAACACCCTAGAGAATAAAATGGCGATCGTTGCAATACTTTCTGTCATGCTGTATTTGCGCAGCGGTCTTACAAGCGCACTTTTTTGGGAAAAAATTTCACTTTTTTTAATTAAAAAATAAGACAACAGTAAAGTTATCCCCATTTTTTTTAATATTATGAAAGATAATGTTACGCCGAGTAAATTCATACCCAACATGTCACGCTTCAAAATTGCGTCCACTCGTGGAATGCCGACAAACTTTTACCCTTTAAAATCTTCATAGGCGACGTTTAAAAAAATCTACAGGTTGCATGTTTTGAGTTACAGAGGAGGTCTAGGGCTAGAACTATTGCTCTCGCTCTAACGATCGCGGCAATACCTCACATGTGTGGTTTGAACACCGTTTACATATGCGGGCGCTGCTCACGTATGTGTTTGCTTCTGCACGCAAGCTCGTTGGGGCGGGGTGCGTTTTCTGGCTCCTAACTTTTTTAGCTGGCTCCTAGATTCCAAGCAAATTTGCCAACCCCTGGTCTACAGACAACTGTGAAGCATGGTGGAGAATCCTTGCAAGTTTGGGTCCGCACTTCTGGAAAAGGAGTTGGAGATTTGGTCAGGATCAATGGTGTCCTTAATGCTGGGAAATACAGGTAGATAGTTATCCATCGTGCCATACCATCAGGTAGGTGTGCGATTGGCCCAAATTTATTCTGCAGCAGGACAATGACCCCAAACATACCGCCAATGTTATTAAGAACCATCTTCAGCGTAAAGAACAACAAGTCCTGGAAGGAGCCATTGGCTCCCACTGCTGTCAATCACACCCAATGACATGGCCGCCGGGGGGGACCGAGTCATACACTTGGCGTCTATATGACACGAGAGCGCACTCACTAACCCCCTCGGGAAAGAGCTTCCCAGATGGGGTTAGCTTTAGCGGGGAAGAGCAGAGACAGCCGCTATTGGACCCCAGAAAAGGAGGATCGAGGCTACTCTGTGCAAAACGAACCGCACAGTGGAGGCAAGTATAACATGTTTGTTATTTAAAAAAATTAAAACCCATACAACCCCTTAATTTACAGAATTTTTGTCATACCTGTCTAAAACTTTTGCATAGTCCTCTATATAATTTTTTTTTCTTCTGAATAAATATAACATACCAAAAGCTGCACATTCCCTTTAAAAATGGTAAAATAAATTATTTATACAGTACATAGAATGACTAGAAACAATTAGCTAGATTCATGTAGGGTATCCTAACTTTGCGGCAGCGTAGCTTAGCGTGTTTAGGCTACGCCGCCGTAAGTTAGCGAGACAAGTATTCTCAAAGTACTTGCCTGCCAAGTTACGGCGGCGTAGCCTAAAGTGGGCGGGCGTAAGGGCGCCAAATTTAAATTTGTCTGAGGGGGCGTGTTTTATGATAATGAGGCTTGACCCGACGTGATTGACCTTTTTTTTTGTAACTGCGCATGCGCCGGGCGCCTACATATCCCAGTGTGCATTGCGGCTAAGTCCGCCGCACGGGCCTATTGATTTCGACGTGGACGTAAACAACGTAAATCCCTATTCACAGACGACTTACGCAAACGACGTAAAATTTTTGAATTTCGACGCGGGAACGGCGGCCATACTTAACATTACTATTCCATCTATTTGATGGAATAACTTTAGGCGGCCTATCTCTTACGGAAACGGCATATCTGTACTGTGTCGGCCGGGCATACGTTCGTGAATAGGCGTATCTAGTGATTTACATATTCTACGCCGACCGCAATGGAAGCGCCACCTAGCGGCCAGCCTAAATATTGCACCCTAAGATAGGACGGCGCAAGCCGTCGTATCTTAGATAGGTTTAGGTGTATCTCTGTTTGAGAATACACTTAAACCTAGGTCGGCGCAGATTCTGAGTTAGGTCGGCTTATCTACTGATACGCCGACCTAACTCTTACTGAATCTAGCTAAATAACTGTATTCAATTAAACTAAATAAGGGCTTTAATTCATGCAATCTACATTGAGCAGTACATTTGTATGCAAGAAGTTTATGATAAATATGACCCTTCCCAGGGGTGTGCTGCTTGCTGCCAAACTGATGAAGTGTATTATACTTGTTTCACAGAGAGAAAAACGTAAAGCCCTGAATTCATTTTGAAATCTTAAGACTACAGATGAATTATTTTTCCTCCCAGTGACTTGTATCTTCCTAAATAAACTTCAAGAAGCTCCCGATAGCATTCTGCAAAGCTGATAAGAGATTATCCATCTTTTCTGCTTCTAAGAACTGCCAGATAAAAAAAACTATCAAACTCTATTAGACACTCAACCAGTGCCCAGCCGTTTCCATAAAGATCAAACGAAAAAAGTGACGAAAAAAAAAATCGAAAATATTATCAATTCAATAAACAAAATTGGCCTTCTCATCTAAATTAAAAAGCAGCCGATAAAGTACATCCCATCATTTTTATGTGCCCATTATTGAAGTCCAAGAGCAAAAAAGGGAAAGTTCTTAGAATATCAGATGGAAGGGACAGACAAAGCTCTCACTGTTTCCAGCAGTTCACATTTCAATCCATAATTCAGGTCCTACAGCTGGTAACAAAACACAGAGCTGAACTTTACACCAACCAATATCAATCACTGCAGTTTTAGAGCTCTTAACGGAGTGTTGCCAAACAGCGGAAGCATTAAGAGCGGTCATTGTGGTCTGAGACTTGCACTAACAGCCCCCTATATACAAATCACTGACATTCTGGGAACAATCAGATGAAGAAAAGGTTCACTCAGTGATGGGGACCACCAACTGCAGAAGAGGACTAGACCATTCAAATAAAAAATAAAATAAAATCTATCTAATCATTAAACATGTTGTAAAGGTTAATTTTTTATTTTCTAAATAGGTTCCTTTAACCACTTAAGACCCGGACCAAAATGCAGGTAAAGGACCTGGCCAGTTTTTGCGATTCGGCACTGCGTCGCTTTAACTGACAATTGCGCGGTCGTGCGACGTGGCTCCCAAACAAAATTGGCGTCCTTTTTTTCCCACAAATAGAGATTTCTTTTAGTGGTATTTGATCACCTCTGCGGTTTCTATTTTTTGCGCTATAAACAAAAATAGAGCGGCAATTTTGAAAAAAAATTCAATATTTTTTCCTTTTTGCTATAATAAATATCCCCCAAAAAGATATAAAAAAACAATTTTTTTTCCTCAGTTTAGGCCGATACGTGTTCTACCTATTTTTGGTAAAAAAAAAAAAAAAAAAATCGCAATAAGCGTTTATCGATTGGTTTGCGCAAAATTTATAGTGTTTACAAAATAGGGGAGCTTCGCGGGCCACTGGTTGGACACCCGGGCCACTGGTTGGGCACCCCTGTCCTAAGGTGACAACACTGCTCATGTATAGTCTCTTTGTTGGGCAAGTGTTGTTACCCTAAGAGCGAAAGCTCCAAGGAAGGCAGGATCAATAGGTACATTATTTAATAAACCAAGCTTGCATACAGAAAGTGATATGCCTAAGAGACACTGAGGGTAAGACGTCATGTAATGATTTAGAATAAACAGGCCACACACAAATGATGCCTTCTAGTTAACTTTACTGGATGAGCAAGCACATACAGCACTGCTCCAACATGTTTTACCAATAGCTGGGCTTAATCATAGAAGTTGGCAGCCTTAGTCTCAGAGTTTCCATGCAGTGTGGACTGGGCTTTTGGGATCTGGCACCAAACTAGTCCACAGGATCAAGGAGGCCAAAGGTAGCTTTGAAGCAACAGGATGTGTAAAGATTGCCTGTCATGCAATGATGTTTTAGACAATAAGGGCAGCACTTTGCAGGGGGGCAGCACGGAAAGAGTCCCTACCGACTTGCTACATTAACAGTTTAGCGCACCAGTCTCATGGGGCGAACAGGGCTGAGAGGCAAATTAGTCTAGCGCCCCCCATAAAGCGGCCGCACTGCTTCCGGTATGTGGCTGGCCGAAATTCTGCAACTGTGGGGGGGTGCTGCTTCTAATTTTGACTGTCCTATCATCCTGGACCACAAACCTCACTCACTGTGCTATATGTTTTCTGCTGCACCATTGGCATGGTTATATCTTCTTAGACCTCTCCATAAAATTATCAGAAATTTGTGCTTAAAGTAGAACTATAGGCAACACTTCTTTTTCATTTTGGATAGAGTAAGGGAGGGTTCTAGCCCCTGTCAGTTTATTTTTTACCATCCCTTTCCCATTGCAGAGATTTCCCTTCACTTCCTGCCCCATAGCAGAAGCAGGAAGTGAGAGGAAATCTATGCAAATTAAGGGAATCCATTGCCCCGCCTAGGCCCTCAGAATTGGTGTCCCCACTCGAAAATTCCAGGGCGGGTCTTAAACAGAAAGGGGTGTGGGCTTAACAGGAAGGGGTGGGTCATATTTAAATTAGGGGGTGCACGAGTTTAGTCAGGCCTATGGAAGTACAAAACCTAAATACATTACTGGTCTGCAGTGGTCCAAAGAAGAAAAAAAATTGGTGAACCAGCAAGGCTCACTGATGCATGCGGGAAGTGAAGGCTGGCCAGTGTAGTCTCATCGAATAGATGAGCGAATGTAGTTCAAACGTCTGTAAAAAGTTAATGCCGTTTCTGATAGAAAGGTGTCAGGACACACGGTGCATCACAGCTTGTTGTGTATGGGGCTGCGTAGCCGCATAAATGGTCAGGGTGTACATGCTGACCCGTGTTCACAGCCAAAAGCACCTGCAATGGGCACATGAGCATCAGGACTGGATCAAGAAACAATGGAAATAGGTGGCCTGGCCTAATGAGTTCAAGAATGGTTTGAAGAACACAACGTTTAAAGGTATTGACTTGGTCTTCAAATTCTCCAGATCTCAATCCAATTGATCATCTGTGGGATGTGTATAGAAAAAAAGGTTACAGGACTTAAAGCAGGGCTCGACAAATCCCGGGCGCCAGGTCGCCATGGCGACTAGAAATAGGATCCTGGCGACTTGGCTTGGAGGGGGGGGCAGAAAAAAAAAACATTTTTTTTCTGTGAGCTGGCGCCATCTGGTGGTGAGCCGTTGGTATTACAAGTTATTACCACCAGATGTGTAAGCTGGCGCCATCTGGTGGTGGCCGTTGGTATTACAAGTTAAGCATTACAAGTTAAGCAATTCTAATGTAATTTTTCACTATTTTCACTGCCATCTTCTTCCCTCTAATTAGAACCCCCAAACATTATATATATTTTTTATCCTTACACCCTAGAGAATAAAATGGTGATCGTTGCAATACTTTCTGTCATGCCGTATTTGCGCAGCGGTCTTACAAGCGCACTTTTTTGGGAAAAAATTACACTTTTTTTAATTAAAAAATAAGACAACAGTAAAGTTATCCCCATTTTGTTTAATATTATGAAAGATAATGTTACGCCGAGTAAATTCATACCCAAAATTGCGTCCGCTCGTGGAATGCCGACAAACTTTTACCCTTTAAAATCTTCATAGGCGACGTTTAAAAAAATCTACAGGTTGCATGTTTTGAGTTACAGAGGAGGTCTAGGGCTAGAATTATTGCTCTCGCTCTACCAATCGCGGTGATACCGTACATGTGTGGTTTGAACACCGTTTACATATGCGGGCCCTGCTCACGTATGTGTTCGCTTCTGCACGCAAGCTCGTTGGGGCGGGGTGCGTTTTCTGGCTCCTAACTTTTTAGCTGGCTCCTAGATTCAAAGCAAATTTGTCAAACCCTGACTTAAAGGGTCTGCTATTGATAGCTTGGTGCTAGATGCCACAGCATACCTTCTAGTGGAGTTCATGCCTCGATGGGTGATCACAATGTTATGGCTGATCAGTGTATACAAGTAATAAGGTGAGGGTATGGGACAGGAGAAGCACAGGAAAGATTTTCCCATGAAAAAAACATATCCTTTCAAATGTACATGCTACCTGCCCCATACCTGCATGCCAGCAGTAAGCTAGTCTAGGTGGCATGAAAGGCATACCAAGGATGCTTCTTTTCATACTGTCACAGTTAGCGAATCATCCATGTCACAAAAGTACTAGAGTCTCTCTGATGCACAAAAAAATCTCTGCAGCAATTAAATGTCCCTCCAACACATGCATTCATAAAATCAGCTGAGCGGAGGAAGATATTCTTGTTATAAATGCCCATTGCTACACACCATTATACTCCAATCCCATGGCTTCTCAGGTGGGTTAAAGGGGAGTTCCACCCACAATTTCACTTTTTAAATATAAATACCCCTGTAATACACAAGCTTAATGTATTCTAGTAAAGTTAGTCTGTAAACTAAGGTCCGTTTTGTTAGGTTGTTACAGCATTTAGTTTATAATCTAGAAATAGACCGTGGCCATCTTAAGTGTGGGCATCATGAAGCCAGACTGTATGACTTCCTGGATTTCAACTTTGCATATCTCGCACATGCTCAGTGCACAAGCAGTGTAATAGGTTTCAGTCAGGTTTGCAAGGACTACTGGGAAACATGATGTCTTTCCCAGAAACCCTTGCAAATAGCCTAGGCAAATAAGGAGGAGGAAGTAATGAAGGACTACAAAATAAAGGTATTTACAAGCAACAAATTAAATAAAAATTGTCCATTCTGAACACTATGAGATTGGAGCATGCAGCACAGACAAACATAAAAAAATGAGTGGAACTCCACTTTAAATTCAAATTGTACATGGCATGGCTTTAGGGAATGCCCACTCTCTTCAAATCTGGATACCTTGCCATAATTTACACAGCTTTGTAATAAGTAGCCCCATATGTTTTCACACACAACTCTCTAGTAGTCTCACTGTATCCAAAGCGTTTCTGTGATCATTAAGTTAACGAGCACGCCGGATGAGAGCAAGTCATAAAACTGCCAAACATAAAAGACTGAGGCTGAGGCCACATAATCCTCCCACAATATATTACAAATTGGCTATAAATATTTCAGCACTGCTAATAAGACGACACTTAGTGCATTAAAAGCTGTAATTAATTAGTTTATTCATTTTCATTTTATCTGCTGAAGGAAGAAAGAAAGAATAGAATGGAATAAAGAAACTGCATTTCCCAAAATTCTCCTTGGGTAGCAGGAGCAGGATGGAGAATAAAAGATGAAAGATGTGGAAACACAGACATAAAAAGACCCAGACGGAAATAAAAGTTGTTTACCGGGAGACTGACTAATTCAAGTAAATAAGTGTTACAGGCATGATTAACAAAATCCTGGTGATACATAAAATTGGCACATGGCAGCCTACTTGTGTATCACTTGCCATCCCACAATTTAACCACTTAAGGACCCTTTCACGCTGATATACGTCAGCAGAATGGCACGGCTGGGCACATCAACGTATAGGTACGTTGTCCTTTAAGCCCAGCCGTGGGGTCGCGGGTGCACGCTCCCGCGACCCAGTCCGAAGCTCCGTGACCGTGGGACTCGCAGACCCGATCGCCGCTGGAGTCCCACGATCGGTCCCCGGAGCTGAAGAATGGGGAGAGCCATGTGTAAACACAGCTTCCCCGTTCTTCACTGTGGCTCCGTCATTGATCATGTCATCCCTTTTATAGGGGAACACAATCGATGACGTCACACCTACAGCCACACCCCCCTACAGTTGTAAACACACTTCAGGGAACACATAACCCCAACAGCGCCCCCTGTGGTTAACTCCCAAACTGCAACTGTCATTTTCACAATAAACAATGCATTTTAAATGCATTTTTTGCTGTGAAAATGACAATGGTCCCAAAAATGTGTCAAAATTGTCCGAAGTGTTCGCCATAATGTTGCAGTCACGAAAAAAAAAACGCTAATCGCCGCCATTAGTAGTAAAAAAAAAAAAAATTAATGAAAATGCAATAAAACTATCCCCTATTTTGTAAACGCTATAAATTTTGCGCAAACCAACCGATAAACGCTTATTGCGATTTTTTTTACCAAAAATAGGTAGAAGAATATGTATCGGCCTAAACTGAGGAATATATATATATATATATATATATATATATATATATATATATATATATATATATATATATATATATATATATATATATATATATATGATATATTTATTATAGCAAAAAGTAAAAAATATTGTTTTTTTTTTCAAAATTGTCGCTCTATTTTTGTTTATAGCGCAAAAAATAAAATCCGCAGAGGTGATCAAATACCACCAAAATAAAGCTCTATTTGTGGGAAAAAAAGGAACGCCACTTTTGTTTGGGAGCCACGTCGCACGACGAATCGCAAAAAGGGGCAAGGTCCTTTAGCTGCATTTTGGTCCGGGTCTTAAGTGGTTAATCCACACATGCAATATATATTAAAGCTGTAGTAAAGTCCACTTTATGACTACTAGCCTAATAAGGCATAACAGTAGGTACAGTGAAGATCTCCTTAACGTGTATTGTTTAGAAGATTCACATTTGTAGCAGCCGATGACGTCACCGATGCATGAGCACTGTGCTTTGATGGCCAGAACTCACAAACTCAGAAGAAAGACCAGGGGTGAACAAGGAAGGCCCATCAATGGTGACAGCACGCCGCTGGAGGGCAATGTTTTAAGGCAATTCCTTCATAATATGCTAGTATGCGGTGCATACTAGTACATTATGGCTTAAAGGCTTGCCGGCTGCCATCAAATGACGGCTGGGCGGTGTGGCTCTTGTTCTGGGCGGGCGTCACATGACATCCTCGGCTTCCCGGCCCTCTAGGGGGCAAGCGTGCCCACAGCATTACTCGGGAGCCAATGCACGTGCCTGGCGGCCACGATGTCCGCCGGGCGCCCACAATGTGGGTGCCCGGCAACAGAGCAGGACCGTGGGATCTGTGTGCATAAACACACAGATCCACATCCTGTCAGGTGAGAGGAGACCGATGGTGTGTTCCCAGTACAAAGGAACACCGATCGGTCTCCTCTCCTTGTAAGTCCCCACCCCCTACAGTTAGAATCACTCCCTAGGTAACAAATTTAACCCCTTGATCATCCCCTAGTGTTAACCTCTTCCTGCCAGTCACATTTATACAGTAATCAGTGCATTTTTATAGCACTGATCGCTGTATAAATGTGAATGGTCCCAAAATAGTGTCAAGTGTCCGATATGTCCGCCACAATATCGCAGTCATGATAAAAATCGCAGATCGCAGCCATTACTAGTAAAAAAAAAAATGCCATAAATCTATCCCCCATTTTGTAGATGCTATAACTTTTGCGCAAACCAATATATGCTTATTGTGGATTTTTTTTACCAAAAATGCGTAGAAGAATACATATCGGCCTAAACTGAGGAAGAAAAAAAAATGTGTATATTTCTTATATTACCACCAAAAGAAAGCTCTATTTGTGGGGGAAAAAATATAAAAAATGTCATTTGGGTATAGTGTTGCATGACCGCACAATTGTCAAAGTGTGACAGCGCTGAAAGCTGAAAAATGGCTTAGGCAGGAAGGGGGTTTAAGAAACCGGTATTTAGGTGGTTAAGGCACCCGGGGGACCATTTTTTTTCCCCTTTTGCTTGGATTTACCTACCACTTGAATACCGGGCACTTTCCACTACAAGGCCAATTTTCAGCTTTCAGCACTGTTGCAATTTGAATGACAATTGCTGTCAT
Organism: Rana temporaria; assembly: GCF_905171775.1. Lineage (NCBI taxonomy): Eukaryota > Metazoa > Chordata > Amphibia > Anura > Ranidae > Rana > Rana temporaria. Next base: position 157,352,499 of record NC_053494.1, on the reverse strand, counting down.
GCAACATTGTCACACAAATAGAGCTTTCTTTTGTTGGCATTTATATCACTGCTGGGTTTGAATTTTTTTGCTAAATAAACAAAAAAAAGGTTGAAAACAAAAAGTTGTTTTCCTTCGTTTCGGTTATACGCTTTGCAAATAATCTTCCATCATAGATTTAGGCCAAAATGTATTCTGCTACATTTCTTTGGTAAAAAAAAAAAAATCAGTGTATATTTTTTAGTCTGTAGAAAAGTTATACAGTCCACAAACTATGGTATATATCTGAAAACTGATCAATCATGATGTATTGATGACCTATCTCATTTCTGGAGGCCCTAGAATAGCAGGACATACACATATCTCCCAAATGACCCCTCTGAGGAAAGTAGACAGTCCAAGGTATTTAGTAAGAAGCATGGCCAGTTTTTTTAATTTGTTATTTTTTGTCACATTTCTTGGGAAAATTAAGGAATTATTATTTTTTATTTTTTAATGCTTAGAATATTTTACAGTCACCAGTGCAGTACAGTGTCAAAACTGGTGTGGTGGTGATCAGGGACACTGGTGACAATATGCAAAAAAAATAAATTGTTTTTTTAATACTTTTTTTTCTTTTTTTACAATTTAAAAAAACAATTACCAGAGCAATACAGGTATAAGTAACCATATTTTCCTGAATTAAAACAATTCATTCTCTGTTTACTATTGTGATTAGCTGTGATTGGCCACAGCTAATCACATGGTACAGATGGGCTGTAATTGGCCCTGTCTGTACCATGCAAAAAATGGTACAGCCATTCACTTCTATGGCCAGCTGTATGTGCCATCTGTCTTTCTGAAATGCAGAAAAAACCCTGGTATTATTATTGCAGAGCAGATTTGCGCCCCATCTGCCTATGTGAAAGACCTTAAAGTGTTACTAAACCTTGGACCCTGCATTCACTATATCTGGTCTCCCACAGTACACAGATCATGCAAATGCAATTATTTTAGTAAATATAAACTGCTAAATACCTTTTCTCATTGGCAGTATATAGCAGTCTTGTGCCTTCTATCAATTCCTGGTAAAGCTTGTAGGAGGAGTTCTTATACCGCACAGAGCTGTCCTATCAGGATCCAGGACCCCTGACCCTCTGTCTGGACAGTGCTGATTGGCCCTGTGCTGATCACAAGCACTCTGCTAAGAAAAAAAAAACCTCTCTAGCAATACACACAAAACTGAGCATGTGCCGCCTGACTCCAAATGCTCTATCTTATCCAGACATGATCTGGAGTCAGTGCAGGAAGAGGAGGATCTGTGCATACAGAATCAAACAGCCTTTTTACACAATGCAGAAGATTAACCCCTTAGGTTCCACAGTGATTATAACAAGCAAGCTTTACTGCATATACACACTGATTTTACTGTTGTAGGTTTAGTAACACTTTAACATGACTAATTACAACCAAACACCAAACCAATTCTACTGTCCTTGCCAAATCAGAGCACAGATGTAGTGATAAATGCAAATATTGGACGAACGATGAATACAAATTATCATAAAATACACAGTTGAACACGCAATTACTTCATTTTACTGCAAAGGTTTCGGTCAAGGACACCAAAAAGGTCATTTCTTATACATTCATCTTAGAACCAATTCTGTATTTTTATTTTTTAGCCTCGATATTAGATAATCTATAGAGATTATTGACTTCTGTCAGTTCTTTTAGGTAGCAATGCTTTCAGTCTGTGGGTAGGTCATAGCGATCCAACACTAGGACACAAGCCTTAGGGCAAAGCAAATGCATTTTCTCTTAATTGCTGCTAGAGGTCGTGTGGTGTGACTGACAGCCATGATGGGAACAGCAGCGGGAGCTGTACGGCTCCTTCATCTATCCACCTCTAATATCCTTCAAAGTCCCCCATAACAATTATATCTGAGGCCGCTAATATCGGGTTGTCTCTTTTCAAAGTGAATGGCTAATTGTAGTGATACCTGTACAAGAGTGGATGAAAGTAAACTGAAAACGCATTAGAAGGACATGTGTAATGAATAGCCCCTGTAGCCTTAGAACCACCATGAAGTGGATGTGATCTTACTAGGTGCTTATTGCTTATTACATATACCATTACGAACACGGTTTCATTATTTTATGGGGATATTTTTAGCAAGTACACATTACGAGTTATTGTTACATTTATCTGACCATTATTCTAGAAATGGCATTTGTAGTTCAGTATTTCTATTACAGATATGTTCCCTCAAATTGTCATCTGGATATCATGCAATGCGATCAGCGTACTGTGGTTAAAGCTCAACTGACATCTCACACCTATCTCTTTATCGTCCTGCCCAACCACGTGTTTTGATTTGTGCCTTCTAAAAAAAATGCCTTAAAGTGGATGTAAACCCACTCTCATCCTTTCTAAACTACTGCCATAGTGCTGATCTATAAGGATATATATGCCTCCTGCATGTATTTTTACCTGTCAAATGTCTCCCCTCTGTCGGTTATGAGACCCAAAAAACTGCAGATTCTGTGGGTGGGTCCGTTGTCTGGAGCTCTGTGGGTGAAGTTGTGATGTCAGTAGACTCCCCACCCACCTCTACACTCCACTTGTCAACATGCATTTTCTCTTGTGTATTCCTTACACTAAATTCTGCTATGATCACAAACATCCAGTCAAAATCCAAAAAAGTAACCACATGACTTCAGAAAAGGAGTGGGTGTGTGAATTAAAAAATAATAGTAAAACATGTTGAAATTGGGGGTAGTGGCACTGCCTATACCTAACCCCCTAAACCAAAATAAGGTCAGAAGGGGCGCCACCTAGGGGATACAGTAAGAGTAGGCTACTTGAAAATATACTAAATAAAGATATGTATATATAAGTGAGTCAATGTTGTGATTCAATGTATACAATGTGTGATCCTCCACATCAAAAAACAATAGTGAAATAAACTGAAATCAGTGTGAGCCTGTGACTAATAAGCTGGAGGGATGATTTTACATTGCCCTCTATGAAGATGGTTCACATCTCCACGCCGAACGTCGAAACGCCGCACGCCTAAAGCTCAAAACAAGTCCCGGACCCTTTTTTCAGGCGGCTTCGGCGTTCGGCATAGGAGATGTGGACCTGGGGTAAGGCTGCATTCACAATCGCGGCGTTTTTTTCGCCGCAAATCGCGGTACAAAACGCCGCAATTTGTCACCGCAATTCGCGGGACAAAACGCCGCGATTAGGTACGCCAAGGTGTGAATGCAGCCTAAATCTGATGACACAGGCCTGCTAACATACTCACAGTGGCAGTATAATCTAAACAGTGACAAATAGATGTTGATATGCGATATAAGGGTGAAAAAAATTATTAAATAATAACAAAACCAAAAAAATGTAAATGTGAATAAGTATTACGGAGTAAAGTAGTCCAAAATACAGCCTCCAAGGCTATGTATAATCCAAACATAAAATCACATGAGAAGAATCGCATGAGAAAAATCACATATAGCAAAACCACCAGTCTCTAATAAAAAAGTTCTAATGGTTCCAATCAGGACTATAGGGATGCAGAGTCTTGCAGTGAGGGAAGGTGTTCCTATACCACAGATGGTATGTTCGCGGTGGTCCCGGTGCTCCCCCTCAAGTGTCCCCACTCACCAGATCCAATGACGTAATGTGCAACTTCCGGGTTAGCGCCAGGTGGAACGTAGCTGGAGCGCACGCTGCAATCCCCAGCACAGGCGCTCTTTTCCCATACCCGGCTAGCTTTTTTATGAGCCTTGACTGGTATATTCAGTCTAGCTTCCTACTGTTAGCTTTTTATTGTTCGTTTTATTTTATTTTTAATTGCTTTAAAGCTGCACTGGGACTACCAAGTGCTGTAACTTTTTACTATGAAGTATCTGGCACTCTGTGGCCATAATAAAAATCCTATTTAGTACTACACTATGGGAGCCGAATCTTTCTTTTTCTGAGGGACATCATACCAATTGGTGCTGGAGAGACCCCCTTTTTTGGACGGATTTGATTTGGCGAGGAGAGATCTGGAGCAGTGGAACCTTAGGAACCTATACTACATGCTGTATACCCCTGTTGGGTAGTTGGATCTGGTGAGTGGGGACCCTTGAGGGGGAGCACCGGGACCACCGCGAACATACCCGTTTTTGAGCGTTAAAGTGGTTCTAAAGCTAAAACATTTTTACTTCAAATACATTCTCTGCATTAGTGTAAAAAACATTTTAGGACTTGCTGTGCCCCCCTCCCCCTCTAAACACTTACCTCACTCCTGGATTGATCCAGCGCTGTGCCCGATTGCATTCTTCTCTCCAATCTCAATCTTCACACAGAGACTGACAGGCAGCAGCGGGAGCCATTGGCACAGAAACTGTCAGTCAAATTCAACAAGAAGGGAGGGGGCGGGCAGCACAGTGTGTTTCAATAGATGCATACAGCCCAGCTTGGAATCAAGCACACACATCTTGCACCTATAGCAGGAGGCTTGCTAAGGTGGCAGACACAAAAGAAGGAGTCGAGAGCGCCAGCAGGGGGCCCCAGAACAGGAGGGTTCAGGGCCACTCTACTTACTGCCTGTAAACGCCTGTGTGTGCATAGACACACATGCTTACATAGAGGTGTTTTTACATGATGGGGGAAAAAAAACTCAATGCCTGTAAAAGCAAAGTTTTATTAACTCTGTGTGCATAAGCCATTAAAGGGGTTGTAAAGGTTTGTTTTTTATTTTCTAAATAGGTTCCTTTAAGCTAGTGCATTGTTGGTTCACTTTCCTTTTCCTTTGATTTCCCTTCTAATGTTTTTTTTCTTTGTTTTCTTTGTCTGAATTTCTCACTTCCTGTTCCTCCTCAGTAAGCTGTTCAGTAAGCTGTTCTGGCTGACTAACCACCACTCGGATGATGGTGGAAAGCTTACTGAGGAGAAACAGGAAGTGAGAAATTCAGACAAAGAAAAAAAACATTTAGAAGGGAAATAGAAGGGAAAGGTAAGTGAACCAACAATGCACTAGCTTAACCACTTGACCACTGGGCACGAAAACCCCCTTAATCACCAGACCAATTTTCAGCTTTCGGTGCTCTCACAATTTGAATGACAATTACTCAGTCATACAACATTGTACCCATCTGAAATTTTTGTCCTTTTTTTCCCACAAATAGAGCTTTCTTTTGGTGGTATTTGATCACCTCTGCGGTTTTTATTTTTTGCGCTATAAAAGAAAAAAGACTGAAAATTCTGTAAAAAAATAAAAATAAATCTAGTTTCTGTCATATTAGCAGGTTATTTCTCACACACAGCATATGCATACTACAAATTACACCCCAAAACACATTCTGCTATTCCTCCCGAGTATAGCGATACCACATGTGTGCGACTTGTACACAGCGTGGCCACATAGAGAGGCCCAACATGCAGGGAGCACCATCCGGCGTTCTGGAGCACCCAGGCCAATTTTGACATTTCTCTCCTACATGTAAAAATCATCATTTATTTGCTAAAAAATTACATAGAAACCCAAAACATTATATATGCTTTTTTTTCAAAGACCCTAGAGAATACAATGGCGGTTGTTGCAACTTTTTATCTTGCACGGTATTTTCGCAGCAATTTTTTGAACGCGTGTTTTTAAAAAAAAAACAGTTTTGTGCTTAAAAAAAAACAAAAAACAGTAAAGTTAGCCCAATGTTTTTGCATAATATGAAAGATGAAGTTACGCCGAGTAAATAGATACCCAACATGTCACCCTTCAAAATTGCACACGCTCGTGAAATTGCGCCAAACGTTGCTACTTAAAAATCCCCATAGGCGACGTATTGCAAGGTATTGGAGTATTGAGGGTATTGCGGAGTATTGGGGGGGTATTGCAGAGTATTGGGGGGGTATTGCAGAGTATGGGGGGGTATTGCAGAGTATGGGGGGGTATTGCAGAGTATGGGGGGGTATTGCAGAGTATGGGGGGGTATTGCAGAGTATGGGGGGGGGTATTGCAGAGTATGGGGGGGGGTATTGCAGAGTATGGGGGGGGGTATTGCAGAGTAGGGGGGGGGTATTGCAGAGTATGGGGGGGGTATTGCAGAGTATGGGGGGGGTATTGCAGAGTATGGGGGGGGTATTGCAGAGTATGGGGGGGGGTATTGCAGAGTATGGGGGGGGGGTATTGCAGAGTATGGGGGGGGGGGGGGGTATTGCAGAGTATGGGGGGGGGGTATTGCAGAGCATGGGGGGGTGGGTATTGCAGAGTATGGGGGGGTGGGTATTGCAGAGTATGGGGGGTGGGTATTGCAGAGTATGGGGTGGGGTATTGCAGAGTATGGGGTGGGGTATTGCAGAGTATGGGGTGGGGTATTGCAGAGTATTGCACTCATCATTGCACTCATCATTATTTTTATTTTGCAGAGTATTGCGCAGGGATGGCTGGATCTGTGACTGCAATTGTCACAGATCCAGCCCACAGTGCGGCAGCTGCTGCTGCCGCCCGATCCCCCCCCCCTCCCTCTCCTCTCACACTGTACCGAACGGTACAGAGAGGAGAGGGAGGAACCGGCGTCATTACATGACGCCGGTTTGTTTACAAGTGATCGCGCCGTCCAATTGGACGGCGCGATCACGTGGTAAGGAGCCGCTTCCATTGGCTCCTTACCGCGATCCGTGTTGCTGCGGGTCCCGTGGACCCGCCGAGCGCCGGTGATCGCGTGTGCGCGCCCGCTCGGGCGCGCAATTGGGACTCTCTGGGAGGACGTATATTGACGCCCTCCTAGAGTTAGGGAACCGCCTTGTAGCCGTATTTCGGCTATAGGGCGGTTACCAAGTAGTTAAAGGAACGGATTTAGAAAAAAAAAACCTTTACAACCCCTTTAACCACTTAAGGACCGCCTCCTGCACATATACATCGGCAGAATGGCACGGCTGGGCACAAGCACGTACAGGTACGTCCTCTAAGTGCCCAGCCGTGGGTCCGAAGCTCCGTGACCCGCGGACCCGATCGCCGCTGGAGTCCCGTGATCGGTCCCCGGAGCTGAAGAACGGGGAGAGCTGTGTGTAAACACGGCTTCCCCGTTCTTCACTGTGGCTCCGTCATTGATCGTGTGTTCCCTTTTATAAGGAAACACAATAAATGACGTCACACCTACTGCCACACCCCCCTACAGTTAGAAACACAAATGAGGTCACACTTAACCCCTTCAGTGCCCCCTTGTGGTTAACTCTCAAACTGCAATTGTCATTTTCACAGTAAACAATGCATTTTTAATGCATTTTTTGCTGTGAAAATGACAATGGTCCCAAAAATGTGTCAAAATTGTCCGCCATAATGTCGCAGTCACGAAAAAAAAAAAATCGCTGATCACCGCCATTAGTAGTAAAAAAAAAAAAAAAAGAATTAATAAAAATGCAATAAAACTATCCCCTATTTTGTAAACGCTATAAACTTTGCGCAAACCAATCGATAAACGCTTATTGTGATTTTTTTAACCAAAAATAGGTAGAAGAATACGTATCGGCCTAAACTGAGGAAAACCATTTTATATATATATATTTTTGGGGGATATTTATTATAGCAAAAAGTACAAAAATATTGATTTTTTTTCAAAATTGTCGCTTTATTTTTGTTTATAGCGCAAAAATTAAAAACAGCAAAAGTTGATCAAATACCACCAAAAGAAATCTCTATTTGTGAAAAAAAGGACGCCAATTTTGTTTGGGAGCCACATCGCACGACCGCGCAATTATCAGTTAAAGCGAGGCAGTGCCAAATCACAAAAACTGGCCAGGTCCTTTAGCTGCCTAAAGGTCCGGGTCTTAAGTGGTTAAGATCCAGATAGTGATACATATAAAATTAGATTCCTGTCAAGCTGATAACAGAATAAAGGAAAGCTTCTAACAAGCCATAATGTGGCAGAAAACCTGCAAGAGAAAGTTGAAGCAAAACTCTCTTCAACACTTAGAATAGCGTTTTTGATCCATGCAAATCAAGAGTCCACATTAATGGCCAGACTTAGGATCAGTAGCATAATAATCCAACATCCCTTGTAAGTACACAATATAGAATGGAAGCAGGAAGCTGGTTTT